>NC_084959.1:10278822-11572155 GCF_949316205.1 Platichthys flesus | reverse complement strand
CGCTTTAACGAACAGTGGCTGAGTATCTTGGCTGTAGCTTAACATTAACACACGTGCACACACACAGTACCTGAGAGTCGATGCTAAAGTTGGCGACAGGGGCCAGTTTTGTAAGCAAAGGTTGGATGTAGGTCTGCACAGCACCCTCTATGTCCCAGTTTAGCCGGTGGGACTTTGGGTCTGGGTTCAACAGACTGAAAGTTATCTCATAACCTAAAGAGAAGAACAAGCAGATCACATGAGTGTCCATAGATTTTAGGTTTATACTGAGTAGAACAGAAACTAAGTGGGCCCATTTTGTGGCTGTGGTGAAACAAATACCAACCTGGGCTGGATTTAAAGGCCCTCATACTGTCAGCGATGCTCTCCTTGCTGCCAGGGCTGAGACGGACTCGGTCGCTGAGGGCAGCAGTGATGTCGGTGTGGCTGAAAGACATCACCTGCAGCACCTGCTTAACTCGAGGCTCCATGTGAGTCAGCAGTTGATTTAGAGTCTTGCCCACTCTCATCTGAGCACCAATACGAAGCAAGGCCGTCCGTCTCTGACCGATGTACACGTCAACATCCTGAGAAGAATGAAGGGACTGGTAGGTATTGTATTTTCTTCAACTTCTCTTAAATTACTCCTATTTCTAATTGCAACCAGTGCATAAGGTACTATATTAGCAACATTGAAAGTTTACATAATTTTTTATGTGGAGATGCTGCTTGACCACATGGATCAATCAAGTTATCCATTTATCAAGACATTAAACTATACGCAGACTTTACGCAACCATTTTATAAGCACATACATGTTAATGAAAAGCAAAAGCAACTAGGAAATATCTAGTGAAGGCCTTTCCCCACCACAGGTAATAAATAACAGGACGCTCATGAAAGACATGCAGGAAAAATTGCAGGAAATCTACAGAATTTCTACCTCTGGCAGCAGTGAAGAGGACTCTGGGATCACGTACACAACCAAAGAACCACACGGACTCTCGCTGAGTGTGTGCAGAGCCAGATCTGCCTCTACACATGAAAAAGCAAGACAGAGTGAGAGAGGTTACTATCTGAGGTCTGACTGAAATAACTAAACGGGCTGATTCTACAGGCAAACAGCATCTCACCTGCAGCTGTCGGCTGGTTCAGGGCATCCTCCTCCATGACTGTGGCTGTGCGGTACTTTGTTTCATATCTGTACCTCAAAGCTGTGTCCTCTGGAAACAAATACATTTGACACAAAAATGACACTGCACCCCTCATATATATATATAAAATCCTCATATAAGTTCAGAGACTGTGTTAGTAAATCACCATCTACTCTGTGTTCCTCATCCTGCGTCTGCGTCAGTGGGACCTTCTTCTGTTGTTCTGGTGTTACAGTGCCACGTGCAAACACAACCTCCACATCAGCACTCAACTGGAGCTGCGAAGAACGAAATTAAAATGGAGATATTTAATTAAAGGTACACATGAATTACACATGGAAGATTAAGTGACATAAAATGGGGTTAATTATTGGATGAACAAACAAACCTGCAGCTTAGCCAACTCATTTATCTGACTGACAGGCAACCATGCACGATATGTTTCAGTTGTCCGCCACCACAGAGGGACTCCCACGATGATAACGACCACTGCTATGGACAGAGCAGCCAGCTGGCCTCGTCGACGCTCTGAGAGATAAAGACACACAGATCAGACTGAAATAGTTTTTATGTGCACATCAAACATCCGAATGGTGAAAAAACATGGTCTCAGTGGATTTGACATGATTGTTGGTGCTTGAAAACATCCGGTGAGCATCACTTTGAAGATGGAAATGCCTGGCTAATAAGGGAGATCAGAGGAGAATGACCACACAGGTTTAGGCTGAAAGTAAAACTACCATAACACGGATAACTAGGTATGTTAGAAAGTATTACAGTTCAAAACTTGAGGCAAATGTGCAACAACAGCAGAGGACATCGGTTATACTCCTGCCAACCAAGAACAGGAATCTGAGGCTGTGAGGTGGTAGGAATAGGCTCAGCAAAACTGGAGGGTTTAAGATTTGGGGGGGAAATGTAACGTCTTTTGATGAATTTGGATTTCTGCTGAGTATTGATTTAATTAGTTTAAAATTAGGCATCAACTGCATGAATCCATGTTGCCGGCTGCTGATGGTGGTGTGATTTGGGGTTATTCAAAACCAGTAAATCACTAAAAGCCTGTGAAATGCTCGAGCCTGTCTGATTAGCCCTATTTACTGTTGCCCCTGTATTATCCCTTGCTGTATTATGACATTGTGGCCAACAAAACAGAATAATTGCACTATAATGTGACATAACTTGATTTTACACTATATTAGCAAGGAAGATTGGTTCCGCTCGTTAGACTCGCTAACAATATGTTTACAGCAATGTGTTTATTCCATTAGACTTAGCTAGATGCTGCATTTATAAAGATACATGGCAGATTTGCTGACGACTTAATCAACATTCAGGAAACCTCTGCAAGCCCTGGTTTAGCTTTAAAGCTACACAAGCAAAGAGTGAAGGGGAATGATGTGTTTCCGGGTGTTTAAGAGCTCAGATGTGTGAGACAACCGGGGCGTAGTAAAAAAGGGAAGATAATAAATGACACAAACACCAGCAGGTCTTCTTGCAGTGTCCTCAGTGGACATAGGGAGGACATCACTGCTGCTACTGCGGCTAGTTAGCATTTAGCTTCAGAGGTTCACAATTACATTAGAAAGCAGCTGCATCAAGCCACTACGTCCCTACGACTGTTGTACGCGTTAAAGGGGCTGTGGTTAGTTACGTAATTGGTTTTAATTATTTTTCTTTTACAGAAACAGCTCGTTCAGAATGCAGATGTGAGTTTACTCACCTACTTCCGCGGTCGCCATTTCTGTCAGTCAACTGGGCGAGGTGTGGTTGGTTTTGAGCTATGGAGTCAGTCAGAAGTCACGTGACCCACATAGAAACCGGTAATGTGACAGTAAAACCCCCTAAATGTCATCAAAGAGGGTGATTTTGTAGGACACACAAGGAACATGAATCCGTTGATCCTGAGCCGTCAACCGACAACTCCACTCCTGTAGTGACAGTGTCAGTGGTCATATATCCGAGGAATCTGTGATGCCTTGTATTAATATCATCTTTCTGTAACCTTCGCCCAACCCAGAGCCATTCCGGGCCTCACTGGTGTGAATATCGAGCGCACAAACATAACGTTTGGACATTTTGTCTACTAAGCGCCCCGTGTGGTCGTTTCAGCCATAGCAGCATAATAACTGACATGGAAAATTCAATTACTTTAATCTAAACACAACAGCTGGATATAAAGACACAAGCAGTAGCAGTAGTAATAACAACAACAATCCTGCTTTCAAAATATCAAGTACCTCAGTATTAATTGTGGAATTTTGAGTAATAAAAGATTAACTTCTTCTAATGTAGATTGATTATAATTGATGTTATTAGTATCATATATGTAATCATATACATACATATTATATATTATATATACATTCAGGAAATGTTTGGTCTGAGTGAAGCAAATTTTGCCTGTTTCATATACAGTTGGGAACGTTATTAATTAAAAGGCATCATTCTGTTTAAACTGATCATTTGTATATGAAAAGTGATAAAATAGATAAATGTGGTGGCGTAAAAATAACAATATTTACCAGTGGGACACCGATTCATCTTTATTATTTTTCTAAGCGTAGTAAATGTCATTCTTAAAAGGAAAAAATCTTCCTGAAAATAAATCTACCGCTGGAAAGGAGAAGAGTAAAAGTAGCATTTAAAGGAAATACCCAATTACTTAAAATTCATACTGAAGCACAGTCCCTGGCCACATTACTTTCCACTACTGACTTTAACTACAGCTGGAATTATGTCACTGAATAGAATACATCATAACATTGTGTTCATAAGCATAAGAGCCACAACATCACACACAGGGATCTCTGCAGTTTTTTTTATTTTTATTTTATTTGTCTCCACTATTTGACACACCAAGTGCTTCAAGAACAATATTAACATCACAAACATCACAGATTTCCAACACAGCAGTGAACCCTTCCCCCGCCACCGACCCCACGAGTTGGTCCACATCATACGTACGTCAAAAGAAACCACATGTTCTTCTCGTGGGAATGGTTGAGGGGAATAAGGAAGAGGGGAGGAGGGGGGATGACACACAAGCATCACAAAATATCGACACCCACACACAACTGAATACATTGAGTACTGTATGTGATTTAAAGCTAAAGTTATACTTAGAATTGACATGAGCAGACGTTAGTTGGGATTGGGAGTGTGAGAACAGATAGGTTAGGCTGAATCATACAGACGCATCCTGGTGTGTAATGTTGTTAACGTGGGCCTCTACTGACCTCTGCTGGAGCTACATCTGTCTGAAAGTACAACAAGCACCCCACAGTCGCTCGAAAGATCAAATTGGTAGGACATGACTCCATGCTGGCTTTTGTTACGTCTCTCACCGGATAGTGCTGATGCTGCTAATGATCGTTTGGTCCCAGTGTTGGGGAGAGTGTTAGGGTGGCATTTTGAGGATTTGAAGCCGGCACTTTGTTCAGACACAAGCGACAACACACAAGCTGATCTGTCCTGCTCTGGAGTGGTTCAAGATTTGTCTTGAGCAGGGGATGAAGTGGGAAAGCACAAGATGTGGAGACAGCTGCAGTTCAGAGGAGGCAGGAACTGAATACTGACTGATTATCTGATCCTCTAATAAGATTTTGAATAGTCTAACTTCCTGTCTCTGAGCCCGATTTAACGGGTACAGACAAGAAATTAAAAACAGTTATCCTCTCCTCATAAATCTCAAACTTTTAGTATTCTTGGTTCACATTATGTTTTTTAACACACATTCCTAATAATTTTAATAACTCTGACAACTCTAAAGTACAGTAGACAGCGCAGGCCTGTGATTTATGGAGGCGTGAGGGGAAATAGCAGAGCAGGTATAGACTGTAACTAGTCCACAGTAGTATGTGGACGATCGATGTTTAATAGGCGTGATTAACCACGTAGAGAGACTTTGCCGCTGCTCCACCAGCTCCAGAAGACTCGTACTTGCCGAGCGCAGCCTGACTGTTCGCCTGAAGAAGACAGAGAAGAGACAAGAAAAGTGAAAAAAAGAATAATGCACGATGGAAGTTTAAGTGGATGTGACTGAGTGTGGGGTGCATTCATTGTTTTGTCTGACCTCAGCGCGTTTGAGGTATTCCTCGGTGGCGGCCTTCTCGTTGCTCAGCTCTCCTTTCCATGCATTGAGGGCGGAGGCCTGCAGGGCGCGTCCGAAGGAGAAAGTCAGGGCCCAGGGCTTGGCGAGCGGACAGGTGTTGATGGCGTTAAGGTTCACGCTGGCCTCCTCTTCAGACTGGCCGCCTGACAAGAAGGTCACTCCTGAAAAGACAGACACAAAGAAATACGAACATTATCGACCTGTTCGAACCGGATTTAAGAAAATGTTAATCTGTTACTCTCTTTTTCTGAGCATGGGATGAACAATTAATTAATGTGACAATATAAAACAATAAATACAGAATATAATTTGCAAAAATATGCACGCATATATGCTGATGCTTTATTTCATGGATAAATGAATAACTAATAATATCATAATCATTTCTTATGTATTTTCCGGCTTTATAATAAACTGATTTGCCAGTTTATTATAAAAATGTTTTCCCAATTTTAATATCAAGAGTGTACCTCTGTGACCAATCGCTTGATATACTGTGTTATATAGGCTACATATACTTATTTAAACATCATACTTGCCAGATAATACCAACTAGCTAGTACCTAAAGTAGCTGCAATAAAATTGGGGTAAAAAAACAAGTGATTCTCTTCCCATGCTACAAATAAATTGAATTGAGAAAACAAACAATTTATCATTAACTGTGAAAGGGCGATTATTTGGGGGGGGCTACAACCTCATTCCCCCTTTAAATTACGCCCTAGTTTATTATACATCTTTAAAACATCAATCTGTCTCTGACCTGTGACTGCTGGAGGCACAGTGCGGCGCAGGGCGGTGACAGTAGCCATGGCGATTTCCTCGCTGCTGTACTTGGTGGGGCAGGAGTGTCCGGCTGTGACCATGTTGGGTTTCAGCAGTGTGCCCTCCAGGTACACATGGTGGTCTGACAGAGACTTGTACACAGCAGCTAGAACCTAACAGCAGAATACAGATATAAATACTGATTGTTAAAAAGACTGTAGCAGCAAACATGTAGTCAAATGAGGACACAGACATTTTTCATATATATTCCTCTTTAAATTACCTTCTCAGTGACATACTGGCAACGCTTCAGGTCATGGTCTCCGTCAGGAAGGATCTCAGGCTCCACAATAGGAACGATACCATTCTAGGAGACATTATTAAGAATATCTTTAATGTTTTATACTTATTTGACAGTTTCTACATAGATACACTTCCAATTTTGAACTGGGATTGGGGAATGCTTTTGAAAAACCTATGGGAATATATCTGTAAGTCAACTGACTGAAATGCTTGGTCACACCAACCTGCTGGCAGATGCTAGCATATCGTGCCAGTACGTTAGCGTTCTCAAGGATGGCCAGCTCAGACGGCGTGGTGTCGCTGATCTTCAGCACACAGCGC
Organism: Platichthys flesus; assembly: GCF_949316205.1. NCBI lineage: Eukaryota > Metazoa > Chordata > Actinopteri > Pleuronectiformes > Pleuronectidae > Platichthys > Platichthys flesus. Next base: position 11,565,521 of record NC_084959.1, on the reverse strand, counting down.
CACTTGGCAAAGTCAGCGCCGTCCTTCTTGTACTGCGCACAGCGCTCAGACAGCCCGTCCAGACCTGTACACAGAGCCGTTCCGTCAGAAACACAGCAGCAGAAGGTTTAATGACATTATTAAACTGAGTTTCTCTAAAGGTTCCTACCCTGAGTGGTGGTTTCTCCATTTGTTCCAGCAAGGGGCACGACACCTTTGTCCACCTGTAAAGACAGACACAGTCATTAATATAAAATGACATTGTGTACAGGTGAAATTACACCAAATTCTCAACTGCATCAATCTTTTCTTCAAAAAATATTTCTACATCCTACTGCAAATAGGACCTGAAAGCTCTTTGACACATCCTGTCCTCAAAACCTGATCTTCTCCTTTGGGTCTGTGTGTGTCTAAACATGCTGACAGTGATTCTGTGTTTCATATACAGAGCCTTTTTCGTTTTACCTGTCAAACACAAGACCACTGTCTTTCTGCCAGCTTAACTTAAATCCTAGGCTGCAGTATAACATCAAGCCAGTGGATGTGGGTACGTTAAGAGCCCAAGCAAACAGCCACCAAATAACAAAGAGAAGGTGAGGTTTGGACTGTGAGACCAACGACCCTAGCCAACTTTACCTTGATTCCGACAACCATGCCGCGGTCCTGGATGAGCTTGGCGAAGCATGTGCCGTCGTCTGTGTTCTGGTAGAGGGTTTCATGGAAGAAGATGACCCCTCCGATGCAGTTGTCCATGCGTTGGTCTGCTGTGAAGAGCAGCTGGCGGTAGCGGCGCCTGTTCTCCTCTGTGTTCTCAACCCCGATGGGGTTGAAACGTTTGGTCATGCTGCCTGTAAATGGTACAATGATTCATGCATGTTCAAATGAAGACAGAGGTCATTCGTGTGTGATATACAGTCACTGAAGAGTTAATGTTGCAGTTTTACACTGCCTGCAGTTTTTATTATTCATCTATCCAATAGCTACGGAGCCCCTAAGTCCAGACAGGTTTTAATGTAATATGCATTATTATATTATATAATAACTTCATATACACCCAGCCACCAGGATGAAGAGAACTCAGCTAATCAAGTTTTGTTTTCAACTTAGAATATCACAAATTTCTTGCGGCTATTGTACAGAGACATCATCAGCAGGAATCGTTTGCTGCATAAATATTAACTTGTTCCAACAAGGTCATTATCTGATGCAAACATGTTTATATTTAGTGTGAACACGATATTCATCTTATTGGACCAAATTAATATCAATAAGATTAAAAAAAAATCACCTGTCTGGACTTTAGGGGCTCCATAAATATCTGTCTTGTTTATCATTCAAGGGTCGCTGGGCAGCTGAAGCCATTCCCAGATGACCTTGGGCTTTGTAAAAATATTTTTCAATATGTAATGTAATGTTATCATAAAATACTATATAAACCGATCTTGATCACTTAAAACGTGTCCAGATTTGTTCAGATGAAAATCTATGTGAAAGGGTGGATAAGGGTATTAATTATCCACAGTTTTATAGTGATGCTGTAAATCAAAGCTAAACCATGTATCTTGCTCTGTTAATGATGAGTAGAAGGTTTGGTGGCACATTATCATGGGGAGTTTAAGTATATACTGTACCAGGTTTAAAAAAGATGAACATTTTGTACAATCCAATGTTGATGTAACAAATATTTCATTCAGTTATATAAAATTGGGATTATGAAGCACCCCTGAAGCAACTGGGGATCCCAGCTCTTGAAAAGAAAAGAAAACCTATACATTTTTGCAACCACAGACTCTCTTGCACCTACCGGTGGACTCATCGGCTGCGAGGATGCCTTTTCCTGGAGCGACTATCCTCAGAGCGATGTCCTGCAGTTCCTTCTTCTGCTCAGGAGTCAGTGCGGGGTACTGGTGAGTCATGGTGGCTGAAAGAGGAAGAGGAAGAGAGTGAGAGGTTGCATTGTTTCACGGTGTGTTGGTTTGGACGACTGCCCAGCGCAGGCCTCATTTCATGTCCCTCTGTTGTCCCCCAACATGGCCACCTCACTGCAGGACTGAGCTCCTCTGAGGGCAGGGGGGATGGGCGGAAAGGACAAAACGTGCGAGTGATACCAGTGACTTTGAGCCGAAGAAAAAAATAAGAGCCAGATAGGAATAGTCACATAAAGCTTCCTCATTTGCATTTTCATCATCCTATGTTGAATATGACTGTGTTGAAGTCAATGTCTCTTTGATGCACCGTCAGGTCTCAGTCACACAGGATCCGTTTGGTGGCAGCAGCCGCCACGCTGTCACGACGTGCCAACGTGCACACGACAAGGCCTCAAACCGGATTATTTTGTTCCCTATTCCCTTCTCCACTCTGTCGTAAATAAGCAGTTGCATAACCCCACCCCGCCCCCTCTGATCCGCAGAAGACAGAGAGGGAGCGATTACGTAACACGGCTCCTGTGTACCCTGCTGCCAGTCCTCATTATGGCTGCAGGACTGGATGCACAGAGGCCAGTTTCTCTCTCCTCAGCAACACGGTGCCCTCTCCCATTTCCCCACAAATGACATTAGACCCCTTTATATGCAATGCACGTACACATGCCTTTTAAATCTTTTCATTAGCTTTATAGCACACTTGCACCTCCTCACTGAAGAATGCTGCTTCTGCTTCCTGACTACAAAGAGATGCATACACGATGAACACAAGGGATTTCAAAATTCCCATTTTCACCCATCCCTTAAACGCACCACTCCCACTAATGCACACTGTGCCAGGGAACAAGTTGTGACTTATCTTTCTGGTCGACTACACCAGTTGCCAAGGCGATCCCAACTCCCAACCACACTGTATGCTGCCGAGTATGTGCACAATACTGGATCAGTTATAGACGACTCTGTTTGATGGGTGGAGGTGACACCTTTACTGAGGCTTGCATGGATTAGCCCCACGCAGCCGGGTTGTTTGACCACAGTCAATATAGAGCGCATCCCTTCACAAAGTCTAATGCCCTTCCTCACAATGCTAGAACAAAGTTAGAAACTGAAGGTTTTTGTTCCCGTCACTTAGAAGACGCTCCAAAAGTTGTTGGCTTCTTCATTGGCCCATATTGCACTCCTCCATTAAGTTCCAATAAAATCGGCTCAGTAGTATTTGCGGGCCTGCTTACAGACTAGCAGCAAAGAAAACATGACCCCCATGGCGAAGGTTATAATTAGGCTTAGCAGGACGTTATGGAGTCTTAACCGCGAGCCCACCTCTATTCTATTCTTTACACACTTTTAAATTATAAACTCTTGTGACCGTTTAAATCCCCAACGAAGGCTGGTTTGGACGCTGACCGACATTCCCGGTATCCTCTATGTTAATCCTCAGCTTAAGATAGATGAGATAACAACCTTTGGAGCACATGCACACACACAAAGACAGTCAATGAAAACAGTGAGTGGTTACCGCAAAACAAACGTCAAACGCTGCTCGCTGTTGATAGTTAGATTCTACATGCAGGTGAAAAGGAGGCGTCCCGACCTGCAGGGTACAACTCGTCTCCTGAGGGGGAAGAGCTAGAGCTGGAGTATTAACTGCAGACAAACTACTTCATTGAATAAAGCAAAGTGTTTAAACGTGATAGTGAAGAGTGCAGGCATGTTCCTGCTCCACTATTAGCCCGACAAAACTCACACTAGCAAATACCTGCTATCTTCTGTGAGTTCCGGCATGCTTCGTCAACACAGTTTCACTGACTCTTGGCACAGTGTGGTTGGGTTTGTGTTGAGAAAACGTTGTAAACTTTGCAATATCAAGTCTAAGATGTACGCAATGTTGAGTGAAAAGTTTCAAAAGATGTGAGCCTTTTTTTTTTTTTGCCAAATGAAAGCATGCTGAAAGACACAATGAGGCCATATGTGGGTAAGTTTGTTAATCACCTGAGAGCGTGAAAAGGGACCTTGAAGGACAGAGTGACTTTCCTCTGACATGTGATCCGCCTGCAGCCGGTTTGGTGACAAATCACTGATGAACACAATGTGTAAAAAATCCTTACACATACACACAGTATCCACCGCTCTACTTATTAACTATTCTGCCATTTGGTCTGCAATTATATCCAGTGGTTTAAAAAGCCAAACATGATGACAAAACCAACAATGTAAAAAAATTCAGCTATTTAGATTTCTGAAAATCTAAATGATCTAACAAATCTAACAAAGAGGAAGCAGTGACAGCATCAGCCTCATCGCAGCAAGTCTACAACCTGATTACTGCAACTGCATCTTCTCAAAGAGATTTGGATGGGGACAACCAAGCATCATTTGCTGAATATCCATTAATTTAGTTTATTCTATCTTTCACTCTCCTTATGTGTCTCAATGAAATGATCTCCAAAAATCTATATGAAGGACTCCAGTTTATGTTGCGTACTCAGCAATAGACCTGCTTCAGGATCGAGCACCAGAGGTAAGACAACCAGAGGAATGCAACACTATCAAGCAGAACTTAATTTGAACGTGGGAACAACATGAAGGATTCAGTCAAGTGAAGCGAGAGTTCTTCTCCTTTAGAGATACTGTCTGATAAGCTGCTGATTAAGGGTTAGAGTATTCTGCCCGAGACTTAATTTCCTAGCAACAGGCCTCATAGATTTCCGTGTATGCCCTTGAGATTGGTCACTCCACGCTGCTTAAGTTGATTAAATGCAGTTGTGGGTATACAGATCCTTGGTGTCAATCAATAACTTTAGCTTTATGCTATTATATAGTGAGATTCAAGTTTCACAACCTTCAACCATATTCTGGTAACCTCTTGATCTCTGATGAGAGAATGCATGTTTGTATTTGTTCCAAGGGCATGAAAATAATCTCCCCCCTATCAAGAGAAATGCAGCCTGCAACAAAAAAGTCACTTTGACATTATTTGAAGTGGCTGTGGTCACGCAGCAACACTGGTGACGAGGTTTATCTTCCACTTTTCATACAGTGTGGAGGAGCTATTTTGGGACGAAGAGCATCACTGCACTAATTGATAAAGAACTGCTTTGACATACACAACACAATGTCAGGCGTCTTTAATTAAACAAATAAAAATAGTGAGAGCTATAATAGTAAATGTCCACGAGATATAATAGTTAGAAAGCTGAGAAGATCACTATTTATTGTCTTTATCTGGGATTTTCACTTCAGCCTGTTGCACAGTGGTCGACCACCACAAGACGCCATTTCTGCACTGCGACATCAGGATGTAATGCCCAACTCCCTCCTGTGGCGTCATGCGGTACCACTTAGAACTGGCATCACGATCTTTATATGTAAATTCACATTTTAACAACAATTCAATTTAAGGTTTATTTGGACACTGGTTAAGACAAGAGGAGAATAGATACATATGTTCCCTGTCTGAAACAAACTCCAGCTAGTGTACCTACTGCTTCTGTCTACTTGTCAGTCCACTTACCAACCAAGGATGCCGTAAAGAGATCACAAATATACTGCGTGTCTAGAAATCCTGCTGCAGTTAATTTCTTGAAGCATTGCTGCAAGCATTGAACTGCAAGGTGTTTGAAGCTTGCATACTATAATATGTAGTACTGGTAAGGATGCAGGCAGGGACTCAGCGTGGTTAATCTCTTTATATAGTATATAGTGTAGTAGTTATTATAGTCATATGGATGTAGGGAGAGGATGGGGGCGTTTGAAAGGAAAATGGGATCACGTTTCTGCTGCCATGTCTGTATCATCACCCGTTTCCAGACCTTCTTTTTTTCTCTTCTCTACATTATAGGCTGCTAGAGCTTTGAGGAGGTAAAATGGCTCCCACAGCAGCAACACGATAGTCAAAAGTGAAAGCCTTGCATGCTGTGCACCGTTTTTTGTTACCAGACGGGCGGCTGGCCTTGAGAGTGTTGCACGTCCCTGTGTTTGGACTATTTGTATCTTCAGGCCTTGGTGCTGCAGCGCTTCCAGGAGCACTGTTTCCAATGCAGCTCTCTGAGACATCACGTCAGAGCTGCGATGCAGTTAGTACTGCGATGCAGTCATTTAGTACTTTCTGTACAAACAGTCCATATGCATATGTGATGCTTCATTTATAATATTTATATACAGTACAGGAATATACTTATTTTTTAATAATCTTTAACATTGAGTGATTTTCACAGATTTCTCGGAGAATCATTTATTTGTCTTGATTTAAAAAAATGATGTGTGAGTGTGTGTAATCTGGTGCCGATCCAAATAAAAATTGTAATCTTCTGGTAAATTTAAATGTTATTTCATAAGGGGAGCTGTGAACTCTCCTGAGTGCCATTTTAGTTTTTATATTCGTTTATACAAATTTGCATATCCTTTATGTAATTAGGTAGTTATGGATTAGATGATCATGATTGATTAACAGTCAATCAAAATGTTTGTAAATATTCATTACCTCCTGCCTAAAGATTGATTGTAATACTCTTCTTAGAGTATAAAACATACTCCTATTTAGGTTTCCAATGATCTCTTCACCATACTATTCAGGTTGTCAAATAGGTTGTCAAATCATTTCAGCTCTACAGCAAACACTGACAGTCTTTCTAGGATAAGTCTGCTTGTGGAAATATACCGGGATGTGCTGCAACTACACAGATGTGTCACTCTACACGAACTGCTGCACGTACACCCGCCTCCCTCCCATCACAGCAGAGGAGGAGGAGGAGGAGGGTGTACGTGCCTCGGCTCAGATACACACAGACAGATCCCCCTCCTCACCCCCCTCCCCATCACACCACTCACCATGTTAATGAACATAATCTATTTTAGCCTCACATCTTATTAAATCGTGTAAAACTGGAGGTTTTGTCGGAAGGGCGCAGGCCGAACTGACGCAACAGGCTCGCCCTTGAAGGTCATCCTCTTTTTTTTTTTGGTGGTGGTGCTCTTCCGGTTGCGTATTTCGATAATGTGCCCAAAACGCGCCACTTTAAACAGATACGTGGAAAAGGAGGAAGAGTCGTAATAGTTTTGCGTCAAAAAATAAAGTACACGACGTCGTTTACTGTCGCGGGTACTAAATGTACCACCACGTACATGAGCGACGAGAGAGGAGGGTAAAGTTAGGATTGGGTTGAGCGGAGCATCCTCTTCCTCCTCCTCATCCTCCTCGTCCATATTGTTATAATCTTTGTAGGAGGATAGATAAGGGATGAGGAGAAAGTGTGTGTGTATCTGTGTGTGTCTGTGTGTGTGTGTTACCTGCTGATGGCTGTCGGGCTGTGAAGAGATCAGGTGAGTGCTGCTCGGCGGATGAGGGACAATCTCCTGTTTCACTGCAGCAGCGCAACGTGACTCATTTAAAGTGCTCGAGACCAGGGCGGGGCGGACGTAACTGCGTCATCGTGACGAGGCGACGCAAGAACAGCCGATGCGCATGCGCAGGGGAAGGGTCTCGTCTTCCTGGCGTGTGCATGCAGCATGATTCTGCAAGTTTTCAATGACGTGACACTGAATGAAACATCACATCTGCAGCATCTGTGCGGATTTTTAATGTAACAACGTCTAGGATTTAAAACTGAATTATGTTCGTAGTATTGTGACTCATGTTTGTAAGAAACAAATTGTGTCTTTTACAAAGTTTCTATTCTAAATCAGGGTTAGGGTTAGGAATAAGTCTTTCTGTGCTCATCCATCCATTATTTCACTATGATATAACAACAACTATTATTATTATGATATATTTATAAACCTGGCTTAATTTCCTATGTCTTCAGTACCCTATATGATAATGACTGTTAAATAATTTCTTGTCACAACAGTTACCTACTTCTAGTGTGTGTCTGTATCCTTACTGGGACCAACTTGTACACCTACTCTCTCAGAGAAATCAAAGAAAATTCCTTCTCATTCATACATCCAATATTTATACTGCTTATCCTTTGATTGTGATAGGGGGATGGAGTCAATCTCAGCTGACAATGGACGAGAGGTGGGATACACCATGAACAGATCGCCAGTGTATCACAACTTGTGATTCACAGGGCCACGCTACAGAGTCAAACCACCATTCATACTCACATTCACAACTACGAACAATTTAGAGTCTCCAACTAACCTAAGATGTATATGTTTGGACTGTGGAGGAAGCTGGGCTACCTGGAGAGAATTCACTGATCAAATGAATAGTTTAAAGTATACTTAGGTGCATTACAAACCTATGCAAATGTCAATGATTGAATGATATTTAAAGTTGGATTCCTTGTACAAATGGATTTATAAGTGTAGGAATGATGATTTTCAATATATCACTAATATGTTAAAAACTATGAGTGCTTCTAAAATGTTTAATTCTCAGAGCTTATTAAATGCAGACAAAACCAGAAAATCACTGTATATTAAGAGTTTAATATTTCATCTGTGCTACATGGTAATTACAAAAATACATCGTAACATAACATATAACATCAAATAGCATCCAAAATATTCATATAAACTTTGTAAAGAGGAATTTACAGATAAGGATCTTCGTGACATTAAAAGCGAGCTCGGGATCACTGTGAGGCCTTCTGGGTACACATCAGGGCATGCTTTACAGAACAGTTACATAATCTGATGATCAGGTAAGTGCATGAAGGTTACTGGCTACGGTTCATAATGGACAATAGAAAAAGCCCTGTATATTTCAAAATGTTCATTGAAGGTAAACAATTGTTTAAGTTGTTCATTCAACCGTTATAGTCCCAGCTCAGGTCTGCATCAGACATCGTGGAGTCAGAGTCAAGGCTGACTTGAGAAAACCAGTAAGTGCTCCCCTGAGACACGTTGTAAATGATAAAGTAGTCGATTTTTTACAAAGTACAGAAGAGGAGGAGCGACATTTCTGCTGCGATAGAGTTTAGGCAGTAAAAACGTCAAGTTTATGAAAAGGTTGTATCGCAGTGTGAAGAACGCATAGAGGACAGGTTTATTCATAACTACCTAATTTTGTTCCCTTTTTTTAAATAAAGAAAAGCCGTGTTGTGCATTGTGGAGTGAACTTGAGAGCAGTCGTACATTATGTCCTAACAGGGCGACCGTGACCAAAAAGCTGTAAAAACTAAAAGAAGATGGAAGTGCAATCTTTCTTGCACATTTGTTGAGCAAACACTGTAGGCGTGAAAAGGTGCTCGTTGGAGAAAGGCAAACAAGTAAAAAATTTTGTTCAGTACAGCACAAAAAAAAGACAACTTGCCGATACAAATGGGGATGTACTGTTTTTACTAAACTGAATCTTTTCCTTTTAAAACCATAGATACAATAAAATTGTAATCAGCTATTTTGGCTTTTACTAAATGAGACATTTTACAAGGCGCACCACACCAGTGTGTCAGGTTGAGTAAGAAGTGTGCAGAAGTACACTGTTGTTGGCCTTTATCTTTAGTGAAGTGAATAATCAAACTGTAAAGTCACAGTCCATCACACAAACACTTCTCTGTGTGGGACATTTTCCTGAGTGGGTTTCAGTGGGAGTGCCGGGCCGGGTAGAGGTGCAACCGCGTGAGTTTGTGTGTCGGTGTCCAGCTGAGTGTCCGGTGTGGCTGGTGGGCTGAGCAGGAAGTCATAGTCGAAGCCTTTAAGTGGCTGCAGAGACAAAGTGAGGCCTCGTCGAGCTTTGGCGGCTCGGTCTGGCCTCTCTCTCAGCTCCAGAATCACCTGGAACAATGACGATGAGGAGAAAAGTCACTTCACTTTGTTTGCACATTGAACATCACTTCAACTGCCTGACTCCTGATCTTGAAGTTTTGCAAGGGCATAACAACTAAGACTACTCATCCAGACATTCATCAGTTACCTCTACGGGCTGGCGCTGCAGCAGAGCGAGGTCGAAGGTTGATCCGTAGAAGAAGGTTTGTCGTTTGAAACGGTCGATGGTCCTGAGGCGGCGGGCGGGAGTCTTGCACAAAAGCTGGATGGACATAAAGGTGATGACCACGATCTTACATCAAAGAAGACAAACACCTAGATCCTGGTACAAGTATTACACTTTGAGAAATTACCTCGGTTATTAGCAAGGCAAATGGGGAGCTGAAGCTCATGGGCATTTCATAGGGGAAACCCCGCACTTTCCTCAGCATACTGCAGTGGTCTATTTCTGCAGGCACAGGAAACTGTGGAGAGTCGAGGGAAACATGAAGAAGAAATGTTGTTTTCTTTTACAGACATTTAAAGACAAGGAATAACAACAAAGATAAAATATCAACCTAATAAAATTAAAAATTAAAATGTCAGGTACGGTCTCAAATATGTGTAAAATTACATCATGAAACAAGCATCAACTACATCAAAAGCAAAATCCAAGCTCAGCTATTTCACTGGCAGTGTTAACTGTGTGTAATATCACATTATTATGCAAGACATCGTGAGCCTACTGGCAACAAGAGCTCACCTTCCCAGTTACCAATGAGAAAAGCAGAATGCCCAGCGACCACCAATCAGCTGAGTGGTTATAGGGTCCACCACTCAGCACCTCTGGGGCTGCAGAACAGACAGAGCACATTGGAAACACTGCATGTGATGTTTATTTGTACCATGAATAATTCACTTCTTGGTGTTTTAAAATGCACTAATTTGTCCCAGTGACTGCAGCTCGGTCAGGAATCAGCCCAAGAGACACATTTCTCACCCATGTATTGGATTGTTCCACAGATTGTAAAGGCCCGTCCTCCTCTCTCCAGGCGACGGGACAAACCAAAGTCAGCTAAGCGGAGGTGTCCTGGAACAGACCATTTTCTCTACATCAATATGATCATGTGACATGAGACCCTGGATACAGATTCCAAATACAACTGATGCAGAAACATTAGATGTTCCCATCATAATCTGTTGTGCTCAGTGTTTGTGATTGGATACAGGCTGTTCCCTCTCAGTGACAACAGATGTACTGTTTGCATTAATCTGTATTACTGACAGCTGCACAGTCAGGATGTTCTGTGTCTGTGTGCAGCGCTGTGCTGCTCTCTGCTGGGAACAGGCTTTTTACTCACCGTTGTCTGTCAGCAGTATATTCTCCATCTACAAAAAATAGCAAGCAGACTGAATTAGACACCATCTGTATTTTATAAAAATGTCATAAATGGCCTATAACTGCTTCTCCTGAGCCTTGGATTTCCTTCTGTCATTATTAAGTTGCCAGTGATTTTTTATCCTACACACACACACACACACACACACACACACACACACACACACACACACACACACACACAGTTTGAAATTTTAATAGAACAAGTTATTCATGTCTAATCATAAGTTATACGTTTTGGAATCATGGAAAATAGTTTCATCAAAAAATAGATTTTTGCAACATGGACACTGCTGAGTCAGTCACATGTAAGTGGGGCAGCTAAAGTGGAGGAGGCTTTATGGTGAACAAGTTATCTAGGACATAAACTTTTTACCTGAGACTATATGCGGATATTTCGACATAATGTTATTACTTCCCTAGGAAGGATGTGGTATGAGTCAGAGACTCTTTGGTTTGATTTCCTTTGACGTTGCGGGTAGGGTGTTTTTGATTTGTCAGAAAGTAATTTATGGATCTTGATGTTAAAACAAATCTGGCATGTTAAGGGGACTGATATTTATGAATGTGTGTGAAATTTGGGTCAGATCCATATAATAACCTGGATTAAAATGTGGTTTCATAAGGGGACTCTCTGGCCTTGGCGGAGGTATGAGCAAAACTCCTCGCTGCTTTTACTGGGTATTGTATCGGTGATAATGGGATTTAAAAACATGTTATGTATGTTTGTGTCTCATACTATCATGTAGGATGAATCAGCAGTTTGACACAACAGGAATAAAACTGCCTTTATAACTTCTTACGTAAGAGAACTAATGTTATAAACATTTATTTATTTTCATTTTGTACCTTTAATCTGAATAAACTTTTCTTTGTCATTTTGATCCCTGTCTTACCTTCACATCTCTGTGAATGATCCCAAAGTCGTGCAGAAAGCCTGTAAAAGAGAGGAACCCAAAATATACAACTTAGTCACCATCCTTCAAATCTATCCCTGTGGCGTGCATTTAAAAAAACACTGGCCCCATCTTGGTGCTGTGGAAAGTCCTAAGAGAGCTCATCTCATTTGTAATACCTTACAAATTAATTAAAACATTCACTTGGATAAGTCAGATCTAGATCTTATTTGAGGGGAAAGGTGAGGTGTATAAAACAGTAAGTAGGTTGAACCTTTCTGTAATAGTCCTTTGAGCGTACTCACCTAGTGCACATCCCAACTCCGCAGCAAACACTCGTACAGTGTCCTCTGTGAACTGACCAATCATCTGCCAGTAGGTGTACAGGTCTCCCGTGCTACAGTAGTCGCACACTGCAGGAGGAGAAACAGCGTTATGACATGCCTGTGTCGTGTGACGTGAGGGGCAGAGGGGGAGTGAAGGTCAGCAGGATGTGGAAAACACACACTACTAAGAGAAATGAGGAAAAAGGAGTGAGCTCTGGAAGTGAGGACAGTGAACAACAATCTTCCTCTACAAATCAAATAACAGTGGTTTTCTGCCGCCTGTTTTTCAGTGTTCTATCAAGTGTGTTGGGGATGCTGAAGTGAATATGTGTGAATGTGGAATAATGGTGCTGCGACAAGAGAAGACAGCAAAATGCTCTGCTGCGTTTATGCTCCTTTTTCATACTTATACTCTTGAAATTTGTGATTCAGTGATGAGTCATCATTATAGTGAGAAGGGGCGTCTTTTCTTTGGAATGTGACACACGTATTATTGTTGAGCTGCAGCAGTTTTTTCCACATCAGGTCCGCGGGCTAACGCAGTCTCTTCACAGGGGGTGGGGAAACAAACAAACTGGGTCACACTTTCTGAGTCAGTGACTGATTTTGAAAAAAGGGTAAATGCTCTCAGGGAGAAGAAAAAGGGGCAGATCAGCCACGAGGAACACAGGCAGTGGGAGATTGGGGTTGTGGGGGTAAAGGTTCTACAGTTGCAATCAGAAATATTCAACCCCCCAAAGATTTTATGGATTTATTAATTAAAGTAGACATAATCTTGTTCTTTGATCAAGATTCTGCTTCGGATGCCTTCTTTATGAGTTGAGTGATAAAGAAAATCAACACGGAAAATGCATGATGTAGTTTTTGTGTGTAGCAGCATATTTTGTTAAGATAGCCATGTCACAATTATTCAACCCATATATAAAATTGTTGTTTTTAAAGCTGTCTGACAGGTTTTTTTGTCCTAAAGTTGAGTTGAAACATTATTAAGCCTTTGGGAACTCTATACCGATCCTTCATTTGCTTCAGCTGTGATGCATATATAAACCCCACCCATGAAGGTATTCAAGGTGAGTTGCATTCATGGGAAAGACAAAGGAGCTTACACAAAAGCTGAGAGAGGAGATTATTTCATCACACCTGAAAGGCCTTGGGTAGAAGAAGAATTCCCCAAAAAATTATATTCCAAGAGACACAATTGGGAACATTATAAGGAAGTTCACAACTGATGGAACAGCTTCAAACATGCCTGGCCATGGAAGAAAGCCCAGCGTTTCATCAAGGACCCTCAGCAACTTAGTCAGAACAACTCCGATAAACCCCTGTGTGACTACAATACACCTAAAGGATGACCTGATGAAGGCTGGTACAAGTGCTGCAGTGGCAACTATAAGACGTGCACTGAATAATAAAGGACTTAATGGCCGGCTCCAAGACGCACTCAGCTCTTGACCACAAGCAACATCAAAAGTCGACTAGAATATGCCAGGAGGAATTTGGATAAGCCTACAGAGTTTTGGGTGACAGTTCTATGGACTGATGAAACCAAACTGGAACTGTTTGGATGTATGGACCAGCGGTATGTCTGGCGTGTGAAAGGACAGGCTTATGACCAGAAGAATACCATCCCCATAGTCCAGCATGGAGGTTGTTCAAAGATGATGTTGGGCTGTTTTTCTGCGGCAGGAACTAGCAATCTTTATTGTGTACATGGCATCATGGATTCACAGAAATACCAGGCCATTTTAAAGAGGAATGTGATTCCTTCTGTTGACAAATTGAACCTTGGTGATTATTGGACTTTCCAGCAAGACAATGATCCAAAGCAAAATCTCCAACTCCACCAAAGCTTGGTTGAGAAAAAGATCCTGGAACGTCCTGGAGTTGCATTCACAGTCACCAGATTCAAATTTGATTGAAAATCTTTGGTGGGATTTAAAGAAGGCAGTTGCAGCATGGAAGCCATCAAACATCACTGATCTAGAGGCTTTTGCACTTGAAAAATGGGCAAAGATCCAATCGAGAGGTGTAAGAAGCTTGTCCGCACTTACCGAATTTTTTTTTTAGAAGTTATAAAAGCTAGAGGATGCACCACAAAGTACTGAAGCTGGGGGGTTGAATAATACTGCACATGCACATGTGTTGAAAGAGTTACATTTTTCATTTGAACTTCAAAGTTAAGTCAACTTCTGACTTCCACATCACTATAATGTCTATTGAGGTGAGGGGGTTGAATATTTCTGATTGCAACTGTATCTCTGTTCAAGCAAAACACCCAGAATTCAAATACTTGACAGGAAGCTCTTTGTATTTAATTCCTCTTATATATATTCTAGGTGCTGCAGTGGGATTGTGGGAAGATCCTGTATAAGACTACCAGTGCTGAGGTGGAAGAAATTGGAGTGAGGGGTTTTGGATAGTGGGATCTGGGTTGGGTTGGGTCACTGGTTCTCTGGCTGACTCACTAATGTAGAGGTGGCGCTGTGTCTGCCAGCAGTCCTCGAGGTCGTGGACAAATGGGTGGCGAACCTGACGCTGCGGGTAAAGGTGAAAGGTCAACCTGGAAAATCTCACTTCTGGCCTTCGATCAAAGAGAAATCCTGTTCTTCTTCTTCATCTTACTAGTTTTCCTCAGATAAAACTATGGTCTGGAACTCTGAACTAGAATTCAACTTTATAGATACATCACTTTTGAAGAGAGGGCAAACACAATCTCTTTCTTAGACCAATTAATCTGAGATATATAATAATACAGCATCTGCATAAAGATATTTAGGTTGACTGTCAACAATTTTTACACCTTAGATGAGATGAATTATTCAATGTTGATTACAAACAGAGGGATAGTTGGGGGGCAGTATTTATTTCTCTCCTCATACTAATATAACTATCTAGCCTTCATGAAAACCGAAGACATGGAAAAATATTTAGAGGAAGTGTTGTTTTCTCTTCTCTGGCCAAATAGATGAGTGTTGAGCATATTTCAGATCTAAAAATGAAATTACTACAAAGCAGTAATACATAATTAATCCTCTAATTGCTTGAGCTCTTAAGAACAAATAGTTTTCTCCAAAATCATCTTTTCACAGGCAAACATTAAGGTCAAAAACTTTATACTTTATGATTTTCCAGGCCTGTCCTGTTTACCTGGATTATGACTTCTTCTTTTGACTGCTCTAAGACCCCGAGTCTCAGTATCTCTGATTTAGGAATAACCTGTTGACAGACAAAAATACTGAGATGAAATAAGAATACACAGGACTCAGGTGGAACTTTAATGATTTTGTGTATGTGTCAATGCTTTTAGTTAAATGAACAAGCCCTGACTTGATTGAAATTTTCAACATTGAATATCTGGTTAATTTTAAGGATACCATAGTCTTTAAAAATATTCAACAAAGGTTGTATATTGTATATTAAGTTATAAAAAAGCTTGTATATTACTATATGTGCAAATGTATACGACTCAGGAAATATTAAACTGACTTGTTCTTTAATGGCTTTAATCACCCACTGAAACAGAAGACTCACTTTGACAGCATATGTTTTCCGTTTGGACTTGTCCTTTACTTTCAGAATGGGTCCAAATGAACCTTTGGCGATATAACCCAACACCTGGTGAAGGGAAAAACACACAGGATGTATTATCCAATCACATCCAGCCTTACAACTTTTTGGCATCTTCTGTTGGAACTGGGGTTTACCTGAAAGTGTTCCTGCCCAGGCAGGGCTCTGTGGGGATATTCGGGCAGGAACATACTAATGAACCCCGGCAGGCTCCACTCCGCTCTCAGCTTGTCTGGGCCGACTCCCGCCAACCTCAGGACGTGCTCCGGGATGTCAGGGGACTTGCCTTGGAGCATTCGGTGCTGGCCCAGGCGTAGGCCAGGTGGGGCCAGGCGACATAGGGCTGCTGGGATTGACAGGCCCATGCTGGAGAGGAAGCCACGCCACCCAGATGGGCAGGGCTCTTCCTCCTGCCCCTCAGTGGGCCTCTGCAGGGGAGACAGGGGAGATGGAGGCACTGAGGAGACGTTGTGGTACAGGTTTGTAAAAGGTGCTGCAGGTGTAACCAGAAAAAATAACTAGTTGCACTGTGGAGTTACTCTCTGATTGAATATGATTATTACAGTGATTTCTAAGGAGACAACCCCTAGGCCGTGTTAATTGACTATTTATTTAACAGTACTGGGGCTGGTTCAGATCGGGCCGTATAAAGTATTTTTTAAGTATTTTAAGAAAATGTATTCAGGGAGTTTCAATTTTTGTTGCTATAACTCATGTTTCTTCTATCAATTTGTTTGGCCATTATTCCTAAATTAGGTTGGATTATTTTATTTGTTGTCTTTGGTTTCATTTTATTTTAGATTTGGTATCATTTTTCTTGTTTCCAGTGATTTTGTATTATTGTTTTTATTTGTAATGCACTTTCTACCGGCTGTTTTAAAAGGTGTCATAAAAAATTATAAACTTGTGTGTCTAACAGAAAAAACTCTTACATAAATGTCATTCATCATTTAAACAGACAATCATTTAATTCATACAGAGTCATTTAAGTTGTGTTATGTATATAAGGATTTCCACAGGCCTGTTAATGACACTGTGAACTGCAGTAGACAAACTGTGCTAAACCTTTGTCGCAAACGGGGAAAAGGAAAACTTATGCAACCTGGACAGAATCGGTGGAGCGCATTGACCAACAGCTTAGAATAATCTGACTGTTCCTACTCTCATTTGTGATTTAACAACACCCTCCATTCTGCAGTCACAGTCACACAGGCCCTCTCCCCCTGGGCCCTGTCCTCCACAACAGATCTGATGCTCTGTGGTGCAAGATGTGCAGAGCAACCAACCATGCAGGATGTCATTATCATCTGAGCCAAAGAAATGGGACACATGGACCAATCTATACCCACTGAGATGGAAAAAAAAGACTGTTCAATGGGACATCGCCTGACAACTGAACAGAGGGAGCCAGTGTGAGGATTTAATTTGGTTTATAGTAAGGGGTTCAATTCCCTATCGATTTACATGTCAATACAGGAAGCGTGATCTTATCTTCAAAGTAAAAGCATAACAAAAGTACAAAAGAGATAAAAGTAGCCTTCTTTGAAACACTAATAAAAGGTCTGTTGCGGGATATACCCAGTGTAATAATAAATAAGGAATTTATCTGAAAAAACTATTTTATGTTCAATACACTGCAGAAGGAACCGTCCATGTCTGGTACCATGGTAACTACCTGGAGATTTTAGGTCTCATCATCATCGCCATGGAAACACGGAACCCCCTGTAGTGCGTCACACCTTGGCAACAGGAATCACTCACCTTCCTGTGTTTGCTGCCGTCGGCCCCCATCAGCCCGTCAGGACATCGGCTCGGGATCCGCTCCTCGTGCTTCCTCACATTGTCGTGCGCGTCCTCACGGCACCACACACGCACTCACATACACACCACACGGACGAGTTTAAGGATTTTACGCATTAAGAGGCGTTCTGTTATCGACAGACCGCAGGTGATCGGGATGTCCTGCGCAAAACCTGACAGATATGGCGACATAACAGAACCACACAAGTTAATCCCGGGTATGTTCAACGTCAGCGCAAATCCGCCCACATCCCCGCCATCCAATGAAATTGCGGGAGTGCAGCGCCCCCTGCTGCTCCTCTTGCGAACACAGCTGCGGAGTGAAATTGCACTAGTGTCTTTTATCTTTTGTCATAATTTGCGTGGTCGTATATATTTGCAGAGAGGAAACAAATAAAGCATCAATAAAACAATCATTCATGCTGCGGTGCATAAGGATGAATCTTCAATCAACCCCTTGATTCAAATCTTCACTTCCCTTTGGTCTAAAAATAAATCAGGGCATGCATAATTTCTGCTTCCACAACATGTCAAGTGAAACCCCACAGGGCAGCTTCATGGGTAAAGTCATCTCATGCATGTCAGTGCATCCTGCAGCTGATAGATGAGCTTCTACGGGAGGTGCAACCTATTGTGGAATATAATGGCAGGAAAATCTCAATTAGCTGTTGGTCTACCGATATCTCGAGACATGGGCTGCTGTTATTTTATATTCTATATTATATTTTTGCTTGTGTGATTCTTCTAAATATTTTTTAGCATGGTCAGAGGGAGCCTCTGACTCAAGTATTTAATTGCCAGCAACTGCTGTATGTAATTGTGCACATGACACAGTCTTGCCTTATGGTGGCTTTAAACTTACTCTAACGTGACAACTTATGTTTGTCCAAACTGAACTGCTTAAAAACCCTCATGGCGCGATAAGATTAAAAATTAAAATCTATAATGAAACTAGAAGGGCACTCAGTAGAGTACATACCTCCGTTAAGTCCTCTTATGACACCAAATGTGATTCCACTAGATCCAAATTCCTATTGGGATCTACATCAAATTGCACACCTGCCTGATCCTGATCCTTTTCATTTAGTTCCATGAAGGATTGTCTGATAAATCAAGAAAAATCCCCTTTTTGCAACATTCCTGGATGTGCACCCTTAAATGGAAACCCACTAAGATTTAAAGGGTTCCTTCCCAGTTCATGTCCCAACCCTCCACATATCTTCATGAAAACTGGTTGAGTACTTTTTGGTTAACGTGGCTGGCTAAATAACAACCAAACAAATGAAAACACAACCTCACTTGTGGAGTTAACAATGTGAGTGAAAAAACAAAGTACTACAATCACAGAACAAGGCTGAAAGGCACAAACCCACAAGCAAACCAAGACATGACAGCAGTGCCTTTTATTTGGGCCTAAGAACATAAAAAGCGAACAGTGCTATCCATACAGTTTACTTTCACATATGTATTTGTTAACCAATGCATGGTCATCTAAACAACATAAACCGAACTGTTGAACTTTAAATAAACAAGTAGAAAAGGGGTTTGTGAATCCACGTGGAAGCGTTAAGGGTGAAAAGGTGCATCAACTGGACGTCATCTGCTTTTAGTCTTCGTCGTCGTCGAAGTTCTTGCCCTGGGGAGGAGGTTTGGGTCCCCCTGCTGGTTTGGCCATGATGATCTGAAAGGAGACAAAACAGTCAGTCAATCCCTCCTGGCTAAGCACTGAGATACAAGCAGCAGGCTGCGGGCTCTGAGGATACAGACAGACATTTTAAAACAAACTTGTCAAACAGAAGGTAGCATCAAGTGTTATTTGTGGACATCAATGACTCAGTTTAGCCAATATGACGGATGATGGGTTTCTTTACATGGGATTAGAAAATGTTTTCACACAAAAGAAAAAGAAAAAAAGGCGTTTACTATATTTAAAAGTAAAATAGGTGATTTCAACCCCTGGAGATTCCATTAAAAGGCCATTTATGGCAATGAAATATTCATGAGCACATAAGAACATTGCTACACAAGCAAAAATTATGCCCCACAATTTTTTACAGGGGGTAAAAAAGGGGCGATCGGACGGCTATGTTCAGTGATGAACTAACACTACTTTCAGTACATATTAGAAAAATCTATGACAAAGTTATGAATCCAAGAGCAACCTTCGTTTTCACTGATGCTGAAATTTTTTTATGGAAACACCACAGAGGCCTTTAATGTAACCAGAGCAGCTTTAAAGCTCCTCAGTAAGAAAGCAGGGGACAGGCAGTGGAAGCTCTGGTAGAGGGACGATAGTTTATAAATGAGAAATACTCTCGTCCAGGAAGATGACTGTGGTTTTAATAAGCTCAGATTCTACTGGTATCTCGAGACATGGGCTGCGATCCAAAGAGTACAGATTACTAATGAAGTAGAATGCCTTCATTGTGATGGGAGTACATCTGATTGGGAGGATGCCCTTTGGAACAAAAGGCCACCTCAGCCTCCGGAGCGCCGCATTTCATCTTAATAACATGCTCTCTTCAATTTCACATGCAGCCGGAGGACGTTCACTGTAAAGAAAAGTGTTCATGAGTGCATGCAGCATGCCAACACACCACACTGTATCCACTCGGTGCAGGTTTAGTTTGCTGTCAGTGACACGCTTTGTATTAATAATAAAACACACGTGAACTTAAGTGGCTCAGCAGTGATAAACATTTCACAGCTTCAGTGGCCTGTGAGAGGTTGATGGCATCCGTGTGAGTTTTTCCAAGTAAAAAATCGCACACGCATTCCAGGACCTACTGACAGAGGGCGTGTGTGTGCACCCTTTAATGGTGAGTATCAAAATTCTCTGGGGCCTCGTCCCAATCGTCCTTGTCCCAATGGCCACTCTGCTTGGGAGCCTTGGGTCCCCCTGCAGCCTTTGCCATGATGATCTGGTTCGTACATATGTACACACACACAAACATTAACTACCTGAGCTATAAATACATTAAACAACACTTCACCTGCTGAATATAAGAACATTAGGACATTATAAACTCACAAATGAACATAAATATTTTTTTGTAAAAGCCTTGGCACCATCAGGAATCCTGCTAGATAAAACAAAAAAGGAACTTGTGCAGAAACAAACATCAACGGGTTCTGCAGGTTCCAGAGGACTTTTAAGACGGTAAGGCGATAACATAATTAAGTCCTACCTATGCGTAATATTTTAAACACCTTTAAAGACTTGGTTAACTCTCTTATGCCCTGGTGGGGAATAGTGTTGATAATGTGTGTAATGATTATTTGTGTGCTTGTGTACGCACCTGGTCAACTCTCAGTACTGTTATGGCAGCGTTGGTGGCCAGTTTGATGCCCCAGTATTTGACCAGGTAAGGCTCCAGGATGCCAGCTTCCAGCATGTCCTTTATTGCGGGGCCTTCTCCCTGAAGTCATCACATATGTACATGCCATTAGTCATCAGATCAAGACATGCTGCCTTACAAGAACATTAACATTGCTCTGCAGATTTGATTCTAACTTGACTGTTAAAGCTTGCTAGAAAAACTTAATTGATTTAAGATATATATTCTGGACAATACACATGATGAATGCATTATTAAATGTGTTGCAAGCATTTTTTGTTTACATACTGACCTCAATGTCAAAGCCCATGTTTTTGTTTCCCTCGTGATGCGCAGCGTACATCTTGGAGATGAGCTCGCTCCCCTTCACACCAGAGTTCTCAGCCAGTGCGCGGGGCAGTGTCTCGAAGGCTTCACCAAACTTCTTAATGGAGTACTGCTCCAGACCGGGGCAGGACTACAGAGGGGAAGTCAAGAAGTCATGACTCTGCTATTTGTAAGCCAGTGAATAGCAAAACCAAGGAGACACAGTCTTAAACCTGTCTCATATAATGTAGTACAATCTGCATACCTCTCCATATGAAGTGAGCTGCTTGGCCAGTTCGATCTCAGTGGCTCCTGCTCCAGGCAGCAGTCGCTTGTCCTACAGAGTGAATCACAAAGAAACTTCAGCTGTTGTGCGGGATAAACAGTAAAAGGGGAAAAAGTTTTCAGCTTTAACTCATAGTTTCATGTTAATGTTATGTTTAAGAACAACCACTTTTTCCTTCCAACATATGAATATTATTGATTTAGGTATCAGTAATGTTCAGCGTCTGTATTGGAAAAATTAACTGAGTGTGGCTGAAACTATTTTGTATTTGGAAATAAGCTTTTGCAGCCCTGTCTAAAGACTTTTATGACCTGAAAACTGCCAGAGCCTTTTGCCACTTGTTTACCCACCACAGGAAGGAGTGCACGTCTGCTTATCACCTTAGGAAACACATGTGAATCAGCTGTTTGTGTTTAGATTCCTCTCCTTCCCACACCTACGGAACCAGTCTGGATTGGTTCAGAGAGACAGCCCTCAGTCCTCCTATATAAGATCCCTGTATTTGACTGTTCTCTATCTTGACTCCGAGATCCTTGTGACTCCCTGTGTTGATACTTTCTGCAGAAAGCCCTTAATTAAGTACACGTAGATAACTTTAGTGTTTCCAGCCTCTTGTATTTCCAGATTCTCTGTACCACAACATTTCTTATTATAGTTTTATTCAAGTTATAAATTAGAATGGCCCTCTGTAGAACTCATACATCCACAAGGAATCAACAGACCCTTAAATTAAATTTAATTCAGATGTTGTTCCCTAAAACATGCCAGATTTATTTGATCAATATCCATACATCATTCCTTAGGACATGAGCCAAATATTTGAAAAAGCCCTGACACGCAAAGTTAAAGTAGTCAAAGCAGGGGGAAGAAATCCTGGCCCTGCCCCCAAAACTAATTGGCTTTGTGGAAATCTGTTCAGTTATTTTTTGTTTAATCTTACTTACACACCAACAACAAACAAACAGACAGGAGTGAAAATTGGCAGAGGTAGAAAAAAAGGTTGATTGTGCTGACTCACCCTGACCAGAACCTTGAAGGTGTTCACTCCATCATCTACGGCCCTCTCGATGTCGTCCAGCAGGTTGTCAGTGGAGCCTCTGATCACCACTGTTGAGATGGCACATTCTTCTTTCTCTGTTTGAAACAACCAAGACCAGACAATGTGTTAATCCTACAACGCAACGAGAAACTAAACACTGAATTAAAATGAAAATTCACAAAACGGGAGCAAACCGGGATTTACCATGTTTGAAGACCACCACCTGCGTGTCGCCCACTTCGTTCAGGTACACATTTTCACAGTGACCCATCTCCTCGGGGGTTGGAGGGATCTATGAACAATAACTTTATAGATGACACATATAACAACTGTCTCATTTATGTGACCTGATTAAAACATGTCTGCACTCACCAGCCTGGGCAGTGCTACAGCTCCCACAGTCTTGCATAACCTCCTAAGGTCCCATTTGGAATTAAGCCTGGGGGGGGGGAAGGAAGAATAAAGGACAGGAAGAACACTGTGAGAAACAGTACAATACTGAGAAAAGAAAGACAACATTAAAAATAATTGTTCAACCTAAATGGGTAACATGAAGAACCCAAATACTATATTGACAATATCTGATAATAGTCTTCGGGACATTTTATTACAAGGACTGACAAAATATCTAGATCTCACTTCATCCGAAAGTTTTACACAAAAAAGAAAGCCATACAATGAATATCCCGCAGATTTTTTACAGTCTTTTACAATCTGAAATTTCTCCCTATGTCATTCATCTATTGTGATTATTTCAAATATGCAAACCATCCTGAGAACAGTGTGGAGGCATCCGTTTAGCTCAATTTATAGGATCACTGCCAATAATACAGGTATCATTTCCTCCCCTTTTGGTTTCGATTAAATAAAGATATCAGCTTCCACCTAGGCCGAATTGTCCTTTTAAATAAATGAAGCTGCACAAAATTTCACACAAACATAGATATCAGTCTACAAAATGTGTTGGATTTTTCCTTCAGGGTCAGAAAAAAAAGGTAAATGTGTTGAAGAATATTGCTATGTATAACAAATCTAAATTTGTTATACATAGACTGATCCGGATCTGCTCCAAAATTAAAATGGATTCTCTCCCCAACCCGGCACACCTTTCTGCCATGTTTTGGTAATCTCTGTTTTTGTAATCTTGTTAACAAAGTCAAAAAGGGGTGAAAACATATCCTCCATGGCGGATGTAACAAACACTCACTGGGATAATCACAAGTCTTCTGTCTTACCTCACAACCATGAGCTTGTACTTGTTGGCATAATGCAGCGCCATGTCGGCCACCTTCCCTCCAGTGACCACTAGGTTGGCACCTGAGGCCTTGATGGCCTTCACCTGAGCCTCCATCATATCCTCCTCTCCCTTACTGAAGTCCATGAGCTCCTTAGCACTGTTGATTAGCACGGTGCCCTATGAGACACAGAAGATTGATTTCAGCACCACTACAATGATAAACCCTGAAATGTGGCTCACAAACCTGTTCTTAGTTGCATGATGTTTAATTGAATACATCATAACACATACATAATCAATATTAATACTTTGCTATCAAGATAACACTATAAAACAGATTCACATCGTGCAACACTGGTCAAAATGAACTGGAAATTATAGCATGCCAGAGAATTAAATTCAAGAGGACCCTTAAGAATCTTTTCATTACTGTATTCATTACCTTGGTCTCTGTCACCATGGAGTCAAAGGGGCAGGAGTAAACAGCGATCTTTGCATCTTTGACAGATGTGACATCTCCTTCTGCCTCCTTCTTGAAAACCATGCCATGAAGCATGGTGGACGCCGTCACTCCACAACCCTGAAAACCCCAAAAACATCAACTGAGACAAAAGCTAACACACTCACAGAAAGAAACTAGTTGACTGATAAGGATTCTTACCAGAATCTTGCAGACTCTGACGCAATCAACATTGAAATTGCCGGTCTCTGTGAAGATGGACACTGTAGAACATAATGGTAAAGAAAAAGACATTCAAAGAAAGGAAAAGTATCGTAATCAAGTGGATTATTTTTGACAGCTGAAAGGCTCGACAATACAACGCTTTCATTTGAAAATAAACCATCTGTGCTACCGATGTGTCCACACTACTAGAGAATTATAGAGCCGCTAAATCTGGAACCTTGGAAATGCTTCCTGTTTACACCGGCATGCCCAGTGTACCAGAGTAGTCACATGATGTGTTTTCAGGCTTGTTACTTTGGGTGGGGATTATAACTGTTACAGAGCAAAAATGCTTGTGTGAACAGGGATTCTACTAGTTTGCAAATGCTGTTTAAAAATAGGAACAGCATTATGGACGTAGCCTTAGTTTGGTTTGGGTAGCCTGGACTGCTGACTCACCGCAGGCATCAGCGATGAGGCCGCCGAGGAAGTCTTCATTGCCGTACTGTTTGCTCATGACTGCTGTACGGATCAGTGATGTGGCCTCCTTCACATCGTGGAGGTCTGAGGCTGAGGAACATACGCACTCTGGTAGGATCTCCAGCGCCTTCTTGCACGCCATCTCATAGCCTTCAATCACCTGTGGCAAAGACACATGAACACTTAGGCCGACTGCGACCAGCTCTCAACATTTCTGAATAATCTTCCCAACATAAAGGGGACGATGACGAGCAGTGGTCATGTGTGATTACCTCGGACACGGACAGGCCCATCCTGAGCAGCTCTTCAGCCAGGTCCAGCAGAGCTCCAGCAAACACCAGGACAAAGTTTGTGCCGTCCCCGACCTCCTGCTCTTGCATGTGGGATGCCATCACAATCATTTTGGCTGCCGGATGTTGCACCTATGAGAAAATAAAGTGGTTAAACTCCATCATGTACATATCATTCCAGTTTCCAGTATGTTTTCTTTACTGTTAGTGGCCCTCACCTCCAGCTCTCTGAGAATTGTTGCTGCGTCATTGGTGACAAACAGCTTCTCCAAGTGGTTGATGACCATTTTGTTCATACCTGAAAGGCAACAATAGGGAAGTTTAGCGCTCAATGATTACTCTCGAAAAAGGATTTAATAAAAAAAAAAACATATTGCTAGTGGGAGGGGTGGTGCTCACCATTTGGCCCATAGGCGGTGCGTGTGGTCTGAGACAGCTCCTTACAGGCTTTGATGTTACGGTAGACAGCCTCTTCAAGCCCCGAGTAGTGCTGCAAACATCAGAATTATAATTCAATATTCAACTTCCTCACTTTCATGAAGTAGCTCTAGATATCCTAACCCATAAGTAAAGCAACAAAAAAAATTCCCATCAGAAAATGAAATGGATTTATAAGGGCATGTGTGCGTAGGAAACAGGAACCAGCATCATCATCATCCATGAGCTGCGGTGGCCATCAAAGCCTCTGACAGTTAGCTAAATGCTATCTAAGTGCGACTGTTGTCACTTTCTTATATATAGAATTGGACTTAGCGCTGTAGTGAACATTCAAAGACTCAGATCCGTTATTTGGTCCACGCTAACAGCCGCGGGTCCAGCCCCTGCGATCGGCCTGCTGCTTTCTAGAACTCTCCCACATGACTGCGAATAAACGTGCTAATGCTAGCTAGCATGCTAACTCCTCATTGCTTCACCCGGAGCTAACAAAGTGGTCGGACGCGCTGGTTGATTCTCACCTTGGCGCCATCCTTCAACATTTGGGCAAAGCCCGGTGCTTTGGGTACGTGGAGAGCCATTTTCTGATGTTTAACAGCCCCTGAGTTCTGGAGAAGTCAGCGGCGGCGTGGGTTCAGCTCTGGGTACAAAGCCTGAGAGACCGAGGAGGAGCTTCTTCAGCGAGGCGTGGGGCGAAGTACGGGTAGCAGCAAGGCTCATAAACCGAGTCGATCGCGTTTCACCAGCGGGGACGAAGACGCGCCACTGGGGGGCGCTGTCGATTTGAAAAATACTTAAAGTGCCGTTAAACTGTGATTTTGAAACAAAAAAGAACTTTCATGTACATCAATGAAACAAAGTATCCGATAGTGTAAAATCAGGAATTGAAAATTGAATGACCTCACTTATTTATTTCAATTAAAAAATAAGTGAGGTTATTATTTTTCCAATTACTGTAAATATAGAATTCCAGTAAATCAAAAATAACAAAACTCTGATTGAAATCGACCAATTTTTCCTACACTTTCAGTTTCAAAATAGTTTTTTACTAAATAATTGGCCCTGGGTTGGCTCCATAGATGGAGGTATCCAGACTATTTATGGCGTTACCAATAATGAACAAAATGCTGCAAATTAAAGGATCAAAAGAGAAGTTATATATCATGTTGAATGCAGATTTGGGGGAAAGTTTGATTATGTATAAATTTACTATATCACTAGATGATTGCTGAGGCCAAAGCTGGGTTGGTCACAGTCTATGGTTACAACTGGTGAGACCATACTTTAGGTTAGTCCAAGGATGACTGCAATTCATTTTAGCCAACATAATTGGATTGATTGCTAATTTGTCAAAACTTTACTCCACTGTTGGGTCCTTCATCAGCCATTCTGTGGCCCTGGTGTTGTAGCCTTTGAAAGAAATGTGTTTTGAAGCCTCAACTACTTTAATTTCTATTGTGATAACTGATTTAATATAAAAGTAAAACACAAGCACTTTTAAAGGAAGTTTTAATTGACTAACAATGATCGCCAATTAATTTGATGTCAATCAACAAATCATTAGGAGCCCCTACAAAAACATTAAACCCCAGGGCCTGGACGGATGTGTCCGGCAATGATTAGGGCAGCTGTTTAAATGCACTTTAGAGCTTATTGATTATTGATATCAATGCATCATACATTTCATGTTTTCCTTTCATGTGACTTAATATTGAATGAAAACTTCTGTGTCATCATTTTGTGACAAAAATACCAAGAGTTTCATCAGCGATGCTGTTGAGAGGAATTGTGTAAATGGTTCAGATTACAGGTGTTGCAATTAAGAAAATAAGGACATTCACATTTAGGTTGATGGAAGATTACAGATTTTATTTTCTTTTTCACATTAAAACACTGTCTCTATGGCAGAAGAGACATTTCATTTTAGACGACTTCTCTTGAGGCTGTTTGCTTGACAGTCTCTACATAATTGACCTGCTGGATATGGCTTCAAAACATCATCAACATCAGATAATGAGCCATTACATCTTTCTTATCACATTACAAGATGATTTATGTGAATACTGTTGGTGCATGAATCATCCACAGGCCACCAATAGTGTGGAACTCTACCTCAGGGAAAGAATATAAAAGGAAAAGAAACATACAATTCAAATCTGTCTATGCTTATATACAATATCCCCTTTCATAGAAAATACACTTCACAATTTGGTATAATCCAATGAGATATAAAAAAGGCATAACAAATGTTAGTAACATCATTGCATATGTTTAAAGTACAGGAAAGTGTATCTTCCCTCAGTCAGTGAATCTAGTGTTTGTTCTGCAGATACAAATTTGGTCTCATGCAGCGTTTCTTTAAAAGTAGATTTCAGAAAGCAGAAAACAGTTTCGATGCAGAGTGTGAACACAAATGACATTATTAGTTTAGTGAAAATGTAACTAAGACATTTGGTTGTAGCAGCTATGACACGTACATACACAATAAAGAAATCTCTTTGGTAGCTACAATGAGGATTATTCACCCACAGCTAGCTAACCTGAGACATGTAAACTCAAGAATTACATACTATCGATATACTGTAGATACAAAAGGTGCTGCTAACTACACACAGCTTAAATATAAAAAGTGGCCATGTAACAGTCTCCCAGTATCATGACAAAATGATATATGTGTAACATGGCTGCAAAAAGTTCTGTGTTTTACATACACACACACTCGCAGCTCAGTTGGGTTTGCGAATGGTGTTCACAGCTGTGTGGGCCCAACCTCCCAGTGTGTCTGAGAGGTTGCTGGCTCGACGGTTGAGGTTTGAACAGCTGAGTTTACCACTGGGGTCCAACTTTCTCATCAGCACCCCTCCACTGCGTCCCCCTGGACCGGTCCTGCAGGGAGAGAGAGAGACAGACAGAGAGAGGGTGAGGGGACTATTTCTCAAGGACATTCATACCAATGTGAAATGAGATCATGCACCTATACACTTTTTTCCTCCTGTCAAATGTATCAAATTATTTCACCGCTGTTAAATCTGTCTATTCTTTCCTTTGGGTTTATGGTTGGTTATATAACTGCCATGAACTTTTAGCCAGAACTGAGTTTTTGTGTGTAGAAAGTTGCTATATTAAGTTAAAACACTAAATGTAACATCATTATTGATTGTAAGTGTATGTTGTGTATTATTTTTTGGCTATGAGCAGTGAATGAAAAACATGTGATGAACAGTGAAACACATTGTGTTTGCACAATGCATTATATTGATATATGTTGAACTTTCTTTACTTTGAATAACAATTATTTTGAGATAAAAAAATATGTAGAATATAAGATATAATTTCCTTGCCCAGTCATATAATATCATAGTTTAAAATTAAAAACTTCTAAAACAATGCAACATTTATCAGTTTAAAGTCTATATATACTCTTGATGTTGTTTAATACGATTTCAAAATTCTAAGGCTTCCAAAATGTGCAGACACACATAAGTATTTAAGAGCTGGCAAGGTAACACAAGTCGTTACCTAGAGCAAAAGGTATTAGAGGAAAAGGAAATGTGAGCCTGGCAGAGGAGAAGAGCAGCCTTCACTTGGACAAAGCCAGTTATTCATCATTCATAAAAAGCTTTTCATCGCAACGGGTCAGAGGTTTTAACGGTTTCATACGAACAGAAGCTCATGCATCAGGCCAACACTTTCATGCCACAAAATTAGTTAGATTCAGAACATGTACTTCCATATCGCACGTTGGTGTTGATGTTTGCATTTACCTTCTTCCCTACTCCACAATATGGGAATAGTTGAACTGCCTGTTGTAGGAGGAAAACAAACTTGTGTATAAATACCCAGGAGATAAGGTGTGGATACAGTGAGGGAGGCATGTGGCCTCAGGTTTTTCCCACTGATAACAGACAAGGCCACTGATCATGAGCCTTCCTGCCTTTAGCAGAGTCTCCCATTCCTTATCAATTCGTGAAAATGTTTTAACGTCAACACAGGAAGTGATGCAACTACCCACGAGCTCTCCCAGTACATTTTTGTCATTTCATCTGGCTCCAGTTCCCACACCCTTTCCCTCTCCCTGTCTTCGCCCCCCCGCTCACTCCCTCCTCATCCGAATACCAGAAACACGGACCCAGTTTTAAACCGAGGCGGGAAGAATGTGTTTCGGGGGGAGGGGTGCCTGCAGACCCACAAGCTGCACAGTAGAGTGGGATTCTTTGGGTGGGAGGGCGAGGAGGCCGTTGGATTCTGTGGTGGCCTCTATGCAGAGTATATTTGAACGATGGGATATGGCCCAGTGGCTTCCTCAAACACACGACAGTCTGAGCGACACATGCAGAGACAGTTAAATAGTGTTTGACCATGCGTTTCCTACAACAACAAAAAAAAACACACACAATACCAACAACATTTCTGAGAAGTACAAGAAACCAACACAGCTATTTTAAACGACAACATGTCCTTCCATACATCATGAGGATGCATTTACCTGTTGTCTCTTCCAATCATGTCATCAAAGGCCTTGGACAGACGTTTTAGCCTCCGGAGTCCACTGGACACAGACTCTAAGTCCTGGTCAAATGCTCTGTTACATCAGAGGAAACAAACGCTCAGAGCAGGGAAATCTGCAAAAAATTAAAGCTACAACAATATGTATAAATGTGACTTTGCAGCAGGTAAATAATAAAAGGACTCACTGCCTCTGATTCTGTGTGTTTGGGGAGGCAAAGGGACTCCGTAACGCAGCCATGCGGACCAGCTGCCTCCGGCCTCCTACAGTCTTCACCCCGCGGACACCAGCCTCAGGGGTCTTTCTCCCTTTGGAGCCTGGAGTGCGCCCAGGGGTGCCTGATGCCCTGGGGGTGCGTTTTGGGGTTGCACCCCTGCGAGGGGTACGCCTGGGAGTGCGAGGATTTGACACACCAGCTTCTTCTTCGATGCAGGACTGACCAGGGGTTGACACCAAACACTCCTCCCTTGAAAACTCCTTAGTCCTCTGCAGCCTCTGGGCAGGAGAGAAATAGGACACAAAGGAAAGATGATATTTAGGAGAAGGCAAATGACTGATAACAGCGGTTGATCAACATTACATCAAAATTAAGGACAACATAATTGATTGACAGGGATCTTATCACACAAAGCCCATTTACCTGGTACACGTCAGTGAGGGAGTTCCGGGCACTGCGAGTAAGCTTGCGGACCGTGCCGGTTTTTGGCAGCTCCTTCACGGCTTCACACGTGGGTTTCTCAGGGAGGGAGCTGGCCTGGACAGTACGTAGCGGGAGCCGCTTGCGCAGAGACATTCGCAGTGAGTTGAGTGAAGACGAGGACCGCAGCTTGCGGAAGCGGTCCGGGGCATCGGGGGAGCCCTCTGCTTCGTCAGACTCATCCAGGACTGTATGTGCACGCCACACTCCCACCACGGCTCTACCAACTCCATCCATCACCGAGGAAGACATGCCGACTGAACCGAAGCACAAAAATAAATAAAACAATAGAGTCTATGACCGTGTATTTGAAAACAGAGGACTTGAATAATGTGCTGGAACCATCAATGTGTTTCTCAATTTACTTAATAGAAGTTCCAGGAATTACACTTTCCGGGATATTTTGTTTCTCTCTGTTTATCATTTAACTGAGTATCTATAAGTCTTTAGGGATTCAGCCCCCCAAATAATATAATAAAAGTAGAGGGGGTATTGATTTGTGCTCAGGCTGTAACATATTATATGGTGCTATAAGAACCTGTTATGTTATGACTCATTTGTACTAATTGAATTTGTGTGGCTTTATCTTAAAGTGAACTCCCTTTTTAAGCTTTTGTAACAGTTATGGCTGAACAGAAAGGTCGTGTGCACATCTACTGAGAGGCACACGTGTAAGAGAAAAGGGAGTGTACACAAAGCTAACTGATTGCAGTGGTTTGTTTACAAGGTTGCGGTGGTACCACTTCGTCAGGCAAACGTCACAAATAAATCACAGAGAGTTAAACAGTGTGTAGGAGTATGATGGCTCAAACGTACTATTTCTATTTGGTTTTGATTTAGGAAAAATAATTTGACAGCCCCTCCTCTTTGCATGGCGACCCCTAGTTTGGGAGCCACCATTTCAAAACGTCACATTCCCATCCTGATGGCCTCCCTTTTTTAAAACATATGGTCTGACAATAAAATGCAACGATAGATTCATGAGTGATGATTATGATGAGTTGCAGCTATAAATGAAACAAATAACTACAATATGCATTTGTATGAACGAGTTGGGGCTTAATACAAATTGAGATGTTTTTTTATTGAAAGTTCACGAAATAACAAGTAACATTGAATCAACGAAAGCGATTCAAAGACATGTCATTGATATGTTTGCCACAGCGTTGCACACCACTGAATAAACTATTGAAATAAAATACGCTAAATGTGATGTATAAAAGTATCTGCGCTTATACACGAGGTGATACCACGTCACACTACATGTATAGAAGTAGATGCAAAGCAGAAACAGCTACATATTAAGAAAAACACAAACTGAACTAATTCTTTATTGTCCTGTGTTTATTGTTAGATGAGGTTTTCATGCTCTGCCCGTTTGAACTTAACCAATACGACTCCATTGAAAAACACCGAGCGTAGCAGTGATTTAACGGTATTACTGAACTTAAACCACATTAAGCGATAACGAAGTTTTACGGCAGCAAATGAAAAGAACCTCGATAAACAAACGGAGGCTTGTTCCTGAGAAAACACGACGATCAGATGTAAAGACGTTAGCTCGACGACGATAACGCAAAATTGGATTAACGTTGAATAAGTGAAAATAAGATAAATAGACGCGGTAAAAATAACAGCGTCGTGTGTCGTTAGTTCACCTGGAAGTTATGATGCTCGGCTGTTCTTCTTCTTCTTCTTCTTCTTCTCCTGCTTCTTCTGCCTGGTGCTGCTCCTTCTTTCTTTCTCTATTTGAATTTGGCGGCGGACACACACACATTCGCAAAACCAAACACACACGCATTAACCACGCCCGTCACGCAAAGCCCCCCTAAGTGACGTCATACGCTACGTCTCGGCGGCACCATGAGGACAAGTTCCTTAAAAGTGATATATATATAATGTGATTAAACTCATTTTGTTCTCTAATTTACAGATTATAAACTAAATTCACTGACCGAGGGAAGATACACTTTCCTGTACTGCAATGATGTTACTAACATTTCCCCCCTCATTTGATTATAACGACATTTATTGCAAGAATGTAATGAGGCTACACATTCTTATTTTGAACAAACAATTTTATCGTATCAATGAATTTGTGTGTCTTAAAATAAATATAAAATTCCAGTCCAGCAATAAAGCTTATCATTGGGAAGTTTATTATGGTTCATCTTTATTGGCTTGACGTGAGAAGCATGTTGAATAAAACTGGTTTGAGGCCAAGTTATTCTGTTTTTGAATTTCAGCTTACTGAGAATGTTACAAATAATTTGTGTGTACAATTCATAAGGGAGACACAATGTGGCAAACACAATCTCACATGGTCCAACACTGCAGAACACTTCCCTTTTTTTAAACAAAAACATATGAAATCTTCCTCCAAAAATACCATTTCATATCACCAAATCCAAATTACATTTAGATACAATGATACTGATGTCATCAACGATAAGATAATATTTCATCATGTCTTTATTGTCTATTGTTCACATCTATCTCCCTCTCTTATCATGGCACTCACTATAAAATAATTAAATAAAGAAAGAGACAACCATGCTCATATGTTACACCATTTACATAGAAAGTAGATTATTTGTCCATTGTCACAGACAGTGAAGCTTTGTCATTCACTCACATTCATATTTAATTATGTCTCTGCACATTTACACTAAAATGGCATCACCATGGAGAGGAAAGGATTCAAAATAAAGTGTCCAGCAGAGGTCACTGTAGTCCTGCACGTGAACCGCTTCAGAGAACAAGTGCATTGGACATTTGGTCTGTGTCCTCTTTTTTGTTTTAGTCTGAGGTACTTTAATAAAAAAAGTGTTTTTGCCTCATGGATATCGTGATGACCCTGTGTGTGGAAAGCAACTTTTAACTTGACAAAATGGGTGGCTACATTTGGTGTTAGACAGTGTAGACAATGTTCCCAGCATGACAGCAGCGCTACATTACACATAGCAAAGATCAGTGCATTGAGAAGGATAAAGACGGACATTTTCTCCATGTCTTCACATTCATTAGTTTGAGTTTGTTCAAAAAGTCATTAGTCAATCCTTCATATCTTAATTTTGTTATATTATCCCACTGCAGGTGCAGCTTCTTTATTTTCACAATAAAACCTGTGACTCAGACAATAAGCCCAACTTCATACTGACTTAACATCTGCAATCCTGTCAAATGTGCTCTCATCCCTGATGGGAATTGCTCTGTTTTATGTGTTTTTATTTTATTGGTTCAGAACGCAAAGACCTCGACCTTGACCTCCTTGAATTGGTAGTCCCGGGCCTTTTTGTCTCATTAAGAGTAAATGTATAACACGATTTTAATGAGCCTCGATTGTATTGTTGAGTCAGGAGCTAAAGTTCAGATGTGAAGACTAGACACAAAGATTTTGACTCTCTGTACGTTCTATGATGAACATGCATAAGACAAAACTGTTAATTTGTAACAGTTAGAGATATGTCTCTGAAACCTGCCCCTACTTTTACAATGAAGGTTCTTATTCCTTTAAAAGAGAAACTACTTTTCTTTTGCATTATAATTTGAGGTAAGCTAGATTGAGGCACAGCAGACAGACACAGCATGTGGACAAAAATGACCAATAAACTTGGGCAGGATATAGGCATCTATTATACATTAGCAATCAGAAAACAGCAGTGTTGAACATGTATGTCAATCTGTAAATTAAACCCCTCAATTAAAATAAGCCTTGAGGGCAACAGTAACACCACATATCCTGCCAAGTGTCGGATAATGTTGCTCTGCAATTTTAATTCACTGCCGTCAAATTATATCCTCAATCTCTAAAATCACTGCTTTTCTGTTCCCAGTGGGGTCTCCACATTGTCAGGGGAGATTTCAAGCTTGGTCTGGGAACAAAAGTACTTTTATTGAAAAGATGTGAATAAGGATAAAGGTGATAGAGTCTTAAAAGCTCACTTCTGCATCACAGGGTCAGGTAGCATCACAGTATGACAAGTAACCAACACAAAAGAATCATCTCAAAGCTCAATGTTGAGCAGTTCCTGGATTCCGCTGTCATTATCAATGATTTCATGACAAACATTACAGTTGACAGCATCACGTATCAACACGTTAAATCTCTTGTTTGAGAAACACATGGTTTTAATGAGGATTTCTTCTCCCTAGCTGTTTCCCTTTGATTTCAGTCTTTATGCTTTATGCTGGCTCTAATGCATTGGTCTCCAAACTTTCAGCAAGAAACAAAATAAGTGCTATTCTATGATGTTCCACCTTTCCTCTAACAATGTCAAACATAATCTAAAATTAAATACTAGGCCTACGTAAATGGGTATTTGCGGAGAGGTGCGACGTCTTCAGGGCCTCATTTGGTGAAGTCGAGAAGACCAGCTGTTTTGGACACTACTTGCAGCACTGCCAAGAGATAACACGTATCAGTGGGTTCAGTTTG
This sequence comes from Platichthys flesus, assembly GCF_949316205.1. Lineage (NCBI taxonomy): Eukaryota > Metazoa > Chordata > Actinopteri > Pleuronectiformes > Pleuronectidae > Platichthys > Platichthys flesus. The sequence goes on along the minus strand of NC_084959.1, from coordinate 11,530,226 downwards.
TAATGAGGCACGAGCCGATCACTGAGTCATAAATCCATGTGTTTTGTTTGTTACCTGTCGGATTTTTCTCCATCGTGAAACCACGGCGAGAATGGCTGTGAGGCACACCACCACCACCCCCGCAATAATGGGCATCAGCGGGAACTTTATGACCTTGTCTGCAGAGGAGGAATCATCAGGAGATCATCAGCCCACTTTTGGTCGAATTCATCATTTCAGTAAAATGACATCATTATTGACTGTGTGAACGGACCTGTTACTGTGACTTGGAAGGTCTTGTTGAACTCTCCGTAGAGGGGAGAATTCGCCAGGCACCCATACGATGCCGCGTGCAGGCTTTTGTCCACGCCGTTGGCAATCAGTTGGCTCGTAACGCCGTCATCGGTCAACGTGAAGCCGCCTGCTAATAGATCCACTGCGCTTCCATTTACTGTCCACACCACGGAGGAGACTTGTGGATTGGCCAGGATGTCACACCGCAGGATGAGTACTGACTCCTCTTCCACGACGAGCTCCTCTGACCCCGTGATCGGCGGGGGGTCTGAAGAGGAACGTAAAAGGGAAAAGGTCAATACAGATAAAGTGCGTTTTTTTTTTTTTTTTAAAGACTACTGACAGGGACTAATCAGATTGAAGCTGGGGCCGGTACCCCCCTGGCCCCACCCCTGGATCCGCCCCTGCATTGGCAACAGGTCATTTAACAATAAGAAATGTGTTATTTAAATAAGTAATCTCTGCATTTATTTAGAGGGACTCACATGTGACGTTCAGGGTGACTGAGTCACTATCGGAGGCATTGCTGCTCAGGTGGCAGGTGAACGTGGCGCCGTTATCTTCTTGGATGGCAGGTGTCACACATAATCGGCTGCCATTCTTTTTATTTTCTTCCATCAATCTGACCATGGCGCCATTCCTCAGCCACACCAGGTTTTCTTCGGGGTCACCATCAGATAGGCAGAGCAGAGACACAGTCCCCTCCAGCTCGATCTGAATCACACCCTCACTGCCCACGACTGAGTCAGACTGAATCCTGACGCCTTAGCAGTGATGGAAGTTTAAAGGGTCATTACGTGAAGCAGTAAAATCTCATTTTACACAAAAGGACTGGGAACAATTTAAATGAGAGTCAGATTAATTGTAGGTGACCTGAATCGCAAATCAGAAACAGTTACCTAATGTCTGCGTTGCACAGAGGAGGAGCAAATGCAAAAGATGGGCTGTGGACATCAGCTTCATTTTACTGTTGTGTGGATGAACCTGTAAATAAAGCACAGATGATCAGAAAGAGCTTTCACACAGATTTAATGTCAAATTCTCATTACCTCCGCCTAGGAAGCTATGTCTTCATCCCTGTCCATTTGTGTGTTGAATGGTTTCCCAGTGAATAAGTTTTCTTTCTTTCATCTTTCAGAATGAACTATATTTCTCTTTCAGTTTATCGAAGTTGAGCCCAACCTTAATCGTCTGCCTTCCTTTAATGCCCTAAGCAATGGACTAGGTTTGCAAAAAATGAAAAAGGCTACCATTCTTCTTCTGTATTTAAAATGTTCAAAGTATGACAAAAGATATGTCATTTGTGACAATCCTTGTCATTGAGATTATTGTTCACAGTCCTACCGATTAAATTCTCCACAGTGTTTCAATTAATTCATTTTCATTTGGAGAAGTCTGTTTTTCTACGAAGACATAGTTTGTATTCTACAGACAGACTCAATATCAAAATAACAGGTGTTTTCTTTAAGATACCATTCGAGTTACTTGTTCCTCTTTTATACGTTTTATTTAACAACAAACCGCCAACGCTCTGGACTCATAAATGCGCTACCTTCATAAAACTAAACTATAAAAAGTACCTATAAAACTAATGATATAAGACACCTTATTTGTATTCATATATAAAGATCATACATTTTTTGAAAATGGCTGAGAGGTTCTTACCTGACAGTGTTACTTTTTCCCAATCCTTGTCTGCGTTTTATGCCTGATGTCCCCTCAGTGTGAATATGAAAATGTGGAGGACTTTCTACGTCTTGAGCCGCTCTTATATGCTTCACAAAGTCGATGAGGACACTTTTATAACTTCTCTCGCTCGTTGTTAAATCGCCTTCTCATCATTCCAGTCGCCCGTCCCTGTCAACACGCTTTAATCTTCCCACGTCCCGTCTTTCTCTCGCTCTCCCAGTTTAATGTGTAAGCACAAGGAAACGTTTTTTTTTAGTGGCTGTAATCATAATAATGGTAGTATAATGTCTTGGTTGTTGAGGAAAGGATTTATTTAAATGTTTTATCTATTCTTTCAGTGGTTAAATGATTGATAGTTTTGGTTCAAATGATATGTGCTTTTAAATTTGAATTTTATATTTAGAGTGTGAAGTCTATTTAACGTAAAGATTATTCTATTTGATGCCACAAATGAAAAATTCCGACCAAAAGCCCAACAATGACCCATGTCAATATTGGTAGAATTGTGGTATTAAGAAATACATAAAATAGAACACGGTCCTCTGATAGTCCATTGGTTCAGATTTTTATGCCTCAAGTTACTTGGAAGCAATATCCTACACCGCCTGGGTTACAGCTTTTAGAACGAGGTTTAAATGGTCATAGGAATTCATCAGAGCAATTTCAATGACTATATAATTATAGTCAGATCTGCTCATTTCGTTAATGGGGCGGTTACATTAAAAGCCTATTAACTATTAGGCCTCCACATGGTCTGCAATTCATTCATTTGTGTTTTTTTCACCCAGTTGTCCCTCCAGCTGCAGCTGATGCTTTTGGACTTTAGATTATTTCAGTTTGTCTAATGTAGTTTATTCCCTGTTGTGACGCACGCCGTTCTGCTGTCGGTGTGTGAATGTTGGATTGTGTACGTTTGGTATGTCCGTTTTAATGAAGCCAGATAATGAAAAGTTAACCTGGGTATATTTGACCTTGAAGCCCACTGGGGCAGTGCTTTGCCTCCTGACAACCCAAACCCACATGTCATATCAGCTCAGTCCCCTTCTGCATCATCTCAGCAGCTGTCTCACTCTGGCCAAATGTGGATTTAACAGCTGGGTTTCACCAGCAGCAGCAAGACATCGGCATCATGATTGTACCAAACCTTATTAACATCAAAAGTTTTCCTGCATAGCAAAGGAGCGAGCTGCCTCACACAGATGATCAGTAGGTATGTAGTGACTGTGTACAACAGCCGTCCCTCTCTCCCCCACTAGAGAGAGACGTTGATCAAGTGAAAACGGTTTCTTCAGCTGCAGTCACTTGTAGGTTCAGAGTGTAAGGTTTAGGTGAAAGGGAGCTATTGGGAGAAATTTAATATGTTTTCAACAGTGTGTAATAATCTTAATTTGTTGAAAAAGGTTGTTTTCTTTACTCTAGAATGGGCCCATTGTATTTAAATACTTGTTTATTATTATTGTTATTATTACTATTATTATTATAAAACAAAACACCATCTGAGCTTTCATGACAACTGAAAGCTTCCACAGTTTCTCCTTCATGTTTGGACGGGGAGGGTGGGGTGATGGGTATCCGACGTGCAACTTCACCACTAGATGTCCCTGGATTCTACACCCTGCACCTTTAATGAGTCTCACAAGTTATAAATTGAATCATTCCTGCTTCAGCGTATCTCGATGTGATGTGTATTCACAACCTTTATTTCATTAATTTAGTTATTTAATATCTGCCATATGTGTATGCGAGTGAGCACATATGAGAATACAGCAGGGGAACGTCTGGTAAATTCACAGCGAGTGAGTGGGAGCGTTGATCACGTTGTAACAGACATTCACACATGTGTGAACATGTCCAGACCGAATTTTCTGGATTCTTGCAGAGCTCATGTCCGAAAACGGCTTTAAAATATAAGGCCTGTACCTGCATCCCCCGATTTCAGTCTTTATCAGCTTCTTATACCTGCTCTCTTGACTGAGCATAGGGCTCCTTCAAAAGTGAATTTTAAACCATTAGAAGCAGTGGATCTAAAAAAAAGTTGGTTGGTAATATTCAGCCGTTGACAGCTTCTTCTAACTGCTCTTTAAAAAAAAATCTGTGGGATCAAAGATTAAAGGTTTGCAGCTATTGCAGCACATGTCGGAAGAATGCGTTCCTTATGATGTTGCACAAGTGTGGAGCTTGTAACCCGCCCCTCCCCACACACACCTAAAGTTTCTTCGGCTTTACTATCTACGCCGATCGCTGCTTGTGTCGTCCCTTATTCTAAAGGTCAACAAGTGTTTGATTGCCTTGTCTTTACAACGGAATTAGACTGACGGGGAATTAGGCCGATGCTGTTTTTCCAAATGATACATGATCAACTCTGCACTTCCTGGTCCTGCCTTTTTCTAAGTTATAAGCTCTGTCGGGGGGAAACAAATTTACGAATGCAGCTGGTGAGCATGTGACTGTGTTGAGGATTGGCAACCCCATGTCAGTGGTCAATGTACACTGAGGGGCAGATATGATAAGTGGATACTACGTGTGCACACACAAACACACAAATGTAACCATAAAACCTGTAGGTATTAATCAAAGCCTTTATAGTGTTGATGCCAGAGCTGCTTGTGTACAGCGTGAGAACAGGCATTCCTCGACAGATTATTGCTGAACCCTGCACACACACACAAACAAATAACTATCCTTAGCAGGATTTTGCCTTGACTTTCAATGCTGTGGACAGCCTTACTAAAACCTTATCCTTAACCTCAACCATCACCAATTCATGACTTACCCTTACCTTAAAAACTCTTATCTGGCACACACCCAAAAACACACGCATGAATCAGATCACTCTCATTCACTCACCCGCTCGCTCACTGGCTCACTCGCTCACTCACTCACTCACTCGCTCACTCATTCACTCACCCACTGTATCCCCCTTGTCTCATATCAGCAAACAACACCTCCTGTATTCATTCGCTCAACTCCCTCCTCCCCCCCAAACCACATTATTTAATCAACAACATTGAAGAATTGCATGTGTTGTGTTTCTAAACCCAGATAGGCAGAATGACCCTTGCTCTCTCTGTTCCCTCTCCCTCCCTCCCTCCCTCCCTAAATCCCTCCCCCTGTCCCGTAGTTTTTCTCCCTTCTCAGTCATCTGTCTTCTTTCTCTGTGATTGAATGGAGAAGCTGGGTTCACCGGAACCTGCACCACCCTCGCCGGGTGCAGCGCCCGTCGCTGGGCTTTCTGCTGCAAAGGCGGCCGAGGCTGAGGGAGACGAGGCCACGGCAGCAGCCAGTTCCAAACTGTGTCAGTTGGCATGTGTGAGAAGGTGGCTGCCACTGGCCTACAGAGTGGAACTCTACCACCTCTTACAACTCACGGGCCCACTGGTGAGTAGGGGAAAGTTGAAGTGCTGGTGGGGGTGGTGGGGGGATGGTATGTTTGCCTCAACTCTAATGCAACTGTATATGTTGCAGAGTTTCTGCTGAATGTGCACTATTACATCAAACAATCAGTTCAATCATTTAGCAAGTCTGAATGTATATGCCGTATGCAAAAGCTGAAATAACATGGTTTCTATGCTGCACGTCAGTCAGTGCTGATTGCACAACACTGCTCTTTAACTCACGTTAACAGATAAGCTGTCTGAACACAGTTATCGGCACTGCTCTGCTGCTTCGATCAGCTTCCCCTGACCAAAGATGAGCTGTCTGGAAACCATCTCTGTTTGTTTCTACAGCTGCTGTCTCGGATTCTCAGCTTCCTCCTGCCGTTTGTCACCACCATATTCGCTGGGCACATTGGCAATGCAGAACTGGCAGGATTTGCACTGGCCTCAGCGGTATGATCAATACTCCTTTGTTGCATATAGACAAATTGTAATTATAAGTATATAAATTCTTCTGCATATAAAACCACTACTTATAATTTTCTTGCTGCAATTGATATTGCTATAATTTCTTCTATATAGGGATATCATGAGCGTCTGTATACTTGTGTATACCTGTAGTGCAGTGGACATCTACTAACAGTTGCTATCAATATCATACTGAGAGCACAGATCTTTAATAACTGATGTGATGTGGTGTTCTTACCTCATCATACATAAACAATACTCTGATATTATATCAACGCCTGCCACGCCACATGGGGTACAGACCAGAGAACACAGGTAAAACAGTAACGAATTGTCATGCAAGCAGATAAAAGTATTTTCTCTCAGCACACATTTTGTCAATTAAACCTATAAATAAAATGAAACACTTATTCAAACCTCCTCTCAGAAGTCCAGAGTCTTAAAACCGGACCAGATGTCTATACGAAACAAAATGGAGGATACTCCGTTGTTGAAATGCTGCATTTGGCAATCAGCAACCTTCCAGCGACACACAAGCTGAGGCAAGGGTTGTGAAGAGCAGTTAACTGAAACGCTAACGATGTGTATCCATCTACTTTAGCTTGGTAACTAATTACTGTGTAGCAGAACAAAAACAACATCTTCAAGCTGTTTATCTAATGTGACTTGCAAGGTTACAGCTAGCACCTTGGAATGATGTGTTAATGGCCAAATAAAAAGTCTGGCTCCATTTTTAGCTGCCTCAAGCTGCTTATGGTTTGGTACATACATCAATGTCAGTGTGTTTGAGTGTTGGATTTGTTCCTATTCCTCGTAGCATTGGAGCTCACAATTAACGGCCACCACTTGTGAGTTGGCAAAGAGTCGCCAAAGTACACATCCTGAAAACAAAGTAGCATGAAGGTCCTTTTCTCTAATTGTCACTTATATTTTTTATTTTAGTTTCTATTAAAGTAGGGGTTTTTTTTAGATTAAAATTGAAATGTCTCTTTTGCGAGACCCAAGACTGGCAGCAGAAACATGTAGAGCAAAAGGACATAACAACAATGTAATTCAATGGAGTTGAGCAGATTAAAACAACAGAAGAAGAAAAAGAGGCAGAAGCGCTTGTCAGGATTGCTAACAGCCTAGGTCTCTAACATATACAGTTTAATCAACAAGGACTTTCATTTGGCACATTTAAACTAGTGTTGATTACTGTACCTGAGTTTGGTGATGCTGGTAGTTACTCTATAATAAGACACAAACAAACCAATCAAAGTCAAGTATAAGTCAAAGAAACCCATGTAGGCGATAATGACAGAAGCAGAACTTCACTGCAGAACATAACTACAGTGAGGTTCAAATGACTGAGACTTATGGTCCCCACCTAAAAATAAAATCAGTGAGTTTAAAATTGCGACAAGCTGCAGTGTGGGGATGTGTTGACTCCCAGCAGAATGGAGTGTATCAACACGTTCACAATAAAGGTTCAAATTTAAACACGGACTACCTGACTGAGCAGACCAAGAATAAGAGCAACACATGCAGCAGATTTAACTAACAGACAGGGTGGCAGCCACAGTGTGTATGTACCCTGTCTGTTGAACCTGTGCTTGACTGAAGCTTATCAACCATCCAGCCTATACTGAACAATCAAATTGTGTGTGGCAATCTGAGCTTATCGCAAAACAAGCCATTTTACTTATAATGTGGAACAAATTATGCAATTCCCCCCCTGGGTGTCTGCATGTAACCGAGCCACCTTTTACTTTGACAAGGTGTTTACTCTTAGGGGTATTTAAGTCATGTACAGGGAAAGAGTCAATCAGTAATCTCCTCTCCAAATCTCTGAGGTATTTTATGCCTTTCTTAGAAGTTTGAGTCACAGGCAGGAAAGGCTGTGAGAAATGAAAATGTAATACAGTTCTAAATGTGGGATGTTGTGATGGTCAAGCTGCTAAACCCCTAAACCACCACATGACTGCAAAAGTCTTAATTGTCTCTCCCATGGCAACATCAGAGCAAAATGAGCTGAGCCGGAGGGGTGCACAGTTTGCACAACATCTGTGGACAAGCTCTGATGTACTGCCTGGTCACTGTCTACAGAAGCCCTCAAAGACTGAACCATGTGCTTATCGGTGTAGGCTAGCCTGGATCGCCACATCAGCAGTTTAGGACAGTCATGCCTGAATGCTGGAAGATTTGAGTGAGTGAATACAGATAAGAGGCCTTGCTGACATGGTGTCTCTTACTTCCAACTGGCTGTAAACTCTTATCCGGTCAGGTGCCGGACCGATTGGGATGTGTGAAGAGTGGCAAATACAGTAGATCAGACACGATATTCTGGAAAAGTTGGTCTGAGCGTCATCCTGGACTTCCAGGAGTGTGATGTCCATGTCCACTTGTAAGAGCATGATGGTCTGAGGTCGGACACACTGACAGTGGAGTAAATAAGCAAGCCAAAAAGCCCTGTATGCAGGGGATGGATCCAGGGGTGAGGCCTGCTGAGTCCTGCTTTGCTTTTATGGCAGCATATCACCATCATGCACAGCTTTAGCCTAGTGTCTGCTCTTTCAGTATAGCATTGATGTGTGTGAACATAAAGCCTGCTGGACTATTCTGCCTGGAATCCTTCACATTAGCTGCAGAAACACTGGAGGTGTAAAAAAGCTGGGTGTCTAAACATTACACAAATGTATGTATTACTCAAGACATGGACAAAAAAGGAGAACAAGGAAAACTATTGTTACAACTAAAACCTAATGTGCAGATTTTGTTTGTGTCTGACTTTCCCGCATGTCAGACCATTAACGTGACCACCACTGCAACAGGCTATGGCCTTACCGTGGCTTGTGACACGCTGATTTCTCAGGTGACCAAACCGCCGTATCTCCACCTTATTATTTATTTGTCGTGCGTTTGAACACGTGTAATCGGATATAATTGTGGTTTGTGCTTTGACAGACATTTGGCGGCAAGAACATGAAACGTGTCGGAGTCATCATACAGAGGAGTTCACTCATCCTGCTGCTGTTTTGTCTGCCCTGCTGGGCTATTCTCATCAACTCTCACAACTTACTACTCATCATGCACCAAGAGGCCGAAGTGGTGAGGTACACTGACCACATCGCCTTCATAATCCATTAAGTTTGTTTAAGGATAGAAAAAAAAAGGCCATCATTAACTTTATCTTTAGTGACTTGGTTTTTGTTATCTAATTGACTGTATCACTGACATCTAGTTTATTCAAGGTTAGTGTTTACAGAGGTGTGTGGATGTGTATAAGTTCAGCTTTGTATGGGCATTTATAAATGTATATGTAAACATCCAAAACATGCATTTCATTTGTAGTTTCCATACATTTTTAAATATGTGAATATTACACATGCATCTCCAGGTGGTAAAATTAGATTCATCTCATTGTATGTATTTCATATTGACGGAACAAAGTAGGTTAGAAACAAAGCTTTCATATAAACTTTTAGACCGATTGTCAAAGTTTTTCTCTGCACTAAATTAATGTTGCTTCCTTTTCCTTCAGAATTGCCCAGCTCTACCTGATGGCCTTTTTACCAGCTGTTCCAGTAGGTGCACTAAACTAAAACAATCGCGGAAATTGTTGTTCCCCCAGGGGATCATAAATTATATTGCTGTATTCAATACATGTTGTATAATGTTATATTTCTGCAGTTACTTGACCCACAGAATTGGCATATTTGAATCAGCCGGAGGCTCGGTACTAAACGGAGAAATGCTAATCAAGTTTAGGTGTAAAGAGAACCCTAGAATATGCAAAGTGCCGAATGAGGCAAGGAATCAACACCGATCAAGTCTTTAAGCTCATCAAAAGACTTATGTGTGTTCCAGTGTTCAGTTAAGACAACAAAACACAAAACTCCCTGGCCTCCTTTCAAACCATGCACTCTCTCACCCGACCACTGTTAATAATCTGACCAATGTTTGCTTAAAGCTTTGACGTGACCTAAGTTCAACAATAACCTGAATTTAGAACATGCTCTGGATATTGTGTAAAGGATGTGAGGCAGCTAAACCGAAATATCTTTGGAACTGCAGCATAAATACAAAAACACAAAAAAAATGGCATGACAAAATTCGAATCCTGTTTAATTAATTTCTCTCTAAAAGCAATAATGGAAAAATCCGAGCAACTGTATCTCTGCAATGCAGGGCATAAAAGCAGCTGTAGATAAGTGTGTTGAATCGTGAAATGTTTAATTCTTGTAATCCAATGAAGTTGTGTGAATGCCAGAGTGATTCAAAATCAACACGAGTAATCCATCATTTTGCATTTATTCCAATTACTGCCTTCATTTAACCCAGATAATCTGGTAAAAGTCAGGAGGCGTAATTGAAAATTCCCCATTAATATTTTCATCATGATGTTAGCATGTTAACATGATTTACACACAACCTATCAATTATTGGACATGTAGACAGTCGTGATATCTGAGAGTTGTGCCATTTCTTTTCTGTAAACTGTTCCCTTTGTGTCTCCCTGCTCCAGGCCATGTTACTGTATAACCTGCAGGTTGCCTACCTACAAAACCAAGTAAGTCCACGAAACCGCTGCACTGAAATTCCGTAAACTCTCTCCCTTTAAATAAAATTCAATAAAAAAAGGCTGCAAAGAGTTTGTGTCCCCGAAGCAAAGGTCGGACCCAGGGACAAAAACATGAGGATCTGCTTACATCATGATCAGTCAGATGAATTGCATCAGAGACAAATTTAATAGGTTATCAATCCATTGGTTGTAAACAAAATTTGTTGTAAGATTTATAAAAGACATTACATTTATTTTTTAAATACTGTACATCAGTGGGATGATATGAATTGGACATCTTTGAAAGAAATCTTTTTGACTTTTTAGTTTTTAGTCTCATCCAAAAAAGAGAAGGGGTTTACCTATATATATATATATATAGGTAAACCCCTCTCAAAAAAGAGAAGGGGTTTACCTATATATATATATATAGGTAAACCCCTTTCTTTTTTTTGGATGAGACTAAAAACTAAAAAGTCAAAGTACACGTCAAAAAGATTTCTATATATATATGCGATCAAGACGCTTTGGCTTCACTTATGGGGAGCAGTCATGCTGTCCATCTTTATACAGTCAATTTTTTTTACCTGCAAGTCAAATTACAATCCTATTAGCTTCAGCTGTACTTGATATAAGTGCCAATCAGCAAATGCTACCACACTATACTAAAATGGAATAATAGTAAAACATGTCACATGGTGAGTATGTAAGCATGCTGATGTCGGCTCTGATCTTAAATCTCTGTACCTCCTCACAGCATCCTAGTTCACCAAGGTGCTAGCACGACTGTGTATGTCTTGTTATTGGAACTTCTTCCTGACATTGCTTTGAGGAATAATAAGTTTCAGTTTGTTGTTCATGCAGTTGATCGTGTGTCCTTTTTGTTTGGCAGGGGATTATTCTTCCTCAGCTGTACACCGCAGCAGCGACAAACATTTTAAACCTGGGGGTCAATTACGTCTTAATCTTCAGCCTCCAGTGGGGCATCATGTAAGTGCTGCCTCTCTGCTGACCAATGAAATCTAGTAGTTAAGCCTTTGATCACTTCACTATGATCATTTCACTGTTGTTCAGAGAGGAGAGGTCCTGTGGGTGGGTTTGGAGAGAAGGGGACAGGAGGTCACGGAGCTCATTAGACTTGAATGTTGATCTGAGAAAAATCTGATAAAATTGAGTCAGTCCGACACTGATGTTTATTATCTTTACTTTATTTAGAGAGGGAGCCCGAGTAAAGAAAAGAGGGTGAGCTTTGACAGGAGTGGATCCAAGTCCAGCTGGACAAACATTTGATTCATTGGTTTTTCCTCTTAGTCTTTAAGGATGAGACCCTCAGACATGAAGTGTGCTCAGACCACAATAACTTCAACCGTCTCCGTGCTGATGTACTGTGACTCCGTCCTTCCCCCTGTCTTTGCCTGAAGAGAGGGATGGAGTCACAGTTAGACGTCAGCAGACACCTCTCCAATATGTAAAGATGTTCTGCCGTGTGTGTTTGCAGAGGATCGGTGATCGCCAACAGCCTCTCTCAAATCATCCTCTGCCTGCTGTTGTTTGGCTACATTAGATGGAAGAAGCTCCATCTGCAGACGTGGGGAGGTGAATTCATACACACAAACGTGAATACCAAATCCTAAATGACCACGTCAGAATTGACATTTATAGAAATGCATCTAGGCCAAAAGGCATAAGAAACGTGAAAGCAGTCTTCAGTCATCTACCGTCCTCTACAGGCCATATTGAATATGTTTTCTCTCTGTGAAACTATCTGCAGGCTGGACCACTGACTGTTTGCAGGAGTGGGGCTCCTACATGAAGCTGGCTATTCCCAGTGTGTTTATGGTCTGCTTTGAATGGTGGATCTGGGAAATTGGCACTATCGTTTCAGGTCAGTGTTTTCTTTAAAAAACGTTAAAGTTCTGGTTTTTGACTATCATAAAGTTAATGAATCCAAAAAGTCTGTATCTTTGACGTTGTTTTTCTTACATCATCAGACTAATAAACCATTTCCATCTTAGGTTTGCTTCCTGTGTTTGATAAATTTCTTCCTGAAGCTTTCAGGCATGATGCAAAAGTCTTTGTTCATTTCTTTTGTTAATTTGACCTTTTTCATACCAGGGTTACTTGGTGAGACGGATCTTGCTGCCCAGCATATTATGATGGAAATAGGAGCCATAACATTTATGGTATGTATCACCCATTTGTTATAACATTTACCAATTACTTTGTAATTATTTACTGTTGATAAAAACTCCTGTAAGGAGCCAGTCAATTTATCTAAGCTTAAAACTTTATAAAATGTTTGAAGATTTATTCACATGGCTTGAAAATGGTGTTGGTAACAATCTCTGGAAGAATAGGCATTTCTAACAAAATGGTTTTGTGAATGTGTAAATGACACTGAAGCTGGGTCTTTGCAGTTCCCTCTGGGTATTCAAGCAGCTACCTGTGTGCGAGTTGGCAATGCTCTGGGGGCCGGACACACCGCCAGGGCCGTAATCACCTGCAAAGTGGCCCTGGTTCTAACAGGTATGAAGAGACACAATTGTATTATGGCCAGGTGTATAATTTCTAATAATACACCTAAAACAGTGCTTTCAAACATGCACTCACTTCCAAACATTTCCCAGAAATTTTCTCCGGTGGATAAATGTGAGAACACGGAAGATTGAATCAGTTGCTCTGGACATTTCCCAGAACTTGTCCTGCCAGCGCCTGAATAAAATGTTTGGAAAATGTCAAAGTGAGCTCATGTGAGAATACAGCAGGAAATTGTCCTGAAATATTTTTTAAGAATTCAAAAATCTCAGGATGACAAAGAGTTGCCATACACAATCAACACGCCGACAAGGTTGTCAGTGCACGCTCTCCTCGGAAGCCACCCTTCGCCTGAATGTTCCTGTTGTTGGGAACACGTCTGACCCGGACCATCTCCTGCTACGTTCTTCACATGTGAAAGAACATGATCTTGACCCAATTTTCTGGACTTCATATCTAAAAATGGCTTTAGTTAAAGATCTCAAATACAGTGTACACCAATGTAACCAGTTACGTTTAATGGGAATCCGGAGGTCTTACGTATTGTATCCTATGTCTTTGCTGCAGGGCTGCTTGCCGTGCTCCTGGGCATCTTCGTTGCTGTCTGTAAGCCCTACCTTGGCTACATGTTTACCTCTGACGAGTGAGTTTCACACCAACATCCATTCAGTTCTGCACCGGGTGAAGACAACTCTGTTTTCTGATGATCTTCTACTGTTTCTAGGAACATCTTGAAGCTTGTCGAAGGGACCATCACGGTCTACATGTTTCTACAATTCTTTGATGCGCTCCATGTAGGTTATTACAGAACAGAACAGATGATCTGGTCTAATTACTGAACCCTCATGTCGAGTAGCACACACACAGCTCTATACTTCTTTGTTTCACTGTGTGTGTTCTCAGTGCGTCTGCTCAGGGATTCTTGTCGGATCTGGGATGCAGAAAATCGCTGCCTTGTCCAACCTGGTGAGCTACTACTGCATCGGTCTGCCAGTGGGAATAGCTCTGATGTTTGCTGCCCAGCTCAGAATATTAGGTATTATTCACTCTATCTGTGAGAGTTTCTGCATTGAAATTGATTGATGGATTGATGGATTTTGATGAAAAATTATCACTTAACTTTTTTAGTGGATGTGTATTATAGATGATTGTGGAGAGTGAGGTATGTCACAAGATGTGTGTCACATGATTGGATAAGCGCAGCTCGAGTTGGCTTTCTGAACAAGTTTGCAAGCGTCGCTCCCTTAAGAAGAAACAAACGTTTCACACTTACATCACTTTACTCTGAAAGGCAGGAACTGACACTGAGCAGCGAATATCCCAGACATTGACTTGGTCATGAATAAATCTTGTATCATCCAATGAGCAGCAACTTGGAAGTACGGCAGCAGAAGTATGAAATAAGGAAGTGTGTCTATATTTGAATAGGTATTCATTAGTTAGACCAACAAACCACACACAAACACACAAACACACAAACACACACACACACACACACACACACACAACGTGCATTTAAGCTTTGACCTTGTGAGGTGTGTACCTTTGTGCTTGTTCCATGAGGAGACCAACCTGGTGAAGCTCTTTAGGAAGTTGAATGGATTTTAATTAATCTTTCAGAATAGTTCAGAGTGCAACAATAATCATAATCATAATAAGATATGCAATATGTTTTGTTCAGTACACATTAGTGAGGAATGAGCCTCATTGGCCACTTAATTGAATAACATGAAATTTGGTACATTATGTTATGTATATTTATTTTGTTCAGGATGTTCAGGATGTATTATAATCATCCGGTTGACCTCTACACTTTTCCCCACGGTCCATCATCAAATCTAAATTTGAATATTTATAAAGTCACAAAACTAATGATATTACCGTCAACTTCAACTGTAATTTGTATTTATTTATTTTATGTTAGAATGCTAAAATTCTGCATGTCAGTTACTTGAGTGGTTGTATCTTGGAGCTTTTTAAACAAAATACTATGTACATGTTCTCTTGTTATCTAGTTTTTACTTGTATTTATGATGTGAAAACACTGGAGATATTTAATCAAATCATCTGCATTCGTGTGCTTCTCCTGTTAGGCCTGTGGACGGGTCTCCTGATATGTGGGGTCTTTGAGGCGGGCTTCTTCCTCACTCTCATCTACAAACTAAATTGGAAGAAAGTCACACAAAAGGTAGGATCTTCTTATAATCCTGTAAACTGCAGTATTTAAACATCTGGACAGAAAAGACTGACTAGAGGAGTGTGAATGGGATCAACTGAAATGTCTTATCGGGTAAATTTTCTGCGGCCACTAGGCGGCAGTCCCATCACTACATTGTTACGTCCTTACAGCACTTTCCCTGTATCAACTGAATTTGTCACAGCTTTGTTTTTTTCTACAACATTATTATTGATCCAAATTCTTTTGTTTACATGATTTGTATACAGACACACACACACACACTCAAACTTGTCACAAATTAATCTTAATAAAAGCTTTTGAATGGAAAAGCGGATGTTATTAGTGACAAATCTGAAACCTCTGAAAGAGATTTGATTGTTTTTTCTACCTAAATAAAAATGGGTGTCATGAATTTACCTTTAATGTGATTTCAGGCTCAACAGCGAGCTGGAAGGAGAGTGGTGGTGATACCAAAACGCCCTGTGAGTACAGTGCTGAGTGAAGCGATGATGTCTGACGTACTTGACGACCCTGACAAAGTAAGAGACCATGCAGATTGTGCTCACTTCTTTGTATATGTGTGTTTTATCACACTCCACATGCACACCGAGTAACAGCAACACTTTTGCACCCTGAAGGCCCAGGCGGACGGAAAAGTCTTTCCGGAGTCAGATGGCTACAGTCCAGTTAACACCCAGGATCAGGAGCTGAAAGCAGGTCACGAGGCCGAGGGCAACAACACCAGCACGCGGGGCGCTGGTGGCGATGCTGAGCAGAGCAAACACACTTCAAACACCAAAACTCAGGAGCTTCTTTCCGTCACTCAGCTGATCTTGCGACGGGGACTCATGGTCTCGGTTTTGGTTCTTATTCTGGCTGTAGGTGTTGCTTTCCACATCGCGTTCCCTGCTCCAGAGCCCTCCACTCAGAGCATGTCCAACTCCACCCTGAACTGGGCCAATGTCTCCACTTCAACCCCGTCGGCTCCTCTGAACCTGACCCTGACTCTCTGAGCCATATCAACTCTGACTGTGGCAGCTGAGTACAGTTCTGACAAACTGGCAATTCACAACTAGAGTGAAAAAGTGTTGAATTTTGCCCAAAATGACAACTCATGTTGAAAAAAGCTCAGGTTGTCATTTTTGCAAAACATCAGCTCCACAGGGGCTGCTGCCTCTTTTACGCACAGAGAAAAAGATGTGTCCGTTCTGCGCTGCTGAGAAATACCACAGAGGTAGCCGAGGAAATATCAAGAGAGACTGAAAGTGACAGTTTGAACAAAGGTCTTGTCACAAAGATCATGTTTTAACCTGCTCAGAAAGAGGACACATTAGTTATAAAGCTGTCACTAAGAGACCATGTGGGATTCAAGGAACAAAGGTTTTTCCACTGACACTCTTTGATTTCTTGTCTCGATTAAAATTTTGCACTGTGACATATATTCTCTTAAATCATTTTCTTGTGTTTTAACTTTTGACTGATTGTAAATATGCAACGTAAAATTGACATATTTACATGTAAATATGTAAATCTCTATATGTCATTGCTATATTTCCATAACACAGGTATTTGTTAAATAATAAGAGTTTTTTTTTACTGTATATTTAGGGCCAATGATGTAATGCACTTTGATTGCAATCAATAAAAATGATTTATGGGAAAATATAAAGAATACGCAGGATGATTAAAAAGTACAACCACAAATTATTGTGGCCTTGCTGTTGACATCATATACATGTCCACTGTCCAATGGCAGTAAATGCAAATCTTTTATTCTAACTACAGCCATAACATGATTAAATTCCAGTTGTCATTGTACCACGTAGCAACAAAACCCAGAAGTTAATGTGCGATTCCTTGACTGTAACACAAGTTGTCGTTGTATAACAGTGACAGGAGATCTTTACACAGTCACTTGTTAATGACGCCACAGCATGTTACTGATTGCAGCCTCTGGAGGTGAGCAGGCCAAGATTACAGTCTCTGTGAGGAGCCGGCCTCTGTGAGTCAGTGTCTCCGCTGATGAGCAAGACTGAGGCTCAGACAACGATTTAACCAATCAGAATCAAGCTTGATTTACATATAATAATGATACATTCATATGCAGCTTCTTATGTGACTGCTGCTGACATCAATCTGTTGCTGGTGTTGGTTTGGGGTAGGAGAGCAGTGGCGTGTGGGTGCACTGGCTTAAAAATATTTATGGAAACAGACCTATAAAGCTGTTGAAATGATTAAATCAGAAGATACTGTACAAAGGTTATTTTGCTTTCACCTGCTCCTTGAACTTCAATGTGCTTGGACGTTGGAATATTGAAAAACAATGTGTGTTTAAACCACATCTCAACACCTCTTTCCAATATTTAACTTAGTAATGAAGAGCAAAGGTGTAAAAGGCATATAAATGATTTAAAATGTAAATGTTTGCAATTAACAGTGGTGTTACGGGGATTGAGAGATATGGACATTCAGTTTGATAGTGACAAAAGCAGCAATTGAACAAGTTCACTTGAATAAAATTCTAATTTAGAGCTAACTGTAAAGTCACGTTAGTTGGCTTATAAGTGATGAAGTCAGCGATTTTTGGGAAATAAACTCATTTGCTTTGTGGTTAGAGTTAGATGGGATTTCTACTAGACTGTTAGCATGAACAGGACTGCATGAAGCAACTAGCCTGAAAGCCTTTGCAGATACAAGCCAATAGTATATCATATTTTGAGAACTGATAACTGATTGTGTAAAATTTGGTTTTGATCAAATTATAAAGGACTATTGGGAGTTTCTAGTCTTTGTGCTAAGACAAGCAAACCCAGTTAACTGACAGATATGAAAATGGGATCAATCTCCTTATATAATGCCAAGACGAAAACGAATGAGGATAATTCTCAAACTATAAAGTTAGCTCTTTTGCAGGATTGAATTCTATACTTCCGAGTGAGCAATAGGAGGCTGATTGGCTCGGTCTGACGTGTCTCCATCCAGCAGGCTTGTTGCAGTGGGAGCGCACAGACATTTCATTATAACCAAAAATGGCGACGTAGATCAAAGCAAAAGAAAAATAAACCGAAGGGAAAGAGCCGCTCTTCTGTGTTGGATGATGAAAACACACCCACTGACGCGCTGTAGCCTAAATATAGCATTTAATCATCCTAATTCTAATTGTGGCATCTATTCTGTCTATATGCTGCAGGATAAGGACATATTTTCTGTCAGTGTCTTGATATGTGAGACCTTCGTACGCAGAATGTCTCTTTTTTCTAAAGGAGACATGTCTTTACAGCATTTCTTCAGTTCAGCTCGTGCTTTGTTTCTTTAGATCTTCCAAAAGATGACAAATGGAACAGCTGCTTAAGTGAGTGGGTTGAACTGTTGAATAGATGCATTTATAGATTTAGAAATATGAATCAGGGAAAGGGTGAATGAACTTTTCAAGTTCCACAAAAATGAAGATGCCACTAGTTTAATACAATAAAGTAATATTTATTTAATTGTTTGTCCTGCATCCTTCTAATGCCAGCTATTACTTTATCTATATAAGTACACATCTGACATTTTGTATGGAATAGAATTTTGCCCTTAGAGGTTGCTTAAGATAGGGGGATAGTAATCTCTGATTCTTGCTACACACAAACAGGTACTTGTTGTGTTACACTCCTGACTATTGATTCGCTCACTGCATGTGTCCCTAAACCCCCCCCCCCCCCCCCTTAAATGCTTTACCGCAAAACACGAACATTCTGTACGTCTGTAATCTGGAAGGCAGAATCGCGGCGCTCTGATTGGTGCTGCATGTACGTGGTCACTCGTCTAATCGGAGCAGTCTGACGAGCATCTCACTGATGCAGACTCCAGCAGCGAGGATGATGAACATGAGCAGTACGGTGAGCCCACGTCGCACCACCAGCTGCCTGACTGACAGAGCCGCGTTGTCATGTGAGGTTTGCTGACCTGCATCGAGCGCCTCCAGCCTCCCCTCTCCTGGACTCAGAGAACTGGATCCACACGTCTCTATGTGGGTCCGTTTCTCACCACACTCCTGGGCTGTGAGGCAGAGATTTAAAAAAAAAAAGGTAAGGGTCTGTTTGTGGAATAATTTCCCCAAAGAAGTCCACACGTTATCTGTCGGAAGCTCGTGTTCACCATTGTTTTCTATCCCAAAGATCTGGTTCCGCTCTGTAAGGTGGACTCCTGCTCTTACCTGCGCCTGTTCAGAGACATGTAAAAAAGCTTCATCATTTAAATCAGTCATTTAAAAAAACAAATATATATAAGAATGAGAAACACAAGAGTGGGTATTAGACTTGATTACATGGACAACAATGTTCTGATAGGAACCAGATTAGTACAGTCTGAACAAGACACTGCCATGTAAACAGCATATTCTATATACTACATTACATGTCTTTTGGCAGAGGTTGTTATCCGAAGCGACTTACAATTAGTCCACTCAACATATATGAGGCCATTTTTTTAGGTACTCAGTATCTTGCCAAGGACACTCCGGCATGCAGATGGGGAATTGAACCACCAACCTTCTTGTTTGAGTAAGCCCACTCTACCCCCTTGGCCACACCGCCCCTGTATCTATGTGTTTAAACCAACTTGGCAATAAACCCTGATTCTGATTCTAATCACATCAAGACATGTGGAGTATTCCCACCTTAGTCCTGAAGTCCTGAGGTTCAAAACACAATTACAAGTAAAAAAGAAACAGCAGCAAATAAGAAAGCACGACAACGGATACAAAAACTGAATAACAAATAAGAAAATATACCAGCAAAGAAGTAAACATGAGTAATCACAAAACACAACAGCATAAACTTCTAATGGAGAAGGAGGGTACTTATTATGGACAAAGCTCAGCGCTGATTGGACGGAGGCATGGTCTTTATTTAGGATTTAACATATTTGCCATTGTGCGTTATAATTTCTTGTTGTGTTTTCTTTTTCTTTTGTGATTTGATAACATGATTCATAATCAAACCTGCTCTGTCACACGTAAACAGGATGTAAACACATGTAAACATCATAATCAAAATAATGAATAATAAACAGAATTAGGTGAATAGTCAGAATATTGCTGTCCATGTGAACATTGCCTATAAATATATCGATATCTGGCTATTCATTGAACCAGATGCAGAGTGACTCACCTCCTCAGTGGCTTTCTTCCAGTTTAGTTTGCACAGGAATACTAGAAAGAATAGGGACTGTATCACGACACAGATTAAAAACCCTGACCACAACCCTGCAACACAGACACAAAGAGGAAAGTGTATTAGTTCAAAGGGACAAAATGCAGTGACCCTCTGACTTACTAAACAATGTGTCAACTTGTCTCACCTACTATCCCCATTTTGACAGGGAACATTAAAGACGCTCCGATAGGGAACCCAATGAAGTAGAAACCCACCAGGTTACACAGAGCACCGACCTTTTGCTTCCCTGCTCCCCTGACAATACCTCCTGTCACACACTGTGGAGGCAAAGCGAAGAGAAATCTCAAATCGGGGATGAGAAGTCAGGTTTCTGTTGCTCAGGGGTGGGATAACATGACCTTTACAGCCAAGAGCCTCACCGAAAAGGCCTCTGCAAAATGGATGAAACTGTACATCAGCATGACATCAGCCACCCTTTGAATAATGTCTCTGAAAGGAAAATACAGGTATGAGAATCAAATACCAACCTACACGATGAAATAACTTGCATCTATCATGCGTAAGATGGTGACAGAACAAACTCTGAGCTTGCCTCACAGGTTAATATACACAAGGCTGTTAGTTATTGTTTTTTTAAGCTAAGACTCCGCCAACCTACGAATGTTACACAAGTGTCAGAATCGGCACATACTCCTCTGTGGTGAAAATGTAACCGATCACATCCTTGGACGCAGCAACACAGGCTCCAATGAAACATGAGGTGATGCCTGTGTGTTATTCAGGAACGGTGGTTAAACATATGAGAGCCCCAGGCAGAATATTTTAAAAAGAAAAAAGAGAAAAGAAAAGATTTTTGGTGAATAGGGTAGTGGATCAGTACAAATGAGGAAAAACACATCACTACATATTAGGTTCATACATGCACAGATGACGGAGACCTTGCTGGACAGTTTGGCTTGTTCTGTGTTCCCAGAACCGAGAGCATTTCCAACCCGAACACTGGCAGCAACCGAGAAACCCAGTGGGAACTGTGGGACAGGATGATGTCAATGAAAACACCGTCACTTCCAGGACAAAACCCATAAATCGTACTTGAGCACGATCAACATAAAAGCAAGAAAAAGGCTTAAACTAAAAAGAAGTTTCAGAAGATTAATGTGGAGGAGTTACCATGTAAGCGATGACAGCCACTTCATAAACTATAGACTGAGCCCCTAACTCAACCTCACTGATGACGCCTGCCAGGAACCCTGCAATCTCATAGAGCCACCACTCCAGACACTGCATCAGCATGCTGGGAATGGCCAGGCGGAGGAAAGACCCCCACTCCTGCAGACTGTCTAGAGACCAACCTGGGAGAGTATAGGAAGTATGGGGGATTCAGCAAAATGTGGTTGTACCCATTAAGAAATGTGATGCTTCCCTTTGAGTGGGAGGATTACAAATATTTATGACTCTAATGCTTTATTTAACGGACCTGCATTTTGTTTTTCATTTTGGGGTGAAATTACCTTGTCAATTGGCTATTATAGTTCAAGTAGAGATAGTAAGAATATCTGTAAGTTCACTTAAGTCCAATTAATTTGAAAGCTAGGGAGTCTTTTGTTAAATGCAGCTGAACGTCATGATATGTGAATTTCATCTACAGGCAGGTTGGAAATTTAAGACTAAAGACTCACATCTATAAATTGCATCTCAGATTTAATACAAAAGCCCTGCAAAAAACACTGCATTCATGAGGGTTATCACTACAGTGCATTTTGCAGATATTTATTTCTGCTAATTTATCGATAGAAATGGAGTAGACAAACTAAAAGAGTAGGGATGAGTAGTAGAGTATTTAATACCCTACTTACCGTCCCATGTAGTTTTGTGCAGGCCTCTGGCGCAGATATACACAAACAAGAACACAGCCAGGGAATACTGAGAGATGGCATTGGCAGCTGCTGATCCACTTTAGTGGAGTAAAAAGGATAAAGCAAGGAGTAGAACATTGAAAACTGAACTCATATAAATGAATCTGTTCAGTTGACTTTTGAAATTGAAAATCAAAAGAATGATCTATGCATCCTTACTCTGATTGACTGATTCATTTCAAATTTATATTTCAAGATTATATTAATAATAACTTTATTTGTGTAGCTCTTTTAAATACAAGTAACAGTAAAAGTGTTTTACAACAGTTTGAAAGTCACAGCGTAAAAGATAATAAAAATGTCCATACCGATAAGAATAGTCATCATGTGATAAGGGCTTTTCTATAGAGATGTGCCTAAAAGGGAGAGTTCGCCGAAAAATGAAAATTCACTCATCATCTACTCATCACTAAGCTGATGGAAGGATGGGGGAAGTGTTTGAGTCCATTAAACCCTTTTGGAGTTTCAGCGGTAAGAAGCGTTGCAGCAAGAACTATCTTAAGTCGTAAAGAAACAACAGAAATAAATATAACATGCCTCCATACTGCTCGTGTGGTCTGGAATCCCCAACAAACAAATTCAACTCAAATCAGAATCATTTACACCAAGTTTTGAGCCTAAATGTCTGCTGATCTTCCTACGAGGTGCGATCAGGACCCGTTGGAAATGCTAACGTCTGCTAGCTTTGCCTCTTCTGTTGGACTTCAAGGCCTAAAACACGGTGGACATGACCTCGTTTTGAGTCGAATTTGGAAGACTTGCAGACTCACTGTTATTTTCATACGTTTGGAGATTTGGTCACCAATTACTTCAATTGTATTAGATTCGGCTGCTACGCTGTTTAACCCGGAAACTCCAAAAGGGTTTTGTGGACTCCCTCCATCGGCATAGTGGTGAGTAGATAATGAGTGAATTTCCATTTCTGATTGAACTATCCATTTAAGAAGTGAGTTAAACAGGTAACTGATTCTGCGAGTCTAATCTCTTCTGGCAGATCATTCCAAAGTGTAGGGGCACTCATGGCAGAGGCTTAATCTCTTTTGGTTTCCAAGATTTTTGGAATGGCAACATGTGTCCCAGCTTGTATAGTGGTATAAAAGGTCTGAAATATAGGGAGTGTAATGATGGGTTCTGTTGTGGATCTATACTCACAGGACCCCCAGGTTTAGAAGATTGAGGAAGACGTAGTTGATTACTACATTTAAAACATTGCCCACGGCTCCACATATCACCTGTGGCCACATGATGCCCTGTGAACCAGAGCGAGGTGTTTCAAACCCAACAGTGCACCCGCTGTTTGTTCCTTTCTCACTGTTTCCAACACACACACACAAACTGACACACACACACACACACACACACACGCACGCTCAAAATGATCTATTTACAGACAAACTTTCAGTCATTACTTGGTTTCACACCGGTGGTCTTAGACACATGCTAACGCACCTGATTCTGAAGATACCTCCCCTGCAGCTGGTACATGAAGGCAGCCTGCAGAAACCAACACAGTGCAGTGAATGGGATTGATTAGATTAATAATGCCACACAACAACCATTCACTACAGATACAAAAGAATGAAACGTGGAGGAAGTTGAACTCACTGGCAGAGCCGGCATGAAGATCTTCACATACAGCTGTGAGAGTCTTTATGGAAAAAGGGAAATGATAAATAAGTGCAAAAAATAGAACTGAGGAGCTCATGAGCAATAAGTGTATATGTAGCATCTGAAGTAGCATCTGTGACGCAGTGATGTGGAAGAGGGAAGCGATCACCTGGCGACTTCTGCGCTCTGCCTGACAGCCAGCAAAATGGGCTGAGTGTTAATGAGCACGGCCCAGCAGGGGAAACAGGCCAAGAGCAGGATCAACACTCCCCGCTGGACAATCACCCCTACACGCTTCAGGTTACCGCTCCCATAGGTCTGCAGGAAACGGGTCAGAGGAACAGGAAAACGAAGTAATACCTGCTCATGTGCAAGACACAAAGGGCAACACTGGCCCAGGGAAACAGATGTGAAAGAACATATTGTGAAAACAGCAGCATCTGTTCGGGTCTGACCTGGTTGTATAAATAAGATGAGTGGAATACCTGAGATATGAGTGTATCGCACGTTGACGCCAAACCACAGCCAATGGAAATACCGGTGACATTTATCACCTGTAGTGAGATTAAATATCCAAATTAAAATACATATTCATGTAATAAAGACAGAGAGAAAATAAAACGCACACCAATAAGTAAATCTGATTGAAACAAATGGTGAAATTTTAAAAGCAGTGCTTTATGGAAGAGAATGAGCAGTGGTCCTGGCCAATAGAAACAAAAGCAGGACTCGCTCACCGCTATCGCCAAAGCCACGCCGGCCAGCTCCGTCTTCCCCAGGTGACCACAGAACACCATGCTGACGAAGCCGATCAGGAAGCTCATCAACTGGGAAATAAACTGGGAAACACAAACATGCTCCGTGTGTCTAATAACTGTCAAAGCCGTGAATGAACTTCAACAAACATGAATGAAACTTAACACGTTTGCACAAGTTGTTATTCATAAAACATTTCCAAAATCATTGTTTCAAAAGGCCTTGAGGTAAGAAAATGTTCATATTTGCTGTGGCAGCTGACGTGTTCTGCTGTGGTGTTTCTCTGCGGCTCCTTTGTATTTCTTAACATCTTCCCTACTTCCCTTTTCTTCTAGTAATTACGGGTGTAGGTTTTTGACAGCCTTATCAAGCATTTCCCACAAGAGGAAACTTGCACAAACATAGAGGTTTCTGTTGAGGAGACAGTCGCAAATACACCTTATTTCTGAGGGATATTGAAAAAAACTAGTTTGAGCTAATATTTGCTCAACAAAAATTGACACGGAAGTGTATTGGGACATTATGAGAGAAATCTGATATTCAACTGTGATTTGATTAATTTGAACATAATTTGTATTAATTTCTTAAATGTCTAGGTTTTTACAGAACACCTTCAAATGCTAATAGAGTGCGACTAAACAATGTCCCGGTCTGTTACCCAACATATTGCATTGTGTTTGTCTGGTACAGCCTCAAGGCTTTCATCATGGTAACATATCGTGACCATTAAACATTTGTATGTATTACTTTTCTAAATCATCCCAGTTTGGAAATATTGATCTGTCAACTGCTGTTAAAATATATGTTGATAATTAGTGGCAAATTGCAAAGAATTACTGGTATTTACGCCTTTCAAATTAAAAGCAACTCACGATGATTTGCTTATATTTTGGTACTAAATGGCATACATACTTGTAACTATTGCTGGTTGTATAAATAGGCAGTCCTAACATCCTCAATGAGAAAACATTTTCCTATTCCCATGTCTAAATATGATTCCGATTCAGTGTCTCTGAATATCGCAGCAGACTGACAACCCCCAGCTTTGAAAATGTGTAAGTCTGTTGGAGTCAAATCTCACTCAACTTGTAAACTTTCTTATCCAAACACAATCTTACCACAGGTCCTGCCAGTTTTAAAACGTGAACAGTCTCATTCTTGTAGTCCACAGGTATCCAGAGCTTGATCCTTCTCAGGCAGGAGCCGCAGCATGAGTCAACCCTGGGAGCAGCCGCAGCGGGAGGTGATTTGTCTTTTTGGGACTCTCCATTTACTCCTTTACATGACTTTTCTGTCGCTAAATCTTCCATTCTGAAATGAGCTTTTGGAGGAAAACAGAACTCAGTCCTGAAAAACTGAGTGATGTTTCGTACAGTACAAACCCCACAGACACAGGACAAAAAGACTGGGAGTAATCAATAACCAATTACCTGGGTAATAATGAATAACCAAGGCCTGCAGAGCCTGCCCACTGAGCTCTCTGCCTGTGAGAGTGGGCAGGTACAGTACGACGGGGCATTGCTATAAGTCAGATCTCTCCACCTCCAACCCACCAATGAGCTGCGCACTGTAAACGCTGCCAAAACAGAGCTGGTCGTTTTTCTCTCGGCTGCCAAAATGCAAAAGGATTGAATGTTTTCAGTAGAAGTGTAAAAAAAAAATCTGCAGTCAATACAAAACTGTCAGAGCAGCAGCACTTTCATACTGACATTAACAGGGCAATGATGGGAGGTGGAAGTTATGATGGTCACAATTTACTACAGTGGAGGGGAAACGAGTTAAAAGGTGATCTCCATAACTCTTGTAAAAGTCTCTCACTGCTTCAAAGTTACACTTTGCTTCTGGTCTATAAAGCTCTAAATGGCCCGGGTCCCGGAATGTGCCTCACATTTGTAATACTCGGGCAGATCCCCCCCCTGTCCCAGGACAACCCTCCTCTCCAAACTCCAGTAGATCATTTCAAATCAGGCGGCGCCGCATTCATTGCCTGGCTTTTAAAGAGAATGGAAGACGGCCGGCTGGATGGTTTATTGCAGGTCACGCCCATATCCCCACCCAGGATCAAGTAAAAGATTTTGAATCTGTGGCACTATGGCATGTTTTTCTGCTGTCAAACAAAAAACACTGGATTTGAAAGCATAGTAATTGCACCTCAGGCCGTGGACTTAGATCTTTAAAATATATCTAAAAGTCAAACACACTTGTGTTTTCCCCCACATTCAGGTAAATCACTGTAAAACAACACACACACTCATATCCACTGCTTCCCTCAGGGATGTGGTCCTCTCTGCTGTGGCTATGAGAAGCTCCCATCGAGTGGTGCTGTTTTGCTCCTGTTGAAATACAAACGCTGCCTCATCTAAGTTTGACCAGCTTCCCGATCGCAAATACATTTGCTTCTCCTTCAGCTACCATTACACACGGCCGTGCAAACCTGCGACACGCCGTAGAACATGCTGTCTAACGCTCGGCCGATTTCTGCAGTTTCACCTGCATTGATCGCCTCGGGGTCAGGGGGACAAGAGGAGAACAGGAAGGAGAAAGGGAAATTAACGGAGGCCGACGGGAGAGGGAGGGGGGGTGACACCTAGCGTAGGCTCTCATTCATTTTGCTGGTTCATTGATGCAGCAAGGCCCACCGGGTCCACCCACCCACCAAATTGTATTCTCCTGGCTCCCCCATCCCAAACACACACACACACACACACACACACACACCCACACGTCCACGTAAATATGTTCCACCAACCAGAGGGGCTGGCGTCCGCCGTGACGTCACACTGCAGTTCTTCTCGGGCTCCACTGGATGACAGTGGCAAGTCACCGCTTACACATGACGAGCCGTCATTCTTAACGGCGACTACTTCAAGAGTGTGTGTGTGTGTGTACGTGAGTGCATTTGTATATGCGTTTGTGTCAGTGTGCGTGTGCACCTGGGTGGGGTTTGCGCCGGATGGGCAGTGATGGGGTATTGAGGAGGTGGAGAGGGTTTACCGGAGGGGGGGTTAGGCAGGTTGATGGAGGTGTAGGCGGCGGGGGCGGGCAGTAAAAATCGCAAATGAGAGGAAATTGTTTTGAGTCACAGCAGATTTGGTGGAGTGAGATAAGGGCTGATGACGGTGGTGGTGGTGTGATTAGGATTAGGGTGGGTGGGTGGGTGGGTGTGTGTGTGTGTATTGGGGGGGGGGGTTAAGGGTTTGGAGAGCGTAGAAGGTGGTGATGATGGTGGCGGGGGTGAGCATGTGCGTGGAAGAAGGTTTTGGGAGGGGTGAGAGTATTTTCAAGCATAGTGTCACAGTGTGTGTGTTTGTTGGGTGTGCGTTTATCTGTGTGTGTGTGTAGGTTGTGAATCTCTTTTCCTGACTAGGAGAGTGGGGAATTGAAAGAAAGATGAGGAGATGGGTGGTTTAGATAATGGCGGCCGGAGAGAGCAGACGAGGGCAGAGCGTGTCACACAGAAAAGATAGAGTGCGATGGCACAAGGGAACAAGAGTGGATGAGACAAAAGAACTGAACATTTGATAGAGAGGCAAAAGCAAGAGGGATGAGAGGATGGATGGATTGGGAGGGGGGGGGGGGGCGCTGATAGAGAGCCAGGGTGATTTTTTCGACGTGTTCTCTCCCCTCCTTTGTTGGTTACGTTGAGGGTTTGCTTTTTTGGCGGCGGGCGCTCTAGGGGGCTTTGGAGGGAACAATGACGCATAGGCACACGTCGCATCTGCTCCAGCTGATAATGATGATGTCTAAAAAACGATAACAACAATCAGCAGCCTCTCGTGGAACCCTAAAAACCGCTGGCAGGTGACGCGCACGTCAGAGATTATCACACATGACACACTGCACTGGACACACAGACATGGCTATCTCACGTTGGCAGTGTGTGTGTGTGTGTGTGTGAGGGTGGTCAGGGCGAGACACAAAGAGAGACAGAGGTGGAAATACAGAGGGGAGGGTGGGGGGGGGGGGGGTTGGGGAGGAGGAGGAAAATGGATTATTGCTGGGGAGTCTTGTGACCTGCGATTGCGGTGCCTTCACATGCGGGATGAACGTATGCGACGTGAGCTGAAGTCAAAACACGAACGCATTCGCAGCAGCCCCAATTGTACGTGAGCAATTTTGGGTAATTTCGCTTTTATCACCGCGGAGAGAGAAAAATAAATAAAATCAAAGGCAGCCACTCAGGAAAAAAGACGAACCCTACTGAGAAGGATTATCTCTGAAACGTGTGCGAAAACCTGAATGAGCGGGAGTGGCGGGGTGGGGGTGGACGGTGGGAGCGTGCGTGTGGGACGAGTGGGCGGGCCACTTGGTGTCGAACATATTTTTTTTCTCTCCTGTTTTTAAAACCACAATGTCGAGGCCTTCGTTTGAATATTGGAAGTGTGGACTCATCTCGCCAAGACTGACGCTGTAGATTAAAAGTCATTCAGGCATGACTAAAGCGGGAGGGGGGGGGGGGGGGGGGGGATTTGCAGTCTGCTCTTTTGATGTTGTGCGATGCTTTCGATTCTCTTCGGTGAGTCATATAGAAATTACTTGAAATAGTCACAGCGGTGCCGCGCTCACATTGTGTACTTGGTGCTATAAATACGCTCTAACTTCATTGGGGGTTTTTTTTTGCTCACGAGGAGGGCTGACAAGGGACGGCGGAGGAGAGATATTCTTCTTCTTCCACAAACAAATCACCAGCGTGACACGCGACATGTAAACGTCGCGTCTCTCAGGTTGTTAGGATAGATTATGCCTTTAATAAATGCCTTGTCTGATCTGCTGAGACAGGCGTCGTGGGAGCGCGGCGCAAATTCCATTGTTTAATTTAACAGAGCTGCCCTGATGCGATGGGCGAGCCTTCTCAAATGCCACCAAACCCCGATTCGTCTTCCATGACTCATCCAGCCTCTAAAACAATGCGGCACGGCGCTGTTCCGTCCCTCGTGACACACTGTCCTCTCCATTGCACCCCCGATGAAGCTGCGGGTTCGTCCGCACGAGTAAACGCGAGCCGACAGCACCAAAGGGTGTCTCAGGGAGCGCTCGCAAGGACACCACCAAGGGGGACAAATCCAGGAGTATAAGGGTGAATACACAGGTGTTTGAGGAGGTCTTGTATGACTCAGCCTGCCATTAGGCTCGCAGTGTTATTGTGTGTGGCCGTGTGTTCTCGTGTGGCGTGACGGGGGGTCACAGGACAGCATTATACATGACAAACTCCTGCCAGGAAGTGATTCTGCGCTCTGTTGACTCAGAGTGAAGAGGCTCATTGATGTGGCGGCTGGTTGACCTTGGAGAGAAGGCAACCTGTTCCTCTCACTTTCACTTTTTTACCCTCGGGAGCTTTTTTCCGCTTCTTTCCTCCGTCGTCGGAGGAGGAAGTGAAGCAGGAGATTTACAATCCGACATGAGAGTCACAGGGGAGGAGCGAGACCGGGGGCTCACCCACAGTGCATCGGGCCCCCCCACACACAACAGCAGCTTGTGACACTTTGAAAGTCCCTCAGCTCTTAGTATCGATCCTCGCTCGCCCTGACGAGAAGCTGGAAATAACCTGATCTGGTTTTAGAAATCGATTAAAAAACTATTGGATCGACTCCATCTACACACATAGCGAAGGACAAAACGACAGTACGAGTCAAGAGATACAGGTTTTAATTTCAATTTACCTCTTGAATCCCGACTGTAAACTTCTACATTATATCCTACATATGCATGACCAACCCTAACTGATCAGAGACCAATCTAAATCTAAAGAATTAGGAAACTATATGTTTAAATATATTTATGAACAAACTCAAAATTTTTCCAGTTTCTAGTTTCCAAAGCAGCAAGGGTGAGTTTGTGCTTCTCCATTTATTACAAAATAATGGCGTTTTTATAACTCTTAAGTCTTGGTATGAAATCAAATATGAAGTAAATGCTGTGATTGTGAAACAAATTCTTTATTTTTGAGCCCCTCACCTATCGCCCTTTATGATTCATATACTGCATCAACGTGCGTAAACATTTATAGATTTAACTGCTGTGAGGCATTAAACTTAATATCCAGCCTTCACGGCTGTCGAAGTCTCCGGGATTTTACTGTCACAGTTTCCTCATTAGAAGGAAGCATGTGGCAAAACGACGTAATTCAAAATAAAAGATGTGGAGAGCTCAAATATGACATCAGCAGAGTGTCACTGCAGCCAGAGGATATTAACATACTGGATGAGAGAGGAGGATGGTGACGACGGTAGTAAAAAGAGATAAATAGCACACAATAGTCGCTCAGTTTGTGTTTGTTACGTTTTTTTCATTCGGCGATTTAAAAACCTTTATATTACATAAAACAGCACTTAAGTGATGGAAAAATATATAAAAAAAATAGATTTAGCAGGTATTTCCGAGTCCAGACACACAACAGCAGTGTAAAATATCTGCTGCTCGCGTTGGACCCTTTTTCTGTGAAAGTTACACATCTAAGATGTGAAATCACAAACGATGACATTTCACAGAGGATGAATCTCTTTGCTTTGTTTAGTCACTCCTCACACATTCTTGCAGACGACACAACATTTTAAATCTCTGTGACGGACCGAGAAGTAATCACATCTATTACAGAACAATGCGATGCTTCAAGAAACCACGGCATCATTCTTCTTCCACTCACTCCCTTTTTGTACTCACACAAGCACATTGGAGGGGAGGACCAATAATCGCCCTTCAGCAGGTTGATGTTTTCTCTTTGATTTATCTCCACTACTCATTTGAATTTACACAATTGTACCGGGGCCAGGGCAGGACTTGCTCTAGAGTGGATGTTTGCCGTTGTGTTACACGTTGTATTTGAACAGAGTTTGGTCAAATATGCGGTCGGACTCAGTTAAAGGTCACAAACCACAGAGTGCGAGAAAAAAAAGTGTTGTCGCCAGGTCATACACTGACGACTTGAAAAAAAAGAGGCCTGGACAGAAACCGATTCCACTCGTCTCCCGTCGGCCTCTCGGCAGAACAAACTTTCCGACTCGAGTGGCTGCGAAAATATGAATAATCACTACGTCGCTCATTGACACCGTTGCCATGGCAACAACGTTGAACAAGCAAAATACCCACTCTCCGGGATCTTTCCCGTCTGAAATGTTCCCCCGTCGCCTGAAAGTTGACTAGAGCACTTCGCGGGAAAACGTTCCCCCGAAAAAGATTGCTGGAAGGGTTTGAATGAATGTGGGCGCAGGCACGCGGCTGCGTACACACACACACATATTTGCAGAGGCAGGAGCGTGACAACACACCAGTGAGGTATACGCCGTGCAGGGAGATGGACGACGAGGAGCGGCTCCCTCTGCAGACAGAGAGATTTCCAGCTCGGGAAAGGGAACCTTAAAGGTAGCACGACCAGCCACTACTGATACAAATACACTGAATTAACCTCCTTCTTGTTCAGGGGGGGGGGACATGAAAGAGGATGGAGAGAAATTGGGGAAGAGGGGGGGGGGGAGTGGGATGGTTGGTGGGGGCGCCGTGAGTTTGTGATGAGGCTTGAAAAGAGATGAAGCTGGGAGGGAGGGCGGGGGAGGACAAGGGGGAGGACTGGAGAGTGTGAGTTAAATGCAGGGAGAATTAGAATGAATGATGACAAGATCTGCTCCCCGTCTCCCGTCATTTTGTCCTCATTGTGGGACTCAGGCAGACGGAGGGGGGGGGGGGAATAAAGCAGCAGCGTCTTGTCTCGACGTGAGCACATGTAACGTTGTGCTGCTTCTCAGGGGTGAAGTGACATTTGGAAAATAAATGGAATGGTGTTGTTGTGCGAGCTGACCTGACTCTCTGACAGGCTGCAGCAGAAACGGGGCCGTGTTTCTGTTTTACAGTAACCTTGTGCTTATCGGACAGCCGGTGGATAATGGGTCAGTTTGAAATGTTGCCTCGCCGCAAAGTCGAAGGAAGGAACATGAAGAAGATGAGGCAGATTTTCTGTGACCAAGGAATCAACGCATTCAATATTAAATCCAAGCAAAAGTTTGATCACACTGTGCAGGAAAAGCATGGATTGATTTTTTCGTTGCAAGCTGTTAAATCGACTTTATAAAACCAAAATTGACAATGTACAGTGTAGAAGGTTTTGTTTTGGTGAATAAATCATATTCTAATAGCGATTTCATACAGTTTCTTTCCTGATGAACCGTGTGACTTGATTGACTTTGCTGGTATTTATTGTTTTTTTTGGTTAACATCTCTGTTACAGTGATGCTAAAGTGATTTACATCAGATGCTATTTTCTTTTCTTTGTGACCTTTTACGGTTTGATTCTTTTCTCTTTGGCATTTCACTTTCTTTTTTCTGCCTCCCAGTTCGTCTGTCTGCGTCTTTGCTTTTTTTTTTGCACCGAGCTGTTTGATAAAAGTCTCACATGGGCTGACTTGGGGCAGTGAGGGAGGTAAATATAGAAGTATGCTCCTTTTAGTTGAGTAAAAAAGCTTTTTTAAACAACTTTAGGAGCTGTTAGAGGGAGCTAGTTAATTAATTAGCAGAATGAAATGTAATTTAAATGCCAACAATTTTGATCATCAATAAATTGTGGTTTTCACAAGTGAAGGTTTGCTGCATTTCTTGGTTTAAGGGTTAGGGTTATTCAAATATATATTTTTAAGTATTTTTTTTAAGTTGATTAACCTTTTCTCTGACCTTGTATTAACCCATGAATCATAATTTAGAGAAATATTATAGAAACAGATTTTTCCGCTGTTGTAAGCCCAGCAAATTGTGCTTGTTTTTAAGGGCGCCTGTTCCTATTACGGCCACGAAATTATTCACATAAAGCAGTTCATTCATATTCTCCATTCAAATGGAAAGACTGCCCTTTTTCTATGCACTTTATTCCATAATGTTAGGTAATATACAAGCTGAATTTACAACGTGCACCTCTCTACAAACCAATCAATGCCAAGTGTTGGCAGAAGTCCACATAGGTGATGACGATAGGACGTACCGATGTTCTTTAATCACTAACCTTAGTTCTGGTGTAAATTGGTGTCAATAATAGAAACAAGCATCGGTCGCAGCCCTGAAAACGTTTAAGTGTGTATCTGCTGTGTTCGATCATTCAACACAGCCTTTTCAGAAGTGACCAAACTGAAGAGGAGCTGGAGGACAGCAGGAGGACATGTGTATGGATGCAGGAGACAGCTGGTGGATTCAGTCCACGGATTCCATTCTAAATAATTACAACAACCATCTACACACTGATTCCTCTCTTTCATTAACATTCAGTCGAAGCGTTTATGTCAATCATCGGGTCAATGGCTTTGATCCTGACCAGGGAGCCTGGAAAAGGTGGAATCATTTTGTCGTTTTTCTTTTGAACTTAAATTCAGTCTTTTTACACTGTCCCCTGTTCATTCAGCACAAGATTTGACAATGCAACGCTGCCAGTGAATGCAGTTTATGAGACAATATGGCATTGTAACTACACAGCTGTGGGCTGTGATTGCAAAGCCTGTCTCTTGGATTTGTGTGTATATGTGTGTGTGTGTGTGTGTGTGTGTGAGAGTGTGTGTGTGTATGTGTGTTGCCTACAGGTGACTCATCGCACTGCAGATGACCACAATGTTTTTCTCCTGCTTAAGCCTTCATGGCTCTCTTTCTACCTTTCCACCCCTCCTATGATTCCCATTTTCTCACTCCCCTTTCCCCCCCTCTTTGCTTCTATTTTATTCTTTACACCCTCTTCACTACCTCTTCCCATCGCCGCTTTCTTTCCCCAGATTACATAACCCGCTCTGTCTCGGCCAAATCTGTCCGTACGCTGCCAAAACGAGACGAAACAAATGAAGAGACAAAAGGACGCAGGGCGTGTACGTCTGGAGAGCATGTCATACGTGGCTTTTCTGTTTTGTGAGGCACGCTGCGCCTGAGAGGGCTGGTCACCAGTAGCAGCAGCAGCAGACCCATCATCCAGCCCAGGTATAATGAGCCATAATGACATGTTACCATCTGATTGGCAGAGAGGGGCGGGAAAGGAAGCTGGTGACAGAGGGAGTAAGAGAAAGAGAGGGAGGGGGGGGGAATAATGATGATGATGATGATGATGATGATGATGATGATGGGCCATGAGGCGAAACAAAGAAAAAAAAGAGGTGAGGATCAATTTGTGCCTGCCACCTCATTTTCTAACTCCCCTCTCCCCCCTCACCTCTCACTCCCAGCGTAAAAACTCACATTAATCATTCAACCATTTACAGCATCTCTCTCTCTCTCTCTCTCCCTCTCTCTCAATTACACTCACCCCTCCATTTCTTGTCCTCTGCTTTCCTGTCATCTGCATCCACAGTCACAGTCAGTGTCACAGATTCTGAATGTTTGACATCATTTCAAATGCGTTTTCTCTCCAAGAGCAGGTGGCGATAAAATTAACAGCGCAGGAGCTGAAGCTTAAGTCGGACGATAAAAATCGTTCTAAGAGGAGATGCAGAGCAAACACATGCACAAACCCACATGTGCACTCGCGTGACATGTAAGTGAGCTTGGTAAAATGTTACTGGGAACTTGTATATGTCAATACACTTTGCCACCCAGAACAATTGATTTGAAGAATTTGGGATCAAAATTTATTGATTTGAGATTTGTTGATTTGATTAAAAAGGTATTGTTTTGAAAATATAAAGAAACTAGTTTCCTTTGTGATATGTCGTGCTTGTGCAATTTCGTCCATTACTGTTTTAAAACTCACGTAAAATCCCCAAAAATCTGCTGAAAAACCACATTATTGTCATTATTTATATTTACAGTTACTAATTTCGATATCTCAGTATGTACTATGTTGAGGAGAGCTATGGAAAATAACATGATATGTTCTAAATCCATGCACCGTATCAGGGTCATATCTGTTAACATGCATAAAATTATTCATTTAGCTGCAAAGAAATTCTATATTCATTGATTTCCAGAGCCGGCATAATCAAAACTTGCTCGAAAAAAGTGTCAGATTGTAGATAAACCTAATCTTGGACCTGCACATTGGGGCGTACACAGACACACACACATACGCACACACACACACACACTCACACACACACACACACACACACACACAATCAAACACACACACACACAAACACACTCACACACACACACAGCATTTACATTGTAATTACCCCTGAGCCTCTCTCCAAGTCCCTGTGGGGCCTCAGGCTGAAGATGGTCTCAGAAGAGTCCCAGTTGTCCCATTGAGGAGATCATTAGCCTGGTTAGAGTAATCCACAACAATCTGTCTGTGTGTGTGTGCAGAGGCATACATATGTATGTGGGTGTGTGTGTCACTTGTGTGTTCATGCGTTAACTGGCTGTTAAATGGACTCCACGGCCTTTAGTGTCCGTGGACATTAGCTTTATTGGTGTGATCTGAAAAGTTATTTAGTGACAGCTGGGATTTCCCTCCCCAGGGACGAAGCCACTGACGACTCATAATAGCCGACATGAATGAGAAGGGAAATAGGCGTTAAATTGAAAGACCTGGAAAACTGCAGGGTAAAGAAACACCCATGAATTAATTAAAAAAAATAAAGCATCCAGTATATTTTTGGTAAATCTTTTAATCTTAAATCATTATTGTTTCTTTATTTTGAAATCTACAAAACTGATTAATGTTGTCTTGTTTTATCAATTTGTAATGAATGGTGAGATTCTTTTATTTTGAAGGTTAATGAAATATCACCGTAATAAAATAAATAATTTGTGCATCTCATTTAGTCCTTATGAACAACTTGAAGCACATTAGTTCAGACATTTCTAACGTCAGAAATGAATGAAATCCACCAGCCTGTGTTTGTGTGTAAATATCGTGTGTGGACTTTTCTAAAAGCAGACGCTCTCCCTCAGCTTCTTGCTGCAGGATCATATTGTGTGTTGTTGTGTATTTAAGGGTTTAGAGGAACCGTGTCAAGGGTTATAGAGCAGCTGTGTGTTTGCTTGTCGCGGCTTAGGACAGCAAACATCTGCATGCGGTGTGGTATTGTCACATGGGCCTCCAGACTCTCTGTACCGACGTGACCCGGCCAATCAGTGGCCCCTCTCTCTTCCTTTATCTCTCTCTGCCTCTCCTCTTCCCCCCTCCCTCTGCCATTTCCCTCCCCACGCCGTTGTTTGGAAAAATTATCTTCCCTTTGCACTCTCGACTGGAGGAGAGTGTGGCTTAAAGGGGTGGCGGCGGGGGGGGGAGGGAGAGAGGGAGAGAGGGCAACTGATTGCGCCTATTGTTTAAGAGTGAGGCTTGCAGCCTCGCAGGGGATAATTGGCACACAAGGAGGGTAATGTGTTCGAATAGGGACAGGAAGTCAAAGAAAGAGAAATTAAAAGAGAGAGGTGGTAAAAGGGCACATGGGGAGGGATGCTGTGAATCATTGAATTTGAGCATTTGAAGAGACCAACATGGTCTGAAATCAAGCCTGTGTTTAAATTCAGCTTTATTTGATTTATATGCTGTTTCCTGGAGCTATTTTAAAGTCACATCAACTGCGAATTCAGCTCTTGAAATCTAACAACCCTTCAGTTTCCTAAAATAAAACAACACAATATAGAATGTGATTACACACAAATCGGACTGCACTGCATGTAAACAAAAACCTGCAAAGGAAAGCTGATTGCAAGAGTAATAACACAGGATATTGAAAAAGGTAAATAACCCGTTTGAGTAATGTTGCATTTTGAGGCCTGTTTGGATTAAACACATTGGAGTTTTACAGGTTAGTAAATCAAACAAAATAAAAAATGAATGTGAGAAAACTTTATTTAAAAGCCTAATTCAATGATTTATTAGTTGATCATACGAGAGTCACAACTAATCCTATATAAATTCCATACGACATTTCACTGCTTGTAATCGCATCCGTAAAAAAACCCCAATGTTTTGAATACTGTAAACATGGACTGAATTCCAAACGGCAGTTTAAGAAATAGTAAATCATATTGGATGCCTGCAAAGCAAATATTTTATTTTTTTATTTCACATTTAGCTCGGGGTCATGTGGAAAGTATCTATACATTTTGCTGCCTGAAATATACATGGCCCAAAATACACACAGCCATCACGGTCTAATACAGCTGTCACACTTGCTTTTATTCCTCTTTTTTGAGCGCGAGCTCTGCCATCATTTCCTGGCATTCACGATGTTTCTTACCCTCAGTTTTATCTGCATGTGTCCTTTCTTCCCCGTCAGACGCTTTGAGCGAGCGCTCGACAGGAAGCAGGTGTTGAAAGTGCTTTTCAAATAAACTTGACTCGACTTGAGGAGAAGTCATTTCTGAAGAAGCAGAGAAACAGCGAGCTTAGCTTAAAGTGATATCGTGCTACAGAGATAAATCTGGAACAACTTCCAATGCCAGATGAGGTATTTTGAAATCACAAGCCTGGCATGTCTTCTTCAAAACCATACAAGCATCAATAATCAGTATAACCCAAAGACAGGTGATGCAGAAACCCCCGCTCCGACGAGGATGACCTTTAACCAGCGGGATGACTTCATGTGGCCCATCACGTGGCACAGGGTGTATTGTTAAAACTCTGGAATCGTGTGCAATAATCTGACAGAAGACTTTTGCTTTACTGCGTCATCAAAGCGAGTCTCGCACGTCCCTCTGTATGTCTGTGCCTCTGTTTCATATTCCAGTCACAAGCCTCGTGGTGCAACTTCTCAAACCGTGCGATTTGGTATTTTGGAATTCTCTTTTTTTTTGGTGGTGGGGGGGGGGGGGGGGGGGTGGGACGGAGGGAGCTTGATAAGTTTTGTGCCTTGAGGTGTGTCTGGGATGGGATGGATGCACGCGCAGAGCATGCAAGCTCAACCGGCTGCTCGTGCTCACTTACGTGTTTTGAGAGAAAAGGATAAAAAAAAAGAAAGAATAGAAACATTTACATTCGGCTTGCAAGTGGGCCAAAGACGTTGCACACGTCCCTGAGTGCTCGCAGCGTGCACCTCGGCCCCTGCATGTCCAAAACACTTGTGTACGTGTGATGCAAATTAGTGTACTTGTAAGACTATTATTTGTGATATTATTTAGCGTGAGTGTGTGTCAGTGTGAGTGTGTGCGTGCGTGTGTGTGTGTGTGTGTACAGTGTGTCTAAATTGGAAGGCTGTAATTAAATGCGTAGACCTCTCCACTATCTCCTCCTCCAGCCAGCGCCAGTGACGCACAAACCGCAGCACAGCCATGAGTCATCAGGCCCCCAGGATCACCACCCCTCCTTCTATCTCTCCATCCCTGCCTCCATCCACCTCTACACGGCTCTCTATAACCCTCTCTGCCGCTCACTACACATTCCTATGTCCCACTCTTTCTAAATTACCCACCATCCTTCTCACCCCCCCACGGCACGCACACGATGCAAGCGGCCGCCTTTTCCCTCTATACACTCCTTGAGATTCGTGCTCAATTTCCACCTCGATCCGACACGCTCCCGTTTATCTGTCCACATCTGGCCATCGCTCTCTCTCTCTCTCTCTCTCTCTCTCTCTCTCTCTCTCTCTCTCTCTATCTATCTTTCTCTCTCCCCCTTTCACTCTCTCTACAGCAGTCCCCCTACCACCGCCGCCACGCCACCTTCCCTCTTCACTCCATCTGTCTTTACCCTTTTTATCTCCCCCTGTTAACCTCTCCACGCCCACCCGTGAACCGGCGGGTTATTAGGCATGCCACAGTGGCGGGGCGTTAGGGGGAACAGGAGGTGACATCAGGAGGCAAAGGAGGAGACAGCGACGCAGAGGAGCGGGATGGACAGTGTGTGCGGTGCGAGGAGTGGAGGAGAAGTGAGAGGAAAACAAGAGAAAAAGAGATGGAGAAAGAGAGAGAGAGAGAGAGAGAGAGAGAGAGCATGATTTCAGACATTTGGCCACCTGGCGTCCTGAATCATTACCTGACTCATGCTAATCTCTTATCTCCTCAGCCATACACACAAGCCCGCACTCAAACACACCATGCACACTGTACACACACTACCAATACTGCAAAAGACCATTAGCACGAGCAGCATATTTGAGTATCAGACAGCGGAAGAGAAGAGGAGTCGGGGATACAGGAGGGTAAGGCTGAGAAACACTCAAAGGAAAAGAGAGGAGAGAATCTCTCTCGACCGTTTGACAAAGTCGTCAACGAGGTTGCAGAGAGGAAACAAACGGGGGGAATTTTTCATTTTCCATCTCCCTGAGTGTTTATGATATGAGTAGGAAGGGAGAGCACATTAAATGTATGACTCATAAATGTGTGTGTGCCTCTGTGCCCCACCAACGCCCTGCGGAGAGGGTTGCATCCACAGCTGCAGGAGGGATAAAAAAAAAAAAGAAGAGGCAATTTCGTGCTTTACTTGGTGTGGTTATCCAATTAGTTACACAAAACATGTGGCTAAGCGGATGTGTGCCAATATGCTTGTGTTTCTCATAGATGTTTTATCCCCGCGAGAGCCCGCGCAAATACGTGGCAAAGCTGACTGATGAAATATTACATTTCAAGTGCAATAGTTTTTGTATTTGGCCTCAGTAGTTTCGGTTTGACAGAGGGGATCATGCACTATTATCCTCTGAGCCGACAGTGATAATTCAAGGTATTCTGCTCACAGATGCCGTAAGCTCTGTGTTCATTAACAAAGCCGCGTGGCTTGATTGTTCAAGGGTTTCCCAAAGTGTACGTATTATTTTTATCTTGTTCCAACATGAGCATATTAAACATCCTGGACGTTCCTGATAAGGCCACCTTCCCTCTCACCATGTGATTCAACACCAAATAATAATAGTAATATCAATAATACACACACACACACACACAGAAAAATGTATAACTGTGGTTCTGGAGCTTTGAAAGATGACAGTGCTTTGTTGATAATAAACTGTGTGACACCTCTTTTTTGTAGCTTAAAAAAACCAACAGGAAACTTTTCAGTTTCTTACTGTGTGTTTTTTAGACATATGCAGTGAACAGACGACACAGCTCTCGCCTCGGGGTTGATAATCCTGAGCCTTGCAGTGGGCGAATGACTCAACGTCACAGCACTAGATACTACTCCACTGGAGTACCCCACATTTATTTCAAACATCTGAAATATTTATGGCTTGATTTTGTTGTTGCCTAAAGCAGACATCGAAGAATACAGACTTTTAATAGCCCACGAGAGTCGAGCTCACATAAAAAAAAGAAGCATACGCTGTCAGACAGTGATGATATCTGATAGTGTGGGATTTAAATGATTGCCCGGAGCCCATGTCGCCTAATTTCTGAACATATCTCTGTGAGATTGTCAGAGTAGCTGCAGAAACAAAGTTAAATCCTTAGAATATATGTGCGTGGAAAAAATGATTAATATTTTCAGATGTGGAGGCAGATGAGAGTTCCATAATGAGCACATTATCAGACAAATGTTGCCTTTCGTTCCCTCTGTTAAGGCTTCTGCCTGTTCTGAGGTTTTGGTGACGTCCCCTGGATCTGAGTCACTCCAACTTTTATCTCTCATTCTCCGCCTTCGTATAAGTCAGAGGTTCTCAACATTTGTCATCTCGAGACTTGAAAGACAAAATAGATAAGTCACAAACTCACAAAAAAATACAACATAATGTCAGCAATTTTGGAAAACAGGGACATGTGATTTCAGATAGCGACGCTTATAACTCACCCACTGACGCTCATCAAAACATTGAGTACACAAACACAAGGACCTGGTCATTCGAACCAAGAACCTCCTTGCTGGGAGGTGGCAGCTTGCTGTCGCTGCTCAAAGTCTGGAAGATACTGGTATGGTTTGTCTTTGTAAGAAAGGGATTAGATAAATATGAAACATGAAAGAACCAGCCAAAAAACCCTTCAATTCACTTTTCTGAATGTCATTGAATAAAAGTTTTTTTTTTATTCAATATTATTATTGCCTGTGTGTCACGATATAGTGCAGCTAAGGGAGTTTTGGAAGCTGAGCCATAAAGAACGTTTTGTCTGAACCAGGATCCATGTCTTTGTTATAATATATATACACACATTGTAATTTATCGAGCAAACTTAAGAACTTTATACATCCTGGCGTCAACACTTGCAGCTCCCTGTATTTGACATTGACCGGCGTGCGTCTGATGTTGGCGAGTTTAATGAGATTAATGCTGTTGTTCAGTTAATGTTGTTGTCACTGTTATATCATGATGCTATTACTACCAGCATCACCAACTCCAAGCGCAGTACCCAACATTGGTTGCCCCTATAATGAACGTCCTCTCCATTCAAACACCACATCATCAGAGCCTGGTTCAGTTTGATCCAAACCTTTGGCCTTACACACTTCATATTTTGGTTTTGGACTCAACTGAGAATTCGGAATGTCCATGATCAAACAAGGTAGGTGTGAAACTGCTATTAAATAAAATAGCAGTCTACCCAGTTGATTTGGAGGGAGGGACATTTTCTACATGTGGCTCCAATCTGTCTGTTCCCTGTCTTTCTCTATCTGCTGTCAACTGAGGCTAAAATACCACCCAACGTTTTAAAACATCAGAGATCTGACTCACTCCCGCTCTTTTGCTTAAGTGCACATCGAACAAAGTTTTCCCCCCACTCAAACCAACCTATATTTTACAATGGGAGAAACAACAAAACACATGATTAATACAACAGTTCTTTTTTTACCCTAAATCTCTTACGAAAAAACTCCTTCTCAAATTCTAAACTAACCCCATCAGGGCCATTCCGTCCAGCCTGTCCACCCACCGGTCCCTGATTCATGCCAGATGTGATATTACATGGGCTTGCACCATGCTATTTTGCAAATCTCATCGCCCTCCACATATTGCAGAGCCTCCTTGAATCCCACGATGACGCCTACTTATCCACCTGCTGTCAAAATTAAAAAACTACAGACCACCAGTCCTCAGTCGCTTTGTGTTTAATGATTTTTGAAGTAGTCTCCATGCTGGCATTAGTGGAGCTAATTCTCCACATGGTTTAATGTGGGCTTAAAATCTGACCAGTTCAGGGTCCTACTGATTTTCTACATGGAGGGTATCTAATGCCGATAGAGCTTTACTCAATGAAAACAACTGCCTTACTAAGACTCTTTGTCCCTTTTTAGAAACTGGTGTATGTATTCTGGATGATGCCTCTAACTTCTCCTTGCTTTTTGAAATCAAGCTGAATGACTGTTTAAATTTGTGCCTGACTTTAACGAACAAACAAGCACAATTGGCTGTATGCCTCCTAACTCCCTCTCTTTTCATGCTTCGGTTCTAACATACCTTGACACTGTAGAATTGGAGTGTTTTCACATAGATTTGACCTGATTTGTTTTGGCTTCACATTACAATTTAGAGACCTGACTAAAAACCTCTGATGACATATGTTGTTCGTAGACAGGGGGGCATCTGATGCTGGCAGGTTGTCAATTTGGCCATTGTATTTCCTGACCTTTTGAAAAAAGTGTTTAGTACATCATTTAGTTCATTTTGTTGCCACTGTAGTATCATCAAGGTTTTGTTGCCATCAAAATGAGCTGGACTGAGACCAACTCAATTGGTCGTACAAAGTTTTGGTCCTATGGTGTGGACCGTGGTGAGAGGCACCTTTCACATCCGTTATTTTGGTTGGAACGAAACTGGAAAGTTCCAAGATCCTGACTCGTCTTGGTAGGCGTGAACGCCCCCTAAAAAACAAGCACTATTAGTGCTTGTTATTACAGCAGCTGAAAGATTGGTTGCCATATGTTTGAAGCCCTCCAACTCCCTTTCTTTTCTGTACTTGGGTCTGACATACATGGACATTGTACGCATATAGAGGTATTCACTGCTCAAGTCCATTGATTCAGCTATAGAGGCTTCGTACTTACTCTCAATACACCTTAAGGACCTGATGCATGTCGTGAGGGTCTGCCAATTGAAATAATGCTTTCCCCTACCTCTTTCCATTCCACATCATGGCTGCAGCCGGGTAGTGATCTGTGCCCTTTGTGGTCCTTGACTCTTCCTGCCTCCTCGCCTCTGGTGGTAGCTGTTGATCACAGTGACTGCTCATGCTCCGACAGGCTTTGCATTCCGAAGTTGACCTTCAGATAAACAAACAGTCAATTGTGAGTTAGTTCGAAGTGAGTCAATTCAAGTAATTGCTTTGCTTTTGCTGATCAAAACAAATTGTTGTACATGATGTTGAATGTTCTCTTCATTGCTCAATCAAAGTTTCTCCCAGGCAAGGTTTATGAGACATACTTTGTATTAAATCATATAATGAAGGCCCTGTGAAGCTGTAAATAAAGTGATTACAAATAAAGTTTACCTTGTGCTTCTCCCTGTTGCTTAATATTTCTACAACAAATAGCTCAATTGCCGCTTTTTGTTGCGTTTCGTCTGATTGGGGTTCCTCCTAATCCCTTTCAAGCGTGTAATTATTCATGTTTGAAAACAATCAAGGTCTTAAATGTCCCATAGTGAAGTGCCATGTGCAGGGGAGACTGGTGACTGAGTCGACAGAACACTGACTGGAATGTCTGCAGTTACAGCTGTGTAACTCGTGACTGATCTTGATTTATAATAATAATATCTTTGGATAGCTAATCTCACTGATAGAGGAGTTCATACACTTCTGTTTGACCTGCAGAGATCATTATGAAGTTTCCACCAGCACTGCACTTACCGTGCTGACTGAAGCACGGATTTAACATGATGTAGTCACTCAGCTACTGTCCTTACCTCCGCTGAAGAGGTTATGTTTTCACCCTTGTCCAATTGTTTGTTGGTTGGTTTGGTTTACGGATGAGGTTAAACTACTGAATGGATTTCCATCAAGGTTGGTGGGACATGGGCCAAGACCCCATATAGTTCTAGGGGTGGACCAGGAGGTAGAGAGGGTTGTCCACTATCCAGTATATCATTGGTTAGATCCCTGGCACCTGAAGACTGAAGTGTCCTTGGGCAAGATTCCCCAAATTTCCCCTGATGGGTGTGCCGACAGCATCTTAATGGCAAGAGCTGCATGAATACGTGCACAGATACCCCATGCGGTATAATAGATGGACTTGATGAAGGAAATCAGGCATGTTTAGGGGACTGAGTGTGTGCAATGTAGTGCAGATGTGAATATAAATCCAAATCTAATGATTTAAATGTGGTT
The DNA here is from genome assembly GCF_949316205.1 of Platichthys flesus. Classification (NCBI taxonomy): domain Eukaryota; kingdom Metazoa; phylum Chordata; class Actinopteri; order Pleuronectiformes; family Pleuronectidae; genus Platichthys; species Platichthys flesus. The sequence continues at coordinate 11,485,632 of NC_084959.1, read as the reverse complement.
TCATTTAGAGGGGTTGGCTCTTTTGAGCTGCTGTGCTGTAGCAAATGGGTCTTTTAACCTGTAGCTACGACCAATGTGTAGCTGAGATAATGTGGATTCAGTGTCAGGGCTTAATTACTATGTAAGAAAATAGAGTGTGGGGTGTATAGCATGCATGCATGTGTGCAAGGTATCCACCCCAGTTTTCTGCCGGTGTCTGTCATGCTGAAAGAGTTTGTGTATAGTTGAATTTGTTGACTTAAGTGGGGCTCAATATATTATTTTAACTTGACAATATAAACAACAAACTCTGACCACAAACATCTGGTTTTGGTTTGAAAATACACGTGAAGAGTGAACATCACAGAATCGACGGTAACTCTGGAGCTACAGGTCTTGCAAAAACTTAAGTGATAAATTCAAACCTAACCTTGGAAAAATAGAAAGTGAGCCAGTGGTACGTCAGGGTAACAAAGTTTCAGAGCCAGCACCCGGCAGTGTTTTGTCTCTTGAAGGAGACTGGTCCTCTCCACGGTAAAATCTAAAATGCAGCAGTTTATCAGGCAGGCATTTGTCCAGATGGGGACAGAGCACAAGACAAAATGTTTCAATTACAGCTCTGTCCGATTCCCTCTCTGTATGAACGGATCAATACATACATCACTGAGGTGCCTGAACGCAGCAAGTTTGGGGCCGAGGCAGCTGACCGAAGACCTTTTCAAAACAAATTTATGGTCTGTAACGCTCATCAACAATTTTTCTATAAAGAGATATGGAGCAGAAAACAAGTGAATATTCTGATGCTGCAGCTTTTTTCATTTTCACATCGGACCAAGAAATTCTCCCTCGTCAATAAAAAGTTTTTCTTCTTCGCTCTGTTCGCAACATTTGAGTGCTATTTAACTCTATAGCGCTTTTTGCACAAGATCCACTAATTTAGGTGTAAAAGAGGTGATTCTCTCCGCAGCACATTACAAAAAAACAGGTTTGTATATATGTGTGTTGGCAGGCTTCTTGCTAGCTGACGTACTTTCCACTGTAGCAAGTGATACGTTTATTAATAGTGACAATTTCCCGAGTTTTTGTGACACAGAGGCTCCATTAAAAGTAAACTTTCCAATGTGAAGTAACTCTGCATGAAAATAATGCTAGAACAAGCAGCTGGAAGGCAACACTGGTGTCATTTATCCATCCATCCATCCATCATCTAAACTGCTGGGATTCAATCCCATCTGACATAGGGCGAGAGGTGGGGTGGACCCTGCACAGGTCACCAGTGTATTGCGTGGCTGACATACAGAGACACATTCACACTCACACCTACGTCAATGAGTCTCCAGGGGACCCTAATCCCAATCTGCATGTGTTCGGGCAGTGGGAGGAAGCTGGAGTACCTTGTAAATGTCCCTGTGAATCATGAACTGGGATTAGAATCAATAACTTTCTTGCTGTCACTGCACTGCCTCTGGTTTCATATCAGAAACAATGTAACATATAAAGCCTGAAAATCCCCCCCCTATTAGAGGTTAGGCTGCCCTTTTCTTGTTTGCTTTCTCTCTGCTGTCAACGCTGTCTCTTGCTCTTTCTCAGGCAAATACAGATAAGCTTCCTCATGCCCGCAAATAAAACATATAGAGGAGAGATACAGAAAAGTGGGGAAACAGAAATTCTAATGAAGGCATGCCGCAAAAATGGAGGAGGTGATGAGTTGAAATGATAGAGGAGACAAGGGAAGTGTTTATGACATTCAGTTACATATAGAAAACATAGCTTTGTTTCAGGGAGATCAGTGTCTGATTAGCAGAAGTGACAGATAAAGAAATGGGAAATTTCATTGAATGCCGCTATCTGGGAAATGGATTTTGTGAATACTGAGCTGGCTGGATTTAAGCTTTTATTCAGCCTTTTACCGCCTGAATCCTCTTACGTTTACAAGCTCAGGTTTTACCCACTGGCTACACTGAACACATTAACTCCCTCTGTGATAATACAGAGACAAATATTACAGAACACACATCCTATGTACAATAGACACAGCATCTACATCCATTAACAGCATGCACATCCCTTCACCTCTATGGGCCTTTGGCAAGATCCTTTGTTCCTGTTTGTTTGTTCAATTTTGTCCTCTATATTTTCCTGCTTCCTGTTTGCCTGTTATAGCTGGGATCCAGGGCAGTTTCACCGAACCTAATCACATGGACAAATTTATATTATATGAGCAGTTTATTTATCCCTGATTTTTACTGAGCTCAGTTACCTTATATGGTTATTGGTCTCTTATTAGCTTTAGTTGTTCCACAATCTCAACCTTGTTGAGTTCTCTCTGAATACAAAATATAAAGATGGACGAAAACTGAGGCCAAATCATGAAGATGGACCCCTGGTGGCTGGCAGAAGAACAGGTCATACACCCTGCCTCCTCCTTGGTCAAAGTTCATGTGAAATTAGTTTTTCCATAAGAGAGGGTCTGTCATCTTAGGTTGTTCTTGTCACACTGTTGTTTTTTTAAAGAAGTTATCTTCTGCGTACTTTGGTTTTCATTTTTTATTTGATGCTGCTTAAACGAAGTGAAACGTCATTGACGGCTGAGACCGACTGGCGTCTGGTCGAGGGTGTGTACCGGCGGGACCTTGTTTCCACGGCTCCACTCAGCGACCACTAGGTCACTGGTTTTGGCTCCAAATAATCTGATCAGAGTAAATTGGCAGCGTTTGTGTCCAGGGTATTTGGGCTTTGTTTCTGGACAGAGGGAGGAAGTGGAGACAACGTCGTCCATCTTTCTAAACAGTCTTTGTTTTGTACACATTGAAAAAGGGTCTTGTGTCCATCCGCTGTAGTGTGATTATACACACTTACATTACGCACCATTTCCTGTTCTTGCTCTCCGCTTAGCCTTAACTATTAACTAACATCGTGACAAGTCCAACATTATAATAATTTGTATATAAAAGAAGGAGAACATTGTGTCTGAGAACATGTGAGCATTTCTTTTGGCATAGTTGAAAATACACTTCTTTCCAAGCGTAGGATGAAAAGATTGATAAAGACACTGTACAGGATATATGAAGCTACCACCAGCAGCTTGTTAGCTTAGCCGAACACAAAGGCTGGGAACAGAGGGGAAGCAATAAATGCCACTAATTATGACTTAGTCTCCATTCTTTTATCCATATAAAAACTGCAGCATAAACGCCACCTGGTGATTTTATGGGGGTTTATATAGCAAATATATTACCCTGGTCATAAGTCTTTATGCTAAGCTAAACTAACCCTCTCCTGGCTCTGTGCACTTAGAGGACAAATTCAGACCAATAACAAAGCAACGTTTCAGGGGGCTACGTTTGAGGTGGCTCTGGAGATGATGAAATATGATCCACTAAGTCCAGTTTTGAAATGATTGAAGTGTAAAGGCTTATTTGTTGTAATGATTTAACTCGTCTATACGTCCGCAGGGAACTTACATGTACTTGTATCTGATCGACCAGTGCAGCGTATAGTCCAACGATTTAATTGCATTGCAGCAGAAGTTTAACCAGGTTCAACTTTTTTTGTTTTGTTGCCAGGCTGATGCCGTGTTGTTTTTGCTGCAGCCCCCTGCACTGACACTGCATCAGTGGACTGACTCCACTCAAATCAGAAGCCTGTTTTTTTCTCACTTACTTACTCCCAGCAATGAGTAATACAACGTATTTAGCCAAAGTATAAATATAAGAGGTTGTAACAGATCATCTTTCTGACATAAAAACACATGGAAGGTGTTGAACCTCTGCTTAATTCTGCAAAAACAAACAAAAGGTGATGGATATGAGGATTAGGCTGCTACACACTTCAATGCGATTAACGACGTCAGAAAAACATCAAATGGAAATAAATATATTTAGCTAGTACACAAATAATTTTCACAGATTTTATGACTTATTTGGACCAAATTTAGGATTTTATTTGCCTGTCAGGATCTGTGCGACTCCCACGCATTCTTACATTGTAAAGTCAGTGCACATTTTTAAGAACCTTGTCAGGCGCAGATGAACAGATTTGCAGATGACACGTAAATGTTTGATGTATGTTGGGAGTCATTTAAACAGCACTCTTCCAGACACTGTAAAAGCTAATGCAGCATCACCGCTTACAAATGACAATGTTGTGAGTGTTTAATTCTACTTTAAAGTGTAACATGCAGCACAAACCTTCTGAAAACCGCTTCACTTTCCCTGTGTTTTCTTCACTAAGTGAATTCTCGCCACATTTAGAGAAAACACTTCTGTTAAACTCTAATTAGCTAAAGGATTACAGTGATTACCCTCATTTCCTGATTGACAGTTTTTACCTAAAGTGTGCTGTTATCTCTTAACTTAAATCATCTTCTCTTACAGTTCAAATCATGACAAAAACAAAAGTCAAATCCAACTCCAGTTTAGAGATCATAATCGCAGCCTCAAGCCACAATAGATCACACATAATAAGTTAAAGCACCCTCTTTGGCTTCAAATGCAATTTAGTGTTTGATTAGGGTGAATGAAACCGGAATAATATGATCTCAAAATGCTTTTAGAATAAAACTGTCTCTTATTACCTTTTTAACTGTTATCCTAATTCTCACAGTTTAGTCATAGTACAATTCCACAGCATTAACATCCTTTTTACCAACAGAAATACATTGACCAGTTATCTAAAAATGTAAATGATAATATTATTATAAACAATAAAAATAATGAAGTAATACAAGCCAACAGGACTTCCCCAACTGATGTTACAACTATACTGTCACTACACTCTTTACTTTACCTATACTATATTCTGTTGATGTATAATTTTTTAATCTGGCTTTATTGAAGTTTCCAGAGTTATTAATTATTGTTTTTTATGAGTTACACTCGGACTGAAAACCCGATACTGTCATTGGCTGTCTGTGAGCTGCAGGCTCAGAGCTTGTCTTCTGATTGGCTGACTGATCTGCTGTAGCTATAGTGCCAGACAGAACCATAAGAAAGATGATGACTGAGATGTCGTTTGGCACTCGAAACAATGAATAAAGCTTCTTACCGACAGAAAAATGTAACTGTACTTATATCCATCTTGTTTGGCACAGTGGTAATTCTGTGTATTCAAAGGATGTAATCCTCAACACGTTATTTAGCAAGAGTTGCTCACTCTGTGCTTCATGTCTCATGACTCACAGAATTACAGCTCATGTGTGACGAAGGTTTTTTTTTCAAACTGTGTCCATGGAACGTCCTCAGGTCTCTGCTCAGCACGATGAGGCTTGATATCTTCTTTTAAATCTTGAAATTAATCAGGGAGCGATAACGATTTACAAGTGAGAGACTGAATACATTACTGCCTAGTCACAACCTTGCATTAATCATAATCATTTTCCTCACCCTGACACCTCAAGTGTCCCTGCTCTATTTTACTGCGATACCATCAGGTTCTCATAAAAAATGAAATTAACTGGACCACAGATTCCTGTCTGATATCAAAATGTAGACAGTGTATATTTTATCTCAGCCTCCTGATTTCCTTCCCAGCCCACAGTGATCCTGTTGTCTTGTATTATGAGGAGTAAATTACTCTGCACGGGACAACTAATCACAGCTGTCAACAGAAACATCTGTCGACATCTGGGAAAAATAAAAGAGGCCGTGTTCCCCTTTACGATCTCAGACACTTTAATTAGTAAATGAAAAGAAGGTTATAAAGACTATTATCCTATTTAATATGTATGATCTATACTGATGCAATGGGAGCTTCATATGCTCCTATAGCTTTTATTATCAGGAAACCTCAAACAGCAGTTTGTCGGTTTATTGCCCGAGTCGTGCGACCCTGCTCTGTTCATCCTTCAGAGGATCAGAGTTTTTGTCGCTGTAGGTGTTGCCGATGACTCACACCAGCAAATTACCGCGTTTCAAACGGCTTTCAAATTACTTTCCTCCCAGTTGGTGGCGTGCTGATCACTGATAACAGTTTTCATTTCTACAAGGAGTTTTGGAGGACTCATCTGTTTCCATCTGTTTAGTACGACTCGAGGTATTAAGCCTGTGTCTCTTTGCATTAGGCCTCCAGTACAGTGAGGAGTTCTGCGACACAGACAGACAAGCTTAGTGTTGATTGAAGAAATCATCAGAGGTATAGGTCTGTCACTGCTTGTGCTGCTGAAACCAAAACTGTGGAGGAATACGCCACTAAAGAGACGAGTGGGAAAACATTGGAGGGTACAGCCTACTTAGTCTTACTTCATAAAACAGCTCATTTAAGCTGAGTAACGATTATCGACGATGCAAAAGGGCATCCCAGTAGCTTATACCTATAAAGGCGTCTGACGACAGTGTGCAGCAAATCCTCCAATGTTAATTTGCTCACAGTAACATCCCAGAAGCCTGGTGGAGTGAGTTACAGTGAGTCTGAGAGCACAACACACTGCACCTTAAGGAAACACTCAAAACAATTCACATCTGTCAGTTATCAAAGAAGCTCCAGTAAAACTAATAGAAAGAAAGATGAAGCCTACACAGATTTAACAACATGTGTTTGTGTCATATTAAGAAATACGATTATATACACAAATCATACAAAATATCAATGTCAATTAAATTAGATCAAAGCTGAGATAAGAGAGTGTATTTTATTCTCAATTCAAATATTATTGAACCCATGCTACTTGTGTCAGCCTTTTACAAATGACTATTTGCTCAGCCTGTAATGTTTAAACTCCCCCAAGCTAGCAGTTATTTTTAATGTCACGTAGTGATAGGCTATGCGATGCAATGATTGTATGGCTATTGCACAGTGTCCCTGTCGAATACAATTTTTATGTTTTTCACTATTCGCTGCTATTAAAAAAAAAGGTCACGTATGTGTTGTCCAAGTATAAACGTCATTCTGCATTTTCTTTTATTTTTTCATTTTTTTGTAGTAGGACCTGATCCAGGAGACCAGAAAGCTCAAAGTAACATTAGTACTTCACCATACTTAAGTAGAAGAGCATGGAAAACACTTCAAAGGGACATTTTTCTCATGAATATTGGCCGATTTCACAACAGCATTTGCACACCGCAACCGCTTTTTGTTTTCATCACTTGTTTTTAAGATATAAAATGGGCTGGCACGACTTTATTTATTTGAACTGTTGCAACTTCTCCATCCCGAGCACTGAGGTCGACCAGCCTCAAGCTTTCGGCTGAAAATTGGAGGTGACTGGGCCTTTTGTAAACTCAAGTACAGCTTGAGTATTTGTATCAGAGCCCCTCAGACCCTAAACGTTGAGTCATCCCTTGGGACCCACCTCTTTTTACTGCCTTTCAATTAGAGTTGAGTTTGAAACCTTGTTTAATCTGATATTGAGCAATATTTTAACTCTTATTTAATTAATAATTTGTCCATGGTAATTGCTTTTTGTATTTGTAATTTATTCTTCCCTTTAACCCCCTAAATATATTTATATATATTAATTTTCATATTTTAAGCGTTAAGTAAGTCAACTGTGGTTGTTTTTAGCTTGCTATATATGAATAAACTTTGACTTTGACAACTGTTCTCTTCCATATTAATTAGATTAGAATAAATTAAAATACAATAAATTAGGTCTACATTTTACAGATCCTAAAAATAAAAGTATGCGCTTTTAAAATGGTTAACATAATTTTGCCTCGGGGTGACATAACTCCGTGAAACTTGTAGGACTATAAATCTCTTTGACTCCGCACCCTGAAGATAAAAGACCTCTGAGTCGCTGCCATAGAAAATTAAAGCTGTTGTTGTGACAGCATCATGACAGTACAATCATGAGGTAATGAACGTGACCACATCGATGCATAGGGATGCATTGGCTTGGGAAAGTTGGCACATTACGGAGGACTGCAATAGTGTGGTGTCCCTGCCAATACATCTGCAGTGTGTGGCTTTGCCATCTGTGCTCTCTGGTGCAGTGATTACAAATGATGTGGATGCAAGCGATTATTCTAAGAAAGTCCCACGCAAGGTTCTACTGTAGTACATAAGAGGCATCTGGCTGCAGGCCGGCTGTCTTGTCCCGAGGCCTTGGTGTGCAGTGTTGCCTCTGAAGCCGGATGTATGTGTGTTTTTGTCAGGCTTGGCTTCTATTCATTCTAAATAGTGTGTTTGCTGATGCATGTGCCAGGTGTCTACAGTGGTGTGGGGAAGAGATTGATTGTGAGCGCTGATGTCGCACGCTTTGATATGAGTCGCCTCATCAACCTCAAATTCATTGCCTGCTCCTGGCCTCCAACGCCATCCGTCACCGACGCCACCGGCTTCTCAAAGGTTGCAGAGCGCATTTCACAGCTAATATTCGACGGGGGTAAATAATTTCTGAGTAGCAGACAACGAGAGAGTAGGACAACAATCGGCACAATGCGCACGCATTATTCACACAGGATCCACTTCCCTAGGGGTCCCTCGACTCCCACCATAACTCTTCCTCCCGACCTAATTTATGCCATAGACGTTTGGCATTCAGTGGCTGTTCAGATTTTCTCACATCATTTATATTGGCTGATGGATTCAAATATTAGTTTTAACACCATATTCATCAAGATGGAGATGCTCAGCCATCACAGATTACTTATGAAGGCTTCACAGCGCTGTATTATGCGAACAGAGAGGCATTTTTCTTTGCAGCACCAGTAAAGCATTTAGAGGTGCAGAGTGGAGGGAGGCAGCACAAATTCTTGGAACAGACGAGTCGGTATCATTTTTAAGATTTTTTATTTTCCCTTGAGCCACAAATATCTTTGACAGTTATTGATTTATTAGGTTCCCTGCTTTTGATTTGTGATCACAGTATAGACTTTCTAAAAATACACTGCACTCAGTTTATATTTGTACGAGTTTTACCTGTTAAAGTGCATCTTTTTACAGCGTACATCAGCCCATTTTAATCCTTGCATAGGACACAATACAAGGAGACCGAATGTTCCATACAGGCTCATAACATTGTTTTAAGGGTAACTGGTGTTAAAGGTCTTATATATTGAGAAATTGGCAAAGCTCAGCTCTTCCATTACACCCAGAACACTGACACTTATTACAACGAATACCAAGTTCAGAATTATAGAAGTAATTAAAAGAGTCTAGTTAGTTTGCAACATTATATCTATCACTCAGAAAGAAATCCAATAATGCATGTGGGCAGCTGGGGGCCCAGGAGCCGGGTGCACACTAACCAGAGGGTCAGCGGCTCAATCCCAGTATTCCCCATTCCATTTGCCAAAGTGTCCTTGGTCAATTGTGTGATTGATGTATGACAGAGAAAGTGCTGCACATAAATGCACTGAATGTGTGCGAATGGCAAAACTGCATTGTGAAGCGCTCTGAGTGGGGATCTAGACTAGAGAACCACTTTATAAGCACAGGCCATTCACCATTTAAGGAGATATCAATCTAAAACATTCTCTTTAGCCTCTCTGCCACAGCACATTCCAGATGTAAAGAGCAGCTGAACCATAAAACACACACAATAACAATGTAACACAGCACCAACAAACAAGCCTCGCCAAGTGGAGCAGGTTTTGTTGTGCAACACTGTGTTTCACCCTCTGACACGGACATGAGCGCTTGACTCACAGGGACAGGCTGATCGAGCTCTGGTGCAGAAAATAGACGTTTCCACAAACCCGGGGAAAAAAGCCCCCGACAACTTTTACCTTGTTACTGTCTCTCAGCACCGACCAATGGGCTGGATGGCTGTGAGAGACCCTAATATAAGCAAAGCATAATCGGTGTAATTATAATCATATTAGCCTTTAATTACTACACCATCAAACATTCTTGCTTCCTCTGACTGAATATACACAAGAGACATGTGTGTAGGTTAATGTAGCCTGCAGGCAACTTGTGAAAAAACCCAGATGAAACTGTAGATTATCATGTGGGTGCTCTGCATTGTGTTGTAGGAACCTTACGGCGCAATTACTTGTCCTTCCCTCCCCCTGACAAAGTAGCGTGGGCGGAAAAAGCTTCTGTAAATCATGAGCTCTATTTTATCACTTTCAGGTAGAGACCCCTTCGCCGTGCGAGGGAGCTGCATTAGCACACTCGCCGAAAGATCCCCAGCCCGCATTACCATAATTGTGGCCAAAATGTCAGCAAAATCCCAGGAATTCATCATCTACTATCTCCCCTTGTTGGAGGCATGTCACCCCGCAGCCCTCCTCGGTTCAACGCCAACAGTGCAAAAGAGAAAGTTAATTAAACGGAACAAAAGGCCATCCACATATAGTCACCGCCTCTTGTCTTAGCGGTTTGTACAGGGAACCGTCAGCGACTGCACACGGTAGCCTCAACCGAGGTTCATTTGTCAGTAATTTACATTACAGTAAGAGAGGGGAAATGTGTTTGTTTCAGTGCATGTGTCTGTGTGTGAGGGACCTAACCGAAGAAGAAATGGAACAACAAATTTGTGTGTGTGTGTGTGTGTGCGTGTGTGCGTGTGATCTCCACTGTGTGTATTCCATTAAATACAAGCAGTGTTAATCTATGTGAGTGGCCAAGCAGGCGGCGGAGTGTGAGTCAGTGCGGGGGTGTGGACATGGAGTGAGGGTAAAGGGCCAACTAATGCTGAGTGGCAGTTGATAATGCCAGACCGTTATATCAGCATCTGCCCTCCGGCTCCATGCTTACCTCTCCGAGCCTGCTGCTGCCATCAAGCATTTCCACACGGACACAAAAACACACACACACATACACACACACAATAACATGACTGCCTTGCAAACACTCTGCATTCTGCAGCAAACAGTCCCTTGCACAAAATCTAATCAAACAGAGGTTATGTGGTGCCTCAAGCCATCGCAACAAATTACAACTTCATTTGATGTGCATATCTCATCTGCAAACACAAAACACATATTTGCACACGGAGACCAAGTCGAGCCCGGCCTCAGAACAGAAACAAAGCACCATTTGAGGTTCCGGGTAGGGAGGGAGCAAGTGTCTTTCAGAAAAAACAGGAGTGTATCATAGCTGCAGTGTGACTACCAGTTTCTTTTATATTAAATATATAATTAAATCCTCTTATGTTCGTCCACAGCTGAGCATGACATTTTGAATCAGCCACACAATAATAATGTAATAAAGTCGGCCTTGTGTGACTCTGATCTCCACAGCAACCATCCCATTAATCTTAGAACACCACAGATAATATAGTGTCCCTGTCTGTAGTCCACTGAACAGCGCAGATATTAACACACAAGGGGCGGATCCAGGGATGGGGACATGGGGGTGGTCCGTAGTCTTTTAACAAATGAAAACTAGTTACTTATGAACAATACTAACGATAAATATATCGTTAGTACTGAACCAATATGACATTAGTTCAGTACAAGTACACAATCTGCTTGAACAAGAAACAATGTTGAAAATATATTAAATGAACAGAGGCTTTGCTCAAAGCTGTGGAGCTATCATAGCCCAAGGAATAACTCAAACGTGCTCCTCGTCGTATCAGGAGATGTACTGTGGAAATATAATTGGCCCCTCTTGTGTAAATTGTGGCCCCTGATTTAGGGAAACAGCGACACACGCACGCAAAGAAAACACAACCACAGACATGTGCGCTCATCCAGCCTGAAAAAAAAAGGTGTGAAAACAGAAATGCAGTGAGAAACGAACCCGTATGAGGACTGACAGCTGAATTTAGTGGCACATAAGGCCAGAGCGGAGGCCTGGCATTGACAAATGAATCGAGCGGTGCTGAGCTTGTGAATCAGCTCCTTTCCACGTTGCCCAGCACAGGAATGCCACGGCAGCTTGAGCTTTAGTACAACAAGAAGGCCGAATGCCAGACATGAGCGCATATTTATTTATTAGCCCTTGAACCGTAATTTAGACCATGCTACGTTACAGCAGACCTCGGGACCGGCTGGTTGGCAGTGGATGTTGTGGTTATGTTATAGTAAACACAGCGGAGGGGAAGTTGAATAAAGGGCACAGGTGAGTGCACATGAGTGGATCATGTAATCAAAGCCCCCCCCCCCCGCACCACTGGGTTATTTACTTCAGCAAACCTCAAACTCTTATCCTGATGTTTCAGGCAGTACGAGGGAGGGTTCCAACCTCCATCTGGACTTTTTCACTTACACAAGGCTAAGTCTTTATCCTTCACTTGTCATTGATAGTGATCAGAATTAGAGCCGGTGAGCATAAAACTAAATATTCTGAAAAAGCTTTTTGCCATCAGTAAAGTTTAATATGTAGTGTAGGTTGATTTGTAGGTAACATTTATCATAAAGGGTAGAATCACGTGCTTGAGATGTATTGTGAATTCCTGTTGATCCCTAATAGGATCTGTCATGTCACTAAGGGTTTATTTGATTAGTTGATATTTAATAATGATCATTAAATGTATGTCATCCCACAGGTTACTTAATTTAGTACACATGCCTCCATAGCTAGAATGAATTAAACTGGCAACCACATGTAATCTCCTGACCCAAGGCACTGTCAGATTCCTGACACCACATTAAAGGTAGGGTTGGTGATTTGTATCTGAAACACTTTATAATCCTATTTGCTGTAATCCTCTTCTTGTCCTGATAGACATCAATAAATAAAGTCGTCTGAAAAAAAAGGAGCAACTAAACTGGTTTCCGTGGCCGTCGCAGGACTGAAATGAAAAAAAACACTGATCATGATTTGCTGATGTACCTGTCTGTCATCTGGTTGCCTGTGTTCAATGAGCATCAGTCTTCAGAAGCCGGAGAGACGCCATAGCTGGAATACACTTAATTTAATCAAACTGGTGACCATAGGTAATCTCCTGCTACAGGACCCGACACCTCAACACCCTGAGTAACTTTGACAAAGTCGTGCTCAGATTCCTGACACAACATTAACACCCAGCTCTTCTTTAAAAGTGGTACTTCACTGCTTTCAACACTCACTTCAACAACAACAAAAGATATCAATAAAACACCTCTCATCCTCTAAACTGTAGCTCAAAAATGAGGCATAAAGAAAGACCAGGGTCAAATCTTCACGAGAATAGGGATCTCTGTCAAATGCAAGGCTCTTATCTGCACGTAACCGCACTCAGCGAATATGGCAGCATATGAATTATTGCACAAAGCAACTGTGGGTTGATTAACTAATCACATAAAGTCTTACCCACTTTATCATTCCAGGGATTCAACGTAAGCCCTGCATTAAATCATCACACACTGCTCGAGCATGTGTTTTGCGGCCCTATTATACACTGTTGCATTGTGTCTCCGTGATGACACGATGATTAGCGATGAGAGGCCGCGTTAAGAGCACAATGTGGTGCTGACAGATGGAGGGCAGCCAGAAGTGATGCGAGACGGCCAGTGGAAAATTGTGCAATCCCTGGAAATTAAGCAAACATTGATCAGCAGAGCACGGCCGCTCCCGTGGCCCGTGAGCCATGAAGCCAGCACAGAGGGCCGGGGGAGGGGGGGGGGGGGGGGGGGGGCACCACGGACAAAAGCCTGTCACAACCACTGCTGCAGGGGGGGCGGGGAGTCTGTCCTAGCCCGCACATGCCAGTCACTCATTCTCAGGGAACGCGTCATCAAATGATCCTAATTGATACCCTGCGAGAGGAGGGTCACTCTGTATTTTTTCGTGCTCCTGAATCTGAGCAAAGGAAGGAAGCAACAGGGGGGGGGGGGGTAGAAGAAGCACCAGCATGCTAACCTTTAATACAGGGAGGAGGAAAATGGCGGCGTACCAGCTCTATCTCTACAATTTTCTCTTTTCATTGAGGGAAAAGTACTATTTCATTCATGCCATTTCCGTTCATTCATCAGCTGGGGCCAGCCCAGACTCACGGTGCCATCTCCACCACACCAACATTCTTATCAATGGATGTGACGTCAGCAGTGCCTGCAGCTGGGGGGGCGGGGGTGGGGGGTGATGATCACGTGGTCCGGTGAGGGTATATACAATAAAGTTGCGCTGGCCGTGGTGCTGAAAACATTCACTCAATTGCACATTAGCGCCAGTGCTGCTGCCGCTGCTGCTGCCACATACAAAACACAGCACACAGCTGAAATAAAGAAGCGCCAGTGTGTGCGTGCGTGTGTTTTCTTTTTCTTTTTTCTTCTTCTTCTTCCTCATGTTGTTCACAAGCTGAAGAGACAGGGAGAGAGACAGAGAGACAGACAGTGAAAGAGAGAGAGAGAGAGAGAGAGAGAGGTGGAGAAAAAGAAAAAGACAAGACTTTCTCTCAGGTGCTCCGCTATTCATGAAAAAGAATCTTGGCTTTACCCGCGCTGTGAGTTTCACCACTTCCCCACCCCCAAAGTGGGACCCCAGGTAAGTGAGACCAAATCTCATTTTCTCATATTATTCATCAGTTGTTGATTGTTGATTGCTGCTGACATGTTTTTACTTTGTGTCTTTTATTTAGTTGATGTTTATTTTTGATTTAAAGGTGGAGTTAGGCTTGGTTTAGGTTTGTGGAGTGTGGGAGATTGTTTTTATTTGTTTTTTTATAAAATCTTAACTTGATCATGATAATTGATCATACTCCTGCAGCTGATGGTGGTCTGATTATAAGGTAGTGATGTGAACCAGGACTGTTTCTAGGTGACTTTTTATCATCAGGTGAAACGAAATACATTTTTAATCTTTAGATAATAAGAAATAGTCTCGTTGAAAGAGACAATCTTTTATTTCTTATGAGATTTTCCCAAAATTAACAAATTAAAAAAATTATGAACAAATCAAGTGTTTTAAAAATAAATGTATTAAGGCTTGTACTGAAATAATTAATGTGTGTTAAAAAAAAACATGATTCCCTGCTTGTTTTGATGTGGGTGACGCATAAAGCCACTACAAAGCGTAGACAATTATATTTAATAAATAGCAGCTGCTGTTCAGAAGCTCCAGATATTTTTTAGACGTGAATGTAAGAAAAAAAATCTCTTTTTAAGCAGCATTAGGATCGGAAGAATCAATTTCCAGCTATTCATTTGAAATTAAATTAGAGTCTCAGTCATGAACTGCAGGTTGGTTATCTTATTAAGAGGATTTGTTCGTTTCCCACCTTCCTGCTCCGGTTTGTAAAAATGGGATATATTGCGCTGTTCCCGGTGATGCCCAAATTTGCGCTCGTCTGCATTCCACCACTGCCACCGAGGGGAAAACATGCTCCCACCACACAAGGACACAAAGGCGCGTTCCTCACTGACTGCTCCTCGGTCCCTTCTGCAAAAAAAAAAAAAAAAGCGGCTTCATCCCCCCCAGAAATCCAACATCCAGCTCATTTACAATTTGGATGGACCACTCAGGACCGCAGGGTTAAATAACTCAACCGCAGCCGCTGGTTTTACGCATGAGATCCCCGTGCGCGCCGTCTCTATTTATTCCAGTATCCCGTTCACATCGCTCTGATGCTTGGAATACCACACAAATCCCAGCTGGTACAGACACAAACCTCGGACCAGTTTGTGTTTCGCTTTTTGTCTGTTTAAGAAAGACACGTTTAAAATGGCAGGAGCGCGCGTTTTGGTTGGTTTGACTTGGAGAAAGAGGTGAGGCTTTTTTCCCCCTTTTTTTTTTATAAACCAGAGAATTAGAATGAAAATTCAATCCATTAACGTGCATTTCTTAACTATTTCAGTTTTGTTTTGATAAATATCGTGACAAGACAAAAGCAGAACAGCAGAGTATTTCTCCTCAATCAATTCAAATGCAGGCTGGGGAGATAATGACTGGGTTGACGCACGACTACAGACAGGGGAAATGGCTCTTGTGCAGGATCGGAGCGCAATTTTCTGCATGCAAATGATTACCTTCCCCCTGACAGACACGGGGAATTCATGCAGAAAATATCTAAACAATCACGGGTGGTTTTTGTGGTCACATCGTATTCGTCCATCTCTGCTTGCAGACGCTCTGGGGCTACACAGCAAGGGTAACATTACATTGAAACAGATAATACAACACTAGAATTGCATTTTCCACAAAAGACGTTTAGAATAAAAATATCTGTAATGTAAGAGGACAAGTAGAAGCGCGCAACTTTCTTTGTTGCATTTGGCACGGCTCATTAGATTGACTATGGGTGCGCGCATTGTCCTCATACGTGCGTTCATTTAAATTGCTCACAGTGTTAAGTGCTTTTGTTCGGTTGCCTCGAGGTGCAAATATATTGTTTGTAAATTAGAGACTGGTCATCTAAGGGATATTTCATTTTGTGGGTTTTAATGTAAGTGCAGTATTTATGAATCATCATTTAGTATTTTAGATTGGCCTTTTTTATATTTCAATGATCCTGATTGGCTCATATCATGATTAAAAATCAAAATTATAATTATTTCAGAAACAACTAGAACGAATGATGTACGAATCAGTTCTCATGTCTTTTTTCTTTCCCCCTCTGCCTACTTCTTCTTCTTCAGGTGCTTAACCTCCCTCCTGCCAGTTCTGCATGGTCATGACCTGTCATCACGCCCCTTCCACAGCCCACCTCATCCTATTGGTCCTGCTCATTGTCACTCCACAGCTGGCTGGCACCGCCCCTGTGCGGGGTGAGGGAGGCGAGGGAGGCGAGGGAGGGGTGGAGGGGCGCACCCGGACAGACCACAAAGAGGACAGCCTCGCCCCCTTTCTCTCGCCCCCAACCCAGAGTCTCTCCAGCCTCGACAACGGGTCCCTGGACCAGGACCCGGGTCATGATAGCCAGTCAGATAAGGTGATGGACCCTGTGCAGGTGCTCGCCGTTCTTCTGGAGGCCCTGGACCACCCAGGGGAGAGTGGAATCCAGGCGAGCAGAGACTGGGGAGAGGATCAGAGTCAGGAGCTGGCCTCCATCGAAGGGTTGGAGGGTGGTGAGATAAGGAGAGGAGGACAGACAGTGGGAGACAGGGGGGTGGAGGAGGAGAGAGAGCGGCGAAGGGCTGATAAGGCTATTGAACAGCTAATTGTGGGCCATTTGACAGCTGCTCAGGGTGATGACTTACAGGAAAGGGGGGAGGAGGAGGATGAAAACACAAGGTCAGAGGAGGATGCAGGGTGGTCTGTGGAGGATGTGAGACCTGATAGTGAAAGTGAGGAGGAAAGGAAAGATGAAAAGGAGGGGCTGGAGGAAGGGAAGGATTTAGAAAGTCTCTTAGTCAAAGCCAGGCTGAGTTCCACGTCACAAGGAGATGAATCCTCTCTGCAGCGCAAAATAAGAGGCTACTTCCAAAATATTGACTTGGGCCTCCAAGATAACGAGATCCTGCCTCCACTGAAGGGCTACAAGGCATATAACACTCAGCTGGCACGAGCCGGGAAGAAGCAGCACTGGCAGGAGAACCAGGCCAGCAACCGACCCGCCAAGGGGGGCAACTTCATGGACGACTTTGAGGATGAGGGAGAGGAGCTGGAGGAGGAGGTTGAGGAAGAAGAGGAGAGCCTCTCCCACATGCAGGAGGAGGCGAGAGCACGTGCAGAGAAGCAGGAGGTGCTCCGACAGCAGGAGGAGGCGGAGCGAGCAAGAGAAGAGGAGCAGAGGCTGGCAGACATCGCCTCTGACATGCTGCTGCAGTACATGGGAAGGAAGCAGCAGTCCTACATGAAGCCCCGTGAGAAAAGCAGCTTCGGGGCTGTGGGAAACACAGCTGAGGACAAGCGCTCCGAGGAGGTCCTCCCAGATGAAGACGACCTAGACCAGCAAATGATTGACAGGCTAATTGAGATCAGCAGCAAGCTGCACCTGCCCGCTGATGACGTGATTGAGATTATTAGTGACGTGGAGGAGAAAAAGAAGAAAAGAAAAGAGCTGCAACAGCAGCCAACCAACAGCAACCCTGTCGCCCCCCGCTTCAGGCCTCTGGTACCTCCTCCTCTGGCAGCTCCCCCTATCTACCACTACACAGCCTCAAAAAACCCCAAGAAGAACCCCTATAAGTACAACAAATCCAACAAGAAATGGCACAAGGACAAAGTCAAGTCATACAAACAGGAATATTGGTATAAGCCTCAGAAGCAGCTTGATTATTGGTACAAACCCCAGAAACAGTTTTTAGCCTTCCCTTCCTATCCATACTACCAGAAGCCATATCGAGCCTACTACCCTGTTTATTTCCCATACCCCAAAGCACAATATTATGGCAAGCCCTCCCCCTCCAGAGACCAGCCCTTCGGCCCTCAGGAACTTGACCTCCAGCCCCCAAGGCGCAGGCACAGGGCCGGGGGTAAGAACCGTGGACAGGGCTGGAGGCAGCAGCCACCACCACGCCTGCCTCTCACCCCTTACATCTCTAACTACATCCTTCCTCACCCACGGACCTACCAATCCTTACCTCCCCCCAAACCAGTTACCACGCCAAGGAGAGGCAGGCGTCCCCCGTACTACTATCCACAGATCACCCCAGGAGACGACTATGAGGAAGACGGGCTTGTGCCTCAGCTGGACAGTGAGGAGGAGCTGGAGAACTTTATTGAGAGGATCTACATGAAGCGCAGAATGTATTGAGAGACTTTTTGGACATTTGTCAGATCAGAGGGACAGACAGGTGGGATAGTTATACAGTGGCTTGAGAAAAGCTAAAAGAAAGAGAGGTGAAAAAAAAGACTGAGATGAGATATGTGTTTTGAGCCTGATGACGCACTCACACACACACACATACATACACACACACACACACACAATTACACACATGTGCACACACACACCAACATGCCTACATACATTCACATTTCTGACACATTCACAAGCTGCTGTGCCCATTGTAAGAGAACCATGTTTACAACATCGTTTTGTATTTTTTTTGTTTTATATTCTCTTTATGTCAAACTAAAATAGTTTAATGACTTCTTATCTACACAAATATAAAACAAACTAAACACTGGTGACAATATATGACAGTTTATTTGATTTGTATGTGGTGTGCGTACACCACTGGTCAAAAGTTTGACAACACACCCAGTGAAAAAATTTCTGAGGCAAATAAATAATTTAAGAACACCAAAAAATCGAACTACTTCAAAAAAAGAGTACATTTTAACAGAAGATTGCCTGTGCCAATGGTACCAGGGTAACAGTGGACTGTGTAGGTTGCAATCAGAATAGTGAGAAATAAGACAAGTGACAAAGGAAGACGGACTCGTTGGTCAGGGGTTCATCCTACAGCAGGATAATGGAGGAAAAACTAGACTGGGTCTCCACATGATGGACGACCAGCACAGTCTCCAGTCTTGAACCCCATTAGGCTGGTTTGTGATGAACTGGACAGAACTGGGAACATATCTGTGAGAGCTTGTGATGCCGTGTTGGGACAAACTTTCTGAAAAATGTTTGATTTCCATCCAGGATAGATGGGTACAAAAATAGATTAAATTCAGGATTAAAGATTCCTTGACTTTTTAATGTTCTATCCTTAAACGAAACTTAAAAAGTAAAGTTTCAGAATTGGAGGTGTTCTAAGCTGTTTGACCAGTAGCGTAGTTTCCTTTCTTATTCTCGATCGGATCCACTTTAAACTGCTGCAATTTGCAAGGTGCCAGATACACACATTTCACTTTGTTAAAGTGAAGATTCTGATTTTTGCCTTACAAGCACCATGGTTCTACAAGGGAAATATCATAATGCATAATTTTATCATCACTGCCTGACCCAATGTGGAAACCCTGCGGACTCCTAAAGCACAAACTTAAACACTAAACACTTCCAACCTGGTGGACTAAGGGTTTTCAACCATTTTGGGATCCAGAAGTTATTGTGTCAACGTATTTATGGCAGACCCACAATCACCACACAGCACTCTTCAACCATTGAGGAGTCCTTCGTATATATTTTCTCTGATTGCTCATCCACAGTTAACACTTTTACTCTTGTATCATATCTGTGATCTCATTTTCCTTTTCTTTTCAAGAAGAAAAAAAACTTGAAAAGACACTATGTGTTTGCAGCCTTTTTTAAACAGATCTCCAACAAGAGGCTACAAGAATTCTGTTCATTTTCAGGAGAAATTCATTGAGGAGCTTCAGGCCGGGAAGTCAGGGATTGTGCTTAAAAAAAAAAAAAAAGGGTTAAATGCACGTCTTTCTACTTGCATCTTTAAAAATGAACAAAAAAAAAGAACAAAAAAAAGGAGAAAAATAAAACAGTGTGGAGAATCCAAGATGGTTGTTTTCTCTGAATAAACTGTGAACATAAAAAAAGAAATCTCAAAGGAAGAGGGCCACTGTGTCCGCAGTGAAGCCATCTGTCTTGTAAAAGGAGAGTGTTGTTGTTGATGTCACCTTTAGCATTGTAAGATGTACAGTGTGAAATAAATATGCCCGTGCAATGTGTAAATAACAGCATGATGATTACTAGTTTTGCTATATGATAAAAAATAAAAGCAATTATTTTATTAAAGTTCAGTTTTTTAATGGCTTTTTGGAGAGTGCTATGTTTTTACTTGCACCTATAACAAGAACACGGGATTCTTGAGGAACAAATCAAAATGCACAAAAGAGAAAGACAATCAGCTGCAGCTCTGTGACTCACGTTGGTCACTGTTACATCAATACAGGGACGAATGTAGAAGAACAACTTTAGACCGAGTATATCAGAGTCCCACATAATCAAAATGAACACGAGCATGGGACTGAAAAGAGGGAAGAATAGCAAAAGAAAAGGGGAAAAAAAACTCAGAAGGAGGGTGGGAAACAGTAACTGCAGTGATTGATGAATCACATGATTGGTGGATGAGTCATCCATCTGTACACTTTACTGCGCAGGACCACATGCTCAAACACACACACACACACACCCACACACACAGACACACACATACACACATTCTCTTTGAGCTGTATAGTAATTTAGCTGCTGGCATTCAAGATAAAGATTGAGTCGTGTTCCCTCCTGACTGGAGCCAGCCGACTGGCCGGTGGAAAGGTGTTTGGTAGATGGGTTTTTGCCATATCTTGTTCCCATACCTCCTCCTCACTCTCACTTCACACACGCAATATGCCCTCCTGTTATAATTCTTTGAAGTGCTCCTGGCTGCCGCTCATTTGGTATCAAAATTAACTTTACACACAGAGATTGTGGTACAAATACTGACAGCGATTAGCAGCACGTCAATACGGCCTAATTGCATGCTGTCTTGCCCGGTTGCTCGACATTGATTGGAAAGGTACCTTTCATGGCTGTATCTTGAGCGATGCCAGCGCACCATCTTATGAATTCAGACGTTTAATCACACCATGTACCTTCTGTCAAGAGCCCAGCTGGACATTCACCGGCCGACTGTAAGAATGTATATATTAATTTGCTGTGGTCTCAACTGTGACCATCAGCCATTGAGATAAAGAAAAAGATACAGCAGCCAGCAACAGCAGGATTGTCAGAGCAGCTGCCGGTACAGTGACCCTGTCTGTACCATTCATACAGTCTATGTAAGTGAAATAATATGACAGATTATTTGGTTGTGTTTTTCGTGGGTAGAAGTAAAGGCATAGTTCAACATTTTGCAGATATTTACAAGACAAGATCAATAATAATGTCATATCTACAGCCCATAAAGTGATTTTAGCTAATAGTAAATAACAATAATAATAAGTAGTTTAAGTAGTTTCAGGGGTCACAGTGGTGCAGTGGCAATGCTCCTTCACAGCAAGAAAGGTTCTGTATTCGAACCTGCCAAACAAGGCCTTTCTATAGTTTGCATGTTCTCATGTGTCTGAATGGGTTTGCTCCAGGTACTCTGGCTTTCTCCTACAGTCCAGAGACATGCACCTTAAAGGTCCAGTGTGTGAGATTTAGTGATATCTAGTGGTGAAGTTGCATATTGCAGCTGAATACCCCTCACCTCCCCTTCCCCTTCCAAACACGAAGGACAACCTGTGGTAACCCTAAGATGTCATAGAAAACTCAAATGGTCCAGTTTGGACTTCTGTAAAAAACATGGCGGCCTCAATAGAGAGGACCCGCTCCCGATGGAAATATTTGTAAGTATTGAATATAAACAACAAATTAAAGGGTAAAGTAAACAACAATTCTAACAGTTTAGGTGATAATACAGTGGTGCAAATATCACTAGGATTAATTTGTATCCACCTTCTGTAAATAGATCCTTTTCACCTAAATCTTACACACTGAACCTTTGAGTTAAATTGTATATAGCCATGTATATTTGCACATACAGGAAATGCCTGGCATTCATCCTAAAGTGGAATTTCTCAACTCTTGGTAAGCAGCTTTTTGAAGTGATTTCACTTGAGTCCTCATTGGTTGGGTCTGAGGACAAAAGGTTTGGAAATCTAGGGTAGCAAATTTAAAAAGAAGCGACGTGCAATCTCACCTCTGCTTGAGGCTAGCTGAACGGTTTGAGTTGCAGTATGGGTAATGTAGGAAGCAGGTATTGACAGTAAAAAGGACAAGATTATCTCTGGTTCTGTACAGATTTTTCTTCCTGGCCACCGCGTCCAACAACGTTAGCGCCCTGATAAATCATCTCTGTCTGTAGGTTTATTACAACGAGAGATACCTGCATCAGGGAGACAGGGCAGATGAGCCACAGAGAAATTATCAAGTTAACAGTTGTACTGCCGTCACTAAGTCTGAGTAAAACCATACAGGCTGACGTCGATGAGAATCTGCTGGTGTTTGGATGTTTCCAAGAATAATGTCTCCATCAGTAACATCACAAAATAACATGCTTTTATCCAAATGCTCAGCTGTTGCCATCCGCTATTATGATAGCTTTCATCTCTGCAGATCTAACAGGACACTGTGCAAACATCTACAGCTCTGGACTCTGGAGGCACCTCTGCACTGAGGTGATCAAACAACAAGATCATAGAGTTCTGAGACTGCATTCCCAAAAGAGACAGAGTTTAAAGGTATCGGCTAAGAGTGGAGAAACATGAAAATTAGGAGCATGTCAGTTATTATTGATTTAATGTGTAATTTAAGTATTACTTGATCTGTGCTTTACTGTAACATAATGGTATTCGACATGAATTCATTATTTTTATTAAAATAGATTTTACTGACAAAAGAATTGAATTCCTAATACAAGTAAAATTGATTATTTATATTCCCATTCTTTTTTTATTTACAGTAAATAAGTGTGAATACATTTTTATATAGAGATATGACAAATACAATATTTATAATTTAATGAATTCAGTTGATCATTTAATTTTGCTCATTTAAATTAAATCATTTCATTTTCCAATATCGAATCCAATCTACTTCCTCTTCATGCACATAAGTGTGTATTGATGAACATCTCATCTCACAAGCACCGACACACTGCTCACTTGTCAACTCATCACCGTGGACGTGAGTGCATTCATTCAGAAACAAGACATCTTCCATGGCAACAGGGGTCCACCCTGCCCCAGGTCTCTCAGGAGCTGAGACTGGGACGTCTTCACTAACTGTGGTGGGTCAATCCGTTTTTAGTTAATATGGCAAAATAGCTCGTATATAATATTTCAAATTTACCTAAGGGTATTTACTATCAGTAACAAATGTGACATCCTGAATCCCTTTTATGATAGGTTGATATTTTTATTGATGTTTGAAAAATATGACCCGTCAGATGAGAGATCCTGGCAGAATAATGACTTCATTCAGATTTCAAGCTTGTTTTATTTTCTACCTGATGGATTTCTCCCACAAACTGTGGATTTACCAGGTTGGAGACGTGACAGTGGCTGAGTCGGTCTTAACACCTGATGCAGAGGAAGCCGATGAAAAGGAGCTGTTAAGTCGTCTCTTACACCTTGTTGCCAAAATGAGGACAACAACAGCATTGTTGAGATGCTGCTATTTACATTCCCACATTCGTATTCCTGTGACTTACAACACAATTGAGATTTGAAAATATAAAAAAATGCCAGCACAATAGCATAATTGTGTGTCTCGCTTTAGATCACATTATGTCCTTACAGTAATCATTTATATTTTTGCCTGGTGGGGGTGCTATAATTAAAATGCAATTTGAATTTTTCAAAAGCCTCCAACTCTCTCAGGCACAAAATTTGGTTTACATCCAGCTTCTGGCACAAAAGAGTCTGACAGCGCAGCCATTCATCAGTAATGGCCCCAAGAAGCCAAAGCATTTACGGAAGCAGAAAGAATGCTTCCATTAGTAATATGAATGTTGAATTAATACAGCGACAAGACCTTCAAAATCTGATTAAATAATGATCACACAATTCTACAGCGCTGGTAGTGGGTCTTTGGTTCACCCTTTAACTTTGAATGCATAACAAGTGGTAACACAAAGTGACCAACACAGGCTCGGCAAGCGTTTGTGCAATGAATTCGTTACGCATGGGCACCACATGAAATGGGACCAAATCATCATTGCAAAATCTGACACAAAAATGGATCGTATTTGTTTGCATGATAACTGGCTTGCCTCGTTTTTTTGTTCAGTAAAAGGATGATGATGGATTTCCTGTGTTCTTTGTCCTGTTTTATGCTGTGTGTATCCTCTGTGCTGAGCCTCATTTTGCAGCTATTTCTGGCAGATTTTGATATGATTTGCATATTGCAAGGAAGAACACATTACATTTTGGAGTGGATCCGGATCAGGGGGCCGATCCAGGAATCTTTTATCACTTTCTTGATCATGGCTTGATAGCACGGCAGATGTATCCACTCTTTGTATGTACTTCTAGTTTGTTTGTTTGTCAACAGGATCTTGTGAATCTTAGTGTGGTTCCATAAGGAGACTGTTGGGCCTTGGAAGAGGTCTACACTCTACTGAGAGTCATCCTAGCTCTGCCATGTTTTTGACTCAAGATGATTTGGCCCTTGGTGAGTTTGAGTCTCTCTTGTGGCTTTGAAAATGCTCACATGCCAGAGGGCTGATTTCCACTCCTCTTTTGCAACTGGGAAATGCTGCTAATTGGCATTTAACCTGAAACATGACCTGAGTTTGTTGCAGTATTTGTAACTGTGATTAAATAACTTTCTAGTGAAAGACCAACGAGGTGAGTTAGGATGCCTTATCTAACCCAGTGAACTCTATAGTCCTCTTTGTTAAGCAATTACCAAAAATCTGTGCTTTGGTGCGCCAAGTGAAAAGTGTGAGGCGCACTGATTTTGTGGTGTTGTAGTTGATAGTTTACTTTATAACTCTTGATTTTGTTAAGCAAAGTATGAAATTATTCTCCTGCTCTAAATCCAAGAGGTTTATCCACTGTAAGGGTTTCAATTTTACATTTTGCGGCTCATTCGTTCGGCGTTCTGTCACCAAGCTGTTTCGAGAATAGAAAACTGAGATTTTGGGGGGAAAAATCCCCTGAAAAACTACGCATGTCAAATAACTTCAATATATACCCCCAGGCAAACGTATAGAGTTAGTGTTAAAAGCACAACATGGCTTGAAGTGCTATTAAACCTGTTTACAGTTGAAGCATGCAAACATCCATTGTGTGACACAATTGTTTACGCAGCAGGTAAAAGCCAATAAAAGAGTCAACATGTTTGAACCTTCTGGTAAGATGATGCTCATCTCGGTCCCGTCATCCTGCTCTTTGTTAATTTTCTTGTCTGTTAAACGACCATTTTGAACTCACAATGCAGCTCATTAGAAATGCTTTTACCGGCCATTTGGACGAAGCAAGCAGAGCTACAAAGGCCGGTCCCTTGAAACGCCGTCCTTTGTTTATGATCTCTGCAACCCCTTGTTTTATTCTTTTAGCTGCTTCCTTTCATCTCTTCTTTCCCTTTCTTTATCCCACCCCTCACCTCCTTCTCCATCTTCTCCCCTTTCCCCCCCCAGTTATCCATGCCCCCTCGCCCCCCTTAATGCTCCCCAACACACAATCTTCCTCTCCTTTTCTCCTTTCTCCTCTCTCCATTTCTTGTTTTGTATGCAAGCCCCAAGGGAGGCAAATGGGTGAAAAGCACTCTCCCTGCGCCACTGTCACAAAAGACTGGTGACTCATCGCCACTTATGTTCCCGTCTCCCACCTCCTGCAAAAAAAAAAAAAACATATACAGGAAAAAAACTCAAATTACTCCCTACCTGCCATGCACTTACAGGATAACACACAAACACACACACACACACACACACACAAAGGCACCCACGCACACACAGATCAGTGTGTGCAATGGACCATAACACACACACACACCCTTTAGGGACATGGAAGAATGTACACACACACATTCCACAGCTCCTCAACACCATCCTGAAATTAAAACCCAAGTCACATCATTTAGTTGATAATTATGGTCGAAAATGGTGTTCATTGATGTGCGCTGCCTATCATATCTAATGAGATTATTTCTAGTTTGTAAAGGCATTCTCATGTTAATGAGGAGGTGAATATGCTTGAATAGAGAGCTAAATGTGGAGCTGCTCATGTAAGAGATGCTCTTGAACTAGGTGAGTACAAGGTAAGAAAAGGGAAGAAGAGAGTGAGACAGAAATTCCCTGTATGGGTTAGTGATGAGGCTCTGGTCTCATTTCTCCATCTGCGGATGATGAACCGGAAAAGAAATGTTTTTCCTCCATCTGCTGGAAGGGTGAGTCACTTACACTGCAGTCACGGTGCTGATGTGGACACAAGATGGAAGTCTTGAATGAACATGATGTACAGAGTGACGCACACAATATTTAAATCACGCCTCATCCAACGAAGAGAAACCTACTCAATCACACACTATGCTTTCATGTTCATTCTTAATATGAAATGTAACTAGTTACTATTACAATCATATACAAGTATATTGAGGTAAAAGCACAATATATGCCTCATGGAAAGTAGAAGTACTCTTAGGTCTAAATACCTCAAAACTGTGTTGAGTAAATGTACTTCTAATTTTGTATCTACTGCAACATTTGCAACAGTACACTATGTTCATACTTTTCAATAAACCAGCAACTGCAACTTGAATATTAATCTCCACCTAGGAGGTTATGTTTGTTTGTTTGCAGATTACACAAAAACTACTGAGCCAGTTTCCATGAAATTAGGTGGGAAGGTGGGGAATGACCAAGAGAAGAACCCATAACATTTTTAAATTGCAAGATTGATTTCTCATGGGAATAAATCATAGATCCGGTCAGAGGACTGATGTTTTTAAGTGTGTGCAATTAGTTGCAGATCCAAAAAAAAAAATCTGGATCTAGTGAATTTAATATATCTGGTGGCAGAAACTTGGACTATGGGCAGAAAAGGTCTCTGGTTCGTCTCTGGTTCGACTCCACGGAGAAACAACAAAAAGACGAACCTGGATTGATCTGTCCAAAAATCCAAGAGGATTCTCTCTACCCTGTCTAGTGCCCCTGAGCAAGGCACCTGTAGTAGAAAAATTAACTAAACATGCTTAACAAACTATTTTGTATTTGGATAGTAAGTTTCTGCAGCCTTGTAAGAGACTTTTATGACTTGTATTTACATACACAAAATGTTTAAGACTTGAGCTGTTTTATGGTCAGCACTGTTAGTGCGGTGAGACCATTTATTACTTAATTACCCATCAAAGGAAGGAGTGGATGTCTTCTTATCACCTAAGGAAACACATGTGAATCAGCTGTTAATGTTTAGATTCCTCTCCTTCCCCCACCATGGAACCTGTCTGGATTGGTTCAGAGGGACAGCCCTCAATCCTCCTATATAAGATCTGTGTTTTTGACTGTTCTCCATCCTCACTCTGAGACCCTTGTGGTTTCCCTGTGTTGATCCTTTCTGCAGAAAGCCCCTTATTAAATACACGTAGATAACTTTGTTGTTTCCAGACTCTTGTATCTCCAGATTTCCATCACACACCTTACTCCCCCAACATCTGCTCCCCGAGCGCCGTACATGGTTGCTCACTGCTCTGTGTGTCCTGCACCAGATGGGTCAAAAGCAGAGGTTACATTTCCCTACCTGCATGAGTGTGCCTTTGCATGTCTGTGCATGTGTTTGGGACAAATAAATGCATCTTAATCTTAATCTTAATCTTAATGTGATGAGTGCCATTCGATCAGTCTGAGTTGACATGTCCATGTCCAGGGATATATTTTGTCAATATGTGAGACATGCAACATAGAAAAGCTAAATTCCACAAAGCTCATGAGGTGGAACTATAGGGAACATTTAGAAATTCTGCTGAATTAAAGACCAGCGATCTGCGATTATACAAATAAAGAATGTTGCGAGGAGCTACATTTTAGAATGTTATTATTTAAATTTTACTGTTCTTTTGGTGCTGAGTTAAGTAATAATCCTTCAAGTAGATGTCATACAACGGGATGGAGATGTTGTACAATGCAAACTGAGTGGAATCTACTCAGCTAGTTTTCAGTCTCGGCCTCTGCAGGCCTGCTTATGTTCACGTGGATTCCACCACAGAGTCACCAGAGCCCTCACCTGATTAGTCTTTACAGAAACCTGCTTGTGAGCTATTCAGACACATCAATTATTGAAAGCCTGGAGTTTCCGTTTCACACACACGACGAGGGAGGGGTGGAGGGTGGTGAGGAAGACAGACACACACACACAGGGGGCTGAGGAAGAGAGGCAAAAGTCCAAGAACAGTGGGTTTGAGAGGAAATAACTCATCAGGAAACCCTGGGAGGGAAACAGATGAGCGGGGATGGAGGGAGAGAGGGAGGACCGGGGAGAAAGTACGGAGAGGTGAGGCAAGAAGAGACTGATTGTTGTTGACTAATCAGGTAGCCTCCTTGAGTGTAACAGTAGAGCCTGAGCCGGTGCAATCAGCTGAAGATTGATTGGCTGATAACCTTCTCGTCAGGCAGTTAGGAGGGCATGTTTTTTAATTCCGCCGCTTCTCTCTCGAACCTCAGTGGGACGACTTCTACCCAGGTTGACACAACGACCCAGGACTGCGGTGAGGACCGCGCCCAAAACGTCCAGGAGACAACCGGAGACAACAGGGTCGACAGTGAAGCCTGGGATGGAGTCGTTGACCCCGTGCAGGTCAGGTTTGGCAGAAAAAATGATCCATTTAACCACACAACACCTTCATTTTTGTGTATTTCACTGTATATTTTAAAGGTATATTTATTTAACTCAAGGGAAACAGTTTTCAGGAGGAAATGGGCAAAAAATGTGGCTCAGGATTCTAGGTTGAGCCTCAGTATTGTATGATTGACAGGAGGTTGGGGAGGATCTATGTATCGATGTCACAGACACCCCGCCACAGGAGAGTCTGACACCCACAAAGACACAGGACAATGCTGACGGCCTCCCATCGTCCCCCCTGCCAGCCGACGAGGAGGTGACCCCCCCTTCAGTGTCATCTCATCCCTCCGACCAACAGAGTAAGTCACAGGCTCGGACGTGCTCAGGTCAAGGTAGTTGTGACCTTGTGTGTGTACTTCTTACAGATTGTCTCTTCACAGATCGTTCCTCCGAGCCCTGCTGGTATTGCATGAGGTCTCTCGACTCAGAGTATCGTCCTGAAACTCCGGAGCAGGTTTCCACATTTCTGACTCAATAGCCTACATCATTTAGAACATGGTGTTATTGTTTTCAAGGTTAAAAGTCAAACAATTCTCTACAGTTCATTAATAATTCAAAACGGAAAAAACTGACTCCTTCAAGTCGGAGTGCTAAGTATGAAGACATGAAATCATGATGATATTGAGCAGCTTTTTGGAGGCGGTTCTCTGAGGACAAATTATAGTCCTGACTTTCTAAATTTGACTTGTTAAGTCCCGTCCAAGTTGATTTTACCTGAATGTGTTGCATAAAATGAGCTGTCAAATATACTGTGTAATTCTATGTTGGAGCAGTTCCCTTTATGGTGACACAACTCACCCCATGTTGCAGGAAGACTCGGTTCCTTCGTCACCACTGCTCTCTAGTGGCCAGAAAGTGAGCTACCAGACCGACCCCCGCCCTCACTTCGGTGTGGCCTGGTCATCCCACTCCACCTGTCGCCCTCTGTGGGGCAGCGAGGGGCCCTGCTGGGGGCAGCGGCACCAGGACGCGCCCAACCAGATGCACACGTGTCCTCACTGTCATCTGGGCTTGCCCCCGGATACCCTGCGGTGGCATGAGGTTGTAAACACACACCGACATAAAAAGAGATGCACAACTCCCGCCAAAAAATTCCACAGATTGTGTTACTGTGTTTAACTTGAGGGCCTCTGACTGTTTTCTCTCTCTCCGTGCACAGGCTAAGTGTGTGCTGTTTGACGGGCAGAGGAACTCAAACGCATAAACTGAGTCATCGTCAGAGAGAAACGCTGCCTGCACTTAATACAAAATAACAGGCCTGTCAACTCTCTGTGTTAATGCACCCAGGACTTTGCACCAAAATGTTCAATATCTGTTTCTGCTGGTGAAAAAGTCTGTTTACTCAAAGCCATGTTCATTCCTTATTTCAAGTACAGTTCATGTTTAATTTGTGTGATATTTTCAATGTGTTCACACAAATAAACTGCATGTGTACCAGAAAAGATACTGGATGAATACACTATATTCTGAATTGAATTTGAAATGCTTGCACATTTCCTTCTTAACTGTTCTCTCAGGGCATCGGTGTTTGCCATGGTAGGAAATTTTGTAAAAAGGGGTCTGTAAACTAGTGGGCATACGTTGGGAACAAAGGTTATGAAACTTTGTACCTTCATTTTTGAAAAGGGGAATATTTGTTTGGAAATGCTGCGTCACTTGCACTCCTGATGCAGACTGGGCTACCA
Organism: Platichthys flesus; assembly: GCF_949316205.1. Classification (NCBI taxonomy): domain Eukaryota; kingdom Metazoa; phylum Chordata; class Actinopteri; order Pleuronectiformes; family Pleuronectidae; genus Platichthys; species Platichthys flesus. The sequence goes on along the minus strand of NC_084959.1, from coordinate 11,455,057 downwards.
GAGCTGATCTTACAGCTGGTCTTACTCTTCAGACGTTTGGCCACACAGATGCGAGTCATAGGATGTTTGGCAGCATTATCACAATCAAATACTCTGACACTGATGGTCTGAAATATGTCCTGTGCTTAGCCTTTTGTTTACTGCACTCAAGGGCAGTCCAATCACATGTTGTATTAAAGGGATTGACAGACCCCTCTACCAATGACTGTCTGTTGTTCAGAGCAAAACAACTTTAGACCTGAGTCATGTCTCATATTTCAGATGTGACTCGTTGCTAAAAATGGTTTCACTGTCTCCAGGACAACCTCTTTTCATAATGCAACCTCGGCTTGTGACAGTAAGAATCACTTTTAACTTGATCTGCAACCGTATTTTAGTTCAGATTTTATTACTTGATTGCACAATCCATATTTTATTATTATTTTATAAATTTGTCCAGTGTCATAAATTGCATGTTAATGGGTGTTGGTGGAAAGTGCAAAAGGGCTTTTGTCAGATAACATGGTTTCTGTAGGTCAGTTTCGTTTTATATGAACATGGGGAGGGCCAGCAGTTTCACAGGGAAGGCCTCACGTGCACGGACATGAACGGCCACCAAAGAATCACACTATGTTAAATTATGTATAAATAACTCCTGGATCTGCCCCTTTGTCCGGATCTGCAACAGAATTCAATGAGTTCTTTCTTGGCCCATGTCCCATCCTTCCACATAGTTTCATGGGAATCCATCTACTAGATTTTGCCTGACTGCTGACAAACAAACCAACCAACCAACAACCAAACCAGCGGTCAGGGGGCAAAAACAGAACCTCCTTGGAAGAGGTAATACAACTAAAACACTAACAGCAGAAAGTAATATCGCTTAGGTTTACGAGATAATACATCTATTGGTCAAAAGCTTGTGAATAAATGGGCTTTGAGAAGTTGTGTTGAAATAAGGGACATGGTGGATATCTGCCAGGAGAAAATTCCAGAGGGGGGGGGGGGGGGGGGGGGGTCGGGCTAATGCAAAGGATGGTGAGCAGACCTGTGTCCAAGCACCATTGGTCCCTGGACTGAGTAAAAGGCTTGAAGAGGTCTGATAGGTGCTGAGGGACCAGAGCATAAGGGATTTATAAGAGAGGACGAGGATTTAGTAAGTTATCTGGGACTTGAGTGGAAGTCAGTGAAGAGATAGAATAACTATTCTCTGCTCAGGACGATTGACTTTATATAAAGATGGACGACATGACAGCTCCCCAAAGTAAAGCAAAGCATTTAAATCGCACCCCATGGATGCCGGCAGTATAAGTAATGAACCCTTCCTCAATGCATTTCAAATTTACTTTCTCTTGTTTTAGGTAGTTCTGATCACACTAGTGTTTGTTCAAGTGTTCATGATTTCAGTCTTAAGAAGTTGTTTGATGCACATGTGAAACGTCATGATTGACATCTGAAACTGACTGGCTACTGGCTGAGTATGTGTCTTGACCTCAATACCGCAGAAGGTCCAGAGACATAGAGTCATGGGCTTTTTTGGAAATCAGGGAAGTAAAGAGGCTGCTGCAAACAAGTCTAGGAAATGACTGGAATTGGAACTGGAGGAAATTTTGACTTTTTACCTCCTGGAAGGTTTTTTTCTCTCCATGAACTCAACACTGTTTACGAAGCACTGAGCACATGCACTGGAGCTTGTAGAAGAGATGGCAAGTGCAAACAAATGAAACTAATGAAGCATGAAATCCGTTTGTTTTACAGATTAATTGACTTAGTGATCAATTACTGATCATTTGAGTTTGTTGAGTTCTGGCTGAGTCACGCACTCTGACTGTTTTTCTCAGGAGGGGTGGGGGCTGGGGGCTGTGGGTATGAGCGTGAGTGAAAACACTGACCTAGTTTCATTGTAAAGGGTGATGGGGGAGGCTGTGTGTGTGTGTGTGTGTGTGTGTGTGTGTGTGTGTGTGTGTGTGTGTGTGTGTGTGTGTGTGTGTGTGCGTTCGGGCACGCTCTGGCATGGGGAGAGCACTATTTAAAGGGAACAGGGATTAAGAGGCAAGAGCAATAAACCAAACTGATAGCACGGCTCATGACACATGAGCAAGGAAGCTAAGTCTGTTTTATGTCTCAATCTTGTACATTTTATAGCTTCAACATTTTAATAACATAGGCTATTGTAACTGTTGATATTTCAAGTCTTTAATTTTATGTCTACATAGTTGCTCACAATTCACAATAAATACTCCTGCATACTAAATGTGTGTGTATAAGATACAATGGAATTTAACAAATAGAAACAAGAGGAAATAGAAAAGAGCTTGGATATATAATATATTGAAATTCCAGACAGGTAGAAAAATATATTTTTCTGCATGCAAGCACATGTAGCTTACCATGTACGTAGATAGACATATCTACATGGACCATGCACATCTAGATGTAGGCTAGTATGTCTAAAATTTCCACATCTTACAAGTATGTATGTAGATATATAAATACATATCTATGTGTACATGTAGATAGACATGTCTGTGTCTGAAATTAAGACCCCTATGTATGCATGTGTAGACATATCTATGTCTTTTCAATTTTATCAATATCGTATATGAAAGACATATGGATGTAGGGATACAGGTGAAAACCGAGTAAATAAATGTACGTTTCTAAATGTGTGTATTTAATGTGATATCACCAGTATCTTTTATTCTTACTTTTATTCCATTCATATGTTTCTATTTTTTTTTTAATATTTCCGTAAACTTAGTAATTATTATCTTTACAATTAAGTTCTGCATGTTAAATATGATTACTTACTGATGGCTAGTTTTGATTCTTGCTCCTGCAATATTGCAAACTTCCCCATTGTGGGACTGATAAAGGATGATCTCATCTTTAATGACTGCTCTAGCGCACCACACAGAACCTACAGTACCTGACCGGTTCAAATTGCAATATTTCATCGTTTGCTAAATGCATAAATGATATAACATTAGTGAACCTCAGTGGTCAGAGCAGCAGATTGATTACAGTGGTTGTCAACAGGATCACACCCCTCCAGTCAGACTGGAAATGAGTCTGACACATCAACGCATCAGCCTCCTGCAACTGATTGGTCGACAAAAGTCATGCCTGGTCACATGACGTGAATAATGACAGGATGGCAGCGTGGTGAGCCAATGGCCTGATCCATCACCTGACCGCTCTTTGAATATTGATGCTGCCTCTGCCGGCACTGTCGGTCCGCCCTCCCCGTGTTGTTGTTGTGTGACATTGTCTGACTGGGACCTTCGCCCCAGTGGAGGATCTTCTGGAACCATCCCCCGAGCGACCAGCCATGTCTTCGCTGCTGAAGCCGTTCGCGGTGTGCGAGGGGCCGTGCGAGAGCAGCGGTGGGGTGAGGAGAGGATGCCCGAGTCCGGCTCCGCATCAGCAGCCTCCATTCCGGCGTCTGAGCGCCGCGGCGGGGCTGGGCGGATGTCTGCCGGCCCACCAGCGCTCCTTCCCGGACAGGAGGAACCTGGCTGCGGCGGCGGTGGGGGGGAGGAAAATGACGCATCCCGGGAAGGCTATTCTTGCAGGTGGATTTTGCATGCAGGATTTCCCCCCTTAGAGCAGTCTGATCTCAAATATGTCGCCCATTAAGGTTATCCATGCAGAACTGGGTCAAAACGCACCGGGCAAGCAGTGATGCTTCAGCAGTTGCATGATGCATTGTATTGTGTCTGTATTTATTTAGCAACATGCTCATATTTTCCTTCTTATTTTAAATACACATTCAAATTCTGAAAGTTGTAATGCTGTGTTTTGAATGGAGGCAGGTACATTCATTAGCCAGGCTATTCTTCCCAGTTCTGCTGTATAGTCTCATCAGCATTTATTTAAAACAAAGATCCAGCAGTGAGCCATCACCAGATATCACTGTGCAGTTAATCCATCTCATCTTTTTTTACATATAGGCTACTGTAATGGAGATGCTGGTTTCTCCTGATCACCCAACATGCACAAACAATATGCATGTTGCAGTGACTCAACAATTGTTGACATGCAGTGCTTCTCTCTCTCTCTCTCTCTCTTCTCGCCCTCACCCAGGTGGCATCGCAGGAGGGATCGAGATCTGCATCACCTTCCCCACAGAGTACGTCAAGACCCAGCTGCAGCTAGACGAGAGAGCCAACCCGCCGCGATACCGAGGGATAGGTAGGTCACTGGGCCGTGTGTGACTGACTGCTGGGCTGTGTGCTCATCCTCTGCTGGGTTACTCATTCCTGGATGCTGTGTGTGTGTGGGTGTGTCTGTGTGTGTGCAGGGGACTGTGTGAAGTTGACTGTTCAGGATCATGGACTCCGAGGGTTGTACAGAGGACTCAGCTCGCTGCTCTATGGATCAATACCAAAATCTGCTGTGAGGTAAAGATGCACACATGACACACAGCAGGTTATTTACCAGATTATGTGTAAAAAACACTGCAGCTGCGGCATTAAAGCACATTTGGCTCCTTCATTGGTTGTAATCTTTTAATTACTTAAACAGTTGACTTGTGTCAAAGCGCAGACTCAGCATTTGTCAGTACTTAAATGTAAGGCTAGCCAAATGTGAAGGGCTGCGACTAATTGGTCCTGTTAGAATCTATTTATTGTGTATTTTGTGCAAGTCTTTAGGGCCTTTGCTGTCCAGGCTCGTTTCTGGAACTCCCTGCTTGGAGAACTTAGTTACTCAGTGTCTTCCTCTAAATCTCTTCCTCAGACTCACTTTCATCCAATGTTATATTTTTAACTGTTGAGATTTGATTCTAACAGTTTCATATTGTTCGATTTGGTGAATCTTGCATCTTTTAACACAGTAAAGCACTTTGTAACTCTGGATTTGAAAGGTGCTATATAAAACAAGTTACTATCAAATGTAATGATGCATCCTAAACATGAAGATGCAATGTTAAGAAAAAAGAAGCAAATATCACATTTGACACAGTAACTACCAAATGTTTTATATTAGACAGTGGTTAAATCCTTAACTCCTCAAGGAAACTATGCTACTTATTGCAAACCTATATATCACCATTGAGTCAGTAGTTTGGAGCCAGGAATTCAAATATTAACTGTAGATTACAGTTGATTCCGTCAAACAAATGTCCACCTCTTGTTTCTTATCCCTGGATATGTCTCCTCACCCTCTTTCTCTCAGGTTTGGCACGTTTGAGATGCTCAGCAACCCGATGCGAGATGCCACAGGTCGGCTGGACAACACGCGGAGCCTCCTGTGTGGGTTAGGAGCAGGGATAGCAGAGGCCATCGTGGTCGTCTGTCCCATGGAGACACTCAAGGTCGGTGGAGCTGACATTTGCAGATTTCTTTCCAGTGTCTGTTTAATCAACATTGACGTGAATTCAACAGTTCTCCCCTTTTGCTCCAGGTTAAGCTGATCCACGACCAGTGCTCCCTCAGGCCTCGCTACAGAGGCTTCTTCCATGGCGTCAGCGAGATTATTAGAGAACAGGGTAAAGAGAGCAGTGAATCTAAAAGCATTGAAGCAGTTGTTACAAACTCCATCTTTAACTAGCAATTTGTATGTGAATGTTTTGTGCTCCGTAATGAAACCTCATCCGTTTGACTGTAGGTGTGCGGGGGACGTATCAAGGCCTGACAGCGACAGTGCTGAAACAAGGAAGCAATCAGGCCATTCGGTTCTATGTGATGAATGCATTACGAAATTGGTACAAAGGTGAAAAAAAAAAAAAATCCAATGTCTCAACTCTTTTTTTCCAACGATCGAAGTCCTTTCACTGAAAAAAAATCCCACTATCCTCTTTTCACCCTCCAATAATCCAACTCCTGGATTTGGCCTCAAAGGGGATGATCCCAGACGAGACATGCATCCGATTGTCACAGCGATGTTCGGCGCAACGGCTGGAGCCGCCAGTGTTTTCGGAAATACACCTCTGGATGTGGTGAAGACCAGGATGCAGGTAGGAAGTCCACCCACTGGTGATTCGTCTGTCAGCCAGTTGGCCTCTTTTAACACGCTTTTTGTTTTTTTTAGGGTTTGGAGGCTCACCGCTACAAAAACACAATGGACTGTGCCTTCCAGATCTTGAAGCACGAAGGACCCCAAGCGTGAGTAGCCCTGATCCACGGCTTGCATTGTATCAGTTTTCCCGTGCCTCAGACAAACCCTCTCATCTCACCTTGTCCTTCCTGCAGATTCTACAAAGGGACGGTCCCCAGGCTTGGCCGCGTGTGCTTGGACGTGGCCATAGTGTTTGTCATCTACGAGGAGGTGGTCAAACTACTCAACAACATGTGGAAGACCCAGTAAACCGAGCCAATGAGGGGCAGAGGTCCAGAGGGAAGCCCGGAGCAGTGCATCATGCTACGCACAACTGAACACCTCTACTCTAGTTCATACTAGCTCACTGCATTCGCCGAGAACAGACGACACTTCATCATGAGCAGCTTCCACTCATAAATCATTTTAATTTTGCAGGACCTAGCTACAAACGGTGATAGTAAAGAAGGGAGACGGTCTAGTTGCAGGTCAAACAGCTCAGTTTTGCATTTCTCTTTGTCTCTAGCGGTCGGATTTGGGAATAAAGAGGGATCACCTTGTTTTGAAGGAGACAGGAAAGGGAAAGAAGGACATGAAGTAGGTGATGAGTTATTCTCTGCCTCTGACCAAATTGTAGACTCAGTTTGTTGAGTCGTATTACAGGATAAATAACTTTACAGTATTTAGAGAAGCAGCACAAAATTACTTGAGTAGATTTCTAGAGGCATTCTTTTTTTTTAAATTGTTTTAGCTTTCTATGACTGTTGTTACTGTACATGTTGTAGAGTGACCACTTTGTACTGAAACCATAAATGTGTCTTCTGATTCACGAAGTACTTACTACTGAATACTGATGGAGGAGCTGGGATGCTACCGGACGCTAAACGAGCCTTCGTGCAGTTCTTCAACACATCTCGGTGTAACTCTCCTGAGTTTCAAACAGACATGACTCAACATTAAAGAATATTGTTGGGATGCAAAAATCTTATGTAGCAAAATATTCACACGCAGTCTTATAATAGGAGGAGTCAAGAGTCTGTTTTTGAACTCGTTGTCCACATCTTTGAAAAATGACTAAATTCTCAACATCAATTAAGTGGCTGAAGTTTTCAGTATGCGGTGTGATCTCTACAAATGAATATTTGTACTATTTCCTTTTGGAATATATAACTATTCATATTTATTCATATTTAGTCAGGCAGACTCTTTGGTATTTCCAACCACGTGCTGGTGTGCTGCCGGAAATGTACAAGTGGATTCACTTAACCCTAACCCTTCTCCACACGAGATAACAAGATGGGAAAATGTCCGACTGAGTAAGCCATACGACTCCGACACACTTGAGCCTTCAGTTGTTTTCTTGCGCTTATTGTTTAAAACATCAGAGACTGTCCTTTAGTCACTTGTGTATCCTTTGTTTACATCAAGCTAAAATACGTATTTTGTACGCTTACTGATGACATTGTTCATTAGCCATCTTTGAATGCACTTATTCTTGTCTAACATAGTGTTTACATGCATTGAACCCCAGCAGGGGGAAATGTAGATGTGTCAGAGGCTTGATAGCAAAGCAAGGATTTGAGTGAGGCTTTTTGTGGACCTAGTTGAATTACACAGCCTCGCACTGAAGCCTTGTACTGCTCTTTGCCAAACTTCTTCTAAAATATCTCGCTTTATCTTTGGTTTTATCAACCAAAGCACATTTTTTACAGTGTTACCAACTTTGTGCTTCTGCTTTACTGCTTTGTATAAGCAGGTTAACACCATGTGGACCTCTTTATACAGCATATACATATTGTGTCATCATTGCCATTTCAGAAGATCCTGTCAGGGATATTGAACGTTTTGAGTTGAAGGGAAACAAACATGTTGGTAACATCAATAAAGAATATTGTTAAAAAAAAGTTTCAAAGTTGGATTTAGGTTCAGATGTGGAAACCGCTGAAGAATCAATGTGGTTACATTGGTCTCAATATACTTGAAATGTATCAAAATGATTTGAGCAAAGGTAAATGTGCTTCAAGACATCAGATTAATAAAATTAAGCATTAGAAGTTAATATGATGGGATGTACTGTGAGGCTGTGTGTATGTTTATATGGAAGTTTGGGTAAGTTCTGCCTCCAGTAGTGTAGAAAGCGTCTTAAAAGGTCAAAGTGATACTAAACATAAGGTATAGAGTAATGGCCTTGTGAGGAGCATGTTTATGTACGTGCATGTGCTCGTCAGTGCACGTGTAGCCCTCTGTGAAAAGATGCTGGATCTGGACAAAGGGGATGATCCAGGATTTTTTTTTCACTTTCTGACATTGTGAGATACGGGGCGGTTATTTTGACATTTTCACCGATTTTCTAGGAAGAAGTTCATTGCTCTTGATGAAAAAAATTATCAGAAAGTAACAGTCACATTCAGGGAACTCATATATCGTGTTGGTAATTTGAAGGGGACTGTTGGACCTTGGTGGAAATATGTGCTCAACTGAGACATTATAGTTTATATCAGAGATGCTTGTGCAACATCTAGAAGCTGTAAAATACAAACCAAATCCCCCCAACATATTTAATACCTTCCCAATAAGCATTGGAAATTTCGTAATCAATGATGCATGGAACTTGAACATTTATACGTTGCTGATATTTATTGACTTATAGGTTTTAATTTTCTACATTGATCAGTTATGTAAACAAACTGGAAGTGACAAATGCTGTGAATTTGATTTATTGGTGGTGAATATTCACAACAGCAAGTTGATACAGATTATAAAACGTCTCGTAGCTGGAATGGTGAACCTGGTTTTTCCTCATTGATGAGAATCGCATGGTTCAGAGTTGATGAAACTTGGCTTCGCTACAAAAGGCAGAAAATACAGTTGGCTGCGGCTTTGCTGACCGCGAGACTGAGGAGATTAAAGGCTGACAGAGCACAGCGGGCTCCGTCTGCATTAACATCACAGAGGAAGGTATTAGCGCTCCCACCTGTCACCTTCAGGATATAGGTCATTTAGTGAAGCTTAAGGTGAGGGAGGGGACACACATGCTGCTGAGAAATATGTTTCCTAATGTGCAGGTGAAATGTATTCACTGCTAAATACAATTCCTTGTTTGTGGCGTCTGTATATTCACTAGGTACATGAACAGTATGTACATGAATATAAGTCCTCATAGCACAAATCTGAGATGCAAATACTGAAATCCGCACAGTACAGCTTCTATTTTCAAATTATCTTAATGGACGTTTGTTGTGATGGTAAGAACGTCTCCCATTCTTCAGTTCCATTGAGCTGAACACCTTTACACTCATCAGTATTCCTGTGACGTCTGCATCGTGTCAAGAGTACAGTTCCTTGACACAATGCCACATTTGACAGACAGTGTAATAAAGCCAAATGGTGGATTAGGAACAGTCTAGTCAACCTCGCTCCAGCTGTCGGGTTTCTTGACGTTAGAAGATGTGAGTCCTCAGCCAGCGTCAGGCGGGAGAACAGAGGTCTGACTATCTTCTCCATCTGGGAACACACACACACACACACAACACATCGGCACGGTCAGAGGAAACACGGGTATTTAACAATTAACTAAACCGATGAAAAGATGTTTCCCTTTTCACTTACATTCGGAGACATTTGTCTTTCCCTCCACTGGCTACTCTTTGTCCATCAGGACTCCAGTCCACTGCATAAACCTACAGATACAACAAACATTGCTATGAGGGCAGAAAAATATAATAAAAACTCAACTATCACGATTCCTGTGTTACTTTGCACACCTCATCAGCGTGGCCAGGCAGGTCCATGTTAAGCTTTCCAGTCTTAACATCCCAAACTTTTAGAGTGCTGTCACTGCTGCCACTGACCAGCAACCTGCTGTCTGCGGACCATGCCACTTGATACACAGATCCAACATGGCCACGCAGGGACAACAAGTACCTGCAGGAAGATAAACAGGCAGAGGCATTATATTGTGATAGACACATTATCAGGCTTACAGCCCCACCATCTGGGCAACAGCAGTATTACACACAGACAATGTATGACATCTCGTAAAATGCCAGACGCTGTGGTTGAGAGATTTTCTTACTTTCCAGTGCGTCCGTCCCAAATTTTAATAGATTTATCGAAGGAGGCAGAGGCGAGGAGCCTGGTGTCCGGGGAGAAGAGGACTTCGTTGACCAGAGCGCTGTGGCCTGTCAACCTGGCGAGAGGTTTCTTGTCTTCTGCAGGGTTCCACATGAACAAGGTGAAATCATCTGAGCCAGACACCAGGCGCTCTGAGGCGGAACCCTGCAGCACAGGAGCAGGAGTAAGGGCACTGATATAAAGTGGACACAGTCTTCTACACATCAATACTTCACAACAGATAATAACTTACCCTGACTTTACTATATCTCTCCAAGGCCTTCTCTTTCAGCTCTTCCACTGGGGGGGAAATAACACTTGTTAAATGAAAAGAGTCCTCCACAGAAACAGGTTTTCCAGAAAAAGTGATTTTTAGATTTGAACAGAAAACTTGAGTTCACACTTAAACTCTAAGGCCTTACGTGATCCTTTGAGGTCTTGTGGGTTCACAGTGGCATTTGCAGGTTCAAAAGCACCAGTGCGCAGAACATAGTCTGTGCTGAGAGCTAGGGTGTTCACCCAGTGGGCATGACCCTGCAGAGTCCTGCACTGGACACCCTGTATCAACAGACACACATTACACACATTATGACTTGCTCTGTCACACAGATGTCTCCTCACTCTTTTCTCCTCAGTCACACATACACGCATGCAGACACACTTACGTCTTCGGCTCTCCAGACTTTGATCGTTCTGTCCTGAGAAGAACTATACAGAAGTCCATCTCCTCCCCACTTCACACAGGTGACTGACTGAGTGTGTCCAGTCAGGATCTTCTCACAGCGTCCCAACACGGTGTCCCAGATACGTAATGAGCCGTCCTTCGAGCTACTGGCTAGGTAACGACACTCTGGTTTACTGAAAGAGAAAGGGAGATACTGATCAGAAAAACAGTAAATCAGGACAGATCCAGCTGCACAATATAAGGAAAACATGCGATAACGTTGTTGAAAATGGCGATATGACTTGAGATAAATAAACATTAACAGTCATTGGCTACAGATGCAGAGACCACGACAGCTCAACCGCTGGGGTAGGGCACACAGCCTGGCCACAGCCAGGGAGAACCACTCCTGTTTGGAGCCTTTTCATACATGCTTGGACTGTGAATAGTCTTTTTTAGATGGTTTAAACTGCGATAGATGGTGTTCTGTTTGCCATGCATTCACGCTCTGCATGTCCATATATTTGGCCAAAATAATAGGAGGCAATATACATATGTGAGAAAGTTATGACTTGAGTACTTACAGATGGAGAGGCTCCCAGCACAGCCAGGTGATCCACTTGGTGTGTCCTGTCAAAGTCTTCCCAATCTGTGCACCTGTCACTGGATCCCAAATACAGATCTGCAGAAACACACAAGCACAAAAGAATAAATGCATGTTCATGTGACACGTCTAAAAGAGATCAGATATGTGTATTGGAGACATACCTGACTGTTCTTGCAGCCTGAAGCCAGTTTCTTGCCATCAGGTGACCAGGCAATGGTCAGCACCCAGTGAGTGTGACCTTTAATTAAGCAGAATAAAGCTCAAGGTTTACTTAATTCAGGGATTTATAAGTTGTATGTTTAAATCATTGCAGATCATGATGCACCTCAGAGGAGACTATACCTCTGGCAGTGTGTTGAGGCGTCTCAGTTGACAAGTCCCAAAAGCGCACTGTGGTATCACCGGAACCACTAGCCAGATATCTGACACAAACAAGGACAACTTAATTACCAGCATATCTGACTATGAGGTGTGTAAAAAAGATGCTGCTAAATCAAAAAGGGGCTAAAAGATAAATCTACAGAACAAAAGACTGAAAACAAGCAAACAAATTCTCCATCAGAGTTACTCACTTGCCAGTGGGGCTGAAAGCAGTTGAGATGACCGCTTCTGTGTGTCCCTGTAGTGTGCTGGTACAGCGGGACACAGCTCGGACCCTGAACACAGCCTGGGGCTGGTACACAACTGGAAGGACCTGCTCTGTCTCGATGCAAAGAGCCTTCACACAAGTCCGCAGGTTGGACACCACCTCGGACTCTCCGCGCACAAAAAATGCCAGTGGAATTGGCTCGTCCTACACAAAATGTAACACAAAATGAGTGTGGCTAGGACGGATTAAAACAGAACCCAGTCTTTTTAAAGTATTTCTAAACTGAGTAATAATTAAATCTCCATTAGCAACAGCAATATCATTACATGAAATTGGGACGTATCATGGGAAGATTGAGATCTGTGTTTAAGACTACAATAGGATTAACATATAAGCATGTATACTATAACTTGGTGGGAGAGGAAATGTACAAGGACAGACTTTGAAAGACAGACTTAGATATTTGAAGGACCCCTCCCACCCAGTTGAAATGGTGAAATGTTCCCTTCCCATAAGAGACTGAAATGTTTTAAGACAAGAATCAGATTCGGGAATAGTACATATTCCAAAGCTGTCTACCTCCTGAATGCCTGGATATAATACTACAGCACAGTCAGTACACTTTTAATAAAGGTTAGAAAAGCAGAGGTTTTGTTGTATTTGGTCCAGCCCTACAGAGGCTAGTGTCTTATCTATGCATTTTAGTTGATGTTTTAACATATAATTTCTTATTTAATCTCACTTAAGGACTTGGATATTATCTATGCGTTTCATACACATATATGATGCATTTTCAGCATGTTCATTTTTTCTTGTTATGTTTGGGTGAGCTCAATGATTCATATTTCTTGAAAGACTGGCCGGCTTGCATGTGAACATCACACCTTAAGTCCTGCTGAAGGTACATAAAGCCACGTGCTTACCTTCTGTAGCAGGGCATTGCAGACCAGCTGGAGTTTGTCTGGGGTGATGTCTAGAGAAACATCGAAAGGTGAAGCCAGAATCTCCCCTTCCTCATTCTGAAACTGGATCAGCAGCCGCTCCACGTCCTCACTCGACATCTTCGATCTGGTTTGTATACAACCCTAAAAAAAACAGGAGATTTATTTAGGTGGAGGCATAATCACGTGATGTGTTATGTTATGTTTATTTGCAGTTTGTAAATATAGTGAAGTCTCTTGTGGTGTTTGGGAAACATCTAAATCATACATCAGCAGTCTCTACAAAGACAGAAAAGGTGGACAGACCATGTTTTAAAAGTTAAGGATGGTGGATAGGGAATGCCTTTAAGCCCCAAACCTTGACGTTGCCAAAATATAATGAAGTTTTTGCAGAAGTTAATATAGAGTTCACTGCAAGATGTGGAGTTTTCCTGGTTGACCTGAAGGCAACAGTACAGCTAGCTGAACTAGCTGACAGCATGTTAGTTAGCTTACTAGCGCTCATTAAAGTATTAAAGTGTCGGCACACAATAGATTCATGTTTAAAATGGTTATTGTAACAATCTGGACTAAGTCGTCCCACATGAACTTAACCCATGAGGTGTTTACCTTTAGCTAACCCAACCAGCTAAGCTAACACCACTAGCCTGCTGCTAGCTAGCATTTCAGACACGTTTATAGCAGCGAACACGTGACATTAAGAGAACCGTCACCTGTTTACACAACAGTTTCCATGTTTGTTTGCTATCACGTTAGTTTATAAGTCAAACTTTACCTTCAGAGACGCAGCGACGTGCTAACACTCCCCACGTGTGTAGCACCGAAGATCCTTTAAGTGACAGATGCCCCGGAGGTAGTAGTAGTCAAGTGAGGGGACGGATTCTCGCAATGGATTATGGGAGAGCAGACCAGGAAGAGGTTATCGGTGTTTTGCCCCTTTGCGCATCTTTATCCTTAGTAATGTTTCGGTAACTTTTTGTGCGCGCTATTTCTACGTCAAGTTTCAGGGGCGCAAGTACGAAGAATAGGGACGCATCCTAGAGGAGGGGGCCTCCAGTTAAGTCTTTCAGTGGCTCTAAACCTAGACTATAACGAGAGAGATACAGAGAGTTCTCTGTATCTGAACAAACCTCTGCTTAGGAGGATTGATAATCTCCTTATTTTCTCGCCCTTGCAAATTAAACTATGCTAACAAGACAGTCAGGTTTATGCTATTATACATTTCATTTATAAACTATGATGCAAAGTAATTATTGCTTAAGTTGCCGTCCTTGGTGAATGATTTTTCTTGTTTGAATATACAATATGTCCTTGGCCTTACGTTGAGACCTGGTGAGTAAACTTGCTTCGGTGCACGTGACTCTGGTCTTTCTGTATGAGGTCTGAATGTATAATTTTATCTTTCAAACTATAGTAGTAGCTTTTAATAAGCAGAGAAGGGAGATACATTAAAAGGGATTTTTGGATGAAAGTAGTGTTATATAATAACACTAAAACGAAGTGCTCTGAGAAATGACTGATTGCAGTTGCTACAAGTGGGCCTCTCTCTTCTGTTGTCCATCGTAACATGTATTGAGAAACAGTACAATTCTCTAATTTATTGAACAACAAGGGTCCTGAATCCTATCTCAGTTTAGTATCGTGCAAATTCGATAAAGGTCGGTGATGACGCAACTATTACCTTCAACCAGTCACTAGGGTCTAATTGCTGCTTCAGCTCTGATAATGGATTTGTATGCAGTAATGTTTGACACTGTCGGCACTGGGATTTCAAATGATTTAGTTATCTGCATGCAAGACCATTGCAACAGGGAACGCAAAGCAGGCAACTGCCAGGGGCCCCCGAGCTGAGAGGGGGTGCCTAAAAACGGTTCATGACATAAGTCCACAGCAAAGTCAATTTGTGAGAACCCCCTTAAATTGATCACCTATGGGAAACTGCAATGACACCAGGGTCGGACAAAACCTCACAATGCCCCATGACTCTAGCTTTGTGCTAGTGTCTTTGAGATGTGGTTCGATGAAGGGTCCCCCAGACCCCTTATGCCTTGTCTCCACTACCTCCCACTATCCAGAAAGTCAAAACATCTTGGATAGGAATGCTGCCATCTTACATATTTGGAACCAGCAAGTTATCGGGTGATGGAGCTGCCGTAGCGAGATCCAGCGGATATATATGCTTGACCAATTGTGAGTTAGTCTCTGCTTTCAATCATGATATTTAGGGCCCGAGCACTGACAGGCACTGACAGACACTGAGGCCCTATTGAAATTCTAAGGATTATTATTACTATTTTTATTATTCAGGCAAATTAATTTACTTTTTAAAGGGCTTTAATAGCTCAAATTCTTACTAAAATTTTCAGAAAACTTGAAAGTGGTGAAAATGAAATATTCTGGAGGAATTTTCAATGGGCGTGGCAAAATGGCTCAACGGTGCCCCCCGTGACCCCCAGAACGTGTTTACATTGACCGATCTTCACAAAAATCGATACACACGATACATGACCAGACAAACAAAAAAGTGTATAGGTGCAATTGGAAAAACTCTTGAGTGTAAAATAAACCATGATAACTTTTCTCTTCATATGAAGTAAAGTCTTTCTGGTACTGGATTTTTTTGGACTAATAATAATTTTTTGTAAACTTTCAGTTGTCAGAGTGAACCATCACCCACAGGAATCACAAAGAATGAATCACAATGAAATGTTATCTAACATAATTTATTTTAAAAGTGTAAATCAAGTGATATATTAAAAATATTAGTTTTTGGGAGGTGGTGGCAGGATGGCGGGAGAGCGCAGTCCTCAGGTGGACTCTGGTTGAAATCCAGGGCCGTATCTCAAGTCCAGCTCAGAGTAAACAGCCTGTTTTTTCAGACTATTCTATTTTATACTATTTCTATTTTATTTTTTAGGTTGTAATTACTTGAGCATTGCTGGAAGAGAGCCTGTGACTCAAGCATTTCACTGCTAGCGACTGCTTAATGTTATTGTTGTGCATTTGATAAGCAGCTGCTCATCTCAAGATCAAAGAAGCAAAGCGATTTGTTCATAGAGAGAATTATTCTCTATGAGTCCTGATCAGATCATGGATCAAAGTATCAAAGGATCAGATCAATGCATCAAAGGACATTTTACCCCATAAAGGGTAAAACATAGGATCATAATTGCCTTTAATAAATTCATAAAATATATTAATGCATTTGTAATATTAGTTATTATATTCATAATTTAAATGCATGATTTTATTTGTCTTTTAACAAACAAAAAAATTGACGTTAATATTTGATGCCTCACATTACAATAAGTTGCAGAATATGTTTACAAGTAGTTTTTGTTCTTAACATCAACAATTTTGAAAATCATTAAGTGATTTGAGTAAGACCAGTTTTACTGTTAATCCAAAATGCACTGTCACTGACAGTTGTCATCCCATTTCCTTACCTGACCATCTCTGCAGACTTGGTGCCATTGTCGCCATCAGAAGCCATGATAGAATACCCACGTTAGCTTTCCAGCTAAAGCTCCTTCTTATATAACTGACAATACTTTACTATACTTTGACATTTTTGTTTAGTTTTTGACACCTTACTTTATGATGACTTACTGACAAACAGGAGCGCAAGTCTTTTACTGCACGTTAAATTGTCAAGCACTACCACCCCCGTCCAGCACAATTCACAGCCACTCTTTCAGCCTTGTGCGAGTTCAGCTGGATTTGCAAAACTTTTGCAGAGACAAGAGCCACAGTGGCCTCGATTCTGATCTGCCAACACACCAGGATCAGAGGGACACCTACAGACGAGGAGAGTTTCAAGGCAAGCTGACACATTTCCAATACAAATCAAACAACAGCACTAGGATAAAAAAAAATAAACCTCTTTTAGTTGTAGAGTCAAAGCTCAGGAAATAGCCGTCCTTTAATTTCAAGAATGTTTGTATTACTTAAATAAAGGCATTGGAGTGAATAAATGGTTCTATTTTTCCATTATCTCCACTTGCAATTTTTCTTTTACGAATTTCAAGAGAAAATACACCTGTGTATCGATTTTTGTGAAGATCGGTCAATGTGAACACGTTCCGGGGATCTCGGGGGGCACCAATGAGCCATTTTTCAACACCCATTGAAAATTCCTCCAGAATACATACATTTTCACCACTTTCTAACTTTCGGCCAATTTTGGTAAGAATTTGAGCATTTTAAAGCCCACAAAAAGCCAATTCATTTGCCTGAATAATAATAATAATAATAATAATAATAATAATCATTACAATTTCAATAGGGTCTCACCTGACCTTTCAAGTCAGTGCTCGGGCCCCCCAAAAAAAAAAAAAAAACAGGAACTGAAGACAAGAAATTTGATCTATTTTTTTTATTTTTTGTCTATCCTCATGATACACTCAAGTTTTATATTACCACACAGATAACAGTTCGTAAAGAAATATATGACACCTCAGTGTGAAAGTCCACATCAACATTTCATGTCCTTCAAGGGATTCATGTGTACATTATATTTTTAATCTTTCTCCCATCTTCCTTATTCCACCCCAACAAATTAAGGTCTAATAGCTGCTGCAAACAACTGATAGCAAGACAGCCTCCTCCAACCCCTCCTCCTGTATTGCATGTCCTTCTTCACGACTTTCAAAGAACAAACTTAAGCAAATCTTTTGCATTTGAATGAACTGTGTCACTTGACATGTTTATTAAGTATTTTCTACTCTAACAGACATAAACTCAAAACATCGATTAAGGAACTGATCCAGCAAGAGTGAATCTGACTTAAAGTGAATTCCTAACATGCAAATTTCTTCAACAACTCAAGTTTCCAGTACACGTGATGGCAGTTATTTAATGAGTCAGCTTATCCAGTTCAAGATTGTATCCGTCTATCCAGTTGATCATGAGGCATATGAAAGTTTGGTTCTTTGTAGATCTGCTGGCGAGAGGAACACGATGTGGCACTGCGGTGAATTTGTTCTTATTTGTTGATGCCGTTGATGCTCTCAGGAACGAGGCCCTCCATTACAGCACGCTTTGACTCCAGGATCTGCAAGATCGAAACAAAGATGGGACCCTTAAACCAACCAGCCCACTGCCATATACACTTACTACTGAAAATACAGTGGCCTCTATACGATCTGCCGAACCTCTCCTGTAAAGCCCGATTATGTACAGTTTTTCTTGACATAGGAAATACTGTTATATGTTTATTACTGGAGCCATATTTTGCCTTCATCTAGTTCTCATTATTCCAACAGTTAATATGAATTACTTAAAAATACAATGTCAGTTGAGAAATGATAATAAGTAACTGAGAGATGACTCACCTGGAAGTTTGAGCTAAGGCCGAGGATGCTTTGCATGTTCGTGCTGTAGTAACCCAAAACATACTGTCCACCGAGCAGAGGGATCGCATCCTTATCCACAGATATCTGCAACCACAACACACACGTGTCTGATAATGAAGCCTGCACTCATAACTTATTTTCCTTATAAACAATGTAATTAGAAAAGTCTCATTAGTGATTTACCTGGATGACTTCATTTGTCTCTGGCAGCTCGTTCTCCCTCACCCAAACAAAGGTTTCATAGTCGGACGCACTCTTGAATCCAACCTGCAGGACATAAACCTCTTGAGTTCAGATCTGTCTAATATCATCGGTTTCCTTTTTCCATATAAGTTGGTCTCAGTACCTTGTACAGGCCAATCCAGTCCCATGTGGAGGACATGAAGTCTTCTTGGACGGTGTAGGTAAGAACTGCATCCTGGTCGGCGCTCCATACACCCTCAGGAGAGATGTGCACCAACGGCGTGTCAAAGCATTTCCTCAGCTGATGGAACAACAATAGGAGGAGGAGGAGTTTTGACAATGAACTAAAAAAACCTTCACTTAGTGGAAGTATTGGAATGAAAGAGGCAAGCTTATATGATTTATTAACTGAGTATTAGGTCTGCTCTCACCTCCAGGCTGAAGGTTGCAATGACAGGCTTGTGGTCACTGACTCCATAGCTCATGTCACTGGTGTACTTATCCTGGGTGACCATGATTGGATATTCATCTTGTCCATCGTCGGTACAAGTCGATGCTTTCTCATCATCCTCCGATGGCAGGTCTTTGGGTTTGATGCGCCAGAGGATCCGATCTGTCCAAGCTGGTTTCCTCTTCTTGCCACTGAGCAACGCAAAAGACAAGTGTTGGTACCACAGGCTGAAAAATAATTATGTGTTTCTAATGGTTTCCACAAGTGTCAAGTGTACTTTTCAACACAACTAGCAATTCTTATTCTCATACAGAAATATTGGAAGGAAAAACCAGACACACACACCTGCGATGCAGAGCTGTGAAGAAATGACAGATGAGCGTGGACAATAGCATTTGACATATAGCTTATGTCAATGCACTTTCACTATAAAAAGCGACACATACATTATGCAGTGAACAAACAGTGGGGTGCTGGGTGCAAGAGGGAGCGGCCTCCGGTCTCATGAATTTGCAGATCACGTCTGAAATTCCTCGTGGTGATTAGTTTACTAAACCCCGTTTTGTCTTGTCATTTACATCAGTGTCTCCACTTATTTTGTCATCGTAGGTTTTTATGATTACACAACCTAACCAATGTAAATAACAGGGCATGTCTGTGGAGACACCCACCTTGGCGGGTCTAGCTCCCTGTACCAGGCCCCCAACCAGACAGAGAGCAGCCCCCATGTGAGGGAGGTGAGGAGGAAGAGGAGGGTGGTGCTGCAGCGCTGCAGGGGCCTGGGTCTGTACATGGTTAGAGGCAGCGCCACAGTGCTCTTTCTGAGAGAGACACATACACGGCGCTCATGTCAGGAACGGATAGGACTCACAGAAGGAGCTGCTCCCAATTGCATCTAAGCATCAGGGTTCACTGCGTTTGCTGCTTAGGTTTTTCTGTCTGTGAGTCTCACGGGGGTGCATGTTAAATATCAACCGGATATGTGGTGGCTAAAGCTTTTGGGAAAAAGGAAAGGTGGTGCAGAGACTAACAAATAAGGGAACGTGGGGCATGCAACACGAAAGGAGTCTTACTTAAAACCAAACCATGTCTTCGGAGAGCTGTGCAAAAACAATTCAAATGGGAAGAGGAGCACAGATAAAGTTCTGATGCATGTTTGAAAAGTGTGTGTCTGTTTGGGCGACTTGCTAGACGCTCGGGTTACCTGGTATCATAGGTGTCAGAGTTGCGGGCAAACTTGTAGGTGGGTTTAAAATTCAATGGGCCTTCCTCAAATTCCTGCAGGAACGCTTCCTTCTTCTTCATCATCGAGAGCTGCAAGAACACGACAGACAGTTGGCAAGTGAGGATTATGGTGTTGGTGCGTGAGTGTGCTTGTGCTCCTTTTGTGCTCATCACCTGGTCCTTGCTCCACAGCAAATTGAGGCGGTCACTGTTGATGGACGAGCGGAGGAAGTGCAAGCCGTGGTCGGCGATACGGAAGTTCAGGTCACCGAACCAGAACACCACCCTGTGGGAGAGAGAAAGAGAGGGATGGAGCAACGTTTGTACCTGCTTTCCAACAACCCCTCAGTGCATATATGCCACAGTGAAAGTGTGCGTGCGCTGACTTGTGGTCCAGCACGTTCGGGCTCTCGCTGATGTCAAAATCTTGCGTCTCCAGGATGTACTCAATCTCGTCGACGCGCTGCAGGGCGTAGTTCATGTGGGCCGCCAAGTGGCAGTTGAGGAAGCACACCATGTGGCCGTAGAAAGAGAAACGCACGGACACTCCTCCTTTATTACCCTAACACAGACGAACAGAGGAGGAGGAATGTACAGGACTCTGTGAAATAGATCACAATGTTTCATGAATCATGAATACAGAATCATAGTATCTTTAAGAACACCAAGTAATTCCCATTAATAAAGTTTTTCCGTTAACTTGAATCATGCATTCCACCATTCGTATTGGAGGTGTTTGCCTCGGATTTACCAGATCCAGCACTGAGTGTTCTTTGTTTGAGATTTCATTCAGTCAAAGCTGTTGATGTTCCACTAAACAAACACAATAGGCCTTTCATAGTGTCTTTAAACCCCACCGCATCTCATGCTAGTGGGATTCCTGGTGTGCAGGGTTCAGCCGTGTTGTCATCATCTCTAAGGCTCAGGGCTAACCAGCGCTCGCCTTGTGATTTCCTACCCAGTAGCCGAAGATGCCGGTGCGGGTGTACGTGGTCTGGATGTCTCGGATGTACGGGAGGTGGACTTGTTTGGCGAAAACCAGGAGCAGCAAGCCCTGCATCCTCACTGATTTCACCTAGAGAGAGAGAGAGAGAGAGAGAGAGAGAGTTTTTATATATATGTTGTATATGTTATTAACCCTCATTGGTATACAAGATACCAAAAAGTACATGCACAGGGATCGATAAGAAAATAAGGAATTGTTTTACAACTCGGCCTTCAACGAAAGGAAGTCTTCCATACACCCTGTATATCCTCGTAGACACCAGAGAAGAATAGAATAAGAAATTAAACTTAGTTGTGAAATGAAAATTTCACAACAAAGAAAAAAAAAAATGTACGTTTTTGCAGCCGTGAGTTTTAAATTTTCAGTTTTGGGGATTTTATTGGATTTGGATGTATCTTTAATGTAAATTTTGTTTTGGCTGTACTAGCAGTTTATACTCCAGGCTTTTTTGGGAAATTGAGATTGATATTAATTTTGTGTTCTGTATATACTTGGATGAATAAGAGGTGATGCTTATTTTGGTACATTTTCTATGGCTTGATGATTATGAAAAACTTGAGTTGTTCTTTAGGTAGTTTATTTAAAAACAATTGCAATAAAGACAAATCCAAATACAATGAAATGCAAAAAAACTCACAACATGTGAATTTGTTATATTTTACAATAGGGCATCCGATTAGTATTATTTATATCAGTTGTTCATCTGCACCATTTTTCCTCACACTCTTTTACGTTGTCATCCCACACACTAGTTTCCCTCTTCCTGCCTCTGTTTGCTCTTACCTTGATGAATCCTCTGGGGGCCAGCGTGTCCATGAAGACGTGGCTCCAGGAGTCCTCCACCAACAGGTCTGAGATGAACCTCACAGGTGAAGCGCTCACCTCCTGCAGGCTAAAACACACACACACACACAAACATTGACAATTACTGGCATACTGTCATATCCAATGTGACAAATAAAGTGCCAGCTTCCATAATTTGTTGCTGACCCAATCACATAAAGATCTGTGGGGGGTTGAACATCCAGCTGCAGCAAAGAGGTGACGTCCTCAGGAGGCTCTGCTGTGGCCACGTTCCAGGTCACCATGTGCAGCCTGGAACATTTGGGTTTTGGTTAATGACAGTAATTAATCAAAATGATGGAAATAAAGAAAATAACAAATATCCCTTTGATTAAGTCACATTCCTTACATACATGATTTGTAAAAATAAAGTACAGGCATCAAAATCGTATTAAAATAAGTTCTCGACTGTTTTCAGACAGTCCCCCAATGTCTGTGAGTTTGTGTGAGCATCCATTATGCATGTGTCAACCTGAATGCGTCTGTGGGAATGTAGCTTCCACAGAGTTGAAAGGCCTCGTCCAGTGAGCGGGACACCTCCTCGCTGGCCTCGTCGTCAGAGCTCAGGTCCTCGATGCAGGTCAGCAGCTGGGCCAGACGCTGGCGGAGGAGCACCTTGGACCTCGAGCCCTGAGAGGCCGAGCTGCTCATGCTGTCTGAGCGCAGACGCATGCTGCCTGTGAAGATGTCCATCTTTGGATATCAGACTGAAACTAAGGTCTTCCTGATTTGAGATTTGTTACCTCTCTGTCCTATAAATTGTTCTGGATTGTTCAAATAAAAAACGCTTTATTGGAAACGAGCCAAATCCAGTGAACGAAATGCTCTTGGATTGATTCCTCCTCAGACCTTGATTCCTCCTCAGACTTCTCTAGTTGGTTTCTTTGCAGCCATTTGATGAGAGAGGCCTTCGTTCTGCTCAGACCAGTGGAAGTAACGTGAATCTTTCCCCCCCCCCGTTCGTCAAATCCTTCTGCAGGTGCTTCAGGGAGCTTCTGTTTTTCAGGTCCTCCAAACTGACCAGGATGAGAGAAAACTCTGCGCCTCCGTGTTGGTGTAATCCTTTCTGTGGCCGAGTCCGGTGTGATCAGGCAGCGATGGAGCAACGCTTCACAAAGCAGTGGGGTCGACTCAGGAATGTGGGCAAGAACGAGTCCGATTTGGACCATAATCGCTGGCATGTGAATGTGTGTTTGTCCTTGAGTCACAGGGGGATGGAAGAGGAGGACCAGGGGCTGATCCTCCATCCTTGCGGGTACTGTTGCAAAACTTGAGCAACCGGTCAGATCTCTAAGAGGTTTACTCCACCAGCATTCTCCCCATCAGCTGAGTACACTTACCCCTGCGCCGCAGCTACAGCCGTGTATTAGTGACGGGACATCAGTGCACAATAGCATTAGCTTCTTTTGGCCTCAATCCAGCCCCTCCGCATGTAGGTGAAAGGTTATCTTTGTAAACCCAGATTGAGGTGGGGGTTAAACGGAGTTGATGCGGCTCTGACACAGATGCTTCATTTCTTTATTTAATAGTTTTGTCTAATTTTATTTTTGTAGTGGACGAATTTACTTAACGGATTTGGAAGGTCGTAATACATGAAGCAATCAGTGACTCTGAATATTTAGCCTAAAATGTAAATTTATATTTGGACGCTTTAAGAGGTCAAAAACAAGAATGTGGATAATACCCTTCAGCTGTAGGTAAGACGTTTAGTTCCAGAGTTTAGTAACCAGAATTAGAAAACGTGCAGCTCTGTGAACAATGACTGGGATTAGAAACAGTGAGAAAGTTCAATCAAGCCTCTGACTCTTTATAGACTCTGTTTTATTAATTATTAATTATTCATTTTAATGCAACATTTTATTTGATCCTTATCCTTATCTGTTGCTAAACTTGCTTCCATTTGAAACATCTGATTCTGACACTATGTACTGAACCACAAAGCATCATTCAATTAAATTCCTGATAGCATTTAACTGATTCATTTTAAAACCAAATTTATATGAGTTATCTATGTCATTGTTTTCACTGTGGCGGACAATAGTTTTATGATGAAAAAGAAAACAGCAGTGGAAATGAGCTTGGAGAAAAATACATAAAGAGCTAATCTTGGGTGCCCCAGTTCTCCCTGTCACATCATGTAACAGTGTCACATGAAGAGAATTAGGACACATTCTTTAGCAAGCAGAAGTGTTAAGTGGATAACAGACCGGGGTTCACTGGTCCAGTGAGAAGTGACGAAGTGGAGACTGTTTCAGATTTAACACGGAGCCCTGAAAAAAATATATTTGGTTGAAGTTTGTACTAGTTCGGCAAATGTACATGAGGGTCCCAGCTTCTATTTCTGTACTCACGTATACAGCCTGTTCTGCTTAAAGTCTGTGCTTTCTATCACAATTACATTCATCGCTACTTTCTCTCTGAAGAAGAAGAAGAAGAAGAAGAGATCTCAGTGGGAGAAAGGTGAGTGTTGATCTTACCTGCACTTGTCCTTCCCACCACTTCGAAATCTTCCAGTGCTCATTTCCTCCCCTGCGGATACACAAACACACGCATGTGTCCAAACAAATTGAGAACAAACAGGACACACATAAGCACAATAATAGAGCCAGAGCCCAATAAATCAGACAAAAGCCAAACCTGACCTGGATGCCTGAAAGCCATTTCTGAAATGGCTTTGTAATCATGTCAAATCACGCTTAACTTCCTCCACGTGAAAATGACAGAGCCCTGAAGGTCACATGTAGAAGCACATTACTTTTTCTTTTTTTTTTATATATTTCTTATACTATTTCCGTGATAAATATTTGGCTTAGGGGTCATACAGCTTATTGGCCAAACAGCAAAAGGTCTCAGAGAAGAACACAGCAGAATGTCAATATATGATATTTGTTTAAATATTTAGAAAATGACCATGGGCTTTTGCACCATAGACAATTTTGACAGGCTGATTACGTATAAACAAAGTTTACAATATTTTTGATTAAAATCCAACGGGCACATGGATACACAATATTCACGTTTGTGATGACATTGTGTTAAAGTTGCATTAATTGGTGTTTTAGCCACTTGGGGGCACCATAGCAAGCTGCATACAGTAACAGTAGACAGTTTAGGGACATTGGCATGAACTTCTGGCCACAACAGAATTGTCAAAGTCACTCACCTCAGTTGTGTTTATGTCCCAAAAAATGAAAACCTGAAAACGTTACGTGGCTCTTTAACTGCTAAATGCTCAACTATGTTTGATAGCCAGCAAGTCGCTAAGGCTAACGTATATTACATTACATTATTACATGTCATTTAGCTGACGCTTTTGTAAAAACCAACTTACATTTTTAGTACACTACACATTTATGAGGGGCCATTTAGGGGTTCAGTATCTTGCCAAGGACACTTTGGCATGCAGATGGGGAAGAACAGGGTTTGAACCGGCAACCTTCATGTTGGAGAACGCCCGCTCTACCACCTAGGCCACACCAACCCAACATAATGATCACTGTCAATATAAACATTGTTTGGTAAAGTTTTAATTGATATTTGCATAAACCGAATCACCTAAACTTTAGTGCCAAAAACTACACAAAGACACACACTATCCCTGGCAAATACAACTATTCACTACCCTCTAATTTATTTATGAAGATGTTTATTCTGGTGAAATCAAGTCATGGTATTAAAATGTATTTGAATGTGTTTTTCTCTTTCTTTCTTTTCAAGAATCTGCTGAGAATAAACCCCCAACCATCATCCATCCAGGGCAGTACCTTTATCTATGTCTCTCTCTTGTGGTGTTGGGAAGAAGCCGCAGACGCCCTGGGCACAGATGATGAAGATCTCCAAAGGGGAGTCGAGAGCCTGGATCTGCTTTCCGACGGTGAGTCCCGTCGTTTGACTGTTTCTTCTCTTTTCGGTTGCCTGCACTTTGCGCTCTGCTGTTCCCCTCCCGAGTGCAAGGTCCCACACACAACCTGCTCTGGACTTAAAGCGGAACATCGGATCAAGCTTCTTATCCCAGGTTGGCAATCCAGTGAGAAAGTATTATCTTATTCTTGAATGGACACGTTTGTTTATTGAATGTCACCATGACGCATGGTGTTTGTTGCATTAAAGCCCTCTTTGTGTGTTCAGAAATAATCCCTCACTCTCTTAACATATGGAATGTGTTGGGTGCTCTGCATCGCTCTGTGTGACATTTCAACATAAATACAGCAAACAACCTGGAACGTCTCTTAAAGGGCAATGATTCTGTACAATTCAGTCATGGGGAATAGGATAAATATTAGGTTTAAATATTTAACAATGCATGCTGGGAGAGCTGGTAATAAACTAGTGTTGTTTGAAAAACCTAATTCAATGAGTTGAGCAGCAGTTCTCCAGGTGATCCAGCTTCCGCCCACAGTTGGTTAGATTAATTAGAGACTCTAAATTAGCCATGAGTGTGAATGTCTGTGTGTGTATGTTGACCCTGCGATAGGCTCTCGACATATAGAGACACTCACATTTAAACAAACAGGCATTTAAATGTTTCAAATCAACCTAAACTGGATGTCTTCGGATGTGGGAAGCCGGAGTACATTCTAAGAAAACCCACACATACATGGGGAGAACATGAGAAAAAACTCTGCACAGAAAAGCTCAGACTCTGAACTTTCTTGCTGTGAGAAAGATTCTCTTTCAAACACCCACAAAGGGGAGACGAGTCTCATCAACATCTCCCTAAACATGTAGCAGTTCTCATTCTTGGCTCCTCTCTGGCCTCAAAATCAGGATTTAAAGTAATCTTTGCCATCCAAAGCCTGATTCATTTTACCCTGCCTACAGTGTGTGTGTGTGTGTGTGTTTGTGTGTGTGTTTGTGCATATAGCAGCTACTGCCTGCCACAGTCTGTTTTTCAGTTTTTTCACCAGTTAATTGTTGAATTACCAATCTTACTGATATATTAATTATATTTAAAATGAATATATATATATATATGTTTGTAAAATATGTATAAATTGCAATATGATTTTTCAGTTTCCACTTTCATAATTTTCTGTTATTGTAGGATAGTTGCCGCACAGGTTTTATTACGAGCCTCACACGTGTCTTGGTACACGCTGCATCGATTGCTTTTGTGTAAAAAAAACAACAACACTCACATCAAAACGTCTGTACAGTTGCTCTGCTTCTTTTTATTCATTTCTTACGTCTCCAATGTACAGTAGTGTTATTGGAAGATAAGATGACAAAAAGGCACAAATTCACAATAAAAGAAAGAAAAACAGGAGACAGGTCAACAGGAGTGAGAGAGTGAGTGAGAGAGAGAGAGAGAGAGAGAGAGAGAGAGAGAGAGAGAGAGAGAGAGAGAGAGAGAGAGAGAGAGAGAGAGAGAGAGAGAGAGAGAGAGAGAGAGAGAGAGAGAGAGAGAGAGAGAGAGAGAGAGATTTAACAATTTCAAAACAGTTTTGGAATCATCTGGTTTCATACTCTGATTATGAATTGAGGAATCTAACGACAGATATCTATGAGATTGTCTCTGTTAAACCACGTTCTCTCGCCGGTTGGTGTGATGTGTCAGGCTCTTAAAATGGATCTACCTTTTTCTGCTCAGAGGAGTAATTTCCCTCCATCACCAATCACAAGAGGGGCACAACTGATCCAAATCTAACCCAGGCTCCACTTGTAGTGCCGACATCATCCGCGAGTAATGTGGATCAATGGCCTGACCCAAGCTGCCGTTATGGAATACGTCCCGTGAGAGAGAGGCGAGTGTAGTTCAGAGACCGACAACAGAGGTACAACAACACCCAGAACAAAAATATATATCTATACACTGTCCTGTCAATGAGACGTGGTCCCTGTGAGGAGGGAAGAGCGTGAGGAGAGGGAGGAGTGAGCAGGCTTTTTGCTTTTCATTATTTTTGTTCTCTCCACTGCTTTGCTGGCGCATCCTAAAAATCTGCAGCCAGCAGACAAAGAAAAAAAAATCACTAACAATATGTAAGAATTCATTTAATTATGTCTACAGCTGACAGTACTCCTCGAAATGGTCTTATCAGCACTACGACTATATCTCTACACATCCTCACAACACCTCTGTGAGCAACTTGGTCACTCTGGTCTGTGTGATGCTGAAGATTTCGGACGGACGGAATAAGAGGATCAAGTGCCAAGAGGGGGTGCTGTAGGTTTTTGGCAGGACAGTCTGGTCTATATATATATATTTATGTGTTCATCTACATTACTTTATTTTCTATTTACAAAGTCAGTACATACAGTACGTCCACAAAATCTCCATGATTCAGTTGGTAGCCCCACTCACTGACAGTGGGTGAGATGCGTGATGGACACAGAGAGAGGGGGAAGGAGGGGGGACGCCCGGGGGGGGGGACAGTGGGTCTTCTTCAAAGAGGAGGCAACAGATACTCAATCAAGACAGGGAGGAAGTGTCACTAGATAGATATTAAAGAGAAGATTGTTAATGGTTAGTTGGCCTCACCATGGTTGAGTTTTACTTAAGTGTATTGAATTCACTCTAGAAATGTGCTCTATTTTTCAGAATTAGCGAGAAAGGCTGAAAAACAGAGATGTTTTTCTCAAGCGATTGCAATTCTCTTTCATAGTCTTGACCAGAATTCTGGGTTAATTGAATTGATCCAGTAAAATGCCAAAAAATATCAATTTTTTCTTATATCCACAAATCTCAATGCAATCTATTTGCTTATAACTATAAATACATGTTTTGATGGCAGTAATTTGTCCATTACACTTAATCCAATCCCATTGTATTAACTCTGAGTGAATACCTGTGTCAGCAGCATTATACCGATGATTTTCTGTTGCTTTCTCTCTGAAGTTCCCACACTGTGCGAACATATGGAGGAGATGAAGGAAATGGAGGAAAAGAGGAAAATAAAAGTGACTGAGGACAAAAGAGGCCAAACAAACATCAACAAGCGAAAGAGGTATAACGCATGTTGTTATCGCTCCTCTAGCTTCACTATACGTCCTCCCTTCTTTACCCAGCCAGCATCAGATCTATTCAACAAGACACCGTACATCACTCATGTACACTCATGCATATACCGCAAAAAACCAACACCGTCACAAACAACAGATTCAGATTCCAGCGGGAGAAAAAAACAAACACCTCATCCAATCACAATAAAACCAGCATTTATATATTTCACCAACAACTTGACTCTCAGCTCGGACACTGTTTCACTAAAGCGGTTGTCATGACTAAAAACAAACTGTCAAGTGAAATGGATTTTGTGATGGTAAAAGGTAAGAACCAATGCGTCATGGTAGTTATTGCTATCACTGGATAATACCATTTATCCACTGGAGGAATGACAGAATGGCTGACAGGCCAAAAATAAAATCATGCAGAGGATGTAAATATTTCAAATAACATTAGTTTCTCTATCTACCGCACTGTATATCCTGGATGGCTGTTCGTTTTAACATCTGCACCATGTTGACAAGTTTTGCATTTAACCTCTCTGAATGATGTGGACGGACGGATTGTCAGACTCAAGAGAAAAAAGAGAGAGTCCTACACTCCCTCTAATTATCTACTGTGCATTTTCCATTGTAGCGTTACACACATTTCATCTTCTAACTTTGTAGAAGACAGTCTTTCTTTGTGTGTGTGTGTGTGTGTGTCTGCATTACTGTACTGTTTGAACAGCCTGACTAGAAATGTTCCTCGAGCTAGAAATGATCTGGTGAAGGAAAAATTATAAAAAAATATGTCTGGAAACCTTGAAGACCTACAATGTCTACAGAAACACACACATACACTCGCACACACACACACACACACACACACAAACTCACAAAGCGGCAGAAAACCCTAATGAACGCATCAACATATCAAGGGATATACAGCGAAGAAATCCTATGTGATAGGCCAGGAGCACAACAGACACAACATGACACTCTGAGCACAATTGCGAACCGTGCAGCTGCGGTTTTGTAGATTTAGCAAATTGACAACAAAAATCCCCACTGCCTAAAACATGACACGAATGGAGCGAAGGGAGGTACTACGATTAATCCAGAAAAAATAAGAAATAAAAGTAAAACGAGAAAAAAAACTATCACAGGATCAGAACGCAACACTGAGCAGACACAGCTTGGTCTGGAAACAATACACATCCACAGACAAACGGAGGGACAAAATCATTTTTAAAAACCCTGTTTATATATATTTATATATTTATATATATATTTCAATACAATTATTCAGCTCCCGGATATACTGTATATGTACACATTGGGATATCTTAAGTAGAAATAAAATCCTAAATTGCAGAGTATATGACACTATTCTCTGTAGTTTAGAACGGTTTAGAGACTGAGAGAGAAAGAGAGGACTGACTGACCGACAAAATCTATAGTGTTGCTACCAGAGGCCTCAGAGCAGTTATCAAGATGGGGACGCTGGATGGAAAAAAAGAAGAGAGACGGATGGGACTCGGGGGAGGTGGAATGGGGTGGAGGAGATCGTCTGAAAAACTGGGAGTTTACTGGGTCCAGGTCCCCGAGAATCCAGATTGCACCGGGGAGAGGAAGAGTTTGGAGCGACTGGTCAGGTGTTGTATCAGTTGGAGGAGAGGGAGGATGTGAATCCGCTGGTGTCTGGGTATTCTGGTCTGAAAGAGACACACACTGGTGAGAGCAAGTAAACAAGACACTGCCATCGTCTAAACTGCTGGAATCTTTTGACCCCTCATCAATATGCTTTTCTAATATGCAGCCACATCTCAGGCACGACTTTAGTAGCTGAATCTGTTATTAATATTTTTAAGCACGTATATTTTGCTCAGGATCTGTTAACGCAACTTTGATTAATACTGTTACAATAACAAGGCCATGTGATGAACCCACAGATCATTGCAATCCAACTGTACGGAGCTATGTAACTTCTTTCAGGTCATTGTTTTGGTCTTTGGGCAAAAATGTGGATATTGAAGAACTGCAGCCATGACATGTAGTAAGCATCACATTTTATAAATACTAACATCAAGAAATTTCTTCTTACTTTTTAGCCAACATACCCTATATGCAGAGATACAGATATCCGCCATGCTCGAATGTGAGTACCTCTCCTATTTTTTATGTTTAATATCATTGAATATTGATTATCATACTGTTGCAAAAAACACAAACAACTTAAAGATACCAAACGGGGAAATAGCCTGAAAACACTGACATACAAATTAACACCAACGATTCACAAGACCCTTCCTCTCACCTGATGAGCAGCAGCATTCACAGTCTGACGCGACCTCAGTCCTCGAGAGCCACCATTCCCTTCACCGGGTCCTTAACTCTCATCTGACAGACACAGCACAAACACATCATATGCAGCACACTGGCCTGCTGCCACAGCCACACGAGAGCTCTCACATCCTTTCCTGCCTCGTCACTCCGAGATAATGTTTTTTAACATAGTTCTACTAATGTGTTTATATGCACTTACTGGGAAATTAAAAACTTGCCGTGATCTGTCCGTGGTGTTCTTTTTTTTTTGCTAACCTCATCTAGCTCCTTGCGCGTCTCCTCCTCCATACGGCGAATGTCTTCCATGTTCAATTCGATCCACTTGTCGATCCAACAGAACAGCTGACGGTGGAAATTAGTGAACAAACGCTTCTCTTGCTAAAAAGAACAGGAAATTAAGCATGTAGTCATATAGTTATTTGGAGAAAGTGAATCTTCAAGCACTAACAATCAAATGAAGCTGTGTGATTATCAGAGATGTTCAATTCCATCCTGCTTTACCCTGTTTATCCACTAGAGGCTGGTACAGCACTCATGTTTGCATGCACAGGACACACAGCGGATCAACAGCCCTCAACACACAATACTGTCCAGGAAGTGAACTTACACCAGCGTTTCCGGTGACACCAACATCATCATGTTAAACAGTAGGCTGTTAATATTCCCTGCTCAGCAGCTGACCTGGAGCTTTGGCCACCTGGGTGTCATGATGATCATAAGCTGACATCACAGTCTGAGCTGTAAACAAACCTTCTGAATGAAGCTCTCCACTTTATTTTGCAGACCCCACCACTTGAACTTGACAGTGACCAGTTTGTAGGCACACATGTGTGGGCAGTCTTTCTTGTTAGGAAGTTCCTTCTGCAAGTAAACAAACATGCAAAAACGTCAATTTCAGTTGTTAACAAGTTTAGTATTTTTCATTCATATATTTAAGGGCATCTCCGTGAATGTATTTCATAAATATTCACCAATACATTTTTGACGAAGCAACAGCAGCATAATGTTCTTAACGTTTGAATCATTTGACTTTTTCATATTTGATAGATTTCAGCTCATATGATCTATGATAAATGGTCTTTCAAAGCTTTCTGTAGACTACATTGAAAAGGATATATTCAAAGCTTTATTTATTCATCCACTTATTTTTCTGTTTGTGGTCCTAAAACAGTTAAACTTAAAAATACTGAGGTAAAAAATCCTACAATATATTCACGTTAACAAACTGCAAGTGGCTGTTTGTAATTTAGTTTAACTCCCCCACAGGTCGTTAAAACCCAAATGGGCCCAGATTGGTTACGTTATACAGAAATCTTTGTCTTGTGTTGAGTACGTCAATACTGATTAAATGATGCAGTTGCCAAGCAACAAGAATCTGTGAAAGTGATTAATTTTTTTTTTTTTCATCAATAGTTAAAACTAATGTAGTTGAAGGTTTCTGGTACCTCCCTTCTATGTTTGTTGGTTCGATTGTGTGTTTGTTAGCAAGATTAGACAAAAACTACTAGACGGAGTTCCACAAAAACATTACATTTAGGGATCTGGATCTGGATCTGGATCTGATCCAGGAATTTGATATCACATCATTTTTCTTTCATTTTCAACATATTCAACGTTTTCTGAGGAGATATTGCATAATTGCATAAAAGGGGACAATTTGGCGTTGGTAGAGATATGCGCTCTACTGAGTTCTAGTTTATATATCTCAATTAACATTTACAACAAAACACTGTACCTTCCAGTCTGGTCCTAGAGGGCCTCGGCTGGTCTTCACTGACTTGAACCTGCGTGGGTCCTCTTCTGCCTTATAGTCCTGGAGAGACACAGGGAAAACCAGAGTGAACCACGTGGATGAGCTGACGACAAGAGGTCAGAGATCTAGTTTCTGCAATCATCTGAATATGGATCTTACGCTAAACATATTTACCTTGGGTTCCACTTGGGATGAGTCCGCAATATCAATATAGACTACATCCACCTTTTTCCAAGTTTCTGGGTCCAACCCGTGAACCTGAAGCAGAACCACAGAGCTCAGCTATAGACACAGACCGAAGTCTCTGCAGGCAGCACACACACGATACGACAGAAACGAGAACATGAGACTCGGGGAAAAACGTTTTTGAAAGCATAGATGATGCAAGCGAACATTAGAGCCTAAACAAGGGGCTTGTTTCTATGTGTCTGGTCAAGAAAGTAACTTTTTAATCAGACAATTAAACAGACTGTGGGAAATGGTAATAAACAAAATATAAGTGTGAGATACAGAATGATTTACAATGAAGCCAAAACCAACACAAATGCCCGATTCCAGATGCAGCTCATTCACATATAAACCTTCGGTGGTCTGTGGTAATTACATTTTCAAGGTGTCCTGTGTCGGGTTTGTGCCATGTCTCAATCTTGATCAGGAAGTTATCTTTCATATACTCGTTCTGCAGAGAAAAGAGAAGTGAACTGGAGTGAAGAGGAACGACGCAACCCCACACGCACGCACACACACACACACGCACACACACAACCACACACAAAAGTAATGGTGCCTGACTATCTCTGCTCTGGCTGCTATGTCACTGAAATGGCTCGGATTTCGTTCTCCACTTTCAGGTTAATTTGCTGCCACTATGTGAATCACAGTTTGCTGTTTGTCGACATACATGACATTTAAAGCACAAAAGTAAAAATAATACTTACAGTGATGACTGCAGAGCAGGGTGAAATAATGTGCAGGAGCAAAAGAGAAAGAAAGAACATCAAGAGTTTGGAAAACATGAGTTATATAATAACTAGTGTGGTTTAATAATGATGAACCGTTAAATGGAATTGGTCAGTGAGTGTAACCTTTATAGGTTCATTTTCGGAAAGTGAGGACATTTTGACAGGTCCGGGTTAAGACTCGGTTTTAGGGTTAGAATTAGGTTGAGGTTTAGGTTAAGGGGCTAGGGAATGTATTATGTCAATGAGTGTCCTCACTAAGATAGAAGCACAAACATTTGTGTGTGTGTTTGTGTGTGTGTGTGTGTGTGTGTGTGTGTGTGTGTGTGTGTGTGTGAGTGTGTGTGTGTATCTGCGCATGTGTGATCTCAGCCTGAAAGGCTCGAACGGTTGCATGACTCTTCTCACTGGACACACAGTAAATTATTCAACTACTGCTTCAAGGTGACAGAGACATAGAGAGAGTGAGCGAGAGAGAGAGAGAGAGAGAGAGAGAGAGAGAGAGAGAGAGAGAAAGAGAGAGAGAGCTAGAGAGAGAGAGAGAGAGAGAGAGAGAGAGAGGTACTTAGAGAATTAATTCCATGGACAGATCAGCATCTTTGTCACCTCTAAAATTTGAGGCATTTGCATTGACACTATTCCAGGATTAAAGTGCACATGATAAAGTTGAACATCATCATTTCCCTTTAAATCAAGTGCGATGACAACAGATAAGAAGTTCCTGGTTTGGTTAAAAAAAAAAAGGGCCTCCTCTGATTCCTGTTTAATCTATATTAGGGGACAGATCTCAGATAACAAGTATATCAAAACATGAACAAATTAATAGTATGGCGGGTGGGACTTCCGCCGGGGACCTTTCTAAAGATGTCAGGATTTAGTTTTCAACCATAACTAAGGATTTTACTGCTACTATGACATTCTTGCATTATGCACAGAAGATCCCACTCTGTAAGAAACATGTAGTTTATTTATTCATTTTTATTCATTAATTCATCACCTATGTCTTTTAATAGTAACCGAAAATAATAAGAAGGGTTTTCTTGCATGAAATACGCAAACCCTTATATAAATGCTATTTTTGGTGCACCACAAAAGCTTGGTGAGTCAGATGTGGCGAAAAAAACTAGAAAAAACAAACTAGCTAATTATAACAGGTGCCGCAATTATGAATATAATGGGGAAAAAAAGGATTCTGAAGAAGATGCATGTGTGCAAGTGTGTAAGTTTGTGTTAGTAAATGGTGTGTGGTGTGTGTGTTTGTGTGTGTGTGTATTGGAGTTACCTGTGCGACAGTAAGGGTATGCGTTCCAGGCTTTCTCGTGGATATTGAGAGCAGAGGATGGCGCCAACATTCTGACGAATGATGGCACTTTACTGCACAACACGAAAGAGAAAAAAACAAACAACAAAGCATTATTTTAAAAATGATATGTCGACTTATTTAACTCGATTTGAATCAGGAGAGACTGGATTTATTATGCAGGCCTGACCTATAGTCAACTCTCATCAAGTAATCTAATGTATTTTAATTCTTTAACCCTGATATTAAACATCTTAGAAACAGTTACACAACACTATACCTTTCAGTCTTTATTTTACTTCGATATTGGAATGTAAACAATATATTTCTTATAAAGTCTTTCAAGTTTTGGTCATTTAAAGCCTACTACACCACATAGGCTAAACTGGGAGGTCATCTTTGAATCATATGAATGAACTTACCTCTGCAAATGGTAAATTTTGTGTGTGTACTGTCCCTTCTCTCCATCTTTCTCGTAGGGCTCGTTTTTGAGCACCTCCACTCCCTCTCCTCCACCCGTCTCATTCTTACTGGCCTCAGCCACAGAGTACAGCTGGCCAACCTGGTACTGGAAACAAAAGAGAGAAATAAATAGAAGGAGGTTGGACTGAGGCAGACACACACAGTGTGATTGTTTACAGAAAGACACAAGTAGACGTTCCCTCCAAGCTTTCTTTAATGAATGCATTTAAAGAGTTGTCATGTAGCATCCTGAAGATTAGTGAGCTTTCACATTCACACAGAAAAAAAATCCTTCTTCTCATACCAGCTCATCGTTTGCAATCTCAAGGGATGGATTAGTTTTTTTTTTCTGTCCCTGATCGCTACCTTCACCACACCATGTCCCTGAATCCTCGTAATCTCTCTTCCATACACTATTGTTCCACATAGTTCCTTCTTGTCACGTCTAATTATGTTGCGCCCAATTTATTTCCACATTCACAACCTGCAGCACAAACGGTCATGCCATTCTTCATCTCAACCCCCATCTTACTGATCCCGATGTGCGCATGTGAGTGTTTAAATACAGGACAATGGCTCCTTTCATTTCTTAATCACCTCTAATCCACCATGTAACCTCTGCACAAAGCTGTACCAGAGCACAGGCACACTTACAACATCCATAGACATGGGACAAGTTGATGTAGTGAGAATTTTTTTTTTTCTACAGATTCTAAAAATGAGAGATTACCGTTATTCTTCTGCAAAATCAAACCATGAGAACATAGCAGGTTACATGTGTGTGAGTTAGATAATAAGAAAGTATAATAATGAAGCGTCAGTTCCCCTTTTGGTTGATTTGTTCACCAAACCAGGAACCAGAGTTGATTTCAAACAGAAATATCTAGTTTAAACGTCAACATCTTCATCTTTATTGAAGCAATAAAGATAATTGTCCGGTCACAACTGTGTTTTTTTTTGGTACATATGAATGTAGCATTTCCTCACTTAAAAGGATCAAGGTGTGTTTTCAACTGAGAAAATATGGGAGGTGATTGGATCTAGTATTTTTAAGAAGCACAGTAAATGTACAAATTTTGCAAAAACAAAACTACCAACAAACTGTAACACAAATACACATCATGGATGACATGGATATATGCCGAACCTACTGTCTATTCTATTCTATTTACATATCAATTTATCCTGTAAAAATGTTTCTCCAGAAAGGCATCTTTTCTTCAGACCATAGACAAAAATCTGATTAGACTTTGGCAACACATATATCATTATAATAACAGGGATAGTTAAAGGGCCTTAGATGTATTTGCAGTGGGACAAGATGACTTAACTTTGCTGAATAATAATGACACTAAGAAGATGAATAAGAAATAAAAGCATAAATTAACAGGAAAGTTTCTATACTGATGTCGCCCCTTTTAGTTGTGACCTTCAGTGTGCATTTTAAAAGGGATTCCTCCGCAGCAACATCAAGGAAAGGCAAAAATAGCGAAGGCCTAGATGATCTGTGCCGAGCTGGTTCAAATGACCTTCACATACTGTGCAACAAAGAGAAAGTCAGGTGCAAACTGGAGGCAAGTTCCCTTTAAATCCGCTGCAGAAGCCGCAACCGGCTGCTAAATAAATGAGATGCAGGAACAGTGAAGCCTCCTCAGTTACAGTGTCGGACAAATATAATTCCCCCTTGCTTTGTGAGACGAGTTCACGTCCAGTTAACAAACTGCAAATTCAATTCAGTGAATTATCGACAGCTGGAACAATCTCACTTGACAATTACACTTCCAAACAAAAGGCATTAACCTATTGTGATGTGTTTTAAAGAATAACATTTCATTGTGGAAAGGGTAAAAGAATCTAAACCAAAGAAAGAATCTAAATCAAGAAATGGCGGATGGTTTCAATATTTGCATTCCTTTAGTGTTTTGAGCAAATAACACATTTCCATATCTAGTATGTGGTGGCAAATAACTGAAGAGCGCTGAAGACGAGGCTGTGGTGGGATGTGATGTGAAGGGCAGAAGGGCCGCATGTGGTTCACGGGACAGTGGGATGTAACTCAGATGTCTTCAGGCTTTGTAGATCACATATCAGACAAATAAAAAGCTTTTTAGATGGTGACACACCACGCTGACGACACAACTGAGACACAACCGGACCTAATATGCAGAAATATGACGACACTATCGCCCAAGTTAATGAGAAGCTGTGAAGATCTAAATCCTCTGAGGGAATCAGGATATGTTGCTCTGTCCACTGCTTTGTGGTTTTGAGGCAGATGGGAAACGAACATGTACAAGACCAAGGGCTGTTTCCAACTCTGCTTTGGATGCAGCTCAAAAGGAACATGTACGAAATGTCTTTTTTATCATAGACTGTATATAAAGACGGACGACACGTCTCCTCCTACCACTTTCCAGAAATACAGCCAAAATATCTCAGATACGAGCATTGCCATCTTGCATAATTTGAGTCTATGGAGTAGCGATTGGGGGATGGCGCTGTGGTAGTGAGGTCCCTCCAATACACAAGGTTTGACCAGTCAAAATCACAAAAACAGATTTGACCAAATTTACTTTAATCTTTGGTTTAATCCATGTCCCATCGACTAACATGGAGGTCAGCTGGTCACCAGGGGGCCATGGAGACACTTTGGCTTCACTTAAGGCAGCTGGAATGTCATCCATCTTTATTTACAGTTTGTATACTGTGTATTTATTGTATTTCCCTGTATACACACATGCTGTATGTTTAAAAACATGTGTCATTCCAAACTCGACTGCAAACAGGTTTTCTTACCTGAGACAATTCAGTGTGTGTAAGAACAGATTATTTGCTTCAAACATTTACGGTATCTGGTCTCTACCAATATGTCTCCACCGAAAGAAAAATGTGTCTCATGTCAATGCAAATAACCCACAGGACAAGGACAGTACACAAACACGCAATACACACAGTGTCAGGCAAGTAGTTTCAGGTGACTCATTTAACATGCAGGCCTGAATAGAACAGCAAAGTGCAATGGGAGTGAGGATAACAGGGGACAGAGGGACAGCCGGAGAAAAAGAGGACGAGGACGATGAAAGAATTTGCTGACCTCGCTGATTCAAAAGACTCTGCAATCTATTTTGATACGATGGAAGCTCATCAGATGTAAAATATCAAGATAACAAGTTGTTCTCCAGGTGATCATATCTGCATTTTTCCACAGGCAATGGATTTGGCGATATACCACTCCTGAAAATATAAAA
Organism: Platichthys flesus; assembly: GCF_949316205.1. Classification (NCBI taxonomy): domain Eukaryota; kingdom Metazoa; phylum Chordata; class Actinopteri; order Pleuronectiformes; family Pleuronectidae; genus Platichthys; species Platichthys flesus. The sequence goes on along the minus strand of NC_084959.1, from coordinate 11,416,072 downwards.
AGTCCTATAGTTGTGCATAATTTAAATATGTAAACCCGTGTAAAACTTCAAACATTATCCAAAAAATACTATTTAAGTGGTGGCAGGTACGTGATGGCTAACCTTAGAGTAACCCTTATATTAACCCAAACTTAAACCTATCTCAAACATAAACCCAAACCTAGACCTAACTTTACCCTAAACCCAACCTTTATCTATCCTTAATTTAACCTTAAACTAAACATTACCCTACCCTTAACCCTAACCTTAAAACATATCTTCAGCTTTCACTTTAATGATTTACATTATGGGAACAGATTTAGGTATGAGTAAAACCTGGACCACACATACACAGCCTAAACCAAACATTACCCCTAACCTTAACCATGACCAATTCATGGCCAACCCTGATCCTGAACTAAACACATCCACATCATACAACTAACCTTAACCAGGGCCTTGGAAAGGATCTTTTGTTCATTAGGACCTGGCTTTGGCCCCCATGAGTTCTACTGGTCCTGACAAGGTCAGTTTTATGCTGGAAAAAGTCTTAAAAAAGGTATCAAAAACAAGCACACACAACAGACACACACAGACACACACACACTTACATATGCTGAAATAAAACTTACCTCTTCCACAGAGATGGGAAGAATCACTCGACTAGAAAAGAAGAGAAAAGAAAGTTAGTCTCAAACATCAAAATGAATCAATCAACCAAAGCTTTGTTCCTTTACTGAGCTCTACATGATGTGGTCTTTTGTGTTTTGAAGTTCAGTGGCATTGATTCTGTTAAACTCCTTCACACCATTAAATGCAGTGAAGGAAACCGGACATTCAGACCCAGTTATTCTGGCATTACTCTCCCTGAAGACTGATAATGGTACTGTGTCAGCAAAAATCCCCAAATACTGTGATTAGTTCATTACTGACATTATATTATGACACTCATGCTCTCTGGACTGGATTAGCCTAAAGAAATCCTGTGAGTGACACTCTGACCACAGGAAGCGACATCTTTAACCATTCAGCTCAATACAGATCTGGAGATCAGTTATCGGACGCTATGTCTGACGAGCTGGAGTACAGCTACTGGGACTCAGCACATGTCCTGTGAGCTATACACACAACGATCACACAGTCATGGCATCGCAGAAACGCACTTCACAAGTTACATTTTGTGATGGATTTCACCAAAGAATGGACTTTATGACTACACTATCCTTTGTTATTATTAATAACAGGATGATAATTAAAACACGGCTTCCAAATTTAACAGAGAAAGCAACCAATTACGTATGGCTCTCACATATTTCACTTTGACACTGTGACACTGAGTCATCAGGTGAGAATAGATGATTTATTCTTTGCTATTCGGAGGAGAAGATGAGAATCTGCTTCAGTGAGGCAGCAAAGCGGCTGAGATCAAATTGAAAAGCTGCAGAGGTGTGAGGTCTGCTTTTCACATCGACCGTCTGAGCTGATCTTCTAACAAGGTTTATGACAACGGTCACTTTGGATGAGAGGATGCTGTGTTTGAGATACACATTGATTTTTAATTAGTTATTTAAAAATATTTATATAACAAAGACAAGGCCTGGATGAAGTGCAAGATTGTTACGTTTTGTTTCAGCACTGTGTAGAATGCAGCACTTTGGACTACATCTTTGTAAAGGCCAATGTAATTTTTTTTTAATTTTTGTTACCACGTTGGAAGCTGTTCATTTCATATCTAAATTGAAGCTAACATTTTCTAGGGCTATAAAAGCTGCTCTGCTCGGCGCTAACCAACCATCGTTCCACACCACGACTGCAGGTCTGTGTCATGATCCAGATTTTTCAAACATTATCTATGTTCTGCTTTTTTAACATGAAACCAATGTACTCATTAGGTCTTACATTTTATTGTGTTTTATTGTTCAACTCCTTAAATTCTTTATAGCCTGAAAAAATGTATGAATGTATCTGCAGGTCAGATGAACACCAGCACCTCACAATGGGTGTAAACTAACCATGCATGTGGTTGCAAAAGATGTTTACCCGACGTAAAATCTAATCACACAAAAAAAAAACACAGAATGTACAAAGTGAATCAATAAGTTTATGAATATTTTATCTGCATTCCGTGGCTCAGGAGTTCCTTTTGCCATATTTTGTCTGTCTCCAACATTCTTTCATTCCAAAAAAAGGATGTTGGGAAATCAAACAGGAAATACTGACACATAAGTCGGTAAACCAAACAATATAATGACATCCAGGCCTGCACTGACTGACCGGAGAGGCAGCAGTGAAACAACAAATCATATAACAATGAGCTACTGGTGTGACTGGTTGCACTGAGTGCTTCAAGATGAATACGGTCACTCATTCATACCGCCAGGATATCATTGTAAAATCGGATTTTAAACACAATTCACTTTAACTGACCTCAAAGGAAGTGTTAATTCAGAGTTTCAGTTGTTTTGCTTTGGCTAAATAACGTCACAGATTTCATTTTGATATTCCAATCGAAACTTATAAATACTCATTTCCAAGTTGAAATTAGTTAAGATTGTTTAAAGTAAAATAAACATTAAACAACTTGCTACAATGCAGAAATATGGATATTATAAATTGTTGAGAACACTATACTTTAAAAAAGATGCTGTGGTTCAAGTTCAATTTAAAAAAAAGATATAACGGTTTTATTCTTAGGTGCTTTGGTATCAGCTTTAAAGAGACAAACTATCCAGAGTGTGCACTGATTGAAGAGTGCGAGCGGAACTCATTTTATACCTCACAACACTCATATACAGAATAAAGCTGGGTTGATTGTTTTGTGATTTTGAAATGAATTTCCCAAATTCTTATAACTCTGCGTCCCAGTCACTACTGAATGTAACCTGGGTCTCAGTCCCAGTCTGGTATTGGGGGGGTCAACAATGAAAACCACCAATGACTAAATTTAAATGTCTGACCTGCGGCTACAACTTTCAAGATGCTCAGATTCCTCAAGGTGAGTCTTTTGTGTAGCACGTGGTCAAGTTTTAACAGAGACAATGTAAATACTGAGTGTTATTTTAATTGCTGCTGAAGTGAGACTAAAGGACTTAACTCCCCTGGTTGCTCTGTCTCGTCTCTACAGAAATAGCAGGTGTCTTCCTGTTGCTTAAGGGCACACCTTTTCTCTCCTGCCTTACTCCTCTTTTCTGTCTTCTCCTCTCCTCCATTTTTTCACTCTTTACTTCCTCTTCCACTGCTATTCTTTCATTCATTCTCTTCATCACATCATACAGTGCACATGGTATTGCTGAACATCTGACAGAGCTCATGGAAGTGCAGAAAAAATGTAGGTCAGTGGTTCAGGTGAGCACTACCCAAAACAAACCTGTAGGACATGGATCGATTCCCTATCTCTTGACCCCAAAGATGGAATCTTGGTGTGAGTGTGTGTGTATGCACGGACGTCTCTCCCTACCCATGTGTTGACAGTGTAGTGAATTCAGCATTTAATCATGAATGATTTAATTAATCTCCAGGGCGGACTGCTGAGGCCCACACTCTCCCTAATCATTCCAGAATAACTCATTCAGCCAATGCCACCATCCCCGATTCCTGGGCATTTTGGTGCAGGGCCATTTATTGATTTAACACACGTGGTGAGAAATCAAGATAATAATCAATGTTGACAAATGTTAAGCCCATTTAAGCCATGCAGACTCTAATCATTATCGATTTTTCAAGTGATGACAATTGTGCAGTAACCTATGACCTCAAATAGCTAAAATATATACAATGGTAATAAGTTTATGATAAGAAATGGGGGGAAATTACTTTTTATACAAGAAATGTATTGAAAAATTTGACAAATATGTCTGGAAGCCTAAAAAATGTAAGGGAAAATAAACAGCTGTGTTTCTACAGGTGTGTCACTATGGCTCATTGAGGCACAATGGCTAAGAGCATTAAAATAATGGAACCATCATCATGTCTGGAGTCAACATAGTAACGTGTGGTTTTTCATCTGAAGGATAACAGCATCCCACTTCATTAGCTAATGGTTATGGAATAAGAGTATAATGCCCATGAATGGCAGATGAAGTGGCCTTAACCTTTAATTCTGACCACCAGCTGATTCATGGGTAGGCCTCTGTCAGTTATCCTCACAGCACACTCAGGCCTGCGGAGGGAACGTGTTACAGCACTAGTGTCAAAAATCCCAACATCTCTCCCTTTGCACGCGAGATCCCACTTTATCTTTCCATCCGGTCCCCTCGGCCCAGCTGTCAGATTCTCAGAAATGCCCGACTGGTGCGTCAAAACCTCGCCGTTTGCCTTTTTCTGTGCCAAAGCTTTGCCTCCCCGACACCTGCCCCGCTCCCCTCGAGCATCCCTCCACCCTTGGTGCACCACCCAACTCGCATATCCCCCATTCCTCCAGAGGTAAACGCTCCTTCAGTCGTTTCACCTTCACCGCGAATCAATAACATGGCCACGGCTGCTTACATGGATGGACGCTGGCGCACACCAGCCGTTCCTCCCTCATGCACCAACACTCCTATCACACCGTCCGTCATTTTAAAACCACGGCAGAAAGATAATAATGTGATTTCCCCACACTGACAGGCTATTCTCCCGATTTCACTGGAGGGCTGGTTGCGCTCAATGTGAAGGGCACAGCCATGCCCGCCTGCGCCGGCTGCTGATGCGACTGCAGCCGCTTTATGCAGGGAGCCCGTTGGGCTGAAGGAGACCCGTGTGCGTGCACAATGATGACGGACATGGAGTCACACAGATACGGGATGTCGACATCACCCTGGCCGCTCTCTGGTAATTCCACACCAGGGCGACTGGTCACAATGTCAACGCTGCGTAACCAGACGGATGGACCCGTTAACACAGTCTCTCTCCTCTCTCCACCTCGCTATCGCGCTCTCTCTCTCCCCTACACACACACTCATGCACATACAGTATACTTACAATTCCTTTATGAGCATCTTTTGGCGGCGCAGTGGACTATATCCCAGAGGGCAGCAGCTCAGTGCAGGTCCAGAAACAGGGTCGATCCCTCCCTCCGATGGTCTCTTCTTTCTTTCCGCTCGCTTCGCTTACACCTCTCCCCCTCTATGTCATCCTACCTCCACAGTCGCTTAGTTGCTTCACATCCACTTCCTGATCCTGGCCGCGGCGATGCGTTGCTGTTGCGCGCAGAGCCACCGAGGCCTGTGCGGCGCAGAGCACACCCACAAAATGATGGTTCAGTCGGATGGGTCCATACATCCCAGAGAACCAAGCTGATCCATTCAGTTTTTGTTTTAAATAAACCATAGATAAATGTAGACAAGGGCTACCCTTTAATAAGAATTAACAGTAAAAAGACAAATCTGCCGAGATAATGTTGGAGCCGTTCATTGGATACTGACAACAGATTAAATACAAATGGGTTACAAATGTAAAGACAGCATGAAGTATAAATAGGAGACAAGACAATGATCTGTTTCAAGTTCAAGTTTGCAATAATAGTTTTATAATACCACTTATGATCTAGTATTTTTCTTAATCTGAGCCTTAAAGAGGTCAAAATGTATGTAGAGGGGTCATTTTCATGTCCAACATCCACACACAATTCCCGAGCTCTCAGAGGAGGGAAAGTAGAGACAGGACATAATGTATAAACTCTTCCCCGGAAATCATTTTGTTTGTCCAGAGCACATTGACAATGGTGTGAGCTCATATGACCAAAGCTCTCTTGGTATAATTGTCAGTGTCGTCTATGTGTTTGATATTGTTTTTTCAACCTGATATATTTGTTTTATTTGAGTCTTTATCCTTTTTGTATCTGTCTCATGTTACTAACATCATCAACACACTCATTCGCTTGCAGTGAATCCTGGAACATTTCCTGTTGTGTTCTCACATTGGCTGCTTCAGATATTAGGCCGGAGTGAGAAGTTTGTCTGCGGATTCCTAATGTAGACTTTGGTCATCTTTAAATAAGAATTAACAATGACAAGGCAAATCCGCCTAATTCTCCAATTTTGTTGGCATACTGACAACCAATACCATAGAAATTGGGAGATTTTTTTTTATAGTTTAAGTTTGCAATGTTTACATCAAAGCTAATACTCGGAGGCAGATCTAGAATTTTTCTTAATTGTGGGCCAAAGGGGGGCCCTCCATTTACACAAGTTGTACTCATTCCCTGCTTTAAGTTCTATAGTTTTGAGAAAAGTCACACATCATTTATGTATTTTGAAAATTGCACATTGTGTACTTCAAAAAAGCTTAGAAAATGACTAAATGTCAATGTTTCGTTGTTAAGAGATTTTTATAAGAATACTGACAAGAAAGGGGTATAGGGGCCAATCAGATCAAGGTCCAGTGCCCCTCCTGACCCGGCCCTGTATCTGCTTCTGCTAATCTACTTTAAATAAAAAACAGACACCTCACACCACAATATGAATGAATTAGCTGGGGGATCACTTAATATAATGATAATGTAAACTAATACCACAAAGCCCACATACCCCAAACAATTATACTACACTGTAGTACTATTCTAATATTTAGACTTAATAAATATAGTCTAAATAAACCAATAGTAACAGGGAATAGCACAGCTGTGATGTGGTGCAGGACCAATGGAATTGTCTGCAACCTTATTCTTGTGAGTGTGCAACACCCTCCGCGTCATCGCAGTGACAGTGACGTAGAAACGTGGTTACTCACCGTCAGAGCATATATATGGGCATGGCACGGGGACCACCAGCGATGGCACGGACGCGGTGCGTCAGCTCTGCAAAGCCGTTTAAGCAAAATCTCCGCAACGGATGTGATTATCTGCATCGCAAAAAAAATACACACGAACCCACTCGTGTCCACACTGATGACTGACTTACATGACATAATTTTTGTTACATTAAAACCACTGCGAAGACGGACATCCTCGTATGTAAACCTGTCGTTTCGCTACAGGACCCCTGGTGGTATAGCCACACTTTGCTGCACCACCTCGACCCTGTCACAATGGTGCTGGCGCGTGATGCTGATGGCATCACAGGTCCCTAATCCAGTCCCACGTCCTGAGGATTCGCAGGATGTGATTGCGTGTGCGTGCGTGTGTGGCTAAAATTACGTAACAGTCCACTGATGCTTTATTTATAGCGCATCTGTATCCGTCTGCCAACAGGCGCTTATCATCATCATCCTTCTGTCTCCTCAGCCGTATACAGCATTTATCTATCTATCTATCTATCTATCTATCTATCTATCTATCTATCTATCTATCTATCTATCTATCTATCTATCAAGATTTTAACATCGTCAAAGCAAATCCGCCAATTACTTCTAATTTTGGAGCAGAAAAACCCATTCACGGCAAACACGGGAGAATAATAGAATAGGTATAAAATTAAAATAAATGTAAAGTTAAGTTTACAGTTCTCTTTTTATATCACTTCTCAGTATAGTAGATCTAGGATTGTTCTCAATTGGGGGACCATAGGGGGCCCACAAATTAGACAAGTAGCACATTTAAGTCATTCCCTTTTTACTTGTTTATCCATCTATGTATCTATGTATCTATCTATCGATCTATCTATCTATCTATCTCTGTAAAAACAGATCTTTATTTGGGTAAAATATGGCAAATAAGAGTGGAAATAATCAAGTATTGGCTGAGGAATCATTTAATAATATTAATTTAGGTTTATAATGGATGTCTACGGAAGGCATTTGTAAAGAATACAGTGGTGCATCAGCAACATCTGGTGTTAAAACACTGTTCAGAATTAATCTTTATCTCACCTCTGAACAAGGTTCATGGGGTCAGTTCTTAAACACAGCTGTTATAGCAGATTATTATTTTATAATGTAAGTGCTGTTAGATATGACACCTGTTAAATATGAACCATGTATGTTAGAGAGAACTGTGTGTGCTATCTGGTCTAGTGCACGATGAGGCCCTCAGACACAGGACTGACCTCTGCTGGTTTGTTTTAGACCGACCTAAAAAAAAGTATGTATGCTTTTACTTTTCTGAAATTATACAGATCTTAACAGAAACTCACGTTGTTCTCCCCTGAAACCTGAATTTCATATTAAGAGCCTGAGCTAATCATTATTATGAGGAGTTGCAACCTGAATGCAGATATCAACTTTGTGAGTGGGTTGTTTTTCATCATTAAATTATGTATGGAGATGAAATCTCTGTTATGATGTCACCTCTCAGAAGTGTTAATACCCAGATACAGTTACACATATAAATATAGTGCAGCCTGGTGAGAAGTGAGAATCAGGAGCAAACATTTAACGAGATCAACACGTTTTTATTAACCCCCAAGAGTTCTTCCACATGAACCTAAAATACAACAAATATCTCTTTATTATGTTCAGTGATAGAAGAGAAGAGCTCGATGCAGACAACACAGTATATGACATGTGTGTCGTTGCCAGCCCGGCATCATTTAAATACTGTATTTCGTGAAGTTGATGATGGACAGAAAAAACGAGTGTAAAATAAATATGTGTTAAAGTGAGACTCTATCTACCAGGAGAGAAGTGCTGAAATGAGCTGGTGTGTTCACAGGAAATAAAGTGCTGCATTTCCCTTAACAGTAGACAGAGAGAACAAAACACTCACTTTAAGCTAAGGCCTCTGGATAATGATGGTTTCATGGATACACTTTTGTGCACCAGAAATTGTATTACAATATACTTTCACTGATATGTCTAAGTTTAACAGAGCAATCTGACCACTCAACAATAAATTGTATCTTTTATATGAGGCTGTATCTAAAAAGAAACATCTGGTAAACTCAAGGTATAAAAAAGAAACTAAAGAAACAAAATAAATAATCTAAATGTTTTGCTTTCAGCAAGACTTACCACAGTTTGTTTCGATGTCCCTCTTACAGAATACAGCCACGTAAAAAACAATGAAAGTATAATTTAAACTGAATAATACGATTTTAGCCTTGTGATAAAAAAAGCCCTATAATTAATTTTAATGATGTCTTTTCTAATCGCTCATCAGCATAAGGCTTGACTCTCCTCCCTGTCACTCATCAATGCCTATTAGTCCACACTTAACCTTCCAGCATCTGTCTAGATAGCACAATGTTTCTGGGACTTAGAATCAGGAAAGAATACAGAACTCATACAACAATGGAATCACTCAGTAATAATAATAACGCTGGTTCATCTGACGCTGGCATTCTCTAGTCTTGCTGGTTTCACAAGTAGAAAATTGTGGGCGACACAGGCTTTCCTTTCCCGCATACAGGGAATATGAAAGAAGTCTTATGTGAAGTGGAGCTGCACCGACGTGCTGCTGAGAGGAGGGAATAGAAGGAGAAGTCGGAGGATTTGGGGGGGAATGCAGAGAGCCGACGCCTCTTTCCTTTCACAGTCTTTTCCTCTCTCTTCTCCTTCTCTTTCCCTCTCCACGTTTCACTTCTCTCCTCAGCAACACTGTTCCAATGGACTTGTCTCCATGGCAACCACAGCCTAAGTTCATCTTGGTGGGTTTTGGGGAGAATGGACGTGGCGGTTTTGTTTGCTCGTGTGTGATTGATTGATAAATGTGATGTTTAGGATTTCAGTTGTCCCTTGAAATGTGTATTTGTGAATGTATCACTGGATTGCCAATGTTCTCCGTTTCTCGGCCGACTCCTCTAGACGTAGGCCTCCGGGAGGTCGGAGCCGTTAATTTTGATGAAGATCTTGGCGTTCTCCTCCTTCTGCTTATTCTGTTTGTTGAGCGTCCATCTGAAGTAGATCAGGTAGAGTGGCAGCAAGAAGCCCAGCATGCTGAGGACAAGGAGTCCAACGTTGACCTGGAGGAAAACACCAGAGTTAAAACGTGCCCCAGGGTTTTAGTTCAGGTGCATGGTCTGTTTGAGTGCGTGCATATTCATACCCAGAGAGGGTCTCCCTGCAGGGGTCCCATCATAAACAGAAACAGGGGTTGCTGCAGCAGAGCAAACACGGCACTGACCAGGGACTGCATGCCTGTTAGACTGCCGAACTGAGAGGACGGGTACCTGGGGAGAGAGGACAGGTACATTTAGTGTCTCAGTTTGAGGGTATAGAGTCACACTGCAGACGGCCATGATGATGGTAACACATGTGTGTGTGTTATTGTGTGTGTGTGAGACTTACACAGCGGCATAGAGGCCACCAACAGCTGAATGAATGAACCCTCTCACGACAGTGTGAAGGACAAATGACAAGATCTGAGATAGAAGACAAGAGACATACAAATACATAGATTATTATTGATAATGATAATAATGCATGCCATTGGCTTTATAGGGGTCTAAACCCCTAAAGGAGCAGCTCAACATTTTGCCTTGTGACTTTCTCACAAAGAGTAAAATAAAAACCTGAATATAATTCTGCAAACTGATACCTGTACTTCTCTTTGCCACCAGAGGGCGATGGAAACGTTTTGGATTCACTTTTGGTGAGCTCTTATGTCACCCATTGAGATGATCTTAATGCTGATTTCAAAGAAATGTATCTAGTTTTGCAGTTGGATGCTTATTTACACACAGTGAGGGTGTTAACCATGTTGACCTCTACATTACTGTGTGTCTCTAGTACCAGCAGCCTGTTAAAGAGGTTAATCAGTAACGTCTTTACAAAGAGACAGTGATAACACTGTTAGCAAGTCAGCTGTATTCCTGAGGTACTCCAATGGCCTGTGTGTGGCAGAGTTGGACCACTCACCTGCAGAGGGAGATTGGGCACCAGGCATGTGATCCCAAATCCTACCAACAGGACGTTTGTGAGAACGAACGCTCGTAGGGCATTGGTCACCTTCTGGGTCTTCTTGTCTCTACGCTTTTTCTTTCGCTCGTCCCTAGTAACAGAAGAGAGGTCAGACAATCAGACATTGTTTCACAATTCAGGATAGTTTCTAGTTTCTATTCCCCTTCACAACGCTGACAAAACTGTAAATATTAATGTCTGGGTCTATAAATGGAAAGGGGTTAAGGCCAACAGGGGGTTTGGGTGTTTATCTTCCATCATGGGGGATTAGTGGACGTTGACTCACTTGCTGCAGGGTTCCTGTTCCTCGTCTCCATCGCTGCAGTCCTTCAGTTTCCAGTCCATGATCTGACCAATCACGGGCGTGGTCATGAGGCAAAGCAGTTGCATCACGCCAAAGATGGAGGAGTAAAGACTCACTGAGGGAGAGAGGGAAAGAGGACAAAAACTATGAATATTGAAAATAATTGAAGAATGAATGGAAAGGAGGTTAAGATTAGAAGGAGGGATTGTTCTACCCTCGTTAATGAAAATGATGTCATTGTTAATTATTAGTCTTATTATAGCTGCTGGAGCCATAATATGGAGCTAAAGAATGGGATACGGTGAAACCAAAAGTCAATACGATGCCATTACTAGGTGGAGTTAAGGTCTGGGGGGCCTAATGATAAATGAGCAATGTAAAACTGCTCCTATGATGTGTAATCTCTGCAGGTGCCGAAGGGCAAGGTTAGTTAATGAGTACAACAAATGGTACCTGCTGACTTCAGGTTGAAGCTGAATGACAGCTGAAGGACTGTGTTATGGACATGAGCCAAGGTCGAATGATGAAGCAACAACACTAAAGTTGTGACAGTAAGTCGCGGTAGATGAGTATTAGATTGTGATGACAGGCCTGTACATAACTATAAGTTCAATTACCTCTGACAAGGTGGTTATGTTTTCACCCCTGTTCTTTTTTTGTTGGTTTGTTTGTATGAAAGAAAAATTATGCAAAATCCAATAAAGGGATTATCGTTAAACTTAATGGAAGGATGTGGTAGTGGTTCAGGAGTGGTTTGGATCCGAATAACATCTTTAACATTCCGTGTTAGGGCCTTTATTGGCTGTTTTACATTTGGGATATAGGAATATCAAGGATGTTCATGGTGCATTCAGGAAACTAAAAATATATGAGTGTGTGAGCAGCTTGATTGGATTTAAGGGGATTGTTGGGCCTTGGTGGAGGTTAATGTGCTCTACTAAGTGACATTCTAGTTCTAGTTGATGTCAGCTGAAAGTTAAAAGTCTAAACTGCTGATTCAACAACAGTCTTACCAAGCTCCATTCTTTCCACTGAAAAGTCAATGAAAACAAGTAAGTCCAGCTGCTTTGAAATCATGCATCAAAGATACATAGCAGCCCGTGTCATAGACAAAGCAACCAACAGACCTGTGTTCAGGTCTCCGTCGCTGAGAGCCTCCAGGACGCTGTTCATGGCCCCCATGTAGAACAAGAGACGAAGCTGCGTGACGGACATGGTCAACGCGCTGAGCATGAAGATCGGGCTGATGATGCTTTTCAAGAACGACTGGGCTGCAGAGGAGATAAACAAGTCAATGATGAGCCCCAGGTCAACTCTCACTACAATCCTCACAACTCATATTCTGCTCTCTTACACTCTTGCTGTGGCTTGCAGTCCATCTCCAGGTCCATGGTGGACAGGCAGCGCTTATGGCCGTCCTTGGTGGCAAGCTCCTTCTGCTTCAGGCTGTTCCCCACGCTGAGGCGGCGGCCCACCGTGGTCACCTGGTGGTAGAACTGCTTCCCTGTTATTTTGTGGTCAAAGCCCAGCCAGCTGAACTTGATCTTCACACTGTTGGAGTAGATGTGGTAAGGGGGGAGGGGGTCATGGAGGAATAGAAACGAGGAAGTAAATATCATGAACAGAAAATTGTGATGAGTTTTAAAGTGAGTCAGTCCTCTGGGTAAGTTTCCTCCTGAATAGGCAGGTTTAGTTGTGCAGATGTGTGCAGATAAACTTTAACCCAGAGCTGCATCACACTGGACTTTTCCTCCCACATATTACATAATTGCATCGTGGGAAAGACAAATTAGAATGAGAATATCGACTATGAGAGTATGACTATAGACTGTATATGTACTGCGTTACTTACGTGTAGTCCATGTCCTCTGGTCCTGGGAATGGTTCCAGTGGCCAGTTGAAGTAGCAGTTCATGAAGACCACTAAAGAACAGGCAGCCCACACCACCAGAATAGTGATGAAAGATATGCCCATGTCATAGATCACCTGCGCAAATGACAAAAATACAGAGAAGACAACATATGTATAAGAAATCAAGAAGAGTGTCACTATTAAAAACTTTCTTTTTGAGTCATATTTCCATCAATGCACACAGTAACACCACCATAATGTTCAAAAACCAACTAGATACTTAATGTTTCTCTGGGAAAACTCTGGTTTTACAGAGGAGAGATCATTTTCTCAGCCCTTGACATACAAATTGATAAAAAAACATGACTTGTTTTTACATTAGGTTGCAAAAAAGAATGAATGACACTCAAAGGCGCATTCAAAAAAAGACTGCAGGCATGTGGATGTGCGCTTCAGTGCTTGTTACCTTGACACCAGGGAATGTGACGGCTGAGGAGGCATAAGAGCCGATCATCAGAGCGATGAAGGTGGAGCGGAGGTCCCCGAACATGGTGGGCAGCTGGAGAAGACACAGACAGACTTGAATTTAGACTTTGGTTTATAACGTTATCAAGACCTGCCCTGATTCGGCCTTTACGAGTCAGGAGGAGGTTTCTGTGCACACTTGCGATTTAACGAGTGAAATGTCCCATTGTTAATATGAGTATAAAGGTTAAACCATCGAGTGTCAAGATCCTGGTGATCTCAGCTGCTCTTTGGTTGCTCTGAGCCTGAGGCCATGGGGGTTCCCACTGACACTGGGGTCAGTGTGGACACTGGGAACCAATTAATAGAAAAGAACATCAGAGACAATAAAAGCACAACAAAGTGACGGGGAACCCCAGGAAAAGTTGTATGAAACAGCGTCGCGTAACACACACGCAGCTGTCCAACACCGGATGCAAGCCCAGCTCTGACTAATTCTGTACAGCTGAAACAATTCGGCTAGCAAGGGCGATTGAGGTGGGGTGTCGATCGAGGAATAAGGGTATGCTGTGAGGATAGAGGATGACGGGGGTTCATTTTTTATCCTACTGGCTTTTGAGGAAAAGGGAGCAGGTGGATGAAAAAAGGCAGGAGACAGTGAGTGGCAACAAAAACACCCCAATACAAAGGCATTCACGAGCTGTTATGTGTTCGTGAGACTGAGCAACAACAAGCACATTGAATTACATAAGAGAGGGAGGTCGGGGTGGGGGTGGGGGGGGGTTGCTGAGGAAGAGGCATGTGTCTGAGGGAGTACTGTACTGTTGCACAGAACAGTACAGGACTCCCCCTGCACTTTTATCTTGGATCCATGAAAAAATAACTGCTCCAGGAGGGTGTTTTAACTTTACAGATACATTAGGGCCAAACCTGGGGCGGAGACGTGACCTTCAGCGGGGAGCCAGCGTCGGCCGCTGAGCACTGGGAATGAACCATTGCTTTCAGGTCTGAGGTGGAGTCTTAATCAAGGAGTCAAGGAGCAACATGGAGTCTAATTATTAACTCAACACTGATGCTTTAAAGTGTAGCAGGGTGTGAAAGTGATGATGTGTAAGGGGACAACATGTTTTTTTTATACCCGGACCCTTGAGGCCTCCTGTGGGCTTCGGCCCTAAATCCACGGTTTTATATCAGTGACATTAAAGCTAGAGGCAACTACTAATGAGAGATTTAGGTGGACACAATAAACGCCACATAGGAGAAGAATTATGCGGCCTGTGGTGGTATAGAAAGTGAATGTTTTATTGGGTGATTAACGGGAGCAGAGCCCCTCTCTTGTTAACAGCATCACCATGGTACAAGCCAGGACTCCTGTGTGTAGGCGGTACTGGTGACACCGGGAGGGAGCAGGAAGGTGAAGAATGACAGGGAAGGAATGCGAAGGAATGGCAAAGGACTGAGCTGTGTGAACTCGGAGGATTCTCAGTTGTTTTTTTGTACCTGTGTATTTCATCACATGTTTTGTGGAGTGTATATGAGAAAAAAAGTTGGAAAATAGTTTTCACCCCTATTCATTTGTAGGCAAGACTACGCAAAAAAACAAACCAGGCCGGATTATCATGAAGCTTAGTGGAAGGATGCGGTACGGGTCAGGGAGGAACTCTGGTTCAGGAATTTTGGTTCAGGTCCGAATGAGTGGCTGGATCTAGTCACTTTAGTTAACATTGTAAGATTTAACTAATAACTAACTAATATTAATAGGGTGTGTGCAGCTTGATTGAACTTAAAAGGGAGTGTTCGACCTAGGCGGAGGTATGAGCTAAGTGTCCTTCCAGTTACCTCTGCAAGGACGGTAATGGTTACACCCCTGGCCACTGGTTTGTTTGTTGCTTGATTTAATTGTTTGTTTGTCAGCATGATTAAGGAAAAGGTTCTAATATAATACGTTATTTTCACAAATTTTGGATGGTTCACTGGCTAAGAAACAACACATTTAGTTTGAGCACAGATCCAGAATTTGTTTAAGGGCATATTTAAGGAACTGATATCTGTAAGTAGTTGCAATTTATAACATGATTGAATTTAAGGGGAGAGTTGGGCCTTGGCCGGTTATGTGCTCTAAAGGAGGTTTCATTATAAGTGATGCAGGCACCAATTTTCTTAAAGGTCCAACTTGAGCCTGAAAATGTTAAGAGGGTGCAATACCAATCTCTTCCCTAACTTCCCTGTTGAAACAAATGACTAATAATTAACTGATGTGGATTCCTTGTTAAAGCCCTGTGAGACAAATTGTGATTTGTGAATATGGGCTATACAAATTCAATATGATTGATTGATTGATTCATGATTTATATTTTTCTTTGAATTTGCCACACACTGTGAAACTGAAAATTAGCCCCCGGCTCTCCTCTGCTGCCTCGCGTCTCAGTTTTTGAGGATAATGCTGGATTGCAAGTTGTGCTTAAGTCATGTGTTTCCAAATATAATAAATGTGAGAAGTGAGTATTTGTGCGTGTGCAGGGGCTCTCCACAGTGTTCTTGCTGAGGCACAAAAATAAATGCAGTGGACGCTGATAATGAACCATTGTGCTACTTTCTCTCTTTCCAATCAGTCTTTGCTTCCTGCTTTGCAAAGCTGAGCTCGGTTGTCCGCAGGAACACAGAGTGCAGTGTAAGGAGCCAAAAAAACAAACAGACGACACAGAACAGGAGACAGGCTGGAATGCCAGACAAGAGGGGAGGGAGAGGGTGAGCAGACGGGGGAGCCAGTAAACTATTATACAAACTATTAACACTCAGCTGAACAGAGACCTGTGAAGATAGAGAATAAACATCTGGACAAACACCATGCGGCCGGTGCAAAGGCGCCACAACAGGAGGAATTCAAAGCACACGCTAGAACGTGCACCCACTTACTGTGAGAGAGGTGAAGGTCATGCACATGCCCCCGAAGCCATTGAAGGTCAGGGCAATGAAGATAAGGACCGAGAGTTCTGCAAATGACACACAACAGGTTATGAGTCTGTCCAGAACCAAACTACTGCACATTGCCATAGCTCCACATGCACTCCTCAGGTATACTTACCATTTGGATTGTATGCTCCATAAGCAATGAGAAGACAGGACAGTCCAAAGCATGTGCTGGAAAGAGACAACAGTGTCACACTCGTCTTATGACAAATAGAATTACAATAAATACAAGGGAAGTGAATAGGGTTTCGTTCCCAGAATGGAAAACCATTCCATCATGGTTAGTCTGGGCCATTTCTTACCTGCCCAGCAGTCGTAGCTTGCGAGGCCCATATTTGTCCATGACGATCCCCAGAGGCAGCGTGATGGCTGAGAGCAGGAAGGAGCCCACGGTAAACGCCAGGTTCAGCATCTCGTCCTGCTCCTTACAGATCAGCCAGCCGTTCATCTTCAGGAGCCCGTCCATCGGCACCAGGGGCCTCATCTCCACGCCGTCTCCCAGACCAACCACAAGTTCATCGTAGTACTCGTACTCATCGGGCGTCGGCATTGCGACGGGCAGGGACAGATTATAGCTGGAGCTGTTACCTGCAGACCATGATGGAAATAGGAAGACAATTGGGTGTAAAGATAGATTTTGGAGAGGAATGCAAGAGGAAAATAAGCTGACAGGTAAGATGGTTCCATTTTGACCATTCTCTTTATTTGAAAAAAAAAGTGTGTAAGGTTAAGTTCAGCTCCTAAGATGCTACTTTATTGGTTTGTTAGAATGCCAGGGATAAAAAGGGACAAACTAGCACTGGCAATAAACGACTCATTATCTTGCGACACCGTGCAATGAGATAATGTGAAAAACGCACAAAGGTTCAGGGGGGGTCAAAGTGAAGAGGAAGAAGAGAGGAGCAGGAAACGAATCGGTCGCGATGCATGAGCCGATGTTTTCTGAATTACCCTCCCTGCCACCTCTCTGTTGTCTTTGTAGTCATAGGAGGCAAGTATGTGTGTGGCATCCCTGTGCTAAACACCGTGACGCGCTTCGTAACAAAGTGACAGAGTCTTCCTGCAGGAAACCAGATCACACACAAACAGGGAGTTTTTTGGAAAGTGTGTGTCTGAACATGCTGATAGTATCTGCTGTTGTTTGGTTGTTGTTGTTGTTGCAGGAAGATTTGCAAATGCCATCTTGTGCACAACAGCGAAAAGTGTGGATATAATGAATAGGTAAATGGACCCAGCAGACAGTTTCACACTTTTTTTGCATATTCTCTTCAACCACTGTTATAACTTATTATTTATACTTTCGTAAACTTTTGTAAATTCATCCTATTTTTATATTTTTATATTTAAAGATGGCACCAGGCAGAGACATACGAATATAGCACAACGAATGGCTATTGATAACTATTATAAAGCCTTAAAAGATTAACATAATCATAAACCTCTCAGCCGAGCCTTTCCATGCGTAGGCACTTTCTTTACAGTAACACCTGACTGATAAGCAGCAGCGAGGGGCAAAGGTGATTTGAATGAGTGATGAGACATACAGTTGGTTGAATGGTGAAGGTGAACTGAGAAAACTGTGTTTGAAGGACTGAGGAAAACCCTGAGATTGGTTTGTCTGCATTCAATTTAATATCATGAGATATCTTGTGTTCTTAAGGGTTAAATGCGTGAAAGATCAGCTTTGGATAAATTCTTGGGACTATTTGCAAAAGTAAGCTCACAAAATATGTTGTGCACCACACAGAGCAGCTGCATCGATAGTTAATGATCCTTCATACCCCATGTTTTAGGAATTGGAAATAATGTTTTGACGATCCAGGGGAAGAGAAACATCTTCAAATGATCTACCACAAGGATCATTTTAATTCTTGTTTTTCTCTTTGAATGCAGGTTTATCTATACAGGTCTTTTAATTTATAAATGAAGTGTCTTTGTCATGTGTCTTTCTGAAATTTCTTATCACACCCTGCTTTGTACCCAAAGACAAAATGTCCATGCAAGTGGAAAATACATATTTTATATTCAACTCTAAATGTGTTCTAAAGTAACACTTGTAACCTCGTGCAGCAAATATTTTGACTTGAGAAAATGTCGTGACTGTATTAGATCTAGTGAAGTAGTACCAACTGCAACTAGTGACCTGCACACACAAGCTTTACCGCTCCCCTCATATCTTAAATTCCTGCACCGCATCATTGTGTTATCTTGCGTTCCGTTTCGTTTCTGACTGTCGGCCTCCACCACAGATCGGACTTTTCTACTGTTCATCACTTTACTATCAGTCCTCTGACCCTTTATCTGTGGACTTTAAGCTTCCATATTAATAAAACCCTGCTGTGGATCTTGCGGTATCACAGGTCACATGCCTGGAAAGAGCTGAGCTGGTGCTGTCCTCTCCCTTCTTATATCGCGACAACAAGATAAGATGGCTGTGGCTTTGCCCGAGGAAGTCACATACAGCCGCGGCAGGCTCGACTGTTGCTGGTGGGTGGTGCACGTCCAGGGTTAAATGTGTAGATTATTTGGAGGTTCTTGGCAGAATTTGCTGCCGAATGATCCGATAGATCAAATCAAGTGTCAGAAGTGGTTTGGGGACAAGATTAGAGGATACTGTGCATTGGAGTCAACAGGAGCAGAGTGACGGGCATTTGGAGCTGAAAATAAATCCTCCTGCACAAATCACCAGTTAGGTAAAGCGATGGTGAGAGATAAGAAAACCTGATTCCAACCAGGAGCCTGGTGTATTCGGCCTCAGCAGTGCTCACAACAGTCAGGGGCGCAACACCGCTTCACCTCAGGGCCAAACAATAAGTCTGTTCTGCCTCCTCTCTGTCGTTCCCTGGTGTGTTTATCAGTTGTCACTTTAGCTGGACCTGCCTTTCACTCCGAGGAGACACCGGAGCCCTTTTATTCTTTTACCTTTGGACCACTCGGGCAACCTGAAACTCTCTCCTTAATTTAACTTATCAGGTTTAATCTCCCGGGATCCTGCAAAGACAGCTCATGACCCCATCACAGAAAACAGAAATTCCTCTGAAAGAACGGAAGAGGCAAGCCGGGAGCAGTGTCTGCATGTCTTAAATAAAAAGCTTGCTCCTGTCCCTTCATCCTAAATCAGGATGACACTTACTGACTGACCCATCTCCACAAATCCTTAAATGAACAGCAATAGTTGTGTATTTCAGATGAAAAGCCAAGAGGTATGCATTAAAAACTTATAAAGACAGATGTCCCAAAACTGAGAAATCTAGGCCAAGGTACGGAAATGTTAAATGGAACATGTGGGAGAAAAAACAGACAGTGTGTCCTTTTTAAAGTACAGCAGTTATGACTCACCCTCATCGTTGCAAAGGTACGAATAGAAGCCCTCGGACTTGAGCATGATAAGGAGCGACCCCCATCCCAGCAGCACGGCAGAGAAGAGCAGATTCTCAATGATAGCAGTCACTGCCATCCACCAGCGCCTGGCGAACGCCGAGGCCAGGGTCGGAGCCATGGTGGCGTGGAAGAAGTTACCGGCAGAGGAGAGTCAATGGAGATAGAGAGAGAGAGAGAGGAGAAGAGCAGGCTGGAAGCTCAGAGAGAGACAGAGAGAGGCTCCCTGACTGACACTCTGGATGAAGGATCTCTGATCACTTATCTGTGGAGAGGAAGGGGGAGGTTTTATAGTCAGCCTATCACACAGAACTCACTGACGGACAGGAAGGTTGAGTTTTTATAAGATCACAAGATAAAACCACTAAACCACTTCTCACCCAAATGAATATCACTTGTTTTCAAGTTAAACAAAAAAAGGATCTTCACATTAACATGCTCTGTTTTTCTTGATTAATTGAGTTTCCCCTGATTTCTAAACAAAGAGGTAATGGCATTCACGCTAAAGACCTAAACTGACTCATAAATGGCCAATGATTAACTCCCCTGCTATAGTGCAACGATCATTACATCACTCTTCTCTTACGTCACAACACAGGCAATATAATAACGGAAGCATCCGTGCTGGAGTCACAGAGTTTCTGCTTTTCGCTGGAGAACTGGTCCAAACTGGGCCCAGGAGAGAAAAGTGGGGCTCCCTCACCGCTCCCTCAGCCCCAGGCCCCCTTGTCTCCCCCATGCACCCCTACCCACAATGCCCTTTCTCTGCCACACAACCCCTGAATGTCCTCCCGGGTTCATCCAACCGCAACTCCCCTCTGCAATTACTGTCGTGCACCCAGAAACACAGAAGGGAGCTGCCAGACAAACAATAAACAAATCAGCCCGTACAGTCAACTCTCTCTCTCTCTCTCTCTCTCTCTCTCTCTCTCTCTCTCTCTCTCTCTCTCTCTCTCTCTCTCTCTCTCTCTCTCTCTCTCTCTCACAACACAATCTGTTATACCACGGCCATAGAACTGGCTTTTGAGATGACAGTACGTCTCATGTAAAAGCTAATAATCAAGGGGAAATTTTGCTTTTTATGTTGCTTTATCAATTAAAAATAAATGTTTCCTCACTACTGCAGCACAAGATAAATTAGAGGTGAACCTTATAACCGCACAGAGGCAGGGAAGCGTCTTTACCTCTCCAGTTTGTAAGCAGCAGCAGCAGCGTCCAGCTCCACTCTTCCAGATGTACCCGGGTCACACGGCTTTAAATGACCAGTCCTCTGAAGAAAAGCCAGGTTTATATACTCCCCCTGGCTGCCGTCACATGGCGCCCCCTGTTGGCCATGTCTGATGCCTGCACCTAAGCCAATGAGCATTGAACATCTTATTGGGGGCCTTGCATAATGCTTTTTCAGTTTAAAGGCCTGTTTTGAAGGTGATCATTTTCTAAATGAACTTTACACTTTAGCAGAACCCTCCCAAAAAAACGGTCTGTTTTATAAAGAATGATTTGTATAACAGCCACTGTGTAACGTGAAGTCAGGGGACACTTTAACCGACTGAATGGAAAGGATTAATCAGGCCAAACAAAGTCTGACTGAAAACATAATGGACTTCTGCAGATAAGGATGCGTCAACAGCTGTCAGATCAATAACAGGAATTGATAAAGAGCAGTCTGGAGCTGTGACTCATCTGCTTCAGCTGTTTTTCAAGAAGTATTTACTGTTGTTTACCGTGTGTTGGATGTTTACGTAGTTAGGAGCTGCTGAGGTTGAACAAGCACTTCCAGGGAAGCAGTCGGCTCATGAGGCCAAATTTACATGATCAACAATCTTGCCTCTTTTGGTTGAGTGGATACAACCAGAGATTTAAATGGATAGATTTTCATTTTTCATTTCATTTGTGAACACTGATGGAAGACAAGAATTTCTGAAATAAAAACTGCAACGAAAGCAGTTTTTAACATCTACTTCATATATTTTTTTCACATTTAAACCATTTTGGATTTGAGTGCTTATCAAACTTTATATACAAGTAAATAAAACCTTGTATTGCAATATGTCTATTCTAATTCTATTTTTTAAGAAGCTAAAAAGGCAATCAAAGCTTTAGAGAGTTATTTCACACAACCTAACAACTGAACACTTTTTTCTTTTTAATAGCTTATACTTTATATATAAAACCATAATAAATAGTTGATAACTGATATTTGAGCATTAACAAAACCATTGATTACAGTTAAAAGGCTATTTATAAAGCCGGATTCATCACATAGTTGTGTTTTCTGTTAATTTGATCTGGAAGTTTCCGTGTATTCTTTTTTGAAAGTGAAGTTTACATTGTCAGCAAACTTGCAGTGAAAAACTGTTTTCCAAGTTTGAGACTGCTGATTGTCCACTTACAGAGCAGGATGCTGAAACAGTGATCAATATGCTAATCGATGGCTGAGTGAACAATCAACCTATCCAAACAAACAGTGATATGGTAATTTGTGCTGTTACTGTGAACAATGCCCCTGATTAAAGGTAAAACGACCCCACCAAGTTTGAAATTCAGATTTCCTTTTAATCTGGCATCCTACTCTTCTCATGCTGATGGGGCATTTGATCTATTGATCCATCAGTCCCAGACTAACCAGTCAGACTGAGTATCAGATGTTAATTGATCAGCTGATCGTAGAGTTTCGCTGATGCTGCAGTGGATGTATCTGCCCCGATTTAACAGTTATTTACAAACTCATTGCAAATCACACACACATCGTATACAGCTAATCGGGTGCAGTGTTTTATTTCCAAACCTTATCAAAAACACTGATTGATCTGATCAGCTACCACAGGAAATCACACACTTCCAGGACAGGGTGCAATGGTGTGATATGTAACACAAGTACCAAAGAATGAATTATGTTAACAAAAAAACGACATCAACACTTCAACACAGTATTATGCTCCATGTTGATCTGAGTTTAACATGTTTGCTGTCATAATACCTACAAAAAAATGTTGAACTGTGGTGCATGTTTAAGAAAACATGTTTTCTTGCCAACCTGCAATTTTCTATTTGTTTTAACGCCACCTTGTGGTGTCAGAGGAAAAGCACAGAAGGGCTTTCAGAGAGCATACCCCTCCACCAACAGTCCCCGAAATGAAACCACTAGACTAGTCACTCTACAAACAACAATAACTCTACATGCTGCACAAGTCCTCCTGCTTTTAATATATTTTGTTGCTTCTAGTATTTTTTTTATCTTTTGCTTAAAGTATACATTTTATTTATATTTTCTTTATAATTGTACACACACACCACAGCAAATTCCCTGTATTTGCAATAAAACCAGATTCTGATTAACTTCACTGGATCCAAATCTTTATTTTTGTTCTGCCCCAAATGACACACACACATAAATATATTTCTCTCAACAAGATCAGTGAATTATTATCTGAGAAATGGAAACGTTGAAGGAAGTGATTTGATCTAGATCCAGTTCCTTCCTGACCCTGATGTCACATCTGTCGACCAAGTATTGCGGAAATCCGTCAATAGTAATTTGTGTAATCCTGCTAAATAACAGACAAACAGCCACTCATAATCATGTAAAACCATATTGTTTATTTCTCATTCAAAACTGTATTAAAATATTTGGTCTCGCAGGGCTTTGCTCAAACACAGTGCAACATGTCAGAAAACAGAAAAAAAACATAGAAAAAAAACATAGATCAGTATTAAGTCAAACAAATTCTTTCAGTCTTAACAAATGAAACGATCCTGAGCTTTTAACACGATTGCACCGTCGCAGATAAATCTTAACTGGTCTGATCAGTGTTTGATATTTACATAGAGTTCATATTCTCCAGCAATCACACCAACAGTGATTTCTGTCCCTGGAATTGTGCTTTATGGTGGTTACACACAGTCCAATGTCCTCTCATCAGTGCAGTTCACCTACGGCCAAGAAGCAGAGTATGAGCTGGAGCAGCAGCGCCTGAATGGAGCCTTTGGTTTCTGGTGCTGGGGAACGAAAACATGTTGAGAGGGAAGTCAGATACAGGAGGCATTTCAGCTGCTGGTGTCCGTGTGTCACTTGTTTTTAAAAGCAGCGGGAAAAAATAAGAATTTCTTCAAGAAAATCACCCTTAATATTATTGTAATAGAAGCTATTTATTGTAATAATGTGTGTCTTAAATTCCCTCAGATAATCTGAAGTTTCAGATTAGGTGGTGCAGTGACAATAATTCCTAATAATATGTAGAGTTTGGGTGCTTACCATGTGAGGAGTTTTCTGGAAAAAAAAACAAAACATAAATTGAGATAATTGAGAAATCCTCTTTAACTGCTGTATATTTTAATAAACACACACACACAAACACAATCACACATACACACACGTACGCACGCACACACACACACACACGCACCTTCGATGGTGATGGTGGTCTCCATGCCCGCTCGGATGTGATCAGTCACATGACAGTGGAGCAACCAAGTCCCTGGGATCCCGGCCACCATCTCCACAGTCTGGAAAGTCCCCGGGAAGAGGTCAAAGACGTCTGCACGGTGGACATGGTCCGTCTGAAACACACACACACACACACACACACACACAAACACACACACACAGTGCATAAGGTACAACATAAGGGAACAAAAAAGAGGATATAAACACACTGTGGTTGCCCCCACCCAGATTGCTAGGAACCTGTACAGACCAGCAACTCTCCATTAACCGCCAACATTTCTGCAACACCCCGTTTGTGTAGACACATGCTGCACAACATCAGGAGTATACGCCCCCTTCTTGTTCAGAAGGCGACGCAGGTTCTGGTCTGCCTTCTAGTGCCATCTGACCTCTGCGACCCATCCAGAATGCAACAGCTTGACTGGTCATCAACCTACCTAATTACACTCACACGACTCCGCTCCTCCGCTCCCTTCACTGGTTACCAGTGGCTTCCCACATCCCCTTCAAGACACTGTACATTCGTATAGTGCTGTGAACGGATCAGGCCCAGTCCAGTCTACATCCAGGGCATGGTTAAACCTTATACCCCAGCCTGTCCACTCCACTCTGCATCGGCCAATCGGCTTGCTGTTCCCCCAATGCCAATTAGTCAATCCACAAAATCACGACTGTTTGCAGAAAGTCTACACATCTTCCACCACAGACTAAAAACACATCTCTTCTAACAGCTTGGTCAAGATGATGATGTCTAATAACCATCATTGCTCTGGTGTTTATACTTAATAAAAAAACAGCTAAATGATATGTAATGTAATGTAAAAGTCATTATCATCATTGTTGCAGCCCCACTACAAGATTAAACCAGTGGTATTTGTGTATAAATACCATTGCCTCACATGCTTTTAATAAAAGAAAATAACAACAATCTTTTTCCATTGGTGTTGTAAGTTACCTTGTAGGTGAAAGTCTCAGCGTGGAAGTGAACGGTGTGCATGTCCACTTCGTTGCCCATTCCCAGTAGATACCAGTCGACCTTCTGGCCCTGCCTCATCACCAGTCCATGGAGGTTACCGTACAGCTTACCATTGATCCCTTCAACATACACATTCACTCAGAGAGGTTAACACACACTCACGTCATCACACAGAGAATCACACTACAAACATTTTCAGGAAGGAAACCTAGTATCACAGATCTTCCTTTTACGTGTTGACACCAACCCCAACTGGAGTGTGGCTACCCGACCCAAGCCCATCGGGATCCATCGACCAAGTTCGGACAAATAATTTGAAATCAGATCACGTTGGTTTGGGCTACCCATTTGATTTATAGCTAGGTTAGTTTTGTCTCAAATAGGGGCAGCACTCATGATTTCTCATGAAAATCCATAAATGTAAATGTTTATAATAGATTTTATGGTTTCACTTCCCCCCCCCCCCCCCTTCTTTTCTTATCTCTCACCGTGCATCATGTTACTTTCTTCAAATTCATCGTCGTACGTGAAGGCATCGGGGTCGACGCCGAGGTACGTCCTGATGTTCTCTTCCAAGTACCAGGACTGGTTTTCATCATGCACCATAAAGAGCAGAGCGAACTCCTTCTCCACGTCAGCCCTCTGTCTGTCGGGCCCCTCGCCGCGCCGCAGAGTCCCGGGCCTGCATATCACCAGAGGCCCCAACAGACCACTGTACAGATCCTGAACATAAACAAAGGAGGCTGCTCCGTCTCAAACATGTAGTAAATCTTTTACCCAAAGAAGAGACACTTCCTTTCAACAGCAACTCGGTGAATCCTGATGCGACTGTGATTGTCTACGGAGTGTATGCACCTTAATGAAATCAACCTTGGAGTAGTAGGCGTAGGAGATGCAGTTAGGATCCGAGACCCCCGGACCAGAGCTCACGGGAACATCCCAGGTCAACTCGAGTATGTGACCTGAAGACAAGAGAACACAGGACAAAGAAAAGTCAATCCGACTTTTGTAAGAGAACTTTACACTTAACTTATTTTGTTCAAATTTGCCTCTCACCAGGTTTGACAGGAATGTGCGCGCCACTGGCTCTGACTCCGTGTGCAGCTATCGAGTATTCACGAGTGGCCTTGTTCTTGAATGAGATCACGATCTGCTCTCCTACTTCCGCTTTGATTATTGGTCCTACAGGGGACGAGAGAACACGGGTTGTCTTCAGCCTTTTCTGTCTTCTCTTTTTTTCTCTTTCTCTTTTTTTTTTAATAGTCCCAAACACATGCACAGACCTGCAAAGGCACACTCATGTAGGTAGGGAAATTTAACCTCTGCTTTTGACCCATCTGGTGCAGGACACACAGAGCAGTGAGCGACCCTGTGCGGCGCTCGGGGAGCAGATGTTTGGGGAGTAAGGTGCCTTGCTCAGGGGCACTAGACAGGGTAGGGAGACTCTTGGATTTTTTTTCAATCCAGGTTCGTCTTTTGTTGTCTCTCCGTGGAGTCGAACCAGAGACAAACCAGAAGCCTCCCCGCCCATAGTCCAAGTTTCTGCCACTAGACCACCGCCTCTCACTTCTCCAAACAAACAACACAGAGTGCAGCTGAATTTACCCATTATTTCCAGGTGCTGTTGACTGGGCAGCCGTTTCTTCTGAACCCTGAAGGTGTCGTCTGTGTATTCTCTGTACACCACCTTCTTATAGCGTGATCCGATGCTCCTCGGCCCTTTCTCCACAAAATCGCTGCCTGGACTGGGAGACATGTGCCAATTTGCTCCCATTAACATATGGTTATAAGTAAATCTACTAATCACATGCTCCGGCTCTGACACCGAAATGCATCATCCTACAATTATCATGCTCGTACACACACACACACACACACACACACACACACACACACACATACACACACACACACGCACCCACACACACACGCACACACACACACACACACACACACACACACACACACACACACACACACACACACACACACCTGTCCTGTAATGTGGCCTGGTGCTTCTCCAGCTCCCAGGTTCTCTCCGGTGAGTAATCCCACTCGATTTCTTCAGCACTGATGAAATACTCCACAATCTTAGTTGGCTGAATGCGGGTGTGGGTGTGCTTCACTTGACGGCTTGGGCAATAGTCGACTCTGTACTGCTGCCTCATGCCAGCTGAGTAGTGGTCAGTCACTCTGCAGCTCACTTCATACACACCTGACAGAGAAATGGAAGAGGTGAATGTAAGATAAGAT
The DNA here is from genome assembly GCF_949316205.1 of Platichthys flesus. Classification (NCBI taxonomy): domain Eukaryota; kingdom Metazoa; phylum Chordata; class Actinopteri; order Pleuronectiformes; family Pleuronectidae; genus Platichthys; species Platichthys flesus. Next base: position 11,388,697 of record NC_084959.1, on the reverse strand, counting down.
AAGGTAAGATAAGGTAAGAAATAGAAACAATAAATGATTTCAATGACACGATACGACATGACAAGATAATGCCTCCTTTTTTATTAAAGGAGGATATGATGCAATTTTAAACATGTTAACCTAGTTCATTTTTTGTGGGAAAAACAAAGACAAATGTTTATTAAAGGCAGGTTTCTTTTTTAAAGACTACTCTAACAGTCAGCATAGTTGACTCGTTTAAAGTTTACAGCATCCACAATGACGCGTTGACACTGTATCTGTTACTGATTTCTGATTTGTTTATGAGGTTTTTCGAGAGCAGACGTCATTCAAATGGAGGAGAAAGAACATTCCACTAACCCAAGCAGCAAACAAACATCCCATAAATCATACAAATACAACAGAAAGCTTTGAACTGTTTGCATAGTGGTTATTGCTGATTCCCGTTGTCAAGTGTTGTGTTTGGCGGTCAGAGGACACATGGCATATGAAGGAGGAAATGTGCTTTGAGTGAATGTGAAGAGCAACACGACTGACCAGGGGTGTTGGGCTGCATGGAGACACTGGCAGTGATGTGAGGGAACACGCTGACTGTGTCACGGGTTGTGCTCTGCTTGGTGAAGGTGTTCCCTTCAAAATAAACACCATGGATGTCCACCTCTGTGCCCAGGCCGAAGGTGTACCACCAAACTTTGTCCCCGGCGCACATCTCGAGTCCCGCAAGGTTCCCGTACATGCGTCCGTTCACAGCTTTAAGTGATCGAGAAGATTTAATCAGGACAACACACATCAAAAGTAGGAAGTGCACTGAAATGATCGTACAAATGGTATGAGAGTGGCTATAGGAAGTATTTAAATGAGATACAACTACATGCTCTTAGCCAAGCACACTGATTACCGTGCATCATATTGCTCTCGATGAAGTCCTGATCATCTTTATTTGACCCTTTGTTGCCAAATTTTTGAATATTCTCCTCCAAGTACCAGCTCATGTTTTCATCCATGACAGAGAAGAGCAGGAAGAACTCCTTGTCCACATCTTTCTGTGAAGCAATGCACAAACAGAGCTGACAATAAGGACACTGCCGCAGCTGCAGGTAACAGCATGAACACAGAAAACACATTAAGATGTTTTAGACTCTTAAACTCATCTTTGAACATGCAAACATCAACGACTATATTTTCTTCTCAGCATTTTTATTCTCAGCCTCATTATTTTATCTGCAAAGGCACAAATACTTGGTGGCCCTGAAGTGTAAGACATCATTGGTCAAATCAGAAAAAAACAATTAAGAATAGCAGAAAGGGACGTTTGTTGTGACGGTTGACCTGTCTTTGTTTTTAAAAGGAAAGAAATGCTGCCAAAAACGTGTTTGGTGATTTGTTGTCGCCTTTTGTGTTTTACCTTCGTGTTTGAAGGAGGCACTTCAGGGCCACCATACAAATCGACAACGATGATTGAAGTTTTATTTTTGTAACAATTATTCCATTAATCAATCCTTGTCAATCCATGATTCAATAAAACAATTAAAAGCAAACAGTTGTGGGTTGAAGATTATTTAAATAAGGGATTTCATTCTCTGCATGAGATATTTTGTACCCGGGTTCCCTTCTCCGTCAGCGCTCCTCTCTTACACACGAGCAAAGGTCCCACAAGCCCAGAGTTGGTGTCCTCTGCAGGATCAGTGCCGGAGTAGTAGAGGTAGGGGATACAGAGGGAGTCAGATGGAGACGGACCCTCGAGGACCTGCCAGGTGTAGACGAAGCGCTCGCCTGGGCCAACGTGGGAGCCGGGCTTGTCAACACCTGCAGTATAACAAAGTCCCGCGATTATCCGATCTGGTATCACTTCAGTCATTTGTTAATCCCCACAGATATGATATCAAAGACGCTGCTGACATTACCAGTGACCTTGGTTCTTTCAGAGAGCATTCATTTGTATTCCGGTCACAGAGCAAACATAAAACTATATAACCAATAAAACTTGCACAGAGAAAATGGTGCTACGGATCTGAATGTATTCGGCTTGCCTAAAAACAATGAGAGCTATATCACTCCTAAAATTAACAATAAAAACAAGGTTAAATTAAGGCCCAGGTGGTGTCACAATCAAAGTTTGTGTCTACAAATTGAGCCTGGCAACACTTTTCATATGTCGATTAGTGATATTCGGAAATTAAAACACATTTCATTGCAATACAGCTTGTGAATTACTTATTTTGGAGTTTTTTTGTTCATACAAGTATTAGTCAAGCCCTCATTAGAGGCACAAAAAGGGAAATATATCCAGTCATATTCAAGTAGAATTCAGATGCTAATATCTGAACTTTTCAATTATCGGCTGCAGCATCATTTTTATCGATCCACTCCCCTGGTTTTCACTCAATTTGAGTTCTGATATTTAACAATTATATCACAGTTTCTCGGTTGTGAATAAGAATCTGTGGCTGCCTCCTCACCGTCCTCATAGCTGGTTCCCTGGGAGAGTTTGTCATAGTGCACGCCGTGAGGCTGGATGCTGTAATTTCTATCAGCCTTATTCATGAACGTCACTCTGATAGTGTCTCCTTCCTCTGCCCTCAGGACCGGACCTGGACAAATACAACAAACAGATTAGTGGAACTGGACGAGGCAGAAGATAGAGAGAGAGAGAGAGGGCAAAGGCATAAGACAAGCAGAGATCTGTTTTTATCAAATCTGGAACGTCTTACCAAGGATTCCTAAATGTCCAGGATCAGGTGATTTTGAAACAGTGAAGGTATTGTCTGTGTACTCCTTGTAGATCACCTTCACGTATTGTCCCCCGATCCTCCCACCGTCTCTGCCAAAAAACATCTCTGATGCACTAAGAGAGAAGCAGGGGAGGGGGGAGACAGAGAGGAGGTAGAGATTAATGTTAGGTCTGGATGAATCAGCAGCGTGACAGTGGAACTGAACAGAATAAACATGTCTCCAGTCAGAGAGGGTTTCACCGTGTCAGGTCAGAGAACAGTAACATAAACAACTGTGTGATAGGACACTCCCCTGACTTTAGAATGACTTTTTGATGGTCTCTATTTAGACTGGGTTTGGATCCGCAATTTGATTCTTTTAGGCTTCTAACTTATCATTTCCTGCTTTGCTTTGTAGTTCTTACCTTACATGCCCCTTACTTCTTTTAACTTCCTGTCTTCGTCCTGTTTGTTTTATCCACGTCACAATGCTGGGGAACTTTGGTCAATTCTCTTTGATGAAGTCTGCAGGAATGCTGATGTACAGAACGTGTGCATAAAGCCCTCTCCCAAACTATCGCACTTGTTCTTTCTACATGCAAAACCATCCATCTGTGACATCTCAGACTTCTGCTCTAATGATATATGCAGCTGATGGCTGTAAAGCACATAGGTCATTCCACATTAGGTGCTTTGAAAGATGTTATAGTCTAATTACAGCTGTAAAGTTATTTGCATCATAGATGTAGTTTAGGACTGGATGTTAGGCGGACTGACTGTGATGAACGGACCAGTTGATGCAATAAAACAAGCACGGATGTGGCCCCCGATAATCAAAATAGTTTGGAGAAAACTGGCATGGATCCCTGTGTGCATTGGGCTGGATAATGATCCACCCCTTACTCAGCAGGGACCCTGTGTGTTATCATTAATTACAGTAGGTTGAACTCTCCAGTCCAGTGTGTTGCTCACGTCTGCCCACCTTTCAGCCTCGGTGAGGGACACGTTGTTGATCAGGTCCTTTTCAGAGGGAGCATAGCTCCACAGGAGCTTTTCTGCTGCCAGGTAGAAATTCCTCACAGTGCCGCCTGGCGCTGCAGTGATGGCCTCACTGCCACATGAACTCACTTCATAAAAGGCCTGCATCCCGGCTGCAACAGGTAAGAGACATGCACAAAAATATTACACAGACCAACTCTGGATATTCAGATTTACGATAAATCAATTATAAATACTCCAAGGTTCAGTTTAAACTGTCAACGCCCTTATCTTGTAGCTGACATCCTATTAAAGAGAGGTCAAGATCTGAACTAAACTAAACTACCAGAGGTGTGGTTTGGAGGGTAAATAACACTTTCTTTGAACAACACAGGAATAAGAATAAACATTATATAAAGCCTGGAATGATACAAAGGAATTCTATGACAGTTATTCATAGTATGTTCATAGCAAATAAAACTCATTCATCTCGTTGATTGATAGACTTTGTTCCTGGCGTCTTTTGAAATACAAGCTTTAAGACTCGTTACATCACAAACTGACATAATGGCCTTGACTATACCTCACAAAAACGAATTCTCCCCCTGTCAGCAACTCAGTAAGTCTCTGTGCAAAGAGGTGAAAGGTCAGGAGCCCTACCCTGCAGGTGGTCATTGACCTGGCAGGTCAGCAGCCACTTCCCTCCTGCTCTCGGGACCATTTCAGCGGTAGCAAACGTGGCAGGGGACAGGCTGAGGACGTCTGTGCGATGGCCACGGTCGAGCAACGTGTTTCCATGGAAAAAGGCTGTGTGAATGTCAACTTCGTTGCCCATGCCGAACAAATGCCAGGCCACTGCACGGTCCTGGCACAATTTGATCCCGGGCAAGTTACCAAACATGTAGCCGTTAATGGCTGTAACACAGAGAATCCAACAGAGCGAGGTCAGAGGAAAGGACAAAGACACCTCCTTTCATAGCATATGTTGAGCAAATGTGTGAAAATTAGGTTTGCGATCATATTTGAAAGACACACCGTGCATCAGGTTTGACTCATGGAAGTCTTCGTCATCTACGACTCCATCTGGATCCGAGAGGCTCTTAATGTTGTCCTCCAGGTACCAGCTCAGGTTCTCGTCCACTACGTTGAACATCAGGAAGACGTCCTGGTCCACATCATTGCGGGCTGAGTCTGTGACGGATTCTGGCTTTGTCTCCTTCAAGGTTCCTGCGCTCATGCAAAAACATGAAACATAGGTCTTATGCAGACTTGGTGCTCAAGTGCTCAGCTTTAAGTACATGTGTTTACACCTGGCTCTAAAATGTGTCCTAAATATGATTCCTCTGTTCACTTCGTGATTAGATCTCACTTCCCTGCTCTATATGAGATTATCACTAGCAGCACAGGCGAGCAAGCAAGAGAGAGAGAGGAGTCAGGAGGGGCTGAATCAATCTTCGTATTGTGGCGTAGGTTACAAACAAATCCACATATGGTCCCTGTAGTGGGTCCAGATGCATTTGTGTTTGCACAGTGAGGAGAATGTGGCCACATGTGTCGCAGAGAACTCCTAAATGTGGTTTTAATGATCAGATCTCAGTAGGGATTTGAATGTGCTCAGAGCTTTACCTAAGATAACACCGAAGATTTGGGATGGGATGACTCAGGATGGATGTTAATATAAGGTCTGAACTGGGTCATAGATGTAGCAAAATAGCAGGTTAGGGTTAAAATATTTTATATGAAGGTAGCCAAACACTGATAGAGGCACATTTCATTTTCCTCGCCTCTGGTTTCCCAATATCTTTGTTTTAGACAGGTTCAAAAAGGCCCTTGGTGACTGTAACTATGACTCACGTAAAACAGTTATCCTTCTTCTGAAGTAAAAAACAATACATAGCTTGTGCTCACATATCTTCATACCTTTCTTGCAGGTGAGCAGAGCCCCGATAAGTCCAGAGGCAATGTCCTTAGGAGCGTCTACGTGAGAGTGGTAGGCCCAGGTCAGGCAGTTAGCATCATCCTCCGTGGGGGCAAATTCTGGCCTGACCTCCCAGCGGTAGGTGTAGCTGCCTTGTGGGGGAACGGAGTCATCCTCCTTCAACCTGCTTGATGTCCCATCTGGATAGAGCGCCCCTGGTGGGAAAATACAGTATGTTTATGTTGAGATTTTTCTGTTTAGAGAGCAGCTCTGCCTGCCGCTCTGACTTCATTGTTACGCCAGTAGAGCCACATCTAAATGGTAAGGGTTAGGGTTTGAAACGTGATAAGGACGAATTTAGAAAATAATAGGCCTGAAACAAATGATTCTAAAAGATGCATATTATATGCTTCAGTTGTTTAGGTTTACAAATCATGGTGATATCTACTTCTTCTCTATCTCTGCTAAGCTTACAGCCTCCACGTGTGTGTGATCTATATACACATAAACACCTCAGTCTTAGTCATGGGCACACCGACCTCTGTCCCCATATGCACTCGTCATGAGAAATAATTAAGGACACACTTATCTGATTTCAAAGTTTTATGTGTGTCGTCCCCACTTCCCCCTTCAGAGTCAATAGGCCCACAACTCTCTCCCTTCTTGTGCAAGGTGCTGTTTATTAAAACTATTTGACTCAACAGCTGATAGTTAAAGTTTATCTGAGCTTGTGTGCCATATAGAAAGACTGATGCACCACAGGCTCCAGCCTGCATTCTGTTGAAAGAGGAAACACCAAATTTTACTTTCACTTCTGTTTTCTTTTAAGACTTTTGAAATCCTTGAACCAGGATGGATACTCCTACATAGGTGGGGGATGGGGGCTTTGTTACATAACAACGGGCTGCAAAGGTCAGAACACTTGAAAGACGTTTTGACAAGAGGCCACATCTTCCATGTAGGTCACTGAGTTATGGCTGTTGCCATGTCACTTACTGCACTTGTACACAGGGCTCTTAAAGTATGTCTCACATTGGACTTATCCATTTTCTTTCCTGCCTCTCAGTGTCTTATTAGAGACAGGATTGTCACTGGAGCAGAGGAAAACATGCTAACATGCCATAATTTCGTTCAACAAGATCCATGAACTATTCTTTGGTGAATTGGTGAAAATGTCAACAAACGCCCTATTTTAAAATGTTAAAAAAACCTGGTTCTGCCCCTGATACTGGGTCTGCACCGAAATGGCTTCGGCTTCTTTTCCTGACCCACTTCATCCTTCAAGTTTCGTGGTAATCCATCAGGGAGTTATTTCTGGTCCTTCTAACTAACAGACAAATAAACACGGACAAAAACATAACCTCCTTGGCTGATGTAAAAATGACCATATATGTAATGTAAAGCATAACTTATTAATTTACTGCCTTTCTGTGTGAAAATACAATATGTGCATTTCTATGATCACATGTACTGTATTGCTAGTGTAACACTCTACCCTCTGATTTCTTATCATAGAAGACTCCATGGGGATGCATGGAATAGCCCCTGGATGCAAAGTTCTTCAGGTGGATCGTGATAACGTCATCGACCTCCGCGCGCAGGATTGGCCCCAGGAAGCCCAACCACTCAGGCCGGGGAGCCTGTGTGCTGTATGTGGCGTCCGTGTACTGCCGGAACATGGCCTTCTTATAAACGCTGCCCATTCGGTGGTCTCCTTTTTCCAGGAACACAGACGCATGCCTGAGATCGAGACAGAAAAACATGGGCGATACAGACCAGACACAGCAGGGGATTCACACACAGAGGAGGGTATGCAGGAGGTGGATGAGAAAGAGATGGCAAGTAATCCTGTTTCTGTTTGCACATCTTAAAGTATTATAGAATATTCTCAAAACAGGATTGCAAAATGACACACACTCCTATCTCACCGTCATGATATATATTTTTGCAACAAGCACAGATATTTGTAAGGAATGTTAAAGCACAAGGAGAAACACAACATCCATTAGAGCTAGATTATATATGCATACACCGTCAGAGCAATGCAAATTCTTACTTTGTGTGAAGATACAAACTGCATCCCTGTGACCAACTATACAACTATAAATATTTACAAAAAAATACCTTTAAGTTACCTTTCCCCTGCTGTCCATTGGTTTACTTGTTTGTTTGTGAGCAGGGATACGCAAAAATCACTCGACTGATTTCTAACTATCTTGGTGGAAGGACTGGACATGGTCCAAGGAAGAAATCTTTACATTTTGGTTCAAATCTGGAAACAGTGGTAAATGGCAGATTTATTTGTCACTTGTATTTTTGAAAATGTTTTGCTAATTTTCCTGGGATCCATGGATCAGACACATTTAGAGGACTGATGGGCTTGATTCAAATTAAGGGGGTTAGAAGGTATTCGCTCTATTAAATTCTTTTTATCTTTTAAATTCTTTACTGTCTTTGTCCATAACTAATGGAAATTCACATCAAACCGCACATGAGCAGGTCACAAAGCTCTTCACACTATAATCCTGCAGAACAAATTGTATCTCTCCAACCACTGGACTTGTCACTATTGTGATTACATGTTTCTTGTAGTTAAGGACCCGTTACAAGAGCTGCGGCAAACACACTCTTGCTACTGCACATCCAGCACATAGTCAAGACAACAAGGATGGAAAGCATAATGTTAAGTCGATGCATGCATGGGTCGTTGTTTGCTGACAATCTAAAAGGGGGTTTTACTAAGCCCCTGGTCTGAGAAATTGTGTGCTCATGATCAACCACCCTCCCTCTAAGGAGTGAGTCAGGAAAAGTCCAGCATTTCCTGAGGATGTTTTGTTGCTTCAAAGTGTTCTTTCTAAGAAGAGGAGGCAAACTGGAATAATCAAAGCGCGATTAGAAAAATCATGATTATGAGTGAAAGAGGGCTGTAGTCCATGTGTTTGTCAGGTCCGTGAAAAGCAGCCTTGTCATCTCCTCTTTACAAATTACATTTTCCATCTGAATCCATTAATGTACTTTAAATTACCTGAAAATCAAAGCAGCGCGTTATGCTGTGTGTTCTGAGAGTCTTTTAATCTAGTGATAATTATAAAAACAAAAAAAAAACTTCCCTTAATCTACCATCTAACCTCCAAATGACAACATGGGCTCTATCAGATTTACAGCCAGGAGGAACACAGCTGCCGGCCACGTTAACAGTATTATTTCTGGGCTAAGCTTTCCATCTAAAACTTAAAGGCGAAGTACATTAAACGTTCCTAATCACCGGGTTGGAGGCATTCAGAAAATCCTCACAAAGTCCAGACTTTGCACCCACTTACATCTTTCTGCTGATGCAGCTACTTTGCAAAAACATAACAGTATTGAGGTGCCTGATGAAAACTTTTCTCTGATTTATATGGGAAGCAGATGTTTTGTGTGGCCCTGGTTTATCTAGCTGCTGATCGCAGGACGAAGAGCAGATATTTGCTGTTAGTCACCATCCTCTGTAAATGCCAGACGGTCAGTTACGCACCCAACAATCCCCTGAGAAGTCTAGACACGGACAACACGACTTAGTGCAGAACTTTTCCATTTTAAAACTTATTGTAATCTTTGTGCTAATAGTAGGGATCTTTCAGCACTTACATCACTTCAGGTGTGTCAGTAATATCAACACCTCACATGTCAATTTAACGTGTATGATTAATGATTGGATGATAACACAAATTCAATACCTTGACAGAAGAAAGCAAGATTATAGAGAAACTTGAAGTTGCTTATAATGATGGTATAAGAGACTACTACACAAGAGACTGAGATAATGTAGTGCGAGTGAAATGTTTGTCGCTGCAGGATTATTTACTTTCCAATCTGTCCTAAGAAATCTCATGTGTACATGTATTTGCAGCTCAGTGACTCTGAAAATGAAATAATCTCTGTTTTATGAAATATATAGTAGTACTGCAAACTATGAAGTCCAGCTGTGGATACATTGGTTTAGTTGTTAGTGAATAATGAACATGTCAATAATAATGAATCACATTTTCCTCTGTATTAACCATATGGTTAAGACTAGTACCTGTTAAAAAATGTAGAAATATTATGATAAACGGATGTTGGAGGATTATAAATTTAGTATTAATATTGAGTGTAGTATAGAATAGTAGTATAATGCAGTATAATATACATTAGTACAGTAGGCTATAATATGGTATTGTATCATATAGTATAGTTTAGTAGCCTATGGTACAGTATATAAATCTAAATCAATCAATCAATCAAAAATATGCTTATTTAAATCTTTTTACTGTCTTTGATTGTATTTCATTCTGGACCCTGAATCTGAAGAATAGAATCTACGTCATGTCAGTGTATCACAACTCACTCGTCATTTCCGACCCGTTTCCCGTTGAGCAGATTTTTGCCACTTGGAGCATAGTCCCACGCTTCCTCAATGATCCCCACATAGTAAACTCTGTCCCGGCTGCGCGTCCCTCCCGCCCCGGAGGACAGGAGCGACAACATCCACAACAAACAACCCGCAAACAGCCTCAAAGTCTGGGCCATGGTGCAGAGGGTCGCTCCTCTTACTGGTCCCGCGGCAGAGCTGTGCAGACGGTCGGGGAAGCGGAGAGCACCAGTGTCTCCTCCATGTACGCACACAGTCACTCTCACTGCTGCTGCTGCTGCTGCTGCTTCAGTTCTTATGAAAGTGCGCAAAGGGGGGGAACAGTTGGTCTATTCAGCAGGAGCGAGCACCTCCTCCTCCTCCTCCTCTTCCTCCTCCTGTGGTATCCGCCATCAGACGTGCACGGACGATGATAATAACCACTCAATGTTCTCCAGTTAATTACCAATGATTGAAATCTCCTACTGGGAAATAAAGGTAATTAATCTACTTATACTGAAATGCAGACTCAAGCAGCGTGGATTGTCTCAATTGGCTGTCAGTTTTCCAGAGGTGATGAATAAGCATGTTTCTCAGCTGGTGCGAGTGCACCTAAGAGAACTGTTTGGGATTATAATGAAACATTGCAATTAAAAAAATCAAATATTATGGCCTGTAATTAGGATGTGATTTTCTCGGTCTGATTATTAAATCTTCCAACCTCATCACTTTTTGATAAATCAAAGAAGAAGTGTCTTTGAGTCATAAAGTCAGTTATAAACCATTTATCTGAACAACTTGGTTTGCCAAGTAGAGAAAGATATACCTCGTTTTATTTGACACCGAATAGAATAATTTGAGATAGTTTAAAAAGGAAACCAAAACTTAATAAGTTCCCTTGCAATGGGATTTGCAAATTATCAAAATAAGTCCCCTTGTGCCAAATTCATTAACATTCAAATAGCAAGTAGCTGAGCTCTTTAAATTAAGTTGAGATATTTCTTTTTTCCTGGTTGTAGAAATACTACACAACCAATGAAATAGACTTCATCTCAAACTAGCGCCTCAAACCTTGCATCTAAACAGTGCAGAAGCTGACACCTGCTGACCAGCTCTGAACAGTGCAGCAGCAGAGATCAAGCTGGGTGAACTGTTGGCTCCACATCTCATATCTATGCTTCCTTTTTCTAAAAATCTCAGAGGTGATATGATGCAAAAACCAACACTGTGTACATTTTATATTGGAAATAAAGTCACAATGATGCAAGGCTTAAAAAAGTGCACTGTTATTACTCTGGTATGTGCTTGTATAGGTCAACAGGGTCAATCTCTCCACTCGGGGGATGATTATGTTGTCTTTTGTCTTGTGGCTCTATTGTGACCCCTGAAATCCAAGCCTGTAGAAACAGGGCTGTTTCAAGGGACTTTGAGGGCCCCAGGTTAAAGGGACCTGGGGGTGGTCGTTGTTGGTGACTATTGTGATCAGCCCTTCTCATGGGCCCCCTGTCAGTTCGGAGTAATCACCTACTCTGCCGACCCTGTTGGGACACCTCAGTGTGAAAGAATACACTGTTCCACAAGATCACGTGAGCTCTCGTGTCAATTTCATTCAGGCATCTGCTCAGTGATCCACTGTGGAATAGACACCTCTGGAAATACAAATGATTTCTGGACGATTTCTACACTGTTCACGATATTCTGCTTGGTTGAATCGAAGGATTCCCATGCTATCCTCAGGTATGTGTTTTTGTGCTATTGATTTACTTTACAAATTTGGTGCGTAATTTCCCAACAATCTAGTTGCAGGTCTAGTGGCAGAAACTTGGACTATGGGCAGAGAAGGTCTCTGGTTCGTCTCTGGTTCGACTCCACGGAGAGACAACAAAAGACGAACCTGGATTGATCTGTCCAAAAATCCAAGAGTCTCCCTACCCTGCCTAGTGCCCCTGAGCAAGGCACCTTACTCCCCCAACAACTGCTCCCAGAGCGCCGTACATGGTTGCTTACTGCTCTGTGTGTCCTTCACCAGATGGGTCAAAAGCAGAAGTTAAATTTCCCTACCTGCATGAGTGTGCATTTGCATGTCTGTGCATGTGTTTGGGATGAATAAATGGATCTTAATCTCAATCTTAATCTTAATCTTAATAAAAGAAACACACTCATGCTGCTGTGTACATTCACACATCCACATGTCTCCCTGCAGTGTTAACATCTTGCGTCACATTAAGCCTAAATTCAGATTGAGAGGTTTACGAATAAAGAAGTTCTAAGAACAAAGCTTTTACATAGTGTTACACAGCAACACATCTCTACTATACTAATCTTTATAAATCTGGTTTCAATGAATAACTGGGTTTTTACCAAAGTAACACTCTGCATATTCAGCTTAATCTTGAGAAATGATTTGGTGGAGCAAAAGTATTTGGACGACTGTCAATCCAATTTCCAAGAATGAATTTTAACTCAATTCAAACTTAATATCACAAAACACATTTTAAACAATTAATTGTGACAATTTGACTCCAGGTTATAAATGAATCCTACACTTTTTTATGAACAAAACTTCTGTCTGTATGACTGTTTTAAACCAGAAGATGGCGCCCTTGAGTATCTACTCAACTTTATTATTCTAAATGCAATTCTTTTTGACTCAAAAACTGAATTTTGTTGTTCTTATTGATCCAGCTTATTATTAATGTATTGCTGTATTTAATGTATGAAAGGTCCTGTATAAATATAATGTATTGATATTATTATTTGTATGATTGTTATTATTATTATAAAACATTGCAGACGAAATACTTTTCACTGGGATTTGAGTTTTGAACACAGGATCAGGATTTACTCCAGTTACCATTTTACTTCTAGCGCCGTGCGCGTTCACATCTGTTTTGCGTGTCATCGCTGGCATGGCAGTGAACGCGCACGCTTGGTGTACTGGGTGCTGTGGTCAGTGTTGTTCAGAGGTTCAGACCTGCAGTCATGGGCGCTCTGAGCAAAATACCACACAACTGCTACGAGATCGGTCACACATGGACCCCGTCGTGTGCGCAGGCTGCCGTGGACATAACCCGGGGGGCTCTGGAGGTCTCCTTCAAAATATACGCTCCTCTCTACCTGGTAGGTTTCACCCGCTGTTCTGAGACTTGTACACTCTGGGGCTAAAGTTAGCCAGCTAGCCAAGTAATGCTAACAACCTCTGCTAAACGTCATAAAGATTAGCTGCGGTGTCAACTAGCTTTCTGTCGGGGACTCACTGCACCTCGTTTCCGGGAGGTTTCGGGCTGTTCTGAATCACATTGCATCCAGAACACAAGGGGCCTCCTCAAGAGGACTTTCTGCTGACTTCTAGAGAGGAAGTCTGGGTTCAGACATCCAAATAGAAGGGGTCCACCTGGGTGATGACTTCCAGAGAGTCCACCTGGTTGCTGACTTCCAGAGAGAGTCCACCTGGGTGATGACTTCCAGAGAGTCCACCTGGGTGCTGACCTTGAGAGAGGAAGTCTAGGTTCAGACTTCTGGAGAGTCCACCTAAGTGCTGACCTCCAGAGTGAGTCCCCCTGGGTGCTGACCTCGAGAGGGTGTCCGCCCGGGTGCTGACTTCCAGAGAGAGTCCACCTGGGTGCTGACCTCCAGAGAGGAGTCTGTCTGGGTGCATACACAACACATTTTTTTAAACTGGACAGTCCACATTTACACATACAGTGATGCAGTGTACAGATATGGACAGGGAAGTGTTTGTCAGAATCAAAAGCTCGATCAGTTTCTTAATCCTTCTTTGTCGGTAATAATGATAATAATAGTAATAAAAACTTGATTTCTACAACATTGCATGCTTCACAAGTGTTGATGAATTTTTAACCATCCTCACACATTACTGTATATGCCACTATAAATAATCTATAATACATTATATCTGTACAGGAGAATAGTGCCTGTCTAGCTCAACAGATACTCCCTTCTCTCTCTAAGCAGTACCCAAGGTCAGGTTGGACCGACCAGCACTGCATTGTAGTGTCTATGTCTAGGGACTTTCATATCTGACTCAGAGGTGCCAGACAGAGAAGCACAGACTTCAACTCTCACCAACTTCATCTCTTTTTTGTATTTTATCAGGAACAAGACGAAAGGAAACTATGTGATTTAGGAATGCAACCTTAAGCTTAACTATCCAATGGGATGGGAACACCTACATATAACATAGAGAGTGATAGCAATTATAGCCGTTCACGGATGTGCTGTTAGAATGGGGGACTCATGTAGAGGGAGATATGCTGGAACCTTGATGCATCAAGTCTACATTCAAATCTTCATTATAAGACAACAGCTGAGTTCTCCTTTCTCCAGCTTCCAGAACACTTCCATAACAACAACAAGAACAAAACAAAAAAAAAACTGTTACAATTAATAAAACAAATAAATCCCCAAGGCCATATAAAGAGAGAGGCTTTTCAGGACAGCATTTAAAAGGAGCTGTGTCAGGCAGCATCAGCTGACTCCAAATTATGAACCGTAGTAAATGTGTCAAAATGCTTTCGTCCACTTCAACAAGTTTGTTCTTGCTTGGTACGAAAGTGTTTTACTCTGTCCTGAACAAGGCCTCCTTCACAGACTCCCCTTCTCCGTGAGCTTGCAGTTGCTTGGCTGTTTTCTCACTCACTGCTGCCTGTGTATCGACTCTGTCGGACTGTTGTCATGTGAAAGCTGAAAGCTCTGATCGTTCCATCCATTTTTCAGCATAACTCAGTGGCTTATCTTTTACATTACTAAAATGAAAATAAAGTTAAACAACTGATTGTCCATATCTCTTGAAAAGCCATGGTGCGGTGAAGAGGTCCAGAGATGAGCTGCTGTAAAACCCTTTATCAATTTACATCTGTTGTCTGTAGCCATTGAAACCATAAAAACTAAAAGAAATATGATGATAAACTAATAAAGAAGTGGATCAACTCCAGCACAGTCACCACCTTCAAACGTGAAGCTATTTCCCAAGTTGACATGAAAAGATGTTCAATAGGAAACAGCCAGAACTGGAAATCCAGGAATTCCCCCTGGAGCTAAAAGCTAATTCTTCCACAGAGGTGTGATGCTGTCAAAACTGTATACAAACACTACAGTATGTGCTGAAGAGTTCAGGGTTACATCTCAAAGCAGTTGTCTGTTATGCAGATCATGTATATAGCACAAAGTTTAACGTAAGCTAACATGTGAAATTCAGCTAAAGTTTGCTTAAAATTATGAAAGCTAACGGTGTTAGCAGCTACTTCTCATAGAACAATCTGTCAGTGATGGGAGCCTGTAAAAACATGCATTGTAATAATGTATTGGAAACCATCAAATGAGCTTTTCGCTGTCTTTTGCTTTGCAGCTATCAAACCATCATCAGTTCAAGTGGGGAATGTAAAACATTTAAACAACTGTCCTCAAGTTTTCTAAACCTGTGATGTGGAAACAAAATATGAAAAACAGTAATTCTCAATGTTCCACAGATTGCAGCGATTCTTAGGAGAAGGAAGAAGGACTATTATTTAAAAAGGCTTCTACCTGAGATCCTGTGGTCTACCTCTTTCCTCACTGCCAATGGAGGTCTCTACATTGTTTTCTTCTGCATCATCAGGTAAGTGCATCCAATTGTAGGTCCCACAGCTCAGCTAAGATGAACAGATTTTACATTACACGCATTCGGAAGACGCTTTTATCCAAAGTGTTGGTCATCAAAAATAAGGAGCCAATTTAAAACGATATAAATCCTCTTTATTTACATCCACGTTTGGTAGATGGCAGTCTTCTACACTGCTTTTGTTGGCACATTGTAGGCCTCAGTTGGATTGTTGTAACATGCTCACAAAACAAAGATGTCGTGTCTAGTAACAGAGTCGAACTTCCGCTTCATGCTTTTGAGAATATTATTGGTCTCTGTTGGTTGGTGTTGCGGTGTAAATCGTAAAGTTTTTGTAAGCAGATCTGAGTGGAAGGGAGAGAAGGAAGTGCCGCGTGTTGTGTAAGTGTGTGTCTGATTGTGGTTAGGACTGGGGACTGCCAATTCTCTACCAGTGAGAAGAGACACTCTGTGAGATCTCCGTATGGCCAGAAGAAGATATTTGTGACCTGTAACATTCGATAATAAACAGACCTGCAAAGACAGACATGCTTCTACAAAGTAGCAGGATGCACAATTATATTACAGTCTTCAATGTTACATGTTATTGGACCATTTTGGTGTCCTACATACTCTTAAGTCTGGACATGGACAAATAAAACTATTGGCAGGAATGTGCATCACAGAACCCACATTTGTGTGCAAAAGAAGCCCTCACAGATTAAAAAAAATGTCTAGTCCTATTAAAGACAGAAATAATTTAACTTGACTGATAACATAACAAAAAAATAACATTTGAATTTCCAACGTTAGGAAGCTGTTGGGAGGGTTCAACTCCTGGTCTGTCGGGTTTGGCTCGGCACTGCCTGCCTCCTACATCGCTATCCTCTTGGAGCGCAAGAGCAGGTGAGACTCCAGTCTGTTTAGTTTCACTTTATTTGCTTTTATGACTCTTTGAAAGTCTTCTCTTAAAACCCATTTACCAGGTCCAGCAATGCAAAGAAATGACACCCTTTTATTTTGATTTAGTGTTTTATTACTAAACTATGTCTCAACCTTTCTCCCCGTCACCAGGAGAGGACTGCTGACCATATACATGACAAATCTCGTAAGTGCTGCTGTTTTCATTTAAACATGATTTGTTTTACATCAATTGAAACTTATGCTTCCGCCCCACAGTGCATTTGTAACTTTCGTTGTGTAATCTGGTTTCCAGGCCACGGAGACGTTGTTCCGCATGGCCGTAACACGAGGCATCGTCAGACCCATCAGACATGGCGAGGTGAGATGAAAGTGAAGGGAGTTAAATAATGGTGGTTGGGGACTTAGTAATATAACAGAGAGTGTAGGAGGACACCATCTCCACTCAGTAGCTCCCAGATCTTCTTGAGCTTCCTTTTATCAGGCAGCCAAGCTTCATCAGGACTGTTAGCTTACAAAATGTTTCCCTTTCCTTGTTTTCTGGTATGCCTCTCTCACAGACACAACAAGATAAAAAAAGAAACAGACAAACCTACACATCCCTTTACAATTTACATTACACTCACAGCAGTGTGATGATTCTAATAGTCTTCAGAGAACAATTACAGAGCTTAAAATGTTCTTTCTTACAGTATTTATTCCAACTCAATAATTGCAAGCATAGGCATTTAAAAGCAGTTAAATGAATAAACAATGCTCTGATGTAAGCCCACGTACTGTAGCCAGTGGTCTGATGTAGGCCCACATACTGTAGCCTAGTACAAGGTCGAGCTGAACAAAGACTCCAAACAATAACGGCTCGGGAAAACAAAAAGTGCTTTCAACAAGAAACCCTGAGAAGGACGTTTCAGAACAAACACAGACAAACCACTTTTCAGAACTGTAGCAGCCACATTACTGGAGTGTGTGTGTGTTTGCGTGTGTGTCTGTTGGGGGGGGGGGGGGGGTCGTTAGTTTTTGTTTCATACATTAATCTCAGATGTGTAGATTCAGATCGATGCGTCAGTAGAGATTATGAAGTGAGTCGTATCAGCTGTCAGATGTGTATGTATAAACTTGACAGTTTGTTTGAGTCACCTGAAGATAAACTTTACCGTCACTTTACAGCAGAATTCTAAAGCTTCACTCTCAACATGTCATCAATTTGTAATATATAACTTCACTGTCGTCTTTTCCCTTATTTGACAGCTTCAATGACAAAGCTCTAGTGTCAATAATTGTACACTTGTACAAATGTTTGTTTAGAGTGGATATTTTCATGGTGTCACATGACCAGATGTTTCACCTGTTGATTCCTCTTTCCGTCTCTGTTTCCCTTTAGGTGCTGTTGTTCTGCATAACTTCCTCCCTCTACATGTACTTCTTCAGGTCAGAGCAGCACAGTGCACAGATCATTAAACTGAAATATGCAACATCGCTTCCTTACTTTAATGTGTTAAATCTCGTGTTTTGTTCTGCAGGAGTAAAGATGGTCTGAAAGGCTTTGCATTCTCTGCACTGAAGTAAGTTCGAGTTAATTCCCTGCTCCCACAGATGCCTTGATATAGACCGTTTTGAGGGTGAAGCTCAGACACTTTTTGTGTCACAGGTTCATCATCGGGAAAGAAGAGATTCCAACTCACCCTGTCTCGGCAGAACTTGTTGGCACCCGACCCCTCGAGAGGACAGCCGCCATAGAGACGGAGGATTCACAACCATCAGCAGGAAGTCCAAGCTCCAGGAGGAAAACTCTGGTGGCCTACACCAGGGAGCTGCTAGAATCAATGTGAGCGAGCACAGACACACATGGGGTTGTGCAGAGTGGTGGTCAATACTGACTTGTTCTTCTTTCACCCTTTTTTTTTTATAACTCAGATGCAAACATGGTCCAAGACACAGATGTTGTAAACATAACCAAGACAACTGCATTTCATACTGTCTAAAGGTAACCGACTTTTAACCAAGATACTACCTTTGGTGTGAGTTTTCTTTCACATTAATGATAGTAGAAATTATTAAAATGACCAAATACTAATCCTAAATGTGTTTTCTCTCATTGTCCAGGGCTTCATCAGGATGTTCAGTGTTGGCTACCTGATTCAGTGCTGTCTTAAAGTGCCCTCAGCGTTCAGGCAGATGTTCTCCAAACCATCATGTCTGCCCTCTCTTTTCTACAACAAGGAGAACTTCCAGCTCGGGGCGTTTCTGGGATCTTTCGTCAGTATCTACAAGGTATATTTCGTACACGCTGCTTTGTTTTTCCACGATGTGTCTCTTTTAAATTCTGATATCCTTATAATTTCCCATTCTACCTCTGTATTTCTTTATATGTCATGTGTGTAATTTTTGTCTTTGTTATGAATTGCTCTTATTCAGGGGACCAGCTGCTTGCTGCGCTGGCTGCGTAACATTGACGATGAACTCCATGCACTAATAGCAGGTAACTGCCACATAAAGCCCCCGTAGAGGGATCCCTCCGTAGATTCAGTTTGACCCTTCGTCTCTTTTCATTTCTCTTTCAAGGCTTCCTGGCTGGTTTGTCAATGTTCTTCTACAAAAGCACATCAATATCCATGTATCTCTTCTCTAAGCTGGTGGAGGTAAAATAATATCTATTCGCAGCCAAATCACAACTAATCTCAGTGAAAAGAAACACAACAAAATAAATACATTTACTTCTCATATATCAATTGAGAAAACCAGTAAATACGGTAAAAATGTGACAGAAACGGAAGTAGGCCAGAGGTTAGCTGACTTACAAAACAACTTCCACAGATGTGACATGTTGCCATCCATCTCATTTTATCTGGATTGCCCTGTTTATCATTAACAGCCCTTGTACTAATCTCTGTCTTTAGACCATGTACTTCAAGGGCATTGAGGCCGGCCGGTTCCCATACTTTCCTCATGCAGACACAGTCTTATACGCCATTTCCACTGCTATATGTTTCCAAGCTGTAAGTAATCCGTGCACAAACATACAGATCGACTCAAAAATACAACTTCGAAAATATATAAAGTTGGACTCATTATTGTCCCACAGGCTGTTATGGAAGTGCAGAACCTCAGGCCTTCGTACTGGAAGTTCCTGCTGCGTTTAACAAAGGGCAGGTATGAATTCGGGCTGTTGTCAAACAATGCATTATAATGTATCATTCAGATCTGACTTAGATATCCAACTTTTTTTTCACTACATTTGGATTGAGAGTTAAACATATTGGTGTTTTAGAATCAGTGATAATTAGAAAGTTCAGTTATTTTTGATATGTTATGTTATTCAGACCTTTTCAGTCCATGTTCAGGTGATCTGTTGTGAGAGTTTAGATCATTTTCTTTCTTTTCTTCAAGGTTTGCCCTCATGAACCGACACGTGTTAGATGTGTTCGGGACCCATGCCTCCAGGGACATGAAAGGCTTTGTGCCCAAACTGGACCCTCGATTCACCACGATGCTTCCACCTGGAGTCGACTTCCAACTGGGATGACTTGGTTCCAGGCTCAGGGAAGGAGCTGTAGGTTTACCTCAACAGGAAACGGGACAGTTTGCTTGTTCTTTCTGAGCGACTTTTTTTTTTTTTTAAAGGTCTTATGACTGCTCAGAAGTAGTGATGTTCTTTTATGAGATGGGATTTACTTTGAAGGTGCAAAAGTCCAAGACCTGTCCAAATCAGGGCGTCGTGGGTAAAAGGTGTTGTCTTTATCAAGATCCTTTACTGATTTGAGTTGTACGTTCGCAGGTAATTGGTGAAAGAACTGAGATGGACAAGTTTGGAAGATTGAGATTGAAATCCAAATTGACAAGTATATTAACAGTATCTTAAGTCCCTATGCATCCCTTCACTGTACAATACAAATTATAATGTAATAATGATATTAATGTTCAAGAAGGTTTGTGCAGGGGCGTTGCACCAGGGTGGACAAGGCAGGCAATTTACTTGGGCCCCTAACCTGAGAGGCGGGGCTCTGAGAACAGTTGACTACATATGTCCACAACAATTATAATTGTGTGGGTCCCCAGTAGTAGTAAGAAATGGATCAGTTCACCCAGACCACAAAAAAAAGCTAAATTTGATTTAGTGGAATATAAAAACTACACTTAGCATGCAGTGAATTTTATTTTTATCCTGAAATCTTTATGTTTCTTCGTTTTTGTTAAGTTACCTGTAGGTTGGCAGCGTCAGAACTCTGGTTACTCTGGTTATGGTTACTTGGCAGTCAGAGGGGGAAACTCACTAATCCTTTAGCAACAAACACAGTGATGCCTGATTTTAATTTGGATTTCAGAGGACCTGTATGAATGTGAACTTTTTCAAGACAATGGGTGCAACTGATGATATATAATTATCTAGCCTTATCATATACTTTTAGAAGACAAGGAGAGATCGTTTAGATTGTGTTCTGTGATGTGAAACATGGACATGTGAAGTTGCTGTTAAACTTACATTTTTCATAGCTTAACTGATTTTCTTTCCAATTTCTTTTTTTTAACAGCACTTGACAGTAGACATTTCAATTGGTGAGTAGTACAGCTCATTAGGTGGGAAAATACCAGTAATTTTATATTCAAGACACAAAAATAGTAGTTAGAGCAAAAGGAAACAATAAATCGATTGTTAAACCCTATTGATTCCACCCTTGTGTGGACAGGTTATGGGTAAATCATGTTTAGGCAGGAAATCAGACTGTTTGCACAGTACAGATCACTAACCTGATTACTTCAAAGTTACAGTTTGCAGGTTGTCATTAATCACATTTATCTTAAATGTACTAAAGGTTAATGTTATACAAGAAACATTTAATCACACTGTGTGTATTTGGTGTCTGCCTCAGACTTTGATTTTGCAAACTAACTCATTGTGAATCATTTATTTTCATTCCAAATTAGGTCTGATTTAGGATTTAATGACTTTTGTGACATGGACATGAATCTACATGGTTTTTCTATCACTCCCACTGCCTTTGTGTTAGAATGAAGCTTTTGTAAAATGTCACAGTTTTGCATATGGTTGAATTCAAATAATGAGGCCTCTATCCACTGATGCTTCACAGTAAAGTGCAAATGTATTCGAGAGTAAAGTATTAGAAACCTGATACTTTATAGAGGATAAATTGGCCAAATCACAGTTTAATGCAGAAAGCCATATTTAAACCAACCTATATAATTTTGCAAGTGTTCTAACAAGAAAAAAATAATCCTCCCATATTTAAGAAATAAATTTCTTTAATCAACCTGAACCATCATTTTCATTTTATTTTCTGAAGGTGATTGGGTTAAATATTACTTCAATATTTGATATCCACTAATAGAAATCATTAACAGAGATTGAATTAAATATGTTTGTATCACATGAAAAATAAATACATAGTGTTGGTTGTTTGAATTTCAATTGATGCTAACTGGAAATTCCAAGATAAATTCTGTTACTCAAAATCTACGTTGATTGAAATGTTTTTTACTGAAGAAGTTAGTGCTGCATCAAACGTTTAGTGTCTGAATTAATGTGGACATTTGGGAATTCTGTGGCTCGAGTCATATTTCAGTGCTCAACACAAATTGGAGATTCATGACACAAATTGACCGCTTCATTCCAGATGTGATTTCATATAACTAAGGTGTAAAGTAGATTGTTGTAGGAAACTCATAGTTGTGTTTACTTCAGTGTTTTGACTTCAGTTGTTCAACCCAGCTTTAGACACATCTGACCTCCACACCATAAGCAATGATTGTAAACAAATATACAATGCAACCTTCTTGTTTGAGCCTAAGGCAGTGAAAGAGTGAGATAATAACAATCTATCATATTTAATTGAAATACAACCCTCTTCATATGTATTTGTTTTTTGTAAGAAGGTGTATATTAAAATATTTTTCGATTCCAAGTGCATGACTTTTTTTTTAATTCAGTGGTGATATAATGATATGGTCTGTTTTCTGTTTTTGCTTGTGCAGTGACTGGTGTCACCATGTAATGAAATTCTACAGTCCAAACAGAATTTGTCTTTTTTTTATCCTCTGATTTAGAACAATGGCAGAGGCTGTTCCAATAATGTAATATTCACATTGGCAGTATAATCAGAGTGCTGATGATTTGTTATTAGGGTTTACGGTACAAGTTACAGTGAAGTAAAGCAAATTTCAAACATCCACAGGAGGACAACACATATTGTCAAACCAATGCAATTTTATAGCACACTCATGGGTCCCATAATATAAATCTTCATGATTTTAGAAACCTAAAACTGTCACCCCAAAAAAACATGAAAGAATGTCCCCTGGCCATAAATGTTGTCTATTGTAAAGTTTCTATAAATGTTAAGATTGCAATTAGTCTAGCTACACACCAACACACAGAGGATGACTGGAAATGGAAATTATATTCAAGGTATACAGAGTTTAAGGTTCAGTGTGTAGAATGTAGTGACATCTAGTGGTGAAGTTGCATGTTGCAGCTGAACACCCCTCACCTCACCTTCCAAACGTAGTAGCCTTCAGTTGTCATAAAAACTCAAAAGGTGTTAAGTTTGTCCAGTCTAAGCTACTGTAAAAAAAAAAAACAGGACAGCCTCCCTAGAAAGGACCCGCTCTGATGTAAATATAAAGTATTTAAATATAAAGGGCCCATCCTAGGGTAAAGAAAACGACTATTTGTACAATTCAATTGAAACACACTAGTGGAATCATCACTAGGATTATTGTATATTTAATCTTGTTCGATAGATCCCTTTCACCTTAATCTTATACATTGAACCTTCAATAGTCTGATTTCCATGGAACGTGTTGTGCAGGAGGCAGCAGAGGTGAAGTCGTCATTATCTTCGACTCCTGAACTTCTGAAATCAGGTCAGTATTTCCTGTTGTGCACATGTTCTGTCACAGGTAAAAATAGCTGGGAAGTTTCAAATGATTCATATTGGCCACAAGAATCCTGTCCATGACTCAGAGGACTGCAGTACCGGTTTTGAGTGCACTCATATTTGAGCCAGAAAGAAGAAACACACTGCGGAAGTATATCCAAAGAGCGTCAAGATCACACGTTAGGCGGAATGATGGCGACATGAAGCTTCGTGAAGCATTGACGCTTTTATCCAATTGGTTCACTCATTGGGCCGAAGCTTCATGGTGCTTCATTTGCTCTACTGCGCCATCAAGTGGACATTAAGTGTAACACATGCAGAGTGGTTATAGCGATACCTGTCATCACTACGCTGTGGTTTGTGAAGTTTTGAATTTAATAAATGAATAAATGATGTGTTTGATGCCAATACATGAATTATTAACTTATTAATATGGTGTCTGTCTTTATGATACAATGGCGGGGTCAAAAAGGGGGGGGGGGGGTCCCCACATACGTCATCAACACAAGCCTCGGTACTTGACACCATCTATGCTCGACACCATCGACACACGCTTCGAAGCCTCGACACGGAAGGACACATCACTAGTTAAGCGCTTTCCCATTCAAAATAAGAGTGTGTGATTCACCTCGCTTAAATTAACTTTAAAACAATTCGAAAATATTTATTTCAGTGGTTAGGTGTTGTTCTAAAAATGCTCTATAAAATCCTGCATAATCTACTCTTGGATGACTCAATCGACTACTGCTACTAGAATACCACAAAATAGCTGCAAAATTATTATGTTTCAACTCCCTGTCCCACTGTGTTTGTTGTTATGATCGTTTAGATGTGTGTATCATTTAATTTGAATATGGGACTTATTTTGGACAGGCAAGAAAGATTGGTTTCCAAGTGTATCCACATTGCTCTGCGGGGACGCTTTACTTTGAAAAGACTGAGGCAGGAAGTGGTCGGTTCCCTGACAAACCGGTGATTTTCACTGCGAGTCACTTCCTGTGGTCATTGAAAGTCCTGTCAACACCGAAAACAAGCGAGTTACTTTAGAAAGCATAAGAGAAGCGCGGATCCATGGGGGGTAAAAACAAACAGAGGACCAAAGGAAATGTTCGGGTGAGTAAACGCACCACCGTAAAGTAAGAGTTAGCAGCAGATTAGCTTAAACGCGTCAGAACAAGCTGATCAACTTAAGGCTAGTTAGCGAACCAACATGTGGCGGTTCTGCCTCAGCTGTTTTGTAACCATCGCCATTAGTATTATTTGTTTGTGATGACCACACGTTTCTCTTCCGCTCCGCCAGCCGTCGAGTAGCGGCAGAGCCGCTGAGGCACTGACCCGGGAGGGTGGCGTCATCCCGGGGTTCGTGGGCTTTGACACGACGGTGACCTCGGAGCTGAGTTACGTCCCCGCGGTCCACGGAGCAGAGGAGATCGACAACCTGGTGGATCCCGATTTCCGCCTGGTGCTCAGGAAACTCTCCAAGAGGGATGTCGTCACCAGACTGAAGGTAAAGAATGACTCTAACATATAGGTTCTCTAGAGGAGCTCTGCCTTCTTCCATGTACACAAAGATTCAAATAATGTCAGAATCAAACACGTTTAGTTCAAACATCTAATGCTTCCACGGATACACAACCTGACACGATACATTACATAAAGTACGGTATGAAAGAAACCTGCAAAGTCATTTCTACGTGCTAGAAATGATATCTGTTTGGTTCAGGCCAGTGTTTTGATAATGCAGGAACAGTGTATTAATAACACGTGTCCTTCTCTGGAGTGTGTATTAGTAGCATGTGTTCTTCTTAGGTGTGTATAATTATAACATGTATCTTCTCAGACGTATGTATTAGTAAGCGTGTGTTCTTCTCAGGCGTGTGTATTAGTAATGCGTGTTCTTCTAAGGTGTGTGTATTTGTAACGTGTGTTCTTCTCAGGCGTGTGTATTAGTAACGTGTGTTCTTCTCAGGTGTGTGTATTAGTAAGCGTTTGTTCTTCTCAGGTGTGTGTATTTGTAACGTGTGTTCTTCTCAGGCGTGTGTATTAGTAACGTGTGTTCTTCTCAGGTGTGTGTATTAGTAACGCGTGTTGTTCTCGGGCATGTGTATTAGTAACTTGTGTTCTTCTCGGGCGTTTGTATTAGTTACGTGTTTTCTTCTCAGGCGTGTATCAGTAAGCGTGTTCTTCTCAGGCGTGCATCAGTAACATGTGTTCCTCTCAGGCGAGTGTATTAGTAACATGTTTTCTTCTCTGGCGTGTGTATTGATATCGTCTTTTCCTCTCAGGCGTGTATATTGATATACATGTTCATAACATAACAACTTCTGAGGTGTGTGTATTTATAAAATGTGTTTTCCTCAGGCTGTGCAGGACTTTGGGTCCATGTGTCAGGAGCGGGATGCTGAAGAGGTTAAAGGCGTCCTGCCTTACTGGCCGAGGATTTACTGCAAGATATCAGTGGTGAGCTCATCTCACATTCTCATCATATTTGTGAATATTTTATTTTGTATCAGTGTGACATTGGTTTTAGCCTTTTGGAAACAGTCAGGGCATCTTGAATACTTCACCAAGATTTTGAACTATCCTGATGAAAGTGTTCCTGTTCTACAGAACATGTATCAATTTCACAATGAGAGATATCTATGAAAAAGAGGTCTGACTAAATCTAACCCCAAATTCAGGACGTCGTTAAACTGGGACTATATATTCTGTGTGTGTGTGTGTGTGTGTGTGTGTGTGTGTGTGTGTGTGTGTGTGTGTGTGTGTGTGTGTGTGTGTGTGTGTGTGTGTGTGTGTGTGTGTGTGTGTGTGTGTGTGTGTGTGTGTGTGTGTGTGTGTGTGTGTGTGTGTGTGTGTGTGTGTGTGTGTGTGTGTGTGTGTGTGGATGGGTATTCAGGTTTGTTGTGTGCACATTAAGACAATAAGTCTTCATCATTATTTCTGTCAGGATCATGACCGCCGGATCAGGGAGGCCACACAACAGGCCTTTGAGCAGCTGGTGCTGAAAGTGCGCCGCAGCTTGGCGCCCTTCCTGAAGAGCTTGATGGGCCACTGGATTCTGTCCCAGTGTGACACTTACACACCTGCAGCCTCTACCGCCTGCCAGGCCTTCCAGGCTGCGTTCACACCTACAAAACAGCCCGAGGCTCTCGGCTTCTGCAAGGATGAAATCCTAAATGTGAGTAAGAGCAATGACTTTAGAGCAGACAAAGGGATGTGAACGTTAATCCAATGAGCAAATATCAACTGAATTAAAATTGTTATTTTGATACTGCAGGTACTTCAAGATATTTTGTTAAAAGAAACAGCAGACACCCTGAGTGATCCACAGTAAGTTATCAGTTTAAGTCATTATAGCTTTCAGTCAATCTATATGCACGGTTAATATGAATGCTATAAGCATCTTTGCTCAGGCTCTGATCTCCATTGTCTCTAGAAGTGTGACAGCAGAGGAGAGAGAAGCCAAATATGTGCGCATGCAGACCTGTTCCCTGCTGGGAGTGAAGAGACTGCTCTCCCTGCTCGCTCATGGCGACAGGGAGGCCCTGGAGCAAAGACTGGATCAACTGGTGAATTCTGCGAAGTTCTGGAAATACAGCAAACACAAGACACCACAGGTACTGGCACAGACTCCACCGTTAACTAAGTAAATCATGTACTTGTTCACCTGAAAAGTGCACCTAATGAGTATTTATTTATATATAACATTCAATGTTTATTCTATGGTTTGAATTAAACACATTAATCATCACATCCTCATGATAATATTTATAATGTGAACAAAAGATTGTAGTTTGTAAAGTTTCAAAATTGGTAATATGTAATGACTTAATCCCTATAATTCGAAATGTAGTGATCTGGATTTATGTTTAGTGCTGCTTTATGTGGAATTAATTTAAAGGTAATTATCTGGAGTTTATATTCTGCTCAATAAACCTGTACACATGAGTGGACTATAATCTAAAATGCTAAATCTACTACATGTGATCTGTTCATGCCACCTTATATATAATACAAGAAGCTGTTTTGAGGAGGATGTTTCTCTAACCACCACATTACGTTGCTCAACAGGTTCGAGGGGCGTTTTTCGAGATGGTGTGCGCTCTGTGCGAGTTCACTCCAGCGCTGATCCAGGCTGAAGCAGCACGACTCTGCCCTGCCGTCCTCCTCAGTATTGATGACACTGATCCTATCGTGCTGCCTCCTGTGTGGGAAGCCGTTCTTCACGTCGTGTCTAAAGTCCCTGTAAGCTTGTATTTAAAGGATGATCTCACACATGCATTGAATCACATGTCATAATGTTGTCTACTAAATAAAGCAAAAAGGAGTAGTAAGCAACACAAGTAGAGTATAGATATTAAAGTATGTGTTTTTGAATTTTTCATCGAGCCAATTAATGGAAGTAACTGAAGTATCTTATCTTCTGATGTTTCTACTTCTATCCCAGGATTGCTGGACACATGTGAACGCCAAGAAAGGCTTCCTACCTAAACTATGGACTCTCCTAAAAGAGGGAGGTAAAGGCATGGCTAAAGCTCTCCACCCTAATCTAATGCCCCTCCTCAGCAAACTGCCTCCACAGGTCACCGATCCAGCCCTGGACTTCTACACCACCTTCTTCACGTCCCTCACACAAGGGTAATTTGTTTTCACATGTCCATATACACTTTGGCTGAGAGATAATCCATTTTTTATCAATTTTTAAAGGGAACTGCATTGTGAAAATAATCCATTCATCAGAAGTGTAAATGCCAAAAAGGAATGTTTAGATCATTATTCATTAGTATATGTCTAATACAAATATACATTTCATGTTGCAGAATCCTTGAGCCTACCCATAACATGTTTTGCATTTGAAATATCTACTGTATGACTCCTTTTCCCTGTGTTAATATTGTTGTGTTGATTTCAACCATGTCGTCTGTCTTAGCCTTTCAAGTGAGCGTGCAGCAGCAAGTCCATCAGAAAGTGCCGTTATAGTCAACTCTGTGGTTGAGTGCTTGAGGTACTGCATACTGCAAAACACAGAAAAAATGGAGGATCAGAGAAAGATACGGACCATGCTCATCTCACAGCAGGTGGGATCACAGAGGAGCACACCCTTTTCTCACCCTGTCAAATCAACCTCCTGTCAAGTCTCCACGTTTTCTGCATCGTTTTTTTGTTTTTCTTTTTGTAGCTGCTGCCTCTCCTCGAAAAGTCCCTCGGAAATTCCTCCCTTCAGAATGGTCCTCTCTTCCTTCTGGTCACTGAAATGCTGGTTTCCTGGGAGAAGAGAGCAGGTTTACTTAGTGTTGGTGAAGCAAGTGACAGCGTCTTTGAAGAGCTTCTGGCTGACTTCTGGGAGGAGCTTGGTCTTCTCCTTGTCAGTTATGTTGACAATGAAGAAGCGGATCCTCAGGCTTTGGAAGGGATAGCCACTTTGCTGCAGGCAAGTTTTGGTTTAAGACATAATCACTACTGAAATGTCCATGTTGACACGAAGGACACAGCAAATCAATACGGCTGTCCGATTCATTCGTGTCTTTCAAAATTGGCCAAAGTGAAACAGAAAACAAAATGCCAAAATTCGTCTTTTTTCACTATCTCTTATGTCTCCAGGTGATGCGCTACCCCTGGAGAGTAAACAGAAACCACATCCAGAAGAAGAAATCTGTCAAGATCTGTTTACCTAAGCTAGAGGACAACGAGCAAACGGAGGTTGAGGGGGATAATGTTGAGAAGCCTGTGCAGACGGTGTCAGAGCTTGTGAATGAGGAGACGTTTGGATCCCTACAGACGCAGCGCTTCGAGGACGTGGTGTGCCAGCTGGCACAACTGTGCCTGGTGAATGTGAATGAGAAAAACTCAGAGAGGCATCTTGTTTTTCTCTCCCTTCTCCTGCGGTCCTTCCACACACAGAGGGTCTTCAGTGTAAGTTATTTTTGACTATTGTTTATTTCAGTGTCCGTTGTTTTTAATCATTGTGCATAATTCTACATAATTAATTATTGGATATATGTAACATTTTAATGTGTATATATGAAGCTAAATTCAGTCTAAAAAATGTTTAAAATGCTTGTATGTTAATTTTAGATTAAAAAAAAATGAAGGAAGCTCTAAGTTCCTTGATGCAACTGACTTGTCTTTCTATCTGTGCTTCTTTTAGTCATTGGGCGAGTTGGACGACAGCGTAACAAAGGGCGCTGAGCGGAGAGATGAGCTCAATGTGAAAAATCCAGCAGTGCAGTTCCTGCTGCAGCGGGTGGTGGTGTGGCTGACTGAGAAGGGCCGCACCGACACCGAGCACCTGGTGGAGATGGTTTTCAGCTCACTCTACTGCTGCAGCCGACAGGACACCACCCGTCTGCTCAACCACATCACCATGGTAACATTGAATGACTTGATTTCACCAGTCAGTCTGCTCTTGTTTCATTGCTGACATTTATGCTCTTGCTCTGCTTCCTAGATGGATTTGCAGTGGAGAATTATCCTGCAAATTATACAGAGGGTATGTATCACTCAGTTTATGATAAATATAAATCAAAGTGTGATACCTAATCATGCATCAAATGTGCCCTGGTATACATTTCTGTGCATCTCTGCTGTCTGTTCTGTTAGGCCTGTGCAGATCCTCAGGCTCTTGAAAGCTGTCGTGATTGGCTGAAAGGTTCAGTTCTGGGCGAGCAGCTCCTGGGTTTGGCCGGGGAGCTGTGTCAGGTCGGACACTGCCCCCCCAGTTCTACAAGCAGCCAAAGTTGGACGCTCATAAGCCTCGTCCTCTCTCAACATCACAACAACGGTGAGCAGAAATGCATACACCAGCAAAGATGATCTATTTTCTTAATGCTTGTGGTTTTCATTCCAGTCACCAAACCACTTACAATACTTCTGACCTGTTTTCCTCGCAGAGCCTCTGATAGGGGAGGTATACATGGAGAAGATATTAGAGAAGCTGCACGCCACTCTTTCTGAGACCAAGAGTCTGTCGGATGCAGGCAACATGGAGCCACTCGTCTCCTTCATCGGTGACGTTGCCTCCACGTTCTTCTCCTCTGTCAAAGACTGTCTTCTACTGCTCTCTGCTGAGGAACTGTTGCTCAGTATCTTCCAACTCACTGCCCAGGATCAAACACACACTCAGCTATCTAGTATGTAGTCACACACTGCTCAGAACATTCAGAATGTACTTGTGAGGTCAGCTGGGTAACTAATGTGTGGGTTTTGTTTTGAAAGACTTGCTTCTAGATAAACTGAGGAAGGTTTGTGTTGCTGGGATCCAGTCATTGGTCCAAAACTCTGATAGTGAGGGCAAGGAAGGTGGTTTCCTGCACAGTGCGGCTGTTTGGGTGAAAAACCAACTTCTCACCATCTCCCTGGACATCAACAGGTAACAAATTATCAAATTTCAAACCGATGACTGTGTCTTGTTCTGTGCAACCATGTTATAAGAAATTGTTGTGCTTTTAACTCTGCTTGGTGGTTAGTTTGCAGGTTCTCATTCAGGCTGTAGAGAGCCTAGTGGAGACAATCATCTCTGGCTGCAATCAAGACTCCTCACTTCTCATCCAGTTCTTTACTCTACTGATGCCGAGCCAGACCGAATGGACAAGAATCAGACAGGCCTTACCTCCCCAGGTGAGTCCTTCATCAAGGAAAACCACAAATTCAGACAACATACATTTGTTATGTAAATCACGCATTCATTATATCACAAAACCTGACAATCCTACATTGTGCCGCTCTTTATTTCTGTCCTGTGCAGTGGATCAAAACACCTTTACTGTCCAGCCGCCACAGAGGAGTTTGTGAAAAGCCCTCCAGGGACATGTGGAAGTTTCAATTGCCAAACAGGTTGCCAGCCCACCTTTGTGCCTGCGCCCTATTGGGGAGGGTTGCCAGGAATGTAGCAGCTGTAACTGTCGACCAAAAGGAGGCACAATGTCGTTCACACCTTAAAGACACAGGTATGCACACAGGATATTGACTTTCTGTAATTTTGTGTTTTTTCGTGTGAATTTCAATCTATGATCCTGTTATATCAAATTATATTTTGATATGCATGTTTTTCTTTGACAGTTTCAGAACTGCTGCATGCACTGCAGTGGTGTAAGGAGGTAGAGTACAGCCCCACTATTGTATCTGCCTATCACAAGCTGCTGACTGACTGGGGGCTGTCAGACGGACTCAGCAGCCAGGTTCCAACGACACGCCTGCTGGAGACGTTCTACTCAAGGTGATTTTTGATGAATAAGAGTAGAGGGGAAGAATACTCGGGAGAATATACAAAAACTACATTAACACATGTTGTGATTTTCTCCTTAAGCAGATAATTAAGTCACCTGGATCATTTGAGCCACTTTAAGCGATATGGATGTTTATTTAATGGGCTGATTACAAAGATTATAAGATATTAAAAGACATATAATAAATATCACCAGCTTTTTTTTTTTCTTTTTATGTAGGTTTTCTCTCCAATGTGATAATTTTAAACGGCCGCCACTCAATATGCTGCATTGTATTATATATTACTCTGTAGGTCAGTGGAGGATGGAGGATTGTGGACTCTGACTCTAGAAAACTACATCCACACCAACAACTTGGCGACCACTTGCAGTGCAACCATTAGGGACCTTTACAAATCTGTGGAAAGGTCAGTAGCTTTATATGTTGAAGTAATTTTTATTTTCACATTAAAAGCTATTGTTGTCACACTTGCCACTGTGTTACATACTGACAGAAGGTTTGTGTTTGATCAGTTTATTCCCAGTGTCTCAAAGCAAACTGAGCACAATCCAGGTCCTCTGCCCCACAATGACCGATACAGACAAAGATATTCTCGTAACCCTGGCTACTGCTTCGATTATCAACTGGGAAGAGGATGACAGTGAGTAAACACACTTAAGTATACACGCTAAATATATACATGGGGATTTTTTGACTTGAACCATACCAATGATAAATCGGACCTGTGTTATCACAGATGTTTATGGAAGTCTGGTGGTGCTGCTGTGCTGTCTAAAAGCCAACACAGAAATGGAGGAGGAGGTTTTACATGCAATCCTGGCCACGATGATGGAGTGGAGGAACAGCAGGGAGGACTGGTTCCTCTTTGGCAGGTAATGTGATCACACAAACCATTGAAACATTTACACATTGTTTTTAACTGTTCTACTGTGATACCAACATCTATCACATCTTTGTCTTTCAGTGACCTGTCCAAAGCATCTACCGAACAGTTGAACCTCACTGTGGAAATGATGCGTTACCTGTCCTGGCTCGTGGCTCATTGTCCAACGGTTCTTGGCAGCACCCAGTGGGACTTCCTGCTCTGCTCCATGCTAGCCTGGTTGGAGGTGAGATATAAATCATACATACTGTGCAGTTTTATGACTTGAAGGTTTAGAGGCAAAGGTCAGCCAAAGATTATTTCCTCCAAGAGCTGAAGAAGATTGAGCCTTAAAACAGGATGGGTGCCTGTCATCATGTGGTGACAACTCATCGACCAAAACGACTCAAAATGGACTTACACGTCATTACAATGTGGTTGTACGTCTTCAACAACTATTCATCTGCTGTCACTCATTATCTGTGACTTTCCTATCTCAGACTGCCAGCGAGAATGTGAGGAGTCTGTGGAACCCATGGGTGCAGCTGTTTGTGTGTGAGGTCGCTGCACTGATAGTGAACCTGAACCAGTTCTTTGCATCGTCCTCGCCCGACGCTCTGGAGAAGCTGCCGTCAGAGCTGGCGGGTGAATGGAGAGACTTCTTTGTTGAAGGAATCTACAACCTCCTCTTGCCTCTGCCTATCAACATTACAGGTACGTGTGGGTTTTATTTTATGAGGTTTGAGGAAGCAATCTCTGAAAAGGGAATAATCTTTTTGTTCTGTTTCCTGTTTAAATAAAGATGCCTTTAAGGAACCGGATGATCCTGTGTTCCCGTATGCGGTGCTGCAGTCAGTGGGTATGGCTCTTACCTATGTGCCTGTGCAGCAGCTAAATCAGAACTCCCTTCCACCGCAGTTCATAGCCGACCAGAAGACGAACCTGCCAGAGCCCTTGCAGACGCTCCTCAACACACTGTGTCCTCTGCTGCTGTTTAAGGCCAGACCTCTGCAGATCACCGTCTACCACCTTTTGGACAAGTAAAGAAACAGTGCACAAACACTAGCCTCCTTAAATTACTAGAAAATTATCTCCATTTCCTGCTACAAAAATCTAATCTTGAGATATTTAGGGCACCCAAAGATTAGTAAAGAAAATCAAATCAACATGCTTTCCTCTTGCCCATCCAGAGTAATGCCTCAGCTGCCTGAGTGTGATGGAGAAGGAGACAATAACAAGTCTGATGATGACAGAGACGAGCCATGTCTGTAAGTCAAAGAGGGAAACACATTTCTAAGTAAATATGTTTTTTGTTTTTTTTCAATATATATTTTCCCTTACAGTTAAGTTTTGTTCTTCAGTTCTCCCCCAGCTGCCCTGATGGCGCTCCTGTTCACCTGCGAGGAGCTGTGTGACAGTATCCTGGCGGGGGTTCAAGTCGGAGAGTTTGCAGTGGTGCAGCCTCTCAGTGTTGAACACTCGTGCATTCTGGGATACCTGTTGGCCTGGAAGCTGCTCCTCACTTTTTTCAAATCCTCACCTTCTCACGTGAGTCATGATGAGGTCTTGATTCAGAGCAACTTCAGTCTTTTTTTTTCTATTATATTTTGTACATTGTGGTGCATTTTCTTAACTAGAATGTCACTCAGTCCAGCTCATACCTTCCCCAAGGCGAAACAGTCCCCTGAAAATTTAATTTTTACTTTCTATTAAAAGTGAATCGAAACAAACAGATAAACAAGTTTAATGGGGAGGGTGTGCTTTGATGTCTGATGTTTCGATATCACAATATTGTCACAGTATTGACTACTCTGCTCCTCTTGTGTATTTGCAGCTGCGTGCCCATTACGCCCAATATCTGAAGAGAAGCAGCTCCCTAAACAAGCTCCTCCTCCACCTCTTCAAACTGATGCCTGAGAACCCTCTGCACCCCGGCCAGGGGGCAGACACCAAGGAGACCAAAACCTTCTTCACAGAGAGCCTGTCTCTGGCTGTTGAGAGTGAGTACACATAACCCACTCCTACACACTCTCTGTACCTGACTGTGGAATGCAAACAAGCCCAGTGTTTTTCTCTCTGGTGTTTTCGTGCAGACAGTGACAGTGTTCAGTGGGAGCTCCCTCACCTGGCTTGCAGCGTGTACTACAGCACGGTGCAGGACTTGCCTGCCATGGTGCGGCTGTGTTGGAACAGCCAGGAGAAGAGAGTGAGCGCTGCTGTGGAGAAATTCACCATCAGATATGTCACTCCCGTTCTCTCCGCTGAGGAGATCTCGTCTGTCCACTCCAGCACTCAGATGTTTGACAGCATGACTGTAAGTGAGAAAATACATTTCGGTGACAGCTTGTACTAGCGTTAATGTCAGATTTAATAAAAGCAGACAAAATGTTCTTGATAGTTATGGAAGATAAAGACTAGAGGAGTCTGCTTAATTTGCCTTCCTCTATAAACCTGTTTCTTTACGAAACCAAATATAAAATATAGTTGATATAAAAGAGTTCTGCTTTTGGGGTATTTCTGACTGAACTACACTTTTTGCTGTTTTTATTTATTATTCACACTCTTCTAAGTCATAAATATCAGGATCAATTTACTCTTTTCTAAAGGCCTTTTGTTTCATCTCTTCTGCAGTGAATGTGTTAAATATTTAATTCAATCTACTCAAACTTGCCGATATTGTCCTCATCGGATGTATAAAGATGAAACATGTTGTGGGAGGGGCCACCTAATCGATAAACCCCAACAGACCTGATCTCAAAGAAATTACACAAAGGTTGACGGGCTTAATAATCATGTTAACTGAACAAATCCTCTGGTGCAATGCCTGCACCAAATTTGCAGCATAATGAGTCAGAAACAATAGATGCTCTTAATTTGAAACCATCCAGAGTGAACCTGGCAATGAATTATAAAGCAGGTGATTATTTGACTGAAGGACTCCCAGTGGCTCAGACAAACAGTGGATTTATTTATTCATCTTATCGCCCCAGGTTAAAGCCCGCTCCGCAGCGCGGGAGGTGATTGCTACCTATTCTGTGGATGACATCTTCATAGAGTTGGTGATTCAGCTGCCACAGAACTACCCTCTGGGCTGTATCACGGTGGAGAGTGGGAGGCGTGTTGGTGTTGCCGTACAGCAGTGGAGGAACTGGATGCTGCAGCTGAGCACGTACCTCACACATCAGGTAGACACAGAAACACACAGTGGATAGAAGTTTGTGTAGCAAGTAGGGACAGTTCCTCAACTTTGGCCCAGAAGTTGTGAGAAAACGTAGTTTTTAGGGATCAGAAAATATACAAGAGGATAAAACTTTTCCATAAAATCTAATTGTGTTTTTGGTATCTTAAGAACGGCAGTATAATGGAGGGCCTGGCTCTGTGGAAGAACAACGTGGACAAACGTTTTGAGGGAATAGAGGATTGCATGATCTGCTTCTCTGTTATCCACGGCACCAACTACTCGCTGCCCAAGAAGGCTTGTCGAACCTGCAAAAAGAAATTCCACTCAGCCTGTTTGGTAAGTTGTCTTTTAATTATCTGTCCAGGTCGTCACTGCCTTCTCTGGAGGTTTTAAATAAAATGTTCACTATCGATTATAGGAACAAAGATGACGAATACCATTAAATGCATAATGTTATATAAATCTGAGTCAACATTGCTTTTTGACTTTGTTTTGTAATTGTTTTTTTTCTCATCTTTTTACAGTACAAATGGTTCACCTCCAGCAACAAGTCCACCTGCCCACTCTGCAGAGAAACCTTCTTCTAACTCACACGTCTGCTGCCACTTCTCCATCCACCAGGTCTGGGAGGACTGATTACATGCAGAGGATTTCTAAGAAACTCTACATTAAGGTCGACTTTATAACATGGGTAGAATTTCTCTCATGGAGATTTCTTCGACTGAAATGATCAGTGTTTGGTACCGAAAGTGTTTACAGTAAAATCCAGGAATAATGACATTTTGCTGACTTTAATGTCCATATTCAGTAGTTTAGGTGAAATTACAATAGTTTGTATATTCCAGTACATCACTATATTGTATATATGCAGCAGCAGTAGTTCTCCTGCTGATGTTTTTATGTTGATATTTTTTTCAATAATTTTCCTGGTCTTAATTTTTATCTTTAGTAGAAGAGGCTGAATCACAGAGCTAGGGAAACCAAAACTGGTTAAAAATGGATGTTCTTAAGTAAAACAATGTTCCTAATTCCTAATATTTAGGAGTATAAAGAGGTGCTGTCTGATTAGCGACATCCTTCGTGACTTGGTACGATCACGCATTAAAAGCAGGAAGGAGAACTTCTTTAGATTGATTTTCAAAGTGGATTTTCTCCCAAATATCAAACTGATGAAACATGTCATCTCCTGTGCCTGCATACAGCTGTAAATTATACTGGAGAGTAAATAAAACATAACTTGATGGTTATGGATGCAGTTTGTTTTTTCAACTGGGCTCAAGTAAAGAATACGCATGGGAAATGTTTGCCACGTACCACACAGAAACTAGTAGATATATAAATTGAAAATAATTTGTCATTGGATCGTGTCCCTGAACCTTCATGCATGCCTCACAAACAAATACAAATATGTCTGAGTGTTGATCAGTGGGATAGACCAGAGTGAGTAATGGCCAAGCTTTTATAGATAATGTGCATCACCATCAATAGCCGATAATGGCTTAGTGTAGCAGACAAAGAAATACTGCTCTGGCAGTTATTCAAGAACCAGACTGAGCACAGAGTGAAGGACAGTGCGTCCATTTCCCAGTGAGTTTAGTTATACAGAAGAATGAATATTACATGATATATAAATCTAACACAATGTCTGCTCCTGCATATTTTTACCTGCATAGACTGACCCAGAAAGATAAACCTGAAGAAAGTTGACACAGTGGGTAGAGATTTGATTCACCTCGAACCAGCTCCCCTCAGCAAATATACAAGTGGATATATTACATTGTGCTATCAACCAGGGCTCAGGGGGTAGAGCGGGCTGTTCTCTCACCAGAAGGTTAGAAGATTGATTCCAGTCTTTCCTATTCCATGTGCCAAAGTGTCCTTGGGCAAGATACTGAGCCCCAAATTTACAGCTGTTCTCAAAGAAAAAAGAGCTGCCCTTATATGCACCCCGGGAATGAAAGTGTGTGTGAATGTAAAACTACTGTATGAATATAGAACACTAACCATTTTAATCTTAGATTACTTTATTCAAAGTAAATGAAGCCCAACTGTTAAGTCAACCTGAACCCCCAATTACAGTTGCATGGTATTTCCATATAACTATTACTGTAAGTTAACCTGAGCTAGTTTCCAAGAAAAGACTGTAATTAACCTCAGCCTCTGACTGCTGCCACGTTCCCCCGCACTCATTTATCTTTGATCCACCACCCCCTCATGTTGAATAATTTATCTGTTTGAATGGGGGGTTGCTCTCATCACTGTTGTTCCTATGGAATTAATTATGACAGATTAAGCAATCAATGAGTTAATACCTATCATTTGGTGTGTGTGTGTGTGTGTGTGTGTGTGTGTGTGTGTGTGTGTGTGTGTGTGTGTGTGTGTGTGTGTGTGTGTGTGTGTGTGTGTGTGTGTGTGTGTGTGTGTGTGTGTGTGTGTGTGTGTGTGTGTGTGTGTGTGTGTGTGTGTGTGTGTGTGTGTGTGTGTGTGTGTGTGTGTGTGTGTGTGTGTGTGTGTGTGTGTGCGTGCGCGTGCGCATTTGTAATTCATTAATGCAGTCAAAATTTATCAATACATACAGCTAGCATCCATCATCATCTGCCCTTGACCTTTTTAATAGCCATTGATCTGTTTGCCAGGCATAAATATGATGAAATCCCTGTCTGGCATGGGCTTTCTCACACACACTCACACTCACACTCACACACTCACATTTTACTGCTCATTATCTGCTTGATTAAGCAGTGGTGCAAATGTTATGAACCACAGAATAGTCTTGTGTGCGGCCCGTTCTCTTTGAACAATGTAGCTCAGTCCTCACCAGAGGATGGCAGCATTACCTCAAGACATTCCTCCGACCTAGTAAACCCACCATTGGAGGAGGTGTGTGTGTACATATTAACCTGAATAAAAATGTTTCTGTTTCTGGATCTCAAGAGAGATTAAATAACCAACCAAAATCAAATCTAATGTCATTACATTCTCTGTCTGCTGGTCGCTTAAATGGTTTTTCATTTCATCCAAATAATTAATATGTAATTTTAAACAGGAATTAATGAGGCATCCAACAGGGATTATTAATGTGCCATCTTTAATTACTCAAATTAGTTGAATAAATTTACCACAATGGAAAGCATCATACGCGAAAGGAGGAGACCCAGGTTCAATGTTACCAACATACTTGACTGTAAAGGATGTAGTTTTCAAGGGAAGGTGCCAGTCAAGGTAGAAATTACTCATAACTCAAAAATCCAGACAATGAGTGTCCTTTAAAAAACCTTAAATCAACACTTTGATATTATAATGAATGAATTTCTTTAACAAGTGAATATGCAGTAGATCAGAAGTGTGATATGGATTTATGAGAGTTGATCAGCTCAGATTCACGCTTCTCCTTCCTGTACATTGAAAGACGCCCTTCATGCTTTAACCATCCTCTGACCCATTTGCATGAAACCGCTGCACCAGTACAAGCTAATTAACGTCTGACTTGTGAATGTACAACCAATAAAGATTAATTAATGAATTAAAACCTGCCTTCAACCAGTCTCCTCGCCGGCCTCTCTGGTCTCCGAACCTGATTGGTGGAGGCGGGGTTGCCTCATAATTAGCCCAGCTCTCGTTTAGCTCTCCCTGACCCATTTGCGAGCCTATTAGCATTCCGAGCCAGTCAGCTGGTCCTATCCCAGTTGCACCACTCCTCCACACTGCAGGCAACCGCTCAGCTCCGCAAATGGCTTGGAATGAGTCTGTGTGTGTTCGCGCATGCATGTGTGAGTGTGTGTTTTGTGTCTGTACATGTGTACGTATTGCTCTGATGTGGATTATTTATTAAAATGAAAGCCAACACAGTCATTTTATTTGTGTCTGCCTTACCGTACTCCCCCGGCTCCTCCTTCCCTCGCTCAGTCCCATCTTCCCCATCACGCAGCCACACTGTATGAAATCGCACAAAGCACACAATCAATATCTGAATTTTAATGGAATCCTGGGAATTTATCGCTTTCATTTATCCTAAACCAAAGCAGGGAACTCAATTCTACGTGGGTTATTTCCGCAACTGCTCTCAACTCGAAAAGCAAAGTGATCAATTTTATTAGCACTTGAGGATTTCAGATTATGAATAAACAATGACTATTGATCTCATTCTATTGGCTCTTAGACGTGCGTTTGTGTTCGTCATTATGGCTTGAAAGGGCCGTCTGGTCTGACACAGTTTAAATCTACTGTTATTACTCTGTCATCGCATACAGGCTCTTTGTGGTTTTCTATTACCGCTGCCGTGTCATAACAGCAGTGGGGGACACCAAAGACCGAGTGGCTGAGTGTCCTGGTTTTACAAGACTCTGGCTCAGATTCAAAACCATACTGAGTAGATGTTCTTATATTTCAATAAGTCTAAAGGAGAAATCAATGAACAATAGAACATGAAATGTACATTTTTCACAGTCTTGCTTAAAGTTTGGTTTCAGTAGTCAGTGATGGGTAAAATTGTGTGTTTATTCTATTGTATGACTATTACCCATTTTTATTTTGGAAGAGTTACATTTTTTCTGAATAAGTGAGAAGAGGCAAAGCATCATAGAGAAACAGACAAACATTTTCTCAAAGTGCTGTTTAAGTGTAATTCACTAAACTATTTCCCATGATGAAACTTTTCAGCCCAAGGGGAAATGCATGGCGAAGGACTATTTAAGTATTCTGAAGTGCTGCCTAAGTTCACAGTCAAGCACCAGCAGCACAGGTCTGCCTACGAATAACACTGGCTGTGTACTTTTCACCAGGCGTGACAGTGTGGCTGGGATTGTTTTCACCTTCCTTGTATGTGCATGTGTGTCCTGGAGACACCTACTGCAGCAGCAAATACCACATTGGTGATTTTGAGTACTTTGGCAGGTGTGTATTTCTGTCTGTGGAAGTC
This sequence comes from Platichthys flesus, assembly GCF_949316205.1. Taxonomy (NCBI): domain Eukaryota; kingdom Metazoa; phylum Chordata; class Actinopteri; order Pleuronectiformes; family Pleuronectidae; genus Platichthys; species Platichthys flesus. The sequence continues at coordinate 11,348,142 of NC_084959.1, read as the reverse complement.
ATGCACGATGCTGTCTGATACTTTGCGGGGGTGCAGTTAAGATAATGAAGGTTCAGTACCAAGATGAGTGTGATCAGACCCTTATGTACTCATTTAGTAATGACTACTGCTGTACTAATGTGATAATGTAGCATTTACTACTGAATATTGATTATGTAGTAATGACTACTGAGTACCCATACAATAATGATGGCATTGTTCTGATGTGAGAATGCATTGACAAATGAGGTCTCATGTTAACATGGAGTATTCAATGCAAAGTATTCAAGTAATAATGATTTTATTATTGAGTAGTCATGTAATAATTCAATCACTACTAAGTATTTGTATTCATGTTATATGTAGTAATTACTACTGCGTACTCACATAATGTATTGACTACTAAGTATTTATGTTATAATATAGTAATGACAACTGAGTACCCATATAATCATGCAGTAATGACAGCTGAGTACTTGTACTATTTACTACTGAGTACTTGTATAGAAATGTAGTATCGACAACTGAGTAGCCATGTAATGATGTCGAGTTGAATACTGAGTATTAACATTTTTGACAACCAAGTCCTCAATGTTGTATGAGTACTTGCAGTATTGACTACTGAGTCCTCATGTAACAATATCTTGACCATATAATAAACCAGTGTCGAAGCATCAATATGTCAGCAGGCTGCTCTGATCCCAGTGCAGCATGGTCTCCAGTTTGTTGAACCAGAAACTTTCTGTATGTGGCTCCAGTCAACCAAAGTAGGACCCTGGTCTACAAGGAAATAACAGGACATGAGGAGTGTAGAAGGAATCTGAGCCGGACCAAATCCTTTCAGATGCAACTAGGACAAACACAAGAGTGGTACTTCCTGAATATTTTAGCTTGAGTCTGTCAAGTCCGGCACATGAGCTAAATAGAGGCAGGGAATAGGGACAGTACGGCTTCACACTTCGGGCAGTAGCTCACTCCGAGTTCCCTCTGCAGCGTTACTCTTATATAAATTAGCAGGATGGATTTACTGTGCACTCGGTATGACTCACAGTGCAGAGGTAGCAAGAGTTCACATGAGACAGACCTCTATCAAGCCCCATTGCCTAAATTTAGAGAAACCCTCCGGCATGTCCATATATTGAACAAATGCTCTATATATTGTGATAGAAGCAAGGAAATGGAGTTCTGTTGCCCATGGCGAAATTTGATTTACTGTTCTATTTAAATGGCCACATTGTTCCAGAGAGGTTGGTGTTTCCATAGCTTAGCTTGAGGGCATATAGATACATCATGCTGTAAAGCAACCAGACTTTTAACATACAGCAGAGAAGGAACACAGAGCCGAGGGAAGCACTGAGCCAGGGTTACCAAAATCCTACTCTGCAATCCTACTTTGAATTTGTGCATTTTTTTCCTGCTTTGATAATTTTTCCAATCAAGGAACCCTCATCAATCTGATGACTGATTTACATGAGGTCGATGTTACTGTTCTCCAGAGGATGAAGGACTTTTGTGATCCTCTGACTTCTCCCCTGGCATTGCCATGAGGTGAACATTTGTGAGTTTTACACCAAATACCCCAACAACACTTTTAGTTTCTGACCAAATACCTTTTGAAAAGATTGTCCTTCCTATTGGCCTGTGTGTTTAGTGTTAATTAGCTCCTGTTAAGATGTAGGCATGCTGATATTATAATTCAGCTCATAGCACAACCTGTGCTCAGTGTAGACTATATTAAGATGGACGTCTTGACAGCTTCTAAAAAGTGAAGCCAAATCCACTTGGTGGCTGGCCTCAGTATGGGTCATGAACGCTGCCTTCATGGATAGGACATGGGCCAAACTAAGACATGGGCCAAACTAACATGATAACAGTTTTTTTTTTCTTATTAAACGTGTCCTTTATTTAAGGTAGTTCTTGTCGCACTGATATAGAGTATGTCCAAGTGTACATTTTTTCCTGTTCTATGTTCAGGTTGTAATTTGTTATTTGATTCTATCAAAACTTGTAAAACATTATGACTGAAAACTGACACGTACTCGTGGTTGGTCAAGAGCGTGTATCGGCAGGACCTGGATACCTCTGCTCCGCACCACAGACTCAAGCTCCAAATGATGTCAAAATCTCAAAATGGTGGCGCTTTTATTTATTTTGGCTTCGTTTTGTACAGTGGGAGGAAGTGGAGACGTGTTGCCCGTCTTTCTTTACAGACTAGGACACGAGCATGGCTGTTCTTCTTCTCAATAGACAGATTTTCTTTTGCAACGCATCACTCAAAGAAAGGAGACACAAAGTTTGCGCTTAATTTGTCGTTTTCTCACTTTGACATCAAGGCCTCTTAGCTGACATCACTCAGCGATACAGGCGCAAGTTAACTGTTTTTAGTTACCTGTCCCTCTCTGCTTCGGCTGTAGTATTTACTGTGGCAAGTATATCACATTGTGAACCAGGCCGACTCTGCCTGTCTGCATCCATCATCAGAACGGCTCGGCTGATGAATAAGTGTAAGGTGTGACATGAACCTGCGCAGCACCACAAACGAAGTGAGAAAACTCCAGATCCCCGAAGTTTCACATAATAAGGTAAATCCTAATTGCCAATTACTTTGATTTGTAATCCTAAAGGTATTTAATGAGCTCATTTAATGGTACCACGGCGCATGATGGAGTGTGGTAATTGGTTTTTATAAGAAGAATAAAAATAAAGGTGTGCTTGTGAGCTGGGTGGCGTTATTCGCCCAACGCCATTATGTGGCATTAAAAGAAAGTTTTCTGCAATAGAACTTTGGGGAAGAATCTCAATATCCCTGCTGTAGTCCTTTAGACAAAAATAGACACATGGAGTTTTGGAGTGAGATGTTTTGGCGCTGGCAGCTCCTTTCTTAATGATCAGCCCCTGATGATGATGTGTTTATGTACATCCATCTTCAAGGGTAAAACTAAAGGTTAAAAAAAGTCATACAGCTGTCCTTGCTGTTTTTTTGGTGTGTTTTTTTTTTTTTGCGCTGCTGCAAAAGTGGATGTCTTCACTCTCCAGCTCTAACAAGGTCGGAGCTGTCAGGAGAGACTGAGGCAGAGGAGCTAATATACTCAGGCCAGGAGGAAGAGTCATCCCTCATACGCACACAGCAGACGGAAAAACTGGAGGAGAGATAGTAGGGTGGAAGAACAGTGTGAGACCGAGCAGGGGAAAGCAGGGGGATGAGTGAGAAGAAGGGGAGATTAGGACGAGTCGGACAGGGAAGACAGAGAGAAGAGGCAACAAGATAATGGAGAACTGGAGCAGGGAGTGGGGGATGAAGAGTGGAGAGAGGAGTGGAGAAGAGAGAGGCTGGCTGTCCTACCCTAAAGCAGTGTTGATATAACAGTTGTCTGAGGCCAAATCTGAGGCCAACTCATTCCACTGATAAATGCCTCTGGCTTTACCAACTCTCACACTGAGCTATGCATGGGCAATACTTCATCTATTTTTTTCTATCTGGAGAACAACTCGCTCTTAACGCTTTAGTTTCAGATCAGTTGTATCTGAGCTTTAACTATAAATTCTCTGGAGAAGGAGACTTTGTTGGGTGAAGCTGAATCACTGTAAGGGATTGAAACAATACAAAATAACTGCTTTATTGATGTAACAGGTTCCAGATTAGTTATACATTTGGTCACTATGTAGTTGGTGTTAGAGGAACATCTTCCAGATTATTTCTTTTTAAAACTATTCACTGACCGAATAGCCTATAGCTTTCAAGGTATGCTGTGCTAAGGCTAGGGCTGACTAAACTGACTAGGAATACATTCAACATAGCATCTACAAATGTACAAAAGTAGACATACAACAATTTTCTAACACCGTTTAAAACAAGAATGTAATATAGAATTTCCAGTGATCATCTCTGCCAAGGAGTTTGTTTTCATCCCTGTCTGTTTGTAAACGACATGTCAGATCAGGAGGTGGATCCAGGATTTTGTATTTTTCATTTGACATTGTGAGACAGGGCAATCTTAATTCTTTTTCATGATTTCTCAGGAAATGACATATTGATCTTGATGAAATTTGGTGCAGCTTGATTTCGTTTGAGGGGACTGTCAGGCCAACGCAGAGTCACGTTCCCTACTCAGTCTCATTCTCGGTATCTTAATGTTCAAGCTTCAAGCATATGAAAAGTATTAAAGTACTTCATATACATTCACTGAAACTGAATGTATGGACTACAGATCTATCGGTTGGCAGATATGTTGTTTTTCAGCGGAATCTGTGGGAAATTGATTATCCCTTTACATCTCTCACTCTCTGCTGCTCCCTGGTTTATTTTCCTCTCACCAATCACATTTTGCCAGGCAACCTGTCTAAAATAAGACAAGAAGGTTGACATTTTTTTTTTTATTATTAAAGATTATTTTCTTTGTCAGGGGAGAGAGAGGGGAACACATGCAAGATTTGAACCTCGGCCGGCTGTTGAGGTGACCTCCTTATTTTTACCTGGTAGAGAAAGGTCCTGCTTCCGCCTGGCAAACCACAACCCAGTCACACCCCTCATTATAATTTGCAAACCACACTTAACCAGAACCATTACCTTAACTTAAACCCAAACTTTCTTAAGCCCTGGTGGTTTCTGGGTGTGTTGTCATTGCTGACACTGCAGTGAAAGACTCTGAGAAGTGTTGTCTTATTGTTGCTTGCTATTTTCTCCTCAGTGGAGCTGACTGTGGACTGCAGGCTAAACCGTCCCTCAGGCCACTGTTTATCCCTCTGCTTGGCTCCCACACGACCTTTATCTCACTGACATTAGCATGACTCAGTTATGCTGACACCGGTCTGCAGCACTCAGCTGTAATCGGGTGCCCTGCTTATCATTTTCGTGTTTGATTGGATGTATTCAGCTAATTACTTATAAATAAAACAAATTAAGCTCTTGATAATGGAATGATAATTTGATCAATTACTCACTCAGTGCAAAACTGGGACAATTAGGTATTTCAGCGAGTGAGTCAGGAGCAGGGAGGGAGGAGAGATAGACACCTGAAACCGACGCTGCCTATGGGCTAATACTCATGTCTACATGATCTCCCTGTGCAATGGTGCCATATCAAGGGTAGGAAAATAACAAGGTAATCAATTAAGTTAACCATGCAATTAAGTTAATTAATTGCTTGTATGCCCAGGAGCTTCCTGGGTCTTGTGCTGTGGACTGCATTACAACACCGGCCAGTGATTAGATTACAGAGTTAGTAATGCCATTTGAGGCTCAAGTGTAAGAGCCGCAGAGTGGAGTCCCACCGGTTGCTGTAATGCTTCTATCTCCAAATGAACAGTATAATGCACCCGAGCGCATCAGCAGCGGCAGCAGCCAGTCTGTGGGGACTCCAGTGGATTGCGATGCCTTCTTTAAGCCAACGCCGTGCAAAGTGAAATCTCTTTTGAGAGAATCTTCATAACGGTGAAGATTATATCATTTCATTGTAGTGTGTGTTAACTGAAGAGGAAGGAGAAGAGAAATTGCTTTGGCACGGAGAGAGTGCATCAGAGGGTTTTACTCACTGTGCTCAGATAAACAGATGATGGGAGCAACACAGCGGGTCGTCAGAAAAACAAGACAAAATGTCAAAGTTGAAACGTACTTTATTTCAAATTTCCTTCTCTTGGAGAGGTTTTCTGCACGAACTGTCAGACTGGACCTTGGTTACACTGATAACAATGAAAACTCACGTATGTGTGTATCACCAGCTCACCAACACGTAGGAGTAAGAGAGGAATCTGTACATTTAAATGAAGTAAACAAAAAATCACACATTGACACAAGATACAGCCTCTAATTAACTATCTTTTTTTAACGAGTCGATTTATGTTGCATTGCTCATTTCAATTCTATGTTTTGAACAGGAACAGACACATGAGCACCAGGAATTGAATCCCACATATCAGGAAGTTTATGGCCCAAATTAGCTGCCGCTTCAAATTTGTGCCGACATCTCACTTTCGTCATTCCTCATTTATGTTGTATTTTTATGGTTTATACTTTAGGCCGCCGTTTACCGTGTTTGCACTTTTGTTACATCATGTCGACAACAGCGAGTTATGTGCGCGTTCATCTCAATGTTATTGCTGAATATGCAAATTGGCTTTGTGATTACTGAAACCCAACAATTGCCCAAGTTCCCTCACCTATTTATCCATTCAGCTCACGGCCGTTTTTATGCCTGTTTATTACAAACTGAGTTAAGGAACAGACTTGCAGTGGTGTAAATATAGAAAACTGATTAAATAGCATTTAAATACACACACACACACACACATCTCACACACTCTCTCTCTCTCTCTCTCTCTCTCTCTCTCTCTCTCTCTCTCTCTCTCTCTCTCTCTCTCTCTCTCTCTCTCTCTCTCTCTCTCTCTCTCTCTCTCTCTCTCTCTCACAGACAATAGGTTGATTTGCAGTTGCTCAGACGTGTCTCTTGTGCTGTTTGCCCATGCAATCCTGAAGATAAGAGCCGCTGTCACTACTGTGATGTGCTGCGTTTCGAGCGCCGTGCTACGACGCCACACATCTTTGGTGGATTTTCACCAGAACAGAGTGTTTCTGTCCTTCTGTCACGTTTGGCTCTTGTATCATAATGAACACGCTGACAGTCGAATTAGCATGGTGTCACTGTGGTAGCATGCTTCAGCGACACGGCTGCACAGCTGTCCCGCTGTGATAGCGCCCCACTCTCTATTAAAAGATCACAGCGCAGCCAATGGAACATGTAGGATGGTGTGTGTCGTCAAGTCAGGCCGACTGCGCCATTGTTGGGAACGATTCCTTCACTCGGTCCTTTCAAGTCGTTTCAATACATTTTATAGGATTTAAAAGCTTCTTCTCAAAATGCACAGGAGTATCTGCAGCGATGACAACAGCATTGAATTTGCCTAAAAGGGATTTAAAGGGCTGTTTCATTGTGAGGCACCATTGTATGATGCACAGATTTTCTTATGATCAATAACACTTTTTAATCCAGGAATCTTCTTTTTTTTTTTTTGCCTGGAGATAATGAATTCAGTCTTTTTTCTGTATATTTCGCACATGATACGCTCAAGGCCTGCAACTCATACCGAACATGAGAGAGGTGCAATAAAAATAGAGAATAGAGTCCCCCTGAGAGAGCTGAGGACATTCACCCATCACTCTGATACAGAGGTCCTATTTTTCAATGCACACACACACACATACATACACAGACACACACTGTGGAGTGGCCTGCATTTTAATAGGATCCCAGGGGTTGCAATGTTATTGTTTTTTCCCTGCAGAAGATGCAAAGATGTACATAATCAGGTTCACATGTAAGCATGCACAGAATGTATGAATGCATGAACACTGGCAGGACCATATAAGCAGGTGCTCCTCCTCCTCCTCCTCCTATCTTTTTCACCCCCTGCTACTCTTACACACACACACACACACACACACACACACACACACACATACTCTCTCGACTTTCAGCATCATTTTGTTACCATTGTTAAATTAATTTACAAGCCTGAATATTAACTAGCGTCTGTGATATGTGTGAATTCTAAGCTCAGCGTCTATTCACAGGGGGAGAATTTTTTTAAACTGCGACTGTATAAATCTTGACTCCTCTTTTTGTCGGGAGTTAAATTAGTTAAAAGAGTGCTTTAATGCAAACAGCCAAAAACGTTCTCCTTTACAGGCACTTCATCTTGTCCAGTCAGCATACACTTAGCGAGGCGATAAAAAGCAAGTTTGTTGTTAATGTCTCCTTCCTCCCCTCCCCTGATTTATTGCAAGAGATATTTTTATGGAGGAAATGTGCATCTGTGTTAAAAGTTAAATAAGGACGCCCATTTAGCATGGAGATATGAATTAAGTGCAACACATACTGTTGATTACTGCGGCACTACAGATCACTGCTATTATTGCTGTGGATAATAAAGCTTTAACATATTGATGATGACTGGGCAGAGAAAACACTACTAGTGTTTGCAGTGTCTTTTTTAACCAAAGTTTTCTGTGACCTTGTGTGCGACCTGTCAATCATATGAAGTCCTGCAGGATGATTGAGAGTATTTCTGACACGGGCCGTACCACAGCGTGCGACGCACACACATTGCATACGTAAGAGTTTCATATCAAGTCAGGAAGATTGACTTTGAAGATTTGACACCAGGCCGGCTGCAAACATAACATGCAAGTCGGCCCATGGGACAGTAAATTGTTTCTCGATTGTGAATAAAAGTAACATTTATGATTTTTAACATCATTAAAAAATACATAGATAGTAAATCATCTTTTTCTTTAATAGCTAGTTTTTAAATGCAACCACCAGCAACCACTGGGGCTTACGTTATGTTTTAATCATAGCCTGTATATAAAGATGGACGATAAGTCTCCACTTCCTACCACTATATAGAAATAAAGCCAAATGATTCATATTACAAATGCTTTCGAATTCAGAGCCAGAGTCTTCAGGGGAGTTATCGGGAGATGTCGCAGTGGAAGTCACGTCCGGTCGATAAATGAAACCTAACCAATTATCTTTCAGTACCTGCACAAACATCAGTGTGATAATAGCAACCTCAAATGACAGAAACCATCTTTGACATTAACTTTGACTTCTTGATTTGATCAATGTCCCATCCTTTAAAGGGTTAAATCATTTTTTTTTTTACATTTTCATGAACTTGTCAGGAACTATTGTTATTTGTTATATACTTGGTGCAGGTCAGGAAAACGCTATTTGGCCTTTCTGGAGTCAACACTCTACTTAGTTCTATTCTAGTTATATAGTTTTCATCGAAAGTGTTTAAAATCCAAGACAAATTCTAACAAACTCAGTGCATAAAGGGCAGACCAAAGATGGATCAATGCCCAGCTGAGCTGGATAAAATGCTCATTAGGACAATTCTGATCTCAGACGTCCCAGGCAGTATCCTTAGGAATAATGATCAATAACTTCTTTTATAGAAAGTCACACTTTAAAGATGGTTCATTGCTGATGTAATCAAAATAGTGAAAGGACACTGAAGCGTGATCACAGGTGAAGCAGAACTATTATAATTTTTCAATCTGTTACTTCCATTCTGACCATATGTAGAACGACTACACAGACTGTCTTACCTTGACGTTTTTAATCAAGTGGTTGTACTTTACTTGCAAGTGTGTGCCCATAATATACACTTGGATTAGTGGCCATGATGACATTCTGAATGTCGTGCAATTAGTTTTTGTAATTATCGTGAATGTAAATTCACAAAGCATCTTGCTATAAAGAAAGAGCATGTAATACATTTAAAAGGGAGAACTCAACATGCAAATGGTGTGACTGAATACTGTCCATTCATCACTGATCAAATCACTAAGTAACTTCTAACTGATCACTAATTTCCTCCTTCCTCATTCAGGCCTCCAAATGTTGATCACAGCAATGTGTTTTTGGTTTTTAAATAACATTTAATCTATAAAATTAGACATCTGCCCTTGAATGGTCTCTTTGGGTTTGTGTCTGTTGAACCAATCAGTGGGTCTCTGTCACTGGTGCTGAAATATTCTTCCCCACTAATAGAGGGCTAAAACTTCTGGTTGGACGAATGTGTTTGGCTCACAGGACGTTATTTGCCACCACTATACTGTCTGGAGCTACATTATTAACCCAATGTCATTTCTCTGTAGACTTTACTTATACTAAATAACATAACATATAAAACATATTCTTTCTTTTAGATGTTTCTATAGACCCGACAGGGACGGGATTTCCTTCACATCATTATTGTACAATATTTCTGACTTCTTCCTGTGACCCTTGCTTGACCTGCTCTAATTTGCATGTCCCTCATACAGATGGGTAATCATTTTTCTCTTCGGCTTCCTCTACAGACATCGGGGGAGCCATAAAACACATCTAAGACTCGCCCCCAGACTTGTCATTAGTATTCATCTTGCTGAGAGACTGAAAGAAGTTTGCTGGACAATAAAATTACCTCTCAGACTCTTTCCCCCCCCAACAGACAGAGCCTGGAGGTTGGGTTTAACAACACCTGCTCGAGCACATTATCCACTTGGTAGCCACAAAAGAATGAGCTCCTCCAAGTGCCACACCTGATTAATTCCAGAAAAAAGGCCTGTCTTTGTGAAGAGAGAAGCTGAAAATCTTAATGGCAGATGTTACAGAAAGAGCCACTTTCCAGCTATACATGTTGTTGGAGTGTAAAAGATCGAGATAGAACATATCCCACACACATGTAAGTGTTTCCCTAAAGGTAAAATGTTACAGAAGTAATGCAGTGCTGTATGATTGATAAATTCAGCCCTCCTGTTATTTGCTTGTTCAAATGAGCTCCAAGATGCTCCAGTCGTCTCTGTTGGGGTTTTACTAAATTACGTGGTTTTTTAATGGGAATTGTGAGATTTAAGAATGAAAGAACTATCATGTTGAAATTTCTTATTTCACTCGTGTCTTCTGTGTGTGTTTACAGCACAACTTAAGATTTGTGTCACAGTGTGTGGGGCAGGAAGAGACGAACGCAGGAGCCAGGTGAAGGTGAATAACAGAAGGTGTCCTTTAATAAAGGCCAAGATCAAAACAAAGGAAAACAAAGCATGGTCAAATAAAAACCTAAAATGTCAGCATGCAAAGAAACAGGGAAAAGGCTGAAAACCACATCAGATCGGAACAAGAGGAACTGCCAAAGGGAAGCACAGAGGAACGGGTGCATCAGTGGGGCAGGAAATCAACGATGTATTTTGTTTATACAAATCAGCTTCCAAGAAGAAGAGGAACAAGGCGCCAAACTCAATGCTAATTGACCCATACGGCCGTTTGAAAGCCATGCGTCACAGTCACACTCTGGAACAAGCTCAAGTTGTACAAGAGAAGGGACACGTTGCAGGTATTTGCATTCCATTTGGCCCTTATTTGATATACAGGTTTCCACTTAGTCCTTCCTTATGTGGACTGAAATGTGTCTGATGCATTGCCCTTCTGATCTTTATGGATTTTAAGTAATGTTCCAGATGCTTTTTGACTTGCATTAAGCCTTAAATCTGGCTGCCCTGACACTGCATTTTGATTCCTCCCCTGCATTGTGCATAATTATGCGTATTGATGTGTGGATTAGATGTAAATCATTTGTCTGCCTGCGTTAACATCCCATTTGCACTTCTGAACTTCTGAACTCCCCAAAAAGTGGAAACCTTGATTTCTGTGTCAATGCAGCAGCTGTAAATGTATCTTATTGTCGTTCACATCACGTTCCCTCAGAATGGACATGAAAGTATTTATTAACATTAATATTCACAGATAAGCCACAACATTAAAACCGGTAACTGGATTTAATGTTGTGGTTGAGTGGTGTAACTTCTACCTCATCCCTCCGCCTCCTGATGGAGCCAGATCAGGGTAAAGCCGAACAGCACGGGTGATAAGTACATGCTGTCCACATACAATACCCACTAAACTGGGCCAGGCTGAGCCTTGGAGGGCGAATCAAGCAGGACAGAAAGTACAGCAGCCAAATGGAGAGGTGAAAGGGCCAGAGGGCTGGTGTGAGTGGGGGAAATGTTGTAGAAAATAGAATAGTGATGGGAGAAAAAGAGGAAAAAGTTTACGTCGTTACTTTTGCTTGAAATCACACTGACTTTAAGGGATATAATTAGTGGCTTTGCTTTTACTTGACAGAGTCTGTGAAGAAGAGACAGGAAAGGGGGTTAGAGAGAAGGGAAATAACCGACCATTAAAGATCCCACCAGCCAGGAATCAAACTATGGACTCGCTGCTGAAGGCGTTTGTGCCTGTGTGACATACACCTTTTATCATTCTGGTACATCAAGATGCCCAACACCTTGACTTTAAAATCTTCCTTTCTCATTTCTCTTTTTTTCAGAATGCATTTGGACTCTTTTGGCTAAATTACTTAAAACTCTCTCAATCAATGTCATTGACAATTCTGTTAAAGCTAAGGTTGGTAATCCTGGAAAAGCTAGCAAGGGCAAAAATGCAACCGATACATCTCACCTCCTCCCATCCACCCTCGCCAAAGCTACGCCCCAAAAACAAATGAACAGGATTGGCAACTACTAAAGACGCTTTTCAGTGACTCGCTCACTAACTTCTGGCTATCATCTGCTCTTATTGGTGGCTCTTTGGATATGGTAAGGATTTCAACAAATAAGACAAACTGTTTCAGAAAAACTTACCAACCATTATAGACTAATATGAAATATCATATAATGTTTGTCGTTATGTCAAGATATGTCTAACGCTAAAATATTCAAAGCCTTTATTTAATCATTTAAAGATATTTCACCGCTATCCCCCAAAATATTTACGGCTCGGTAGGTTTCTTTTTTATTTTCATAGCTTTAAATCTTTCACCACCTTGTCTTCTCTCAGCCTCTGAGTTTTGACTTGGTAATCTGTAAAGGTGCACAAATGTCCCTACATGAGGCTGGAGTATGTCTGGAGCATTCACTGTTTGGCTTCTACACGCGGGGTGTTTGCTTATGGTCTAGCAGAGGCTGCTGCTTTGGCCCATCTTAATGGTGCATCTTCAATAAATATTTATAGGGGCCATGGGGGATATTAAAAAAACATGACATGCTAAAATGGCTTTATTCCCATGGAGACAGGGATCTAGGTAGTATTAGAAGAGAAAGAGGTGAGAGAAGGAAGGAGAGGCAGTCATTTGTCTGGTGATGGCAGCCCAACAGATGACTTTGGCAAGGACACAATTGATAGACATCTGTTACACATTGTAAGCACCGGATGCAACAACCCAAAGGGCAAAACAAGGACTGTTTCCTATCGAAAAACATTCAGGGATGTTTACTCATAATGAAGACTTCCATATATATCTTCATGGATATGTACTGATATCATCCAGCTTGGTGGTGAAATATGCTACAAAATTAGTCACTATAATTTTCCATAGTCGATAGGTTGAGTAGCTGTCAACACAAGTTGTGTCCTCGTCATTAATCTGACCTGGCTGAACTGTATCTTGGTTTCTCATTAATGTTAATAAAAACATTGATTTAGCAAGATTTAGACTGACCATACAAGACTCACTTATAAATAATTCACTAAGTTTGCGTTGGTTTTGCTTTTCTCCAGTGGGATAGAAGTTCATAACCCTGAGGAACAAGCACACATGTGAGCAGAGAGCGTGCATCTCATATGCAGTATCAACATAAGATATAAAGGCTACAGTCAATTCGAAGTTAAGAATTTACAGTAGAAAATCTTTTAAAAATCTGCAACTAAACCAAATCATGTTGCATTGACAGACAATACAGAGGAGACAATTAAGTCAGTTGTTGATTGGAATGAATTGTGATATATTTTCAACATTTGACACAATTTACGATCCGCACCTGGATCCCTCTGATATGGATGTTGACAGTCCCAAGGTAAACCTTAGGCTCTGGGTTGAATTTCAAATCCAGTTTTCTGTCTGTGAGCATCAGAGGGCGCTCCACCGCTACTGAGTTATATCTGAAAAAGAACCTTCACACGTTGACCACCATGAAGGGAAAGATGACATTTACACACAGTGGTGGATGTTTGAGGACAATAGCAATCACAATTTAAATTGAAGAATTTAATAGGCCTATCCACCGGTCTAATACAAACTTGAAAATTGAAAATAAAATGCTGACTAAATAAAAAACGACAAATCAATGTAAAATAAGAACAAGAACAAATAAAGGTTTGTTTAACAGATATTTTATCAGTACAAAAATCAATTATGCTGAGGTTTCAATGGTAGTTGAATTTTTTCATTTAAAACAGTGTGATTTTAAATTTGAATTAAATTGAAAAAAAATACTCATTTTTTATTTGTGTGTCTATCCGTGTATTTTTCTTATGATGTTTTGAGGACAGTCAGTGAATATATGCAGGTCAATGTTTGATCCTCCTAAGTTACTATGACATGTGTGTGTTATCTCATTACTTCTACAGGGAGCAGTTTGGTAAATCACTTTACCTTCTTCACTAATTTCTCTCTAAATTGTAATTTCCAGTAATGGCCTCGACACATTGTCACACAACTGGATCACAACTGCAGCCACACACCAAAACCTGAAGTCAGACCACATCCCTAATGAGACACTAAATGTGCCGAGCTAAGCAAAGAGTAACTTTAATGATGAGCACGATGCAGAGATTTCCTCCTCCTCTTCCTGCGCTTCCATCAGCAACCTTGACTCAGGACACTCTGCTCCTCTGCTCTTTGCTCAGGAATCGTCTCCTCGCTGAGCCAGAAATAGAAAAATAGCATTCAGCTGTGTTATTATTTTTTCAAGAGATGGGATTCAGACAGTGCAGACTTGCAGACACATGATGTCCACGACCAGAAACCTCCAGTTAGGATCGATACATTTTAGGAGATCTACAGAACGAGCCCAATAAGATGGAAGTTTTAGCCAGATGATCTGTGGCCCAGGAGGTAGAGCGGGTGGTCCACTAACCAGGGGAAACTGAACCCCAAATTATCCCTGACGGTTTGTATGTATGAGTATAGATGCACTTTATGAACGGGTAAATGTAAAGTGCTTTGAGTGCTATATATAAACACAAAGCATTTACTATCAGCAGTGTTTAAAACCCACCACTCACTGTGCTTGTTTCTTTCATGTGCTCCATTCTTCCACATCATCCGAAGCAGCCTCCGCCATCGTTTGAGACACATTCTGCCGCTGCATGGTGTTTAATGGCACTCATCAGGACCCTGCAGGATTCATTAAAATTAAGATGCAACTCTGATTATGTTTAACATCTGCTTCGTATTATGAGATGCGCTCCCAGGTCACCAGCCCCTAGGGGTATTCACTCCCTTGGCGCCAAGAAGACATTTGACCATTAGAGACGGATTAATTAAAGGTCTTTGCTCCGTAACATCCAGGCTTGAATAAAACCTCATTTTCATAATTGAGGAATTTAATATCCTGTCCACAGTTTAATGCTGACAGGTGATACGAGCGTGTGCAGGTTCAGAGTCTCTCGGCTCATTTAGGCTTCCCCCCCTAAGAGTTGTCTTATACACTATCTCCTCTATTATCTCTTGCGTCCGTTGCCAAAGCGATATGAGCCTCGGGCCATCAGACAATTACCATTTATGATACGTCCCATTTTGTTCTTCTTTCTGCTGATGACATCTCGATTTTCATCCCTAAAAATCCCTTTAATTTCCACTGTGAGATATATCGTGTGCTGTGTCATTGTCCTGAAGATCACACATTAATCCACTCAGTATGCTGTGACGAGGGCTGATTGACAGTACTAGCCATTAGGTTTTTTATCTGAGATCTTCTAAGGGAGAATTTCCCTCCTCAAAAGGTTCCCTCTTGCAGTGGTCGTCTCGGCCCGGCCATTAATCAAGTGATATCAGTGAAACGTCTCAAAAGTTTGCTGAAGCTAAATGTGACTCATCCATCAAATTAGTGAAAGGCTTCATATGTAAGCCATGCGGACATTTTTCTTCACCGTCCCTTGTCAACAGGGAATATGATCTATATGCATAGTCGGCTTGATTAGTTTGTGAGGTCCTCCGGAAGGACGGCAGGGGACGAGAGACAGAGGGTGGAAAAACAGTGATGGGCGCAAGTGGAATAATGAGGGGAGTGGATAGATGTAGAGAAAGAGGAAGGTGGAGAGGAGGGAAAGAGAGACATGGAAGGGAAGACGGATGGAAGGGGCCAAGCGGAGAATGGGTTACTTGCAGATAACATCGCCGTAAGATAGATTCTTAGGGAGACTAAATTTGGCTCAGTCTAAGTCCTGAGTGACAGGCATGGGGAGCGCTTATCAATGACTTGTTAGGGGAAATTGGACATGTCCTGAATAGCCTCATGATAAAGCTGCTCATTTGGATGTGTTCCCTGAATGATACCCGACATGGTAATCGATAATTCTTCGATATCCATTCGAAACAAACCATTTCATTCTTTGTCTAATCTGGAGTGATGCTGACATGGATATTAGTCCGACCATGAAAGCTCCACTACAAAAATGAACAGCAGTCCCCAGCACGCTTTTCTCTTCAGGTCACTCAAAAGATATTTAGTCCAACAAATAGACTGTATATAGAGATGGAACGACATGTCTCCACTTCCTCCCACTATCCCGAAAATTAGCCGAAATATACAAGATACAGGCGCTGCCATCGAGGTCCCGGCGATATCTGCCCTTAACCAATTGTAGGTCATTCTCAGCTGTCAATCATGATGGTTCATCCCATTTTTATAGCGTAAAAAAGAAAGGTTATTAGAAAAACACAATTTTCAACTTCTGTTGTAAGTGGCAAAAACCATCTCTCAGAAAAATTTTGATTTTGTTAACATCTTCTCACATGACTTTCCCTAAATGTGAAGAGTTCGTTTAATGACTTTTACTAATGTTAATGACAAGGTGACCAGGTCATTGTCTTCTTTGTGTCTGAGTTAGTGCACTTGTCCCTGTTCTCACCTTTCTCTATCATATCTGTCTTTTTCTGTCTGTGATCACTGTCCCTGCAAACTGGCTTTAAAAGCTGCGACCAGATGGCACAAGAAAATGAATGGATCGTCCTGTGCATATAAATGTGTAAATGTGTGTGTGTGTGTGTGTGTGTGTGTGTGTGTGTGTGTGTGTGTGTGTGTGTGTGTGTGTGTGTGTGTGTGTGTGTGTGTGTGTGTGTGTGTGTGTGTGTGTGTGTGTGTGTGTGTGTGTGTGTGTGTGTGTGTGTGTAGGTGCGCTCGCAGTGACACATTCAGGGTTAAGAGGGACATTAGTGAAAAGTGACTTTGACACACCACCAGGGAAAGAAAATGTCTCAGTCCTTCACCTCGCTCATTCGTCTCTATCTCTTTATCTTCCATTCACTGAGCCAATCTTGCTTTCGCTCTCTATATTTTGCAGAAGCGTCTATTAAGTTCTCAAACAGGGTTATTATAAAGTGCTGTCTGGCAGGTCTTAGTGCTGTGAAGTAGAAATCAGCGCTGAGAGGAAACATCCAGCGTCTTTATGAGCTGAAAGGAGGAGAAACGAACCACTTGCCCTTTGAACGACTAAGAGGGGATTTGTTATTCTAACTCATTTTACATACGTATAATAAACTATGCCTCAACTCTGTCTGATGTGAAGCATGCAGTCACATTAAAGAAAGACAGTCATTACGGCGCCATCTATTTCATTTTTCTGTATTCTGTAAATTGGACAATCATCTTCATTTCCAACTGTAGAAGGGCCATGATTCAAAGAAATACTTCTGCCAAGTTATGGTTTGACTGGAAGGACCATTTCAAAAAGTTACCTTCATCAAATGATATCTGTAGATGTTGGGAACATGTCTCTTGCAATCATCCTTGGTAAAGAAAGTATTCATTTAATAAACGTGTGCTGGTGAATATGCATTTTATGTCCTGTTTGGTGTACAAGTATAATGTAAATGGATTTTTCGTGCTATACAAATATACAGCACGCAGTAGATAAATGATAGAGAGGATTCATAGTGCATATCTCTCCTGAGGGAATTCACTTGTCTTCTATGTCACAGATATATTAATCATCTCCGGGAGGGAGAGTGACAGCCTGGTAGTTTCATAAATTAATAAAGCTCTTGCTATACAACAAAGCCTTCCGGTTAATCCGAATAAGGTCATAACTCTTTTTTGCAAGTCGTCACACGTATACTGCATACTCTAAATGTTACATGCACACACGCACGCACGCACACACACACACACACACACACACACACACACACACACACCAACACACAAACACACACACACACAGAGAGAGAGAGAGAGAGAGAGCTCTACCACCGCTCTATTGCAGTATTTTTCATCGAGGAGATAGCACAGTGTTAATATTTATTATTCAGAAACAGTGGCGAGGTGTCAAGCTCAGCAGTCTGCCCACTTTTTAATAAACAGCACACTACTGAGCTAAATCATATCACAGCAACGGTGTGTGTGTGTGTGTGAAGAATCCTACTATACAGGAAGAAGAATATGTTGACGAAGAAAGGGCTTCCTTTTTAAAGTGAAAAAATGTGTCTTACAGTGGACTTAAATATTAAGAAATCTTTAATTCAATAAAGTGAACCCTGCGATCAAGTTTCTCATGATACAGAGGAAGAACAGCAAAACAAATAAAAATGAAGAAACACTTAATTTGCATTCATTGCCACAGACCGAATCATTGACCTGCATGCTGCAGGGTGCAAGGAGGGAAATGGAATTCTGAACAATTTCAGCCTGAAGCAAAGACTTTAGCTTAAAAAGAGTCAACAACCGGAGAAATTACTAATAATAGGTCAAATTTTGTTATAAATTCTTCTATATGGTGCATTCCCTACATATGGTTGTGCTTTAAAGATCATTCGATCATTGGATTGATATATTTTTTCACATTTTGAATTCATGTTTGAGTCACATCTCCTACAATCTGCTTTAACAGCATAACATCATCAGACCTCACCAAGTCAAGTGTTTGGACTTGGCTGTGCAGATTGATGAATTTACAGGGTTTGAGAAGAAAAGAGAGAAAACATTTCTGAAATTAATTTGCTGAAGGTTCTTTACTCACCTTCAGTTTGATGTGGAGTTGTGTTCATATGAATTTGATCTGAATCATCACCTACATGCCATGAATCTATTGCCCACGTACTGTCTGCATGTGAAAGGTCCGTCTGGATGGCAACAGGTTTGTATCACCTGATTGTGAGTATTAAGGATTCAATAACCAATATTTGTATATTAATAGATGGCTCATAGTCTGACAGCTGAACCCGAAGAGAGGTATCACTCCAATGTGTAGATTTCCCACAGTTTAGCTCGTTTGATTCAGGGTCACCCCTCTCATCTGTGTCAGCAGCTGCTAGTACAGTGTAACCCCCCCTGCACGCCACCTGCCCACCTCTCGCTGCTGCTGAGCATATTGGAGCATTTATTAACTAAAGAGCTGGATATTTCCCTCAGGATGGAGGAGACCCAATCTAGAGCTATTGTGACTGATGGACTTCATCACACTGAGACAGCCCGAATGCTCCCTTCTGAATGTGTCAATCGGTTCACTAACACTACATAGGGCCATACATTAATGTTGTATTAACATATAAAGAAATCAGCTTATTGTTACAATTGAGACACTTTAAGTCTCAGGAGGAAGAAGCTTATTATCTATTCAAGCTCTCAGTGTTGTTAAGGAAAAATTGACACCTGCACACCTGAACAACTATTCTATTATTTATTTGTACACATCTGCAGGAATGCAAAGCACATAATCCTTCAGTGGAGTGGCTCGTACTGTCGGGTCATAAGTGAGGATTTACAAGTCAAAATGCTGTGTAGATAGTTGCAGGTTTTCTAATATGAAAATCTCTGTTTTTCCACCTCTTCAGCAGATCTGCTTTCACTCGAGAGCCAAATTATAATGTTTGGGAGGGATGTGCTTATCACTCCCACTATAATTTAAAAGTGGAAACATGCTTATTCAAAAATACACATTTGCGTAGCCACATGCAGTCGGGTAGGTCATCGCTGTGCTGTCATTCTTTTGGCGAGAACACAATCGGTGATGCCTGTTGTTTGACCTCTGACCTCCTCACTGCAGAGATAATCCTCTTTTGGAATTCACTAATTCTGATACAGAAGGTTCGTGATAAGTTGTAAGTATGTTAGTTTTCATCATCCACACTAAGGAGGTTTACAATTTCAAATGAATAACCATAATGAATCTAATAAGCTCTGCATTGGATTGGGGAAATGTATTGCTCACTGTACTATTTAAGTGGTGCATTGCTCTGCTGCTTTTCTGTCATTGCCACAAGCTGCATGAAGATTGCAGTGATTCTGGATTTCAATATTTGATGTGGAAACTATTTTTAGTCCCTGTTAAATAAGCAGACATTTTGAAAATCTTATTTGCAATGTGAAAATTGTAATCATTATTTTTTTTCCAATTATTAAAAACAGATAAATCAATTTTGTATGTCAGGGTGATCCATATGAATAACAATACCAATATTACAGCATGAAGCTCACGTTACACAGAATGTCACAGGAGGTCTCTCCTACCTGTGGACATCAAACTTTGTAACTATGAACAGACTGAAATGAATATTTCTAAAAACCAACAGCACATGCAAAATCAACATGTACAACATTGCTGCTCAGTGTTATGTGCAATATTACTTTTTCATTATTATTTGCTACGTGTGCAACATTAATTTTATTTCAGCTAAAATAACTTTCATTCTGCTCATATACAGTATAATATTAATATCAGCTGCAATATTGCTTTTTCTCTCATAGGGAATACTTACTTTCACCTGTCATTTCCACAATTTTTTTATTGTTACTAATTTGGTCTAGTTTTAAGTAAAAAATAATTATATTCTGAACTTTGAAGAACAATCTGGCACAAGAATGTCCTTTAACACTAATAAAGTTAAATTTGATCTTATCTTGACTTACATTGGTGTTTCTTATCAAATAAGCTGTCTTTACTTCGACCAACTTTGGATTGACTTAAAAAAAAGTCTTTAACATAGTAGCACACAAAATAAGTCGGTTCCACTTGCGGGATACAAGTTATATCAACACAATTGCTCCTTTTTTTATTTGAAAAATTACCATTTCCTTTGTGTGCTTTTGTAATTTTCTTGGTTTGTAAACACTTTTCTTGTTCCAGGGCACACGATTAACAACGGCCAGGCGGACAGTGGCTGAACGACATGACAGCAGCGAGTCAGGAGATTTATTAAAGGTTTCATGGAGCCACATTAGCGATGATTTCTTAGCTTCACCCCGGTGGCCGCAATAAAGCCCCACTCCTGCCGTCTCACATGCCAGCAGGGGGTCTCTTGACAGCGACAGCAGCATTTAGTCAGCTCAGAGAGGATGTGATATGCGAATCCCTCCCGGTCTGCAACATCTGCTTAATACTGACCCATGTCCCGACGCCCCGGCAGCAGCCTCTGCCATAACATCTGTTTAAAGGTGACCCTGACCCCTGTGAGGTACCTTGGTGTATACTCGTACTTTTCTCTCGACATAGATCATTACCTGAGGCAAAACCTGAGGGCTTGCGTGCATGTGTTGAGATGCATGTGGAGTCAGAGCTCGGTGAAAAACATCTGGTTCATTGTGACCCTTTTGCCCCAAACCTGTGAGAGAGATTGCAACTTCTTCAACCTCTCTATCAGTCTTGCTGCTGGGTGGCGTCTGCTCGCTGGGTCTCCATACGCAAGGTGACATGATTGTTTTATTGTAATGAGTTTTGGGAGTTGTATACTCCCTATAAAAAGATCTGCGACTGTCACAACTTCTTCATATGTTTAAAGTTCTTTTTAAAGTAGAGCAGACGTAAATAGTAATATCAAATGAGGTCTTGCATCTGTATTCCCATGGTTCTGTAGGTTGTATACAGAGAGTATATAGGTCAGTCTGTGCACAACATTATCTTTTCTCTTATTTCATCTAAAAACAGTCCGTGTCCAGACTCTGAAGAAAAAATCCGATGTCAGTGAGAAGTGGTATACAAATGATTTAGGGACAATAACACAAACAGTCACACGACTTGACAAAGTCATAAAAAAAGGTTATTCACTGTTACTACTTAACACACAAATAAAAGAAAATTTGTGGGAGGATGTATTAAATGAAATATATAAAACCAAACTAGGCCTCAAACTAACTCAGTCGATCACATACCTCTGCCAAGGCCTGAAAGTCCCATTCAATTTAAATTGAACCACACATCCTTCTAACAAGTTTTGTGGTAATCCTGCTCATAAACAAGCCAAACAACACAAAAATGGACAGGGCGAAAATGTATCCTCCTTAGTGGATGTAATGATTGAAATAAAAGTAGCTATCATAGACTTTGAGCTGATAAAAGCAGTAATGATAATTGAACATTAGGTCCCAAAAAGAGTTCATTTTGAACTTTTAAACTCTTTGCACCATGGAGCTTCGAGATGTGAACGCAGGCATCGCTAAGAAACACGTGATGTGACCTAGCCTCTAATGGATATGACAGCAGCATCTCTTCTAGAATGTTCAGAGAGAATGTCTTATGTTTGTCCATCTCAAGCAGAGCGGAGGAAAACACTGTGAAACAGAATCATTGCTGCTGCCAGTGGAAGAGACACAATGCTTTTTGGCTCAGACTTGCAGCAATAACATAACACAAGCTGTCAGATCTGATAGTGAGTAGTGTGTGTGTTTGTCTGCACAGTGTATGTGTGCTTGAAATGGAGACCCAGAATGCACAGAGAATGTAATCTGTTCTAATTACTATGATAACTCTGCAGCTCTTTAACGAGGCACCGCCACGCAGACCGCGGAGCACCCACACACTAACTGCCACCAAACTCTGGTTTAACACAGTGCTTTCTCATCATTTGGAGCTGTGCCCTAAAACACAAAGTCTGAAATGGACAGAGCTGAAGCCTTTTATATCCTCCATTAGTTGTGCAGCAGATATAAATTAGCAGCATCACTGCAGCATCCAGCCAAAGGCCGACTAATGCCTCGCAATCCTCCATAAAGCTCACATTCCGCCATGATATACTCCTGCTACACGGATGTCACATAAAGTGAGCTTCATGGGCATTTGGACAGACACACTGTGATGTTCTGGCTCTGTGCTGTTATTACTTTCGATGTGAAACAGCACAGCTGTTATTAGTTTCATGTCCAGACTGTCAGCTCTAATGGATATGTTGTCCCACATGAAATGAGCAGTTGGATAACTTCTGCCACATTGTGTCACTTTAACAAGGCGGGAGTGCAGCAAAAGTTCTGCAGATCATCATTACAGAAATGATCAGATGATAAAGTGGAGAAAAGTTAAATAATGACGATGGTTTTAGGTTTTAGTTGCAGAATTTAATTCAAATATTCTGTATTAAAAGACCATAGGTGGGTGTGATGGCATTAAAAGTGTCTGTCCAAGAAAAGCATGGGTGCATAGTTGATTCAAATTACATGAGTGGCTCTTTACTGTCGTATCTCCACTGAGGAGTCTGGAGTGAGGCAGGTGAGATCTGCTCAAAGGGCTTCAGAGTGCTCACTACTGAAGGGATCAATTCATTCACTGATATTAACATCTAATGTCACAAACTCAAAGTCCTTCTAATATTCTGGTGGCTACGGGGTCGCACTCTAAAACTCTAGTGGACTCGAAAATATATATATATACTATACTGCAGCTAGCCACAAGGGGGTGATTATCATCCTAATTATTATTGAATGAGTTCATGTGAACCTGAACCTTCAGTTATTTAATTTTTTCTGTTTCGAGGATGTAGATCGGACTTCTTCTGAATGTTGTGTTCAGGCTTCCGGTTATTGTGTTGTCTCTTTTTCATAAATGTACCGAAACTGTGTTTTTTCCCTGGAACCCACCAATTGAGTCACAATGAAGCCTGACAGAGATGAGACACTCTTAACTTTAAACTACGGTTGCTCTACTTTGTTTTTCTCCACAGATAAAATGTGGCAGCATGCCGTCCTGACATTTGCCGACTGTGACTGTAGAAGATCTTAACCGGGGGCTCACCTGCCTGATCACCTTTGGCCTGAACTTTGGAAAAGTCAAAGACGTGCGGCTTGATGATCTCAGCGTGTTCATGGGCTCACGAGGGGAACCTTCCTTCAAAGTAAAGCTTGTAGACATCAAAGCCTTTCTCTGCACAAATTCTCTGTGATGGCATCTTGAAGCACAAGAAACAGGTGTGTGCGTGTGTGTGTGTGAGTGAGTGTGTGAGTGAGTGTGTGTGGTTGTTGGCTACACATGGTCAGCACAATTACAGGACATCAAAGGCTACTAACACCTCTGCTGTCCCCGGGTCGATTCCTCCAAAGTGAATCATCCTGCAAGGTAAATGGAGACCTGGGCACACAGCACACTGCAGAGGAGGAAGAGGAGAGGGGAGGATGAAGAGGGAAATCATGATGAGTTGAGGAGCCTGTGTACAAAGGAGAAAAGTGGCTGAGGAAAAGATTAGGATTGATGGCGAGATGGAGAGGAGCGGCTCCGACTGGAGGAGTGAAAGGAGGCGACCGGAGATATGGGCAAGTGAATCCGCATCATAAAGGAGAGGAATGGATTTGCATATGGAGCGACCGATACCTTGGAGACAGCCGCGGCTCTCACAGCTGGCAGACTGACAGCACTGGGCAGGTGTGCGGCTCGGCACCGTGGCACATTCAGAAAGTGACACTTAGCGAGAGTTGTGTGTGTTTGCACGAGAGTGTGTGTTAGTCTGCAGGTGGAAGGTCACCATTCATCTCAAACAGCCCTTTGTGCATGTGCCTTCAAAAATAAAAAGATGCACTGTATCACTTCTCCCTCTTTTCATAGCACATTCATCTGTATCCTTCATTCTAAATCCCCAAATGTTCTCTCCTTTCTTTCCAAAAGTAACTTTTCCGACTGAACAGTGAACATTTGGCATTGGTGTGTTCAAACCACATAAGAAACCCATTTTCGTGTTGTGCCACTTGTGGGAGTTTGACTGCATTTGTGTTCACTTGCACAAGTCACTGATACTTGTATCCAGGCGAATATCGCAGGTCAAACTTCACCACAGTTGAATTCCATGTGAAGCCACATTTGTTTGCTTTGCCACAGTAAGAGAATATTTCGTTCGCCACCTAGCTCACGCAGATCGGACGTGAACGGGAGGTGAAGGTTCGCTACAGCCGTGTGTGTGTGTCCGTTTCCTAACGCGAGTTCACACAACCCCTGGATGTTCGCTGTAACTCTATGGAAGGAGGAGAAGAGCAGAGGCTATGACTCTCCACCATCTTTGTGTCCTTGAACTTACCGGGTCCAACTTCCTCGCTCACGTTCTCTCAGGCCCTCTTTCTATATTTTGATACAGATCTCGCCTTCTATTTCTGTCACATCAGGACGTCAGTGATCAAGACATCATATCAGAACTTGTGTGACTTGTCGTGCTGCCGCTTGGTAAAGACATTGAATATTCTTCCTTTTATCTATGAGTGGATCAATCAATATTCCTTCAGCTCATTTTAAACAGGCAGCACAAAACCAGCCAGAACAAGCCAAGATATTCTATCGCCCTCTTCAATTCAGTACGACATTCTCGGTGTGCCTTTTCTGGTCTGGGGCTTAACGAGAAACATTCCGAACAAAGTTCAATTCAGGGTCATTCAATGTTGAGCAGAAAGCACCATTAGTTTCCTTTGAAGAGTTTTCAGGGACACCTCCTCATCCTCTTTCCTGTGAGAAACCTACTGACGAATCAAATATTTATGACAGAAAGTAAAATAACTGAGGGCAGGAGAAAGACAAAAAATGCTTAGAAAGCATGAATGTGGAGAGAGTCTCAACTGTGGCCCTGAGAGGCTTTTGGTATTTTTCTCAGTGATGGTATTGAAGCTTTTCTTTGATGCGTTTCTATAGACATGAATGTGTTTTATATGTGGAACATGATTAGCCCTGTAACTCTGACGATATGGACAAGGTGAGTGTGAACACGGTGGTGGGTTTGTGTGGCAGCTCGTTGGACTATATGCTGTTTAATCTTTGCATAGCTTCAAATCCACCGCTGCCTGTCATCGCACCCGTCTCCTCCTGTGACTCTTCTTCCGATCTAACGAAACAATACAGACGGGAAAAACTTTCCGTGAATTCGAGGTAACACTTTTGTGACTGATAGCTGCAGCGTGTACTTGACGGTATAAGGAAGCAACAAAAAAAGAAACAGCATTATTAACCATTTCTGTGTGATCTTCCTTGACCCTCCCCCCCCCCCCTCCCTCCCCCCCTCCCCCCGGTCTCAGTTCACACGACGGCTCTGATTGATGCGGTGGTAATTGAGTTTTTTCCCTGACCCCTCACTTTTCATCAGAAGAATCACGCCCCAGCTGCAGGAGGTCCAGCGTCTCCAGGCTGTGTTTATTCCTGACAGGCGGGCTGATTGCAGCTGCTTTCTTCAGTCGAACATGACGTCTTATTGCCATTACCTAATTCCCCCCTCAGTCATCATCCTCTGACTCGCTGAGAAGGGTGAATACCTCTCTCTACTGCCGATCAGGCTCAGCCGCATCCACACCCCCTCTCAGTCGCTCCCTTTTCACATTACCATAGCCCTCTTCATGTGCTCCAGCTTTCTCTTTTTTTTTTTACATTCATGCATCAGTCTGATGCAGGTGGAGCAGAAATGATGGAAGTGGCACAGTCGAGATTTAAAGGATTTTTCACTTCACCACCACCGGCATGGTCCCAACCAGAGCCAATACCTCAAATCTGACCACAAGAGCTAACAGCTTGTGAATAGTGAACACCAACTGCAGATGCTATTACTCTGTAATAACACATGCATGCTTGAGTCTCTCCGTTTTGAGAATTTCTGAATTATAGAGCTATTGCTTCTTTTACTTTACCATATCTAGAGCCACTAAATATGACCACAAGGATGAATTTCAAATAATAAGTGAGGGTTGATTCATGACGTGACCCTGGACACAAACTTCCAGAAATCATCTCCTCCAAGTTTAGTGTTGAGTAAAGTGTTTTTCAAGCTCCGCCCGCGGCAACATCCACTCTACTGCGTTTTCCCTCGTTACTCTTTTTCCCTTGTCACTCAATCTTGATTGACTGAGACTTTTAACCTCTTATATTGTGTATCACAGGTAGAGCTGCTGTGTCGGCCTGGCGTGAACCATCAGCTAACACGGAAAAAACAGAGGCTGAAAGCCTGGACAAATTGGATGGCATCATAACAGCACCACCACCATGGACTGCAGAGCTAACACACAACATGAATTATTCTCTTTAGTAGAAATTCACGAACATGTCTCCATTTGCCTCTGTTTTTATGAGTGTGGGTGGATATTTGTGAATTCAGACAAAAGCTGAAGTGCTTGTGGTGCATCGGCTCAGAAACACTGAGGTCGAACAAGAAACACGCTGATTTAGAAAAAAATAGAAGCAGGCTTGCAGAGATGTGTTTTGGCAACTATTTATTCAACAAGTTCCATTTTATACATGAGAACGAACCTCTAAATTAACCATAATAAATCCCACAGATAACACCTCCGTCACGCTGCTATATATCGAGTCAAGCCCTCTTAGTACAGCTTGATACGAAAACCCTCTCACTAACGTGTCTACAGCTCTAATCCTGAACTTTTGACCGTGGATATTTTATTTTCAGTGAGTGACAGTGCATTACAACTCCTTCCATCTAAAAACCCATGATCTTAAAGATGTGTGTGGCTACAAGAAAAAAAAAGACACAAGAGCACAAGAGGACAACAGAATTGAACTGTTTACGTACCTTAAGCTAAAATCAGCTGATATCGTGTTTCCAACACCACTCCGATCATTATCGAAACTTGTGATCAGTTGCAGCGTATTTCTAAATCGCAGTATTTCAAGTCGGTGGTCATATATATATATAAAAAAAAAAAATACAGCGTCTTGAGTCTTAAATATCCCAATGACAGAGCTACTGCAGAATCACTGAATACACTTTATTAACATCGTGATGATCTCAAACTCAACAGATACACGGTGGCGTCGGCATCACGGGGACGAGCAGAGGGACAACTGCCCACAGCCCCCCCCCCAACTAAAATAATCCAAATCCAAATCTCTGAATGAAAAATATTCCTGAGATGCAAAAAAACCAAACCCAAACAGATAATCATGTCATCAATATCACTGTGACAATATGGAGATTGGGGCTGATTGATTTTAGTGTCAATATTGCAGTGTGCTAAAGCCAAACTGTACAGGAGAGACATACACCAGGTCAGAGACAGGACAGGAATGAGCCATGTCATGATATCAGCACTGAACACAACCATTAACAGCATGAGTTAAAAATAAAATGTAAAACGAGTACAGTGAAACAGAAACAATGGCCGATACATCCACATGCATCCCTCTTCACTCAGGGGTTCGGAGTGGACTTGATAATTTCCTCAAGCTGGGAACATTATTCTGGGAGCAGATGTGCTCCTGCAGGATGAATACACATCGCCGCATCAGCAAAGTGGAGTTTGGACAAGGTTCAATTATCCCACCAGCTCATCCAATGTCTTTAAAAAACAGCAGACAGGCGGGAGGAGAAGACCGGAGCAAACCGGAGGAGCAGTCGCAAGGCACAAATAAACAGGGCTGCACATTCCCATCTCAGTGTTCTGGAGATAAAAGTAAATCATTTAATAAGGTGAGGATATCACTTAGTGCACTTAGTCAATATTGACAGCAGCTTGAACTATAATAAATTGCGTTTTCATTATTGTTGTCTGTGCCTGGAGCATGCACATGGTTCCTGCTGCTGTGTGGTGACGGCAGCTTTTAATCCGCCGAAACAGGAATATCTATTAATACAGCACAGCCTATGAATCAAGCCCATAATAGAGAAGATGTGTTATGTGTGTTTAAGTCTGTGTTTAGAAATGTGAGCATTGAAACAGGAACAACTCAGCAGACATTTGGTCTTTGATCAGGTCCGTTTGTGCCTTCAACATGAAAATAATTCCCAAAATAGTTTCCAATTTCATGCACAAAAATTACTGGCAGTGTGCACGATTCAATCTGCAGAGACCTCGGCCGTGTCCCTCCCACATTCAGCCCCGAGAAAGTGGCTTCAATTGGAAGCAGGAAATTAACCGGAGACGGGTCTATAGAGCGAACTTGTGCCCAATGACAATGCCAGCATGAGTTCGGCCACCGTCTCACCGCCTGGGGGGGAATTAGAGGCCCGCGATGTCCTAACGGATGCACACAGGAAATCAATGAGGCGACAAGTTTAAAGCTCAGGTTGAACGCACGACAGCGAAGAAGCGGGAATAACTGACCCCAGGATGTGACAGAACTACAGGAGGTTCTATCGTAGGTAAATATACTGCAGGTTGGTGTGGGCCAGGCAGGTGAAAATACAAAGATGCAGGTTTGGTCTCATGACTGTCACGTGAAAACACATATTTACAAAGGGATTTCAAGAAAGAAGAAACACACATTTCACCACAAAAAATACCCATCAAATGAGTCTGAGTGCATAATGTCAGTGAATGGCACCGGTTTCATTTCGTCACTGAAGACCTGGTGATTGGTGAGTTTTCATTCAATATAAAACTTCCTGTTCCTCTCACGTCACAATCAACAAATCCATTCGGCTGCTCTCCAAAATCCGACGTAAAGCAACGGGGCGGGGGGGGGGGAAATGTGAATTTGAGACATTAAAAGAAAAAGAAGACATCGGATCATTGTGATAAATGTATCTATACACACGGGATAAAAAAAACGTTTCAGACCAGAACCAGTCTAGAGAACTTGACGTTTTGTGGCGAGGTGGACGTCGTGGCTGTTGATGGTAAATTGACTGAAGTGCACATTTTCATATGCAAGTTAAATCCTGCATCAGTGTCAATAAGCAGAAACTGAGCAGACAGATCACATGACTCCGGATCCTCTTGATTTGCTCCGGCGCCGCTCGGGTTCAAACACACGGACCAAGACCTTACTCGCTGACCTCATTTGCATAATGTTGTAAATTGGCCACTGAATTGGAGACAGCTGGACCCACTTTTTTTTATCGCCCTTGGTAATAATTAGCTCCCTTAAGATTAGCGCCTCGCATTTAAGTCTTTCATTTCAGAGGCCAAAGTGTTTATCACTCGTGGCGCAGGAGAGTAAATCTGCAGACTTCCTGCAAAGTGATGAAAGACCCGGAACTGGGACAAGGAAGAAGAAACGTCTCCCTCGGATATGTCTTGTTAGGTTGTTTATCTTTGTTTGTGCACAACTTCATCCTTATTTTAATATTTCATCGTATCTGATTTGCATTTTAAGTATTTAGTAAAGACAGATGAACGCTTCCTCTATTTCTTTCCACAAAAGCCCACTGCACAGGACACCATTTATTCTTCTTTAGTTGTAGTTGTTGTTGTTGTTAATCATATTTCCTAGACACCATCCTTTGAGATGTGCAGCACCTGTGAGAGCGTACCACCAACACAAGAAGCCAGCGTTCTCCGAAGTGACAAATGCCCTCACTTTGTGGTTCTCACCTATGGAGGACGTCAGCTCCGATAAATGAAGGATGATAAAGAACCAAACAAAAACATGATAATGTGTATTACGAAACTTTAGTTCTCACACATTATATACATGCCTTGTGCCAAAACAAAAATACATTTCTTTAAAAAGAGTTCTAATAAGGATTATGCAATGAAAAATGAACAAAAAATAAAATGAAAGCAAACTGATTAAAGGTGGCTAATATACAAATTTGAAGGAATACGGAAAATCCAGAATCCAGAACAGCAATTTTCACAATCAACCACATTTTTAGCAGACACAATATACAGCAGGGAGCTAAAAACCACTTCAACCAAAAATATTAAAAAAAAACATTTTTCTTTCAATAAAAAAAAAAACAGAACATGAATTAGCTTACACTTAAAAAAAGAAGATGCACCATATGAACTAAGAGAACTAAATCAAACAGCCTTGTGATCTTTCCACGACCCATCTGATCAGAGGAACCAGCTCAAAGATGATCCAGTAATAGAAACACTGTTTCTCTTTCAGACATTTTTGTGCTTCTATGTTTTGTCGTCAGTTTCTAGTTTTGGAAAGGAGGCCCCTGCACATCTATGACCCAACACTACCCTTTCTTTCCTTTTTTTTTTTTTTAACTTTTAGCCTGAAGACCCCATGAAATGGAAATTAGCATCAGACAGGATGTCCGGAGTCTTTAGCCTGAGAGACACACGCCACTGAGGCAGAGATGCTAAACGTTAGCGAGCGATGGAAACATTGACTTCGAGCGGTTGTCAGGCAGTGCATGTTCATGTATTGGGGCTGTAGCTCAGACACATTGTTTCCCATTAAATATCCGGACTGTGGCAGCCCTATTTGATGCATGCTCACTCGTGCCTCATGCTCGCGCTATGGTCCACAACATGTCTACCATCCATGCAGCCCGCTGTGCCATGCAGTGTAGGTCTTTCTCTCACACGAGAATCTACCTTTCACTCCATCGTCTGCGTAGCTGTCACCTGGACTGCTGAGAATGACCTTCGAGCGTGTGCATGTGTAAACCCGTTGACTGAGGGCCAATGGGAGGATCAGCTGCAGTAGCTTCTCTTGCTAGCTTCTCCAGGATTACCAACCCTAGCTTTAATTCGACATCAACCCTCTTGCACATACTGTGATTGTGTTCTTCAGCCTGTATTATCCGTTGATGGTTCACTTCACATTTCATGGGGTCCTTCGGGCTTGAAAACAATGATCACATTAACAAAAACAAAAGTCTTGAAAAAGTGGAAAAGCTAAGCTCACTCCGAAACAATTTGTACAGCTTTTAGAGAGGAGACTGAAACACCTGAACCCTCGATGTGAACAACAAACTACTGTTAAGCTGTCAAGAGGACACTGAAGATGTTTTCGCTAAACTGCAGCCTGGCACAGTGCAGGAATATACAGACAAAAGTACATAGCGACAGCAGGTTCAGCAAATGTGTATTTTTTTTTTTTATATATAGTTGATTGAGTTTATTCGATGGAATGCTTCGTCTAGTATCCTTCATATATTTTTGGTGTGTATTCTCTGCTCTAAACAATACCAACAATACCTTTTCATTAACCCTAGCCTAAGAATGAAAATCATATTACACACGCATCTGACAAACCTCACTACAGTGTCACACAAAACCTTCTTCGTATCTTACAAGGGGGTCAACTGTTTAATTACAAAGTCTATTTAGAGGGGATGGGGTCGGCGGGGGGATGTGGGGTCGGGGAGGGGGGGGTGTGGAGGGTCTAAAAGTACCATATTCAGTGTGATAGACATGTATAAGGCGTAAAAACAGCACAGATCTTCATTCAAATAAAAAGACGCAATGCATAATACAAAGCTGTGAGTTAAGCAATGAAACGATGGTCCAAACCATCGAAGAAGCATTTACATTGCTACCGACAGACGATACATGAAGGCATTGACAGAAGTTCAATGGCGTCTGTATTTTTAGGCACCGTGTTGATGTGAGACATGAAATGTGTGTGTGTGTTTGTGTGTGTGTGTGTGAACGAAGGGGATTTCGTGTGTGTTTGGATGTCTGCCTGGGAGGGAAGGACGTACGAGGGGACACGCGAGAAGCAGTCATGGCAGATACACAGATTTCCAGGAACTCATGTCAAACGATGAGGAACACACGTGACAAAACTTGGGCAGCGACGGTGGAGCTGCCTGTGAAAACTGGCTGTCAAAAGAAACGGAATACGAGAGGAAGAAATAAAGGACGAGGTGTAAGTGAAAGAAAGGGGCTTGACAAAAAATGGCAATAACACTCGGGGAACTTCTCTATCCGTGGACTGCCTTGCGGGTTCCTGGTGGTCGCGACGGGGCAGTGGTCAGAGGTGGAGAGGAAGAAACAGGGGCCGAGACAGAAAGAGAGAAAAAGAGATACAGAGACCGAGAGAGGAGAAGAGGGAGAAGGAGAGAGCTGCCTAGCTCTCCCTGCAGTCTAAATGAAGTATTCTTTCTTTTCTTCTGCGTGTGCATGGTTGCCCTCAGCGTTGATGATGGCTGTGTCGGCGTCGGGCGCATCGTCCGCTCCTTTGGCTTCGTTTGTCAAGTACGTTCCTGAGGAAACGAAAAAAAAACAAACAAATCTGTATCGAGGAAAACAAATACCGAGCAGCCCTGCGTGGTGTTTGCTTCCTGAGGCGAAAAACACATCTGAAGACAACATCAGTAATGCTGCATTATTCATATAGGGAATGAGGAGCTCGGATAGTGACGAGTGTGTTAATAAAGCAGAGAGAAGGTGTGTGTGTGTGTGTGTGTGTGTAACTCAGAGTTTCACCTCCAAATAACGTGATGCAGCTCTCTGATTAAAAAGCATGAGGGCTGAAAACTGACTATTAACTTTGAAGCCAAAGCTTCTCTCTCTTTCGAAGAGCTGCTAAATGTTCAAGCCAATTAAGTCATATGTCACGAACTCCATTGTATCACTGAGCATGTGCGTTAAGAGTATGATACAGGGACTGTGTGACCTTATAAATCACCTCTTAATATCACAGTAAAGCTAAAGTTTGAAGGCTGCAACTAAGAATTCATCAACTCATATATTAATTCATCACATTTTTCATTGAATTCCACATCGTTCCACATTTCTGCATTGTCTAAAAATAAGAAAACCGAAAAAACAATGTCCTATATAACGACGTGTCCCGAACATTAATGTCTCCTGTCCATCAGTGCTTCTTTTATGTGCATGACTCAAGCCTTCTTCTCCACTGGGTGTATGTCGGACATTTGTGCATTGGGAACGGTGAGGGTCTCTGGTGTCTAATGGGACAAGTGGGATGTGCTCCGCTGGTTTCCTGAGCCTCGAGAGACTCAGGTCTGCTCCAGCGAGGATTTACCTTTATGCCTGGCCAGGTATCTTCCCAGGACAATGATTAAACACAAGGTGACGAAGACCACGACGGCCACCACTCCTCCGATCAATGCATGGTCCGTGCCGTGCTGCCCCAGAGCGTTGGGATCTAAGGAAAGACACACAGAGAGAAACAAAGAGAGAGGATGACGGCACTGGCTGGTGAGGTGAGGGAGTGAGGGCCAGAGGAGCGGCGAGGGGCAGGTAATACAAAACAGAGCCAAGGAGGAAGCAGAAGATTATTCCCAGCTTGTTCCTGATCTAATGATTGTTTTGAGCTGCTGTCATTCCCCTCTCGCCATTCACATCATGCCGCCGGAGCTGAACTGCCTCGCACGCTGAGAATAATAATGGAGAGAGAGAGTGAGGCAGAGAGACGGACAACACATTCACACAGAGCGGGCGGGCGTGCGTTCGCCCTGCAAAATGAAAGGAAGAGAGAATTAAAGACAGGAGTTGGAATAAAGAGGTGAATAATTCAGGACCACCCGCGCGGAGTCCCCAACATGCAAACGAGGGCAGCAGCGGAGGAGCAGTACACAGTAAATAAATCATCAAATGGAAAATAAAAAAGGGAAAGATCAATCTTCTTCTGTTTCCCTGGCGAGGGGGATTGTTGTCGGGGAAATGAATTAGGTGTTAGAGAGTTGGAACTGGTCCCTCGCCGTCGGAACAGCGGCAGAAATGATTGTAACAGTCGTGTGAGAGCGGCGGCAGCGTTATTAGCTCGTTCACGCCTCATGGAAATAAAAACTCATCAGAGGTTTCCCTTTACTTCAGCAAAAGCTTATTACATTTTATTATTCGCTTCCATTTTTTTTTTTACCAAGTCTGACTTTCAGGCTATTCAAGGTAAGAGTGAGGGTGTGACACTGACACTGCACTGGGGAAGGATCTAAAAAAAAAAAGAGTTGACAGTGGCAGCAGTGGGGGAGATGGGTGACGGGATAACGTGTATTATTCATATCAGTCCGTGACACCTGAGAAATTAGCACTCGCCCCATTATCCTCCTCTGAGCACCGGTGACACTATGTGGTTTTGTGTATGTGTGTGTGTGTGTGGGGCTCGCGGTGGTTAACATATCAGAGTGAGGTGTGCACCGAGAGAAGTCTGGTTTGGACACAGCTCACGTCGCACATCGCCTCTTCTCCTCTTCAGTATTCTCCTTTTCATTTCCGAGTCCGCCCATGTGGCCGGGTTGAACAGCTGGCCCGCACTCGGCCCATAACTCCCGGGGTCCGAGCGACCAGGCCGCCACGCTCCGCCGCCTCCGGGCCGACAAATACACACTCATGCCCGCGCACTCCTACATGCAGACACGTGTGGCGTGGGTTCACTGTGCTGCTTGGTCAGTGGAGCGGAGAGGCGAGGAGTGTTCCCCCGGCGAGGACTCAGGCGTTTAGATTCACACATGGCTGTGTCTCTTCACCTCTACCTGTCGGGATGTCAACATACACACCCACTGTCTGTCTGTGTCTCAGTTTAGTTGTTACAACCCAGTGCTGGCACAAACAGCTCCTCGCCACACACACACACACGTCTACAGGATGCTACACACCGCACATTCTATATGCTGGTGTCATGTCCAAGTGGCTGGGATGCACGCCAGCCCCCTAGACACCTCCAGGCCATGTTCGATTCAACGCTACTGCATCACTTTTGACCTTGAAGGAAAATGACACTGAAAACCAGTCGTCTGAGTAGAATGGAAAGCTCGCTCCGAAGGGATTGCAGCTCGTCCCTTCACGGAAGAGAGCCGCTCAGTTAGTATGAATCAGGACAGAGTCCTTGAAGCTAGTGTTGGTAATCCTGGAGAAGCGAGAACAGGCTACAATTTGACATTTTGTAACCAGTAGATCCCTCCCCCTCCCATCGACCCTCTCGTCAAAGCCAAGTCCCCTAAAACATGAACGCTCACTGCATGACAACTTACGTATTGATGGCTATCGCGACGTGAGGAGGATTTAATGTTGTTAAAATAACATCTTACGATATATGCTACTGCATACTAATAACCCAGCAGCTCCAGCAAAGGTAGAACTGAGACAGACTGGATAAGGAAAATGGACTTGTGTGGCACTTGTTTGATCACTGTAACAAATTTGTTATTAATTAACAAATTTCTGAACATAAAGTTATTTAAAACTGAAGCCTGGTTAAAAAGCAACTAGCCTACTGTTGTAATTATGACATCCCCTCCATGATGTAGTTATTAGGGTTTGGTTGAATGGTATAATTGCGGCCTGGCTGCTTCTCTATTTGCTGAGGCTCTGAACTGTAACTAAACACTCCTATTGGTTGGTTACAGATGGGTTTACTTCAATGTTGTCTCTGGTCAGAACCAATTATGGCAACATTCTTGTCTTTTAATCTACACGTGGATAAAATGGCCAACTCTAAAGCTGATAAGTTGCTGAATTGCCAGGCTCCTTTGATTTTATCCAACATGTGAACAGGCCGCCTCACGACCGGGGCCACGTGTTGGATATAATTATTACTCATGGTCTAAGGATTGATCCTCTGTAATTAAACTGCTGCATTTTCCTCTGCATTGTTATCATCATGTAGCTTTGTTCCTGAGCCGGTTCTCAGGAAACGTTATCTGAAGTTTATAAATCGTATTAATAACAGGGCTCCTTCTTCCCTAGTTAACAATTTTATTAATAAGATGATGACTTACCATTAGCACTATGGCACCAGCAAAACTAAATGAGATCAAATATGAACGGAAACCACCACGGAGAACATGGGCTCTCATAAACTTTTGAAGAACTCATCTCTAACTTTAACAAGGTAATTTGAAATAGAAGACAAGCTCATTTCTCAAAGCTGATTTTGAAAATTCCCCCAGATCCCAAAACACTTTACTCAAGTATTGACAACCTCATAAATCCAGCTTCAACTCGAGCGTCACTCAGTTGACCGCATACCTCCGTCAAAGCCCAACTGGTCCCTTGTGAAACCAGATGTGAATTCATTATACCTAAATTGTATTATCTGGAGCTGCAGCATTTTTCGCACACTCTTCATTATCGGTTCCCAAAAAATTCAATTTTTTTTTCATCAAGATTCATGAATTATTCTCTAGGAATTTGAGGAAAATATAAAGAAAATGCTTTGACTTCTTCATCGGGTTATGACTCGACTTTTGCATAATCCTGATGATTTACAAACAAATGCAGACGTACCCTAAGATCCCTGCTTGCATTGCCTCAGTATCAAAAAGGTGAAGAGCATCCTGCATCTTTCCAAAGAAAGAGAAAATACTGGTTGGACCTCAACCAGGTTGTACTGAAAATAAGTGAAGCATTGTTCATTCTTCAAGTTCAATGTAAAGTTGTATATATTTGTCAAGTGAACACAGGCTGAACGACACAATGATGAGTCTTGGATGAGAACGCCAGGTTAGCTCAGCATTGCAAGAAGAGAAGAAGAGAGAAGAAAATGTAAGTTAAGTTTAAATAAAGCTAAAAGGCTCTTGTAGTGCTCTGAGTGAGACAACTGGGATTTTGCTCCTGCTGGTGAAGAAAAGCTCCTTTTTTAAACTATGTTTAATTATCTGAAGGTTGAAATGCCAGCGACGGTAAATCACTCTCTGCCCACTCCACTTTCCTATGTATGTATGTGTTTATTTATTATAAACATCATATATCTTCCAAGCTAAAATGGGCTGATTATTCAATTGATTTTCCTTCAACTTGATGTTTGTGAAGCAACAGAAGCCGATGACCTGTCGTCATTATAAAGTACAAAGTGTAAATACACTTAGCTTGAGTGCCTTGGCCTTCAACTGCTAAACATGGCTTATGAATTGTGTTCTTGTGTATTCTCTTCTAATCCACTGCTACACTATAGAACGGAAAAAAAAACTAAACAGCGAGGGTTCATAAAGACACACCGAGTAAAAGAAAAGAAAAAACAGAGATTGATATAAAGGAAAAGGTTGAAATTTCAGCTCGAGCGAGACAAGGAGGAGAGGGATATATTTTTATGGCTGCAGAACACATTATCTTTTAATAAGGGCACATACATTCTTCTCTGTGTGATTTAATATGTGAGCGTGGCAGAGCAAACTCCTCTTTTAATATTTATGACGCTCTCCTTGTCGTCTGGCCTTGCGAAAGGGGGGTTGTTTAATAAATGAAAGGGGTTCAGGGCTTCTGTGAGGCGCAGCTTGGCCAGACTGAACCAAATTGTTACTCTTTAACTGCTCAACTATCTCCTCATCGGATCGGTTTCACTGATGCTGGCTCCATAAGGGCTAACTGTGAAAGGAGGTGTGATGGGGGGGTCAGGACTGTGTAGAGACTCGAAATTGAAGAATATAGAATATAAAACATAGTCAAAGAACAGAGCCATAATATGTGTGTCTCAATACAGGGGCCGGTGCTTTCTGGAGCAGCATTAGAAGACGGATTGCATCACAGCGGAACAACAACGCTGTCCCATTTTAAAAGACCTTCAAACTGCGGCTGATGGATGTGTCCTCCAACAGGTGGATCCTTCTCGGGCCAACTCATCCCAGGATTCATTGCGCTTTGGTGACAAACTGCTTTTTTAAAGAGATAACGGCGGCGGCAAATGTCTGATGCCGACACTTTTAAATGTAAGTACCCAGCTTGGAAAGAACGTCAAACATCCTATACATCAAAGTAAGAGCATGTGGCGAAGCTAATGAACATTTTCTGCCAAACTTCAAGAAGAACACTGGTAATGACTGAAATGTGACTCACTAAAACGTTCTTTGTCCTTGATAGAACTCTGTGGTAAAGAGGTTTAATTATGCAAAGGAATAATTATGAGTTCTAGTGAAATGTCATATAGTCAATTCAATCAAGGGCTTAGCTGGAGAGAAATTATGACCCTACACTTGTCCCCTGCTTCAATAATGCCACCACTTCCATGTCACGCTGATCCGACCTTATACCTGCGATATCACACGCTAGGTGGTGAATCGAGTTTCCTGATCTTTGCATAAAAAGGTAAATGGGAAATCTATAAGAGGGGAAGCTGGGAGTGGAGTGGCTGAGCAGTCAAAGCACTAAAAGGTTTGACTTGAGTAACTTCCTCGTTGTGTGTACTGAATATTGAATATGTGCCCTTAGCTCATTCTTCAAACACTCTATTTGCTGCCAATGTCAGAAAAACTTCAGAAGCAACGTCTCCTCCTCTGTAAAATATTGTTATAGCTTCTCTCGGGCCTGAGAGGAAACCATCCTCCGCACAAATTTGAGCAGATCAGACGCAGTGTGGAACATTTTCAGCAAGCTATAGTCAAATGGTATTTATATACTGCTGTTAACATACTGTACATTTCTGCCTCCTTCACTTTTCCCCCCGGTATTAAATAGTTTTTATATTAATTCATGCCCTACAGGCATCTGTTTCTTCTTTGGGATTAAACCATTTCCTCTCTATATCTTAAATAAAGCTTTGTGAAGCAATGGCTCCAGTTGTTCAGATCAATAAATCAGCCGGTCGGTGGTGTCAGGGAAACTTTATGTGTGTGTGTGAGTGTGTGTTTGCATGTGTGTGTGTGTGTGTGTGTGTGTGTGTGAGTGAGAGAGAGAAATAGTGCATCGTAACAAATTAATTTCTACATTAACTAGTGGAGTTCCCGTTCTTAACCTGCCTGTTTGTTTGGCTAGTGGTGAGGCAGGTTGTTGCTTTCTAACTGAAACTATGAAAGTGACCTGCGGGAATTGAGCCACAGACCAGCACCAGGACTCAGTCCACAGAACACTGAGGCTGCTCCCCCACTGCTGCAAAAAGAGCTGTTCACCTGTTTACTGAAAGTGTGGTGAAGCTCCACACAACCTTAACACTTTGTATCCAGTTACTCCAGATACCCGGCTTCCTCCCCCAATCCAGCAACATGCAGATTTGTCAATAGGTTGATTGGAGACTCTAAATTAAACGATTGGTTGCTTGTCTCAATGTCAGCCCTCAACGCATGAGCAGTATAGATAAGGATGGAAGTTTGAAGATATATTCCATAATTTCCAGCTGTGTCAAGTTTCAGCTTTTTATTTGAAAATACTACTCATGATCATTGAATGTGGAACACAAATATGACACTGCAGTGACGGTCAGTTTAAGTTAGGGACGCAAAAGGGAGAAGTGCCTGTACACACAGAGAACGTGAAGGGAGAGAAGGCGCCTGCAGACTTCCCTTGTTCAATGAGTCAATTATTCTCAGCTTTTTGGGCTGAGACTGGAAACTCACAGATTTACATCCAATGCTGGTCTGTACTGCTGAGACAAAAGAATCCCTGGAGGCTGCAGCAGAGGGCTGGATAAGACACATATACTAATGCATCCATAGAAAGACTGGAATGTTACCAAAACACATGTGGGTTTGTCTGCGTCCTCGCTTGCTGGGTCAATTTGGATTAATTAGAATCAGAGAAACTAATTATTCCTGCTAATCATTCAATAAAGCCCACATGTGGACTTGGACACTATCTTGAATGCCTGACCACTTCCTGTCTCTTCCCGGTATGAAAATAAATTGTGGTCAGCAGGGTGACAACATGAGGTTATAAGCAAAGCAATATAATTAATCACATGAATTCATTTAGTCACTCGCAAGAATCAATCGACAAAAGAAGCTCCGTGTTTTGCAGAAGGCATAACCGCTTCCAACCAGGATTAAAATACAACAAAGGACGGAGCAGGGCGATAACTTCATTCATACGACTTCTTTGGCGGCACATTCCAGACTGTTCTGCGGCTTCTCTTAAGAAATTCTCTGACTCAACCTGCGTTAGCTCCGGAGAGCTGCAGTGTGAGTCAACGGCGGAACAAGAGCAGCCGGAACAGTAGCCAATCAGCGATGAGTGATACTGGAGGAGGCAAGTTGCCACCTCTACAAACCCCCAAGGGCGACGAGTTGAGAAAAATGAATAAAGCAACAAATAAAACCTCATGTCAACAAATGAAAAGTAGACCGCCTCTTGCGTATGGCTCTGTTCACGTGCATGCGTGTGCTTCTTCAACACCCCTGATAGTGCCCGTTGCCAGTGAGATTTAACGAATAGAATTGCTATTATATGTAATTCATAACTTTAGCCTCGGGATCTAATGATTTCTCTTTTTTCTAGTCTACACTTTATTCCAAATTATTGCCATAATTCTCCCCCAAAGCGAGGTCATGTGACAGGTCATCAATAAGCTTACCCTGCAATAAGTGGAGAGACCTTTGCATTATGTTTTAATTTCTCCTGTGCTCCTCAGCTTTATGGTGTGAGGAATGAGGACTGGGAGGGAAAGCAAAGGGAAGATGGTCGGCACTGTTCAATATTTAACCACCACTCTCCCTGTCCCTCTGGGGATGCTGCAACCCCAACATGGCCTTTCTGGTTTAAACACAGCTACCCAACAGCCGCTCTGGACACTTGCCCTCAAGAAAATATGTCCTTTCGCTCGTCACACGGCCTAACCCCTACCCTCCATTTAAAACAAGATCAATAGCAATGGAATAAAGCCGTTACGAATCCCTCCAAGGGATGAAAATTGTCTATTCACTTATTGAGTTTTCACAGAAGGTGCGTCCTCAGTCTAAAGCAGCTTGAATAGGTGAACGTTGGGTTAAAGGCATGAAACATTACCTGGGAAGGGCCCTTTTAACGCCAATGGATCCTGCCACTGAACCGGTGAAATTCATGTGGAAGTCCACATGATATTTTAAAGCAAAAAGTTAAGTTGTAATAATATATTTTATACAACTCTTAACAAATATATGGACTTCTTCTTGTTTTTCTCATTTATTCAAGATTTCTTAATTATCTACATCAAAAGAGTGTGAAATTACATAAAAGAAGATTTCAACATTAATGTGTCTTTTGTTCACTCTGTTACTAGTTCTCCAACGATGGATTCAAGTTTTTTCTATGCAAGTGTATAGACTTTTATTATTTTAGTTTTTCGGTCTTCTCCGCAGGCAGAGACAGCACGCATGAATAATTGCTGTCTTCTCGGCAGTGAGCCCTTTTTCTGCGGCTACAGGGTCTGGGGTTGGCCACACGAATGCTGATTATGAGAAGTGAATTGTAAATATTTTAAATACCAAAGAAAACTCTTGTGCACGATTCAACCTTTCAGCTCCACAAGGTCAAAACTAATTTGCAAGCCGTGAAAAAGCATTTGGCAAATTTGAAAGAATTCAGAGGTGGTGGGGAAAGAGGGAGAGGGTGTGTGTGTTCGCGGAAGGGAGGGAGAAGTCTGATGACATTGCATAGACCTCTGATACTTAGCAAAGGAGTTATTATAGCCATTAAGGCTCGTTGGGCTATTGAAGCAGTGTGTGTGTTGGGCATACCTGCCAGCACTTCATTAATAAAGTGAATCACAGTGAGGAGTTGAAAAACAGGAAAATCACACATACCTGCACAATAGCTACATTCCAAAGTCCCCTACAGTTAGAATTAGAGGCTTAGGCTACTGAAATGAATTTTCTTTTTCCTTTATATTCTTGCAAGTACAAATAAATGCTTCCATTAAATGGCACATTATTTTACAATGACTGTGTCAGCAAAATCTGACATAAATATTGATAATTGTGTATGCACAATGTGAGAAAACCTCACTTTCCATATCTTACAAACAGTTTTTTGTAAATGCAGAATATTGAATCCTAAAACCACTGAGAAGAAAACAACTCATTGCAGTGAACAGAATGAAAGAGTGTGGCCAAAAAAAAAAATTCACGCTTTCCCTCTTAAGAAAATAGATTTGTACCAATGCACTACTTTGTATGTAAAACTGTAAAACTTTGTTCAAAATCCATTTGAACAAAGATTGATTAGTAACCAATCATAAGCTTATTTTCAATGAAATGA
This sequence comes from Platichthys flesus, assembly GCF_949316205.1. Lineage (NCBI taxonomy): Eukaryota > Metazoa > Chordata > Actinopteri > Pleuronectiformes > Pleuronectidae > Platichthys > Platichthys flesus. The sequence continues at coordinate 11,305,910 of NC_084959.1, read as the reverse complement.
ATGCGTCATATCATATTTCTTTTCAATTTGATATCATTCCAATTAAAGTGAGGGTTATTTCAGCCCTGTATGTTTGTTTTGAAGAAAAATAACGCAAAATCTACAGGACAGATTTGAATCTTGTGCTGATCTAGTGAAATTATAAGTGGTTTTAGTAATGTGACTGTTCGCCTTCGCTGGACGTTAAAAAAATCGTTAGCCTGTTTTCAATTATCATAGGAAAGTATCATACTTCTATTCGATTTTAATTTATTACAATTTACATAAAGGTTATTTTAGACTGAATCTATACAATGTCTCTCTGCCTTGTGGTAGTTCAGTCTCGTATTTCTCTTGGAGAAACAATGAAGTCCAGTTTTCCGACTGGCCTGTGGTAGTCATGGTAACAGGCCTTACTGAGATCAAAGCCCAAAAGACCTCACTTTTGACTGAAAAAGCACAATATCAGAGGGGCTCTTTTACGTCTAATATCTTGACACTGTGGGAGATTTAGGACCCAAAGAATAACAACAGTAAAAACTTAGTTCAGAGGTACAGAGCTTAGTTTTTCAAGTGTTTCAGAGGAAGACAATAAATACAAGTTGATCTTCAAAGCTTTAAAATCGCTACTATATAAATTTGCTATATTGCTTAGTTAATAATCAGCTCCTTGTATCCTCTCTGCCCAAAACTATTTTTTCTTGTTGGAGGCAAACGAGGAAAGATGCAACTGATCTGCAGTCAACAAATCAGAGGGCTGCGCCTGAGCTCATCAGGTGTGTAATCTGCATACGCGCTCCATAGAGCTGAGCCTACAGAGTGCATTTCTTCTGCAAGACAACTTCATTAAAGGGACACAACATCACGGGGCTGTTGCAGCTCCACAGTTGTTTGCGTTCATCCAGAGCCTACAAAAAGACCTGGTCATAAATCAAGCAGACACATGAAAGCAGATAGTGTAGTATCCTGTGACTGGCGACGCAGTGAAGGAGTCAGATATTTAGATTCCCCGAAGATACACTGAGTCGCTCGGCTCCTCTTGTGTCTCCGCCTCACACAAACAGATATCTGAGAGGAGCTGATGAGGAATATCCAATGTGTGGAAGCCTCTTATATAAGGAGGTCTTCAGAGAGATGTGAGGTTAGGCGAGACGAGGGGAGGGGGAGTCAAGAGTCCAGATGTCAGGAATGTGGACTCTTTGTGTTTTTTCTTGTTTTATGTCCTCCTTTTCCTGCTGTGGGATTTTTTATCCCCATTTGGCGCCTGCACCTGACTGAATGGGACACTGGCTGGGTGACGCTTCACTCATTTCTTCCCACACCCCTGAGCTCATGGCCACAAAGACTTTGGCCAGTGTAAATACACGTTTAACCAATAAGAGTTCCGTAAACCTCCCTGCCTTTTGTTTTTAGAAAAATCTTGTTACCCTGCCTGAAACTAACCTCTGTCTTTTACCTGTGCTTCAAATCCCCTACTTGTGTTTTTACCATGCATACGATGCTCGGTCAGCTTCCTGTGCCGCACATTCATGAGATAGGATTATTCATTCAACTAGGTTCGAGCCTTTTACTTTATGAAATTTCTTGGGTGTCAGACTATCAGACCAATTTCTGTGCTGATTCATTTAGTCGGTCAAAGAATTTAATTATTTTGAAAGATATTTGTGGCTTTTTGCCTTTGATGCTGGGACAGGAAGCGTGAAAGGGTCGGGTCAGAACCTATCCCGTGGCAGCTGCAGGAGGCGCTCTCCACCTGTCCCTGCCTCTGTGTGACTCATAGAGGCCCGCCTCACTCTCAAATCTCAACAACCAAAGGACTTTAAAGATAGTAATTTAGAGGAAGTGGCAATGATGAGCGGAAATTATTCTGAATGAATGCTCGTTTGGAGCATCATGAAGTTGAGTGGAAAAGAAAGAGGGAGCAAAAAACAACGTTAACTCAACTACTTCTATATGAGGAGAGAAGAAACACAAATGACGGTACTCAGGAGTACTCTAAAATAAAAATTTGTCAGTTGAATCGCTCTCCTTGTCTCTAGGTGTAGGTATATGCAAGTGTGCCACTTTGTCACACTAAGGCTTCCGAAATGGACTGAAGGTAATTGGAATATTTAAGCATTTTCTCTCCAGCTGCTGAGGAAACTCTTTTCTCACCACATTATGAAAGTAAAGCTCGTATAAATTATGTAAAATCTCATAATGACTACATTGACCGTGAATAAATGTTTAACAGAAATCCTTTGGAGATAAAGGTTAATAAGCCAGAGCGGCTACAGCTTCTGAGTGGTTTGTGATATTCATTCCATTTGCTACCACTTATTTCAGTTTATGTGATGGCCAAACATTCTTTTTCCAGTCATGCGCTCCAGCTCCGTGCTTCTCCCAGTTGGATATGCCTCCAAAGAGAGGCATTTTGGTTAGATGCCCAAACCACTCTATTTGAAATACAAACTGTCTCCTGAAAATGCAGACCCAGTTGAATTGGACATGCTGGAATACTTCCAGTGGAGGGCATCTTCATCTGATTCTCAAAGCAACTTAACTAGCTAGCAAAGGGGGGGGGTCAGCCAGGACAACCAAATAATGCTGAGAATTTACCTGGCACCTCATGAATATGGTTTGAGTTTTCATATCAGAAGTAAGAGCAAAGCTTCCCCTGACTCCACTGTGTTAACTGGTGCTTTGATGAAAAGCTGTCCCACAAATGGTGAAACCAGAAAATGGGCTTTATGTGGATGCCATTAGTGATGCAGGGTGATGATGGCAAATTATTTTCCACAGCACATCAGTGATTTTAAGGCTTGAATCCAAAACCAGAACTGTTGGCAAATCCGTATCCTCTGCGGCAGTAGTAAATGCTTGAAATGTGGGTTATCCTCTGCAATTTATGCCTCTTTGTCATCTTCAGCTTTACTGTGGATGACATCCTATTATTCATATACATTACAGGACAATGCTGAAAGGATTACGACACCATCATTCATTCTAATCGTAAACAGGTAACGAGCAGTAAAGCATTAATTAAGTGGCTCCTATTTGTCTCTATAGGCCATATATAAACATGTACGACATACTCCCCCCCCCGGTGACTGGATGCAGTATAAAGCCTAAACCCTGTCTCCACCATGTTAGAGTGTGGGATGTGGACCAAACAAAAACTTAAAAGTGCAGGTCAAATACATTTTCTCAAAGGTTGGTCTTAGGTAGTTCTTATCACACTCATTCATGATCAAATATAAGTTAAAATTAGTTATTTGTTGCTATAAAACAGGGGTGGGGGGGGGGGGGGTGGCAGGCATCGTGATTGACAGCTGAGACTAACGATTTGTAAAATGGTTGTATAAGCAGGAACTTTAAGTTCTAGTTTAAGTCTCCTTTAAGTCTTCTTTTATAATCTCCAAGATCCTCTGTCAAAGCATTAGGAGTCATGATGAAACCTCTCCAGAGGCCAGACATTTTGAGTTGGACATGACATTTGCGTCTCTGAGGTTTCAGGGCACAGAAGTACTGAAGTCTTTGAGATGCCAAGGGGACGGCGGATGGAGCATTTGCACAGCGAGACTCGTTTTGAATACAGTGACCCAGAGTGTGTCACAGAGTCAATTCTGCATATTTTCTCATGCATAAACACACAACCAGTCTTGATTGAACTTGCAAATAAGTGTCTCGAAAGCTTATCGAATAGACACAGTTTACGTTAAACGTCCTAGAGGGAGAGAAAGATTTGCAAACAGGTAGACAAATGCAGTATAAGAAGACAGGGAAGAACCTTGCACCAGGAAGAGAGCTATATTTGGTCCATATCTTTTCAGTTGTCAGAGTCTCTACTTCCCCGAGTGTCCACATGAGTCATGTACGCTGAAGCTTGAAGCAGTGAAGTAGTAGAGAGACGTCGAAAGTCAGAGACAAGAAAGCGAGAGTGAAGTTGGAATATATATAGGAGCATGCTGAGGAGGTCGTGGAGACGCGAGGGGCTGTACTGTACCTCTGTTGCCAATGACTGTGGGGTCTGAGGCGTGGGTGCCTAATAGTGCAGTAGTATCTGGAGGGATGGGATGTAGGGGGGGAGTGGTGGATGGAGGCGGGGTGGTGGGGACGTCTGGTGGAGGGGACAGACAGACACATGTACAGAAAAATAATACAAGAACAAACACAACAAATAAAAAATGAATTCACATGGCGGCAAGCACTTCCTTCAAAAAGCAACACAAACTGGTCACAGGCAAAACAATTTTAAGTGATGGAAAACAAAAAAGAAAAAATATCCACGATTGAAAGGGTGATTTAAGGAAAACGTAGCAGTGTCATCTTCTCATTTCAGGATAACAGTAGAAGTGTTTCCACAGAGGCAGCGGTTCTCACTGTCCCATGTTACAGCAACAGGAAAAATGTGGCTTAAACATAGTGTGACAAGGTAATGAGCTTACACTACCATCTCGGTCCTTATGTTTATGCCACTCTGCATTTATAGTGAGCTAGTGGCTTTTAATTGGCTATGGTAGTCTGTCTGCGGCCCAGCTGTCCTGCACATCTCTGAGACATTTCAGGCTTAGTGTGAATCACTGTGCAGCTAAGTGCATGTCTGTGGTAAAAAAGAAGAAAATAAGGGGGAAGAGAGAAAATGTCTCCTCTTTGGAGGGAAACCATTAAAAGGTATCTTCCAAGAATTATGGTAGCAATTGTGAAAGGCTAAAAGGTGTGCTAATCACTAATGAAGGGTAGGAACAGCCCGGGTGCCATTTCAAAAGAACAATTAATGAATCTGGATGGGACCCTTTGACCCTCAAGCACCCAAGTGCCTTTTTTCGTTGCATAGACTTTGTCGGTTTAATAACAATACGGTCATTATGTGCTCTGGTTATTCTTGTTGTCCCATTCCGCTGGAATTTGAAGGAGCTGCTTGGTGCACACAGACACGGCAGCATGTGGGACAAGCACACCGATTAAACTTCTCCCAAAGTACGGCAATTATGTTGGTGGGGGGTTTGATATTGAAGTTCAAAACCTTAAGGTTTAAGGGGAGCTAATAGGCCGCTTAAATTATTAAAATGATCCTAGACAATATGCTGCTATTGCCTTTTTGAATTTGATTTCACGTTTCCCTCCTCAGTGCTGACCTTTTTTCTGGGTATAAATGGAAATAGCAGTACGACAAGAATTCGTTGAAATATCTCAGCAATAGGACGGTAAACATTGGTATTGCTGCATATTTGGTGGGCTTGAAAAAGACCTGTGATCATAAAACGTGAAACAATGAAGTTTATATCTTTCGATTTTCCTTGTTAGAGTATGGGATGAATCATAAAATCTAAAATCGTTTGGCAGCAACACTGGAGAAAACGGTTGTATAACATTGGAGTTTTACCATGACCTTGCTTTGATGTACCCATTTTAATTTGAATCAACCCACACCACTGCACACTTCTAGCTGAAGATCAAGTTGCATGCTATAAAAATATCTTTAATTTGGAGGATTAATATATATTTATTTGACATTTAGAGTCTTTGATACGTGGATGTATAACAGCATGTCATCAAGTGCATTTCTCGTGCGAGAAATTGATCACCTATTTGCATCTTCTGCTATCTTCTTTTATAATCGACAGTTTAATTGGCCAGTGTACAAACTTTTGAATGTAAGGAATGTGGACAGCAGAGCCACACATTGTTCGGTTATACTTTGTGTATCCAGAGGCTGTAAGGGTCAACACCTTGTGCCCACGTCCATGAGGGTCAATGAGGACTGTCTGCCCTCAGCCCATTTGTTATGTTGTTTAGCAATTAACAATGTTTCCAAGGTTTTACTCATGTGCTGCAGAACCAACCAGTGAAAACCTCAGCTGCTTCCTCCAACGGCTCCTCATCTGGTTATTAGTGTAATCCCATCAAGGATATTCCAGAACGTATACCAAATCACTTTAGCTCTGGCAAAGCATGTCTGCACCTGAGAGGTTTAGTCTCTCATGTTTTCCATTATTTTAGGTCGCTGTTTAAATGAGAGAGCTAATGAAACACCCCCTAGGCGCCTGTAATAATAACAGTGATTTCTATATATTTTATTGATCCACTTGGGAGTCCAGTCGTATGGTCTCTGCGGTCCAAAAAACGACCTGCCTTTTTGTCCCTTGTCCCACACGGTCTAAGCTCCTACTACAGAGGGAACAAAGTGTGTCACCGCCCCCCCCCCCCAAAGCATTATTACTTAATGCCAGAGACGAATGATAGTGTAGAAACAGAAGAGGGGGAGAGCGATCTGTTTCCCCCCGACAGTGAGTCCCTTTATCCTCCACCTTCCCTGGCGTTACTAGAAATTACTTATCCATCCTGGTGACATTCCTGACAACACAGCACTAAATTCTGCCTCCCTCGAACATTTCCCTCCCAGTTTGTGTGTGTGTGTGTGTGTGTGTGTGTGTGTGTGTGTGAGTGTGTGTGTGTTTGGAGGATCTGGGACGCAGGTTTATTTAAGGAAAGGCGTTGGTGGCAATTGTGTCACCTGAGGCCCATATTCTCCGTGTGAAAGATGGTACCACTAATCACTCTTAGCACTGATACAGTATGCAGATCAGGAAGTATTTTAAAACTGGCTTTTCCAATGGAGTTTGCTGCCTGTGCCTGTATTTATATGTGTAAAAATGTTTGCATCCAAGGCGACCTAACCCGCATTTTCTCTTCTGCAAATCCTTCATCTGTCCGTGGTGTTGAATAACTGACAAAGGGTTTCTCACTTCATCTTGAACATCACATGAAGCATGGCTACGCACAAATCAGCGTTTCCTCTTTACTCACCATAGACGTAGAGGACATATTCAGCACTGCTGGTCCCTAGGTGGTTGGTGGCCTCGCAGCGGTAGGTGCCATTGTCTGTCTTGTTGAGTGAGGTAAAGGTGAGCTCCCTCCCCTCTACAATCATCCTGTCCAGGTCAGGAATTTCACCCCCGTCTTTTGTCCACGTCACAGGATCTGGCCTGGGAGGAGAGAGGATGTGAAAGAGAGATGAGGACACTTATTTGTCTGAAGAGCTACAGAATAGGCTGACAACAACTCATACAGATGTCGAGTGACTTACGAAGGGTTTCCTATGGACACGCACTCCAACTTTAAGTACTGGCCCTCCTGAGGAACTGTAAGGGAGCGGATGATCTCCACACGAGGAGCATCTGGGACAGACAGACGTGGCTTAAAGTCAGGGTGGAGGATATTGAGACACATGATCAACTGGATATCTAACTATAGTATTTCAAAATAAAATGTAAACAATGAGATATTTAAATAAAATATAACCATCTTGTCATTATATGATGAATAATGCATGTTAGTGTATAGTTACAGAAAAAAAGAAAATTGAAATCTAAACACTGTGACAAATGCGGTTCTTATTAGGTTTAATGGAAGCTAACTGAATAAAGCAAACATTCACTGTTGCTCTTCACTCAAAGTGTGTCCACTCCATGTGTGTAAGTGTATGTGTGCATGCACACTCACAGTGGACCTCCAGTACTTCAGTGGCCTGCTGCGGTGTCTGTGTGAGTGCCACGTGGTCCACTTTGCAGGTGTAGGCCACTCCATCGTCATTTCTGTCCACGTACATATTGAGAGAGCTCCGTACTGTAAATGTCTTCCCACTTGCATTCACCTCTTTTGCACCTTTGGAGAAAATGTCATAATGTCAAAGATTTATCACATCTATCCTGCAAATGGTGATAACATGATGCTCCTGGGATTGAAATAACTTCAGCCCTGCTTTACACCAAAAAGCCAGATTCCACCTGGGTATTCTTTCTATCCACCCATACAGATGAAATGCAACAAGTAGCTGAATGGAATTTTCTAAGTTTATTATATATCTTTAGCATACCGAACCCTAAAAATGTTTATAATAGAGTATTGTATTGTTGTTATACATGATTCCTCAGCTGATGTTTCTCTCCCGACAAATACTAAACAAAATCACTGCTGTCTGTTTAACTCTGTGATCATTTGTATCACACCTCTCCCTTGATGCTGCTTTGGTACATCGACATGGCCAGTTTTGGTCAGAGCTCGGAAAAAACCCATTTGCTCACCTCCTGGTTGGGACTCTTTAAATGTGATTTACTCTGGAGGCTTTTTAAGCACCTCTGGCCTCACCTCCCATCTCTGCCAGTGCCTGTCGCTTCCTGGGCTTTGCTGCTCCCACGCAATATCTAAATCTCTCCAAACACTTTAATGCACTTCAGTTCTCCCTCCAATCCTTTCTATTTTCAGCCTCGCTGGGACAAGCAAACATTACAAGGGTCCAATCACACATTTGGCAATAACTTCAATCAGCTTTGTAGCAAAGTATCATTATGCTCAGTCCTCTCCATCTGTGCAATCTGCTATCAGGACACTCCCTGAAACACCTGCCTTGTAATCCCAACCAAACAGCTGATCCACCTCTCCATGCCCATCAACAGCCCAATTATGGCCAAAGCAATGGAGAACTCCTGCTACCCAGCTTCCTCAAATTATCTACCTGATGTCCTGGAAGTTTGGCAGACTCCGGCCTCACCCTTTTAGCTTCATTTACCTCCCGAGTGATACAAGCCTGAGATGAGCCAAATGTATTAGATTCAAGTGTAACGACCAGCCCTCGTGACACCAATATTTCAACCTGCACACGGGTGCCCTTGAAAAGTTATTGGCTGGGAATAAATACTCATGCCTGATAGCGGTGACACCTTGTAGGTAGAGGCCCTTCCTACTGGAAGGTTACAGAGTCAACTCCTGCATCAATTACTTATTCTGTCCCCGTCAAACTGTCCTTGTGCCCGGCGCTGTACTCAGTCACAGCGCCCTGCGAGACATCAACAAGTTGCACCACAACACAGAAGGACTCTCCAGTACTAGACTGAGACCCCCTCTGCATACCTGAGAGCAGCCTGCTGACATATTATGAATTCTTGCTTTTCAACAAGTTTTTAGTAGTTGAGGCCCGAATGAATGGGAAACTTTAATGTCTCTGGAGTGATGCCACACAAATTCACACCTGAATAATTCAGGAACTGTCGCCGTGTTGAGGAAACAGATGACGTTTAACGACTTCAGATGAATCATAAAGGCTCCTTCATGCTCAATGTTAGACACTTATACCGAAACCGATGGAGCCTCCTGTCCACTGTTTTTGCATATCTTCTAAAAGGGTGTTGGGGAAGGGTTGTCAGTGTATCCAATAGCACCCTAACTATTTGAGGTGAGACGTTGCAATTTGGGAAGAAATTGCTGGCATCGTACTTACTGGGAACACTGAGGAAAACTTGAGCCTCAGTGCTGCCCTCTAGTGAATACATTGCTTAACAGCCATACCAACTTAAAGGATGCATAGAGGTATGTGGCAGTGACTGTTACATTGTTTGAAACTGACGTATCTCTTTTGTATGTAATGTACTCTTAACTTCAAAAGCTGTTAAATATGCGTCTAACATCCTCTTACAGGCTGGAAACTCACAGCTAACTCTGTGTTCCCGGACAACTCACCAACGCCACATTTGTTTTCATCCACTGGCTCTATTCAAATACAGCTGTTCAAGCAGTCTTTTGGGGGTGGTTGGTTTCGTGCCAGCAGCTATTTCACACTATATCAAGCCTGCTCATCCACCCTCCTACAAATCACTTGTGTAATGTTATTCAGCCGTCCGGGCTCATCTCTGAATTCACGTGTTGCCCTGGTTTCTAAAAATCCTACCTGTCAGTTTCTGTATTCTCATCACAGCAAATCCCCAAAACATCAGTCTACAGTATGCACCACCTCTCTATCATGGTGGCCACCGTTGTTTGAATCTCTTAAGGAGACTGTGTACGCTTCATATCCTTCTCGCCTCTGTGCTCATCTGCTCCACTTTCTAAGCTTCCCACCCCACTGTCTCCTCTCCCTCTCCATCCTGCCAATCAAGTATTCCGCTCAGTCACTTTCCCCCAACTGAGGCAATGAGCCGGCCTCCCCTGGTGATGAATGAGTGACAGGTCTGCAGTGTTAGTAACATCCATCCACCCTGCAGGAGGGAGGGAAAATGGCTGGATTTCGGCACATAAAGAGAAATTGCCGGAGACAAAAGAAGAGTGAGAAAGAGTTCAGAGCAGAGAAACAGAGGAGATCGAATTTATAATATCACAGACTGCTTTAGCAGTTGTAAAAGTTCTGCTAATATCTCTGCTTTTTATACTGAATTTACATACTCTGTCTCTTCTTGAGTCTTCTTGTTTATTACAGTCAAACTTGTCTTCCTCAGTCTATCTGCAGCTCTAGAAGCTCTCTTCTCCAGACGTAGTGTTTTAAAAGTCAACCGTAGGCTTTTCTTCCTATTGTGTGTTTCTCCTCTTAATTTTTTTGCATTATTGTTGAGGTTACTTTTTTGGGTCAATGATTGTCTGATTCTTTCTAACTGGCTCCAGAGAAATGGTTAATTATACACAGCTTTTTTCAAATTATAAAGAGGATTATAACTTTTTATATATTATTTCAAGGAGTCATAATGCTCTTGTCCGAATAAGCTGAATGAATCATCATGAATTTTAAAATGTAATTTTGGCTGTAACCTGAAGTCCATCCATCCTGAAAAGCCACCAAGACACTTGTTTAACACACTTTCCTTATAATTCAGCTGTGTGGTTTAAGGGTCTGGAGCGATTTCGATTCTTGTCTCATGGCGATTTGAATGGACTCTAATTGCCGCTGTGTGATTCAGGGTAAGAGCACTGCACAAAGTGATTTGCTTGGACACAGCTTGGTTTAAGTTAAATCATTATTTTGGTTAAAGTCCACTAACATCCACTTCCAGAACATATTAACAGTTGTCTTAACAGCAAGTAATATCTCATCACTCAAGTGCGCAAATCTGCATGTACAATGGTGTCTCCTGCACTGTGTTTGTACATGTGTACCTGAGTGTGTGTGCATTATTGTGTGTTAGAGCAGTTATAATTGGTCTATAAATATCTTATTGCATTTTAAGCACAGCTGAAAGGAGCAGATGACATCGAGCTGCCATCAAAACTCGGACTTGTCAAACAAACTCATCTGGCAAGTTTTATACCACACATGGACACTCACACGCAAATTCATTACTGATAACAGAAAAGCAGTGACTCTCAGCTGCCAATGGCGACTTATGATATCTTTTTTTTATGCTGGAAGACAAAGAACCAAGAGGAGGCTGGAGGAGTGTATGCAATCTGGAAATCTAGTCATTTGGCAGAAGGTAAATGCGTTGATTCAAACAAAACTCAACATTTATCTTGACAAAAAAAATCTTAAATAGGGACACATTTTCTTTTACTTGTATGTGATTTCCGATAAAACACAAAAATCCAGGTCATGACACTTTCAGAGTAAGATATTCAACTATTTCAGGATTGAGGATTATGAACATTATCATCCGATTTTAATAAGACTATCCAAAAACTGCTTGTAGTCTCTTTATGATTTTTTCTTTTGACTAATAAGGAAACTAACAATCTCTAAGCTTTTGGTTCATTATGCAATATGAACAGAAGACCTGTAGCCAGCAGCAGTGTGTTTTGTCTAGAACTGCCATCTCATATTTGACTGTTATCACATCTTTCTCTCTTGCACAGATTTCGCTGCCTACACACCGCTGCAGCACTTGTCAGACTTCATTGTCAGAATGTCTGTTTTTAGGGAAAGGTGAAGCAGTTTTTGGGGACGATTTTGATTTGGACAGAAACCCAGCTACTAAATGAAAGAGAGGAACAGTATGAAGGCTTGTCACATTATTTGGTTCTGCATACACCAGCCATTACTCCAAATGGATGTTAGGAATGGCAGGAAATGACAAATACACAAACTTGTTTTAATTACTTACTCACAATAGGTTAAAAACTGACACTCTAGAGTGTTACCGTGGTATAAATATAATAATAATCTACATGATTTAATGACCAGCTACATTTAAATTGTTTATTTTATTCGTACTCATTATTCTTACTAATAGTCAACTGTAAACCATGTGTTTATTCGTACTGCCATATTCACCTGCGGTGCCTTTCCCTAAGAAAAAAGCCTGGCAGTGTTTGACTGCGACTGCGGCACACTGTTCTTTGGGAGTCTGCTCCAGGCTCTGCATCGTTGGTGTGAGCCAAGAGAGTGCCTTGGAGGATTAGAAATGGAAATGACAGGCGTAGAAGTGTGAGAATTTGACCCTTTTATGCCATTTCACAGGAGAGCGGGACAACCCAGAAAAGAAGATGGGGGGAGGGGGACCGACAAGCGGAGGACTACCGGGGCGGGGAAGGATTGTCAACATTCCCAAAGAGAGCTGACTAATCCTGGCAGCGGGGGTCTAAAGGCTGACTCAACTTCCCTGAACTGCATCCTGTCAGAGATTTAAAACAATTTGCTCAAACAGGAACAATGTAAATGTGTGTGTGGGTTACAGTGAGGATAATTCAAATGTACTGCAGTATAAGACATAAGGTAAACCGTAAAATTCAGGATGAAAAACAGAAGACGACGAGTACCTCAATTGTGGGCTGTACTTCGCCTGTCAGATGAGCTGCATAGCAAGAGATGTGACTACACTTAAAACCGAGAACACTAATACACGGCAGGCTCCTGCTGCAGTGAGGGGGAGAGAAGGGATATAATGTCCTCGAGCACCCTCTCACTTGTTGGCAGCCTGAAGCTTTCCCAGCTTGTGTGACCTGTCTTAGCACCATGACTCTGTGCTTAACTGACGGCTGACTACGACCAGGGAGCACTTTTAAATGTTAGGAGACTTTCTATCAGCGCCTGGCAGACCCGTATCATAATGTCCTTTCTGACATGGAACTCCCTGAGCATTCGCACAAGTGTCTGCTGTGGATTCATGATTCATGGTTTTCCACTCCAAAAGGAGAGGGCCCGCTCTGTCTCGGTGTCTTGGCATTTGAAAGCGGACAGGTGCTCCACCTCCAGGATGTTGCTCTTAATGGACATAGACAGTGGGTTTAGCAATCTGATATGCTCTTCTTTTTCACCACAGTGTTTAAGTCGAAGGCTGTTAACCTGATCACACAGTGTTATGCTGCCAGAGACCAAGGATAAGTCAGTTTCCCTTATGCACTGAGAATATTTGAACAGGGTCATTTAAGTATAAAGAAATAAAAGAAAGTAGTAGAGGCTTCTCATGAGATATTTATGATCGAGGTATTTCTGCTCTGTATTCTAGCTATCAGGTGGATGAAGAGTTCGACTAAAAGGTAAAAGATTTCACTTAAAGCTGTGATACCCTGCAGAGATAACATTCCCTACCCATTAATTATGTACCATACCATACTGTAGCATACCTCACATATTATACCTTACCTAACCCTACCATACACAAACTTCCACTATACCTAGCATACCTACCATACCTGATAATACCATACTCTTTTGTACTTTACCCTTACCTATCTTACCCTACCCTAGGATACAATACATAATCCTTTATTACTCTACTTTAACTTTAATACCTATACTTCCACAACTCTACCACAACCAACCATAACCTAACCTAGACTACCATACCATAACCTTGCATACCCCACCCTGCCATACCTGACCATACCATACTCTTTTATACCATACAATAATTCCTACCTTACTATTCCTTAAAATACCATACCCTACCTACATTATCATACTCTTCACTACCCCCCCATAACCTAGTATACCAAACCTATACCCTAATCTAGCCTACAAAACCCTGCCATACCCTGCCCTCTCCAATCATACCATAACTTACTCTACCCTACTTTACCGTACCATAAGCTATATAGTACCTACAGATTAACCCATATTTCATCTCAGGCAAGTGCTTGGTTGGACATGCATGAAAGGTTTGTTGTGTATGTGCTGCTTATGTATACAGAATACAGAGGTTGAATATGTGTTTGAGTGTGTCTGTCTGTGTGTGTGTGTGTGAATGACTTGAGCATCTTTTATTCATGTCACTGTGACTAGCAGGAGCCATCTTGAAATTACATATTTAATGGTCATTGATCCACTCCCCCCCCCCCTATGGGAGGTGAATAGTATAACTGCAGGCCCAACACACTACTTTTTAAGCCGAGTGCAAGGTTGTCTCGCACTGTTGAAATGACTGAAAAAGTATTTTCCTTTAAACTCAAAACTTGTTTTTAAACCCTGAACTTGTTTTAGAGATCAGACAGACAATAGCAGTCTCATGAAACCTCAACATCATCTTGTCAGAAATGACTTCCAGGAGCTATCGCCTCTTCGCTCTCCTCAATAGCTGCTTCCAGAGAAAACCTTGCCGTATAGTCAAGGACAATAACCCTTAAATCAGGAATTAGTCAGCACTTTTCCAAAAGGTTGTTCAGTCACAGTGGATGGGCTCACTCGAGTGATAGAGCATTGGAAAGTCAGCAGACAACCACCTGAAATAGCACAAGGTTTGCTGGGATAGTTCCTTGTCCTTGACTAACAACTTTGACAACAGAATAGAGATGTGACTGGAAGCAAATCTGAATAAAATCTCTGTATTTTTTCCCTTAAGCCCCCTCGGAATAGAGCTATCACATAATATGATGAAGCAATAACCTCTACAGTTTAGGTCAGAGAGTATGATAACGCTAGTCAGATAGCGAACATCCCCTCGCTTATTTGAAATAAATATTCATTTCATCTATGCCTTGCCTGGTCTCAGCACAGTTCCCTCTGGTTCAGTGGTGTGTAAACAAGTGCTACATGTGGTGATATTGGCACAGGCCTCTCCGGGTTACGGTGTGTAACTGAGATAGAAATATATCATTACTGGGTGGGGACTGAGGGGATCGGAGGGACAAAGAGACTGAGAAATAAGAATATTGGATTTGGTTCCACACACACAAGCTTATGTCCTTACATGCAGCCTGTCTGCTCCATCTGTCTGTTTTGCTCTATCCGACACAAACACACACACGCTCACACACGCACACACACTTAGCACAGGGTGCCGCATGTGAATGGGTGATGGACTGCTCCAGTGACTCTGCTGGTAATATAATCTTCTCTATTCCCATAGATCCCACACCAATATGTCACAATTGTCATTTAGTCCCAGCATGGTCACCCGCAATCAGATGGCTTTTCACACTGAACACACCCCGATCCTGTCAGGATGATGAACACTTCAAGGGCGCTCACATGCACCTTTGCATACATACATACATACATATGTATCCACATGTTTTGCCCCTTTGTGTTTGTTTACTCTCATGTTTATTTATTTAGTCTTTTTAAGATGGGAACAGTCCTACTGCTGTAGAGAGGTTCGCTGGGCTCGTTATATTTTCCACGGAACAATACGTTACAACACACACACACACAGAGACACACACACAAACAAAAAATACACACACATACACACAGGGCTTGTAACCACAAGAAAGTGGAGTAATTAGTTGCTGAAATACATTTATGATGAAGTAGAACTAAATGTGTGAATGTGAGTGACAGTATAGACTTTCTCCTGAATGAAAATTGTCCAGAATGTGTTGCTAAGCAGTGCAGTTTTAATGAAAAACTGACACCTCCTTGTCAGATGAGAGAAGGTATTTATTAAAGAATCCAAATTCTTTTGAACTTTGAAATCAACAACCTTTGTGGTAATTATACTGATATTTTAGTAGCTCTATGGGTACAGTGCAAAGATGATGGTGACAATGTAACCACTGTTTATTGATTCAGTGTAATAAGATGTGGCCTTTCGTGGGGTTGAAATCAGTTTTGGAATTTGTCTTCACTCCGTCCAAAGTCTGTGTGTGAGAATTACACGGCTCGATGACAATATGAGGAAGTCTGTGTAAATGTGATGACGTTGATTCAATATCATCTCCCAGCTACAGTTAATGAAACTGAGAGATAACCATGATATCTGCTTAAAACTGCGAGGGGGAGACCAGCATTGATCTGAGCTTATCTATTTGCTCATCTGGACCCTGGGAAACCCGTAACGTGAGATAAAGCAGCCTGAGCTGTCAGCTCTTGAGCTCAGGTAGAAAGGCTGTAGTGGCAGGAGCTGAGAGAGCTTTTCAGTGAAACTTCACCTCCCATCGACATTCTCCATGAGTCCAACAGCAGATCTGACAGGAATCTCCTCATCTGACATTTGAATGAAGTCTCAAGGTTTGGCTTTCTGTTCTAGTTGCACAAGATTTATTTTACAAAGCTAAATATTTATATATTTTTTTAGGTCCAATCTATGTCTAATAATTTTCACCACTTTGTGTATATATACATATGTAGATGAACTTGCACCTATTAGTTTCAACAATGTCAAGTGTGCAGTACAGAATACATTCACACACAAGGGCAAACCTGAACACTCAATTCCTTCCGGGCTACAGAACTACAACCTTGTCACAGTGAATAATATCGTCCTATAAAATTGTACAAGGCCCAAATTAAAGAGAGTTGTGTGCCAAGTTGAGGAGAGAATTATAACATCTGACCTTAATGAGAAAGCATGTCCTCTTGAGACTACCTCCACTCGGAGCCACCAAGGATATCTCTTACTACCTGTTCGTTCTCTGTGGTAAATTAAAAGAATGTCCCAGCTAAGCCTCCAGTTGCCTTACAGGGAGCTTTTCTCTCTCTCTCTCTCTCTTTCTCTGCTGGGCCGATGGGAGACGCAATAATCACCCGTTGAGACACACTGAGCTGGTAATGAAAAATACTCACTGTGCTAATTAGTGTATATTCTGCTCCTATTCGTTTCATCTTCCTCAGAAGGGCAACAGGAGGAAATATTAAGTGTTACATAATACTATAATAGAAATACAACATTTGGTGATTAGTTAGATTGTAAAAAAAGGAAACAAACAAACCATAACAGCAGGTGAGAGGGAGAGCAAGGACCAAAGGTAATTGAAAGATTCATATTATGATTATAATTATATTCCTATTATTTTACATGAAAATGTGAGGGTAAGGGTCGTGGGGAGAAACAAGTGTTTTGCTTTATTTTGTCAGTGTCAATCAGCATAAGACGAGGGAGATTATTAGTGATTTACAGGATAATTCAGAAATGATTGATAAGGTTTGTTCATTGCATTTACAAAACAGCACTGGAAAAGTTTTCTAAAGAAGTGTGTATACAAATGTAAAACATATTGTAAATGAATTTAACAATGGTCATAAATGTGCAGGTGACTGAAGGATAACCTAGACACTGCTATCGGCAAAACCAAATACACATCGGACGTTTTGATTTGTTACTATAGTAATTTTTGTAGAATTGGCAAAGGTAAAAATCCAAAACTCTGCATGTTTTGGGAAAAATATCTTTGTGTTTGAGAAATTCTTTGTGCAAACATCTCAGTGCTTTACAGGAAGATAATTTTAGTACATTAAATTCAGTAGTTAGGACGAGCAACATCTGCTGGTGGATATCCTTGTCCCTGAGTTTCAGTGTTGGGTCTGTTGGGTTTAACTAAGATTCGACTTTCCACTCATTTACATGTTTTCTTCAGTTTATTTCTTTGTTTACACTTTAAATTAGAAAATGTTGATTTGCATTTGTCCTCCGTCTGTAATCTACTTTAGGAAACGACCCAAAATCCTTCACCAAAGTTCTGTGACTGTGTTAAAGATGTGTGATGCTCTGCCCTGCTGGGATCTATGTTTTCATTTGATGACGAGCCGCATCTGTTTCAATTTCTTCTTCAAAAACAAAATGTCATCGTTCCGTGTCCCTGGCTCTCTTTTCTTCAATATTCTCTCTCGTACCGTCTGTTAGCCTGCATCTCTCTTCATCTCCCTTTCAAACAATTATAAAGTGAATGGTTCATCAAGCAGAGCAAAGCAGGAGCAGGGTGGAAGTGAGGTGTGGAGTCCGGTCGGTGTGATCTGATAACGTGTGTCGTTCTCAGGCCAGAGGACACATGCTGAATCGGCTTTATCTGAAGCAAACATATACTGTAGAGACGTCTGCTGCAGTAGTTTCATGGAGCCACTTTTATGTAAAAGACTTTAACTATTTAAAAACACAAATTCTTATTTCCAATCCCGACACATTCAGTATGTCTCTGTTTCACATTTACAAAGCATAGAGAGGTGATGAGAGCCCCGCTCGCACATGATAATCCATATTTCTCAGTATCTGACAGCACAGTGGAGACCGTGACAAGTCTCTAAAGAGATAAACTGTGGCTTTAATTAAGTTGTTTGCTCACAATGGAAATTACAGCTTGATATTAAATCAGTAGATAGGTACTGTAACAACATGATTAATGGCAGAGCATGATTATAGTTCAGCTTTTTTAATTGGAAAAAAGGGTAATCAATTGTGTGAGTGAATTATTTGTTTACTTGATAAATTAAATAGATAAAATAAGTTTGTTCAAGTCCTAAAATAGTGAAAAAGAAATGAGCAAAAAGGCAAAATTTGAAAGAGACAAACAAATCAATAATCAACACATTTTTCTGAGTAGAATAAAAAATATTCTCACTCCTTGAAATGAAAAAAGTTATAATTGTATCAGTTTTTATCATAATTCCTCCTGCAGAAGTTTTTATCAGTCACTGTAATTGTCATTGTTCTCAACTCTTCACTCTGTTGGCTCGATGCTTCACAGAGAGGTAAATCGTTACGCACCTTTGACCTCCTTCTCATTCCTGAACCAGCGCAGGTCGGCGGCGGGCTTGCTGCCCTGAGTGATGCAGGTCAGAGTGATGTGGTCTCCCTCCAGGGCGGGCTTCGTCAAGCCATCGATCTCGGGCTTCTCGGGCACACCTACAGGACGGAGATGAAAATCACAGCGACGGAAATAAGGACAAAGCCGTACGTCAACAAAAGTGTTATCATTCCATATTGGAAATTCTTCTCCTCCAGCTCAGTCTCCTGCAGGGAGATTAAAAGAGGAGACTGCAGCAGAGCAGCTTCCCTGAGCAGCGTCGTGCTCGAGAAGACATCAGGGAGATGGTCTCTCTAAAAACCGGGCTGTTCCCTTCTTTAAGGGTCGTTTCACACGAATTACAAAGAACCACATTTTCTCATGCGCACCTTGTAGTGCTCTTCGTTTTGATTTTCCCTGGCCAGGTTTTGAGACATCTCTGTGCGCAGCGGCTCGAATACACAAGTAGTGAACGGAGCTTTATTTATGGTGCTCACACAACTGAAAAATTGTATTTAAAATATTTAACAGCAATGTGTTTACACAGAACAAATGTCTGGGTTACCATGATTACTTCTACTAAAGAAGCACTACCTATGACAAAACAAAAAAGACAAGTGTAAACTGAACAGGATTTGTGTGTGTGTGTGTGTGTGTGTACATGTGAGTAAGCAAAGGCTCCTGAACGCAGAGGAGGCCACAAGGTTGTACAGAAAATGTTAATTACTGGCTTTTCCCTATAATGAGTGTTATAAGTGTGTAGAGTCTGCCTTTCTAATGTCAATGAGCAATAAGTCTGCCTCAGGCTGAGTGACTGAAAGGTCTGACAGTCAAAGCCATTGACTGACTGTGGCCTTGTCTCACCGCCTCCTGTATGTTTTATTACCAGCTGAAGCGTCTGCTGTTTTCTGTTCATCATCCTTTTGAAGCTGCCAACAAAGGCTGCTGCTCGGTGGATACACTGAGCAGTGAGTTCCATCCCACCTCAACTGAGGCAGCATCTGTACTAATAAAACTGAGGTTTCAAACTAAAACGATCCCTCTCCACGCAGGTGTTTATGCTCCAGCTATGTCCTGACCTAAAATACCTAATCAGCAAGCGGCTGTGAGTGTCTCTGTCTTTGTTTCCTGCCCGTCCAGACTAAAACACAGCCCTGGAGTTTTCAAACTAATATGGCAACAGCATCGTTCCAAACCAGTGTGGACGCCGGGCTTATCTGCAGCAGAGTTGATGCATTTTCAAATGAAAATGTAGTTGTGTGGATGTAGCTTAAATGTGTTAGGTTACATTTTAAGTGTGCTCGTCTTCATGTAAATGTTGTATCCAAGTGTGGGATATCTAACTAAGTACTGTGCTGTGTGGTGTTGTGTGTTTGTAAATATGTGAATAAGTAAGTGTGTCTGGACTCAGAGCATTGTATGTCGGGAGTTCTCCCTGAACGAGACCAGATCAAATCCAATATTCATCTTATACAGTCAAGTTCCCCATGGCTGTTCAGGGGCTACACAACTTTATTCCTGCTCGATTTGTGTGGCACTGTGTGTGTGCGTGCGTGTTTGTGTGAGTGTAGAATATCATGGGTGTGCGCTTCTCTTCTTCCTTGTGCAACATGGTTTTGTGTGCGACAGTGGTGTGTTTGTGTGCGCCCGACCAAAAGGGCTTCCGGGACATGAAGAAGGAAAGAGAGCTTGATTTCTGATGCGTGATAGAAAAGCAAGAAAACTTAGTTCCACTGATAATTCCTGTTGTCATTGAAAGAAAATAAATCAAAGTCAGCATCTAATAATGAATTTTTAGCCAGGCTTGTAGCTTGGTAGTGGGAGAAATGATCTCATTCTATTGGTCAGTCTCTGGCCTGGAATCACAATCAGAATCAGGATGGAGAGGGTTGTTAGAAAATGTCAGGGGGCAGTATTTTGCCTAAAATAAAGATTATTGTCATGCAAATTTAAACATTTCCAATTTTCAAATGTTTAAAACCTAATTCTATGACATAATATTTGTGGCTTGTTGATATTTATAATTTGAATATTATAGCATGTTAAATATACATTACAATATAAACACCTTTTAATATATTTGAAGAATTGTATATGCGTCTCATTTCATTGGATGTTTATGAAAGACTTTCAATATCCATTACCAGAGCTCGTTCGGCCTCCCAGTCCCTTTTGAGTCCTAATTAAATCCCCCTCTCGGTTCCCTGGCTTGAACTCTTAACTATTGTTCAGAATGGCAAAATAATTTTCTCCCTGTCCTTGTTGAGCATTAGCCTTAATGTCTCCAATGCTCAGAATGCTTGTTAACACAGGGAGCCAGCTAATGGTCCAGGTTCTCATAAAGGTACAAACCAGTTCAATACAATACAAACGGTCGGTCCTATTGACAACATTTCTACTAAAATCTTAGAACTACAATGTTTTATATGAATTTACCCTCACAGTTAAGAGTCCTGGTAGACATAGATGTTATTTACCAAACATCTTCAGCCTTCAAAGTGCTCCTGAGGTAAAAAGGGAAGCTATGAGCTATGGGAGTAAGTGGTTTCATGCCGATTGTCTGTCCATTTGGGTTTTCTGGTTCTGTGACTCACGTCTGCTTGTTTGCTGGTCTACAGGAGATTTACAGGTCAACAAATATTGTTACTTATTTTGACTGGAAAGCCGAAGCTGAGGAAATCTGAGTAATGTTCCCTTGTTAACAGAGAATTGATTAACTACTGAAATTAACAGCATGCTAAATAACTGGATTTAAAAGTAGACTTGTGGTTTAATATTTTTTTGGAAGGTTTTTGTAAATTATGGTTTAGGTTATGTTCATTAGATGTAATAGGACGCCTGATAGTGTTTTTTATTTATTTATTTTATTTTCTGTAAAAGGCTATTTTTAGCTAACACTAAGAAAAAACACAAATACAATAAACCATACAACTAGAAAAGATAAACCTCCAACAAGGTTCTACAACAAATAATCAATGGCCAACATATTTTTAATGAACTGCCTTCTCTTGTTTGAGGTATCTATTAGGACTATTATTATTATTATTATTATTATTATTATAACCACACCTTTTTGCAACATGCTTCACTTTTAATATTCAGTCTGTACTGATTCATTCTGTATGTTTGATGTATTGTTATATGTTTTTTAAAATGTAAACTAGTACATGTGATGGCTTTGAATGTTGGACTTGTCCTTGGAGCACTTGAAAAGTACAGCTTGTGTTCACAGTAATTGTGGAAAATGTCACTTTTTTTAAAAACCAGCATAAACCTGACAGAGTGAGAAAGAGTACGACTGGTGTTATGTAACCGTGTATTCAGAAATGTCCTTCAAGCAACGACGTGTTTGTTTGTACTTACCGAGCACTGTCAGGTAGGCCTTGGCCGTTCTGACGGGCATGGTGAAGAGGGAACAGGTGTACATGCCTTCATCCGACAGCGTGATGTCACTGATACTGATGGTCAGCTCCGACCACGACGCATGCACCAGCTCAATCCGGTTGTCTCTTAAAGCTGGACGGAGAGACAGACACAGGCAGAGGGACGGTTAGTTAACTACACAAACTGGTACAATGTCTGCAAACAACCACCCTAACATATGTTATTTTGCAATTTTCAAGTGCAAAATAAATAGAGATTATTATGGTTATTATTGTTGTTATAACACACTTCAGCTCCTACATTATAGGCAAACCTGAGTTTCATAAATGTAACATTTGATATAGTGAAACAGATGAGTTGACTTGTGCAGTTTTCATTAGGTAAAACTTATTCAGATTGTATTAATATCTTATATTAATGTAAACCAGAAGACTGTATATATGTTTTATGTCTCTACACATTATTCACACTCATAAAAGTAAAAAAAAAGCTTAACCAAATTTACTTTGATTGATAACACACACAAATTAGTTCTTTGATCTCTTAAGTTTGTAAGAAATCAGATTTTTTTGTAGTCAAAAAGACAGAGTGCAACATCGTGAGTGTTGAACAAGTGTGAATAAAGACAGATAATTGGTGTGTTCAAATAGTTTCCTTCCCTCTCTAATATAATGATAAACATCTTATCTACACACAATGTTATTCACCAACAGTAACAATGCAATCATCAAAGTATTTTGCACCCGTGTGTTGTACTTCTAGAAGCAACTCCATTAGTGACAATTAACCTTTCGGCATCATTTATAAATGTGCTAATACAAGTGTACAATAAGAACATCTATTGGTACACAAGGATTTGCAATTTTGCCCATTTAGTTTGAAATACCGATTGGTAGATTGTGGTTATTGCCAATTCTTAAAAGTGCAAGGCTTATCATGATTGTTTACTGTGAAATAAAAGTATTACTTCCAGCTGTGACGTGTGAGTCATTTAATTATGAGCAGATATAAATGCATAAAGTCGTATCAAAAAGTGACCTCAAAACTGAACGGTCTGTTGAATGTGAAAGTGTATTCATACCCCTCTCACACAGCCTGCTCTCCTGGAAGCCGTCGTACACATTTTACTTATATGAAAATGTAATCTTTCAAAAGACATAACAGGAATGGAAATCAATAATGCAATAACAGGCTGAGAAAGATGCCTAATGAGAGTTTGGCAAGATGTGAGACTTGAAATGGATTTGCTGAAATTGGATGGCCAGTTGAGAGACACTCCACACAAGACTGTATACTTAATAGCTATGATACAGTGGGAGCATGCGTTCAGGTTTTAGGCTGAGGTGACACCTTGGAAACGACTTGATTCATGCCAGTTGTGTCTGAGAGGCGCATTGTGATTATTGTTTTCATCTTGAGAACAGACAATGTGGATTGTTGAGAGCAGAACTTTTTTCATTCATGTTGTTTCTGTGGCCCGGCGGCTCGACAGTTTTATTTAATCCTTTACCTCCAATAGTACAAACCTCATTTAATATGTGCAGCTACGGCTACTTTTATGTCCCTCTCCATCTAAGTGATTTGGAGCACACCTCGCTCAAGTGCAGTGTGTGTGTGTGTGCGTGCGTGCGTGTGTGACTGTGGAGGATTAAATTCAACACAAAACATGTACAATTACTTGTGTACATGCAGGGATTCATGTTTCCTTTCATGTGGCGGCACATGAAAGAAAAGTCTTATCTTATGGTAATAGTAAGAAATCGTGCAAAAAGTAGAGCACTGTGGTTTTGTAACCTCCGCAGAAAAGTGAAGCGTAAAGACCATTAGAGAGTCTGTTTGTAGAGCGCTTTAAAGAACAGGGGGCTGTATGGTGAGAAAGGATAGACCAGAGGTATCTAAAGCACTGGGGCTCTGTTTCAACATCCTCAAGCTCGGAGCCCATCGTTAAAAAAAAGTTATGTTTTTTCCCCAAATATCTTAACCTCCCCTGACCCCCACAGCTCATCCTATTCCTCTCTCGCTAAATAGGAACCTTAGTTAGTTTATACTCGTATAGAAAACTTCTGCTAACTTCTGATCACAGCCTTTCGCAGATGAATTGCTTCAGCGATCATGTTGAAATAAATATATATGAAAAGTTTGTATTTGATTTTTTAGGTTATACATATATATTTTTTTTATTATTAAGAAAGGTTATTCAGATGTAAAATATATCCAGCCTCGGTTTCATTCCTTTGTCATAATAGTTTGACAATGACATCTGAGGAATCACTGAAAATACTGTCACTGTACATATTCCAATTACAGGCAATTATTTTAAAGGCAATTAATTTGCATGTACAGTCATATGTTCTTACAATTATTATCAGGTTTAATAGACATTGCCATTCCTTTCATTTTTACAGATCTGCACTCCCTAATGTTGGCATCAATCCTTATTGTTCGGGCTCTAATCAATGTTTTAAATCTAACTTATGGCAATGGATAATATTGATATATTAATATATGGATATATTAATATTGTATTGTTTATTTCTTAACATTTGATTGATTAAATCAATGCACAGATTGTGTTAGCTGTGCTTTTACGGACTTATGTCTGTAATTTGTAAGTCAACTCTGAAATGGTAAACATGCATGTGAGCAGCAGTCTCTGTCCATTGCTGCAACAAGCACAGAGCTGACAAATGTAGAAACATATCAGTGAGCACATGGTATCTCATGTCATTTGCTCTGGGCTCCAGGGAGGGAACCCTGGGCTTTGTTAGTTCCAGGATAAACACCAGAGTAAATGGCAGCTGATCTGTAATCAGTTTGGCTAAACGACAGCTGCTCTCTCTTTAATGTATTATTACATTTGTTCTGTCCATTCCTGCCCAACGCAACACCGGTTATCTCTCTATGCTGTGTGCTGAGCCTCAGCAAGCGTGACATGTTGATATGAGCACATGACATATCTTTAGTCCTGGCACCAGTGACACTATGTTTCTGTTTGTGTGTGTGTGTGTGTGTGTGTTCACATGGCCATCAATACGAGACCACCAGCGCACGGACACCAAATTAGTTTTAGTCTAATGCACTGCCAGTTCAGCTAATGGTGAGACCTGCCTGTAAAGATGGTCATTATTTCTCATGTCGGGTGTGTTCACCAGAGACACACTACAAACACACACACACTACACACACAAACGTATACACCCTCGCTGATCAAAGGACCAACTAAGACAAACAGATTATTTTTTGCCTCTGCATATCTTTCTGTTTTTCTTTTTCCCCCCCTGTCACTCTCTCAGATTCTCTCCTTCCTCCCACCCAGACCTCATTCTGTCGGCTCAGGTGGCTCCACTAACCTGTAACAGTGTTCAAGTTAAACAATGCATCAGTTCATCTGTTTTGTCCTATTTGCTCTGGGCGAGAAAATAAGAGCAGGCAAACGTCAGAGAATGCATTTAGCTCTGCTGACTCGCTGGCTACGATGATAACACTCTGCTTTCTTCCTCCCCTCTTGTCGACAGCCCTCTGTGGGAGGTTGTTTACGGGACATTCAAAGATATGGATTAAATGTATAGTTCTTTAAAAAATGTATGTATAATATTATTGTGGACCTAATCAAGTTTAAGGAACTCAATGACTTAGAAAATACTTTATCACACTTATAATGAAAAGGTCTAAAATAGTGATATTGAGTCTGAAGGATTTGATCATTCCAATTTAAATCTGGATTTTTATACAGTTCTAGTTAAAGTATAGTTTATGCGATTCTCAGTGCTCACAGGCAGATCTCACAATAGTTAGATGCCAAAAAGCAGGATTATCCTGATCCCCCTGGAAGGGCGGATTCAGACTGGATTTAGGAACATGAAAGGTGTTATTTATAAAACCATGAAATCCTAATCATACAGGCAATAATACGGGGAAATAATTTGTACCAAAGCTCTATATCAATGACAAGACCGCACAGACACAACGAAAGATTGTTTTGATTATTCAATCAATTCAGAATCTAACGTTTGTCTTTTTACTTGGAGTTATGTTACTAATTATGCGCAAAGCTTATATGGGATATTGAAATCAAACAACAACTTTGTAATTTGTACACTTGCAAATGTATACCACTACTCAGTATGAAAAAACTTGTATAGACACACGTACAACTTCACATAGACTTCCATTCAGTGTGGACAGCCAAAGCAAAACCTAACCCTTCACACACACACACACACACACACACACACACACACAGTTTAGCTTATACCATTTATTTTTAGGAAGTGTTTTCTCTAAGATTTTTCCCCTCTAGTAAAACGCAGGCTCTGCTCCGTCACTCTGTGGCCATATCAGAATGTTGGATATCGACACAGCGGAGCCGACGCCTGAGCAATGTATCTCTGTTTGTCTGCAGAGGTGCTGCCTGCCTGTCATCCATTACAGACCATTAGAGGAGATGGTCCTGAATGTGTTGTTTAGTGGACATCAAAGGCAGCGATGTTGTATTCCCCAACAACTACTATACTTACTGAACGCACAACCGTACTCTCCTGCTCATTTAGCCTCAGCCTGCGTTTCTCTGAACACAGGAAGAGACAAAATGCAAAGCTGCAGTTGTGAGCATCAAAGTTTGATTTGATTCTGCACCAAATTTTGAATACACCTGAATGTGTGGCTTCTTGTTTGTTTGCAGCTTGTAGTGTTTATGCGTGTGCTTGTGTGTCTGAGAGAGAAAAAATGAAGTTTTTTTACACATTTGATCACAGGGTACCTCCAAATACAGTTAATTTAATATTCAGAAAACCCACTGAGGTAAGGAAGATTTTTTTTTTTTTTATCCTATTACAAGCACGACGGTTGCCTCAAAGAAGCTGTCCATGCCGCGGTTCCCTTGAATACAGACATTCTCTGTCTTTAACAGAATAAAAGAAGAGAAGTCTCTAATGGACGGGAAGAAAGGCAGGACTTTGAAAAGGAAACCTGAGAGAGAGAGAGGGTCAAAGATGTTTTGTTACTTTTAAATCAGAAGTGACATTTTTATTCTGAGGGAAGACGTTCAGCCAGCAGACAAAACCGTCTCGCTGGAACCGACTGTGAATGATGCAAACAAACCTTTTGAGTGCTGTTTATTTTCCCAGAGATGCTTCCCACACTTTATATCATGTTTTCCCACAACATCCATGTTTACCATTTCAGTCTGGGCTTCTTGCGGTTTTAACTGCTCCTGCTTCAAACGCAATTAATCATTGAGTATCCAAAAGAGAC
This sequence comes from Platichthys flesus, assembly GCF_949316205.1. NCBI lineage: Eukaryota > Metazoa > Chordata > Actinopteri > Pleuronectiformes > Pleuronectidae > Platichthys > Platichthys flesus. Next base: position 11,278,676 of record NC_084959.1, on the reverse strand, counting down.
TATTACACAGTCAGACTCAGTCCTGATCTGATTTTGCATTTGTTTCAGACTGAAAGAACAAAACCCACAAATGTTTAAGTGAATCCAAAAAGCTTAACAGTCTAATATGCATTTTTAATGTGATTTGTTACAAATACACAAAATCTGTGTAAACAATTATTACAGGGGCGTGTATAGGCCTCCGTGGTCAATATGTGGAATGTTTGATGCTTATGTCCACTTTTGGAAATGATTAAAAAGAGAAAAGAACAATAAGATAATAACAATATGTTTATTTATAAAGCATGTTTTAAAGCAGCCAAGGGAGGACAAATAAAAATGCGAAAATAAACGTCAGCGATAAGAGGCAAATAAATACAGATTCTAAAGTTGAACGGACAGCAGATAGAATAATGGAGCATCATTTAGAGAAATGGTTGAAGAAATGGATAGAACAAAACATAAGAAATAGCAAAAAACAATCCAGTAAAAGCCATTTGGTATAAATAGGTTTCTGAGAGAGGATTATAAGGGTGTGTCTCCCGTGTCAACTAATCTTTTCCTCCTAACCTTTTGGTCATTTGAATTTCTATATTTCTATGGGTTTCTTAGTTGGCTTTAAGTTATAGAAACATGCGTTACTAGTTCTGATGGGTTTGTACTGATGGAATTATTTTTGTAAGGAATACGGTATACAGCAGGAAAGCAGCACATACCCACAAATCTGGTTTGGCTGTATATATCTTCTACTTGTCCCTGGTTAAACTCCATGTCCATGAGCAGGTAAGTAAACAAGTTCGTGGGTATGCGCTATTATGTGTATGTGTGTGTGTGTGTGTGTGTGTGAAAGATAAAACATTAGTACATTAGGGAGGCATTTATTGTGGAAGCACATGGAGCGGACACAGTCAAATCGAGACTCACTGAGTTTTTCCACTTTTGCCTTTGTCTGTTTATTTCCTTCTCCTCTTCCTCTGCCATCCTTCCTGCCTCCCACCCTCCTCATCCTTTCATCTACCCAGGGACACTATGCATTAGTATAGAACCTTGGCAGGTGCTTGCTCATTCAAGTGACACGGTTTTATAATGAGAAAAGTGCAAATTTCTGAATATACCTGCCCATATACCTGACCCTGTCTGGATGTGACTATTCTCTTTTTCTTGTCAACAACCCATCTGAGTGTGTCTGTCTCTGAGTGTGTGTGTGTGTGTCATATACAGAGAGAGAGAGAGAGAGAGAGGAGAGCAAACAGAATGCAACGCTTATTGAAAAGCTTAACGTATATTCTTTATCTCAGCCCCGGCTCAACCTACATTACCTTGTTATACCTTTTTCCGAGGCGCGCCGGCTTTTTCTTTAAAAAAGTGCTGCATACTTTATACAATAATTGGCTTGTGGAGATTTCTTCCAGTGACAGAAATGATTTCCTTTCATCAGTTACTACCTGCCATGCGGAATTCAGTGGGAAACCTGCATCAGCCCTGCTTCATTAAATCTGTTGTGAGAAGTGGGTCAGCGAGGAGACAGCGCTCGCCTCTAAAACCCTGTTGTATTTTGCATAGGGACACGTTTTCACCCTAAAGCCTGGGAGCATAAGAACAGGCACCCTGGTCTATAAGGAGGTGCATATTATTCTAAGGGGCCCATTACAGCTGTCCTTCAAAGTGACTTTGAAAAGCTGACGGTGTTTGCAGGAATATATTCTCACTGTGATCAGGCATGAATTCCTCAAAAAAACAATCCTGCTGATTTCCGGCGCCACTATAACATAGGGTTTCTTTTAACAACTCGGTATTCAAAAGCCATTCTTCTAGAAGAGAAAAAGAATATGCCCGCTGCTAAATGTGAGCTAATTATTCCAAATTGCCTCGGGCATTTTTCCCTGCGTCTCACAAATGATAAGTGGCTCTATTAATAAAGGTGGTAATAACTGCTCCTTTAAATACTGTGCAAACGCAACAGGTTTTTCTTTAATAATAGGAAGTTATATATTGTAAAAGAATGAGAGGTGACAAAGAGAGGAGAGGCAGAATGCTCAAGGTCAAAGGAGAAAGTTTGCTTGTGTCTTTCAGAGGTGATAACTGTTTCTGAAAGCTCTCATAAAATGCCCCCTTAATTCCTCTCCTTTATCCCACCAAGGCCCACACACCATCTCCCTTCTCCTCTTTCGCTCCCTCTCATGTTTTATGGTCCTTGTCTTGGAGAGAGGGGACTTGTTAGGGATCTGTGGAGATTTACAGTCAAGTTTTTTTCTATCAGAGAGAACACGGTACCAATCTCCAGGCCGATATGAAAGGATGTTTCACAGAGGCACTCTTCCAGGAAATAAAACAAAAAGACAGCTGTCTCCGAAGTTTAACTTTCCGGCTCGGATTAAGTATTTTTTGAGAGAAAGTTCTGGTATCTGTTTAATAAAAAGTCTGTCAGGCATTTCTTATTTTGTTATTTACTCTGGAAAAACTTTTAAAAGCCCATCCCCTAAATTGCTCAGGCACAGACACTCTGAATGCATCAAAGCTTTCACGGCTGCATACCAGGGAAGTGGAATACTTGACATTCCACAGGCACACACGGATATATGTGCACTTACACGCAACACACACTCTCGCACAGCCACAAACAGCCGGCAAATTGATTCAGACAGCTGAATATTTGACATCTGAGGACCTGAATGGTTTCATATTCAACAGCTCGGGGTTCTAAAAAAAGGAGTGGTTGGCCCTTAGCTGTTCACCCATAACACTAATCTTAATGTTTAAACAGATTCGATCAATCTGCAGATGGCACAGCACAGGCGGGGACGTGCAGCACAGGTGCACTGGGAACTTTTGCAAAACAGCATCAACATATTATTGCTTTTTGACGGAAAAAAAGCAGCAGATACTCTGACCACTGGGGATGAGACAGGGAGAGAGGCTGTGTTGTACGAATGCAGCAGCATCGCACTAATGTCTGGTGAGTCACTGTTTTCCGGCTGATGGGAAAGAAACCGAGTCACTGTGACCTTTGCGTGGTCAAGTAGTCTTCTACATGGGCTAGAACCATTTTAACTAGTGAACAAGAACATGGACTCAATGTTCATTTAGGGAAACATTAACCGATAATAGATGAAAACTGCAATTCATATTATTTATGTTTGAGTAGTTTTATTTGCAAACTCCCTAAATGGTCAATGACCTGCATTTCTCGACCAATCAAAATGCAAGCCACATTCACCCAATTACGGACGCATATTCCAATCAAATACCACACACACACACACACACACACACACACACAAGGCAGTATTTTTGCTCAGTAGTTTTTTTTTGCTAAGTAATTTGGGTTCAGTATCTTGCCCAAAGACACTAGGGTCTGGAGACTGTAGGACCTGGACACTTTGAATCATAGAGAGAAAATTAACAATAACATGTGTGGAGTAGTAATGGGGTAAATTAGGGTTAGGTTCAGCATTTCATGTTGCATCTGCCAACATCTGTACCTGCTGAATCAGTTTTGGGCTGGAGCCACATTATGATCAGGTTTACTCAATGTGCTGGGGCAAAAAAAACTGCTGATGCTCACAAGGACAGGTAAACCTCCCTCCTGCCATACTCCAGAGGGCAGGAAATTAAAAAGAGGAATGAATGAAGGGAGTTAAGCAGGTTGGAAATGACAAGACAGATGTGGGCGCTGAAGAAGAAACGGGATGGAGACGGGTTTGCAAATTACAGCAACCGTGTTGAATAAGTGATTTAAATGTCAAACCTTAGTCAGTGTTCACACATGATGAGTCCACTGCAAATTTGGCCTGGAAAGTAATTATACATAGGTTCTTTCTAGTATGGGAAGAATGAATAAATTGAAACTATGACTCCCTGGAAAATGTCTTCATCCAGGAAATAAAGACACTATCAAGTCTTGAATTACACTGACCCAAAAAGAGCCATTTGTAAAGAGATATTAGGCTCTTTTGAATTTCATAAAAGACAGAATCCCTCTTGCTCGGTGCTCATCTCTTCCTCTCGCTGTTGAAGCACAGCTGAAGTCCCTCAGTGGGAAGTGATGGAAAGGACAAAATCGGCTATTTTCAGGACAATGGCTTATTTGAAATTCAAACAACTCTTCGCAGGCGCCGCGGCACCTTTGAGAGGAGCGAGACAAGAGGAGTCGCTTTCATCCGGCTAAACGTCTTGGAGGTGAGACTGAGCCTTGACATTAAACAACAACAGCCGTGAAACCAGCACCACTCAAAGGACAGTAATGGAGTCAGTGGCTGCATTTGTCTTTGTGAGTAATATGTTTATGCAAATGTTCTGCTGCTTCCTTCAATAGAGCCACACACACTCTGTGATGGCACGCGTGCACACAGACAACAATCTGTTGAATTACACACCAAATATGATCCAACAATTTCTTGCAGGTTTAAATATAAATGGGTCCAAATTATTGCACCATATTAAAAGTAAATAGCTAAAAAAAACAAAACATTGAGTTCATTGAGTCAGTCAGTAATGAAAATAAGGTAGGGATTCAACTTGTCAATAATAAAACTTTACTTGGCATAAAAAAAATAAAAAAAAAAGGTATTTTACAACTCAAAAAGTTTGCAGAAAGTTGGCGAGTTGAGGTTGTACATTTGCACAACGCTGTGCTTTTTCCTAATCCTCGTCTTTTCCCTCCCAACAGGCAGCACGGGAAATTAATCTGAAACCCACGGTGCTCAGAGGCGTTTGCAGCTGAGACATTGTTCCTTCCTCACACTGCCAGTGGCACTTTGGATACACCACGCCATCTCAGTGCTCCCATCAGCATGCGCATCTGAATTTGCCACGTTCAGCACGACGACTCCCAGAGCGCTGGCACTTACACACAAACACACACTGGCACACACAGACACACAAACTCATATCCAACGCTCGTTGACATAATGCACTGCCTAGCCCCCTTTCCAAAACCCATTACCAAAGATTCATCTCTATAAACAGATTCTGTGTGTGAATGGAAACTGTAGACGAGGTTTAGATTTTAGTTTGATCCATCATTGTTTAGCATTGTTTAGCAGGTTTTGGTTTCCCACAGGTAGACTGTCTGTGTGGAGAGCAAACAGAGGTGCAACACATTGACCAAAAAGCATAATCTTTTCAATTTATCTGTATTCATATATGCAGATGGGTCAAAAAAGAAATCTGCCAAAATGTTGTCTGGACCTAAAATACCAAAAAGTATCGCTGGTTGGGTTTTTTGATGAGAAACATTTGAATGACATATTAAAAGAAACTAGTTGGAGCGTGAACAGAGTGCCAGGAACAGAAGATGGATATTTGCTGTCTACATTGGAAGATTCAAAATATTGGCGGTTCAATTTATCAACCAATCATCCAAATGCCTAACCCCAACATGTACTCTGAGAAACAATCTAAATCCAACTTTAACCTGAACACTAAAACCAAGTCTTAACCCTGAAACACCACTTTGAAGTGGTGGCGACAGCCCAAAATGCACACGCAGGCACAGTCAACCCAAAAAAAAAGCTTTCCAGAGCAACTCTGGGGGCTTAGCAGCATCCCTTTGCCTTTCCTGATAATAAGAGAGTCCTTGACTGCTTTCTCATTTCCAATCTCAGAGCTCTGCACTGGAAATGCCATGAAACAGACCTCCAGGCCGGGTCCCTGCTGTGATACGGAATAACCTGCAGGGAACATCAGTTGTTGATTTTGATGTTCAGTGCAGCTTTTTACTGCCACTCTGCCCACAGAAAGGTGGGTAAGTGAAAATGTGAATGGCGAAAATTGGAATGATTTGCATGCATTCACTTACTGTATGTAAAATATATATGTATGTATACACAAACAGAGACAAGTGCAGGCACAGTGTGTGAGCACAAACATGGACGAGGCAGCCCAGTGGGCAGAGGGATAATGGGGGAAGACTGTGTAAATCCCATATGTGCTTAATCCAGACACTTACAAGAGAATGTGATTCATACTCTATTACACTCGACTAATACAGCTGAGAGACGCACGGGGCACAATCATTTCAGCAGGCATGGACCAACAAAATAACACCCATGAATCCTATTTATGGAGACTTTACTGAAGAGGGTGTGAAAGGTCAGGGATAAACCCTTTGTACTTATTAGCTGTTAAACATTAGTGGCGTTGTGCCACACCCACAATTCCACAGAGTGTGTTTGTGTGGTTACATCACGGTGTCTGTGGATGTGCAAAACGATAACAAGGGGTTGCATTCAATTAATGGAAGGAATTTCTCTGCAGGACCATGAAAGTTTCCGGTGCATAAAGTCAGTCTGTTATTCAGAGGTTGAAATCTTGTATTATCTGTATAGTCTTCAGATTATTGTCTCACAGGTGAGAGATTGATGCAGATCCTTTATTATAAAAAAAAACAACATTTATTTATGTATAGTATAGTATATTATGGTTTATATTCTTAATTTCTCATTGTTTTGTATTTTTTATTAAATGATATGCTTTAGGCAGTACTGGCTCCACCATTCAAGGCTCAGGCTGTTTGGGTTGGTTCCTTTAGCTGAGATTGACTGTATAACTGTCAGACAGCACAAGGTGAGAACTGCAGTAAAGAGCAGATGCAGATCTGGGTGCAAGGAGGACTTGGAGTGTGAGTGGGCTGTTTCTGATGATCTAGGTTGAACAATAAAAATTTGTATTGATCATCTTTTGTGCATCAATGGTAACACTGATCATGTTTGCACTTCAGATGCCAGGAAAACACCAAAGCTCTTTTTGCCATCAGTAGCCTGCTCCTTGTACCAATACTGATCTTAAAATCGGAGCTCATCAATCCGTGGTCATCTGCTTTTGAACAATCCAAATACACAATCAACAAATCTGATTACACACTATCAAACTAGTCAATATAGATATTAAAGTCCCAACTAGCTAAATGCAGGTTATAATCTTAGTCAAAACAAGGCAGAATGAGAGGCACATCTATCTCACCACCAAGTGTTCTCCATTGCAGAGTGACTGTCTGTTTGTGTGTTAAGGTTGAGAGATAAAATAAAGCCACATACTTTTTTATCCTCAGAGGGAAGGTTTTAAAGACTCATGATAACAGGCTTTGTTGTATGAGTGTGTGTGTTTGTGTGTGTGTGTGTTTTCTACACAGTGAATGCAGGGCAGGAAAACACAGACCCGTGAAATTTGTTGCAGACGCTATAACACAACAAAGACAGCAGCTTATTCAAGTGAAAAACACACAGGCTTACAGACATCTTTTTGTTCAGGTTTGACTCCAGCCCCCCCAAAAAATTAAGTTAAATGTAGTTTCTTGTGTGTTTTGTGTATTTCTCCACCACCTACAATCTAACACTGGAGCTATGAGCATCTGTCTCCAACTCACCTTTCTTGTCCCCGAAAAAGAGGGTCTGCTGTGCCGGGTTTGACCACTGGAGGGAGGTGTTGTCATTATACTCCACGCGGCAGGTCATGTTCACCGTGCCACCCTCCGTCACCGTCATATTTTGAACCAGAGGGTACTGACCGCTGACGCCTGCGAAGTGACACATAAGAGAAGAACAGAGTTAGGAGATGAGGACCCGGCAGGAGCGAGCGAGCGAAAGATACTGAGGTACACAGAGTGAGACAGATGGTGTCATTTTATTGCTGGATTTGTAACGTGGCTTTGTTTGTTTAATACATTTGGAAGACAAAGCTTAACGCCCTGATTATGAATTAAATGTTCATGCAGGATGGCCGGTCACGGCTGTGTGCTAAATTGGACCCTAACACAAGAAACAGGTGGCGTTTAGCCTGCAGGATCAGGTCTGAAACCTCAGCGACGCAGGGAAGGACCAATTAAAAACCACTCTCTGTGGACTCTTCTGTGTGTGTGTGTGTGTGTGTGTGTGTGAGAGAGAGATTCCAACATTGACTGAAAGAAACAAAGAAACAAACAGCGTTAAGTCCTGTAATTGTGTGTGACCTCTCAGACAAGAAGTGCCAGTTTTCAGCACCACGGACAGGTAACTGCATGTTTTCAGAACTCTGGACAGCTCACATTTGTGTGTGTGTGTGTGTGTGTGTGTGTGTGTGTGTGTGTGTGTGTGCGTGCTAGGGAGGGAGTGATGCAGAGGAAGCAAGTAAGCAAGTAAATAATAATAGCCATAAATCTATTTCTGTCTTCGTCCCCACAGGACAGGTTTTAAAGACGTGTGAATAGAGTCTGAGGTAAGAAAGATTATTCATCCCCAGCTAACACCCCCGTCTTAAACCACAATCCCTTCCAGGGAGGGTTAGGGATCATAAAAACTGAAATACATATATATATATATATATATATTAAGTCAAGGAAAAATAGAAATGAGATATATTCATAAATGAAGTTTTTAAATGCCAGAATTTCCATTTCAGTTTAATTCCGCTGACGCCTCTCGATTCAAACACTGCTTCTGTATTAAATCTGATTTAACACTGTAATTATCAGCGGCCAATTTTGTGTTTTCCTTACTTCAGCTAATGACTGCACAGGGAAAGATAAATAACCCCCCAAAAAAACAACACTTGTCTGCAGGGTTAGTAGGTGAGGCAAACACCATCAGAGAGACCTGCGGTGAAGGACGCGTCGAGAGGAGAGAAGATGAGGTGAAGGAGCGAAGGAGCGGCAGAGAGAGGTAAGTCAAGGAGCACGGGTCATTTCCAGTGTTGATTAAGGCCTCCCGAGGTTAATCATGCATGTGAGAGATAGAGAGGGAAGAGGAGGGAAATGGAGGAAAAATGGATCCGCGCTATGGGAGGCAAGGAATATGTTTTATTCATGAAAGTTTTGCATGAGGCATGATCTGCCAACGATTTACCATTCTCCCGCGCCTGCCCTCGCTCTCTTTATTACCTCCTCTCTTTAAATCACTTACTTTTCCTCCCTTTTCTCACTCACGCAGTTGGGTGACATACAGCCCAGTGTGATACATTTTATTTCCTTTGTGCCGGCCACAAGAGAAAAGTTAATGGTTTAACACCATACCGAATGGTGGCAAATGAGGATTCTCTTTGAGCCGGGTTCTGCAAAAATATGACATGGTGTATAATTTCAGCTCATTACTGCAGTGGTGAATGTGACCCTGTAAGATATCGTTGAAAATGGGAGTAACTCTACGCTTGATTGCAGTATGGTCCAGTCTGCAGTATGAGTCATTTAATGGTTGCAGCAAAGTGCCATTAGCCAACATGGGTGCTTCCAAAATATATCTTTCCAGCTGTGAATTAAAAGTAGCATTTGTAGGACATTAACGTCTTTTTACACCAACATTTGCAGGTATATGAAGGTTCTCTAAACTTGGGTCCACCTGCTTAAAAAGGTGGTTTGACTCCTTTCTCATTGCCAGTAGAGTAATTCAGTATTATCCCCCGCTGCGTCATGTTCAACGTTACGAACGCTCAGAAAACCGAGGAGCACGGCTACTGTAGTTTAGCATGGGATATGACCGACCACATGACGATTGAGAAAATCCATGATTCTGCTGTCTATTGACTAAAGTTGTCAAACCTGAACCCCCCATCAACCATTTGTAGCTGTAAGATAACATGACATTACAAAGGCAAAACATTTGAAATATCAGTTTTGCTCTCCCTTTTCTCCTCTTCCTTTCTTCTACCAGTGCTTCACAAACTAACAATAGTCTAGGGATTCCTAACCTTGCCTAGGCCTAGCGTCAGCGTCTGGTGCTACACGTCCAGAGGGACTGAAAGGGCCAAAGGGGCCACGATGATGGTTATATTACAGCAGCCCCGTGGTGTGTGCGTCTAATTGACCCGCGGAGTAGATTCTTCCATTCTACCCCCTCTGGCCACCCAGACCTGATTTAAATGTATCTCCTGAGGGAAGAAGGCAGCTGCTCTCTTCTGATTTCCATGTCTAAATTTAGGTCCTTCCCTCACTCCACCTCTCCACTCTTTCTCCCACTCTCCATCTTCTCTCGCTCCATCTTTTTTTTTTCCGATTCACATCCATTCCACTGCAGTTCCCTCATCTCTGCTCCCCTCGCTGCCTCTGTCACGTTTCCTCCTCTGGCTGATCCCTGAAGGGTGGCGTTCCCACTTTCTTTCTCGCTCATTTTCATATTCTCTTTGTCTCCCCCGATGCTCCTCGGGCTTTCAGATTTATCTCGATTCCTACCTCGGTTCTTCTGCTCCGTTGTGTCTCATGGAGAGAGGGGTGACTCTAATTGCACTCTACGTTGACTGACGTGCCGAGGGTAAGCCAGGTCAGCGTCTGCATGACATTATGAAGCAATGACATAATTCAATTTGCTCTGCTTTATTTGGCTTAATATATATATGCCACCTTCAATCGTATAGTAACGCAGTTGTGATTGCATTGGGGGTTACAGCAAATCGTTATTTTCCACAGAAGACCAAAACATTTTTTTTTACCCTCCACACAGCTGCCTCCCTCGATGAGCTGAGTCTTAAGTTTGAATGGGTCCGCTCAGTAGCCTCCCTCCCCCCGGTATAAGAAGTGGCTACTAAACAAGGCTCCCAGCAAATCCTCCACACAATCATCTGGCCTCGTGCCTCCCGCCGCACAGCATCCAGTGTCCGGGTATTTCTCAAATACAACAACTCGAAGGTACAAATGCCAGTGGAGCCAGGAGAGATATTCACCGGACACAAAGGCCCTTTCACAGACTCAGAACATATTCCAAAGCAAACTACTAAACAAATAAAAGTGATACGAGTATTCTGAATGCTTCCTGTTTGCTCTCTGACATGACCTTTCAAGCAAGAGCAGCTGAGTCTACTAACCTTTCTTATTTAGGTATTCAAGGAGCAGAGAAAAAGAGGGAGATGCAGGCAGACAGACGGACAGCCCGGAGCTACTGACCTTTATAGCAGAACGGCGGCTCAACTGAGCTGCAGAGCTGTGATGTATGGCTGGGAATACAGGATTACGAAATGGATAGAGCCAGGTCGTGGTTTTGATTAGCTGAGTCACCTTTAAAGCCAGCGGAACATAAGCGATAAATGCAGACTTGGGATCACATTACAGCAGATCTAAATTTAATGGATAATTCCGGTTTATTACGGCTCAGGCCTGATGCAATGTTAACCATAATTTCAATCTCTCATGAAAATAAAACGGCAAAGTAAATCCTGAAATCTGGCGACAACAAGCGAGAATGAAAAGCAGGAGGAGCAGACAGGCTGTCGACGAGCCAGCAGCAGATTATCTGCAACATTATCTGGAGACGGAACCGAAAGTTAGCAACCGACGTGATGTTGGAAATAATCTGTATTACACAGATAAGCTGGTGAATGAAATGCACATATTTGAAATTACATCTGTCTAATGATTACGGAAAATATGTTTCTGATTGTCTGTGACTCGCATAACTCGACAGCCATTCATATTATCGGCTTCAAACTTGACATGTGTATTGTTAAGGGCCCAAGTTTTGGACATGTGATATATTCAATAGTAATAAACTGTGTGTAAACAGACAGCCAGTGCTCTGTAGCATTGGCGGCTAGGACTAATATAAAAGTAAGTGATGTTGTTGATAATGACAACGGGCGCGTTCAACAACAACTGATTATCCATGTCAGGGCTCTACCGAGTCAAACTTCACCAGACTTTGCCGGTCTTTACTCTTCAATTAATGCAGCATCACCACAGCCAAAGCAAACAACCCATTTGAAAAACAGGCAGGTTGAGGAACACTAGTATGTCTAACATTGCCTTAAAAAATAATATTTCATTATTTACTTAAACTTATTTTAAATTTAGGGTTAAAAAACATGGTGAAATCATGCTGTAGCTATTGTTTTTTTAAATCATGCGTTAAAAAAACTGTGTTTGAAACCATACCAGCAACAAAGGTGATACCTCTCTATCTCTCCCCTGACACTGTGTAATCTGACTTCAAGTGTCTCACTGTTCGTAAAGCATCCCTCTCACGTGATCACGACAGAGATGCAAAAGATTACACAGTACATGAAACACATGCCATGGCCAGTTAGTGTCTATGAGGTGACACAGGTGGCCACGCAGCTGGGTGCACACGCCCCTCAGAGGGAGGCAGCTGGGTGACATGCCGATTGCAGAGACTGTTTCCGACGGCGCAAGATCATCTCAAGATGAATTCATCAAGCGGCCGCGTGCCCTTGACCGGGAAAACGTGTCGACAACCTCCTCGCTGGTTTAGAGCATCAGCAAACAGTGTGCTAGAAATTCCACATTTCTTTCAAGAACCATTTTCAGTTGATAATATGGACGACAAAATGTTTTTAGTAACTTCCTGGAACAGAAGGCAACTTATCAGACGAGTGCATCATCACTCCCTGCCCTCGCTGTGGGACTCTTCCTCCCACTGTGGCAATTTTCACACAAACCTGTTTCTCGGGAACATGTCAAACACTCTCTCACACACACACGCACACACACACACTTACACTTTGCCATAACCTTTTTAACGCCTTCTACAGATATGCATCCCAAATCCATGTCGCATATATCAACATTTTCTAAAGCTATTAGACCTGACATGAAAAACGAGCCTCCGGTATTCTCACGTTGAAATTAAATTGCATGTACCTGTGAAAAAAAGTAATCGCCAGTGTGACTAAACTATCTATCAGTCTTTTGAAACGAGAGAGCACAGTGGGACTTACGGCTTTCTATGTAATTTATCTCTTAAACCTCTTGAAAGCAGATGAGGAAGTGAAGCCAGGCTTGACACTTGGCAGCGGCAAGTACCCACACATTTGCAGCTTTCATATATCATTAGTCCTCTGTAAGTCAAAATATACTGTGCTGATGAACAAAATATTTAAGGTATTTACAATAGAAACACAGGCACGTTCAAATTATATCAACTGCAGCCGTAATGTATGAAGTGAACATGCTCTCTCTTGATCCTATATAAATCCAAGAACAAATGCATTTCATGAAAATCCTAAAATCTTTGTAAAATTGATCTGTAGATTGGATCTGATTGTTCTATTTTGTTAAAAAATGTTGGTGCTACAATTGTCCATATCATTTCCTGTGATGTTTGAGTGTAACATGGCTCTATAGCACATACTCATGAAGTGGAGAAGCATCTTAAGTCAATGAGATTAGTGCTGGTTTCCTCTTGACACCGTGAAGGAGGAGGATTTCGAATAGCCTTGATCTTATCTTCTCCTTCTTTAGCTGAGCAGCATAATGTTCAATCTAAGTCCTACATTTTGGCCTTATGCTCTCATCCAGGTCCAAACAGCATCAATGACCTTCTTTACTTTACTCATTAACAAAACCATGTACACATTATTTGTACAGCCTAACCAAAGCATATTGCAGAGAAATTAAATTGTTGATTGATATCAAAAGACTATCTTGATGCAATGAGGACTACAACATGATTTCACATAGAAAGAATACACTAATTAAAACTGTATCCAGTCATGTCTACAAAGAGATAGGTTTTACATAACTCAGTTAAAGTGGAGGATCTTATAGCGCATGTCAAACATTTTCATGACTTAGGGCCAGAAATTGCTTCACCAAGTTGGATTTCAAGTAGGTACATGGAATGGAGAGCAGTGATTGGTCGGCAGATCTGAGTGGTCTGTAAATAGAAAAAGGGAATGAGGAGTTCAAAGACCTCATGCCAGTTTATGAAGTCTTTTAGAAACATAAAATAATATTAAAAGCAATTCAGCCCTTCACTGGTAACCAGTCAACAGGACCCACCACAGGGGAGACGTGGTCTCTCTGCTTGGTGCCATGTAAGAAACTCGGCAGCTGCATTTTGAAACAGATGCAGAGGAAACATTCCTGACTCATTCCTACATAAGGAGAATTGTATTAATCAAAACAAGTAGAAATACAAATACGGCAACATTTATAACAAAGAGGATTAAATGTTTCGTTTGTAGATATTCCTGTGTTTCTCATCTGAGGATCCATATTAGAAAAGAAAAAAAAAAATTGCCAATTGTGGTCCACCACAGCTGATGGATGCAGAGGAAGAAGTTGAATGAGATGCTTCTGTCTTGAAGGCAGGAGAAAAACCACAGATAGGGAGAGGAGTCATGGACTGTGTTGAAGTCACGTTGAAGATTTAAAACTAATCAAATAGTCCAACGCCCTGAAACTAAAAACAGAGTCTTTCAGTAGTTGCCCTCAGGAGGCTGGACTGAGGTGAAAGGTCATTGGTACAGGTGAAATTAAATGCTGTGACAGGTGTTCTGTGCACAGGCCAGCAGGGGGAGCTTTATTCAGAGCAGAGTGGAAGGCATCTGAAAACTGCCTGGAAAATAACTGGGTTAATAAAACAGGTATATTCCCAAAGAATGCTACCAGGCACGATAGATGAATGTATATGTCTTTTTTTAAATTAAATTAAAATAAAACCATTACAAAAAGAGTCTAATAAGAACACTGAGCTACACATATCTCTATATATATTTAAGCAAATAAATAAAAAAACTGGGATGGGCTTAGTGTGTGCTCCATCTATTCTAGTTCTTCTATTGAAGCAGGAAAAAGTTTTGTTCCACTCGCGTTTGTGAGTGAACTGTATATTATTTATATTTAGTGTGTGTTTGTGTGTGTGTGTGTGTGTCTCTGTGTGTGTGTTCACAGGCACATTCCAAACTAAACTTGCTCTTCTGACACTGATAAGACTCCTGCTGTGAGCAAATTGAATGCATCCCCTGCAGAGGGTTGAGCTACCTTTGTATTCAGCGCTCACATACAACCACCTCAGGACATTTCTGATGTGGAGATATGAAATGAATTACCCGGCACCAGAGAAGCTGGCTGCGGCTCTGCTGTTGTCATCTACATACAGTACAGTAATTAGACTGGGCAGCTGTTGGTGCTGCCATTGCAGATTCTGACATCCAACACACAACCCCAGGAGTCCGATCAACAAAACACCACCTATTCCTCCGTGGTGCTATCAGGTGTTGTTTAAGCACGGTGAGGAGAGACAGACAGAGGACGTTCTTTTTGTGAACCACAAGCTGTAACAGTGTACACAGGTCTTTTTGGCTTGTTTTTCAAGTGGGTGAGGATGTTCCCAGTACAGGGTTGAGAAGGGAATTAACAGACAATGTTACGGGAGTGACAACACATCCGGGAAAGGATTTCTCCTATGATAGCACTCAAAATATATATTTTTAAAAGCCTAAGCACAGAGCTGTTTCTCTGTTTTTCCCTTTTTGTTGTTGAGGAAAAACTGCCTTGGTTTGAATTTTGGTTGATTCTCAGAAACCAAACCCACTGTATATGCCACTGCTTATAAAAACCCCACGCACTAATTTCAAGTTGGTGATCAGACATGCTCTCAGACACTTTCATCACCCGCCCAGTATTCCTGCCCTTGATTCGGCAACATCCATTTAAAAGGGCAGACACATAAACCCCTGCCCATTCTCTGCGTGGAAGCCATCTGAGTTCAAGCTCGCTCGGTCCAAAATGGCCTGAGATCTCACTATCCTCCCCCAGTCAAGGGCAGACATCTCATGGTTTTTATGACAGAGGTAAAGCGAGCATTCATAAATACTTCATACTCTGCTTTCTTCCAGCTGGCAGAAGCGAAGCAGAAGAAGCTGAGAGCAAAGGCGAGCACGGTAAGGACAGGGGTACATATTTTGACAGATAAGCGGAAGTAAGGGAGGAGGGAATGGAGTAAATAAGTGAGGCAAGTGTTAAAACAAGAGAACAAAGTCTTGGATGCTTCCTCTCCTGCAAAGAGGACCCGTTTTTTTTTTTATACATGGCTCAAGATGTTAAGAAGATAAATATGCTCCCTGTGAATATTGCATAAAACGTAAGAAGAAGGTAATGTCTCTATGTGCCTGGTCCTCTATGCAAGCGCAGATAGTGTGTGTGGGTTTTGTGTGTAAAAGTGAGAAATATAAAGTAAATGTTATTTTCACTTCATCCTTTTTCGATATGGCAAAATCCCAGTCTCATCTGTTCTATTTTAGGTGTTACAAGGACACAGAAGGCAAATCTTCGACTACATACAGTGTGTGCACGATCAAATATTCTGCTCTATTCCCTCTTTAAATATAAAGCCAAGCAATGGCAACGCAATATTAGCAGCCATCCACACGCTTGCAGGCTTAGGGAGTTTTGTAAATTGAATATCGTAAAAGCACAAGGCCGGGGACAAATCTGATTTATTGTGGCTATTGAAATCCTCAGGAAAAAATATTCAGACTGATGTGGTGATGCAACCGGCCCCACGTCTCAACCTTTTTTCATCACGGGAAGCTATTTATTTCTTGTGCTTTCATACGGGGTGAGAACAGGATGATCTCAGGGACTTGCAGCATTCACGAGGGAAATCAAACTAATCACTGTTGCCACCAAAAACTCCGAAATTCCCCAAATCAACATGACACAGTGTGATTTTCTAATGTGCGGTGATGTGTTGACAGATACTCTTCATTTAAGAGGGATCTCGGGAAATGCTTTCATGCCCCCGGGGGGGTTTTGCAAGACTCAGTGAGCAGAAAGTGCAAAATAAAAAAAATAAAAAAAGCTCTTAGCATTTGGCTTGTGTGTCAGACTTAGCTAAACTCAGACGGATTTAAATCACACCATCAGGTCCCATAAAACAAAAAGACTGTTGAGGAAGTGCCGAAGACAAAACAAATACAGGCCTGAGCTGATATTGAATACAAGGGTGTTAGATTGTGAAGGCACAGGGTTTTTAGCTCAGCCACGTCTGTAATCACACCTTCGCCTCGAGTTGCTAGGTGATGACAACACTTTCGGGTCGTTCACAAAGAAATCTCTCGCATTTCTAAAAACCTTCCCCGAAGATGTGAACTTATGGTGTTTTTTTTTTCTCTCTTAGGTAGGAAGTGTCTGGTAGACTTTAAAAAAAACTCATGTTAAGGCATTATTACCTCGAGAAAGGTACTTATGTTGTCATTGATGTTTGGTATTTAGCAGTATTACACACAAACTAAACTGATCAGATTCCCTTGACATTGGGACATCGGCCAAGAATAATTACATTTTGGTGCAGACCTGGACAAAGGGGCAGATCCAGGATTTTTTATTCAGGCATGTTTTTTACCCGAACTGCTTTTCGATTCAAAGCAAAAAGACGACTAGAAGACTAAGACAGACACATATTCATAAACACAGAATGTAGAGATGCCATGTCCTTTTTCACACTCATTTGCAACCCCTACTGACGTCATTACATTGTCAGATGTTCTAAAAATAACCCAGTTTCAATAATAACCTCATTGAAAAGGAGGAGAAGGAGGGAATAGACAATATTGAAGGAGAAGACAGGGTTTTGACGTGGGTTGGGTGACGACTATATACTTTTAAGGGGTACAGATTCACATTAAATCAATCTGTGAGCACATCTGGGTGAGACTATGTATGTGTGAGCGAGAGTGAAGGAGAGAATATACATTGAATAAAGAGAAAGAGAGCAAGACCATGTGACTCATCCCTAGAACGGGATCAAGCCAAGCTCATTTCTGATCAGTGTACGATGGAATTTTCTAAATACAGTTCCCTGGTGAAGATGACCCACATGTAGAATTGGTGAAGAGCAATGAAAGGATGTGAGGCGTCTTCCTGATGGTACTTGTGACCCCAATTGAAGCAAATTAGCAAAAAGAGGATAAATCTGATATCTGAAATGAACTTCTTCCAGACTGCAAACTTGATTGACACTTTTATTTTCCCTTTGGTGCGTTTCATATTTTCACAAGTTTGGCTCAGATAGTGATTGTTTGATTTACCAAAGACAAACTACACATCTCAACATAAATACTGCATCAAGTCCATCACTGATTCAAATGGCTGAAATCTGGCACATATGACTCGATGTACACATTCGGTCTGTATCTCGTGTTTGCCTCTTCTGAGCTGACGCCAATCCACTGATTTGACTCATCGAAACGACTCTGTGCAGGAAGTGACTGCGTTCGAGAGCCGCTCCTCTGTTATCATCAGCCAAAGACGGCGGCTAAACAGATGGAGAATAAAGTCGTGGTTGACTAAATTCTTAGGTTTGGAGTGGGATATTTACTGAAGCACGCAGCTGAATATAATCAGGTTATCTCCTCTCAAATAAACACCCTGCCTCTCCTCCCTGACACCCTCTCTCTGATCCATAATCCTTCCCTCAGTTACACACTGCCATCTTGCAGACACAGAGAGCGACGGGGGAGATTGCGATCG
Organism: Platichthys flesus; assembly: GCF_949316205.1. Classification (NCBI taxonomy): domain Eukaryota; kingdom Metazoa; phylum Chordata; class Actinopteri; order Pleuronectiformes; family Pleuronectidae; genus Platichthys; species Platichthys flesus. The sequence goes on along the minus strand of NC_084959.1, from coordinate 11,260,525 downwards.
TGGTAATTTACTGCCGTCTTCCCAGTGTCTGACAAAGGTATAAAGGACAAAATAACACAATTAAATAGTCAATATGAATATTATATATCTAGATTTAACAAACTAAAGACCTCGGAATAACCTCTTTAAAGTAAATGCTATAAAGCAAATGTTTGCAAAAGAAAAACGATGCGTAATTCGTGATACATGTGAGCTTTATGTGCTACCGCTTCAAAACCAGGACACACATCCTGATTCTGAGCCAATTAATCACAAACATTACACGGGTTTGTTTAGTGTCTTAACTAAACCCCACCAACAAAGTGGCGGATCTCAGATTTATCTAAGTCAGGGGCCACAGAGGGGCGACAGTTGACAGAGAGGGGGCAGTTATAAGTCCAACATCCATGCACAACACATGTTTCAGTAAGGTGCACATTTAAGGCACTCCTTGTTTACTGTTTGCTCTATAGCTTTGAGCAGAGCCGCACGTCCGACTCGTTGATCAAGTGCTTTGAATAACCTCAAATAAAACTTCTTAACAACATGTCATATTTATTGTTAGGATTGTTGGTAAGTGAATAGTTTATTAAAAACAAGACTACTGAAAGGATAGGGTCACTTCAAAAGCGAATCAGATTTCAGCTGTGGTCAGTGCCCCCCCCCCCCCTGGATCCACCCCTGGATCTGCCCCTGACACCAAGATCCCATTACAACAAAACTGGGCATTTCAAATCTGTAATGAATGCTGTGGCAAAACGTGTGACAGCTTTGAAGCCAAGCAAACAAAAAAATCGAAATAAAATAAATGCAGCCAAATCTTTTGAAGCAAATCCAGCTCGGTGAAGTAATTCAGCTCGACTCCTCTGATGTGAGATTTGTAAGGCTGAGGGAGCAGCGGGGGGGGGGGGGGAAGCGCAGCCACGACTCACCTCGAACTTTGCCTTTTGAAGCCATCACTGGAATCCCCAAGCAGACAAGAGGATGGACAGCGAGAGAGGCAGACGCCAGAAAGCAGAGAGAGGGGAGAGGACAAAGACAGAAGACAGAGCAGCTGATTAGATAACTGCGAGAGGAACAGTGGGCCCGTATCTGTAACCGGAGAAGAGCGGAGTCTCTCTATCTTGAATGTCAATCAAGAGTGCTGACACCCCCCCGCCACCCCGCCACCCCTGCCTTCCAAATTGTTCAGCCCTGAAAGAGAATGTCCTGATTTAGCTCATCAGCAAATTGAGAGCTTACAGCGTGGCAACGTCACATCGTCTGGGCCGTGTGAGGAAGCTTGTTGCCGTCTAATGAGCGTGCAAGACCCATAAGGATAAGGCCATGCTGTAGATATCATGTGGTTGATTAGTGAATGCCGTGCTTCATTGGATTTCTTGTGGAAATCAAAAGACCTCTCTTACAGTGGCTGACGTATGTTTTATGTGGACACACAGGAAGTCATGATTCTTGGTTTTGTGTGTGTGTGTGTGTGTGTCTGTGTGCGTGCATGTTCTCAAGACAGACGGCTGGCTATGATATACGGCTGTGAATGACAGCACTGTGATCAGCGAGGAGATGCACAGGCAGGAGCGCGGTCTAGCAGAGAATATGCCATCATATGGGAGGGTTCAAAGAAAACCACGCGGAGCAAATGAAACCATGTACACAGGAGAAAGACAACCACAACACAGAGGACCTGACCGACAACGGGAGCATCGCCTCCGAGACATCCTGCTGGTGAAAACACAAGAGGAGAGGCGAGTAAACAACCCAGATTGTCTATTAGTGTGCGCATGTGCCTGTGTTTTTCGTGTGCGCGCGTCCCAAGGGAATGATTCTTATGCTTCACACACACTGCTTTGCCAAATTGATGGATCTATTGGAATGCCTCCAGTGAGCCTGAAATGAGAGGAGAAGAACAAAGAGAAATCTAAGTGCAGGTGCACAGTCTGCAGGTTCTAAAAGAGTCTGCCGATTTCCTCTGGATTTACAGATCTCGAATATCAGTCCAATCGTACATAACAAATGTCGAATTGTATATGTTAGTAGATAAACGTTCTTTAAATGGATCTCAAGACTGAGATGGAACATACAAGACGTCCCCCTGAGATGCAAACCAGATGCCAAATAGTCTGACCACTTTCACATACATTTTGTTTTGTTCATATCTGAGCGCTATTAAATCCTAATAGCCAATTCTCGCTGGCTGATGGAAATGATTATGTTTTATTAGCACCGCTTCACAGCTTGCCAAGGTAAGAGAAATAGAGTGAGCAAGGGAAAGTGCAAAAGATAGAGAGCGATCATTTCTTGCAGTTCTTTAGAATTCAAGAACACCGCGCGGAGCAATTGAGATTGGAACAAAAGGCTAAAACAATCACATAAGAGAGCATTTCTCAGAGTTTCTCTTTTGCAATGTTCTACACAAGTGCAAACGCACAGGCGGCCGGGGACGATTTCACACGTCGCTGCTGTGTCAGTGGTAAAGGGATAGAGGAGCCGGCGGAGAAACGGGTCAGCGGGTGTCACGTCTCTACCAACACTGCCTTTTGCATGGGACTGATGGCTCTGTGAAATATTCCCAAAGCAAAGTCTGACCTCGCTCCCTCACTGCCTTTCATCGCGGCTGTCAAGGTACGAGTCTGCTGTCACAACAGCGCCTCTGTGATCTCTCCCAGTCAATACTCAAAAGAGGAGGAAAAAAAACCGGCGAGATCCTGGAGACAAGCACTGGTAATGACAGCTGTGTTTATATAACAGATACAGAGAGAGAGACACAAGAATCCAATTAATTACACAATGGACACCTCGCACAATACTAATGATCGGACAGAATGTATGACACACGACACTGTTCCCTGGATAGAGTTTAATCTGGTTGTTTCTCTCAACATTGAAGCCGACACGCTCCTGGAATTCCTGTTTCTTCTGTTGTCTCACCGGTGTACATCAGACTTGCTGCACGTTTATCAGGTGAAGGCTGTTTGCATCATCACACGTGGCCATATTCTTTTAGTCGTGCGCATGCAACTGTGTCCTTGGCGATAAGGGTCGCCTACTCAGCTGGGGGATCGCTACAGTTTAAACATATTTCTTTGCTTCTCAGTCCAAACTTTGATTCTTGTTGATTACTTGTCTTAAATTGGTGAAATCTTTCTTCATAGCTGCGAGCATTCATGCATTCAGTCCCTCCTGACTCTGCTTGCACAAACAAGCACACACACACAAACATCGTCATTGGGTACAATAAAAAAACACAATTGTGTTTTGTGATCGTGGATCTCTCAGGATGGATGTTAATGCCGGGTCTGAACAGGCCCTTAGCTGCTGTAAGGGGGAATCTGTTTGCCCCCTAGTGGTAAAAAAAAACACGTCATGCAGCTTTAACCTCATTCCATTGTCTCTGGAGAGTGATAATAATAGTGTGATAATAGTAACTAGAGAATGTTGGCTTTCAAAACCTGTTATCTGGAGGTAAAACAAGGCCCACTGACTGAGAGAGGAGAGATAACAGAGATAACTGAGAGTGAGATGAAAGGAGTTTTCTGTCCTGCAGGTGCAGCTTAAATCAGCATTACAGAAAGAAGAGGAAAGTGATCATTGAAAATACCTGGTGATTGACACGGTTCTGTTACTTGATGTAAAGGAATACTAAGATGCAATGTAAACCTAATTTTTTAAATCTATTTACCAAAACACTGCTCGGAGCCATTGGTCTAGGTATCACATTAACAAACACCCTTTTCTTTTCTTGTTTTTTCTATGAGAGAATGAGAAGTGAGTGACGGTGGGATGGTTGAAGAGAAAAGCTCAGAGTTGCAAGCAGGTTGTTCTCTGTTTCTGCAACTGTCAGCGGGGAGCTGTCATAAATAAACTGTGACAGTTCACAGAGACACCACCTACTGTGACACACTCGCACACACTCACGTGCACACACACACATAACAGTGATCATAGTATTCCCTTGGGGTATAAGTCTCATGGGAGGACATGTGTTCCATTGCAACAGTCCCTCCTGTTTTCCCTCCTCGGGCTCAGTCAGGAGTTTGTCTCACCTGCCTTTTCTTGTTCAAGCTCCTTTTTTTATTAACCCTTTCCTTACCCGCATCCCTCTCCGTCTCCCGTTCTGTGTTTTGTCAGCCCCCCCCCCCCCCCCTCTCGGGGTACCTCTATCAAAGTGGCAGATATATTCAGCGCCTGACACGGAGTGAAAAGCCTATGGAGATCGATGTGTGCAGCGCGCCTCTCTGAGCTGTCACACGGCATGATGGAGAGTTAAGCTTATCTTTCGTACGGCGGCAGCTGTTTTGCCGTATGTTTGATGTACTCCGGGCCCTTGGAATCCCACCAATATTCCAACGGTGAGCAGATTGCTGTAAAACCTTAACACACTCTTTGTCACCCTATGACTCGGCTGTACATGGAGCCATCAACACACACACACACACACACACACACGTAATTCCATTATGACACATATTCATTGTGAGCCGCGACTGCATTTGATTCCAAGACAGTCATCAGCATAAACATGGCTGCGAAGGGGCACAAGCAAATGTATTTAAATCTTATTTGATTTAGCACAGCTTTTGCTAAATGCCACAATTCATCTCGGGGTAATAAAGGAGATGGTAAACAGTGTTAATAGATGGAATCAAGCTTACTTAACTCAGCTTATTGCCACCATACTGCTTGCTTTATTAGATCTGTCTACCACGTCCTTGTTTTCTCACATTACAGGGAGGCACACATCTGTTTGTTTTGTCATTTAATCTGGCATATTTGATTTCCACTCCTTAACACAATCATACACACCCTGTCCACGGCACAATCATCTGCTCACAAGCCATGAGCCAATAAAACGCACACAAAGACGCACACATACGCGAGTTCACACGTGTTGAATCCCACATGCACACACTTCATAACATTTGTTCCATCCCCTCTAAAGATGGTCCACAGCAGTGTTTATGGTTCCTTTCAATACGCCTCGCAAACATTTTTCTACCGTTCTGGAAATAACCAACCAATCACCATCTGGTGAATCACCATCTTCACACCAGGTGTGAATTGTCCCAGAGCCACAGTTCCTTTTTAGATTTACAGTTCGGCTCCTCTCACTGTACGGTGTAGATTTCATAATCGATGATAGATGAATAAAGCAGAATACTGTTAACAACATGGTTTCTAATGACATCAAAAGCACAAGATGGCCGTCCCCATATCCAGATTATTGTGGTCGGATTTTGTAGAATGGAAGGAAGTCAAGGGTCAGCTACAATGATCAAGGTCATGTCTAAATGTGATAAATCAATGAAGTAACTTATCGGCAGGTCTGGATGAACATTAGGAAGAGGTATCAGTGACCTGGTGGTTTTGATGTCGTGACATTTCAGTGCACAGATTCTCTGTCACTTGACTTCACACCTGCTCTATAAGAAAGGTCACAGCACACACAGCCATGAAAGCACACAGTATGTGCACGGTACACAGCCGCTTCCACTGCACTTCCACTTGAACACAACACACACACACACACACCGTGTACCACAAAAAATGTTATTTGACAAAATTCGCTGGCATACATCCCTGGTTCCATGCACAGAAAGCACACCCATGCTGCCACATATCACACTGTCCTTCACACGCAGCAGACTTCATGGGAGGGACCGTGTGGGATATGTACTGCACAGAACGCTGTGCTGATCTTTCCCCCATGGTTTCAGAAGTTTGAAATATCTTGGTGATTCATTTGGACACTGCTTGACAAATAAGCTCAGAAATATCAGCTTCTATCTGGAGCCTTTTGAGAAATGAAACAATTTGACAGAGGGAAAAAAAGGGACGTTTAAATATTGTCTTAAATAATCACCCCAAAAAGTTTTTGGGAGTTTTATTTTGTGCCTCATGAAAGTTACATCTTTGATGCCAATCAATAATAAAAAGAATTTAAGATTACTTAAATACTGAGATATCTCTGATTTTCTTCTCATCTTTCCTTTCACAGAGACGTGGTTTTTCTTGAGTGAAAAACTTTTATAAGGAGGATTAAATGTGCCTTTCATAAGATATACAGTGAATACACTTACATCAAGGCATCAGTCTTCTATTCTGACTTATTTATAAGCATGATTTGCGGCCAGCCACCTGATTTGTATGGTTATTGCTCATAATGCAATCATCCTCCTGAAGAATATTCACAAAGTGATGTTCATGAATTCATTCTATGTAGTTTCCATTTGCCAGAAATGTTTGTGTCCCTCCATTTTAGCACGGCTAAGCTGGTGTTGTAAGCCGGGCTGTTTGATGGGCTGTTTAGCACTTTGTACGTCTGTCTGCTGCCAGGTATTTCTGCAGCAGGAGCCATCTTTCTTAAGAAGCAGCGGCCCTCTAGAAAAACACAGAGCCAAGAGTTTGTCTCATATTACAGGCACAAGCTTGACAACCATCCAAACCCTTCCCACACAGAATAAATAAGAAAAGTCAACATGAATTATGACCCTGGGGACTGTTTAGAAGCCAGAATTTGTTTTGCATGAGTTCAAAACTTATCAGCTAATATTTATTATTTTACTTATTCATTTGGCTCTTGATGGATTCTGGATGAGTATGTGCTTGTCTATTACAACTGCTAAAACAGGAGCTGCGTTAATCCATGAATCCCTCTGAGGCTCTGAGGCTCTGACTGGACTGTAGCTGTGGCAGCGTCATATCACTGAAATCTTCAATCCACTCTTATCAGGGTTCTGTGAATAATAAACACTACCAGTCAAAAACATACTTAGATTTTATCAATATTTCCAGTTGTTACTGAATTTACATTTTTCAATGTCAAATTTAATCAACATTTTCACATATTTGACTGATTCAGCAGCCGAACATCGGAAACCGAGCATTTTTGAGAGAAACTTTGTCAACACTGCTGCAGAAGTTAACCTACAGACTTGTAGGTTGCTTTACATATATGTTTAATACAGACACTCAAAGAGCACATACCTCAGCCAAGACCCAACCGTCTTTATGAAACCACATTTAAATTCACAAGATCAGGATTTTGAAGTGTACAATTGCTGACAAACAAGCATAGAAAACTAACCAACAAACAAACATTACAACTTGGAAGATGTATTGACCCTCAATAGGGTTCAAGTCTGCAGATTGTACAGGTTGTCCATTACAAGATGCAAGAAGCCACTGTTTAGTTCCTCCTTTCTAAGGCCGTTGTATCAAGTCATCGGATAAATACGTTTGCATTTACTTTCCCGGCTTCAGTTACTTGCATTGCTGTAGAACAACTGTACATTTACCAATTTCTTAATCCCTTAAAAAGACAGGTTCTCTAGGAACTTTATGCGTCTGCTCAGTGATTGATGCGCTTTTTTCCCCTTTTCCCCTTGGGTAGTTGGCCGCTGACCTTTATAGTATTTACGATTGTGCACTGTACTTGAACTGCGGAAATTTCAATAAAACCTGTAAAAATGTGGATGTTGTAAAACTGTGACCTGTAGGTGAAGTGTGCAATGTTTTCATCCAAAAAGTGCAGTGGATGGTGTAAAAGAAAGAAAGATGAGATGAGAAAAGATAAAACAAGTGTAGGTTTGATCACGGTCATCCTATAAAAACTGCTCTTGACCTGAAAAACAAATCCAGTCACACACACACACACACACACATTTTGCCATTCACAGCCTTAAAGAAAGTCCCCCAGGCATCGAGTAGCACATTTCAATTTCCACAAAACACCTAAGGGATATCAAAATCATGAATCTCTCCAACAACAAAAGTCAAACAGGAATTGCTATTGGATGATGGACACACCTGGACGCGTGCACGTGTGCACGCACACTTAAAAGCACACACCGCTCACTGTCACACAGCTACTGCTGTTCGATGACGGACAGTCCAGGTAAAGGCCATAATTCAGCAGATGCTTTTTGTTTCCACTGCTTCTTCAAATGAATAGTTTAGAAGGTGAAGTTATATTGTGATAGATGCCTTGAGGGTAACAAATGGCTTCCTGCACACAAAGCCTGGAAGTGGATGCGGATGCCTGGTCACCAACCTGTAATCTCCAGCCATTCGTCACAGGGTGAAGGCACAGGAGGTTTCGTAGGAAAACTTCCAGATAACACAGGCTTCATTTTTTACGCTGTGCAGAGGTCAAATCCCTACAGTATAAGGAGCTTAATGGCAGCAATGCTCGATTCAGCATCAGGTGCTCTCTTTAATTTAAATATATGGATGCCATACATTTCTCAGGGCTTTTCCGTTTTGCATCTTTATCCCTACTGTTAGTCAGAGATCGTGTAGAGGAGGAGAAGCTTTTATCCTCGACGGAGCATCTGGAAAATGCCTCCTCCCCTTGATAGTGAGACTTTGATCAAAAATGTGTCATAGCATTTTGCTCGAGCTGAATTATTCAAAGGTCAGTGCACAAAGGCGTGTTTGTGCTGTGTTGCATTACAATGGCTAGAGTGAAGGTAAATTGGCAAAGTGTTCACCGTGCCTCTGCAGGGAGCTGACCGGTGAGCCTCACCCTCCAGGGACCATTTGGCATCAAACAGTGCAAGCTCCCTGTGATTGTTACCGCTTCACTCATCGCCGGGCTGTTACCTCACATTTTCAAACCACCACCTTTATATCCCTTTCTATTGAGGGCATTGTGTTAGCGGGGCTTTCCCGCAGGTCGAGGGGAGAATAGACTTCTAACAGGAGCGAGTGTGGGTCTGTGCACTCCTAATAAATGTTGCATGTAGGTGCATGTGTGTGTTAAGGCGTTGCGAGTTTGTACAGGGGCAAAAATGCCACGCGCACTCTTGCACATTTACATGCTGTGTGTGCGGCTGCGGTGCGAGGGGTCTTTTGTAATGACGGCAATAGGCAATCTCTAGGGCATCGCCATCGCAGCCTGTCTCAGTGGGCAGCAGCTCACAGGAGACCACGGCTATAAAGGATAAGGGGGAAGAAGAAAGGGCTCCAAGACATGTGTGGATTCTTCCTCCTTTCAAGTCCTTGACTATAGCTTTCACTCTTTTGTCTCGCATTCTCCTCCATTTTATCCTTACGTCCACAGCGCTCTAATTTAATAGAGTTTTTAGAGTGTTTTCTCCTCTTCTTCATTTCATGCAGTGCAATTAACCTAAAATGTATCGAAACCGAGATTTTTAACCTCTAACCGACTTAATCTTGCTCCTGTAGGTTACTTCGGTTAATACATTTCCCCATTGTGGTTCTGCTCCTGATTTATATCACCCTGCCCTAATTCCTGTTTTACAAAAAAAAAACATATACTAGCACACACAGGGTAGAGGCGGGCGGTGGGGATTCTAATGAAGCTGCTGTAGAGAAGTGCCGCACACAGAGGTTTCCTGTGGGAGTTTAACCAGCTCCAGCTAAGCAGGTCAGCCAGAGCCCCTGCGAGGATCTTCACCTTCTCCAGTACATACGAATCCTTGATAATGACGCCCAACAGTCTCAGATTGTATTCAGCCTGAGGTCCGTATTCTTTTTCCACCTCAACCTTCTTTACATCACCTCGTTAAGAGATGTGTGTTTAACCGATGGCCTGAGCCGCACTCTGAAACATTCGCTGCTACCTCATCCTGTTACATAGATCCGTGCAGGACATTCTCTTTTGACAATCCTGTAATAAAAGTTGTTTTCTCCAAAAAGCTGCTATTGAACAAGGCAGCTATATATAAGCGACTATATTCACTTCTGATTCAGATCATATAAAGGCAGCAGCTGTAAAACGAAGACAAGTAGGCTGTTGACTGCTTAACTGGGAAGTAGCAACGTCCAGATCATTAGCTTATAACAGCTTATTTTGGTGAAGCTATTCTCCACTATGAATAGACTCAATACTAAACATGCTCGTCCATACAAGCACACTATTAAGTCTATATCATTGAATTCAAATTGAAAGTAGGAAATGCTTCTTCCCCATTTATATCACTGGTTATACTTTCTGCATCGCTCCATTCCGTCTGTTCTACTGCGTTTACCTGATTTACATTTCTGATGTGACTCATTGCTGTATGCTGTTCTCTTGTACCTCCTCGCCTCCCACTTAACGCCCTCCATCTGTTTAGTCCTCTACCTTTCCTGTGATTGTGTGGGTGAGCTCGCCGCCCTCCTGCCAGGTGACTCCTTCCAGGTCATCCTGGCAGCAAGAACGTGTTGGCAAGTGACCGGCCCGGTTAAATGTTGCAGTTGTTTGTTTTTTTCACTGCCCATGTGTACGTCTAAATAATGTCTACATATGGCATTAGCACAACAACAAAAAAATCCTTCTATTTTACGTGTAGTTGATGGGATTGTAGTTGGTGGAATGTATTTCACCAGTTGTGCTCTGTAGAAAGAAATACAGAGGAGTTACTGAATTCATGATGAAACTGTACTTAATATTTGATAAATAAAACATGATGTATTTTGAGGAACAATCTTGTTGAATGCAATTTTCTTGACAAACCAGATTAAATAAAACAAAATGATTTCCTGACACACCTTGCTTCACCCATTACCTTTCACCAAAGGCGGGGGGGGGGGGGGGGGGGAGACATGAATAAATTCCATTTCATGCCCCAGCTTGTATTGACAGAACAAAAGGGAAACACTGTTCAATTACCAAAGACAAATTTGAACTCATCTGGGTCATTTTGAGCAAATTCAACTGGAACTAATTCCTTCACAGTGTTGCAATTGAAGTAAATATATAAATAAAGCGGCGACTTGTTTGCTTTCCTCGCCATCAAATTAAAGTTGACCTCAACATGCTCCCATTATAGTTATTCACAGGCACGAGCCCATGGGAGCTAAGTAACGACGGGGGGAGGGAGAGAGAGAGAGGGAGGTGGACACAGCGATGCTAAACCGTGATGAAGCCTCTGGGGGGGGGGGGGGGGGGGTAAATGCACCTAACCCTGCTATTAATATAATAAATTAAAAAAAATACACTTCTGACAACTGTTACACCCCCTCCGTACATCCTGGCTTTCATTTATACCCACTCTCTTTCCCTTTCCTCGCTCCTCGTCTTTCTCACCCATTACAAAGGTGTAAATTGGACACAGATAATTGAACATTACTATCCTGGGAGCTGGTCGGCGCCATCTGTTAAATGTCCGCCCACAACATCACAGTGCACCACACAATGTGGCCCAGCATCCCAACGCAATGCGCTGCACATTTGTTTGGGCATGCACATGTTGCTTTAGGTTTAAACTTCTCCTGCCATTCACTGACTCTTGAGGACACTGAGTACACATGCTGCTTTCAGTTTCACAAATATCACATGCATATCATTTGTAGCAGGAAGCATGACAAAGATATTATAACCAGTAAACCCACAAACAGTTGCTATGTGGCAGTGGGTAAATCTCATAAAGACGGCTTCTGACTTCAAGTTAAGGCATCAAAAACTAATAAATAATGCTTTTTTAATTTCATTAAATTGACGCGTGTTACAATTCAGGAGCTGCATCCTTTGGAGACTACATTTGAAGATTGAACATGCCGAAGGCTCTTCAAAATAACAACAAATGCAATCCTGTCATCCCCAAGAAACAAAGGCTCCAACAGGTGGATCCTTCTGACGGCAACCTTTCCCAGGATACATTGTGCTTCAACGATTTTTAAAAGAGGTAATGGCACCGGGAAGCAACACAACGTGAGATGCTTGAGTGTCTAACGAGGCGCTTTAAATCAACCAAAGACCATACAACTGTACACATAGTAAAAAACAAGGGCTGAGTAGTTTGCGTCCTCTAAAGTAGCAGGCCATGAATTGGGACACAGCTATTGCTTACTCATTTTAGCCCCAAAGGTTTAACATAATATTAGAACAAGAATTACACCATGTTAAGAATTTGGATGTTGCAATTACAAACTTGTTGTTTTGTAGTCAAACTTTTTTCACCATCCTGACTTATTGTGCTCTTTTTCGTATCTAATGGCTTGAATTCATCATCCCTCCAAGAAGTTTCATGTAAACGCTGAGCATCCACCGCATTCCCTATCATTCCCAACGAAAAACCCAATTACTGGCTTGGGCTGGATCACGATGGGTTATCCACACAAATAATGAGGGAGATTGACTATGTGGATTTCTGAAAAACCCTAATGGTCTCTCCCTCTCTCCCACCCACTCATAGTTGTGTCTCTATGACTTCAGGAGACATAACATTACAATTTGTTTGGAATATAGCCCCAACTCGACCCCAACCTTGACCTAGCCCTGACATTAAAACATGTTTTAAATCATTGGGAAATTCTCTTTGTCCCATGACCTAAGCATGTGCCCATAATGCGACTAGATGGACATGAGTCTCCAGAACATGATTAATACCAAGGTCACACACACACCTACACACACCGCTGATTAGAAGTTGGCATTCTTTCTTGGCGATGTACTAAATGGGAGCAGCGATATTAGCATCTGAAAGATGCCCTCCTCGCCCAGTTAACGGTCAGGACACAATGGCTCCTCAAACACTTGATGCATCATTCAGGGATTGTGCCATTTGGCTTCATGCCTTTATGCTCATTTCATGCGTGTGACACGGAGAGACAGGGACATCCTGTATCCTGTAGCTGTGGACTCCTGCAGACGTCTCAATGGGAGCAATAATGTCAAGGAGCTGCAGTGTCATATCCATCAGAGCTGACTTTCTGTCAGGGCCAGACAAAGGTGTTGACACCTCAACACCACACAGGGAGTGAGGAGGCCATTCAAATGTCAGTTAGCTGACACGTAGCCATGCTCTCATAGATGGGTGGTAACCAGTGATTGTCAGTCGGTAACTCAGGAAAAAGGCCACCGCATATATAAAGCTCAAGAGGAGCAATCCGCCGAGAATAAGTGAATGAATATGTTTTCATCCCGTGAGGCAAGTATTCAGTCGGTACAATCACACCTGTCAACTCTGGCAAATCAGCACTTATGGAAATGAGGCGGCTTTCGCTGAAGCGCCTCGGTCATCAGGAGACACATTCAGACTGCTCAGTGAGGTGTGGGGCTGTCAAACCGTACCGCTGTTTGCCATATCTAATAAACGTTAGACGTCTGCTGTGCCGCTGAAAGAATTTAACAGGGCAGCTCCACACCTGCAAAAATCCGCAGAGATCCTCTTTTGCATGATAAAACAATATATCTCCTCCCAGCAGACGCCGAAGGGGACGGTTCAGAATCGGAACTTAATTTTGCTGTCAACATTTATACAAAATTAAGATTGTTTTTCAATCGCGTGTGAAAATGGACAAACGCAAAACCTTATCCTAAATGGTGTCATCTGACAACAGAGACGAATGCATTTGAATGGCAATCTGTGAATACAAATGGAAATCCAATTATGACCACGCTGTTTTTTTTTAAACAGTAAATGAAAAAGCTTTATAGACACAGTTGGTGCGGGCTATTAGGTGAGTAATTGTCCAAAGATTGAGAGAGAATGGAAACGACAGAAAAGGGTGTTTGTTTTTCCGACAGTGGAAGTCTGGTGTATATGGGATAATCTCTATAATCTTTCAATTACCTGAAGACAAATAAACTGAGGCCAAGTTGGGAAGGACACTGCAGACCACAGACAAGATGACCTCTGAAGTTCAGCTCTCTTTGGAAAAGTCAAGGACACATTATACAGAAGGGCATGTGGCTCCAAATTAAAAGGAGTTAAATGTATTTGCTTGATTACTAAATTGAATGTAAAATTTGTTCCTTATGTTAAATCCAGACGGCAAAGTTTATTTATCTCCCATATTATGTTTTACAGTTATTTTTCTTAAGCTATTTTCATGTCTATTCTGATGTTATAAACAAAGCATATTTACATAACCCCTACCTCGCTGTAGTTACTGCTTTAAAAGCCCACTTAAGTTTTAAAAATTAAAAAAAAAAAATGAATTCAGAAATTTCAGAATGTATAATTGAAATGAAGTAGTAGAACAAAAAATGTTCTTTAGACCTTTTACTGCCATTTCTTTTTTAACAGTTGCTGCCTTCTGCAACCTTCGTGTTAACAACGCCTAGGTTCACACACAAGCACAAAACCTACTTGAGTTGCTGCCTCCCTCACATTTATTTCAGGTCAATAACAATGATTATTCCTTGCAGGCTTTTCTTCTAACTTGGAGAACTTTTCAGGTATTTTTAAATTATCAGATAATAGTGCTCTCCCTGCTTAAGGCAAGTAATCCGGCTGCTTCTTCCAGATCTATGAACTTAAACCTGTATAAAGCAGTTGGATTGCTTGGTTGGGATACAAGAAATTAGATGTATTATTCATAGAATATCCCAAAGTTTCAAGGCTTCAATACTTGAACAATGTGCAAAGAACAGGATGTCGATAGGGCAGGTAAGTGTTGGCATCTTATGATGTCCATGTTGTCAATTAAAATAAGGATTATTTTGTGCAGAATCATTACCATCATTATCATGACAGCTATACATAGTGGAAATCAGTTTGAATTAACTGATACAAGCAGGCAAGTGTTCATACATGCTGTTAAATACTTGCTCAAACATGCACAAACAACTGCTTAGCACAGTCACACAATATTGCAGGCTTCTTGTGACTGTGCAAGGGCAGACTGGTGTTTAGACTCAAAAAACAAACTGGAGGCCCTTTAATAATTACCATGTTTACTGCTGCTGAATTTAATACAGAAGCTGAACTCAGGTGTGAAAAAAACATCTCCTGACCTCAGAGAGCTGAACTTGGATGGTTTCCATGAACCCAAACTTACGATTTGAAGTCGGTCCAAACAGAGGGAGAGAGCCAGGAAATCAGGCGTTTAATGTGGTTAAACGTCTGGTTTTTGTTGACATTTTCCTAGACCTCTCTAAAATGTCTTCCAAACAGCCAAATGACTTTATAATACCATGGACCAAAGGGCAGAGGAAATTATGTAGGTTAAGCTCTGACTTAATAAGCTGTAAAATCAAAAAGTTTTTGGACATTCCTGTCACACTTGCAAATGGAGAATATTTGATATAAGAAAAAAAAAGGTGTTGGCAATGGAAATAAACAGTCTTGACATTTGCAATGCATAATTAAAAAAAAACTATTTTGTTTCAGAAGCTAATTTCGCTTATCTTTGCAGTCAGGTAAAATATTTTAAACATTCAATTTTTTGCAAGTACATGTAGAATGGTTTTGCGATTACTTGAAAACTGTGATTAAATATGTATATTCTTTAATTCGCATTGTCAGATTTTTAAATATATTTATGTTTTATGACAAATAAGTGCCCTACTCAAAATCCCATTAAATTCTATGTGTATGACATCAAATTACAAAAAACAGGAAGGAGATTTAATGGATATGTGTATTTGTGATAGTCAGTGTTGTCAACAGCCAAAGCAACAGAAGGGAAAAACTCAACTGTTCAGATTGTTGGTGCCTTAACAAGTGAAATATCTGGTTCATTTTTTGAATGTAAAAATATAAAAATCTAATCTAAGTAATAAAAGAGGTATGTCCATGCCATTAGCAGTCTGTTAATTCAGTTAAATTCTTCCAACAGTCGACAATTTGTTTAACTATAATTTATAAGATATTTCTCCCGCTCACAGTATCAACTTGAAAAATCAATTTCAGAAAAATCTATTTCACACAGTTGATGTCTTTTGTTTGCATTTCCTCCCTCCTGGCTTACTCCTCTTAGCCTGAACCTTGTGGGATTGGTCGATTTCCAACCCATGCAATCTGTTATGTGAATATTTAAACCACTCAGTCAATTTTGATTTGACGTGTCTAAATCCATTATAAAAGGTTATTAATAAATGTAAAACAGTAATTATTTTCTTTTCTTTTTCTGTGAACACCACATTTTCCTAAAACCTCATGCATTTTACAATGACAAGCAGATACTTCAAAACTAATTTTCAAAATATAGCAATAAATGCACCGGAGTTGACATTTTAGAAATGGTAATGATATACACAAAATGAAAGGTCATTAGGCTGCACTCAGTTCAAGACAATTAAAGCTACTTAATTTCTTTAGACTTTCAGAGAGAATAAAAGTCAACAGAACCCGTGCGGTTCTCCACCACTGAACAGACAAATGGGTTACCTGTGGAGAGACGCACACTGACAGCCTGCACCGACATTTATAGTGCTGTTGCCCTGAGAGAAGGACAACTGGAGGCCACGATCAAATATCGTTCCTGTTTTAATGGGATGTAGTAACCTCCTACATCAGCACACTTCCACTTAGACCCATCAGCACACTTCCACTTAGACCCGCCTGTTAGTCTCACTTGGCTGCTCTTTCCTCCCTCAGGAGAAACTCTCCAAAAACACAAGACATTTATTTCGGGGAATACACACTTGCATGTGCATGCATGCATAGCAAATGCGTACACATACACATGATGTATTTGTGGAGCGACAGAAACTCATGATAAATACAGAATACAGTGCTATATGCACATAAAAGGGATACATACAGGAGATAGAAATATGAGTTAGACCCTAAGTGTTATCATCCAGATGGTTAAACTTAGCTAAAATAACCACAGCCCGAACAGAAGAGGAAGTTGCTGTTTGAGATGATTCATCCGAATCACTTGAAAAGCTTTCAGAATTTACCATGTGTTTTGTTGTTGGTGCACTACAGTGTTGACATATACTGTGGGCGAGTTGACACGAGACGGTGCCGATTTGCTACAAACATAAATGTAGAAAAAAAGGTCACATTAACGAACAGTCTCTTTGTATCTGTTGCACAAAATGCTCAGCACCAGATTAGGTTGAGGATGCACAGTACAACGCAGAGGAAAAATCCTGCCTCTGATTCGTATTGATTCCGGTGCTCCTGTCCACTGTGTGTAGACGACTGCACCGGCTTGTGTGCTTTTGTGTAAAATGTGATTGTTTATATTGTTGAACTGTACATGCGTGGGTTGCCTCCGCATCGATCCCTCACTTTGTTCCAATTATCAGTGAGGGTATGGGGCCTCGTACTGCTGTTCACACAGGCATTAGAGCGGCAGCGGCAGCCATATCTGAGAATGGAGAGTTAGTACAGCAGCAGGAAGAGGAGGCAGACCTGAGGGCGAGGGGAGAAAAGAACACGAAACGATGCAATAAATGCATTCATATTTAATGTGATTTTTATGCACCTTTTTTAAGATATGAGGACAGATCCCTTGGCAGCTTGTGCAAAGTGAATCTGCTCAACCTGCCTTTTTGGATTAGTCAGTCAAGAAACCACAGGAAAACATTTTGCAGAATTCTACTGTGCAGCAATCTACAAATGATGTTCAGATCTAAAAGTAAAAATGGAATGTTTTGATATCAGACATACACGTGGAAAATAAGTGATTTCCAAATAAGTGAATAAATACAACTTAGATATAATTACTTGTGACTCTGTTTGTAAAGGCCCTAAAGCTAACTGACGACTTAAGTTCATTATCTTCAGTTCACTGGCTACAGTCATATGACATTAAATTATCTAAGAGTTGAGACTGTGATTGCATCAGAGGCTTTTTTAGTAAATTAGAAATGATAGCTTTCAGAGATTTTATTTTAAAGAGCCTTTGTTTTACAGTGTCATTGCTCACAGACCCGCACTATGTAGCGATAATTTGAATAACTTCAAATAAGACAACCGGAATTCCTTAAAATCATTTTCATATTCTTGCCAGAAGACATTAATTGTTAATGCTAACGTTTATGTGCATATTTGACTGGCCTTTTGTCCACACCGCCCACCCACAGAGTGGATTAAAAGATTTGCCGTAGTTACAGATTGATTTTCTTATTCCGCTCCTGTACACACTCATGCCTACATGTGTGTGTGTGTGTGTGTGTGTGTGTGTGTGTGTGTGTGTTTGTGTGTTTAGTGAAGAGTACCAAGCAGCTACTCGGCAAAAAAGAGTAACCCATGAACCCTGGGTTGGTGGGGTCACCAGCGTTAACACATAGAGCAGTTATCAATCACCTTCCCAGTTATTGTAACAGCTCAGAGCAACAGCGACTGGGAGGAGAAGTGATAATCTTGAGGTGGATCATTGGATTATTTCTGGTTCTCGCTATAGTGGCCAACATCAAGTACAGAGCAACGCAAGAGGAGAACACAAAGAAGACAGAGAAACCAATGCTAGGGAGAGAGAAAATGAGATGCATTTGAGTCAGGTTGTGTGTGTGTGTGTGTGTGTGTGTGTGTGTGCATACGTGTTTGTATGTTTGCCAGTGTGGATGAAAACCTCTCTTGCGGTTTGAAAAGCATTGTTTGATTCCACTGATTTCACAGTAAGAGTCGCCGGGGGCTTGTTGCCAAGGTTCAGCCAATTGAATTAGGGATTTGCTGTTCCCTCCTCAGTCCAACCCTCCTGACCATTTCCTGTTTCCAGGGATCCCAGAGGACCTTTCCCCTCCATTCAGTGGTGGACTGTAATTGTATTTAGGATGCCTGTGCAGAGCCCAAAGGAATACACCACAAACAGAGAGCGAGAGAGCGAGAGAGCGAGAGAGCGAGAGAGAGAGAGAGAGAGAGAGAGAGAGAGAATACATACAGAGAGATTCGGAGGCCGACCAAAAATGATGGCGGATGTACCAAAAAAGGAGAACAAAGAGAAGGAAAAAATGAGGAAATTCTTAAAGATGGATGTCCTTAGAGGGTATGGGTGGTGGTGATGGTGGTGGTGGTGGGAAGGGGGTGCAGACTATCCACCCGTCCAAATGGAACACAAGGTCATTGTTCTCATTAGGTTTCTAAGCTTGAATAACCTAGGTTGGTTGGAGACAGTTTGGTGTAAGTACTGAAGTACTCGAGCTATAAAGCAGGAATCTAATAGGCTATTATATCCAAAGACATTAAGGGTGGGAGCCGAATGATTTCCCTTCACCCTCCACCCAGTTTGGAAGCAGCCGCGGTATTATATCTCATTGTAACAGTTATATTTCAAGTCTAAAGTATTAAAAGTAGCCCTGGGTATGCCATTAGGACACAGGCATTTTAGATTCATTATTGCCTGACAATCAAAACAGCTATTTTAATATCAATAGACTGATTTAGCCTGGTGCATAAATGAACTGTCTTCTGTCTTTCTGTCTCAAAACAAGTTAGCATTATGTCACAATATTAATAATTTTGAGTTAATTTATAACACGGGCGCAATCATCAGCTTGAATATGGCAATGTGTTCCTGATATAAACACAACAGCAAGTATGACACATTGTGGACCTTCTGACGAAAAGGGGACCTTTACGTTGATGTGAAATACCACCTCAAGTTTACCAAAAGGCATTTTGTTCAGGACCCTGTGAGGGTTTTCTCCTTAAACCACTACACAGGTCAGGGGGGTTGCAATTGGGAAGGCAAAGCAAGCTATTGAGTAGGGCCCCAAACTGAGAGTGGGCCCCAAAGAACAGCTGATTACGTCATCCCATAGAAACAACAATTTGTTGAGAGCCCCCTTATAATCTATGCTATGTAGCAAGCACGGACACCTCCTCATGCGATTTGCTTTCTTCCATAAGCTTTGTACTATTAGAGATTTGGTTGAAGACAAGAACATCCACATTCTGGTGTATGTTGTGTCTGGGATAGTGGTGGTGGTTTGTACTGAAACACTACACCTTTATGATTGTTTATGTGTATGCACAGTATACTTGGTTTGATGAGGGGCCCCAAGCCAAATTTTGCCCAAGGCCCCCGAAAGTCGTCTGTACATTTTGTATGTAGGAACGCTGTTGTTATTAAAGCAACACCGCTGACTACCTTTCTGTTTACTTTTCTCAGTTGTTGGTTTAAGAAGCTCTGCTGGTTTCAGGAATAAAGCATAATTAACAACTTTTGGCCTTCTGTAAAATCGAATATGACAAAAACTAACTGGTATTTTGTCTTAAAAAGCAAGATTAAACTTAGATAAATTAAGGCCTCAATATATTTCCATATACCCACATTCTCATTATTGTAAGTAGCCAGTAAGATGGACGAGATGAGAATGTGACTGCCACAGTCTGCATCAGTAATGTTCACAATGTTGTTGTTGTTGTACATCCGATATTTCTGAACGCTAAACAACTTGATGCCGCGGTCTCCTGTTTGAGTGACATGCATGTATCTACCAGACAATGAGGCTGCGCGCACTTCTTTCGAAATCCAGCTTGACAGGCGGAGAGACAGAACTTCACACTTGCAGAAGACATTTTTTTTTTACTTAGTGTGGAAGTAACACTCCACACAGTGAAGCGTCATTTCACGATTGCACATTTCCTCACACACCTATTCGCACCATCAAATTTGTGACCTTACAAATGTAATGATGTGATTGTAAAAAAATCTAGTGAGATGCTGAAGAAAGGTACTTAAGACCCAGATGTCTGTAATTGACAGAAGTCTTTTAGTGACGCTTGATGTGCTGGAGAAGAGAGACAAGCGCTGCGAGGTAACACAGTGTAATGCCGCCCAATTTTGCTGGCTGTCCATCCCAGGGTGAATTTAAACCCAAACGTCCTCAAGAGACACAGACCTTCAGAGTGGAGCCCAGCTCCCTCTGTCCCACTATGAAAGACAAACGGACCATGAGAAAAGGAGACTCTGGCTCTTTGTTTTAGTCATCTAAATTATCAACAACACCAAAGCTACCCTAAAAACAGGTTTATAGTAAAAAACATCTGTTTTTCATATAATTTGGGGGCCTAACCTTGACTGATAAGACAAATGGTAGGCAAACAAAAGGGAGAGAGAGAGACACAAGCCTCTGTCCACTCTCTCAACCAGGTGAGTTATGGGACACCCCTATTGTAAAAGACATTAAGGACTTAAAGACCTAGTATAGATTTCTCTCTCTGGATTTCGCACCCTGGCTCATATCCAAAGGGAGTGCTATCTTTAGTGGTGGCCAACAGTTTTGTCTGACATGTGTTGGTCAGGGTCTGTCCTTCTGTTGCACCGCTTGGATCAAAGGGGGAAGCTGCTCCACCCTTCTGTGTCACATTTAATGTATCGCAGGCGAGACAGGGCTCGCGCACCTTGATGGCGAGGGCGAGACACAGACACACGTCTGGCCAGTCACAAGAGACTAACAGCTGAGAGAGAGAGACAGAGCTGGAGAATGGCACAGGACGATAGAGAGCCGAGTCAAGCAAAGTGACGATTATGAAAAGAGAAGAAACTGGCATCTATAAAGAGCCGGTGAGACCAAAGTTGAAATCAGGCAGTATTAGTGCCCTTCCACTTCTCTAATTCATCCCTTCTTCTCTAAAGATGAGAGCCCTTGTAGGTCTTGCTTTGATGGCCAGGTGCTGGGCAGGTGGTGTGGAGTGACAGGAGGTAACTCTGCGTGTGTGCTCGGTGTGTGTGTTCATGTAATGTGTGTGTCGGTGCGATACAAGCATATCCATCCCCACAGTAATGAGAGAGGTGCCAACTGGTCTTCCATCTGGCATTGAGAAAACTTTCTTTTGCTCTACTCCCTCCTTCCTTTCTCACCCCCTACACTGCTCATCATCTGTTCATGTGCATCTACTTCAGCGTCATCAGTTTTGACATTTTCACATGATGTAAACCCTCGTCTATCCGCAAGCACTTCATCCAAGCCCGACTTATCAGGCCTGAGAGATTCAAGACATACCTCCCACTGAATTTGAAATTGCTTCACTGGCTCCTTACAAATGAAGCCAATTGGCAAAATCATCTGCACTAAACTTTCTGAACAAATTTACGAAGAAAAATGAATATCTGTTTACCTGGTAGGCGATAAATCTTAGTTATACACAATCAAAATGTCCCAGCATAATGCAGTTTCTGTCGCTGTTGTCAATGAATGTTTTAAATATTCAGTTAACAGTGTGTAGAAATATAAATTCCAATGTGAATATGTCAAAAACAAAAAAAGTGTATTAAAGATTAAGGAGCTTTTCTTTCCAGTGGCTAAAGCAGAACTGTATCTTGGAGGCATGAAGACTTTGAGAACACTGACTCCAAGCAGCCAAGTGAAGGCTGGACTGAGGCAAAGCATCATTATGCATGCTGATGCTCTGGGATTACACTGCATTTGATGAAATCCTTCACAAACAAAACCAAGAGGCTACAAGATAAATGCACAAACTCTGTGGTCTGCTTTCAGCAGCCTTGTTGCTTCGATGTCTGATTTTGCCGGGTTATATACGGAAAAGCATCAAGGGTGGAGGAGTCAGTGGACACACAAAGTCATTGTAGTTTCCGTCAAAAGATGGAAAAGGTTCATTAGTAGTAACAAATAATTGTTCCATCTATTGTAGTTTTTGTTTTGGATCAATTTGAAGAGAATCATGCGAAGATAAATCTCCCTTGGGGCTTGCCACTGAAAATTCATTTTCAGAGGGGCAATGCCTTAGTTACAGCTGTTGGACGAGTAAGAGAGAAGTTATATGACTGAAATGATGATGGTAATATTTTACCTTCTCACAGTATCGTTAGCAGCACAAACTTTACATTAAAGGACAGATCAACATGGAATATGTCAAAGTACTTATGGACATCATGTAGCACTTTGTGTTGTTCATAAACTAGCTACCACGTTGTAGCCGCGGGACAGGTATCCTTCCCCTACCGCTCACCAAGACACTCTCTACTAACACAGTGGCCCTCTTACTGTAGCTCTCCCTCTGTTCCTCTCTCTCTCCAAACACACACACACTTGCAGACAGGAAGAGAGACGCACTTGCATGCAACACACATTAATTGACTTTCCTGCTTCTTCGCAGGCATTTGAGTGACAGGGGCCGCCAGGGGAGATGGGTAATGATGAGGCAGCTGGCAAATGGGCTGATGGGTAATGAGAGACCTGGCTGGCAACTGATGGTTAGATGCTGAATTAAACAGCATCTACTGTGTGCTAACCATGTTATTTACATTCAATAGGCCGTCCTCTAAATGTGACAATGTCAATAAAGTGAAACCTGGAACATCAGAAAAAATAATGCATCTGTCACTTGTCACATAGCCGTGTGATATGAATGGTTAATCAGTCTGACTCTATTCAAACAGAAATGTTTTGCTGCAGCCCTTGTTTCCTTGCAGCATATTGTGCTCAGGGTATGCCAATCACTTCTTATTCAAAACTAAATCTGTACAATGAGCTCCAGCCTCTTGACTGTGTGGATTACTTGGACGTACAATCGCCGTGGAAGCACTGCTACTGATGCAATGCAAATTATACAGACTGCACAGGTTTGATCCCTCCAGTTCATTTTCTTCAAAGTCAATCCCAGGAACAAATATATTGTCTGAGGTCGTTTTTAAGCCCCTGTTAATGATTGATGTCCAGTACCATTACTATTGACTATATAGCGTATTCATTGCTTGCTGCTCAACATGACACTCCACTTCAAATAGCTTTTATAGGTAGAAAACTTTAATGCCTACATACCTATCTTCCATTTATAGCATCATTTCGCAAGTAGGCACCTTCAGTGGTGAGACAGGTATTTTCAGGGGTAGCAGAATAACCTTACACAAAGCCTTTTAGGTTTAAGTGTCTCTCACGGGTATGAGGGATTCTGATATCCCGCATACCCTTGAGAGACACTGTAGGTATTCAGTATCCTCAGTGGGACACAGGGATACAGAGAAATCAAGATCAGAGAACATTTCCATTTGGCTGTGTGTGCACCTGGATTCTTGGTCTGGCAGCACGTATATGAGAGGACAATGGATATGAACATTATTGTCTGTGGGTCAATGTCCTACAATATGACAATCTGTTCTCTGTGACTCATGTAAGCTTTCCTGTTTGTGAGAGCGCATGCACTCAAAGTACAACCAGGCTAAACAACAGCTGGTTTCCAATGCAGGGGACGTCTCCTTCGAAGGATGTCTGCTGAAGCAAGGAACACAAAGGCTTACTGAAATGAGACGGTTTGATGTATAGAGGCTTTCAGTGATAGACGTCACCTCCTATATTCCTATTGCCCAGCAACAGAGCTGAAGTTGGTTGTTGATACATTTGAAGGAGCGTTCAAAATTGGACAGCATAGTCCACCGCTATGACGCGACAGCATTGCAGCCTCGAAAAGGATGCAACCACGGAATCGAGACACAGCTAATTACTCCTAAGCTCACAAATGTTAAGCTAACCTAGGGTCAGCACATACCAATTATAATATATTATATTCATGTTGTCAATACTGTGCTTATTTTTGTTTTGCCTTAGATGATAATTGCCTATTCTGGTAAATCTATTTATGTTGGACATCACTCATATGTGGCAAAGCAATACATTGCCATCGCCTCTCAGATGCACGTAATGATTTGAATCCATGACTGCTTTGGTGAGATAAGTGTAGGTGGGCAACAGCTCCAGAGCATGAAATATTTACTGTTTAGCTCTTTACACACTGGCCCTATGCAACACTGCAGCGAGGATGTGAAACCGGCAGAACAGAACTAATATTGGAGCTTTTTCGCTGGACTGAGTCTTATACTGGGGGATAGTAAGATCTTATGGGGTACCGCAAGCGGTATTTCTCCAGGCTTTGGGTAGTTAAAAGAGATAAAGGGGTTGGTGGCTGCTCCTGCCTCGGGTGCTTAGAGACAGTGGCAGACATTGTCCATTTGGGACGCCATTAGAATGATGTAGTACCGAGCTTTCTGCTGACAATACCGGAGACCTTATATGTTCACTGTTTATTAGTGGCCATTACAGATATTTACTGTAGCCACCATCAGTGGCGTGACCCCTGAAAGCTTCGCCCTAACCTCTACCTCCTGACTAAATAAGGCCCCGTCTGTAGAGAACACCACTTTTTTCTTTAATAGCACAGTTAAACAGATGCATGCGTTTCCGCTGCTCAGGGCTCCTTTGAGAATCCTCTCACAGATATTGGAAGAATGACACTTTCTGCTTAAAGGTCTAGAGTTTTAATTGCTTGTGTTTGACACTCTGAGGATACACAGAGGCTTAGTTTTCAGCTCAATAGCAGAGACATTCAGCAGTGATTTGTTTCCTTGCTCATTTTTATGCCTGCGGGTGCCACTTATTAGCACTTGCACACAGCATAAATACTTTAAACAGGCTAGATATAATGAGTACACACCTTTGTGTTTATCTATATTCATAACTACTGGGTTGAAGAGAATATCATTTCCCTCTACAAGTTAAAGAGAAATTATAACACTGTCATATGTTCACATATTCAATTACACAATATCATGTTGTCAAGTTTATTTTGTTTGTGTAAGTGTGCCCCTCAAAACAAGGTATTGTTGTATAGATAATTCACTTGAGCCACAACAGGTTTCCTGACTTCATCTTTGCAAATTCATCAATGAGCCATTGTTGTTTGTTATTTTCACTCCAGCAGAAGACGGGGTTTAAAGTTCTGCTAATATCTCAGTGCAGAAAAGTCAAACTTAAAGGTTTCCATGTGTAATGTTTAGGTAAAGGGGATTTATTTTCGGGAATTTAAAAAGAAAAAAAAAAAGCTACAATACATGATCTTCAGACAAAATTCACCTTCAGGTGCCCACTACTCTAACAGAGCTGGTAAATCTGCTTTTAGCTTTTATGCACCACATGCTTGGCATTAGCTGCAAGAAATATCTTTGATAGTAGATACAAGTTTTTATCGTCTCCGGCTCCAATTGGCAGTGACACACCAAGGTGAAATCACTAATTTGGCAAGACTGTGAGATGAGGGCGCCTTAGTTTTCTGCACGTTCGTGTAAACATGTACAAGGAAAAAAAAAGAAACTCCTCTACTGGCAATGGGAAAGGAGTCAATTTCTTCCTCTTTTCAAAAGTGTGTTTACCTACTAAGTTTGGTGTAAAAGATGTATTAGAAGCGTTATTCTCCCTGGGCATGTTTATTATAGCCTCTGATTCTTATATGTTTCTAAGCGTGTTGTTTGTTTTTCATGGGTTTTAGTATGTGTGAGTTAAAAGTCCACGTGTGCAGTGTTTCTCCGCTATGTATTGTAAGATTTATGATCCAACACCATTACTAAATAAATGTGATAGTTTTCTCTGTTTTTGAGCCAGACCTTACGATTGGCTAAAAAAAGATTGCTGACCATCTCGACCAGGACTTGCAAGACGAGATATCATACTTCCATCATTCCCACCCACTATAAGACATTCAATAATATAAAGTAGGCAAACATATCAAGAAGATTATTCAACTTTTAATCCATTTGGCAAAGAGGGGGGCTGACCTCAGCGAGGTGCCCCCTGACAAGACGTCTGAGTCAGACCTGAGCCTCCGTGACAGTTCACCACCAGAGACCTCTCGCAACATCAGCGTGAGAAAGTCATTCAAGCAGAGAGCATTTCAGAAACGCACTCTGACTGCTTTGTTGAGCATGAAGGATATTTAACATTATAGAAGGTTTAGGTGCATTTACAGACCAGCATCCAATCTAACAAATGCTAATACTATAAACAAGATGCCTCTTAGTCGTTGTGAAGTCATAGCTGGTGAAGTGTAAAACTCATTGAAACCATAAATTTAACAAGATTTTGACTGAAATCAACTGTTGCTATAAAGCTATGCAGCCAAACATGAAAACACATCAAAACTTGATGCTTTAGCATTCAGGCAACATAACTCATCTGTGTCTACAAGCTGCTGGTGGTGTTATATAGTTTGCAGTCATTGTAATATAGCCCTGAATGCTCAAATGGAAGCTTGGAGACAAGGTAAAACCACCTCTGTGCCTCCCTCGTGTTCAGCAGAGTATCTGGAGCCCTGTGCGTCACCGTGTTGCATGTGAAATTCATGATTCTGTTGCCAGCCTCCAGCAATGCCCGGGATGCAGGCAGCTCTCTGGCAGGGAGGAGTGCCTACCCCTGGTTGCCTGCACGCCATGTGCTGTGGTCTCAAGAAATAAGGTAATTGATTTGTTACTCAATATGAGAGCACACACTTCTTTTTCACCGCCGCCCCCGTCTTTCCATAATCAATGTGGTGCCCTTGCTCCACAAACACAATGCTCTGAGGGAAAAGTCAGGTGCATTCCTCTATAGCCTGTACTGCACAGGTTGGTGTGTTGGAGGCAAAGTTTATAACAGGGTCAACCGGCGATGCCGAAGCTTGGCAGCTAATTATTGTGCTCCAAAAATAACTCTGGGTGGATGCATGCTGAATGTTAGAATTGCTCTGTTGGAGAATGCAACACATGACATTGGCAAACCACCAGAGGGGAAACAGGGAATTATTTAATGCCAACAGAAAAGTTGATTTTATGGTGAAATATAAAAAAAATACACATTTATCTATTAAATGTGGTATTAAAAAAACACCCCTGTTTGAGGACTATATGTGATACTTTATGAAGAGCATCACAACTGTAAAGTTTCCCGTCAGGATATTTTTTTTGGGGGGGGGGGGGGGTCTAGCCAGGGAGAAATGGCTGCGTTCAAGAGAAGTGGAACCGTGCAGGAAATGATGTGCTTACCTGTTAAACAGCAACGGCCAGGTTAGAGTCAGGACGGCAGGAAAGGAAAGAAGAATGGGAGAAAAAGAGAACGAATTAGTATAAATGATTATATAAAAAAGGTCAAGAATAATGAAATTGTATGTTTTGCTAAACTGAAAGGCCATGGCTAGAGCTCAAATGTGCTTATGATAATGATTCCAATGTAGTTACGCCGCTATTATGGAATACAATGTAGTAAACAGCAGCATTCTGGGTAAGAATTGTGTGTGTGTGTGTTTCTAAGTGTGTGTGTATCTCGGCTCTGCATCACATGAGTCACCAAGGTAACGGCAGCTTTACCTACGCCACACTTAGACGAACCAAGTGTGTGTAGTCAAAGAATATACATGAAAAAACATAGAAATCCCAAAAGATTTATTGAAATTATTTTAATATAGAGCAGTAACAGGGGTTCACACACACGAAGATGAAGGTCACTCTCACACAAAGCAGATTTCGAGTGACAGGTAGACAGCTTAAAGATGGAAATCTAAGATGTTGGTTGAGAGAAAGCTCTGCATTGCATTGTCACAGCTGGAGCTGAAACTATGAGGTCTGCCTCTCTGCATGGACGGTAAAAACATTTTGGAGACAGAACATTATTACAGAGCGAGCACTTGGTAGCCTGAGCAGGTGGCAAACAAACTGCAAATAGAGCTGCACACACAAAGGTAAGCATCTCTCATGTTATTATATGAGGTGTGAAAATGTTTCTATTCATAATGAATCTGCGGTGAGACGAATAGGAATAAGGTGGGCCGCCACATGTCCAGATAACTAATGGGAAGAACTGGCAACACTGGAGCTTACTGAGGCGACAGAATCAAAACAACATACTGTGTGTCGGATTTCCCAGGGCAACAAGGGGAAAGGTTTCAATTCTGGAACACAAGGAATTCAGCGACAGCCCGACCCTTGATTGGCTGCTTCAACTGACTGGAGTGTGTCATAAGCTGGCAACAGCTGCTGAATTTAAGTCCATTAGTTTTTGGGGAATAATACATCTTAAATGAATTATGTTGTGTAAATGACTCGCTGATCTCCCCCGGATTCAAGAGGAGAGGGATGATAATCCACTCCGCCTCTTCCTTTTCTTAACTCTCTCTCCCTTTGTTTACACTAAGCTGTGCCCCCAGAGGAAGGATAAGAGGGTTTTAGTGAGGGGTTGCTGTGTGCAATGTCACACACACACACACGCAAGAGCAGTGCGCACGGATCAACACACATTCAATGAATGATAATGCTGGTATGATTAAAGAATAAAGAGTTATGAAAAGGTGATTTAGCAGGCGGTCGCACTACTCATGAAACCAGTCTACCAACAAATCTTTACGTACAGATCTCAAAACAAATTACCGCTGACAAATGATTATTTTCGACCCCACAGGACTGCCATCAGAAACCTCTGTGGCTTTGCACCTTAACTCTATTTCCTCCGGTCAGAACGAGTCCAGGCTGGGAGATAATGTCATTTCCTTGTGTCTCACCGGGCTATTGAAAGGCCGGAGAGGTCAAAGTCAATTCCGTGTATGGAACACAATGCTCCTCATCACAGGAAGATCACACAGTGTAGCTTCTAAACCAGCATGACTCACAAGCAAGTGTCATAACGCATGGACGCTGGTGCCTTTGTTTGTGTGTGTGTGTGTGTGTGTGTGTGCTTGACAAAGAGTGTGCAGCATATGCACGTGTCAGCTACAGTCGGTCAATACACCGGTTGTCATGATTAGCTGACAGGAAGGAGGACTGAGCGGCTGTGAGCGAGGCTGCGCTGATCAAACGAGGCTGGAAATGACTTGCACAACTACAGATACTAACAGGAGACAACACGATTGATTGGAAGCTTTTCTAGCAGTGCACTGTTATTGTAATGGAGGTTTCTTTACGTCTGCTTCCACTGTTGGAAAGGTGAGCTCGTCCATGGAGTAGAAAAATGAAAAACTCTGTTCAACGGCTGCCAAAGCCGGATAAAAATTAACAATGGGAATCGCACAGCCTTTTGTGTTAAAGTTAGATTCTGCTCGGTTGGCACTTCTTCTGTAAGTGAGACTAATTTAATCAATGCTGAGTAGGTGAACTGATGTGCAAATAAGGAAACTGGTTCACCAGCAACTTGGGCTCCAACTCACAACTGATCCATTTTTGACCAATCAATAAATTGTAAATTAAATACATTTTCAAAGCTCAATTTATAACCAAATATAAAGAAATAAGTAGAGATGCATTGTTTAACTGACTTATTGCGTCAGCACAAGCAACGATAACATATTCCTTTGAGTTTGGATAACATGGTGGATTTTGAGAGTCGACCATTTACAATTCTCCAAAAGTTAACAACATCAATATGTTATCTTTGTCTCAAACTGCTCTTAAATAGCTGTGGCGCCTGCAGCTCATTAATAATGGAAAACTGTTGGTTCTAATGTTTTGAAATAGGGTACTAAAACTAAGTGGGAAATATGACATTCATTAAATAATGACTCCCATATTGATGTTTGGAAACATCTGTTGTGTTTGCTCATCAGGCCTAAAGTGGAAGTTTGGTATTGAGTGTAATCAATAGCTTTCTAATTAGGAATCAACCAGGGGACAGCTGTTAGTCACTTAAAAGGCAAATACAGTATAATCACCAGATGCTTGGCTTTGTTAGTTTGCGTGTGTGTGTGTGTGTATGTCTGTGTGTGTGTGTGTGTGTGTGCATGTTCAGCGATGCACTGTGCTGTTTAGTCGAAACTACAGGTATTACTGCTCATAAACAGGCTGTTCAGTCCAAAGGCAAACACTGTCCTGCCTTCTTTGTTTTTCAAGTTTAGTTGTTCAGCAGGTGGGGAAATAAAAAAAACAACATGTCGAAAGCAAAGTAAATAAAAGCACAGATTGTTTTGTGCTCCTGCACCGTGCAGTGTAGTGATGCTCCGACCACATGGTCCTGAGCAAGAAAGAAACTTTTCATTTCATTGCTGCATGTACTTTTCACTGAGGTGAATCACTGGGTCACGCCCAAGTGATGCATTATAAGTGCAGGAGAGATTCTCATTCATACAGAGGCAATCATTCAAGGTTTCAGAGAAAAATTTATAATCAGATCCAAGTGTGAAAGGTATAGTTTTATACTAGATATGCAAGTGTAACCATCATATTGATTATTTGTCTCTTACATGTCTGATTCAGGATTTGTTTGCCTGTCTGTGCTCAGTTCGTCAACAATAACTTGACCAATAGCGTATCTGATATCAAACCAACACCCATAACAAACATATAAACGTATATAAACATACATACACATATAAAAACGTATTTATGTGTATTTATATTTATATATATACACATATACATAATACATATCTGTATATATTCACTAGATCTATATATATTCACCTTTTTTAAGGTGTTTTAAAAAGTCTAAGGTTACTGAGGTAATGACAGCTAATTAAATTAAAACTAATTCAAGTCATCGCATATAAATGCCTCTGCTCAAACAAATGGGACCACACATGTGCGCACACACACTCACACATAAACATCATCACCTAATCATGCTGATGTGTTGTTTTGTATGTGTTTCTAAAAATGTTAAGTGGTAAATTATGCAAGACATCTGCTTCTTCAGAAGAAACAAACATACTAAATTAAGAGGATTTGTTATTATTGATAATTAACCAACCAAATGTGTCAGGCAGTGACGGTGTGACCCGGCACAAACGGATATTCATCTCGTATTTACAGTGTTCTCACAGTTTGGTGATTGATTGTTAAATAGTCAGTTAAATTCTATCAATTTGTGATCCACCATCATTGAAAATATATCATACTATCGCAGGGCTAAGGTCAATGAATCCACAAGTAGAGTGGCAGGAAATGAACATAACTGTATACTACACACACAAATCATCCAATCAATCTCCTGTCTGTAAGAGCACAGCAGGTCATAATGACAGCAGTATATTGCCATGACAGACTGATTTCTTATCTATGAATACAACGAGAGCTGTGTGTGGAATGCTGTATCAGTTTACACTGTGAACCAACAAAGATTAAATGATAGGTTTGTGTTTTCAGTTCTGGATGGTCTATGCGTTGGATTTCTCATTCACACCTATCGTGACTTTCAGGGGGAAAAAAAACTGCCAACACCCCGAGCAGAGCGAGAAGGATCGATCAGATTAAAGATTTGTTGTTCTGCATTAAGAGTCAAGTGGTGAATTATACATTACAATGCAGTTCTCTACGAGAGAGTCTCTGTGTGACACCCGGTTTTGCAAAAAACGACAAATGTAACTTATTTATTTCAGATCCTACAATTAGTAGAAATTTTGACAGCGCTGTCCTTTTTGTTCAAGCTGCCGGCTGCATCCATTGATTCAACACAGTTAACCACTCCTAATGGTTAATGGCTTGAGTGAGTCCATTAATCCTCTGATTCATGTCCTTCTGTCGAGCAGCATCAAATCTAGGATCATTACCTTCCATTACAGCCAATGCTGACATTAGTAGCTGGTATACAGCGGCTATCTAATCACATTAAGAGTTTATGTAATTGCAGCCCTAAAAGACTAGACCTAGTGGAGGTGTGGGGAAACATGATTTGCGGCGATGAAGACTGTGACTTTCAACTTTTTATGTCATATCATGGAAAACACACAAAGTGATATTTGTAAATATATAAAAAATGATTACTATTGGAGGGCCTGTTTTGTTATGCTGCTCCTCTCCTGAAAAAATCATTTGGAAGCAAACAAACATTTTTGGTAGAGGCTCAGTGAACAATGACAATTTGGTTTGTTACAAGTGTTTGAAAGAAATATCTGCTAGGCTGTTCACTTTCTGAGTCATCTATCTAGTTGTCTATCTACTAATTCCAGAAATCTCTGTCCGTATGTCCCTCACATATCTCGAGAGTAGGGCTGCATCACGATTATTTTGATAATTGATTTGTCGACAATCTTTTTGCGATTTATCAGATAAGAAGACCAAAATCTACATTTTAACCTTTCCAGTAGTTTCTTCTTGTACAATGGTTTTTTACATGTATTACAGAAAACTGCGATTTAATTATGACTATTTCAGTTTCAGTTACCTACAATTTCATTCTGACTAATCACGTTGAAGTCTTGCAGAGAGTATTTTACAGTATTTTTAAACTACAAAAATACTAAAGAGTTTTGATACAAAATATGAATACATTTTCCTCAAACATATCAAATACAAATTACAAAATAATTGGCATTATACATTGTCAGGTGAACGACTCTTTGTGTAGCAGTGGAGGCTTCAGGATTCTAAAATTCACTTCCCTGCACAAATCTTTGGAACTATGACAATTACTGGATATAGATCGCATACAGCTCATAGTGAATGGATATGAGCACACAGACCTGCCTGTAAGCTTGAAATTACACTGTTGTGTCAGTTTGTCTGGTCCCCGACCTGCAGTTATCTCAGCATGGTATGTGGCATACACCGTGCACTTTCTTCTGAACATACAGTCTGTGCAGTATTCACTCACACGGGGAAGGACACAGCATGGAACCTCTTCAAATTAAATTCTCCTCTTTTTGTTGAACTTTAAAACATATTACGTAAACAGGCAAACAAATGCATACTTAATTGATTTAGCAATATTTACTGTAAAATGTTATATCCATCATATTCTAGCAAAAGATAGCAGGTGCATATTTCTGACACGAATATGGCCGAGGAGTATGGAAGTCACGATATGAGATTTTGGTGTCACGATTATCGTCAAAGGAAATATCACGGTTTCCTGTTTTTCCCCAATGATTGATGTCATAGAATGACAAATACACGCAACAAGTAATATCTAGCTAATTAAGAGCTAATAATATAGCTAATGTACTAAAATATTTACTATCATCATCAACTATATCCAGTAAGTTTTTCTCTGGGGAGAGATGTGTGTCAGCCCCTCTTTCTCAGCTGGTCCGAAAGATGAGATGAAAATTATTTAGCTCATCATGAATATGTGGCAGGACAGGTTAGACTATGGGGGCAACATGTAAATGGTCTGGGATGGCACATTCAGTACAGAACTTACCTGTGCCAAGATACACATATTCATCTGGATCTGCACTACATTGCACATGCTTATAAATATGAGTTCCAAAGATTCTTTCATCAAGATTCATGAATTAATCTCTGAGAAATCGTGGAGAATGTTGAGAAACGGAAAATCGCACAATGTTAATTCAATGGGGTCGAAAAGCCCCCTCCCTTCTCTTTTGCATGTGTGACAGCTGAACGAGCGCTGCACTGTGCTTCACAGGCATGTAGAGGTGCAATATACGAGTTACATTTGAGAAAGTGTGAGGCCGTGTGCAGCTTCGGGAGAATGACTCAGCAAGAGCTAACTGAACGAACAAAGAAGCAGCCAATCAGATCTCCAGCTGAAAAAGCCTCCCGGGCCTGCATTCACCTCTGCTTTTTTTTCTGT
The DNA here is from genome assembly GCF_949316205.1 of Platichthys flesus. Taxonomy (NCBI): domain Eukaryota; kingdom Metazoa; phylum Chordata; class Actinopteri; order Pleuronectiformes; family Pleuronectidae; genus Platichthys; species Platichthys flesus. The sequence goes on along the minus strand of NC_084959.1, from coordinate 11,226,696 downwards.
GTACAGTTTGTGTATGAATTGTTGAGTGTGAGAGACAAAGAGGGAAGGAAGATGGAGCAGCCGTGCCTGCAGTCCATTATCAGCTTCCATTTCCTCCCCATCAGTCTTGTCTTCTAGTACCATGATTCTCCGTGGTGATGTGCTTTCACCCATTTCTTCCCTGTGTTTCACTCTGACCAGGGCGCGTTTCCCCTCAATTGTCTGCCTCCACAACCCATCTGGCCCTAAACCCCTGCCTCAGACAAGACAAGCATCTCAGTGGCTTGTCTGTTCAATATTTCACTGCTGGTGGGAGGATGTTTTATTTACCGTGCCTGGGACACCTGCGGTGACACACGCACAACAGAAAGGCTGTGCACAATACAGTAGCTGGAGAGTGGAGGTCTAGGGGTCACAGCTGGGGGATCCAAAATAAGAAAAGACAACCACTGTGGAGTCAGGGGTGCTGTGTGTGTGTGTGTGTGTGTGTGTGTGTGTGTGTGTGTGTGTGTTTGTGTGTGTGTGTGTGTGAGTGTGTGTGTGTGTGTGTGTGTGTGTGAGGGTGTGTGTGGGTGCATCTGTATCAGCATCAAGAGGCCACAGCAAAACAACATCACAATTAGCCCAACAGGGAAGGCTGCACCATTTTCATGGCAACAAGGGATATGACATGAAGACTACAGGTGTGTGTGTGTCTGTGTGTGTGTGAGAGAGAGAGAGAGAGAGAGAGGGATTGAGAGCGAGTGAGTGAGCTGCAAGTTCCAATAGTATAAATTCCCACTATGATATTCTCCCATTTCCCACCTTTAAAACAGTCAAACTGGTATCCAGTGTGGATGACTATCAGTTCATTATTCCAACATAAATGCGTCTCTGCAGCGTCTGCCAGTCGGTAATTATCGGCAGAAGTGTTTAGGGTTAGGCAGACACAGACATTTCCAGTAATTGGCAGCATTTACAGTAAATGGCACCTTCCAGGCGAGGGAGAGTGACTTTATTTTATTCTGCGAAATCAACAGATCCGTTACTATAGTTACCGCGGAGGCACAGAACACACCAAAACCGGAGGCTGTGAGACAGTGGATGATGTGCGCTTTGCAAGAGAACAACACAACTTTTATTTAAAGGACGAAGATGGGAACCGATCAAATGGAATCGGATTTTCATGGTGCATGTCAGGAGCATTTTCAGGGCTGCAGGAGTGAAAGGCTTCTGTAACAGACTCAAAAGATTGCTATGAGAAAAGGTAAAGAGCGGAGGGGAGGCAGGTTGAAGGAGGAAAATACACAGCGGGGGAGACAGAGAGAGAAAGCACGACCCCATCTCATTTAGGATTATCTACTGTACAAGTGGCCTTTCATTCAGACACTTCAAAATGAGTCTGTTGCTTTCTGGGTGTATTAGATGTTTTAAAACCTGAAGTTGAGGGGGTGCTGTCCAAACGTGAACACAGCCACGATCAGAACCTGCTTTCACTGACTGGCAGGTTATGTATATTAAAAACAACTTTGCATCGATAAAGCTTTCTTATCTATAAATGTTTTTTTACACAGAGTATAACTGTGTATAATAATTGTCTATATGTTGCTTTTTGCTACGCGTTACACCTGGAATCGTTCCTCTATCTCAAACTGAACTGACAGGCTTTGTAAGTATGAAAAAAGAAAACACAAGATGCAGCTTTTTATAGCTGTCGTGGCTGGGAGACCCCTTGTACCTTGTCCTCGGTTACAAGATGCTCTGGGAAATTATGAAAAATCAAAGCTTCATCACGAGTCAATCAGGGCAAGACCCTTCAGACGGGACGCGGTAGGTCACCTGGACCACGCCGGCAGAAGACATCAATTACTGTTTGGAGCGCGAGGTGTAAATGCTTTTCATGGTCACGTCTGGGTATCAAGGCCTTTGTGCTCTTGCCCCTGCCCAGACACACTCGGCCAGCTAATTACAGAGCCTATTGAGCTGAACGAGAGGGGAGAACAAAAAGCCTGTCTCGGCGGCTTAAGACATTCACGAGCCGCCGACGCTTAACTCACCGACGATAATATGAGGGGCCAAAATTACACGGGCAACTATGAAGTTCAGGGCTGATTAAAAAAGTTTGTGCAGAGTGCGGCGCACTTCAGAGGGAGCCCACGACGCGGTTCACATTGACTGGAGGGTCAGTGAAGTGGTCTGTTAATCGAGAAATCATCCCGTGTTGTTTCACATGAGTATGTTTGCACTTTGTAATGATCTTAGGGTCAGTGTTAGGGCAGCTGCTGTGTAGATGGGAAGGTATGCACCAACATGCTGGTGCACGAAGGTAAAATAACGGAGCTCATTAATGACTGCAGTACTAAATTCACACCTTGATATTACCTTGCATTCAACAGCACAGAGATCATGTTTTTCCTCCATCCAGGCAAATAACTGTCGTGCCTCCGCGCGGCTATTATCATGGTGCTTATCACCGAGCATATGTCTCAGCATCCTCTCTTCTTACAGAGGGCTCCAAACTCCAGACCTGCAACAGGATGCAGAGGCTGCTAATGAGATCAAAGCGGAGAGCAGCTTCCTCGCAGCCTGATGACACTCGTTGGCTCATGTGTGATGTGATTTTCAAAGAGCCAGCCACGTGACTCCATTTAGCCAGGAACATGTCTCAAATTAGCCTTTGTTCACCACTGAACCACACTGACTGGGAGTAATTGGGAGACTTGGATGCAGGATGAGGGGAAGTGATGAGTGTCGGGCTATTACTGTACATGTGAGACAAGCGAGCGGGAATGAGATGGAGAGAAACATTTAAATGATTGTGTTGGTCGCAATCATCGTGTTAATTGTCAATCAAAGTTTCACAGAGAGAAAAAAATAAACAATTCAAAATCTTTTTTTTCTTCTTTCTTCACCTAAATGGAAAAAGTAGAGGGAAAAGGGACGAGCTGAAGAGGTCAATGTGGAGCAATGAGTAATTATTAAGCAGCATGTCAATAACACCATGCAGAAAGCTGAGATATCAGTCCCCTGCGTGTACCCGTAAAAAAATAAAATCTGAATCCATTGACTTTTGCCTGGGAAGATACAGAAAATGTGAAAGAAAAACCTTTTCTCAAATGTTCCTGTTCAGCACCAAATGTATATGGATTCTCCCCGACCCATAACGCATACTTCCACTAAGTTTTCTCATAATACACAAGGTTGATTAAGCAAAATCCTGCTCACTAAAAAAAGGAACAAATCAATCCAGACGAAAACAGAACCTCCTTGTCAGAGGAAACAAGGACGGACAGAGCAGCCTCGAGCACGACACATAAATTGGGATATGAAAAGATGGAAAAGAGAAGAGCAGCTAGAACTGAAGAGAAAAGACACAAACCTTGTAGTGTTTTACTTTGAAAGGAGCTTGTGCACCATCGTGTATCCACAGACCACAGTCCAAAACTTTGGTTAAATCAAAAACACCATCTTTCCATAACCTAAACCAGAGTGCGGTTGTTGAACAAACCCAACCACAGGTGGCCCGGTCAATTCAAAGCCCAGTCTGTGATCACTCTCACTTTTTACACCCATCTACACCTAGTGCTCCACAGGAAACAATTTGAAAAGAAACAAAATATATGGTTAGACGTGCTTATTAATTAGGTCTTGATTTATATATTTATTTGTAGTGTTTTATGTTTGCCAGATTAAATTGTTATTTAACATTGCAAAGCCACAGTGTGTGTTATAGTCACATTTCATCCAGTTCTGCGTTGCTCTGATTTGCATTGTAACTTTATTAAGCCTCATAAAGCTTTCAGATTAGCTGTCATGTGAACCAAAGCATTTTAGTTGTTAATGTCAATGTTGATAATTGTCGTTCAACAGGTTTGACCCCGGAACCTTGCTGCAGTGAAGCAACAGATCTGACGACTGTACCACTGTTTCTAAGAAACCAAGGATAAAGATGTTTGCCAACAAATGATCCCCGTCTCAGTTTAGAAAGGCTGATACATGCAGTATCCTCAATGGTTGTCTGAGCATTATGTGCAAGTCATGATGCTCAAAGCAGTGTCTGCAGTCCTGAGGGCTGAGAGAGCGTGGGGCTGTCTGCTGACACTGACCTACAACCTGGTGCATTTCATCTTATACTGGACAAAGCAGACTGTACTAGCTGCCGCCTTCCTGTGAGGGTCTCTGGTTGAATCAGGTCTGGCCTCAGAATTTGTTCTCACATCACATAAAATGGAGAGGAGACGCGGAACAACACACTGACCTCTCTGAACTCTGGAGCCACCCTAACAGAACAAGGTAAACCTGACATACGGCTGTATGGGAAAACTTGCAAATAAAACTACTGCAACCTCTCTTTGAGGACGGCACCACCCACGGGACAAAAGTGAGAGTAATCCAGATCTTACACCTCCGGGTGGACAAAGTGCCAAATGACAGGGAACAGAGTCCCATCAAACAGGCTTTTGAATCCTGCTGTTAGTCTGACAGGCTTTTATCAAAAACAACAGTACCCGAAACAGAGAGGACGAGAGGGAACAGGGATCACAACATGAGAGTGACAGTATCCCACTGCAGAAAACATTATAGCTTCATGTTTACAGCTTGCTGGAGTTAGAGATATCAGAGGCTATTTACAATTGTGGGCTTAACATGGAATCCTTGGTATACTGTTTCTCTTTGAAATAATGAATTGTCTGTCACACTTCACAGCCCCTTAAATATCTCATATATTAACTAACAAATGATTGGTTTATTAATTTAATCTTAATTTAAAGAAAGAGAAGTAACTTAATACAGTGTTTACTTCTTACCTCACCAATGCAGTGGTGGATCTAGGATATTTCTAAATCAGGGGCCCTGAAGGGGCCAAAACAAACAGAGGTTATGTACGGTTGCTGTTTGCATGACAAGTGGAGACCGAGTCGACCAGATATCTAATTAATATGCATTGCGTGGGATCACTGTCCTGTACTCATTTCATTGACTTTTGACCTATTTTCCTGATTTAATCATATCATTTCAACATACTTGATCGTCAAACAAAGTGATGGCTGCTCTGCAACAGCTTTGCAGAGTAAATAGAAGCAAAGAACACATGCTCAGTCCTGAGTAAGTGATTTCATTAACTTGGCGATTCGCTTTCGGTCCAACTCCTCAGGTTCGCATCAAATGAAATTCCAATTGCCGTGATTGTCTGCCAAGTCCCCAGTTCACAACATATTTGCTATCATGAACTGAGCCACGGAGAGAAAAGATCTTCGACTTAACGGCGCTGGTGGTCGCTGGTTTTAAAGGGTGCAGGCAGGAGAGGGACGCTGGGAGAGGACTGATGGGGGCACAGAGGCCCTGATGCACTTCCTTTTAAATAGGGAGCTGCACATTAAGCTTTCATAGGCTTCCCACTGCGCCTCTTATGTAGCAATCTAGAGAGCGAAGCTGCACGCACACCATTACACACCCAATACACACACACACGCTGACTACACGTACACAATGGCTATGTGGGCCCATTATTCTGTTAGTTCTGTAAATGTTCCTGCTTTCAAGGGAAAATGATTCCCATGACTTCCTATACGTCCTATATATATAAAACAAACTGAAAAACTGTAAATCACCAATATTTTTTCGACATATCATGCTCAGCATTGTACGATGGACTTGCGTCATAACCTTCCTCTTACTGCTATTTGTTTGGCATTGTTTTTATTCACCAGGAGCAGCAGCCGGAGGACGCTCGCCCTCATATTCTGTATGGACGAGCTTGTCGCAGCTCAATCTGACAGCTATACAGAGTGAAGCACTTGTGTTGTCATGTTGTTTTGACTACACAGCTAACAGCAAGCCTTGAAGATGTACGGTGATAAAAAAACAACAACACTCACCAGAGACATTCAGTGTCGACTGATATGCCCTGACAAATGGGTTTTTCCGATTTGTGTTATTAAAGTTTGAGTCAGCTCGAGACACACAACCAGGACAAGTGTTTTGCCCAGCTTCTTGGTTGCCAGGGTGACGACTTGTCAGTCAAATGCACAACTTGTGTATCATTTCATGTGTTTATCTTTAAATCTGAATTTATATTCCGTTTCAGTACTCCGGCTTCCCTCACCACAAATTTGTAATCATCTTATAATTAAATATCTGGATTGTCAATATCTAGACTAGACTATCATTTCACTTCAGAGTATGTGTACTTATCTTGACCTTTTAAAATATGATGCTGTCGTGTTTGACTGTTCTATGTGCAACTGGATGCTTAAATTTCCCTCAGGATCAAGAAAGTATCCATCTATTTATCTGTCTGTCTGTCTGTCTGTCTGTCAGTCCTTCCTCATCCTTTGGCTGCCTGAGAAGAAGCTGCTCTGAGGATACGGTGGCGCTCTAAAAAGAACTGAAGTTTTAAAAAGAGGATGAAGTGCTCTGAAACAAGCAGCACCTGGTTACTCTGGTTTCCTCACACAGTCCAAAGACCAGCATGTCCGGTCAATTGGTGACTGCAGATTACCTGTAGGTGTGAATATGAGTGTGAATGGTCTCTACACGTCAGTCATGTGATAGACGGGTTATCTCTCCATCACCCAGTGTCAGCCAGCCCTAAAAATACATCATTGACAGACTCAATTTATCTTGTTAACGTCTTTTAGTCACTCCAAGCATCGATATCTAAAAAAGTATTATTCAGCCAAGGACTTCAGCCACCGACAAAAACTCTGACAGCTCATTATTAGCTTTGGCCATCAGCCACGCTTTCGGAATAGACGTCAGTCAAAATACTGGATGTCTCATTTTGGAATGAGGTCCTTTTTTTCGTAAGACCTCCTGAGAATTGAGGTCGTTCAGGAGAATCAAATATTAAAGCAGTGAAAGGCGTCGCGTCTCTTCACAGTCCACATCCCCTTTGTTTACAGAGGCTGGAATAACAGTGGCGGCATTTATTCCTTCTCACTGGGTGTTTTTCAGGGTCAGAGGTTCAGTCAGCTGAGTCCTCGGAATTCATATAGAGCAGGGCAAAAAAAATCCCTTGAGATTTTGAGGTATTGATTTGGAGACCAGCTAGGAGAGATGGATATACACACACACACACACACACACACAGACACACACACTCAGTCACTCTACTATGATATCAATATTTTTAAGGAGGCACAGAATTGAATTTCTGACATATCTACCATCAAAATGTGTTGCTGTTTAAAGAACAGGGGGACATCTCTATTAAAAATGTGCATTTACAATGTAGAATATATCAGATCATAGATATCTGCTCATTCAACAGACCAATCATACAACTTCTTCAAAAAACGTCAGTCACCACGGCCAGTCCAGTGGAAAAAGTCAGACTGCAGCACTGATGAATATTAGATCACCAGATATCACTAAAATCACTGCACCCTACATTACTTTTTTAGAATCGATTTGAGGAAAAATAACAAATTCTAACTACTGCACAAAAAAATCTAATAAGCTGCTGTTTGCAGTGTGTTGCTTAGCAGTGATAGTGAGATGTGTAGCTAGTGTGTGTGTGCGTGTGTGTGTGTGAACATGAGTCTCTATATGAGTGTGTGCATGTTTGTACAGACAGGTTAGCAAAGGAGTGTGTTTTCTCAGAACAGACAGCATCCAGGAGAGAGAGCTAATCCTGTAAGTCCAGACACGGAGACTGTGGCACGAACACACAGCCACTGCTGCAGAGAGATCTGCCAGAGCACCCCATGTCTCTCTCTGCTTCTCACTGAGTCTCTGCACTCCTGTTTTATTCATGTTCCTCCTGGAAAGGAGAAACACAAGATCAGGTGTCCGTGTGTGTGCACACGTGTGTATGCTTCTGAGCCCAAGTGTACACAGGGTTTTGTGTGGGTTCATACACATGTGGCGTGTTGAAGACAACCTGCATACATCACCATAGGAATACACCTTGCTTCAGAAAATGGACTGAATGACCAGTGGTCCAAAAAAAAAAAAAAAAAACATGAATTCTTCAGAGGGGTTTTGTATTTGAATCCCTCAGGCTAAGCAGCATATGTGACCTTGCCACACAACTCCACCATCACCACACAAGCACCTTGCCACAGTGCATCTAAGACAAATGATGTTGTTTAAGGTAACGCTTGGTTTAACCGACTTGGCAGACCCAGTTCTGCGTTTTCCATGGCTTGCCGTGGTGCTGTGGGACTGCTCTGGTGTTAAGTGCTGCAACATCAGTTTATAGAGGAAAAACTGAAAGGCCATATATAGAGCCACAGACAGACTTAGACTAAGTCAGCGAGACAGAAGTGCAGGGAGAGAAATGAGCAAAAGAGGCACGAAAAAAAGATGCAGAGAACGAATCGAGGACTCGGAGTGAGGGAGTGAGAGAGGCGGAGAGAGAGAATTAGCAAGCAAGTGGGGAGGGGAGAGCGAGGTCCCCACTGAGCGGTGGCTGTTGAGTGAATTTATTTGTGCTGTGGCCTCTCTAGTGAATCCCGTGAATGGGAGTAAATAGACAGCAGGCCCTACGGGGTGGCCTCGCCTCACATCAGCTGGTGAATGTAAGAGAGGAGGAGGATGGCGACGGTACAAGAGAACTAACAGGTTCACAGGCAGAGGAGACGCAACAGCACAGCACAGCACAACACCAGTATGTCAGCACAGAAGATGAAAACACAAGTTAGTGTCTCGCGATGACAACAGTGAAAACACAACATGGCGGGAGATTTGTAAAGAAGCACATTTACACAGTCGACAGTTGTAGACATTAATTGAACAAGAATATTTTTTAAATGGTGAACTGAATTTGTTTTTGGAGTATCTGGCTAGTTGCTTTTTGGGGTGTTTGCCAGTGTACAGCAGCCTCTGTAAAAGCAGTTACTAAGCACGTTCATCAGGACTGAGCAGGCTTAGTGTGTGAATGAGGGTTGATTATTGTGATTGCACAAAGAAAAGGCAATTTACTCCCATGCATGCCCGCCACAGCTAAAGCCGAACACCATGCCGAGGTCTCACTGGCTAAATTGCTAAGAAGTTGGAATTGGGGGGATTTTGATGGTCCATTAATCGACAGGGGGTATCCCAATGGCGTTCTGTGATTGTGAATGCTACATAAGAAGATTGACCCCGTGTGCCAGACACTCGTCACTTATTTAACATTTTAATCTTGACAGTTAAAAACAGTTATTTGTTAATATTAAAAACGTGCATTCTTAGCTGTACCAGTCACAAAACAGCTATGCTATTATTATAATAGTCTTACAGAGGTGTATCGCAAACGCAAAGTTGACTTAACGTGCTCCTGTGCATGTGCTGCAGAGAGTTGTGGATGAGATTTCAAGAGCAGCAAAGATGTGCACTGTTTATCAAGTCTCAATCACTGAAGACAAACTGACCTGATCATATAAAACGCAGCAGTGAGCATTGTAATTATTGACAGTAATGAATCTCAGGCCCCAGCATCATAACAATCTTCTTCCTCTGTTGTCATCAACAAAGTCACAGTCTACCAATGTGATATCGTTTTGTCATTTGGCCATGTGTGTGTGTGTCTGTGTGTGTATGGATTATAATTACCATATAAATCCTGCCAAATAGCCCAGCCCCTACACTGTCCACATAAAGCCAACCCTTGGCTATACCCCAACAATAATGCATGATGTAGTTTTTAAGTTTGCATGGCAGATTTTATTGGCACCCCCCTCACGGCGCCGCTCTGTCCTGGTCTTCTCTGTGTTTATAACACACTTTGTCCGAGGTGGCTGCCCATGCCTGTGTGACCAAGTGACTGACAGGCGACAGGTCCTCTCTCTTTCTCTGAGTGTGAGGGTGTGTGTGACTGAGGAAGACTATGTGAGAGTGAGAACTGGCCTTACTCTCACATTTGCTCTCTGTGTCCATGTCCCTGTCTGCCTCTATCTGTCCACCTGTCTACCACCACTTCAACACCCTCTCTGAACAACAACACACGCACAAACCCTGAAGCTGAAACAGTGAAAACAAAAAATGAAACGCCCACCAGTCCCCATTCTTTCACTCTTCCTCACTCGTCCATAGATGCGTCTGTTTGAATATAATGCCATAGAGGGTAAATGTGTGATATAAGCTATATAGTGTGTCATTGGTGAATCTGTGTGTGTGCTACTTCTAAGGAACTGTGTGATGGATGACCGCTGGATGACACCAAGGACGACAAAGAAGAGAAATCCGATGGATGTGTTATCTGTCGGATCTAGCATCTAGGGCTAGTTCAGCATGAATGTGCATGCGTGTGTGTGCGTGTGTGTGTGTGTGTGTGTGTGTGTGTGCGTGTGTGCGTGCGCGTGTGTGTGTGCGTAAACAAATAAAAGGTGTTTATGTCAGTGAGAGTCTGGTTCTGTGTCAGCTGGCATAGACGAGCGTGGCATTAGGATTTTCAGATTAAGCTAATCTAAGGGCAGCCATTCTCTCTAGCTGCCAGCTCAGTTACATTTCTGCGACATGTAATAGACTGTCGTACTGTATCTAACTAAGAAAAGAGGGAAACATGTGTGTGGGTGTATGGGTGTGTGTGAGTGTGTGTGTGTGTGTGTGTGTGTGTGTGTGTGTGTGTGCGCTCTGCATTTTGTCCTGCTTTAGGCCAGTGTGTACCCAGGATATAGTGGACAGCGTCTTGCGCGGCCTTCTCATCCATCTTCGTCAGAGTCATCGTCTCAGACAGCTGTTTCACAGCCCAGCACTCACAGAAAGCTCCACTCACCCACCTGCTCTCTTCCTCCCTCACACACACACACACACACACACACACAGGCGTAGGACAGCTATTTGTTCTAATGCAACAGACCCACTCAGCCAACAGTCCCTGTAACCTTGTCCTAGCTCTCACAGTGTGTGCGCATCTGCATGTTGATCCAAGGGCCAGATGCTTATCGCTTCCATCACATTAGTAAACTGTTGATGATCTATTTTAATTTCGCAATGGGAGGAAGTAAACTTTATTTTCCTTTGCCTTCTACTCTCACACGACTGTTTCCCTACAGTCCTAAATCAATGCAGTAATCTAGTCTCTAGATGCAACACGGAGCCTCTGCTTCCTCCATCTCGTACATGCATTATTACTATCCGCCTTGTGCTGACACCACAGAAACAGCATAAGCGTAACTATTAAGCCATGCGATGTGAGAGAAAGACTGGAGGGAAAATCAATGAGAAGAGAACAAAAAAAAAGAGAGATGGTAAATGTTTGCATGCGTGCCGTGTCTACGGAGAGCAAGTGAGGGAGAGTGGGCACAGTATGTAACATTTGTTGGATAAAGATTAGTGTGAGTCTCTAAGTGTTGAATAAAGAGATTGAATAAAGAATAAAGAGAGTCAGTGGATTAAGGCCCAGCAGCCAGACGGGTAAACTGAGATTAGCCCACACTTAAAGGTCACCCAGCTTTACAGGAAAAAATGAGCAATTCCTTGGGGGGAAGAATAACGCAGCACTGGGAAATTAATCTGCAACATTTTCAATGTTTAAAATACATTAGATATTCTACGTTTAACAGTAGTGAGGTTGATCTCTCATGACATGTTCCATCTTTGAACAAGACTAATGTGATAGAAGCTGAGCAGAGACAGGGGTCAGGGACAGCTCTCATTTCCCTTCTATCTCTTGTGCTCACCATGTCCACGCTAATTAGATAGTAGTGCATGACCAGCGCTATTACTTTCTTTATTTAGATCATAGAGGAATAGCAACGACAGACACACACACACACACACACACACACACACACACACACACACACACACACACACTTGCCCTGATGGTACTCTATAGAATACTTTAAGATTAACGTAAAAAGATCTGACTTGCTAAAACATCTAATGAGTGCCCCACTGCTTGAATCTGTAATATGGACAGCTTAGTCTGTCATTTTGGGATGCCAGCCATTTATTTAAAAAAATTCCCCTGGCAAGGGAATTCAGTTTGCTAATTATTTAGGATTTTCCTTCATGGGCTGTTTTTTAATAACTGCTTCTCAAAGCATCCCTGACAGCTGCAGACAAACATGTTCCCATGTCTGGCTGCACACATTTATTTATTTATATACTTCCATTTTGAAATAGGATCCTTTTTTTATTTTCCAATCAACTAAATAATAAGTAATGCATCATCAATCGGATGACGTGAGGGTTTGTAAGATTGTCATAAAAAATGTAATTATTAATCATTATGGTCGAGATTTACACAATGATGTCCTTGGACAGCAATAAAAGACTATAATGGCACTAGAGCAGCAGCAGTAGAGTGTATACCACCACCGAGGCCCCTAAATCCAACAAGCTGCATTTGTCCCAACCTCACAATGTTAAAGGAAGTTTTTGAAAAATCCTGGAAAAAACAAAATCTCCTTGGTGCTGGTAAATGCTTAACTACATTGTCTTATCAGATTGAATATTTTTTCTAATGACATATACAAAAAGCTAGAACTCTTAAATAGCTACGCATGTTTACTAATTGAAAATGTTACATTTTTTAAGAAGGAAAAGTGACTCAGGTCCATTGCTCTCTCAAAGCAGGGTCTGGGAATCCCCTGGCTCCCTGCAGTTAACTACATAATATCCATTGAACATTGATGTGTTTCCAAAAGTGCAACCTTGTGGAGAACGTTATTGTTTGAAATGAGACTTGCCTGGGGTAACTAAAGGAGCCACTGTATGTGTATATCCGCTACTTCACTAGGACATGTGTGACTGCAATTGTAACAGGAACTGATCCAAATAAAGGCAAATGAAAAGGGTCAATATACCGATGGGGCGGTCTACTAATCTTCAAGGAAAAAGTGTGGCGTGCAGCCTCACAGCAACTGCAAGAGCCAAGTCAAACAGTTTGTGGTGTGACGAGCAAACACATAAATCACATAACCCACTTCAAAGTAAGCCCCGGCAATACAATACAACAGAGCTCAATTTATAGACAGGACATGGCTTACGATCAGACCATGGGAAAGTCCACCTGCAACGGTCTATTGCACCGCTCGGCCGATAAAGGGACTCGCCGATGTGGTTGAATTGCCTGGTGATGTACCTCTGCACGGGAAGGTGTGGTCGTAATGTTCCAAGTTGAATGACTGCTGGACATTTTCCCCTTGTTCCTTTTTTTTTTCATTTCTTGTGATGCGAATCAGGTTGGAGCTGTCGATGGGCAAAACACTAGATTGTGTTTCATGAGCTGGAAAGCGAAACATATTCAAGACCAAGTGTCATGGGTTTCCTCGCAGCTTTCAACATTAAAGTGAATCTCTGCTCCGTTTTTAGAGATGGAAAAAATCAACACAATAAGAATCGGTTGCTATGGTCGGATATAGGGCAGGGGGCGAAAGTTCTCCTGAACATCGGCAAACTGATTTTCACTTAAAAGGTGCCAAGTGGAGCTTTTGAACGCTACTGGCGATGCACAGCAAGGCAGTGTTTTGATGAGTGGGTGTCCATTTCGTTCTGTGGCACAAACACATGCAGATGAAAAACGCATGCCAAATGTTTTATGCGATAAAAATATATTCATTGTTTGCGACACCTTTTTGAATCACACAAGGTGTCTTGGATTTGAAGCAAAACTTCTACTGTCAGAGAAACTGTACAATGGCAGCGGTTATAAAAGCTGCATGCACAGTATGAAGCCAGTATCAGACGAAAGGTATCATTCGGGATTTTAACACAAATTGAAGTCTACCTGGTAAATTACTGTACATCTTACAGTCTCCCTGTGTTTTAATCACCATCCTCGTATATCACTGTATAGCATCACATCGCAACATAACTACAGCAGAAGCAACATTTTGAGTTAAAGTTAGGGTTGGTAATCCTGGAAAAGCTAGCAAGAGCAGGCTACACTTCGGAAATTTGCAACCGATACATCCTAGCCCCTCCTTGTTGCCCTTTTTTAAAAACTACAACAAAAACATGCCTGAAAACTGTTTTAAGGTGATTTTTCCATGACTTGCTCTCTAACGTCTGGCCATCATCTCTGCTTGAGAGGTTTACTATGTCTCTTTGTCCGGCTTTTATTTCAATAAATACAATAAAAAGAAACAGCTTACCAACCCTTGCTTTAAGTTATTAATTTGTTTCTAAGTTTAAATTTAAGAGTTTAGATCTTATAGTACAAAAAATATATCTTACTTCGACCCAAGGCTAAAGCTTATCTTAGACAACCTGTAGACCACGGTGTTCATGGTGAGAGCAAACAAGGAACCAAGTAGCTTCTTATGTGAAATTGAAAGCGATTATTTTCTTAAATATTAATTCATCATTGTCAAATTAGGACAAAAAGTCCACTGCTTATACGAAAGTACATCTTCTAACACATAACCATATGTTCCTTGACCTAAATAAATACAATTGTGCCTAAACATGCAGCAAAAAAAAAAACATGGCCGTTCCATAACCTCACCATTGGTTATTGTTCCTATGACAACAAAAGTCCATATGCTCTCGCTGCTGATGGGAACAAAATGCTTCTATAGGTTGAAGGACAGATTGGTTACACAACGGGCGACAGGTATTTGCATAATATTTGTTGTTGCATGAATCGTGTGGAGGAAGCACTGAGTTGTGAGTGACTGAGAGACACTGACTCACAACAGAGGAGAGGAGCAGTTTGTGACCCAGAGACAGATGTGAAAGAGGATCGAGGTATAAAATACAGTGGGATCCAAAAGTCTGAGAACTCTGTCTGAGACGTCAAAGACCATGACGACTGTACCTGAAAATATGTTAAAGTGCAGCACTTTGAGTGGCGCTAAGTGAAGATGATTATACATCATGTACTACAACATAAAGACTAATAAGTATGTTCTTAAAAAAGCTATAGAGGAATGTGCAAAAAAGGATATTAAAAGCTGAAACACTGGATAGAGGAGAGGCATTAACAGGAATTCTCAGCCTGTGACAAAATTGTTCTCTATCCCATTCCAGCTTTTTGCAAACACACACACACACACACACAAACACGGGCACACAAAAGCACACAGCCTAGTACACACAAGCACAGTGAGAAGCCCCCTGGTGGATCTAATTGAAGAGATTAGATGTTATCCTGTTATATCCCAGCCAATTTCAGCCCATAGCCAAAAGTAATGCCTGAGAATTCAAGGGTTACAGCAACCTCCACACAGCATCGCTGTTCCCTTGGAAACAACCGCAAGACAGTCTATAACCACCAACCTAATAAACACTCGGTGACTCTAACTTTCTCTCTTTTTTCTCTAGACCTTTTCCTCCGTCGATGTCTCATGTTTGTCTGTTTTTCATTTACCCGTTTCAAATGGGTGAATTGACTTTCTTTGCATCTTTTCCCATAGAACATACACACAGACGCACAAAGGTCACGCTCACTCGCAACAGATACATAGACTTGAGAAGGAAAGACAGTTCTCACGTGAGAGAGAGAGAGAGAGAACTGCATCACATGCCACTTGTTGGTAAATGCACAACTGCAACTGAGATGAGGTCTGACTTTCTGCGTGAACGGTAACCACTTCATGGACATAAGGTAAAGTGCTTCACAAAATTTGTCAGTGCAGCAACAGAGCTATTATGAGAAAAGTAAAACCAATTTTTGTCTATGTCATGAAATTATAGCATAAAAAAGTAGAATATGGCAAGCTGCCATAGTCTTGTACAGTTAACAAATGGGAAACACTGATCTGACATGGCCAGACAGGGTATTAGCCTTGGTGGAGGTATGTGGTCTCAGACTGCCCTTCAGGTTAGAGTGTAAAAATGCGTCCACTTCTAATAATTACCTTGTGTTTATCACTAATGACTCATCTGAGGCAAACATGTCTGCTTTTGTGTACGTGACTAGAAGAGTGTGGTCATGTGCAAACTGTGCATGTACCCATGACCTCTGAAGAGGAGGGAGAGTGAACGAGAGTCAGGGAGAGAGAGAGAGAGGAGCTGTGGGACAAAGTGTTGCTTCCTCACATAGTTGTGGGCGAGTTTCAACTGTATATGAGATATATTACCATCATATGTGTTTACTGATGAATAAGCTTCGTGTTGCAACTCCCACTCAGTGCGGGCTGAGATTTAAGCCCGGTCCCTTGTGCACCATCATGGGTTAAATTTAATCTGTGCACATAACCCGGGGGGGGGGGGGGGGTGTACCAAATGACCAATTAGTGTAATGAATGCACCCTAATGCTCTTGTTTGCATGCTGCAATAACAAAGGTTATGATCCCCTTGACACTACACACACACACACACATACATACACAGCAACACTCATTCAGACCTGCCTGCCTTGTGTTTGTTTACCCAACAGTTTAGCTCAACCTTCACATAACCCTCTTCAGTCGTCTATGACCTGGTAAAGGTCTCCTGGCATCCCCCCCCCTCCCCCAACTCTTAGACATCCTCCCTGCACATCTCATCTCATCTCCCGACTAATTCCTGTTACAATCTCAAAGTAAAAGACAGATTAATTGAGGATAGATAAATATAGACACATTTTAAATGGCACATTAATATATTCAGGGATTAACGTTTAATTTTCTATTGTAGGATGAAAGTGTGTTTCATGTAGGTCGGCTGAAGGTATTTTTATCAGCCGCATGTTACTACTCAGCCACTTTTTTTATTGAAATTGGTGGCTTTTGTTTGCTGGTATCTATAAAGACGGGCAGGCTTCAAAGGGAAAATGACCTTTAATGCTTGGTACTCCACACGCTGGCTTGTCGGGACACACTGACATTCACCGCAGGAATGTAATCAAGTTAAAGTGTCTGATTTAAAACTAACCACTGGCCTGTGTTTATAGAGGTTAAGACATTTCATAATTTACCTAAAGGGCCTCCTTGGTCTTATGGCAGGCAGGAGCGTCTCAGCATTTATCCTGCAGAGTGCATGTTTTAACGTACCCACTCATCACAAATCCAACCACTCTTGAAAATATTTTTAGAAAGTTTAACTTGAGGCAAGCCTCCACTTCCTGTGCTGGGTATTGGCCCAGCATTAGCACCGTGGGAGGGTGGAAATTATAATTTTTGGGCTCGCCAGTGGGCCTTCCTCTGAAATTTGGATAGAAGACGGGGGCTGTTGACAGTGGAACAGCCCACTCAGTTCAAATTTCTTTCACTTTTAATTCAGTGTTGAGGGGAAATGAACATGTCTCATAAATAAGGACGAAGAACATCTCACTCCGCAGAGAAAAATACTAAATAAAGACAAAGCACACAACATGGCTGCAATTCAGGCACGACATTTCTTTGACAGTGTAAAAGCATTCGCAGACTACAAGGTTAATATGCACGTAAATATGAATTGTTCAATCTTGTATTCAGTCAATACAAGCTTCCACATTAGCTTCCACATTGAGTAACCCAGACTGGGTTACTCAAGAAACAACTACGATCTTGGTGCGGCAGTTCTTCAAACTGTCCAATGGACATTCAGATAGGTGTCCAGTTTAAACACCAAGCGAGAGGTGAAGCTCGACAACTTCTCTTCTCTTTGTCATTAATGCTGCCAGGTTCATCTATTTTAGGTTGTTAAATTTAGTGAAATGTTCACCTGTTCATCATCGAATAGTGTAGACTCCATCTTTCTTTTCCAGAGGCGTGGTTATTTCCGATCTCTCTGATTTATCCACTGCCATTTATTTGTGTCACTTAAAACCAGATTTTCAGAGATTAAAAATACTGGCTGTGTCTTTAACTTCTCCTTATGCTCTTAGAGAAAGAACAATTCCCGATGTCATAAATTATGTTATAGGCTTTGATGTCAGTAAGTAAAAAAATGAAATTATGCACTGGATGAAAATAATATAATCTTTAAAATACAAAACAATTTAAATATTTTACCAAATTTTGTTTCAAAATGTATACTAATACTTAATAATAAAATGTAGCTCACCAGTACATATACAGACGTTTATATGAGTATACATATATGTAAGTAGAGTCAAGCTATTAGACTGCACTGTAATGAGGGCAAAAAGGCATAAAACTCCATCACCGTCATGGCAAATTCTATGATTACTATTGATGCTGCTCATCAGGGATCTGATTGCCGTGCCGGGAATGATTGGTTCTGTCTGGCAGGGAGTTCCATATATGTGGCTGCAGCCTCCTGTTACACTGTGCATGTGTGAGGTGATAGGAGGAGGGAGTGCTGCTGAGGTCGTCTTGTGATTAATGCTCCTATTTGCCACCGCTTCTCGCTTCTCAGCCCTTTCTCTGCCCAAGGTTAGTTGGAAATATCTTGTGTGATTCCTTAAGAATATTGGAACCATAACACACCGTGGCAGAGTGGTAAAAAAATACCCCGTGAGCTTAAGACTGTATTTTTTCACACATGAGCACGAACACACACAACCCAACCCCCCCCCCCCCCACACACACACACACACACACTAGATTTAAAGTATCCAGCAGAGTCAATTGATGTCAGTTGATTTACTGAGGAGCCCCAAAATTCTCCATCTTGATTTGTAACATTTCTCATTGTTGTGATACGTCACAAATATTCAGTTTACTGTTGCGATTTTCAAAAAGTTTTGACTGACAGAAACAGAAATGAGTGAATTTCACTTCTCTTATTTCCTTCATCATTTTTTTCCCAACCTCAAGCTTCCGACATGAGTACTGCGACACATGTGACCTATGCAGTCCTGTACCAGTCTCAAGGTTAATTGCTAAAGCATATGTCCGTGCCAGAGCCATATGTTGTGGCCATTAAAGCAGGGATCATTTCCAATTACTGACTATGGAGTAGTGATGGGTCAGAAATGAGTTTTCTTTTTTTAATTATTTGTAATAAGTAGACAATCTAAAAGTAATTGTCAACACCATCAATTCCACTCACCGAGACAATGAATCACCGCTTTTAATAACAGGCAAGTTTGTGTGGAAATAAACGACTTGAGATCAAACAATTTGCTTGGACGTCACAACCTCACCACATTTGCTCTTCACACAAACAGTGACTGGAACAGAAGACATACGGTCATGGTGGCTACAATTATCAGCAAAGTCAACCTGAAACTTTCCCAAACACACAAACATAGAAACCACAAGAAGCGAGTCAGAAAACAAACACATCATAACAGAAACAACAACAAAAACATGGACATTTAAACCGACAGTCAACATTCCCATGAGCCCTTGAACGCTGTACAAAGTCAATGCTCATATACTATTGAGGCTGAGTAATGATTTCAGGACATGCAAAATGATTAATGTTCGGTAAAATCAATTGATTCTCAAACTGGTAAAAAAATGTCCATATGTCTTCACCATTCAGAGAACCACCAGCTCCATTATGACAAGTAAAACAATTCTGCTGCTTCATGGTACACAGCACAACCAGTGGTTCCCAGTGCTACTGTATCCAATAAGGATGTGACTAGGGTACACTTCAAGAGATGAAAAGAGCTTTGATATGAAGTTTAAAATCATAACGCCAGCAAAATAAAACAATTAAAAAAACATACTCCGCAGTTTAACCTTGAAAAAATGAATAAAAAAAAACAACTGTTATATCCCACAAAATGCCGTAGCGTGAATAAATCACCCGCTAATTAAGTTGCCTATCATCATCCGTCATCTGTCACACGGGGTTGTATCTTTTTCCGCCACATTATCATGTAAATTAACGACTCCTCAATCAATTAACACACAGATCCTTCTCAGTTAGTGCGTTAGATAATCAGAGATAATAGGAATTATAAAAAAACGCATGATGCACACAACTGTTGCATTTGGAAGCAGGGACGTTTTGAAAAGTCCCCCTCCAGTGGCCGGATTTCAGGCTTTTCTCAATAATGTCAAATAGAGAAGTCTCCTTAAACTAGCCATCTATGTGCATGTAATCATTATGTGCACACACTCTCTGTTAGCCAGCCTTAACGAGTGCCTGCCCGCACACACACACACTTTCTAAACTCCTGACAGACTGTATGCAGTGTCACGCTCACTTACTTTGCAGAGCAATTTGAAGAGAAATACATTTTCCCAGAGGTTTCGACTGGGTTTATCTCTCTCTCCCTCTCTCTCTCTTTGTACCAACACCTCTCGCTGTTTCTGCCTGATGACAGCGTGATTATGCAGAAACCGTGAGAAAGACAAGAGGTAGGAAAATTGATATTAATAACTGTGATTTGGCTGGCAGCAGCAGCTCGCCCGGCTATTTCCACATTTTGTTTATATTTGTGACATTCTGAAAAATGAACACTTACTGACTTGAAGAGAAAAGTGGATTCAAGGGAAATTGCAGTTGTGCGCAATAATCACGGCTAATATTCCGCAGGATTTGTCATCTGAACAATGGGGGAACTGTTGTTGTGGCTCCAAAAAACATGACTATGATACGATACCTACCTAAACATTGTGATAGCAACACTGAAATAATAACATAAGAATGTTCTCATTGACTTTCATTTGACAAAAAATGTCATTTTGGACCCAGCGAACCCGGGACAGGTTGGACGAAAACCTTGAAGAGATATTGGTTCGGTCACATTTACTGAGTTGCTTGATATTGTTGCACTGTGTCTGCTGCACACATGCACTGGTATATCAATTATATATTCTATATGAAGTCTTTGGGACCTCTTCAGAATGGTTTATAATATATATCCAAAATATTTCTCTCTGTTCTACATGCCTCCAATCGAAAACAGAATGCCTGTGGAGTTTGGTTGGGGCGCGTCTACTTTTCTCTCAGCTAGGTTGGCTTCAGACCTTTTTGTTGTTCAGGTTATCGGACGTTGCAACATAAATATTAAATAAAGTACACAGAGGAGGATGGAGACAGACACACTGTCCTTGACCTGATGCATCGTGTCCTGTCCTTGTGTTGTCGCTGTCTAAACACTGGGCCTAAACGTCTGCTCCAGTTTGAGCTGATACACTGAGATCATTGTTTGTATGTACAGGCACTTTCGAGCACACACAGATTGTCATACAGTGACCGACTAAGGACATTGATGAAGAGACACGTTCGACAAATTAACACACAAATCAAGCCGCACCAAATAATCAGACTAGTATGAAGTCAAACTAACAAAAGCCGAAACAAAGCGTGGCCCGGCAGGCCTCGGCTCTGAGGCAAACAGGAGCCTCAAGCACGGCAGGTCATTAAGGAAACAACTGAGTTTAACAGCTTGCTCCATTTTCAAGGCATTTCACTTCATGTTTGCCAATAAGCAAACAGTCTTAAGTGGGAACCACAAATGCACCGAAAAAAGAGCACAGAGGCTTGCCACTGTGTCTACTGCGCAAACACACACACACACACACACACACACGTACAGTATATGCACAGCAGAATGTAAATGAGAAGATGAGATGATAAATACTGGGAGAATGGAGGCATCATTAATCTTTGAGGAGATGAGGTGTAGTAATTAAGGTTGCTGACACATGGCAGACTCCCATAGGGAGGCTGTGACAGAGTCAGACAGGGGAACAACAAGCTTCTCTCCCCTTGCCCACCACCCTCTTAGTGGGGTGCTGAGGTGAGCCTTCACTGTTTGGCAGCGTGGCTGACACGTCGCCTCTGCTCGGCTCCTCTCGCCTTCCCAGACTCATTAAGAGAATTTTAATTTCTGTGACCCTTCTCCATAACCTGTACAGATATGCAGCACAAAAGGATTTATCTGCTATGGAGCACTAATGTAGCAACGGAGCAACAAGTGGCATTTAAAGAATGACATAATGTAGAGTAGAACGGCACTCAGTAGAGTGCACACCTCCACCGAGGCCTTTCTGTCTCCTTATGTAACCACATTTAAATTCCAGATTTTCCTTTGAATCTGCACCAAATTGCAAACAATCAAAAAAAAAAACATTCCCCTACACATGTCTGATTTATTTCACCAAGATCCAGGAGGAATTATCTGAGAAACCAAGAAAATGTTGTCTTTCTTTGTTTAATTGAAGGAAGTCCAGATTTGGATCAATTATTATACTGTGTAAGTCTGAATAACCTTATCTCAGCCTGAATGACAAAACATTGAGCTTGGAGGAAAGATTTTGTTTTTGTTTCTCTCTTTCCTCTGTGGTGTTGTCTTCACTTCTCCGCCTTCTCCTGCTATAAATATTCATAAGACTTTCATATCACTGAAGAGAAAACAAACACATGCACACCTGTCTCTGCTGCTCGGATTCCTCTTACTGTCTCAACTACACTGGCAAACATCTGTCCAGACAAGATGAATTGAAATAGTTTACATCTTTGAAAAATAGAGTTTACTTTCAAATAACAATGCACGACACTATTGTCCAAGTAAAAGTACATTTTCAAAAAGTATTATTATCCTTATAATTCCACATCTGCGTGGGACAAGTGATAATGAGAAGGTCTCAAGTTATTTTGGGCAACATTGATTTATTATAATCCACACAGTGGAGCACAAATTAGCATAGCTTGGGAAAAAAATAGATTTGAGCACTGAACACTGTCTTCACTGGACGCTTGTGATTGACATGTTCAATGTGATTTGCACTTATAAATCAAACAAGTGTGACTCGCTTGTTACTCACTGGATATACGCGCACGGTGCCAGCGCAGCATCTAACGTGCCTGCTGGAGTCCACTCAAACAGAGGAAATAATCTTCATGTTTTCACTGGCGCTACTGTGTGTTGATTGGCAAATGCTTTGCTTGACTTATTCAGTGATGTTTGCTTGTCAGCGTAGGAGATGTTGCTGTTTTTGTTGTGTTATCAAACACGTACGCAACACAAAACAGTCTGGCTTTGTGGAGGTGTGCTGCTGCAGAAAATGTTGAACTCCCCCCAGGCTCTGGCTGTGCTTCCGCAGCGTATCGCCCTCTTGTTGACGCGGATAATTTATTTAATAATTATATTATTATGGTTAATCAACTCTGGTAGTATTCAACATGGGCCTTATTTTCAAGGTTTTTGTTAAAGGATAATTGATTATGTTCATTATTCCCTCGTGATCTGTGGAGAGTAATTAACACAGATGTTTCCTCTCACCTACATTAATGCTACTTCTAACATGAGTCTTGCCAGTAGCTTATTCAAAAATTCTGATGTTGGTGGTCTCACCTGCTTCTTGTGACTAAAATAATGGATTTAACATCTTATTGTTCATTTTTTAGGGATCACACATCTCAGGTTATTAACCCTCAAGTTCCCCACAGATCTCTCAAGACACTTTACCGAAAGCTTTTTGGTAAATTGTCTAAACTGATACAAAAGGGACATCATCAAATTATTCTAAACATCAGGGAATCTATTTCAACAATCTACCTTCATGGTGCAAAGCAATTGGTGCCAGCATCTTTGTGTCTGAATGTTTAAATGTAGAAACAAACCAGCGCTGTAGGTTCAATAGGGTTTACTTTGTCTATTAATTAGTCACGGGCAAAGACATGCAATAATAAAATGTGTACTTACACCTTGAGTATTATCTTAATGGCAGAACAAGGTAAAGAAGAAAAGGAATTGTCTACTTCTCTGCAGAGGAAACTTTGTACACAAGCACATCATCTGTGTGTGTGTATGTGAATGGGACATTCCACAGCCTCAGGATAGCAGTGAAAGTACATTTGCTATTTAAACAAGTTGGGCAGTGGAAGGGGAAAATGATAAATGCAAATAGTAAAGACATTCCGGCCAAGCTTGATGTCACTGTTGGCCCAGACATGACCCCATGATCCAAACTTTAAAGACTTCCTCAAAGCTCTTTTCAACTTTTGCGAGCTGCACATTCACCTTCTCTGGTAGCTACCATTTTTTACGTGCTGCTTTTTGGTCCAAAAGAAAAGTATTTCTTCATCCTCTCAGACAAACTAGCAGCAAGAAACCTTATATCTTAACCCAATGACCACATTTTATCTTCTGACATTTTATCATACATTACAAAAAAAGAAATTCAGATAAAGGTTTTGCTGAGATAAGACTGCTCTGCCGGGACACGGCTGCATACTGACCCGCTGGTCATCTCAGCAGCTGGTCTCACCCGGCTGCTGGTTTCCTGTCTGTATAGCAAGATATAAAGGTTCTAACTTCTGAGGATGCTGGAGCAACTTTCCAAACTGCTGGCTTTTTGCTTTCCTAAAGAAATATAAAAATTCAATAAGAGCCTTTTAACCTAAACAAATCTTTTCTACAAGAAAAAGGTGATAAAAGAAAGCGCACTTCCACTCTAAAATGGAAATACGAGTACACGATAACATGCAGAAGATACTAGTTCGGGCAAAGACTAAGGTGAATGGATTCAAAGATTCAGTCGTGAATGTAATGAGGTACCAGGTCGGACTCAGGCAATTCCATACGTCCAATCGCCCAACCCTACGATCCAGAGCACGAGTGATCAGAGCTCCATCTCAAAGATTCAGACTGTACAGTCTGGAAGCAAGAAAGCAATGAAAACCCTTTCTCATGAGAACAGTCCCACTAAACATGTCACAATCCCCCATGCCCCACATCACTAGTTTCATGCTCAGATAAATCCAATCTATCATAATTACATGGATGTCTGCCTATATTGATCACATATTAGTCAGGCAAGACTGACAGTGAGCAGCGAAATTAAAATAGATGTGTGACTACCAGGCAGGAGCTAAGGGACTTCTACTCCACTTTGGCTGAGTAGCTCACGAGTCTACAAGCCTCTAAGTGTCACTTTGATAGATCTCTTGCCCGCCCGCTCTCTCTCCCTCGCACACTCACACTGATTCACTGGTATGTGTAACCTGACAGGTCGGATGGATGTAGAACATAATAGAAATCGCACAATCAAACAGATTCAATTATCGATTTATGTCTTATACTTTTGATCGTTTAGCTCCAGTGTGGTTCAACCGTAGTGTTTGTCTTTGTTGCCAGTACTGTAGGGAAAGATGACGGCTCCACACAAACAAACAAACCTCCTTAAGTTTCTTGGTCCTGTACCAAGATTCACAGTGACAAGTTGAGTTAAACTAGAATGGCACTCAGTAGAGCACAGACCTCCACCAAGGCGGAACAGTCCCTTTATGAAACCACATTTAAATTCACTACATCACGATATTTGTTTGGATTTGCACCAAATTGCACAAACTCGTTACTCGTTCCTTATTCTCTGGAAAAGACAATTTTGAGTTAAGAAAACAGAGCCGAAGTAAATTTTTGCAATTATTTATGAATGTTGCATCTTTCAGAAAATATGACAAGATGCTTAAAAAAGAAAAGTACAAAAGATCAATGGCATCAAACAGATATGTTATAAACTCACATCCGCCAGATTGTTTAATCAAACAAAACAGAAAGTAAATTATATCAAAGCAACAAAGAGTAGACCCTGTGAAGCCAACCCATCGTCTCTATCCATCAATGAGGATCCTACGATCAGGATCAGGATCTTAGAACGGATGAACCCTAAGCTACTTGAAATAGTTTAGGATGTAACCAAATATGAGGACTGCATTGACAAACTACAGGTGGACACTAACCAGAACCTGATAAAGAAGGTTGGTAGGACTGTGATCCCAGTATCAATTGAGCCCTCTGACACTATTAACAGGTGAGTGACTGTTGTATCCATCCAGGGAAGAGGGATTACCCTTTGGCCTCTTTAGAAAACAACCCTGCCCGGTGTTGCAGGGCATAAGTCACCCAAACTCTACAATAAGTCTTCAACACCGGTAAAGGAGGAAAGGTCAGGATTCATGTGCGTGAACAATGTAGAAAATGTAACAAAAGAATCAGTGGTAAAAATGTGGCAAGGCCGGATACACAACACTGTAGTGCTCATTCTAAAATGAAGATTTAGGTAAAGGGGATCTTTGTGCAGCAGTCGAATATAAAAGTGATGTTTTCACTAGTGTGTTTCATCTAAATTGTTCGAAATGTTTTCTTTACCCTAGAAAGGGTCCTATTTATTTAAATACTTTATAGTGTTCCTATCTGAAGTAGTGTAGACGAGGCCTAAACCAAAGGTTTAACATGTGGCATTGATTATGTGAGAGAGCTGAATGTGCTTTTTAAGTTAAAAAAAAAATCCAAAATCTATGAGAATAAGAACAATCCTCTGTGTGATGTTTAAATTAAGAAAACCCTTAAACACCAGACGCCAAGTCGAGGGGAACTAAAATATCTAAAGCTGAGGAGGGGGAGTCACAGTTTAGCCAGCTGACTATGAAATGAAGACGTGTCTCTGCCCCACTGAGTGCATCATCATCATCATCATCATCATCATCATCATCATCATCAACCCAATCATAATGATCATCCTCATCAGAATGATTTAAAGTGTCACATTGTTTTCAACCTCTTCTGAAAGTGTCTCATCGTCACCAGTCTGACACCACGTCTGTACTTTTAACACTAGTTATTCTTGACATTTTATTTTTCTCAAATATTAATTCACTTGCTCTCTTCACTTTCCTCTCATATTGGCTCCGTTCCATCAAACCTCCCACCTAATTCTTCCCTCGCCGAAGGTGTCAGAGTGACTCCGTCATTCTCTGCGGAACAGCTGAGGCCTTAATGGACCCTAATGATGGGCTCAAAAAGAAGTGAGGGAAAGGCTGCGCGGTGCTGCCAGGGAGATGAGTGACTGGAGGAGGGAAGATGATAGCTGGGGCTGCGAAGAAGAGGTGAGAAAACACATTGACAGAGAAAGCATAGAATGGAAAGAATGTGTTGATGGGATTGAAGTGAACGTGAAGGAGGAGATCAGATAGATGTAAAGCAGGAGGGAGGGGCCAAGCCAACAGGGATAAGCTCGGTTGAGGGGAATTGTAATTGGTAACAGAAAAGACAAATAGAAACAGACAAGGCGATGGAGGGAGAGCGATAAAGAGAAAATGTAGATACCAAGAAACAACACACCTACAATGTTTGTAAATGACCAATAAAACAGTCCAACGGCTGTAAAAAATTGAGCTGCTTACAGGTCGGAAGCAGGAGGTTCAGTTACACGGCTCTTATAAAATAGCAGGAAGCAGAGAGAAGGCCCTGATGTCTGTGTTGTTCACCAAGTGTTAATGTGTTATCCATCCAAACAAGCACTGAGGCAACAGCCAGCTGGCCAGCCATGTTAGGGGCCTCACACGCAGCTTTCACCTCAGCAGCATATTGATGGCTGGGAGAGGAAAACAAAGTGTAAATGCAGCAGGTGTATGCACGATCACACACTGCACGCTGGCCAAAGCGCACGCACACACAAGCGCAGCCTGGTCCTGCACACTCACACACACACACATGAGGAGAAACAGTCAACATTAACCAATGTGTGTACTCACATACATCTGGAGGAAGGCAGAAGAGACGACACAAAAAACAGAGAGAGACGAGAGATGGAAGGAAGGAGGGAGTGGAGGGGGGGGGTGCGACTCCCCTCTGTCCATCTCTCATCTCCCAGTTAGCAGCAGACAGTTGTTCACTTAGTATGGGAGTCACACCCAGACATTGTCAGGCAGGGAACAGGGAAAAAGAATGAGGCCCCTTTTTAATGTTTTAAATGGCTCCTCCGTAGAGGTAAACATTCTGCAGCTGTTTGGATAAAACCACAAATGATTCTGGAGCCTGATATCTTGAAAATATATGAAGTAGCGGTTTAATAAGAAAGAGAACTTGATAAAAGATATGCATTCTATGTAAAAAAAATTATAATGCACAACATGGGACAAAAATGACCCATAGCGATTTCCTATGATAATTTATGCATGGCTGAGTGTTTCTTTTTTCAGAAGTTTACAGTGTTTCTTTAATATATTGTTCTTTATAACCAGAAATGATGTCCTCTTTCTTCTTTTATTTCTTCAAATAAAGGCGTTATCTGTGTTACTACATCAAGTTTGCACATGTTGGTGTGATTAAAGACTATGTTGGCTTTATGTATGAAAAGACATGTGAACGTTGAGGGGGGGGGGGGGGGGACCAGAGTTACTGAAAACAACAAACATGACAACAGTGAAGGAGGATGTGATAATGTATCCGTTAAGAAAAGAGGCAAAAGCAGCCATATTGTAAATGGCGAGATGTTTATGGCGAATTCTTTGTTGAAATGTTTTCCTCAAGTCTTACGGTCGTCTTGGCTACACTGCCCTCTCACTACATTTGATGGTACGGCTCCATTTGGTAATTTCAATCCATATCCTTTAGCTTTTAGAAGACCTGCAGGGAGTACGGACAGAAGGCTCCATCCATTTTCATGAATCTGACATTGAGCATAAAAGAGCCCTAACTAAGAAGCCCCGCTGTAATAACAATTTACTTAAAATAATCTTTGTAACAGTTATTTGGAACAACAGATAATACAACTCTTATTTCAAACAGATTTATTTTACCAATTTGTCACATACACACATATACCACTGACAACTGATAACAGATATTGAACTGTAGTCTATCTGTATTGAACTGTTTTGAACCTCCTCTTCCTGACTTCTCTGAATCTCACCTACAGGACCCGTTCATCGCACATTCAGAAGATTTTTATTCTGGATTTTGCAGACTTGCTGGACATGTAGCTCATCTATAGTGGCACAGGGATGAAGCAGTGCGCCCTCTGCGAGGAGCCAGGAATCACTCGCACACATGCCTGAGAGCCACCGTGTGGTCTGTTTCCGATCGCAAAACCCCGGCCCTCTTGTCATCAAACCATATGAAGCTGCGGAAATTCTCATATCTCCTGAGCCCCATGCTGGCCCTCTAAATTGGATTTTGCCGTGGATCCAGATACAGCTCCCGTGAGTCCACATCCAAGCTCTTACTCCCCCTCCCCCTGCAAGGAGGGTCAAACCAATAAAGTCCATGATTTTCATATTTTCCAAGGGATGTCTTCCCTTTCTATTTGCTGCTGTTGGTCTTCAGCCCCAAAAGTTAGTTTATGTTTTAATTTCCTAAATGATGTTGCCACTGATGATTATATTCCATCTTTTTGTGAAACAGGTCCTCTGCATCTCCTTAGCCCGTTATGACCCCTAGCGCTGCTCTGACTGGGCTGGGTGGGGGGTGATATTGCTCTAGTGGGATCAAATATCGAATAAGTCTTCTTCACATGGGAGTCATGAAATCCAAGAAAAATCCACATCTTCAGCTTCAGCTTGACCCTGTGGCCCAAAGTTTCTACACCTTAACAAGTCGTCTTTATTTCTCTCCACTGTCACAAAGTTTTATGAGAACTGTTGGGTTTCTCTATAATTTTTGATGATAAGATCATGTTTGATATAATAAAATTGAGAAATGAATCATAATTCTTCTTCTCACTGGATACTGGTGTCAAGGTACAAATATCAAAGGGAAAACAGACAAAGCCGGAAAGCTTTGTACTGATTGGGCGGCTGTACTTGAGGGTGGTCCTCCTCCAACCAGAGGTCGGCTGCTCGTTCGTATCCCTGCCCACGCCGAAGTGTCCTTGGGCAAGATGCTGAAACCTGACTGGCCCCTCACAAATGCACTAATTGGGATAAAGGCGTCATTTAAATGACATGTAATGTATAAAAATGTAACGATGATCAAAAGAAAAATAATTGATAAATACACTGAATGATGAAATTCATTAATTGCAAAGAATTGGAAAATATATTGCTTGGACTTTTCTCTCCTGATGAATCTGGTATGATCTGGGTCAGTGCAAGGTCTTTTAAGCACTAAATGGTTGGTTCAAATGAACACATATATTCCCACATGTGTCCGACGAGAGGAGAAAAGCACAAATGTTTTTTTTAGATTATGCAAAAACTGGCCGGCCTAGTTCCACACCCTTAGACACATGGCGTAGAAGGTGAGGGAGTGAATACAAAAATCGTACAGGCAGAAAAAAAAAGGGCCTCTGACAAATTCAATTTGCAAGGGCAAGAGCCAGCGAATGCAGACAGGCCTATATTAGTATTACTCATATGATAGAGCGGCCCATCCATCACACACACAGAAGAAAGTGTAGAGGAGATCAGACGAGAGGAAGGAGGAGGAGGTGGACATGAACAGAGGTGAGAACAATACATTTGAACAGCATCTCACTGGAACTTGACGGTGACTTTATGAGCGATATCTAGCACCCGGCACAATGATCACAAAGATTTGCTTGAGTCAGACTGACACAATTGTAGGGGTCATGTAGAGGCAGCGGAAACATGCAGTATTTCACTGTTAAAGGATAAATGACTGAGATAGGAGCTTCATCCGTACCTAGTGGGGGCATAACGCATATACACCATGTTCAGGGGCAGATGCAGAGGTGGGGGCAGGGGGGCATTCGCCCCAGCTTAAATCGAATCAGTCCATTCAGTAGTTTTAACACACGAGTCTTTAACTAACAATAGAATAATCATTTAAAAAACATATTCAATGATGTGTGAAGTAAATACTTAAATGTACACCTTACTGAATCAGGAATTGTGCATTGATGTTGGGCGTATAATTGGCCCTTCTGTGCGAACTGTGGCCCCCTTATGGCCCCTGATAAAGAAAAAAATCTTAGAGCTGCTGTTTCATGGAGGATGTCTCAGCCGTGTCAATGTATAACATGAGCACTTACAAAGCTTTGTGATGCAATGCAATGACATGTGTGATTTATTGCAATAAATACTATGTCTAAACCAGCACATTAATCGCATTGCTAATGCTTTGCTGTCTTGTCTCGAGTCAAATTAAAATATGAAAATATCACAGTAAAATTAGAAATGAAGGAGCCCCTCTAAAAACGCCTGTTAAACAAAAAGGCCAGATGAGGTAAATATAGAATGATGTGTGATATGCTTTGTTCCTTTTTACTTTCACATCATTTGTTCCACTCACATGATGTATGCTATTGTCATGGCTACCTACGCTCTACTTCACAGTGGGCGCAGAGCAAAAAGCTTGTCGTGTGAGCTCCTCGGGGGGGGGGGGGGTGCATGCCCGCATTTGCGTGGGTGTGCATTCATGTGTGTATCTATGCGTGTGTGACTGAATGTTTTCTTGACCTCTATCCTACTTTTAGGTCTAATTTCCACTCAGTGTGTCCTTAAACTCACCCCCACGTTTATTTCTGCTCTGCCTGGATGTTCTCACGATGCGTTTGTGACACAATATCTTGTTAAAAAAAAAAAAACGAAAATATGTCACGGCATGTGGACTTGCTTTTGCACATAATTAATGCATGAACGGATGATTAATGTTGCAATCAGCGAGAGAGAAACGGAAAAACACGAGACTCAGCCTGAGTGATGTTCTTCACTGTATGCCCTTGTGAATCCACCACAACCGACACACGCACGCACATGCAGACACACACATCCCTGCCGGTTAAGATTGCCTGGACACCCAAATGTCAAGGTCACCCTCAGAGTTCAAAAACCATCACTTTGTTTCTAAACCCGTCCTCAAATGAATCCTGATAGAAGTCCCTAATGCAATCAACCTCTTAGCCTCAATCCCAAACCTCCATTCACCCTGCGGGGCGATATGGGCACTGATGGGGCAGAGGACACTAACATCCCCCCTTAATGATTCATGAGACTGCACAAAGATAGAAATCAATAGAAAAAACGAAGGAAAAAAAAGTGTACAAGCCTGGGCACCCTTGTGCTGATATAGTTGAGGACAATTGTACGACTTTCATTCCTTTTTCCCTCCCGTAACACTTTCCTTAACCTCAGCCATTAAATGTTTTCTCCTCAACCTATCTCTAACCCTATCAGACTGCTCGCCTTTTTTTTCTTTTTTACATCAAAGCCTGGTAAATGGTGCTCACAAGTGCCAATTTCAGGGGGTTCTCTGATCTTCAAGTGTCACAGGACCCTTTTGGACCCGGTGAGATGGATGCAGCCGCGGAGGCCCGAAACATCACACGCACAGTCCATGCACAGATATCTGACAGCCGGGGTGTCATCCCTCCGTTTGAATGGAGTGTTTATTGACTCTCACTTTGGTCCGTGGTAAACCCTCCCGGGAGAGACGCTGCCCACTTCAGGTCAAACTCATATCAGCGTCGTGTTTGATCTCAGGTCCGTACAAAAGAAGGCAGCGCTGCCTGTGTGGTGAGATGCTTTGCAGGTACTTCAAGTTACGTAAAAACACACATTCTCCAGAGCTACAGCCTGGGGATGGGATTTTTTTCTTCTTCTCTCTGGCAGTAGAGGTTATTAATATCAAATTTGGGCGGCTCAGACTGAGTCTAATGGGACGTCATGAAAACGAACCACAAGAAAACATCAAGTGAAGCCAGATGATACTGTTGCTCTTTCTTCCAAAGT
This sequence comes from Platichthys flesus, assembly GCF_949316205.1. Classification (NCBI taxonomy): domain Eukaryota; kingdom Metazoa; phylum Chordata; class Actinopteri; order Pleuronectiformes; family Pleuronectidae; genus Platichthys; species Platichthys flesus. The sequence goes on along the minus strand of NC_084959.1, from coordinate 11,194,607 downwards.
AACAAGACTCAGCCAATCCCCTTGTTGGGTGTGTTGTAAGATGTTCTCTGATCCTCTAAGAGTTTGAAGTGTATTCCTAATGTATGTGTATGTGCGTGTAAGTGTGTGTGTGTAAGTGTTTGTGTGTGTCTTACAAGAGGGGGAGAAAGCAAAACCAACTAGTGTGCGTATGTGTTTTTTGTGTGTGTGCATGTTCATGAGTGTGGGTTTCTCATTTATGTGTTTTTGAGCCACTGGGCCCCATGAACGATCTAATACAGAGGCCGGGCTCTCGATTTGCGGTGTTTCTCAAGCCTATATTTAACAGCAACAAAGCCCAGACCCCGGACCACAGCTCCCTCCCACTCCCTCCCACTCAATCTAACTCCATTTTACATCCACGGAAAGACTCGAACTTTTATCTCCTGAAATTCATCTTGGAGACATATGGGCACATAAATAAGTGGAGGAAAGGGAATGTAGTCCTTCCTCTCTCTCTCTCCTTCTGTCACAAAATGATTTTATAGCCAAATATATAAAATCACAATGATTGTATATCCACGCAAAATGAATCAGCTGAAAAAACCTACCTTGAACTACACAGTTCTTTCCTTTAAGTAAAGAAAATACTGAAACTCACCACAGGAAAATGAGGAAATGTGAGACTTGTGAGAGAATGCAATAATGTACGGGGGAATTGTCAATGCTAATTAAAAAAAAGAAATTCTTTGCAAACTCTTGGGATGCCTTCACAGCTACCTTGGTAATCCGAAACTAAAATAACAGGTCCAAACCAATGGACCAAATTTTAGTCTGACTAAAACTGTCTTTTGAAAGTTGAGACAACATTTAACAACAAAGGAAGAAAACGAGGCGGAAGCAGCTCAAAGGATCACGCTGACATCAGACAAACTCCCATCTACAAACCAATCCATGTCTGGTAGATACATATCGGTGTCTCAGGATGTATGTAAGATGTACAAACTCTTTCGTGCACTCCCTGAATTGCAATGAAAATCCAGAACTGTCCAGATCAAATGTAAACATTGGAAACAAAGACTCGACCCTCCACGTGTAGAGCTGCCCTTCACTAAGCTGCTGTCCTGTTTTGCACTGACTGTTCTTTTTCCCATGAACCCTATTGGAGCTAAATTAAGGTTGTGGTTATTTTCAGGCATATTATCCGACTCCAAGTATTTTTACTGCAAGACAAAAAAATATATAATCATTTCACAATAACATAATAGAGGCTAATCAAGGAGACTGTGTGTCTTGAAGGTTTGAGGATTCCTTTCATCAATTTCAACCTGAAATACTATAGTTTTAGATTTTTATGATGGGCATGTATGTTTTACACTTGTGTTGCGGCTGGAATGTTTTTTTTGTTGCCCGTTACGCCTTCAGGTCTCCCGGACACCAGTAACGCCCCAGTTTGTGTCGGTTATTAAAGCAGCCAACATCGTACTGTGGCTTTCTGAGCCCTGTTATTGTCGACTCCTTCCATAGCTTGAGGTTAACCTCAAAGACATAATAACAGAAAAGTGGTTAAGTTCATACACACTGCTCACACGTCCCTCCTTCTCTTCTGTCTGATTTTCAATCTCTCTTCTCAAATGTCCCTTAGCCACATACATGCACAAAAGCGTATTCAGGCGGACACACACATGGATGCACACACCTCACACTGCGCGCTCCTAAGCGAGTAACTTAGCTTCATGCTCACGGAGGCATGTGAGAGAAAGAAGGGGACTGCAATATGTGTTCATGGAGTGTGCAGAAGTATCACAATCCCTCTTGATTTACAGAGTGATTCAAGTGTAGCCCACGACACTTAATGAGCTGGTTTTACTTTGCATATTGACATATGAACTCACTCAACTATTCAGCAATAACTCACATTTCATTAGAATTGAGTGAATTCCGTGTGTGTTTGTCCCTTTAGAGGTTACATACGACTTCAATGTATTTATTTTTTTCAGAAACAGGTCAGGCCAAGTGAAGGGTTATTTATCACAATTCTCCTCAGTGTCTTGGTGTTTACCCAGCCGATCACAGATTTGGGTCTATTTGATGTGTGTGTTGGTGCTTTGGTGGAGCCTAGAGGAGCCAACTGCTCCACTGGCTGAGGTCTTTCCAATAACCTGAAGGTTCGTGGGTGTTTTTGGAAGCGTTCGCTTGCATGTGCGCATTTGTCTTCCCGATCTGGCATCTAAAGGGATGTGACAGCTCCCGGGGGCTGCAATGGGGAGGCCAGGCAAGTCCTGAGCTTCCGTGGAGACTGTTTACACCTCGACGTGAGACACATCACACAAGGCAGGAAGAGAGGAAGGTGAAGTGGCACAGAGGGAGACGAGATTTGACAGCTTCGCAGAGTGTTCTTTGTGTGACTGTATCTGCTGTAACATAAAACAAAAGAAATGCGCAACGGCCCTCGCAAGTCTTTTCAGTGACTCCTGACAAGAGTAATTGTTCACTGGCCTGTGTAAATCAGGAGGAGATCACAGAGGATAGATTTTTACTTGACCGTCATTGGTCAGAATCTATGGGCTGAGGAGGAACAAGCCCTGCAGCCTCACACATACACTTTAACACAATTCAAGCATTCTTTTTAAATCATATGGAAACTCAATCTGCGCGTCGCAGATCATAAATACTTTATCAGCTCACAAGAAAAGACATAACATCTAGAAGTGCTTCGCCGCGTATTTAATTTGGGCGTGTCGTGTTATTCTGTGGCAGAAAATAAAACATTTTGCCAGGGCCATTCTTTTTTATGACGAGCCAAACCAGTAGTTCATGACTTCAGTAACCACTTTAGAAACAGGAGAAAACAGAAGGGTGGTCTTAACTGTGGGGGCAGACGTGGAGCCGTGATGAGCAATGCTTTGTTAATGCGGACCAGATGCATGTGTTTAGCTCCAGCATGGGTTCACTCCACCGCAGCCCCTTTGTGCAGGGCGGCTTCGCCTGCTGCAAGATCCAATAAAAGCAAACCGAGATGGGGCAACAGTTTTCTCTCTTTCGCCGATGGTTCATTTGTTGCTATTTCTGTAGTCAGGCTTGCGCTGCATGATCAAAAGTGCGGCTGCTTAATGTTTAACCAGAGACAGCTGGGTGGGTCTGCCCAACAACCGCTCCCTATTTGTGATGGAGCCTGTGTGCCTGTGTGTCTGGTGGAGAGCGAGAGGGTAGAATGAGGTTACGGAGGGTTGGCTGAGTCTGCTCCAGCAGCTTCATTAAACTGAATTTAGGAAGGAGACGGGTGGCTGATGAGAAAAAGAGCAGCCGATGTGAAAAAGAGCAGATTCAAAGTGCCAATGCAAGTGCACAAGAAATCTGTATCAACTAAACATGCATATTTTTGTATGTGTGCATGGTGGAATCAATTATGGGGCAGTGCCAACAAGTGGATGTCTGATTTATCTTAATCTCTCTCCCATTAGTATCTCAGTCAAGTGAAAATAGTCTCATCAGCCTTGAGCTGTCCTTTAATTTCTCCACTCTCGATTTCACTATTTGAAGTTTTTCGCTGTTTTACTTTAACCCTTAAAGTTTTTCTTGTTGGTTCAATTTTACAAACCTTAATTCTTTGAGTTTTAAGCCTGTTGTTCGGGTTGAAGAGCATCGAGGGCAAACACGTCAGTTCAACAAGTGCTTCCTGTTCACACACTCCACATGATGATGTAAAACCTAACATGTTGTTGATCTAAAAACAAGCTGCACATACATATCGAAGCGTCAGAAATCAAACATTCATGACACTTATCTCAGCAGGGGATAGAGTCATTACTGGTGGGCGTGGAGGACAGACGAGCAGTAACAGGGATTTACTGCATGTGTCAATTAGTAAGTTTATATGGACACCGATATTTTGACTATTGACCTTATTGAGAGTGTGACATTATTTTGATTATGATGTTAACATGACTAATGGCTAATAATCCATTCATATTCTTGACATGTTATACACATCATCTTTAGTCCACTACTGCTTACGTCTGGCAGTTTTAAACCCCCAACCTGTAAAAATGTAATGATCAAACCAACGGTATTTCTGTTAATTTTGCTAAAACTTAGCATCTGTAGTGTCAGGCAGTTTGTAACTCAGTCGGTAAATAATAATAATAATAATAATAATGGGACTAAGATCAGGATACTGCACAGGTCCTCATTATATTATTGCTTATTCTGAGTAAGGTAAGTACCTTATTCAGTTTACTCTAAATCAGAGACTGATTCAGACATATTGATATTAATAATGGAATATTGGTGTCCTTGTGAATGTGGTCACTAATCAGTGGCAACCTTGATCATGATTGTGGAGAATCTCCCTCTGAGAATAAATCTTGATATGTGAGTTGCTCATGTGCAGGCAGAAAAGTAGAATCACCTTAAATTGAACCTTAAATTCCTATTAACTTATTGGTGAGTGAAAAAATATTCAGCCTCTAGAATTCTCCTGCGACTCATTTGTAGAAAATCCTTGGTTGTGAAATTAGTTAAGGGTCACAGGTTGGATTAGGAGAAGCAAGAAATTAAACTAAAGTGCTATGCTCTCTAAATCACTGTGAATATGCGTGTGTTTAATAAATGTAATGACTGCGTTTTACCAAAAGCGGCATGTTTCAAAACTCTCAGTGGGGCATCGACATCAATAATAGTGCAAATGGTGATACTGGGAGAACAAATGATTTAATGGTGAAACCAGAGAGAAATTAAGAGGGCTGCGGCTTGGTTATTAAGAGGAGTAGAATGAGAAGGTGTCATGGAATTTAGTCTTGCAGGAATATCATGAGCCGCGAGAAAATAGAGAATTATAAGGAAGAATAAAGAGATTTGATTTGAAGATTAATACTTTTTCCATGTAATAAAAAAATGATCATCAAACAAATAATTATTAGAGAATTGTTAACATAATGAGAAACTTTCTGTGATGATCCTTACTTCTGCCAGTGATGCTCGTGCGCTCAGTTTAGCAGATGGCCCTCTTTACAGATGTAACTGCATCAGTGGTGTCTGGAATGTGTGTCTCTGATTACATCATTGTCCTGATTCAAAGTTGAATGAGTTTTAACATGATGCCTCCAGCTACAACTTTGGTAAAAGAAAGAGGCAGAGACGCAGAACTGAATGGTTATGAAATAATTGCAAGAAAAAGTAGAGCCGAAAAAAGATAACAAAAACGTGTAATGAACTGGATATATAAACGTCCTGAAAAAAACAAAACTCATTGTAGCTCACATTAGGTTTTTACACTCACATGGATGAATGTTAACTTTGTGGCCACAACAACCTTTGGTGACCCACGGTGATAAAGTTCACTAATTGAAATCTTTGGGCAGAATATATCAATTTATTTTATTTTATTCCCAGAGCTGATAGAATGGCAGATCTTGTAGATCCCAGTAAAGCTGCCACCAGGCATGTTGGACTGTTTGATTAACTTTGATCTTTTAAAAAGAAATGGGGGGGGGCTGGATCCAGACTTATATTTGCATCTCCACCAAATGCTGCACAATTACAAATGTCGGTCCCCTAAACTTGCCTGATCTTTTTCAATGAGATCCATAAATTATTCTCTGGGAAAATAACAAAAACTGTAGAAATCATAATCTTTATGTAATTAAGATTTATCTTTCCTTTTCTTAAATGTTAAACTGTCTCCTCATCCGATAGGAGATAAGACGACCTGACCTGTTTGCCACCATCAAAGTGTTGACAATGCATGACTCATTGTTAGATAGTGTGTGAGCCATCTATCCAGTATAAATCACAGATCTTCACTTTGCTCATTTTCACATCTGATGTTTGTGATGTGTTGTGAGTCCATCCGTGAAAAACAGTGTTGACTTTGCTCTTAATTAGACAGAAATTGTCACTTCTCTGATTCAGATCCAAGCTAAAATGTTCTTAGCTCTTCTTTAAGTCAGGCCCCACCCCTCCACAAACGTTCATGGAAATTGCCTGGGTAGATTTGTATGTAACAAACAAACCAACAAACACAGATGAAAACCTAACCCCATTGGTGGAGGTAAAAATAAGAAATTAAAAAAAAAGCTTCTCTTTTGTAGAACTGAAAAGCCCAGTCATCTTTCAAATGTGCATCTTCAGCTGGGGGATTGGGATTTGAGCCGATACAGTAGAAGTTTTAATCATGGAGCAGACAAAGTCTCGAGAGCACACAAAAGAGAGACAGGGAACAGTGTTTCTGCTAAACTCCTTTGCTTTTGGGCAGATTACATTGGCAGAAAGAAAAATGCAATAAAAGGGCCTCCTCGTGTCGACAAGGGTTTATGTTCTGACGGGATGTCAAACTGTGTGTTGTAAAAAATTGCCTGATGATCTCTATTGGTTAACCCATGTTCAAAGAAAGTCGACTACCCGGTTTCTGGTGTAAATGTGTCAGGCTCTCGGCTACAACGTCTGAGCTGCTATAAACCCCACTTCCTGTCAGTGATCGGACAGACCAGGTTGTACGTTTCGCTCGGGAGCTGAGGGGAAGATGATGAACTGCTTTGCTTTACACAGTCCTTCGCCTGCATGAATTCATTTGAGCCACTCGGATAAGTTTAAGATTTAATGGCGTACTCGAAAAGTTTCCAAAACGGGCTCGATGCGGACCTGTCATTGGCGCACAAATAATGACTCACTGATCCATAGCGCCTCAGGGTGGAGGTTTTCACCGTGCATTACCGACTCACCTAGAGAGAGAGAGAAAGAGAGAGAGAGAAAGGCAAAAAGAAGAGAGGAGACAAAGAAAAAGAAATACAAGAATTAGCACCTTCCGGCAACAAATTCCAGACAATTCCACCAAATTAATTTCTCCAGTGGATTTACCACCACTGTTTAATGTATGTATTGCACAGCTGCAACATTAGGTAATTATTTATTCTCCACATTATACATCCCTGTAGGTGCATTTATTGACGCATATACTTAAAGAGAGGAATCAATAAATGCATTCACACACACACACACACACACAGCAATAAGGTCTTCTTTCAGTCATAATGGAGAGTAAACCGAGAAGGAGGATCAGAGGAGAGACAATCCATCTCTTCCTGCTGATTGACTGATAGAGGTTATTGAGGGGGTGGAAAGTGTGCTTATTAGGAAAAAGAAAGGATGCATGTGTGTATATTTCGGTACAAAGATGAGTGCAAGTGGGCGGACGAGATCTTGGCATCCTGTGAAACGCTGCGAGATGTGCTCGTGTGTCTGTGATCCCTGGCAGCTCGGAAATTGCAAAGGAAGCCCCCGGTTTTCAGCTATTTAATTGTATCTGGCTGTATTTGCCGTCTATTGAAGACAGATTGAGGCGACGGGGTAAATGACAAGTCTCGCAAATCCATTAATGGTGTTTCTTAAAAGCCCCAGTTCCACTCCTGCAGTGTAAATGGCTTATGTGTGCATGTGTGTGAGGGCGTGAACGGGGGGAAAGAGAAAGGTGAGCGCGGACAGAGAGGGACGATGGGTAATGAGCCCTGGTCTGAAGTCAAAAGCAAAGTAGAAGCTCATCTCCTCCAATCGGACGACAGCAAAGCTAATGAGGCACAAGAGGGGATCCTTAAGAAAGCTCTGCATGGCGTTTTGCGCCAGCTGCTAGCTCGCACATTAGCTCGGGTCAATGACATAAAACCCAACATTAGACAGTCAAACTAGCCTCAGTGAACAAAGTGATCTTCAGCAGGTGGAGACCAGTTACTTTTCCTCAGTAAACCCATTAATCCCTCCGTGAATTGACTTAACATCACTGTGAGCAAACACACAGTCGCACCTCGCTTGGCTGGCGCCGCTGTGGCGTGACAAGCTTCACTCTATACCTGCTGCATGAAGCGGAGCAGTGCGCGTGTGTGTGTGTGTGTGTGTGTGTGTGTGTGTGTGTGTGTGTGTGTGAGCACACTGAGATAAAAACATGCTTATGTGTTAATGGATGCTTTACCGATCGAGACGTATATCTGGGATAAGTGCTGACAACGCCAAAGTGAGCACAACTGTGTGTGTTTCAGTGTTAGTTGTGTGCGTGTGCACCCAGCCCCTCGTGCGACCCCTCCCCGGCTCTCAGGAGCGTGTCGTGTCGTAATCCCAAGGCTCCCGGTTCGATCCCCGGCTCATGCAGAGAGTGTGCTGCTGAGTGTTCTTCAGCAAGAGGCTGAACCCCTGATGCGTTGTCAGTGTAAAAGTGTGCGAATGAGCCATACATTGTAAAGTGCTCTGTCGCCAGCCTAGAAAAGAGCTAAGCTACGTCTCAGCACATGTGGGTATCACATGGGAAGTTGCAAACGCAGCCAAAGAGCCAGATTTACTGCTGGTGGATCAGACGGAGGATCAATTCGTCTTAAGTATCAAAGTCACTTTCATGATCCACATTCTTAGGTGCACACACATACACACACACACACACACACAAACTCAACTTTAACTCATATTCCCGTAGTTTGCTTTAGTAATTTTCTGACTGTGAGATTTTACAGTGTGAGACTTTTGCTATCCGTGATTACAGAGCCTCAGAGTGTATAGAAGCAGAGTCGGTATGTTTGGACAGGACAGTGGAATGCATGATAAGTGCATCATTATTATCGCACACACTCACAGCTTCATCCAATCACGAAAAAAAAACAAATATCTGAAGTCATGTTGTCTGTGCTCAACCTCACAGCAGCCTCGTGACTGCCTCTTAATCCCCCAAATGATTAAGGCACGTAGGATAGAGGCGAAGGCAGACAAAGGTTTGTGTGTGTGTGTGTCTTTGTGTGTCTGTGTCTGTGATAAATGAGAGGAAGGAGGAGAAACTGCAGCTATTTTTTCATTATTTTTGTTCATTGTTATTATATCGTCTCATGTATTATCCCAATGAATAGTCCCCAGTATCTTGCACCTGTTTTCTTATCTGAAACTTTCCAGGTCTCTGTTGAAGTGTAACACTGGTGTAAGCAGCACACTATATATGCCTTAGAGCCTGGTTTAACAAATCCATAATAATTAATTAGAAACAAGAATTAGTTCCTGTTAGTCTCGGCCTCATAAAACAGAAGAAACTAGAATGGTACTCAGTAAAGTGCACATACAAAGCCCAACGGTTCCTTTATGAGACCACATTTAAATTCACTAGATCTGGAGTTTTATTTGGATCTACACCAAATTGCAAACACTCAAATATCAGTCCCCTAATCATAGATTTTTTTTTTTTTTCAATCAAGATAAATTAATGATTCCCCAAGAACATAAACAGCCCATCTCACAATGTAAAAGTGAAAACAAATCCTGGATCAACCCCCCCGTTCCATTCTGCACCAAAATGCAATGGGTTCATTCACAGGTCACCCCCCCCCCCTTCCATAAAATCCATTTCACATCTGTGTATGACTGTGGAGATTCTCATTCATCCAGTTCATGTAATATCCAAGTGCTAAATACAGTTCAAATGGAATTGGTTGACTCATCCAAGAGGCTTCTTCAGTTCTGCCTGACTGGGAGTCCCCGGTGTTTAACTACCGGGGTCGTTAGGAGTCGTCAAGGTTACCTGAGAGGCTGGACGCTTCCTGCTTTAGCATTTTGGGAAGAAGAAGAAGAAAAACGCCCTACCTGGCAATGTTAAGAAGAAAGAAGAAAGCAAATAAAATATCCCTGGATCCTCTTCTTTGTCTAGTTACTTGCCGAAATTAAATAAATTATTTTTTGGCCCATGTCCAACTCCAACATCAAGTTTTGTGGAAATATGCTCCGTAGTTATTGCTTGGTACAATTGACAGGCACACAATCAAACACACAATCCAACAAACCCACAAACAAAAGACCAAAAACATCACGTTGTTGGCAGAGGTAATAACCACCAATGCCAGTTCAGAGACTGGTGGAGTTGTCCAATAAAGTGCACGGGAGGTTCATGATGAGGTGTAAGTGAAGGACAGAAGTGTCAGTCTTCATTTTGTACATCCTTCCTTAAACGACTATACTTGAAATTCACCAGATGATAAACACGTTGAAATTATGGGCCGGCTGTGCCTCCCTCCCATGTGAATAAAATCTGTTAAAAGCAGAGGGGAAGGAAAAAGTGCCGAGGAGATGGCAACGAACCAAGAGACACTACACTGCAATAAGACTCTTTGGAAGATTAAAAGTCTTCCTGTTGGTGCCTCGTTGATCTGCCACATGGTACGAATCATATCCAAATGATTGGCCAGAAAGCCTTCTCACACATAATTCCCCTCCTCCGTCGTTCCTCCTCATGTTCGTATATTTAATAGATTTCTGTGCCCATAAATTGTGACTTTTCCTCCAATATTCCAATTACGGACGGAGCACCGGTGTAACCAATAACAGCGGACATTTTACAAGAAAAGACGTGTCGGCTCAATTTCCGTAGAGTGGCTCACTTTGATCGTGAGCGCTAGATTTCACAGCGGGCAGCCTCGCTCTTGTGGCGCACTTGAAAGTGTAAGTGTAGTTTAAGAGTATTACCTTCAAATGCTGCCACCTTTGAGAGACAAAGTTTGTACATGGCAAATTAATGGTGTCAAGTTCCCTTTTGTCATTTGGGTTAAAAATCCTAATAATGCTTTGAGTTTTCGCCGTGACACCAAATCATTTGCCTCGTCGGTCAGTGTATGATTGCAGTGTCCAAACTAAGTATCAAGAAACTGTATTATATTTTAAGGGTTTACGTGGAAGCTACAATTGATTTATAAATTTAAGGAAAAGCTCTTTAATTTTCTTTAATGGTAGAAGAGTATATTTTTAGAAAATGCTAAGATTTTACATTGAGAGATGGAATCTTATGCTGGTATTTAAATTAATAAGAAATATAATGAGACAAAGATGGAATATCTGTAATATAAACTACAGTTTGCCTGTTATTCTTCGCAATATTTAAAGGGAGGACAGTATCTCTTTTTTGGAAACCTAAAAGAAAAAACATTACTGATGAAAACGATGATACATATTAACAACGTATAGAAATCGTATGACAACATTCCTTCAAACCATTTCAGAAATATTCTTGGCGGCGACAGTTGAATTAACCTGGATTCTATTTTCAAGGATATCCACATTTCATTTTTGCTTTTACCGAAAAACTCCATTAGTATTATGTATTTTAAATAAAAGCATCCTGCTGGTATTCATACGCTTTTCTTCTCAGCAGTCTAAACTGGAGCTGGGGAGGTCTTTCTCTGTCTGTGGCTGTTTTTATGTTGTCCTGCTACATTTAAATGAATAAAAGCAAAAATATATTAGTGCTGATAATTGCATTTACTGTTTAAACAATAAAAAAAGATGTAAACCAAAAGTGTCTTTTATAGAGCAGCTCTTTGCCAGGTTGAAAAGCAGTGTCATGGCCCCACAGTACACCAAGTGCATCAATACTATCAAGCGTAAATATCTTTACTAAATTAAAGGAAGAATTAGGCATTTGTCTGGTACGGTTGTTTGTTCAGATTTACAACAACACTTTAGACCTTTTGATGTGATTTCATAAGAGCTGCCTAAATTGTACTTTTCTCTGAAAACTGAGACAACTGTGTTTTGTGTGTTGTGCCGGGCCAACTGTTCACTCGGTTAAGAAACGTGGAAAATTTTGCCAAACACATTCCTGCTGCCAGGCTCAATTTGCAATGAAAATAGACCTGGCTTGACTGGCTTGACTTAGACTGGCAACTGCATGTGAGCGATATCTACTGAAGGTCAGATTTGATCCATATTTATCAAAAATATATATATTGTCAATGTTTAACAGCTTTCAATTCTCAGAGTCATGAACTTGGTTTAATCAAATGATTGATATTGTAGAAAGTTCATATTTAGCCTCGTATTGAATCTCACATCCAAGGCTCAAGTTGCCTCTGGAGACTTGTCCCGAGATGTCAAATGTCAAACTATAAAATCACACTCATGACCTTTGTTTGAAAGCAAACAGTGAAGTACGCAAATGTGGAATTTATTATCGAAATGATGCTTTGCCTTTGTTCGTGGCAGAAAACAAATGACCAACTGTTCTTACTCTACATCCTGAACCAAGTTAACACCACGGTGGTTGTTTTCAACGAACGTTCTGGTTTCAGGAACTTTTATTTTAACTGGCAAACAGTATATTTATTTTTTTCTGACCACGTGTGTGTGTATGTGTGTGCGCTCCCCCACAGGATGTATGTTTACCCATGTGAACAGAAACTGGGTCCATCGCCCAGCAATATGTTGCACTGTCTCTGAATTTCCTGGTTAATTTAGATCCCACTGTCGGCGGAGGCGGCCTGGAAACCTCGGCTCCACTCCAATCAACTCTGTCAGCAGCCAAAGACTAAACTCTGTCAATTTCCACACTTTTAGTTCACAGTGTTTCTCCGCTCCTCAACACAAAAAAACTGAAAACCCATCCCTTGTGCCCTGACACACAAACGCCGCACAATAACTGAAACCTTGTTTCAAGTCTGTGTTTTTGGTTTCTTTCAATTATTTTCTCTCGAAATGTTCGGCTAATAATGAGAAAGGAGAAAATTGTATTTCTCACCCTAAAGTTTGTTTACTACCACACAGTGAGAAACTGAGCTTCAATATACAAAGACACTTTGGAGCCTTGACATGCTGTCAGTCAATACGTTTTCCACCTTAATGTATTTTCTTGTCTTTTTGTTGCACTTAAATGGATTTATCTTTATTTCTTAGCAGCATATTCTGAGAGCTTTGAGAGGATATGGAAAACCAAGGTAAAAGGGAAGGGTTCTTCAATAACTGCAGGCTCCAGTAGCCTGTAAGCCTGTGATGTATAAATGGGGATGTGTATGCCTTTGAAATCTAGGACAATTCTTAACAGTGTGAATGTTTCTAACTGAACTTCTTCGTTGTTTTGTCTCAGGCAAATGATGTGCCTGCATTTACTGTATTTATCTGTTTTAACTGAATGTCTGGTTCTATGCAGCAGCACTCGTGATCGAGAGACAATAATGGAACCTCAACCTTGTATTGATACAGCAATATGTTTCCTTTTACATGTATGTATTTATGTATTAGTTGTACATTATTTACCTGTATTGTCCAGTGTCTTCCGGAATGCTATCTAAATATTATAATTATCTGAGTGTTCTACGCAAAGGGAAACAGATCAAAACAAACTGTCACAATAATGGACTCCACTGACAACCCCACTGACACCTATGCATCTTCAAACAAGTATTTATATATCCTTGATTAGGTCTAATTCATGTTTTCCACAAACAACATCTTCTTTCTTTTCTTTAGTTTATCTGAGTTCATCAACTTCTAGAGTCTGATATGAGCAGGAAGAAAAAATCTTCTCTTGTGATTTTGGAGCTCTGGAGCGTCATCAGATTTTCACCGCAGCACAGGAGAGAATCAACTAGTTTTCACTGACATAAAATGTTTGAAAACAACATGGGTGGATGAATACATCCTGTATGACTCCAGCTTGAAAATGAGCACAATCTCACATGTTGAGCACATACACGGCCACACAATCACACACACACACACACACACACACACACACACACACACACACTACAGCCGCAGCTTCTCGCTGTGTGAGCTGCTATTACCTGGAACTATCTCCAGACTGCTATCAGTATTGTAAGAGATTTACTGGAATTCACTATCAGTAGATATGATTCTTTTTGTCCAGACTCAAATGCAAAAAAACAAGATGTCATTTCAATCCGTCAATCAAACTGTTTTTGGACAGCCTGTGTTTATAAATCACAATTGTCTCAAAGAAAGGTGCAAAATCCTCTGCGGAGAAAAGAAAACGCAGAAACCTCTGAGAGATTGTAAGGTGAGGGATCCTTCTCCCAGGACGGACAGAAGTGCAACACATGCTACGTGTAACGGAGCATGTCAACAAAAAACAATGCTAAAAATATCCGTGAACTAACAAAAGAGGTCCATCATTGTTTAAAGCTTTTTTTTTGTGTGCTGTTCAGTGTTGGAGCTGAGAAAAGATGCAAACACAGTTAAATAAAATAATAAATCTACTTCCAGGTTAAGATCTGCAGTCGAGTTGACGTCACAGCTTTAAATTCAAGTCGTAGAAAACGCACTCAGCCGACCGAAGTGCACTTCAAAACAAAAACACTGAGGTCTGAAAATCAACCATTTCAGTTTCTGGATTAAATCACGGCACACAGACATACACACCAACACTCAGAACTTCTTTCCTCACGCACACACAGAGCTCCAGACATTTAAATGGGAAGTGTTGGGTTCCTGATAACAGCTCTAATATATTTCTTATGAGGCACCTGCCAGGCTGTAGAGGTGCTAATTCACTAGTAGGCTGCTGAAGAGCCCGGCTCTTTTCAGCTCAGCGGGGACACACGGACACATACTGAGAGAGACTAGTACAGGGGAAATTTATGGAATTTGTTTCAACCCGTCAGACAGTCTACAGAGATAATAAAACAATAATTAGGTCAAATAAAAAAAAATAAATGAAAATGTGATTTGTACCAAGGTGTTCTCCGACAACGTGACCGGCAATGCCTGCCACACGGCGCCACAGGATGTAGACACGATGCTTATTACACAGCCACGTGTGGTGGAGCAACAACTAAACCTCCTCTACGCCACATTCTAATCAGATATTAAGATGCGATCCGAATACAGATGTAGCCTGTGTAAGAATTCCTTTTTGTGATGCAGTGCCATCTTCCACGTGAGCTATGCAAAGCAGTGGAGCAGGTGGAGAGCCAGCAAACTCATTAAAACATTCAACAGGTGCAGCCGCGGCCTCCATTTTCCTTTCAGCTGGAATGAGTGAAAAGCATCGCCACTAAATAAATGGCCGTTTCCCAGGATGCATCAGACGCCTAAAAAGAGTTTGTTTTGCGAGTGTTTCCGTCCTTTAGAGGAGCAGAGACCTTTTCACCATGGAAGAGCGGAAAGAGCAATTACAGGTGGGAGGAGACCACGTGGCACAAAGCAGTGTGGAAGGTTACGTGTGCGTGCGTGCGTGCGTGTGTGTGTGTGTGTGTCATGATGTTTCAACACTATGAGCACCACTTCTCAAAGTGTACACACCTTGTGTCCCCTGGCTGACATCCAATGGCATTTTAAGCCGCACGTCACCTCCAGGTGATCTGGCGAGGACGATCACGTTCACATTACAGTGCAGGATATGGGCACTGACAGTACATCTTTGCATAGGTATCCAAATACAGATCACATTACCACCAGTACACTTTCCACCTGAGTGTGCTGAGCTTTCCTGGCCTGTTACACTAAGCAACATTTTAACCTTGGGGCTATTTAGTCAATGCCTCCTCTCCTCTCCAATCCTTGTCACCTGTTTCTCTCTTTCTCTCACCTCAAAAAGGTCGACTCTACGTAAGCAGTGGACCTGAAGATGGTTTGAAACTTTGGGTTCATGAGGTTTTCTTATGAATTTGGTAATAAATGTGATATTAAAAACAGGCATTTTTTTTTTTTTTTTAATGAAAGAACAGTCATGGCATTAAAGGTCTAGTGTGTAAGATTTAGGCGAAAAGGATCTCTTGGCAGAAATTTAATATAAAATCATCCTGGTAAAGTTTTTAGCCAGTGTGTTTCATCTAAATTGTATGAATTGTTGTTTTTGGGCCCTTAACATTCAAATACTTTATATTTACATCAGGAGTGGGTCTTCTCAATGGAGCCTGCCATGTTTTTTACAGTAGCCCAGACTGGACAATTTTCATGACAACTGAAGGCGACCACAGGTTTGCCTATATGTTTGGATGGGGAGGGTAAGGTGAGGGGTATTCAGCTGAAAAATGCATCTTCACCACCAGATGTCACTAAATTCTATACGCTGAACCTTTAAGTTTGCAGCACAAGAAACATACTTAAGTCTGCTCTACTATGTTGCAGTGCCACATCATTGTTTTCATCTGTGAATAGAGAATTATCTGTCTTGAAGTCTGCCTGTGAAGTGTAAGCATTTGTGTGTATGTTTGTGTGTTTGTGTGTGTGTGAGAGAGAAAGAGGAAGATAGAGAGTCAGAGCAAATGCAAAAAGAGCAATGGCAGGAGATATGTTGCTGTAGCCAGAAGAGTGAGGTGACAGCAGGTTGCTAAAGAATTGATGAGTAAAGAGGGGACATGTTTCACCTAAGACATTTCCTGCTGTGATACATGTCCGCCATGATGACTTCCTGTCATCAATATCATTACATCCCGCTGAGGCCAGTTGAAAAAGGTATTTGGTTTTGTACCCACACACCCCTGTGCGGTGCCAAGACTCAGTGTGCATGGATTTGGAGGAGGGGTACACGTGTGTGTTTGTGTGTGTGTGTGGGTTTGTGAAGGGCATGAGAGGATTTTACGGGGATGGCACAGTGAATTATTCATTTCGTAATAGGCTTCTCTGTGCGTATAATCCTATTGTAAATGTCTTGCTTGTATCTCAGGTTGACTCTCTTGTTGTTTATGACATCAACTGGGACTCCACTGTTGTTTAAATAAATTAGCCCCGTGGAAAAAAATTAACTCGAGTTGACTTGATAAGTTCATCTACTAAAAGTCTTAGATGTAAAAAATGAAACGAATAAATGGATGAGTGACGGAGCAAACAGGGATAAACTATAAAAAGATGAGACATGAAATCATTATCTTGTATGACTGAGTACGAAAGCCAGGCTACAGACAAAAAATTCGGAGATTTTGAAAATGAAGTTGTAATATTACATGTTTATTCATATAGTATTAAATGTTATTTATTAGGAGAATGAATTCTTAATTGAGAAGAAACTCATAGTTTTAGGAAAACTAAAGGAATAACCCATTATTTTGGGAAATAAGCAGCAAGGACAGCCCATGCTCGTCAGAGTTCCACTCCCTCTGGATCCAAAATCTTAAAAACAGTCCCATTGTTTCTTGAGAAACTACAAACCCCCTTTGAATGACACTGTGACCAACATTATCCAATCCACCACTACCAAACATTTCCTCGTCCACATAGGAGGCAGTTTCCTCATAGTACGAGTGCTTTACACAAGTCCTGAAACTTATGATAATGTTTTTCTGATGAGCCGAAAGTGATATGTTTATGGTTATATTATTGTAAAATATACAATATTACAGATTTGCTCTCATTTCTTTTCTTTAACATGACGCTAATAATGCATTGAAACCTTGTATTTCAGCTTAACAAGAGAGAAATAGTAAACAAGAAGTGAAAGCCTACACATAAGAGAGAGATATTCGGCGCCTTGAGCGAAATCCGTCTATTAATGAACAGACTGTTAAAAACTAGACTTAGATCAAGCTAATTAGTGTTCCACTAAAACCAATATTGTTAAAAATGAATTATGATGTTAACAGGATGTCAGTGACAAAAGAAAACCTGACGTGTTGATCAAAACTTCTCAGTATCTGATGTTTCAACAGAAAACAACCTTTATTTTGAACATAACAGAGCCAAACAGAATCATTCGCAGGTGGAACGCTTCCTAGTCGGCCCTCTGGGAAAAAAAGCAACGGTTACACAAAGCCCCCCCACAATCTGTCAAAACATCATATCAGCAGCCGCTCTGTGACTTCGCAAATCATATTTCAGTGGTTAACTGACGGAGAGCTGTTCCAATACCACACGATGTCCTGTCAAATCACCGAGCACTCGCCAATAACAAGAAACCTTCTGGCTGGAAACCAGTGAATCAAACTGAAATCTAATCCTTGAGACACAAACTTAATCAGAGCCTAAGAAAAGAGCCTACGGAGGATCCTCAGCGTTGAGCCTCGTGGAAAGACTCGACATTTCTTCCAGAGGTTCAGACTCTGATAACAGTGCAGGGAGAAGTGATGACAAGTGAAGATAAGTGACATAAGAAGAAAAACAAATACAGAGTTTGAAAAGGTGAAGGGGGAAAGGATTCAACATAATCCAGCTGTCAACAATTTCTGACCCCCCCCCCCCCCCCTGTCCACTTTGTGTCCAAGAGATGGAGGGAAGGGGAGTAATAAAATAAAGATTAAGCTTGCTTTTATGATGTTTAAATTATTAATGAGTATCCTCCTAGGAAATGACAAACTGGGGGAGATGTCAAAACAAATTAAATATGAGACTCTACAGTGGGTCTGTAATTAACAGTACACAACATAACTTACATTTGTGATTTTTTTCCACGGCAACAATTCTCATTGAGTCAAGTGTGCACTTTTCTCACATCCGAATATCTGCAGGTTCTGATAGATAGTGAATTCTAAACATAAGGTTGCCACTTTAATCGGGCATATTGTTGCAGTGCTGGTAAAGGGTAACCATTTTCATTATGACGCCAATGCAACCAAGCGCGGTCAGCTTTCCATCATAATGTTTTACCCTCTTTTTAGAGCATCAAATAACAGTCTCCATCTTAACATAGAGTCTGTGGTCATGACTGTGAAAATGCATTAGAAGCAGCACCCCCCCCGTAGACCCCTACCCACACCACTTCAATCTGAGGATTTTGAGCCGAGTGCTCCTGAACACTGAGTCCAAATAGAAGAGATGCAAAGTGTAGTGTCAACTTCCACCTGCCTCTCAAAGCCGCCAGTAGCCCTGGAAACGGGGAGATCTGGCATCTGATAGGTGAGTGAACAGAAAGGAACGGCTGCAGATGGACTGACAAGCCATATGTACTGTACTTAACCACGCTAACCCTCGATTAGCGTCTTTAAGCCTTCACTCATTGGTTAAACTTTTGATAATCGGAGGGATGTTATACAGCAGGAACTCTTAAATGTCAACGACTGATCAGATAACGCTTCTCCTCCGTGTTAATCCAGGGCAGATAAACAGCTTAAACGATAAAATAATAATATGTGGATTTGACAGCAGCAGGCTGTTGGCTTGAACTTTAAAATGCCAGGCCTTCCAGAAGCACCTTTCTTTTCATTGGGCAATAAAAGAGTTGCCAGTTATTGATATGTCACATTAGAAAAGGTCCAAGAATTATCCTAAAAATATTGGATATAAAACTTAAAATTGGCATCTTTTTTATAAGATGTCAGTAGTGTCACCATTTAACAATTCATTTCAAAGTCCGGAAATTCTGTGTGGACTGATAAGCAGAGAACTATTCCTTTCTAATTATTTAAAAACTGTCTTTGGTGTACCTTTCTTCTTTCCTAGTTGTATTTTTGGAATCAGTTTTTTTTGCTCGTCAGTGTTTCCTTTTCCTAATTATCTGAAATTGCTCATCCTTTCAACTCTCCTCATGAATGTTGTTTGTGTCAGTCAGAAGCAACACTGCCTCCATTTTACATTCGAGCATTTTGCCGGTGTTCTCATCGAAACCAATTAAGACGAGTGCAGTGGTATTTACCGGTAAACAGGATGTAATATATCCACCTTTTGTGCCACAACCTGTGCATGAGCGTCTAATCAGAAACCTCATTTGAATGTTGAACGATGATGTTCCACCTTACAGGTGATTACCGAGTAGACATGAAGCTGCACAGCAGGAACAGAAGCTGAACTAAATATTGGAAATCAAAAGTGTGTGACAGTAAGGAAGGGGGTGGGGGCTCTGGTGTCCTTTTCAAAGAGACTTGTATCAGAGTCTCCTCCTGCTCAGACTCAATACTGCTTTACTGACAAGCTCCAATTGATCTGATGCAGTAGTTTATGTTTTCCAGCTGTGAGCGGTACAATTTCACTGCATCAACCATTCATGATAGGAAGGAACAATGTCCGACAATCTGTGCAATGGAAATATGTTTTATTAGCTCAGAAAGAATCGTACAACCACAGACGTCTGTTACGACTGAGCCGCATGGTAGAGAACCCCAATCGCTTTCCCTGGAGTTGCAAAAAGCTGATGCTGATACCGGTTATTGATTGAGCACATCCTCCTTTCCTGGGCATTGATGCTGCTTCCATTAACTTCCTGTCAAGAATGAAAGTGTAACACTAACTTCATCTACTACATTACAGTAGTAACTACACAACCAAAGACGTAGGGTATATATGTTCACATGTCAAGATTAGCCATGTGCTGTTTGTTGAAGTGGCAGAGTGATACAAGTTATTTTTTTTAAACATCTAATATTAGCTAGTAAATTTGCAGGAATATGTCCGTTCATCCATCATTAATTCATCTGAGTTTCCTTTTTGTGATGTATTTGCAAATGAAACGAATTCGAGTTCTCAGAGAATCAGATTTGAACTGAACTATTATTGCAGCCAAAATATTTCACAATAACAATAATGTCAAAATATCTTTAGAAAGTTTGAAAATAACAATAATGAAAATATTAACGTTAATTTCATATGTTATATTGTTTAGAAAATGTTTTACCTTTAAAATACTGCATAATACTAAACAGTATTACAAAATACTAATACTCTGATCTCAATTGATCAATAGATGGTCCTACATCATACCAATTTTACTATTAAAGGAATTGAATGTACCATTGATTGAAGCCTATCAAACTTTGATACTGCATCTAAAGGCTGGAAATGAAAATATGTGGAGCTGTAGTTTCATAGCGAAGCCTAATAAAGGATCCTGAACTCTTTGCTGCATAATGGAAGGTTTCAAATGAGGCTTCATCAGCATGGTATAACTAAATAAACAGAATCAAAACTCGAACTATGGACGTACGTTCACCTACACTGCTCGACACTGCGTTAAATACAACCCACTACATAAGTTCAATTCTCAACAAGATGAAATGTTTCATAAAGCCAGTCAACATTTGATCATCATTGAAACAAGCCACAACTTACTAATAAGCACTTTTTCTAATAGGTGCCCTCCAAAACTTAAATGAACAGTTGGTGATTAGTGTTAACTTTCCCACATGGCCACTCACTGGAGTGATTAAGAGTAAACTCCATAATGATACGGCTTAGTCTGTAGTAAATACATTTAGTCAGATTCTCAAAGGGGAAGAAATAAATAATATATACGCTTTGCAAAACATCACCTAACATGACTCGCAGCCCGGGCGTAATGACAATCGTCTCACATCTATCATGTCGCCACTCTCCAACACACCTCCGACACCTGAGACCGAAGCCCTTCTTTATTCCCATCATAATTACTCAAGGTCTTTTGTTGATGAAAGAAATGTGAAGAGCGCACGGCGGAGCCAGAGAAGGTCAGCTGCCGGGGGAATGATGATGTGAGGGCTTGAGTCGTCGAGAGGACTTGTGAGATCCTTCTCTTCTGTATCGTCTCTTTGAGGGCGCAATAATAATATGAAGGCTTCAGCTTTTTAACAAGACACGTCTGCTCAGGCAACTCAGCATTACATAATGGGCGATCCCAGTGTGTAACAACTCTTGTGAATAATTGTCCACCTATGTGGCTTAGAAGAAGGAGCCAAGTGGATCTCAGTAGAAATACATCATCAACTAATTCAACGCCACAACCTACTTCTATAACGAGAAGGTACCATATGCAGTGCATGTGTGTGCATTTGTGTGCGCCTCTGTGTGTGTGTGTGTCTGTGTGTGTGTGTGAGTGTAAGAGATGAGGCCAAATTCCATTTCAGAGTTGTGCCTTAAAGACAATTTGCTGATTAAGGCATTTAAGAAAAAATTAGCCCCGCAGCCACCATAAATCTCTCAGCTTTTTCTTTAATGAATGCTGAGAATCCCACATTACATTTCTCATTTGCATATGAAAAGCATCACCTTCACTTTCTCTATCTCCCGCGCCGCACAAACCGAAATGCAATCCGGTAAATGAGGGAAGGAAAACATTAAAGTAGTGATATGCGGCGCGGTCGGTGTCAACATCTGCATATCAATTTGTACCTGCGAGTCGACTCGGAGTCTGAAGTGGGCCCGACTCATTCCAACCCGGCCCAACCTTCCCTCTGATTACAACATTATCATGCATCGGCAGACAACGCATAGCGATGGCGGCTCTATCATCTCGGATGATCCATATGAACTTCTAGCTCCGGCATTCATCACTTCAGTGGCTAACAAAATGCGATGCTAAATGAGAATAGGAAAGCGTTATCAACTGAATACAATATCGTCTGTGTTTTCAGTTTGATGAATATTTGGCTTTTTGGGAGTAAACAATCACGCCTCGGATGGCATCTGAGGCAGGAGGGAGGGGTGGAGCAACTTCTGCGTGGCATTCACAAAGGCCTTAACTTAATGGAAGTTTGAATTACCATTTAAATAGGATTTCTTTTGGGGGAAGGCGAGGCGTCATAGAGAAAGATAAATTACATTGTAAACAATGTCAAAACAGTTTAATGACACATATGAAATGAAAGTACACACTCCATGCTTTCTTAGCTACTGAGTGATATAAAGGGTGGATTGAATAAATAACGAGGCAGCCCGGGGAAGGAAAAAATAAGTGACTATGCAGACTTGTTTTGTCTCTGGCTGGGCAGGCACTTTTAATTGACTTGAATAAAAAACTCAATTACAGCAATCTGGCCACCGGAGGGATAGAGAGCAAGCGACTGACAGAGAGGGAGCGTGAGAAGGATAAGAGTGAGGGGGAGGGGGGGGGGGGGGGAGTAGAGAGAGGAGTGAATGAACCGTGAGAGAGGAAAGAAGGAGTTATTGGGTCAGGATTGTACCTGAGGGGGGAAATCAGGACAGCAGCCACGCTTTTTATGCGGGCCAGTCTGTGTCAGTCTGATTCTCACACCTCGCTGAGAGGCAGAGGAGGAGAGACTGAGGGAAAAAAACGGGGGGGAAGAAAGTAAAGTGCTTTGTCGGTACATTATGCATTTATTGTCGTGTGTCCATTGTTAGTCCACAGAGGCCGGCTGACACACTGATGGAGGGTGAGGAGCCCTGGATCAATGGAAATCAGTAAGCACTCCTCCTCAGCCGGGGGAGCTGATTGAGCGTCCGCGCCAGTCGACGGGCCTCGCACGAGGAGGGGCGGATTCAAGTAGGGAACACGAATAGATAAGACGGCAACAGAACAATTGGCCAGTGTGATGCAAGGAGGAAGTGAAACATGTTTAGTATAAAAGAAACAGCCTCAGCACGACACAGTGATAGCATCAGGCTGGGGAGGCATGACTGATGGAGGGGCTATTGGCAGATTGGTGTCCTGGTCTCTTTGTGGGGACATGTTGAGTGAGGACGCTCTGGAAAAGTGGCTAAACCTCACTATTTCGCTGATTCAAGTTTCAGGTTTTGAATTGTGTGTTCGTGTGTGTGCATGTGTTTGTGTGCGTATATGTTAAGAAGAAAGAGTCAGAAGTCATTTTCGGACTTGAAAATGTCTGCATAGTTTCTCAGGAGTCCGTCTTTCACACATGAGGAACGCAGCGATCACCTGTTTTTGCTTAAAGCATATCGACTCCGATCAGCCCACATCACAGAAAATCTGGTTTTCTTCCAAAGTGGATATCTTCGACAGTCCTCTTCATGCAGGCACACGGCAGTCGGTGCAATGTTTGCAGGACAGTTAGCCGATATTTCCGCCTTTTGCGTGAGTGTGTGAGTGCGTCTTTGAGAGGGTGTGTGAGTGTATGTGTCTGCGGATAGCAAGCTGTTGTTCCCATGGTTGTGTGTTATTGATTAGTCATCTCTGTGGGCAATAGGAACTGTTATCAGGCCTGACATGGAGACAGACGGGGGTGGATGATGCATGGGACGGAAAAACTGTTCAGACGCAAAGATAATGGAGCTACACAAACACATGCACACACAAACACATAGGTGCGCGCGCTTCTAAGATAAACGGGCACACACACGCACATGCTCCCACAGATTCTTGCACACACAATAGACCTATTACACAACTGAGCGCAAATATATTGGCAGCCATAGATTTGTTTTCGGCACCACGGACAGCTCTCTAAATCTCGAGCAATGCCCGTACACACTGCATATGGCTAATGACTATCTATTGTAGCACCCGCAACTATAATCATCCATTACACATGGAAGTCAAGTGCAGATGCCCTGAAGGGTGACAGTGGATTTCGAAGAGGTGGAGACGGAACTGAATATGAAATGAGATTGAGTCCATACTGTGTTGACCAAGCAAGTACTCACGACCACGGCACACACACCCAGGATCCTGGTACTCACCTATGAGAGAGAGAGAGAAAAGAGGGAGATGTTAGTGTCTGAGTTTAATAACTGTAAAGCCGTATTAAGACATAACCTCCATGATAATGTTCGTACAATGGCGTACAATTTCTCTGGGGACCCCATTGACGCGTTCAAAGTAACACAGAAATCTCAGGAGCACTCAGACCGGAGGGGACGCACTTTGCAGGAGGCAGGACAGAAGCAGTGTATGTAATTCAGTTTATAAGTACTTCACATGTGCCCTGAAAAAAGCAACACATTCTTCACAAATAGAAACTCCAGTTAATTGTCTGCACTTTACAGCATCACTAGGCGAAGCAGAAAAAGGCGGAGGTGAATATGTTTTTGTTTTTTCTCTAACAACAGAGGCTGAAAAAGAAGAAAAGTTGTTTCAAATGAAAGCTTGTCTGGGCTCCAAATCCCCTCGCAGAACATCACACACTCACACTGAAGATTTTCCAGTAGCAAACGTTCCATCTCAGGGCAAAAAGACTTTCTTGATTTTCTTCCTCAACTCAAGACGTTAAGTAAGTTAAAGGTCTGAACTTTTTTCTCATACAACCGCCCCCCTCATTATGGGTCTCTCCTCTTACTGGGAACTGAGTGAGTTGTGTGTAAATCCGTGGTGGAAACGGCTGTCCATCGAGGGGCCAACCATGAGCACACAGGGAATAGATTGTCATGGCCTGCACTCTACAATCCTTCACTTCTCTGCAGGGACAGGTAGACTCAGGTTTTTCCCAGTCAACCATGACAATATACAGAGGTCAAGCTTCACATCATGTCCTCCACTCTCTCTGAGGGCACGGACAGGGTTGGGTAAGGCCACAGACCGGATACTGAGAGAGTGATCCATGAAAAGGAATATCCACAGCAACTTCCAGTCAAAAGTGGTTAAAAGACAACTCCTAAAATATGTTCCAGGAACCAATTAAACCAAGAATCCAAGCCAGCTCATTGTAGCAAAACACAAACTGCCTGTTGTCTATTGTTTAGTTTGAAGGGATATGTGTGAATGGATAGTTCATTCAGTGAAAGACCCCCGTTCGAATATATAGAAGATCTGAAGATTGAAGAGCTGAATGCATCATCTACCCAGCATGACGTTCCATATACCGTGGTGAAAGAGACTTTGCAGTGATCAATGTTATACTCCTACTTTTTCTTTTCTATTCTAAAAATCTTAATCTATTGTCTTAGAAAAACAGGAAAGTACACAGCAACTCTGGGAAATAGTGAGGGTATAAGTCCAGCTATGTTTTTAGGTGGCAGCCTGACACATACTGCACTCGTCCAGCAACGTTTGTGGTCATCTTAAAAACTATACAAATCAACAAACACATACACAGAGGCGAAACCATAACCTCCTTAGATCAGGCAATTAAACCATCTATACATAAATAAAGAACTAAAGAATATTATAATTTTACCATTTTAAATTAAGAGGAATAAGAAGGAATGACACAAAAGCACCAAAATTCCAAGGTGAACTGTAGTTCAGATAAATCTGCTGTGTCATAGGAGGAAATATGAATCCAATATGTCCAGAAAAACCTACAAGTCTGATGTGAAATCATTTCAGTTGAACTCACATTTTGTTTACTCAATCACCTGTATCAAAGTACACATGCCAATTAGTGGTTGGGTTTAAAGTGCCAGTTTTCTATCCTTTATATTTTAGCATACTAGAGAGTCTCACACACAAACACACACACACACACACACACACACACACACACACACAAACACACACACACACTAAGAGACCGGGCTGTTTACGTTTGAGCAGGAACATATACTTAAATGAAAATGAAACATGGACTGACAGTGCACTGGGCTGACCCGACTGTCTCCTCTCATTATGGAGAAAAGAAGCAGACAAAAGCAACAGAGCAGAAATTGTTTTAAAAAGTGGACAGATTATAACGTGTCATTGTTAGACAACAATGTGCATATGAAATTATGTAAGCACCGGATTTTCATTTCTGCTGGAGACGTGATTAAAACAGATAACAGTCCAATTCTTTATCTCTAATAATAAATAAATCTGGCAGTGCATGAATTCATGTGATTACATAAGCACATATGAGCACATGCCAAATTAGTTGATGGCTAAATTAGGAGAGTAATTAGTTTTAATGGCAAGGAGGATGGCGCAAGGTGTTGCATAACCCTGTTTTTGAATCACGTCAACAAACCAACAGGGAGTCTGTTGTTTCGGTTCCTGCCTCAAAAATGTTGACTCACTCATGTTGTTGACAGGCAAAAGTAACCGCTAGCTCTGTTTGTGTGATGTGTGTGTGTGTGTGTGGGGGGGGGGGGTGTTTGCGTGTGTGTTTGTCCGTCAATGACGAAATTAGGGAAAAATGATGAAATTAAAGGAAATCGTTTGTGTTCCTCTGTGAGACGTCGCTTTGTTTTGCAGCCTCTCACTCTGTGTTTATTTCTCCCCATACCTCACGCCAATGAGAAGTGTTGAAAGCGTCTGAGTGACAGCTGAGGTCGGAGGCACAAAACGCCGAGGCCGCTCCACGGAGAGGACCCAGATGCAGAGGGGCAGCGGGTCGTGAGCCAAGACACCTCCGCGGACAGTTGACACCATGCCTATGCCGCCTGCGTACCAATAACCCTGAACCCTGACCGTGACAGCATGCGGCTGGCGACCTTGTGGCCTCCGACAGCATGGCCACTAATGGGACAGACTGTGTTAGTCAAAATACATTAGTGGGGGGCATCAAGGTCAAAAAGTCACTTGGAGGAAGATAGTTGTTTTGTGGCTCTTCTGTCCCTTCACAGGTAGTGACACCCAAATGTTTGAAGAGACCCCAGAGTGAAGTGTCGCTGTTACTGTGGAGAGGTAAATGGCTGCTTTGTAAGTGGTGTCCATCCATAAAACACACACCTTGCTGTGTGTGTGTGTGTGTTTGTGAGTGTCTACACGCACATACGTTTGAATGGGAGCGTAATGGTTTTCCCATCCACCTCCTTTTTCATCTTTACTTAGCGAGCATACCTGTATTTTTCGATTTGTTTGTGGACATTTTCTCAGATTCCACCGTGATGGAAAATGCAATCTTGTCCCGTCCCCTTTACTTTCTTGCTGCGCCCCCCCCCCCCCCCCCCCCCTCGACTAATAGAAATTCTGTTAGTATGTTTGTATGGGATGAGAGATGAAAATGATTTTGTGGAGAGAAAGAAAGATGGCGATGGAAGGGAGGGAGTGGGCGATAAAAAAAATAAAAAAATGGCATGAGGATAGAAAATCAATGAGAGATGAAATATATCAGAACTCCTGGAGCAAGGTCAACAGGATATGATCTCTCACGACACACAGTTGTGCCTCACTGAGCCGGAGGGAGCGGGCGAGATGGAGAGAGAGGATGGAGGCAAGGAGGGGGGGGGGAAGGAGCCACTAAGAAGAGAAACGAGGGCGGGGGGCGAGACAGACATACAACTTTTCTTCCGAGGAGCCACTGTCCATTCATCAAAAAGCAGCTTCCCACTCAAAGCCCGTGTTTGTCCATAAGGCCCCGAGTGCTGCTAGCACGAGCAGTGGCCACGCAGGTTGCTGATGCTGGCACAATGAGGTCTGGTACAAAATGTGGGCATTAATCTTCCTTCAGTCAACGCTCTTCCAACGCTAACTAATACAGCTGCTAAGTAGCTAAAGGGCCCACATCAGCAGGCTGCGTCTCCACCCAGGGCCCCGAGTCCTGGCTCCATAGACACAGACCATAAGAGCCCCACTTTCACCTCCTACAGAGAGCGGGGCCAGATAGCATCTGTCTACAGCTACCTCCATGCAAACACTCAACCAATTAAAGAGCCATTAGTGCTCAGGCTTGGTGGGTGGTGTGTGGGTCAGTGCTCCTGTTTGTGTCTATGCTTATTCTCTAGATTAATACAGTCTGTTTTGTTTTTTTTCCAAGGAGCCCGAGATGGAATTTTGTTATTTACACATATTCCCGCATGCACGCAGCACGCTCACCGAAAACATAAGACTTTATTTCCATGTAACCTTTGTTTTCCCTCTCCGCCCACTTAGCCCCACCCCTGCCATGTATCATTCATCAGTCGCCCCAGTCTCCGTCATACAATTTTAATTCATAATAGGGACAGAAGTAGGTCATTTGACAAACATGTCACATCTGCTCCAATCAAGGCTACACCTCCTCTTAGCATCAATGTTTCATCCCTGCTCGACACGAACACAGAGGCTCGAGGTGGCGACATGTTGGAACAACACCTGAAATAAAGTCAATTGTAATTTGTGACGATGAGCCATCAACAGCGCACTGGTTCCACTGCGGGTACTGTCATAACCTTGAGGCCTATTTCATGGAGAGAAGAACATACAGAAGATGCCGTCTTAATTACTGACAAACAAAGCCCTCTAGGAACAATAGAGGAGATTAGATGCTCATTTCACTGTCCTGTTGGTGGAGATCAGTTGTTGTCTGTGCACGTATTGACTTGAACATGTGCACAAACCAACCTGAAATGCAGATTATTTAATGTGTGAAGGTACAAGGATCATGAAAGCTGTAAATGTAAAATAACATCAGCAAGACATAGTACACCCTCGGAAATATGGCTTTCTCAAAAAGCCTCGGGAGAACAGGGTTGCAAAGTGAAACAAAGAGGCCAGATGAGGAGCAGACTCTCTCGGAGTGACCCAGGTGTCAGCTGGGCCCCCGGTGGTGTCCTCTGTCTCTCATCAACGACCCAGGGGAGGCAGAGTGTCTGCTGGACCCAGAGTGCCCCGCACGCCAATCTGCTGCCGTGCACGACACTCTGTCGGTCCACCAACTGGCAGAGGGATTTCCAAGCCCCCCCCCCCCCCCCCACACACACACACACACACACACACACACACACACACACACACACACACACACACACACACACACACACACACACACACACACACACACACACACACACACACACACACACACACACACACACACACACATCTATATCCTTGGTAGCACAATGCATTGACTTCCATTCACTGTTAACAAAACCTTAACCATGATCAATTCATGACTAACCTGAACCTAACCACAATTCACATCTCACCTACTAGTAAAAGGCACAAGTTATAGATAATACAATAAAAGTTATATACGAGTTAGAAGTTACCGATTGGACAAACTACTCAGGTGTAAACGACGGAAGCTGGATTGTGTAAAAATGAAAAAAATGTACATTACTATTTTTGCACACTGTGTATTTATCCTCAACAACCCTATCTTCAATTTGGGGATTTTTCTTTTGTATGTGCGGCACCATTTTCCAAGTCTCACAGGCAGCCCGGGATGAGAGGAGATGGATAATGACGGATATGTTCTCAGTTTGGCCGCATTATTTTGGGACAGTGGTAATAAGCAGTGTGAAAGCTATTAGTGTTCATACCATGGTTTGTTGCTGCAACCTCTAAATGGCTCTGTGTTACAGATATGCACATGGAAACAGTCTCTCTGTAATATTCTACGTCTGTGAAGCAACACCCTCTGGGTCTTTATTTATGACGGTCTAAATATTGTCCTCAGCATGCAACCACTAAAATATTTATAATTTAGTGTAACAGGGTGACTTTTGTGTATTAAACCGTGTAATATTTGTGCGTTCAATGGTGTTTAGTAATGTATTTCTCTGTTTATTTCTGCCTGAAGTTCCCTGTGAAGAGATAAAGCCTGTAGCCATTGAGCTTTGAACACAGGAGACAACACGCTGGCTTCTCAAATCCCCGTGTCCAACAGAAGTCACTGGCTCTGCTTCCACACTGCTCGCCGCCATTCATTTGTGGCCGCGGCCCAGCACACTACAGAGGGTCCGTCAGGCTACATGTGCTGACTTTCAAATCGTCAAAGGAATTATCAAGGCCCGCGTATGCTCCACAGCGAGGAGCGTGTGAATTCTGCAATGAAACTGTCACCAGCACTGCACTGGCTGGAGGATGCTGACACCCAGCAGAGCAACTGCAACTGAATGCTGTAGAGTCGGAGCGTGCAACGGGGGGGGGGGGGGGTGGGGGGGTGGGAGGAGCTCAGTCACACAGCTCAGGGCTAATAGGCAGATACATTGAGAGCAGATTTAATAATAGCCATATCATCTAACATCACAAGTGGGAAAGGCTGTAAAGTGCACGGTAGTGTAAAGGTATAAGGATGTGCCAACTGCATCGAGTGTGAACTTCAAACAAACTCAAGAGACAAGACTCGAGAAAAACACGAGGATGTCCAGTTCAATTAAGGCATTTCCGCTATTTATCCTCATTGTGTGCTGCTGGTTTGTGAACTGACAGTTATTGCTGATACAAGAGAAAATAGCTCCCTTCTCTGCAGAGGAGAGGAGAGGAGAACAGAGAGGAGAGAGGAAAGGAGAGGAGAGGAGGAGGAGGGACGCTCAGACAACCTCTGTCTCTTCCAATTATTGTTACAAGTCGAATATTTATCCATGCCTCAGTGCCTAACAAGAAAACACTGGAAGTTCTCCCCCATCGTTTTCTCCCTCCCTCTGTCACTCGCCCTCATTGATTCTTGCAGGCTTGAGAGCAAGTTATGTAATATTTTTTAAAAAGGACTGTCTGCTTAAGTAAAACAGAGTAAACAGTAAACCGCCACTGTATGCGACAGCATTTCACACATTCCTCTCAGGGGCTGAATGCATCCCGGTGTTAATTGAGAGGTAAGTGCTTTTGAAAGACACAATTAAGTTTCCTGTTTCATAAAATCGTTCCTATCAACAGCCTCAAATGCGGGGAAAAAAACAAAAACAACAAGCAGCAAAAACAGAACAATTACCGCTTCACTTGTTGACAGCAACCAGAATCATAAATGCTAATGAGCACAATCAACAACACTTGAACCGTCTGCATGTGTTTCCTCACGTGGCTGCTTCTGCTTGTGTGTGTGTGTGTGTGTGTGTGTGTGTGTGTGTGTATTTCTGTTCAGTTTCTTAAACATTAGTTTGCAGATTCACTGTAGCATGAATGTATATGTAGAGGTGATGCACCTATGCAGTTCTATATTATTGATTAATCCGTTCATTATTCCAGTTATTAATTTGCTTGTTCTGAAAAGAGAACTGCAACTTTTCCAAGGAATCGTCCAAAAATAGGAATAAGAAAGAAATCGCTAAAATATACATTTTACAAACATGTCCTTGTATGTAAGGTCACCCTTCAGCAAATGTGTCGTCTTTAGCCTGAGATTTGAGCCCATGTTAGATTTAGTTATATTAAGTCAAACATAGCCTTTTTTCTTAATCAAACATTTAGTTACAAAAATATAAACATTTTAGTTCAAGAATAGTGAAGAAAAATAATGGCGATGGAAAGGGGAAGGTTGTCGCCGTTATTTACAGATGCCAGACAAGAAATGAGGAAGGAAGCTGCAGAGTTACATTTAGGCCATTTTAAGGTCACACGGGGAATTTCTGATGACAAACCATTTGAATGTGTCATTTTTAAGCACAGAGAACAGCTTCAGGGGGAAAGTGACCAGAAGGAAGAAAACCATGTCCTTCCCTTATGATTACATTGGTCTGGAAAGTGCCAGAACTTAGTGGTGGCATTGTGTCATGTAACTGTTTTTAAAAAGTTCAACATAACCTTTTTGTACTTGACATTGTAACTGCTACTCTTAACTCCTACCCAAAATAAGCTTCTATATTGTACGATGCACATTCCAATGACCAACAGATGTCACAAACAGATTACCTTTAATTGTCTGTACCCGTTCAAAATCAAATCAGCCTAACATTTAAATGTAATTGGTCTGTATTTATAAAGAACAGTTTTTTCACACGTGCTTCAATGTGCAGCTCTTTCTCTATCACCCATCAATCACACTCTATCTTCTCAGTCGTCAGGGGCAATTTGGCACACCGACTGGACGGGCAGGGTGTGGAACCACCAAACTTCCGGCTAGTGGACGACCTGCTCATACGCCACATCTCATAAATTTGTTGTGGCTGTCAAGTGTTAGTGCTCTGACAAAGAAAGTAGGCACCAAAGTGACCAGGCTAATGACTGAGTGATATTAAATGTCCATCTGTAAGCACTATAGCAATTTCCTGTTGAGGTGAAATGCTAACAGGTAACGTTTCCCCATTGCCCCTGTGGTTAGCTTCATCCGGCTTTAAAATGAAAGCGACATCATTCAACATCTTAATATGAGGTAACCTCCGTTTCTGAGTGCTGCACCTTAAGACCTGTGGTTTTTCCTCCCTGTGATTTTGCCGCTGGATGGCTTCAACACCTTTTCTCTGAGCGCCAATGTATTCAAATGTAAATACATGATGTTCTGCTCGCTTCGCCGTGTGCTGTGCAATCTTCTACAGTCGTGGCATTTAAGTGCATTGCTAGGTCCAATCTAGTCATGTCAATGCGCTCGTGGTTGCCACAGCTGCTGTTGCAGTTTCAACAGAGAGATGGTTTGAGCACGCAGGAAGAGAAATGTGCAGCACGGCCATTGAAGGGAAAAGACGTTTCAGCTATGTCACCGTAAAAAAAAAATATTCTCTGTTTAATCCCCTCTCCCTTTTCATCAAAGGGATGAGATTTGGGGTAAGGATTTTTAATATTCCATATTCTCTTCTTTATGTAGATATACTGTATATAAAGCAAACCATTATATATATATATATATATATATATAGTACGCTACTCTTTATCACGCATATCAATAAAGTGTATGTTATCTTGTCTCATCCAAACTGATTATTCACGTTTTTATTCATTTTCTGCAACAATCAACTAATTGTTTTACCCTTAGTAAACTTGCCTGTAAGTATTCATAAAGCATCAACTCATTGTGCTATGGTGCCGTCAGCTTTGCTCTCCTTCAGTTGTCATAAACCATTGTGCACATCTGCTTCATTTTAAAGAGAGACAGAGTGCTGATGATGCTTCTCTGCCTGAATAAGCAGTCATGCCCGTCTACTTTCAGGGACGTGGGACATACCTACACTGACACAGCATGTATCTTACTCATAACAGCAACGGAGAATATTCAGGAGTCTAATCTGAAGGGGAGGAAATGCAGAACAAGCGGATGAGCCAACTTCCTGCACACCTTTAGCATAAAACCTGTGTTCAAGGTGTTGCAGAACAATCCATTCGAAATGCTGGCATCATACTAACAACACACCAAAACAAGAACAGTCAAATCCCTCACTTCCTCCAGCCTTTGTTCACCTTTTAGTAGTGACAAGCCCAGACAGCAGAAAGAGGTGGATAGAGGAAGGAGACCTGCCTTTGTCCAATTCGTAGCAGTTGCCAGACTCTATAAAATCCCCCTCTAGTTGTGGAGAATATGTCGCCCACCCACTGACAGCCTCCTCAGCTTGACACACTCTGCATTGCCAGTGGGAGATAGTGGAGAGAGATATGCAGCCCAGCTGAGTAAATCCTGTTACACAGTTATGCACAGAATACATCTCACCTAGAGAACACATGCATGCATAAATCAAACCTCTACACCTCAACTAGTGGAGCAAGTTTCCATGTTTAAAACCCAAACTGACTTATTTCACCGGTTTTAACATTTAAATTCCCCACACATATACAATATCCAGTGTGGCATTCGTTTGTCTTTTACAGTGAGATTAGTTATCATATTACCTCAAACAGAAACAAAGGGGGTTTTGTTACCGAATACACATCTATCCCTGAGAATGGCTGAGTGTTATGCAAATGCATCAATCTCTTTAAAAAGGCACGCTGGCTCGATTCATAAAAATGCCAATTAACATTCAGGAAGTCCCCTCCGAACCTGTGATGTATTCGGCCTCTTCAAGCGGGCTGCGAGTTGGACATTAATATTCCTTCAGCACATGTTTTTATTTTGAAAAAGAATGAAGTCTATTTAGAAAAGCAAGTGAGTTGGAAACAAAAATTAATGGGGAGAAAGTGACCGTCCACATTGAATGAATTTCAATTACCTTGCTTTGGCGTGTGAGCACAGACACCAGCTCTGCACACACTGACAAACCAATAGCAAGATCAACTCAGCTGCAAAATGACACTAACATGGGAGGCTAAAAATATAAAGTGTGATAAAAGATTAAAATGCAATTTAAACGCTCTCATTATGAACCCACAGCTCTCATAATCACATTAGATTCCAAACTCTAAATTCGTAATCAAATAGAGTAGGAGGCACCATAAGCTGATGGAAAATTCAGCTTGAAGCACTCGATGCTCCATTTTATATACAGACAGAAGTTGCAATGTGTTTTTACTGTTTATAATCAGCACTTAAACATACTTGATTCTTTCCACTTCCTTTAAACCGTGTTCAGCCTCTCCATGCCATGTATTTTCTTTCTTGTTCTGTGATTCAATGTTAGCAGCGTGTGATCCAACACTAAAAAACGTCTCCTCATTCTTTCCAAGAGAAGCAACAAGCTGCTGCTGCTGCACACTCCCTGCAGCACTGAGAGCCGAGCATGTGATTAGGGCTCACTGTGCAGGGGCGCAGAAGAACAGTCAAACTTTTGGCTCCTGAAAGGGAAGTGCACTTTAAACATGTTTCCATTAGTCACTCAGCAACGGCATTGCAGTCGTTTCCCCAAAAGTGAGCTATTGTCCTGAAAAAAGGGGTCAAACCAGGCCCCGTCTTTGACTGGACCTGTTTCCATCCTTGGTTTTCACTTGATGTTTGTTGTGCCATCCTGCAGCAGCTCAGACCGAAAACAACATTTCCCAACAAAAACGAAATCTGTCCAGACAAGCGTTTTTTGGCTCTGTATCAGTTTTGATACCCATCCATACTAACACGCCAGAAAACGCATACAGCATAACCACGCACTAGTAAAAAACAGCTGTTAGCAAAGACAACAGGATTAGCAAAGCTAGATGGTCCTGTGATAGGAGATTGACAGGACAGCAAAGGCTACATTAGGGCCATAAAGATCCCATCAGTAAGCAGCTGTCAACATCTATATCAGTTTGTTTCCTTTAATTCCCTTCCAGACAAAATCGAAGCAGCGTTTCCAAGCGTCTCAGGTTTAGCTGCTCTCAAACTCTGGAGCAGTTTGGACGTCAGATGTATCCAAAGCAAACTTGATGCGTTTTCAAATGAAAGTGTTGTCGTGTGGCTTTAACCTTAGTCCAATCCGATTGCCCGAAGATTACATCGGTTAATTCAGCTGTGACCTGTGACACTACAAGTGAAAATGACCTAAAAAGCCGAGCTTCTCGACCCTTTAGCCAGCAGTGGAGGGGCCCGGTGTCAGCTCCTTGTCACTTTGTCAGCTAGCCTAGTGTCCCACTCCATGTTAACATGCAAGTCCCTATCCAGCAGGCATTAACATAAAGGGCCGGTAGCCGCTAGGTGGGCCCAAGCAGAGCCCAAGGCAGGTGGCAGATAGTCATTGTGCATGCTCCTAAATCATTCATGTAGCAGGGTGGAGAGGATCGAGTGTGTGTGTTTGTGTGCATCAGAAAGAGAAAGGCGCGGCTTTTATTGATGTTACGATATAAGAATAGAACAAGCGAGTGGGCGCGCTGGAAGAGATCGTTTTTCCAAAGGCCTTTGTGGGATCCCACGAGTGGATATAGTTCATTTGTATATTACTTATTACAATACGGGTCCCTTGGAAGGAGCAAGGAGAAAGATAACAATGTGGAAGAAGAGAAGGAGGCGGGGGGGGGCTTGATGGGTTTGGAAAGATGTGAGTAAAGAGGGAAGGTGAAACGGACACTCTTAAGAAGGGGCAGGCCACGCAGGCGAGGTTTGGTAAATGAATTAGCATGCATCCCTGGTACCACACAATGACCTTGATCAGGGAACTGACATGTCATAGACCCTGGACTGAAACTAACGCTAACACCACAAATTATTACCTTTTCATTATGGAAATCAGCCCTTCCTTCCCAGTGCTCCCACTCTGTCTCTGTCCCTCGTGTTTCTCTTTTCCCCGGCGTGCTCTGCTATATTGGAGGAAGAACGGTGTTGACTCTGAGAAGCAATTACCTGTCATTTACCTGTCTCTCTCTCCCTCTGATAATGAATTTCAAGTGAGAGGTGAAATAATTATCTTTTCTCTCACAAAATCTAACCAATGGGCAGGGACAGCCCCTGTCACAATATGTGGCATTCCATATGGGATTAAAGGATTCTCTGCCGCACATACGCCCACGTACAGTACACACACTGACACACACATACAGTACAAAGCTGTTCTTTGAACTGCATTTGCATAAAGAATACCTCGGCTTTAACCGAGACTGTGACAGCAAGTCGTCTTAGCGCAACCTGAAGGCCTGTGTGATCTTAAAGTTTAGCTTTAGATCTGGCAGCGCACTCATCTGGAAGTACATTGCATTGTAGCTGATTCTCTGTGCTTCGCTTACAATATGCGACAGCAAGATGAACAGCTACTTGTTGTTAAGACGTTGGACCAGTTTAAAATTCGCAATCTTGAGAGGTTTAAGCCCAACGATTTAAAGAGGTGATAATTAAACACTGCGACGCCGCGGCATGCAACCAAATAGGCTTTTAATTAATCAAGGGCAGCAGGTAGAAACACTGCAACTGAGTCAATACATAATATAAATACACACAATTTACAACCTGTGCTGTACACAGTTACTGATGCAAAATCGGATCTAAATATATGGTTACAATATCGGATGTGCATATCAAAATATGGCAAAAGTTTCACAGCTTAATGTGAGTACAAGTAAAAGGAGCTGACGTTGGTTTGTCACTGATTTCTTTCTTCAGTCGTCTGCTCCAAGCACAGCCCGTTCTCCCACAGCAGCCTTAAGTAGCACTATAGGCTTTTATTGTACTTTAGCATATAAATAACCCACAATGCAGGTTTAGAATTCAGTCGTCTGGTGACGGCAAAATAGCAATTTTAATATCAACATTGGTGTGCAGAGGGACAGATTTCAGAAGTTGCCATTTCCTTTCTATTATCTTATGTCTTTTACAGTTTGCTTTTAGTGCCTCCACACAGGTGAGAGGATGAGCCAGTGCTCACCAAGCTCAAGGCTGACCGCACAACCACCATCAGAAATAAGTGGGGTTTTAAGGAAGGCCTCTTAAAGGTGAATTCATGGTTTTTGTCAGTCGACATGGGGCCGGCTACTGTCCCCGTGCCGTGAATGCCGTCATTTGAGTATGAATAGAACCTTGGACATGTTACTGGGACCAGTAGACACACAAATAAGCAGCTGCATAACAGGCAACTTGTAATTAATGAGGACTAGTTTGGACCGTGAGTCCTGCAAAGCTATTCTAGTAGCTGAAAAAATATGTTAGGGCCACGAAATGAGATGAAGTTCTCTTAAACCACTTATATGGAATATTTTAAGACAATGGAGAAAGAAAAAATATCCATAACAGAAGAAATAGCAGAGGAGAAACGAGAGACACCATATTGTGAGCTTCCAGTTGTTTGTTTGTGGGTGCGAGTCGGGGTTTTAAGGGAAATCAATGGGGATGGTTTAAAATTTCATCAGGGAAACCGGAGCGGGCCACAGTAAACAAAAAACAGCAAGATGGAAGAAGTGGATGCTATCAAACCATCTGTAAAGTCTATTTTTAACGTATGTATCTTTGCAGAGCACTTTTCTTGTCTTACTGCGTGCTCTTAGTCTTTAAGGCGCTTCACTGATTAAAGCCCAGCCCCATGCTGCTTCCCAAAAGGTAAAACTCGAGTCTAAACCGCAGATAAAAACATTTTACATCCCTTTTGCTAGAGAGCAGACATCCCAGTTTGAAACCAAGCGGGCAAAAATATATAGAGTGTGCTTCATCCAGTTTGTAGATGATTGTTTCTCTCCAGGAATAAAGTATTGACCCATTTTTCTTAAAAAGCTTTTAGGGTTCAGGGCGGGAGAGCTTGTAAAAATTTCCAAAAGGAGAGGGAAGCAGCGTCCAGAAAGTTTCTCAGGAGATATTAACCGACTTCTTCAACAACATTGTTCTAGACCAACAAGTAAATCAGTTATTAAATCAACACAAAATCTGTGTTTCCTTGCTCTGATGCAAGATTAATCATGAATGTTCTTTTTCTTGCGTCTGCTCTTTTTCAGCCCTTTTTTCCATCAGTCAGTTTGTTTATGCTGCAGTGTGCTCTCTCTAACTGTGTGTGTGTGTGTGTGTGTGTGTGTGTGTGTGTGTGTGCGTGTGCGTGTAGCAGGGGCTGTTACATAAGCTTTCCCAACAGGCAGTTGCTTGACGAGAATGATGAGGGGAACGAGGAGGAAGAGGAGAGGCAGAGGGAGCAGCGGAGGAGACAATGAAACAGGAGGTGAGAAATGAGTAACTGTGAGGCAAAGATGGTTGTTGCTTATTGCAGGCTCCTCCCATGTGGCAGCTTCAGGGAAACAACTTTTAGCAGCAGGCCAAGGTGGACAAATCTTTTGAATCTCTTCTCAGGATTTTCAGCACATAAGCAAAAAAATGAATTTTCAAGAGTGACCTTACTTATACTGCCCTCGACAGCTTTGTTGACCGGATGGTCTTCCAATATGCTTAAATCCACATTCACCTGTGTGTGTGTGTGTGTGTGTGTGTTTGTGTGCATGCATCCATGTGAATGTGTCAAGTGTGTGGTCTTTGGCTGAGAGCATGACGCCTCTGTCGATATCCAATCACTTTGAAAAACTGCACCCTGCGAACTAAAAACCAAAACCTCAGTGTGTCAGACTTGTATCTGTGCCTAATAGGCTTCTACAGAAACAGCTCATGTACACACACACACACACACACACACACACACACACACACACACACACACACACACACACACACACACACACACACAGAGAGGGAAATCAATGTACTATTTAAATGTCGTAAAATGAGCAATTTCAAGATACTTCAAATTTACCATTAGGACAAAATATATGAAGCAGTCTTTAATGAAAACTTTCATCAATACCCCCTCCTTCTTTAGTTTTTGTCGTTCCGGTATACAGTCTGGCCCTGTGAAATAAGCCGGGCACTACACTGCAAAATCTAAACTTTATCTATCATATGTAAAATTGGGTAAAAGTTATTTGTTTGTAGATTCATGATTTAAATTAAAAAAACACAAATAAATAAAGATTCATCACAAACGATTGGCAATCAGTAGAGCGCATACCTCCACCAAGGTCTAACAGTGCCCTGAGATTCAACCAAGCTGCACCAAATTGACCACACTCATAAATATAAGTCCCCTAAATGAGTGTTTGATCAAGATCTATGAATAATTCCATGTTGAAATATGCATTAGCTTGCAAAGTTAAGAGAGTGAAAAATAATTCCTGGATTCATCCTCTGATCCTGATCTGCACCAAAATTCAATAAGTTCTTCCCTGACCGAAACCACGTCCTCCCACCAAGTTCTGTGGAAATCCATTTAGTTGTGTTTGTGTATCGTGCACACAACGACCAAGCCAATCAATCAACAAATAAACAAACAGGGCTGAAAACATGAATCTCCTTGGTCTGTTAATCCTTGGATCATCAGACTAACAAAAAAAAAACTGTATATCAATCAATATGCAATTAATTGTTAGTTGCAGTCTTACATGTGCCAGATTTGATTTCTTCCGCACGAAGGTCTATGTACAGTCTATGAAAAAGTTATTGAAATAAAAGTATTGCTCTTTTTCACATGTCACATTAATCATGACAGTGTATATAAACTCAGCCCTGTTAAAGAACATCCAATCATGTTTATTTTTGACAGGGTGAGGAAAGAAGACAAGGCACCTCTTCCTCCTCAAACCCAAATTCCTTCTCTCTGTTTTCTGTCTCTCCTCTGCCCTATTTTTCCAGCAGCAAAAGTTGATATTATGTAAATGCTCATTAAGGCTAATGTTTGAAGGCTGGCACCGGCCTCATTTGCATACGGCAGCACACTCAGCGAGTGAAACAGCGTGACATGCTGACCCCAGTCAGGTTGCCAGGGGAACACCCCCTCAACACCCGACACACAAAGACACACAAACGCGAGCGCCGCGACTGCACACACACACACACTTTTTTTCCACCCTGACTAAGACAATGGCGGTCACTTCGGATGTGTTGCCCTAATTCCCAATTAAGAGTTCACAACTTTACCTAGTGGGAAAACACTACACTTTATCGAGTGTGGTGCTCCACCCTCGACTACACAAACTCACCGTGGCGAGTGTGGTTCTGCGATCCACCGGGCACAAAGTGACGCTGGTAATGGGCTGCTTTGTGTCCATCACGGCCACTTAGCTCCGCTTTTGAAATGGAAATAGTTGGATACCGACAACAATGGGTTCGCTCCTTTTGGTTAATTTCTTACAATAGAATGAGAGAGAACTATGTTGAGCTTCTCTTCCCTCCTGCCGCCTCCTAAATAAAGACATATTTCCGTGTTTCAAAGCAGCTCCTTTTCTTCTCAGAGTGACACGGACACACGCAAAAAACAGCATTTGCAGCGGAGTCAGACGGAGGAGTTTGTGACAAACAATGAAACATGAAAGCACGGACGGGTGAGGCAGCGCCGCCTAAGTGCACGTGCCGCGGTTTTTCCTCAACGGAACAATAGCTGACAGGGATGGATGTTCTGGATTCCAGCTGCTTAAGGATTATGCGAATGGGTCCTCTCACTGCACGATAAGCCAATAAGACCTTTTCTTGGACAGCACATTTGGGCTGCCAGGATGCAACTTTCAAGAATCCTCTTCCAGGCGCAGCGTGGAAGCATAGTATATCAAAACTGACACTTGCACAAATTTGCTGGGGGAAATACAGAGACAGAGAGTGGAAGAGGGGCGAGGGGGGGGGGAGAGGAAACAGGGTGGAGTCAAATGTGTGGATGTGATTTACGGAGTAGTTGTACATCACTACTCACATTCAGGAGCCACAACAGCAGGTCCTGCTGCATTTTCTTTGTTCTAGCATTGAAGTAAGCAAATGGCCACTGGGCACTTTTCATAATGGCCCCATCATTTCTATTACATATTATGTTTTCAGTTCTACATTATCAGTACTAGTGTCAGGCATTCATACACTCGTTCTCTCTCCTTTCTTTCTCTTTTTCCTCCCATTCCCTCTGTTGATCTTCCGTTACCTCATACAATCTCTTCCTGCATTAAGCTTCTCTCAGAGCAAAAATTCCATATAATTATTACGTCACTATTGAGACTTGGACAACCCCAACCCTAACCCTAACCCTATCATGACTTCATGACTGTGTGTTTATGTTCAGGTTGCATATCGGTGGATGGTTATAATGGTGAGACCGTTCTAATCAGAGCCAACCAGAAAGGGCTTGCATTAATTACTAATGACTCAACTGGTGGTCCGTAAATTTCCCTATCAGAAAAACTGATAATATAAGAGGCGGGAATTTATATGAATATTCATTTGGAGCCCCACTGCGCTTTTGAGGCAGGAAATGAATAATTTCAGTGTGTCTCTCCGGTTTCCAGCATTACACTCCTTTAAACTATCACTGTGATATTTACATAGAGAAACCCAAACATGTTGGACCGCATGGGTGCACATCACACATTCTCACACATGAACAGACAGAGAGTCAGTCATTCCAACAAAGGCTGATTGACAGACAGTGAATAACTTGTGCCTTCTTTTCTTCTTTACCAATTCCCTTCAAAGTGCATCAGAGTTTGCCGCGAGAAGTGAAGAGAAGAAAGTGCCACAACAAGAGATAATGAGAGAGACCGGAGATTAAAATAAATGAAGCCCAACACATTCTTAAATCAACAACACAAAAACAGCGAAACATCACAACCCAATTGTTAGCATTGTATTCGCACTGCGCGTGGTGCGGTGTTTGGCTCGAGATGAATACACCACCTATATGTAGTGTTAGTGATTCTCAGATGCACGTTTTTAACCATTGAGAAAGCTCCAGGACTTCAGTGTATTTACTTGAAATGCACAAAGTTTGTAACAATATAAATTTGGATGTCTTTTTGTGATGGAGCTTTCAATGCTGAGTAGGTGAAGAAACTCCTCCATCCACTTTCATTCATGTAATGTGTTATGACCCTGGGTGTGTATATGTGATACTGTTCTGTTCCTCCTCCTAGAATGTGAGCAGTCTTCTTTGAGTGTGTGTGTGTGTGTGTGTGTGTGCATGATTGATAGCAGCTTTGACCTGCTGATTGGCGTGAGCCGCCTGATTGCTGCTCCAGGATTGGCCAGAGTGAAGAGAGGAGCCTACCTGAAGCACTGACTGACTGCAGTCTTCCTCTCCACCGATTCACCCACTTCCAACTGGGACCAGTGTCTGGCTGAAGTATTGTTTTGTTGCGTGATATAGTACAATCCACCCTCTGAGTTTGTTGCAAATGCATGTAAGTAGATAACTGTGTGTGGTAGCCCTGTAGGAGGGAGAAGCCATTTTCTTTTACCCTTTTTTTCTGCTGTGTTTCCTGGTTTAAGAGTTTGGTAAGCTTTTGTCTTTTTGTTAACATTTCTGATTTGTAGCAGGAAGGTAGGGAGTTAGATTGTTTTTGTTTGTTGTGTTGGCCTTCTCTCCCTCTGAAGTAAAAATAAAAAGCTACCCCTAAACGAAAATACATGGTGACACTGGCCTGCTTGGGAGTGGGAAGAATGGGGAGAAGCACCACATGTTATGTCTCCGCTTCCCCTAGACCAGGGGCGTGCAACGCTCCTAGGATGCATGTGTGGTATGTAGCTATGTGTACGTGAGGGAATAACCCAGTGCTGCACTGGTCATCAGGAATACTGGGACAAATCCTGGTGGGCTGCTCCATCAGTGGGCCAGTTGGCGTTCGCCATACCCGGCTACGTCTTTGTCATCACTCTCTATGAGCCTGTCATTCAGCGTGCACGTGAGAGCGTGCTGCATGCATGGTTCCAGGGCTGTGTGGCATGTAGCGTGCATGAGTAATCAAAATATCAACAAGCCTTGGGTAGATCCATCTCTGTAAGGCTGCAGTTTTACAAGTAGAGAAATACTCAGCCAGATATCTTTATATTCTACACACATGTCCTCAGACACGTACACACACAAATAGTTAGAGTGTGGGTGACTGGCTTTTACCCCCAGGCTGCCTTTTAGCAGTCCCCTCGCATAACACCTGTCTGTTCACGCTATGTCTAGCTGGCTAGACTGAAGCCCCCTGGTTATACATTTAATTGTATATACTTGGGTATGCATGAATAGAAAATATATATTTATACTAAAAAATGAATAGTCCATTATTTTCATGCTCAGCAAGGAACAAAACTTAAGTGTGTTTAAAACTGCAGTGAAGGGCCCGGATTGAATGGGAGCAGGGGCCAGGTGCAGCCCCTGGGCCTCACTTTCCCTTTGTACGTGCCCACAAGTCTTTTTGTCCGACACCCCAAGTTAATGGATTTCACTGATTCATTAGACCTGGCACCCAAGGTTAATCAGCTCATTATTTGGCAGGAGAAATCTTTGCGAGGATCCAAGTGCTGAGGGACTTCAGCTCCACTTCATCCTTTGATTTGAACTTTTAAAACAG
The DNA here is from genome assembly GCF_949316205.1 of Platichthys flesus. NCBI lineage: Eukaryota > Metazoa > Chordata > Actinopteri > Pleuronectiformes > Pleuronectidae > Platichthys > Platichthys flesus. The sequence continues at coordinate 11,151,148 of NC_084959.1, read as the reverse complement.
ACTTCAACATTTATTTTGAGACAGTTTCCCGAGCCCCTGAAACTCGACTTTGAGATGTTGAAGGCAGCTTTAATTTAGTTATCTGATCAGGCTCTCGGGAATGCACACAGTTACAATTATACAATTATAGCAGGTATAGCTGGAGGCATTGAGTTTGACTTTGTATTGCCACACAGCAATTCTGTGCCGTATAATAGAGCATCCATTTATTTGCAGCACGTCTAATCCTAGACTATAGAATATGCACTTTTGCCATTATTTTACCCCTATTTCATGTTTATGAGTTTTCTTTCATTAGAGTGGCTTTTTAATTACTGCTCCCTTTCTCTTTATGGCCTTTTCTCTTTTTTCTCCAAGTACTTCTTTGATAGTTTTATAAGTTGCACCAGTGGCTGTGTGGTAAGCAGATTAATAGGAGAGTAATGTCATTAAAATGGTAATGTGTAGACTTGGGCAAGATGCTGAAAACAATAATACTCCACTTGATTAATGACACTCTAAAGCATGAGCACGCACAATGAATGTACACGCAAACAGAGACACACACACACACACACACACGCACAGACACACACACACACACACCCTAGTGACTTTACCTACATAAAACAAGCTTTTTTGTTAAACTTGCTCCCCTGAAAAACAATCTACCACACAACACGCTCCCACTACACTGCAAACAACAAGCACACAGAATGGCACAGTAAAAATGTCATGGATTGTTTTGATAGTCCGCCAGCCAACCGATACGTCAGGATTTCGCCCAGTGCTCCCAATGATCTGTCCGACTAAAGACCAGTCTGTTGTCCATGCGTATGAAAGGACATGAGTGACAAGGAGTGGCTGTGTAAACCAATACACTGCACACAGGTCTAACAGCAAATTATAATAGGTAAAATAAAACAGTAAATACATTTTCATATGATTCAGGTCACTAAAAGATCAGTGGATGGGAAAACCTTGAAATACATCATTTAAAATGCACACGCACACAGAGTGACAGACAGAAGGCATGAACATCCAAGCCCACACAATGGGACTGGCATTATGTTGTGTTATTGTGCATGATTAAATCTGGAGCTGTGTGTCTGCCATATGCAACTCATGGTTTCCACCCACAAAGTCACAGACTGGTGGAAAACAAAACAAAGACAGGGAGGGAGCAGAGAAAGGGCGCTGGAAGAGGTTCTAATTAAAGAAAAGAGGGAACTTCTTTTGGTTTCCCCCGCCATGAAGCTGGGGTGAGGAAAACTACAGCTTGAAATACCAAAACAAGCAAGCCAGCTATAACTCAGCAAAAACCTTGCTTGGGGTTTGAAGGCCTTGTTAAACAGGCTTGTTATTGAATGAGACATGAAGTTCACAAAACACCATCCTAAACCGTCCAAATAACCCTCTTTAATCAATTGAGATCCACAGCAGTACAAAAAAAGTACTAAAGTACAGTCGCCGCCGCCGCTCTGGCTCAGTATCTCCAGGGCCAAACAAGGTTGTGTGTGATTTCAGAACCATGCCGTCAGCCATGGTCACACTTTCGGAACCCGTGGACTTGGCGAAGGTCAGTCAATGACAATGGCGGAAGAGAATGAAGAAAAATAACTGTGTCAACTGATCTCACTGTGCCCGTGTATCTGTGTATATGCTTTTATAGCTGCTGGTAATGATAGCTGGTAAACAGTCAGGAAATGAGCAGATGTTGGGGGAGTAAGGTGCCTTGCTCAGGGGCACTAGACAGGGTAGGGAGAATCCTCTTGGATTTTTGGACAGATCAATCCAGGTTCGTCTTTTGTTGTTTCTCCGTGGAGTCGAACCAGAGACGGATCAGAGACCTTTTCTGCCCATAGTCCAAGTTTCTGCCACAAATCGAGCTTAGATACAACACAACCCTCTGTGGTCTAAAACCACACACACACACACCCTGATGTTTCTGCTTCTCTCTAACATACAGTGCAGAATGGAAGATGGTGCTGATTCAATCTGTTGAACTATCAGAATGTGTGAAAGCAACTGATAAATCAAGTCAAACATGCTCGGACATACATTTTTCATGCATGCATGCACACCAACACACACCTCTGGGCCGGCCTCCAGGAAGGAGTCGAGACCTCTCAGCCAGAGCGGCGTCAGGGGAGCACACTCTCTGATCATTTAATAGGCCTGGCCCCTGAGAGGGAGAGCGCTCGCCTCGTCAGCCTGTCATGGGGCCAGAGCTGACCCTCCACAGCCAGTTCAGCTCTATAGCTGGCGGTTAGCGGAAAAAGGCTGAGAGAAAAAAAATCTAGAGCCTCAAAGCTTCTGTCTGTGTCGCCACTGGTCATTATTTAACCATTCACTCCCATTTTCACATCATCAGGAGACAAACGCTCTTGCACTGACACAAACCCAGACAGACAAGAGGAACAAAGGGAGATCCAATAGATTTCTACTTGTACTGAAGCGTTCATTTACAGGTTGTGTGCGAGAGCAGATTTTCATTGATATAATGCACAGACATGTAAACAAACGGAAACAAAGGCATAACACAAATCCTGTTCACCGGCATTGTGTCACATTGCACTATACTGTGCCGTAGGCTAAGAGTCATGCTGCATTTGCAGCGCCACAAAAATAGAATGTGACTAAAAGAAAGCCAAACAAAACCAACCTCCAAACCTCAACTGTGCCTGCAGCAAGGAAAAATGACAGCATGTCTGCACACTCACACACAAACACACACACACAAGAGACACACTGCTAAGGCGAGGCAAAGGGGAGGGACAGAGTGCAGTAGATCATCAGCATATATGCAAAGGCATGTCCAAGCAGTTACACATGACTTTGTGTGTGTGTGTGTGTGTGTGTGCGTGTGTGTATGTGTGTATAAAGGCCACGCTGAATACATCTGACCTGCATGTGACTGGGACGCTGACCTAAACTGAAATCAGAGAGACACAGTAGCCTACATTGTGGGACTGTGTGTCCCATAAGCACTGTCATGACATGAATAACCCATCAAATAAACATGGGCACATTCATTCACTGATTTGAAATAAATGATTGTGGCTGAATCAGGCTGATGACAGTTGCATGTGAAGGCACAAGTCACGTACTGAAAACCAAACACGGCTCAGCTTGTGAGAGCTTGGCCAAGACAAACCGGAGCGGAGCGGAAGTAATTAAAAACCCAAACCCGGTCCAAATGAGAATCTGACATACGGGCTGTTCATCTCCTGCTTTGCTAGATCAACACAAATTGGGCTAATGTATCAGCGTAATCCTCACAGCGCTGAACGCTATCTGCTGCCGTGTCTCTCGCTCTAGCTTGTGGAATATTGTCACACTTGGATGTTCACTAACAGAGTCCGGTTTGTGTTGGATGAGCTCGGTGTGTCCACAGTGAAAGAAACTCACAGGAGCCTGTTTGTCTTTGATGTCAGACTCAGCTACTGAAGAAAGGATGAGTGGAAATAGAGAGGGGATTGTGAAGGGGGGGGGAGCAGGTTGGAAGTTTATAATAAATGCTGAGGTGTATTTCTTTCTATAGGCTGGTGTGTAGGTGTGAGTGTGTATATGTGATAACTGAGGAGCACAGGGCCACTTAGGGCCACGGCATAATAACAAGGTTTCTATAGGCCAGAAAAGTAGAGAAACACAAACACACACACACACACACACACACACACACACACACACACACACACACACACACGCAGAGGGAGCTTCAGAGGGGCCCCTTGTTACTCATGCATGACCGGTCCATAATGCACTTCTGCTCCCTCACTCACCGTTGGCAGGACAACAGAAATACTGAGAAAAGGATTTGGGAAAGCTGGATTTGCCAAGACTCTGGGAACAGCCAGATTCCTCCTCCCAGCACAAAAGATGGAGGAAGAGCGGCTCAACTCGCTCACTCTCTAATACGTACAGTCGGAGCAGCGACAGTATTGTCCTCGATTGTATCACGTCCTCTCTCGGAACACGCCGCCGCCGCCAAAGAGTTTTTTCACCCGAATTGCACACAAACATTTGCATGAAAAGAATGGTTTGTTGAAACGAGAACACCGGAGTAATATGAAACTGCGTTTTCACTGGAAAGCAAAGAAAATTATGCAAAATGATTGCACCTCAGCAATCGCACGACTCAAAGTCAGATACTTTGAGTCGAGCATTAATGCGGGCGGCGTGCGTGAGCCTGGGTGTGCATGTGTGCGCAGCCGAGTATCCGACTGTGGCTGAGCATTGATCAGTCCGGCTCCCTGCAAAGAAGATGTGAGCTGCCAGCTAATGGAGGAGCTAGCCTCAGTTAGCCCACTGACTGATGGGGAATGTGATTTCATTTAGTTGTTACTACAGACACTGTAAACAAGTCATGTTTCCCCTCCAGGAGTCGGAGCAAATGGTGCACACAGAGAGAGAGAGAGAGAGAGAGAGAGAGAGAGAGAGAGAGAGAGAGAGAGAGAGAGAGAGAGAGAGAGAGAGAGAGAGAGAAACATCATTGTCTGCTTCATATTAAATTGTCCAGCAAGTGCAAATGAGTTAAGTAATTAAGTTGTTTTCATCCTTGTACGATCGAAAGTTGAAAACTTATTTTTCCGCCCACCTTCAAGTTTTGTTCGGGCGAGTTAATTAACAGCATCATCAGAAAAAAAAATACCGCCAACAACCTTTCTCAAAATTCAAATTAACCCAGATGTTGAGTTTATTTTTATAATAATCGAAAGGCAAACCAATAACCTGATGCCAAAACAATACTTATACTTGGCTCAGCTGCTAATTACGTTTCTCTGTGATTTCCAAACTCGTAGATTATAGATGTGCCAGTTTACTTTGAAATACCTGCTCTTCAATTTTCCATTTGGCGTATTTTGTCAAATTAAAAAGTTTCTCCAGATGACTTTTTTTCAGCCGGATCAACGAGCGGTTGGACAACGGTTGTAGCTCCAGATGTAAGTTCCCATCATTCTTCAACAGGAAACTCTCAGACTGAGACGTGCACAGACAGAGTTTGAGGGGTAGCTGCTTTAAAAACCTTGATCCTGCCTGGACCTGAGCGGTGTGAAGCAGGGTAACTATCCCTTTTTCTTGAAATAGTTATATTTCAAAACATGTTTTTATCTCCACTTTCTTATATAACTCTGCCCATGTTCCTAGTGTACTATTGACAATAGAGTATCATTATCTACAGCATCTATCTTCCTCTGGATCCCACTATTATTGGCATGGCCCTTTTATACACGCGGCCATTACACCCCCTAATATGTACCTGTCTGATGTGTCTCCTGATGCTTGGCATGCTCTCCCCCCGCTCTCTGGTCTGGAGCCTCAAGTGAAACGTTGTCCACAGCATTTTCCAGTTTAAATTGTTTATTTTTCAAATAGCAAGTAGTGGTATATACTAGTATATAGTCCAGGAATTAGACAGGACTAGCCTTTATCCATTTCTGTAAAAATACAATGTACATTTTAAATATGTTTATACAAGTGCCTTTATCTATTTCTGTAAAAATACAATGTACAATTTAAATATGTTTATACAACTGCCTCTATGTAATACCTTAACCAGGTATAGCAAGCGAAGACCATCCATGCTCCATGTAATACCTAATATAGGCAATAATATGTGATGTGTTACAAACATGAAACGTTGTGCGTTGTTCAGAAGCATATTAGTCATTAATTATTACCAGATCTTTAAAAGACTCAACTGGAGTCCTCACACATCATCAACATCATTTTGATGCTATTGTCACATGACAGGGGTCTTAGGTTATCACTTTTGTTTAACCTCTGGGTCACCCTATCTATCTAATGGGTTAAATGTTTATGTAGCCAAAATAGCAAACATTGTGTTACTATTTCCCAAATAAACTCTATAGGAACAGGCTGCATCCAAAATTCTACATCAAATTTATTTTGCAACCTAGATATATTCCGTGAGGTAAATCACACAGAGGTTAATTACCTCCGTCTCAAGGGAGAGGTGCTCGGGTAAGGAGCATAACAAGTTAATAACAGGAAATTATAAAATAGAGCACACAATTCAAAAAGATACAAAACACAGAGACAATGATTAAAGGAATCATTAACAATGGACTTTATATTATCCCTTAAATCAGTCTGCGATACCAAGTTCATCAAGTTAATGACTCTGTGGCCAGTATCAGACTTCAGTGTGAACTGGTCATGGCCCTGGTATGACCCGCATGCGAAGCGGTCTTCCATGTATGATTTTGACTGGGTGACTCTCGCCCGCACCTTCGCCTGTGCAAAATGAGGAATTAGGAATGTTGATCTCGAGTGCAGTACAAGTCGCATTGAATTCCGACACAGGTCACATGGCTGTTCTGATTGAAGTCACATTAAAAAAAAATCCTATCTTTTTCAGATTAAGAACCCCATATGAAAGTGGCCCAAATCCAATTTGAAAAGATCAGATTCCATGTGATCTGTGTTGTTCACACTGTCGGAATTCTGGCCGCTTGGCCTGACTATGTGAACAGAGTCTACGAATATGATTGGAAGATAGGATTAGATCATGGTCTTCTTGACTCCATTAGAGGATTTTTATGCACCGGACTACATATTAGACAGGACACGACACAGAAAATCTTGGGTCATAAATGATCTGACAGACGCCGCAGATTAACTGTCATCTGGATGCACGTAACCTTTATGCAGCTAAATTGGCCAAGCGCTGATATAAAACTGAAGTCTCACTTCCTCCACAGAGAGAATGAGAGTGTAAAGGACACAGATGTAGCTTGCTGCCGCAGCAGCTTCATCAGTGCAGCCTGAGTGGATTCTGAAGGAAACAGATCACTGTACGTATCGCTCTGAATAGAGGAAATTATATGTCATGGTCCATAAAGCAGGCACTTTATACATTATCAGAGACAGTATCCTTGTGGCTTTTATCATTGTACGGAGGATGTACAACAGTGAATTACGTTGACATTGCCTCATTTCAAGCCATTTGGTTTCTCTGCCGCAGCTGACCTGAAGATCGCGCTACTCTCAGGAGAGTTTCCCAAGTTCCATTCACATATTATGACCTGAGGACATAGCGAAAACTGACCAGTATCAACATAATGGGATGACAGACCAGGCATTCTTTAGATAACGTGTTGATAAGGAAAATAAGGGTTTGTGAGGTCACCGTGACCTTGACTTCTCAGCCTTAACTCCCAAAATGTAATCAGTTCATCTTTGAGTCAAAGGGATGTTTAGTACCAGCATTGACAAAAAAGCGGACAAATCAAAAACATAATCCCTCTGACCATAACAACAGTTAGACAGTCCTGTATATAGCCATTTATTGCTAGTTCAATCCAGATTGATCCCTTTATACAATTTATAAGAACTGTCTTGAGCCTCACATTTCCTTGGGTTGCATATTTATTACAGTAAATGTACAGAATACTTGATTTAAAAAAAAAATCATCAGGATTTGTACCAAAATAGGAAGAAGGACCAGGTGGCACATGGAATCAAGCTGGGAGGAAAATGTCCCCTTGTCACCCCCCCAGTGTGCTTACTCTGCATAACTTATTTGATGCTGGAAAAAATGCTAAATTGGTGAATTTGCTTTTGTTTTTATTCACAGAGAGGAATCCATCCCTTTGAATAGTTTTAGGTATTTTTATTTATTTTTCCCCCCGGGCAAAACACCTCTTTCAGCACCTGCTCTTTGCAACCCCCACCACCACAGAGTAATCTATATCCTCTGCGGTAGCTACGCATTTATCAGAAAAAAAAACATCAACCCTCTTGAGGAAACCTTATGGGGGACTCTTACATTACAGGGGTACGTCATCAACTCCCACTGGTTGTGTCTAATGGGTGAATGGCCTCTGCCACACACTCTCTTACTCTGGCCTATGAAGCGGCTCCAAGACCAAGAATCTGTGGTGGTTTCACACTAACTGTCCATGTGCTTAATGATACAGTATGTGCTTTAGTGTCTTAAGTTATTGTTGTAACTTACCAAGATTGAGTTGGTATTTCTCACCAAATTTTAGGCAAGAATATCAGATTTTCTAAATCTGGTTCAGTTATTTTATCAGCTGCATTTTTAGGTAAAAAAAACAAACTCTACATCCTCACGACCTCCTGTAATGAACTTGGTCTCAGGTTGTCAAAATAACCGTATCCAACTTCCCTCCCCTTTTAATTCGGTCACAGGACGTCCTGCTTTGCCATTGGTATGCAGTTTCCACTGTACCTCAAAACTCAGTGGTCCTTGTTAATACACCTTTCATATCTATGCAAGTGCAATGAATGGTGTGTGACAAGGGCGCTTGCCAATAGCAAGCACCACGCCAGGATGAAAGCACCTGGTGATCCTGGAGAGAGCAATGTCAGGGGCACCAGAGTAATGAAACATCCAGATAAGAAAGGAAGACGCTGAAAAGTGAGGAAGGACAGAAATAAAAGAGAAAGATACACAAACGTCTTGCATAAAGGAAGAATGAAAAGCCGGCTCCCTTTTCACACTGAAGAAATGTAGATAAAGACAGCACTTTACAAAGGGCCATCTGAATTTATATCGGGAGGACATCCGATGGCCTTGACGATTGGCGTGTTGCACTTTATTCGAAAATAGAAAATGTTGCTGTCAAAAGCTTTTTATGCTCTAAATGCACAGCCATGAATCATCCGTAATTCCTCAGAAAAACAGGAGGAAAATGTGCAAACCAGACATTTTTATATTGTATTCAGGTTCTTTTTTAGAGAGCAGGGATGATGAGGAGCTTCTAAAATGTCACCTCTTCATTGTTGCTCTTCATTTCTGTGATCGTACGTGAAACATAATAGATGGTTTAAACTCGGCATGTACCATTTCCTCGGGCTGTGCTGTATAATAATATAAATCATGTGATAGAAAGAAAAACAGATCCTATTTCATGTGATGCTGCATTGTGTATTTTGTTTTGCCACTAATCACACGCTTGTTTTTCCCCATTGAGGAGGCGCCCTGCATTCTTCCAAGCAGCGCGGATGCAGGCAGGACATTTGCATAAAGGCAACAAAAACAAACACGAAGCAGAGTGAACGAGACGCAGGAATCATTCCAAACAGGAGGACTCAGATGAGCCAACACAAAAATGAGGAGCTTGTACCTCAAAGAAAGGCTGCAGCCGTTGCATGGACGTGGTTTGGTTATGGAGGGGAATATAACACTTTGCAAATTATGGGGCAAACTCATCCCCACAACAGAATAAACCTCCACAAAGCTCTTCGAGTACCTGCACAAGAATCCTGTCAAATAGTGTGAAGAGAGCCACAGAAGTAAAGCTGATTGCTCAATACTAACCCCAGACTTGAGACGTACATTTGCAAAGACAAGGCCTCAATTTACAGGGTTAAGAAAACGTAAGAGCAACCGGTTATGTGTAATGATATATATATATATATAATGTTGTTATGTGGATATGACCTGTACCAGGATATGACTTCTTGTTCATATCGCACAGCAAATCCATTTCCATTTGGCGTCTGAGTTTGTGTTTGAGCACAACATGTCAAGCCTCATTTCCTGAATATCTTATGCATGGTTGCTGTTTTTTTTTTGGCTCGGTTTTTTTCCGCTACACTACCTTTCATTTATTTTTCTATTTTTCCTCAAACTCTCCGGGTTAATCTGTCCCTGCTCCGGCTCCGTATATGATTGAGGAGCAGATGTGATATAAGGATTCCTCTATTCAGCATCATCCATCCAGTAACCCCCACATCCCCCTAATTCTCTCATCCCCCTCACCCTCAACCCATTTATGACACTCATCACAATCACACACAAACACACACACACACACACATGCACTCACACACAGACAATATTTGCTGTTCCCCTCATCCCCGTCTCATCTCATCTTATCACAGCGAGGCTTTAAGAGAACGTTGGCACAGCAGTGGCCAGTAACATGTCACTCAGGATCCCAGCCAAGCCACAGGCACAACATAGACTCGTATAACATCTCTAACCAAACCCATCAGCTTCCCCGGCTGCATTTTCTTTCTCTGCCGTCTTTTCCCTCCTACCTTTCTCTTTCCTGTTATTCCTTCTATCAAAGGTGGTCTGCTTTGAATGACAAGTATCTGCTGGATATCAGCAGATCTGCTGAGACCTCGGGGATTAGTCTATTCATTTTGCTAATCAAGCTGGAGAGGGATGAAGGCACTGCAGGCAGTTTAAGCTAAATGTTTCAGTTTGGCATAGTGTAACACATTTGAAAGGTCTAATTTGACACAAATTGGTTAAAAAAAAAAGCCTAGTAAGTTGTTTCACATTCTAATTGTCCCAGGAGTTGGTATCTCTTATCTTATCTGTTTAGAGATGCTAGACAATGACATCATAGGTTTCATCATTTTACTTGGAATGGTGAAATGTCATTTATTTGAATGTCTATATATAGGAGGGAAAGACCTATGCAACTGCATGTCGTTTATTAATCCAAATGTATGAGAAATTAACTCTGAAATCAGCACATTTCTTTCCAACTGCATGACCGAGCCATGTGTTTTTGAGATAACAAGGTACAAATGATCAAATTCCCGATTACATGCAACTGATCATTTCCTTTTTACTTGCTGCATTATGTGGCCCATAAGCAGACATCTAGGCTAGCGGCTAGCATAGGCCTTGATGCTATATGGAGAAATATATCAAATCTACATCTGTGATAAAAAAAACATTTCGGTTGCAAGATATTCGCCATGTGGATATGAACATGTAATTTAAATTTAGTGCTGACAGAATATTTCTTATTATTTCAAACTATGTGTAAATTATTTCTTGCTGCCATGTGCGATAACTACACTCGCTGTATTGCAGGGCATCACACTGGGATTGATTGGAAAAAGAATGATCCATATCTAATAGCAAACTGTAGCCATCATCAATTACTACAAGTATTACTATTCCTGGAGTCTGCACCATTTCACTCCGTAGTTTCAGCATCAATCCCAGACGTGGCCCCGGCTCTGCCATCAAATGCCTATGGGGGTAAAAGGTGGCTCCAGGATTATGGAGTGTGAAGGTCATCTCTCCTTTAAGAGGCCAGACCAGCTGTATCATGGAACTACTAGAGATATGGCCCCTTTTTGGTTGGAGGCTCACTTTTAATAAGGTCAGGATTAGGGTGACATGCGCATTATGACTAGGGCTTATGGGGTCAGTGCTTAGTCCTGGAGAGTGGGCAACCATTTGCCAGCCCGGTGCAAGTGTGGTTAACTCGTTCTCATTATTGGCGTCATGTCCGGCGATTTTGGGCGTATATCTTCCGTGTTTGCAGCTCATGTCATGTGTGTGCACGTGTGTTTCATTTGCCATGTGTGTGCATGTGGAGAAATAGGCGTTGGAAGGTTGCCAGTGGGGCGTCAGCTGTTGTGATCTAATGTTTACAATGCCAATAACTCCGTTCAGGATTTTCTTTTTCCTTGTCCACTCTCTTCCTCTCTCCATCTCTGCGATAGAATAGAATGATAATGTTGCTCTGAGGGTGCTTCTCAGAGGATTAGCGCAGATTAGCATTAGCTGTTCCATTTGAACTGGATACGCTCACAGCAGCATTAGCATGTTGGCATACTAACCCGAGGTTATAGCCACAGTAAGAATTTGCAAAGAGGGATAAGGAAGCAATGCCAGACAGAAACGTTCTGTTTTCAAAAAGAGAGATTCACTTGCATGGATGTGTCATAATAACAGTTGTTTGAACTTTGTATTTCACATCATGTGTGTTTTTGCAGATACAAGTCTATTACTCCTCTTGTTCTGTTAGAAAATGGCAAGACGATATGATCGGTTGACAGAGCACTGCAAGGAACAATAACCATTTAAAAAAAAAAAAATATTCTGACAAATTCTGCTCTGACAAAAAAAAAGAAGCTTTTATTAATGAAATGTCACACAACCCAAACAAATAAATGAGTGCTGCCAAAAGCCAGAACAGAACAGACAGCCAAGTTTACAACTGAAAACCAATCCATCTAAACTAATCCTGCTGAATTCACTCACCAGGTAGGCCACAGATTAACATTTAAAATTCTAAAAAGCCACAATAGCGAGGCTCTGACTAATGGTGTAAAAATTATGCAAGCATTAAACGGTAGTAGAAAAAAGGGTAAAGTGTACAAACTGTGCTGTAAGACCCCACATCACAAATACATGTTTTATTTACTTTAAACACACCAACAGCCAATTTTGGCCTCACTCAAGTCTTGCTAATAAGTCTTGCTCGATCCTAACTACAAGAGAATTATGATTCGCCTCATCCGGTAGAGGCTTCTGACTTGTGGGTGCAGGGGAGTGATGGAGTGAGTAATTGAGCGCATTGTGAGACAAACACTAATGAGCGAGATAAAGGAGGAATCGAGTTAACTGTTCCCCATTTTCGACGATAAGAGAGGAGGAGAGACAGAGAGGAAGTGCAAAGGACCATTCTGCTTTCCAAAAGAATGCATCTGCTCTATGTCTGACTTGTCTACATGGTGTTGGGTTTTTTTCTACAATGCACAAGGCTCGCTCTACCCGACCACGGCAAAGTGAGAGAAAGGCAAATAGCTTTAAGATAGGCGGTGAAATTACCCGTAATCGGAGACCATTTAAAAACATAATAACTTCTTTGTTTCCTCAGCGGGAGGTTCAGGACTGGGGAATCTATTTGATTAGAAGTGCAGATGAGTTAGCTATAAAACTACTGAGCCAAACCCTGGCCAGATTCATGAGGTTTGTGTGTGCGTGTGCAAGAATTAAATCTTACTGCCAAAAAAGAAATACCTATTATTCTGGGAGAGGCAGGATTAATAAAGTCAGGTGTCGGTTCAACTGGGGAGGAGGTGAAAATGTTCCCACATAAAGCGGCAGAAACCAGCAACAGGCCAGTAAAATCTGTAAAATATACTTTAAAATCCAGGAGGAAGCGTGTCACAGCATATTTAACAAAGATGTGTTTGCAGTAGCAAATTGTCATCGTTCCACTGAGGAGGACAGTGGCAGTAAGCTTAGGGGTGTGTGTCACTTAGGATGGGGGGGGGAATAATGTTGCGAAGCATATAATGGATTTGCAATGTGGCAAACATAGACAGATGGTGAAGGGGGGGGTGTCTGTGTGTTATGCGTTTGCGTGCTTGGACACACATGCACACGCGCAGCACAGTGTGTGTGTGGTTGTGTGTGTGTGTATGTATGTGTGTGTGAAATCCCTAAGGCGCATTATGTATGCTGCCGCTCGCTCACCCAAGCCAAGGGTCTCGGTTCATTTGGTTTTTAACTGTTATAAATTGTCTCACTTGACTCCATCTTCCCTCCCTTAGACATCAGGCCCGGAGCAATCTTTACACAGGGAGCGGCTCCGCTCCAAACTTAGAACCAGTGAAGGATTTGGGAAAAGTCTGAAACATGGAAATGTAGAGGACACTGAGCCCGACGGAGGGGGAGCCGTCACAGTGGGACAGCAGGGCCACAACGAGAGAGAGACATCAAAAGGAGGGAAATAACAAAGACGATAATCCTGAGTGAATGTGTAAAGAACATATCAATTACATATACGTGAATAATTGTCTTAACTCAAACAAGGAAGTATAACATGCGTAATAAATCATACAAATTTGTTCCAGCCTTGTTTTTCTGTGTGTATCTATTAGCTCTTTACATATCCAAATGTTCTATGTGGACATAATGTGTGTATGTGTGTTTGTGTCTTCTTTATGGGAACAAAAATCAAGCCAACATAATGTAAATCATTGCATTTTAAGGACAAGGCATGTTTTAAGGGTAGGTTAAGATAAGGGTTAGGGTTAGGTAAGTAGCAACTATGGCTATGTCTGTTTGCTGTTTTTCTAAGAAATGGACGTTCCTTCATTTACAAGCACACAGGGATCAATGGAAGATTATGGGGTTTTCTTAATACCATCTTACATTTTCTTTTTAATATTTTATGACTGTTCATTATCTTTTACTACTCCTGTTAAATTGAATGCTTCATTCTTCTTCAGAGATTGAGAATATAAACATTCATTCTTTACTTTTTGACGTATGTCATTAAAGGATCTTTTAGAGGATAGATTTGATTGTGTTTTAGTCATCGTAACACATTTGCGAGAGTGTGTGTAAGTGTGAGAATGTGTGTGTGGGGGCCTGTTCACAGGTGTAAGGTTCACCGTGTGAAAACCTTTTCACTCAGATGTTATTTCAGACCTGTTTTTCTCAAAAGTAATCAGTTAATTACAGCCTTTAAATATAATGTGTGTTCTCCCTAGTTTCACTCACTTTCTCTCACACACACAAACAAACACCGATAGAAACCCAAGCACACACATTCTCACAGCCATCTGAAAAGATTGCACAATTCTCCTTTTGCTCCCATGCAAACGCCTATTGTTCTGTATGTTGCCTGAGAAACAACGACTGAAATAAAAAATGCTCAACATTACAGTTGTGATTCACTGTGAAAGGAAAAAAAGTTCAATTTGAGTTTCAGACAACATCTGAATACGTTTACAACACTAGATGTGATAAGAAATGGTCCTCATGCAAAAGAGTGTCTAATAGTGTTCAAACAACAAATAAGGATGTGGGGGGGGAAACCACTGATGATTAGACAAGGGACTGTAAAGTGACTTCTAGCAATAGTGTGAATACAAACACACGCAGGCACCCACACACACACACTGATACACACACACACACACAGAGAGAGAGAGAGAGAGTCAATTAACGCGAACATGTGTCTTCAGGGAATTATATTTCAATTAGCTTTAGATACTTCTAGGCTTCCTTTGAGACCACAAACTCTGAAACAAGTGCATAGCTGTGTTATTTGTGGATGCAGTAAATCCTGCATTTCAATTAGTATCATGCCATAATTCCATTTCGTTACATAAGTACAAGTAAAGCAATTTAACACTGAATCAGTGTTTTGTGTGATATTGAAAAGCTGTATCATTACACTGAAGCGTAAACACAGAGAGCGGCATGTGCCGATCCAGCAAACCGAGCTGCATTCTGAAGCCGATTTCAAACAAAATTATAGCAATGACAAATTATTAATTTCGACTGAATATCTATTAGAAATGCGTAATAGCCATCAAGAGGGAATGAACACTGGTATTAAAAAGGGATGTGAGTCATTTTGGGGGATTACTTCGTAGCATAGCAGCATTTGGAAACAGAAAGGATAGTGACTGTAGGAACACCTGAGGGACTTACTGGGGATATGGCTTTAATGGACCTTGAGAGACCCAGAGAAGAGAAGAGATAGAGTAGAGGAAGAGAAGAGGACGAGAAGAAAAGCGTGAAATCTGCGGACCTGAAAATAGCAGTTGCATCTTTCTGTCCCTTCACCATACTTCAGTCCCCCTACTTCAAGCCTTTTACAACACATTAGTGCAGCCTTCTTTCTAAACCTGCCTGTTTGGAACGGAATACAATGGGCATCCGTTGGTCTGTGGTGACGCATGTTGCAGCTTTATATATGAGCAAGTCCCCTGCAGTGATTGAGCCGAGGTAAGTACAGACTGACTGCAGGACCCTGAAGCCTCTCCCCCGCTGCTGCACAAGGAGCTGTTCACCTGATTGCTCCAAGTTTGTTGAGGCTCATCTCAGTACGCAGAACCCCCAGCATGACAACCAATTGTCGTTGCCGATGTCCTAAAAGTGCTGTAGTCGTGATCGGCAATGTCAATTACACTGATGACTCACCACTTCTGCTAGAGAGCACTGGTCGACTCTTTATTCTAAGTTTATTAATACAAAATGTATCACGTTTCCAAATCTCAAGTGTAAGACTGGTGAACGCCATAGTTCCTTGAGATATTCCACATGCAAAAACCAATTTCTGGAATATATTACACAGATTCACTGCTCTTCAACTCAACCTTAATGTGAATGAAATATGTCTGCAGACAATTAGACAGAGAAAGGTATCCTTCAATCTGAGTCATAAGAACAGCAGCAGTTGGGTAAAAACTAAAAAAGCTGTCATAACTTCTAAGCTCATCCAATTGTTTAGTCCATATTATCAGATCAAACACAGTCGGCAAAAACCAAAAGAATCTGTCTGCTGTTTTCTCGCTGCTCTGTCTGTACACTGCCAGGTTTGGTGTGTGCACAAGTCTGCGTGTGTGTTTGCGTGGGGGTGTGCATGTTTTCGGTGTACACACTCAATATGGCTCAGTGCGTAAGAATGGCTCTGTACACAATGCAGGCACTGCTTTGCTTTGGATGAATTCATTTCAGTCGAGAACAGACACTGAGTCCCCAAACAATATCGGCGTTGGGGCAGGGGAGCTGAGGGAGTAGTCAGAGTCACGGCTGTCCATATCTTTATCTCCGTCGAAAGAGAATGATTACTGTAACACGTGCTACCAAGTCTCCAGACTCGGGCCCTCGGGGACTTGTATGAAAAGGAGCTGTCAGATGAAAGGGCACATAACATGAAAAGAACATTATGTAGGCGAAGACTTGTTAAGAGAGGAGACGATACATGAACCTGTAGAGCCCACTTGTTCAATTCTGTGTGTGTGTGTGTTTCAGAGGGAGGGGGCAGGGGGACACAAAGAAATAATGTCATCATCGTCTGTGTCCTTTAATTTCTAATTTTCTTCAGTTTGGACCGTCTTTTACCTTTGTCTTGCCTGGAGTGAAAGATTACAGCCGGCCTCTGTGTGGAGAGTTTTAATCCAAATTGGAGATTGTGTTTCCATCTCTTTATTCTGGAGTGTCTTTGAGATTAGTGACACATGGCTTGTCGAAGACTGCAGCTTCAGATTAGCCACTCGCTAATCCTTTGGAATTCAATGCTAATACAGACATCACATAAGCATGCGCGCGTACACACACACACACACACACAGGCCGATGCACCCGCGCGCAATAATGCAATCAGTCCATGGCTTTTCCAATGTGCTGTATGTGCTGCTGCTTTATACGCATGGTATATCACTGTATATATAACCGTTTGAGTCTGAAGGGAGAAAAAGAAACCGAACATCCGGGATGTTTGCATTTCACGATCAACAGGAAACACTGACTGAGGTTGTAATCACAAAAATCACCAGGTTTCTTTAGAATGATGATGTATCGTATTGAATCAGTGACACTGTTTAAATGGACGCCAGCATTCTAAAATAACCTGACAAATTGATGAGTCTGAATAAGACTCTGCCATGCAACCAGTATTTTCTTACCTTAAACAGAATAAGGTTGTACTTAAATAAGGAACTTTTTGATGTTGGTCACATTATGTAGACATGTATACGTCCTAATCGCATTATAACGTCCTAGTGGAGTCTTCAGGGCTTTTTGCAACATGTACTTTCAGCGGTGACCAACTGCTTTACCAGCAACTTACACTCTCTCATCACACCAGTCTGACTAAATGCACATTAGTTCATGTTGCGACTTGTACACAGAAATAGCTGCATGTTAACATTGCAGAAAAGCCCCATCAGCTGATATGTAAGCTGAGGTTGCATACTTCTTGCACCTAGTGGGAGGTCTATTTAGAGTGCCAACCCTCTGCTGCTGCAGCTGAATCCACCTGTGGGCCTGTGATCTCACTGTTCTCCATGGGGGGGGGGGGCTGCATTTGATCTCTCCCTTCTCTCACTTTGGGCTGGATGCATGACGCGCCTTGCCGAAGAGTTGTGACAGACAGCCGGGATGACGAAAAAAAAACTAAAAACCTTTATCCTACATCGATTCAGGGAAAATGTTGATTTAGGGATTAGAAACATGGTTGGCATTTTTCTGTATTTTTAACCAGGGGGTTGTTAGCTCACAACATCACCTTCATATGTTTCTATTGGAAAACGCTTTTGGCTAAAATAATGAAAATTCAAATCAAGCTTCCATTCAAGCCTGACAACGTAACTGTGATTAAAACAACTGCCCACGATAGTGTAGCATTGTAATCACAAAGCTAATTACTAAAAGAGTATCCTGGTGGATCAATCATATCATTTTACAGGTGTTTGACAAATTTGTTATCTTACTTATGTCGTTACCTATGTATTAAAAATAATATTTACCTGGTAAAACCTTTGCCCTTCCATACCAAATATAACTGAACGGCCCAGTTAGGTGATGATGTCTGACCTGGCTGGCATGGCAGTGTCATTCTTTGTGCTCGCATCCTTTTCTGGAAGCTCAGAAAAGCCCAGAAGAGATTTTCACCAAGCTGGTTTGGGATCTGAGTTGTTGGCTCTCTGCACTCCACAGGACATTTGCATACAGCTCAAAACTTGTCGCCTCTCTGGATGGTGACTTACTCGGTGAGTTTTTGCCACCCATCAATCACACAGCCATCTGTTAATGGGGGTTAATTAAGCTTAATGAAGACTGTGGACGTCCTTCCTCTTCCTGCCTTGTTTTATCCCAAAGCATAAACACTCAATTCAACTTGTCATAGAGGCACTGAGCTGAGTGTGGCACCGATGCACTAGTTTATTCATATGATATGAATGTGCAATTAACCCATTAAGACAAATTACAATATGCACTGGAGTACATAAAACTTTCATTTAAAAAAAAAAAAACGTAATTTGTTTTACTTGTAATGATAAATGCAAATCCTTTCTGCATTATTTGCGAACGCTGATGATGCCATGTGTCTGTGAAAGGCTCATACCAGCTGATTCTGGATCAGTCAGCTGAGAAATTGATCAGACTCTCGCTTGAACAAGTGGATGTTTCACTCCTGTTCTGCTCAGCCATGAGAGCGTGTAAGCTCCGAATCTGACCACATTCAACTCCAGCCTCCTCCTCCTTTCTGTTTTAACTGTCTTTAACACCTGGCCTAACAAAAGACTGGCTTTGAAGTCCCTCGGGAGAGAGGCAATGAATCCAAAGTGGAGGTGTGTGTGTGTGTGTGTGTGCGTGCGTTTGACTCGCTGTGTGATTCACATTGAGCCAGTGCTGCTCCACTGAGGATTCTCAGCATTGAAGCCTCATGGCATCGGTAGAAGGTACAGGGCACCTCACATGTTCTGGCCATCAAAGCGTAGCCATGAAAAATGAATAGATCACAAACACAGAGAAGCGGGAGGGAAGAGTGCAAGTGAGCAAGAAAGAGAGAACATCTTGTTTCTCGGGTGTAATCAGTGGCTCTGCAAACACACACACACACACACACACACACAAGGCCGCTTGTTATCAGAAGATTTCCCACGCTGCTGTGCTACAAAGCTCCACACCAGGATGGGAGGATGAGGCGAGGGAGGAATGGACGGATGTACAGAGGGATGGAGGGTCAGCCTTCAGCAGCTTAGACTCACCGCGGGGATAAACACATCCCTCAGCGGGGGTTTGTATTTAGGCTAGCAAGATCAGAGTTCAGAACAGACAGACTAGCAGGCAGGCAGAGCGACAGGAAACAGACAGAGCAGTGGAGATAAACAGACGTACCAAACGGCAAACAACAACCAGTGTGCATATCACACATTTGAGTTGTGAGGACGGCACATTCCTCCTCCACAGCCTCTCCTCCCACATTACGCTTGCATCAACTCCTCTATTCTGGAACATCTCACTCTCTCCTCTGCCGCTCTCTCCCGCCGCCTCTCTCTCCCCTCACCTGCCGCTCAGCTACAAGCTCTTACGCAAGAGGAGCATTTGCATAACAGGCTGTTTTCTCTGGCTCCGGCATGGGCACATGAGACACGGCGGATAATATGTTGGTAAACAACAACCTCCATCACAGCACTGCGCGTTCACACTATACCACCCATCACCCATGCAGGGGCCGGTCGGGGACAGAGATGTGGATCTGGATCTCCGAGCCGACGTCGGGCCAGAGGGGCTGAAACAGCTGTCATTTACAGAGCGCCCCAACGGATGTGGCTTCAGCGAGGCGGACTTCATTCAGGTGGAGGCTGACCTGCCCGCTGTGTGGAAACCTATACAATAATAGGTCCTGCACCGAGAGATGACTGTTCAAATCAAGCAGCCTAGCATTATCCTCTTCAGGGTGAGGGAGAGGGTGGGAGAGGAGAGAGAGAGAGTGATGCGAGTGCGTGCGTGGCGGAGAGACACAGATGAAACGAGACGAGCACGCTGCTGTTCCCTTCGTCCTCACGTCGGTGTGCTGGGTCCAATTCTACATCGGCAACACAAACGGGGCTCAGTTTGCAGGCGCACAGGCAAACGTGCACACACACACACACACACACACACACACACGCTCATGAGTGGGCCAAACCCTTAGGAGAATACAGAGGAAAACAATGGCTAGAGTGTGAGCTGTCAGATACACCAGATATCCTAAGAAACCTCATTACACACCAATTCATTAAGTCAAGAACGGCCTTAATCATGTCTGGTTATTAAGGACGGAGGGCTCTCTCTCTCTCCACCCCCCCCCCCCCCCCCCCCCTCCGCCCTCTCTCGCTCTGTCATGTGCACACACATGCACTTCAAAGAGATACAACAACAAATGATCAAGGGAATCAAGCACAAATGGATCTTTCATTCGGGATTTCTCATTTACCCGTGTTGAAAACAGCAGTTAAAGTCAAGATGATGATAATTTTCTCTTTCATGCGTTTGTTATCCGGTGCCTTAAATACATCCGGGTGGGTTGGGGGGGGGGGGGGGGGTAATGTGGTCTTTTATACCACAGAACTGAAGTGTGACGAGTGTGGCCCCCGCTGTCAGACGGACAAGTTGTTTCAGAGTAAAACCATCACCCCGCCCGCCCGCCCGCCACTGTCAAACACAATGTGAGCTTCCAGAAACTCAGGATGTGCCCACTCTTTAATTTCACACATAAAGTGGTAAAAAAGAAAAGAACATGTATTTTTTGTCATTTCCATGGATGTGTCAAGACGTGGACGCTGTGTGGTGTTTGTGCATCGTTTAGTATAAAAACCTTGATATGAACTTAAGCGTTTAAAAAAATGTTAGTTACAAACTCAATATGTTCTATTCATAACCGTCAAATGATTGTAGCCTAAGAGTTCTCTTTCATATTGACCCATAGCCTTTGATCTGCTGAAGAAACAAAACGATGGAATATAATGTCAGTGCTTCAAGAAAGGTGTGTTCCACTTCATTTCTTTATATCACTGTTGTTTATTTGTTGTACGTCTATGAAAACACATGAGGAAGCTGAATTCAGAGTGACCTTGACCCCCAAAGTCACCTTTCTGGTTTACACCCGGTGCGCTGACACCATGTTTATGGTATAATCCTCACAGAGTGTGGGAATCAGAATATTATTCACATTGCCCACAAATCGGTTTCCATCTTGTAACCTGGGCTGTCGGCTGAGGCAGAGCAGTGGTAAATATTGGATATATGATGCTTAAACTGAGAAGAGGGCTGACTTTAGTGAGCTCAGCAGACAATAAACTTTGGAGAATTTGAATTTTGAGTCCTGTCATTCAGATGAGACGGACACACATGAATCCACAACTCATCTGATGAGAACAACAACAACAACAACAACCTTCTTTTACAACACGATGCGGGCTCACAACACACCGGACCTGTGCTGAATAAACAACAAACCCAGATAGAATAAAGAACATTCTTGAATACGAATCTGCGTGCGTGAGCGCTGCTAAAGTTACAGACACCAGCAGCAGCGAACTGTTCTGTGCGTGAAACGACTCTGACTCATTCAAGTGCTGCGAGTCCGCAACAAGCCGCGGAGCTGCGGGGCTCCGGGTGAAGGTGTGTCCGGGTCCCGGAGGGCGCGTTTTCTTTTGTGCTCATCGCTCACGCACAGCACCTGACAGCGGGGATGATGCGGGAGAGGGACGCACCACCGTGCACGGCCTCACGCAGGTCGTGTCCTGAAGGAGCCAACCCCCCCCCCCCACACACACACACACACACACACACACACACACACACACACAAACACACACACACACACACCCCACCTCCTTCCATCCCCTGAACATTTGCCACCGCGCACGTTTGCAGACGAACGCGCGTACGTACACAAGCAAAGGCACACGTGGGCACGAGGACAGACACCCTGTGTGTGCGTGTGTGTGCGAGAGAGAGAGGGGGAGAGTGAGTGTGTAAGTAAAAGAGAGAGAGAGAGAGAGAGAAAGAGAGAGAGAAAGAGAGAGAGAGAGAGAGAGAGGGCTCCGCATGTTTCTTCCAGGACCCTCCTGTGACCGCGCGTTCTGCCCCTTGCTCACCCTGCCCCTGCTGCTGGCCTGCACCATTGCGCGCGTATACACATACACAAATACACACACACACACACTTTACGCACATAGCATACACATTAACAGACACACGCCAACCGTCCCGGACTCACCTTTAAGAAGAATCCCGTAAACGGTGTAGAGGGTGAAAATCAAATGACTCTTGAGATTCATCCTGCCTCCTGCTCCGCGCCTCGCTCCTGCTCCGTTCGGCACTAAGCTCTCCTCCGCACCGTCTCTCCGCGCTGGAGCTCGGTAGTGGGCTATCCAGGTGGAGTTGAGGATGGGTCGGGCGGCGGGTCTCTCTCTCTCTCTCTCTCTGCGTGTCCCTGGGTGGAGGAGGGTTTCACACACACGAGCGACTTCACGACCCCGGGGGGACTGGTGTCGCCTCTTGGAAACGGATCGGCTCCTCTGGGTCCTGGCGCACCGGCGGAGAGGTGCTGACTTCCTGGGGGCTGAGTTGACGGGACTGTGAACTACGAGAGTCGGGCTCGCGCGCTGAGGAGAGTCGTGGTCCTGCGGGGACAGATGCTGCCTGACGCTGCTGAACCTGCTGCGCTCCTGCTCTGCTGTGGCGCACACTTCCACAGCGCAGGCAACACGAGTGTTTGAGTCCCGCCCACCACAGCGGTGATGGACGCCGGGCGCGGACCAATCAGATCCAAGGCTGAGCTGGGAGGGGGGGGGGGTGAGGGTGGAGGGGTGCGTTCATGGGGGGGGGGGGGGGGGGGGGACCATGTGAAATACACTGTAAAACTGTTCATTTAAATTTTAATGAAGTGGTTTTTAGACTTTGTTTACATGTCCGGAAAAGCTTTCCCATGTGTTGACTGGAAATGTCCTTAATTAGTTAAGTGGTTTGGGGAAGATTGGATTACTCTGTAACTCCTGTTTACATAGTAAAGTTAAGTCAATGCATATCACATGTAGATAAGTCTCTATACGTGGATGCCATCATGTAAATAACAAACACAAAAATGTGTAAAAACAACATTGGAGGGAGAAACATTATTTACCAGGGCTGCATATTTAATAACAGCATCATTACATCTCCTTAAAAAACTTTAAAAATGTCCTACTAGATTAATAGAGTATCTCTCTCTCTCTTTGCTCTCTCTCGCTCTCTTTTTCTCTCCCGTCTTTTCAACCCACTACTCCTTTCTCCCTCATTTCTCTCCGCTCACTCCAACCAGTCGATGCGATGCTGAATCTGATTCTAGAGTGTTCTTCCTTTTAAAGGGAAGGTTTTATTCTAATGTGAATGTCGTGATTTGGCAGTGAACAAATAGGACTGAATTGAATTGAAAATACCGGTCCTTAAAACTCAATGCAACATAGCTAATGGCAGAGATTAGATAATAAAATGTAAATTTTTCCCAGCAACACAAGGTGCAGAAAAGATGTGGGAGGGCTCATGTGGACACCTGCTGTCACTTCATTGAGTCAGCCACTGACTGGGAAATGCTTCAGCTACTTGAGTGTGATTCTGGAATTCAGTGTTTTTGAGGCTTTGCTTCTAGGATGCTGTATTGACTCGAACCGTCTTATTGTCCGCCAGGATCAGCGTCCAACCCTAGAAACAACCTAATCTTTTTATTTACAGTGCACATGTAAAATGGGCTCAGAATTCGACACAGAGGAACAGCCATGCCTACATGCTTCTGAGTGTGAACTGTCCCTCCACATGAACTTGGCAAGTTTTATGTGTCGTAACTTTGCTGCTCCAATGATCATGGTCAAAAGAGCTTTGAAGAATTGATGTTGACAACTGCCTATGAGCTTTGAAGATTGTCTTGGAGAGGACAATCACAGGGGGTGGAGAGGTGCGGTGGGACGTGATGGGACAACGAGTCGTGTAGGTGTAGGGGACAGGGGTTGGAAGATGTCCATGGCCCTTTTGGAAAAAGTTGTTAAGACTAAAGTAGAGTGAGAGAAGGGACCACAATACAAGGCGCTGATGAGACAGCAGTGTGGGCAGAAAGGTGGCCAGGCCACTGCTGAGGTATGTGTTGTTTGCCTCGGGTATATCCAGACGTCTGTTCTGTCTGCAGCAGCCACGTGTGTTCACATACTGAGACCCAGGCAGAGCTCAGGAACACAAAAAGACAACACTGCTTTTTGAACACTTGCCAAAAATAGCGTCTGCAGCAACAAACACAGGAATGAACGAGGATTGTTTATCACAGAAATCTATTTGAACAGCCACAAACTGCATTGTAATGCTACATGAACGATTATGAAGAACAAGTCAAGTCTGACGCAACAGCAGACAACACTCTGCATATCACCACTGATTTTATGGATGAATCATGAAGAAGAAGAACAATGTCTTCTCAGTCTGGCAACTATGGCAACATCCATGTATGTGTTTTGTTTAAAACACAATTACTCTGCAATGGTTTAATTTAGCGTCCCCACCACTACTAAATTGAGAGGTGTGAAAATGCTCCTGGCCCTGTTTGAAACTCCAGGTCCATGTTTTAGTCTGGACGGTCAGACACAGAGATGTGACTCCTATCACATGACCGTCCTCCAGAACACAACATGGATAATCAATTACAAGCATCGCTGACCCTGTTGCATTTTCTTACAGTTGTTGTGAAGTTAAATTCAGTATTTTTCCATGACACAACTGCTTACATGCATAGGAGACAAGCTGTCGTTTTTATATCTGTTATAATTCCTAAACTATCCTAACTACCGAAAAAAAAGCAAAAACAAAAATGTAGCAGTATGGATGTAGCCTAAAGCTGCCATCTTCTCCATATTTGTTCAGGTCATTTAAGGACTATCATATCAGAATGCACAGACAAAACTCTGATCTAGAATATGTTTATTTTTATTCAGAATTACTAATAACCTGCATTAACTCTCAGCCTGTGGCTCTTTAAGTTCTGCAAGCTGGTACTTTCAGAAACACACATTTCTCATATCCTGTTTTTTTGCTCTTCATATAGACACGAAGACATCTTGTAAACACAAATACTTGTACATCTTACTATTAACTTTCAGAAAGGTTCAACTATGCTGCCATTATTTATGAAAAGAGATACGTCAATTTCAAAGAATGTAGCCGTCCCTGCACACATACATGATTGTCAATACATCAACTAGAAAGCAGCGCAAAGTCGAGAGTTTCTGACGGCATCATTCATGTCAGCAGTGGAGGAGGTTGTGAAAATGTTCTTCTTGTGTTAGAGTGATGCCACCTCACAATGTTTCTCCTGAAAGAATTCCATCATTGCTGTGTGTGTCCTCGTGTCCTAAGATTGTCTCTGTTGATCTATTGACTACACCCCCCCCCACACACACACACACACACACACACACACGATTTTGGTTGGTACTGCTCTGTATTGTTTATTTCGTCAATATCCGTAAGCTGTTAGTGGAACGATTAATGCAAGGTAAGGACAACAGGAGCCATTTGTTACTTTATAGATTTCTAGAATGTAGCATTTGTTTTTATTGATGCATTGATCATTTTGTACTCTGAATTTTGCGGAAGTCTATAGATAAAGCTTGTAAATATTTTAATTATGTTTATGAGGACACTTATTGACTTACACATCCCCTCGCCCCTTAAACTAACCTTCACCATCACAACAAAATGTCTAACCCTTAACCTACACCTATATCGAATCCTAACCCAAAAACCAAGTCTTAACCCTCAAATAGACTTTTGAAGTTGTGAGGTCCCAACATGTCCTAACTCTGTAAAAGAGTCTAGCCGGTCCTCACAAAGATAAAAGAACAAGTTCACTGAGTTGTTCTTTGTTTTGAGTAGAAGGTTTGAAATCTGTTTGTGGAAGACATTCTATAAATAAACTTGACTTGACTTGGCCTGCTGATCCCATTTTGGCTCACTCCACCTTAAACAGGAGGGGGTACTAGGCTGTACACCTTGTAATGGCTCATTTCACACTCTCACAAAGCGGTGAGTGCCGCCACTGGAGTCATTTTAAGGAGCCATGGGGTCTTCTTTAAAAAGTGTTTGGCTCCAAGAGAGAGGCCGGTCAGTGCACTGATAGAAACAGCACATTCAAATTTCCGCCTCACCTGGGATTGTCCGAGTGCTCCAGATGGAGGACAGACCAGTCTCTGTCTCCTCCTCCCTCACAAACACACACACACACACACACACGCACGTACATATACACACACACACAAATGTTGCCACTAATGCACACCCTCCTCTCAGAGTCTCAAGTAACCACCACCTGCTCCTGGCTGAGGCCATTGTTCACTGGTCCATCTAATGTAGGCTGACACATGTTGCCAAGCTGAGGACCAAGCACTTTGGCTCAGATTGAACGAGGAGGGGCACAACAACAATCAGCTCACCTTTCATTTTGAAAATGTATCTCTCTCCCTCTTTCGCTGTGTGTTTGTGTGTTTGTGTGTGTTTGTTTGTGTGTGTGTTGTTATTACTAATGTTGTTATGACCTACATCTGAAGACATCATCATTTTGACATGTCTTCTTTATGGGCACAAAAGGAAGTCTCAATTAGGTCAATCGATACATTTTAAGGTGAACACATGCTTTGAGGATCAAGGTCAGGTTTAGGTTAAGGTTAGGATTTGTCAAGAAATAACTGTGGTTGAGGTTGGTCTCCAGAAAACCAAAGTAAGTTAATGTAATGAGGTCATGGAGACACAACAATGTGTGTGTCTGTGGGTTAAATTGAATAACTATTCTATGCAATTCGAGTCATTGAAATCACAAATGTGAAATGGATTTAAAAAAAGCTATCATTATTTGTCTTTATCTAGGGATTTAATTGGAAAACACAGACAAAGAACTACATTTTAACCACAGAAACTTTTGAGAAGATCACACGTTAAATCTCCTTCACACTTTCCCTGGACTCATGACATCTGTTAATAACGTATAGGAGTTTGTGCTGTGACATCTGGAGGCGCGTGGGTGTTGTTGCCAATCATTTGGAGGTTGGTGCTGCTTCCCTTTCCTGCAGCACTCTCCTGCCGTCTCCTTTTTGCTGCCGCCTGCTTTTGACTGTGCGCTTGAAGCGAAAAAGCATCACCTTGTGGAGGAGTTAACAGTGATCTGGAACAGCTTATAAGCATGAAATGACAAACCCATCTCAACATCACCGCTGTTTACTGCCGGAGCTCATCATGTTATGTGTGATAGCATTTGCTTTTAGCTAAGTTTACCCAGGTATGTGCAGTTTAGCAGAGAATGCCTGTCAACACACATATTGCACAGCTCCTGTCAAAATGTGAAAATGACACACACGCCGCGCTGACAGGCACAGGAAAAACGGCACATTGATGAGTTGTGCACCCGAGCAGATGGCAAACTGTGAGGAAGTAAATGGTGTGTAGTACGCTAACGCAACACCGCAGTAACTGAAAAAAGGCTTCACGGCCCAGTGGCTGCTGTCCAGGATGAATGTATAACTCCAGCATGACACAGGTGGCTTCTCTTGCAGACACCTGAGCGGTTTCCCTCCAACTGTGTGTGCAGTATAAATGACCTTTCCCTCAGATGTCGGCGAACGCGGCGCGCCGCTGACACCAGAGGCATCGCAGGCTGCCGCTTTGGAAAAGAGAGGGGAGACTTTCCGTCAAGTACGGCCGAAGCTCGGCAGCCGTGTTGGGATCAGAGTGGCACACCAATTGTTTCTGAATCACTCACTCGGAAAGTGTTCCTGCACCAAACTCTGAATACAAAGAGGATGGGGACTGCCCTTTTTGTTAATGACCATGGCAGCGTTCCACGTCCATTCAGCGGCGTCAACAGCTGTGCAGATGCATCGTCTGGACGGTGTTCACCCCCCGCAGTCGGACTGCAGTCATGTGTTGGATTTAACTTGTAGAGTTAATGTTTTTTTATTTTCTGGGTAACACTGTTTGATTTGACAGGATATAAAGAACATGTTTTTAGTTGCCTGGTAACAAAGGTCAAGTTCATATCCGGGCGAATTCAGAAACAAAACCTTTGGAGCTGTTGGCTTCACGGCTGCTGACTTTTAAAGACCACACCGATGCTTCTGTTTGTTTTAGCCCATTAACGAGGATTGGTAATACATCACCTTTTGCCTAAGTTTGAAATTCACTTTGTGCAGTTTTAAGTAAGAGACACCTTATTGTAATATATATGTGTTTTTTTTATGTTTAAAACCTCACTCAATCACACACACTGTACATTCAGTACACCATACTGTCCCAACACACATGCTCCTCCTCTCTTTTCATATTCTCTTCGGCTGCTCGCAGACGTGCACTGAACTCCAGGTTATCTCCTGGAATCCTCTGGAAGGCCTGTATCTGAGCATTAGGTTTTCCTGTCAGCCCCCTAGTAATGTCTGAATGAGCCAATGTGTGAACACAGCAGGAGGCTCTACAGAGGGTTCCAATATGTGGCAGATGCAAAAATGTAGACGAACAAAACCCCAAAAGGATACAAATATCTTAGGATGACAGAGAGGTGCCATACGTGTAGAGGACGCCGACGAAGATGTCCACTTGGAAAGATGAGATTTGAGAGCTTTTGATAAAATGGTCCGACGCAGGTGTCAATGTTGTGCGCTCAAAAAACATGTGATCTCCGCAGCTGAATCTCCGTCCTGCCTCCTTCATGCTACACCACCCACCGCCTGAACGCTCCGGACACTCTTATGATGAACGTGTCAGACCGGAAAATTCTCCCGCCTTGTTCGTCATAAGAGAAAGAGGAACTCCTGACAAATTACAGAAGCCAATGTGCAGCAATTTCCCGAGTTCATGTCTAAAAATGGCTCTATACACGAGCATCAGACATGAACTGCTATTCTACACTAACACACACAACTGTAGTCATACTCCTGCAGTAATACTCTAGAGTGCGTAAATGAGAATAGAGAAGAGAATAATAGACAATATTATACAAAGTGACAGTTTTGACAGTTATTGACTGTTATTGATGTAATATGGATCTAACTTTACTGTTTAATTATAATGTATTTGCTCGACAAACTTAAACATTATGGTGAGAGACAGATTTGTTCTTTTATGGCACATTAGAGTTCTTCTAGAGCTAAGCTGTTTGAACCCATGTACACGTTCACGGCATGACAATAATTCCTTTATATAATGTTGCTGCCCTTGACTTTTATTAAATGATATTGTTTTTGTATTCTTGTTCTTTTTTTCAGTCTTGGTGGCTTATTTTAAACATGCCTTATGAGAATTGAAGCTGATCTTCCTGTTGAAACAATCGTCCTTTAATTCAACATTAGTCCTTTTAAACACAACTCTCCTCTCCCACATACATTTTTAGGATCTGTCACATGCTATTGCCTTTTTTCTCATATTCACCACTATTGTCCTTTGTACACAGTGCACCCCTCATTTATTCTCCATTATAACCAAAATCATTTTTCTTCATGCTCACCACAAGTTTGTCTGCTTTTCAAAGGAGGGAAACCCAACAGAGGCTGGTGTGAATTTCAGAATAATGTTCTCACTTGCTCATTTTCTCGTCAGATACAAAAAAAAAAAAAAAGTTTGAGAGATAAAAAATGTATCTATGTGTGTGAGGTCTACGGATTACTCGGGTTGTGGGACCCTAAATCAATATACAGTCAAATTATGAGGACACAAAGTTAAGTACCCATTATGTAAATATTAAATTGTAAGTTGAGGATGTGTTCTAAGGTGCAAAATCCTCCAGATCATTTCCAAGTCTGTTTCAGAATGTCAACGGTCCATTTTGATTTGCCACCGGCTCTGAGACTGGCATATTAATGAGAAGAAAACTCATTTCTGTGATCCAATTAATCCCGAACAGCTCAAACAACTCTCTGGAACGCCCTTGACAGACGTAAAAAATGCAGCAAATCGAACCTGTTCTCAAAACTTTAATGATGGACGAAAGAGTGGGTAAACTTGATTGAACACATACCTATGGTAACTATGGTTAAGGTTAGGATGCATCTCCAGGAAATCAATTTGTGTGTGTATGTGTGCGTGTGTGTGTGTGTGTGCATGTGTGTGTGTGGATGGGTTTCAATTTGAGTCATAAATTCAAGCCTCAAAAGGTCAGAATCCTCTCCCTGTATGTTTTGTTACTTGTGAAATGTCACATTATGTGTTGCTGCTAGTTCGGCTTCGCTTGTGTGACACAGTAATTTCAGAGACAACAACACCTGAACCAGCACCTGTCTCCCCTTTCTCCCTCGAAATCTGCATTATCGGCCTGGATTTAAGACTTTGAGGATTGTGTTGACAAAGTTATGGGCAAAAACAGACAACAATGCACCCTCTTCCATCTTATTGTTACAGAACATCTTAAATGAGACCTTTTGCAACATCCTTGTTCATTTTCTGCGAGCAAAGCAAGAGCATGTTACATACAATCACACATAATGAGAACTGAAGGGTGAAGCCTGACATCTGTAGACTACACTGGACTGTGGTCTCGCCTGCATAGTTGTGTTTGTCTCTGTCTCTGTCTCTCTCTCTTGTTGTTATTTTCCAGCCTGCCCGTGTGTCTGTCTGTGTGTCTGGACACGACACAACATCTGATTTGGTCAGATCCAGCAATGGTCTGCAGGGAAGTGAATACGCCAACTGTTTCCTGGCAGTCGGGGACAAATTATTAGACCGTCCATTTAAGTTACATCCCCATGTTTGATTACAATATTCAGCTGAGCATTGCCAGGAATGCCAAATCAGTGGGAGTGAAGCTTGGATCAAGAGCTAAGAGAGGCTCTTTCCAGCCACACTCTGCGATGATGGAAGAAAAAAAACTGATCAGGCGATGTGATCAGAGGACAAAGAGGAAATTCTGAATGTAATACGAACATAGCTGCATAAACATGATGATACATGTTTATATTTAGGATTCACAAGCAAGTACAATATTGAATATTTGGAAATTAAAATAAGATATAGTCTTGCATGAAATTACAGATTATGGATTTTTAATGACATCAGTTTAACAGTATGTTTACAATAGACTTCAACAGTGTGATTCTGTCACATTCTGTCAACTTCATTCGTTCTGTGATTGGAGTTTTATCGTAATATTTTAACCATCCGAGGTAGACTCACAAGAAGCTACAAGGGTATTAAACAATGTTATGTGCTCCTGTAGAACTGCATTTTAAGAAAAACACGTTTTTTTTCGCAACGTCAAGAGGAAGTACTACACTACCCACAATCCACAGGTGTGACAGCGACATCTGTGATTGGTTCGACTCACTCTTAACGCAACCGCAAAATCATGTCGGCTATGATTGGATGTTTCAGCGTTACTTTGTTTGCCAGGATTTTGCTTTCTAACATGCAGGGTCAAGGAAAATACTCTTAATGGGTGAAAATCAAGAAGCACAGAGAATCACGTGAAACTGATAATTTGCAAAGGTTTATGTGACGCATAGTTTCACACCTTTGACATTTTTCCATTTTCCCATATCCTTTTGCTCGGAATCAAATGCTTTATGGTCACGATTCACCTCATGGCTGGTCGGCCATGTTCCAGGCTTCAAATGATTTTTTTTGTAAGAATTTACTGAAACATCAATGGAGAGAATGAATTGGAAATTTACTTCCAGAACCAGAGCAGATTTAAAAGTAAACGGTCCCGCTAACGCTCTAATTTGACATACTACGCTAAAACTGTTGGGTTCATAAGTGGATTATTATTACTAACTCTTGGATTACTGTGTTTTTACATTGGAGTCCTCCCCCCCCCACACACACACACAGTAATATGTCATATGTGCCATCATTGGTCATTTATGTGTTATATGAGTGTGACAGTCCACAGCTGAGGTATCCAGTCGGGCCAGAGACCTATCACTCATGCAGAACCATACAAATGCCACATGCGCGCAAACACGAACATGTGTACTCCAGACACTTGAAAACACACTGAGCCCATGTGTAGACCGAAGCCCAACAGAGCAGAACTTGCACAGATTTTGGGATGATTCCCTGGAGAGGTGGGCCCTCTGCAAACACACGCACACGCACACACACACACACACACACTCACTGTCTCTCTCACTCACCAGCTCTAGCCTCTAGGTAAGGGAAGGCTCACGAAATTGAGTTCACGGTGGTCGCTTAGCAATGTTGAGCAGAGGGTGTGCTATCAGGCCAAATTGTTCCGGTTCCTCTTGGCTCCCCTCAATTCCGTTTGACTGTTCAGGGGTGGAACGATGGCACAGTGATCTGGCGGCACTGACATTTAGAAACGAGGAAGGGGGAAATAAAAGGGCCGAAAGTGAGTATTATCAGCTCCTCACGTTGGAGAGGCTGGAAAGTGGACAAAAGAAAAACACAGTAAATCTTTTCTGGTAAAAGAAAAGGAATGGGAATTAGTTTAATTTAAGTGCACATGTTCCTCATCTTTGTCCAGGACACATTTTACTTCAGTGAAACAGCACTTCTCTTAGCAAAGTAACATTTACAGTAAAAGAAAAAGAAAAAAGTGAAGAGTTCACAAAAACAACCAAATATCAAATGTTAGGATTTGCCCTCAGTCTACAACTTAGAAGTGAAACCTGGAAACCAAGCGTGGCCACATGGACGCAGCGTCGCATACAAATGCTCACCCTACTGAAAAGCCCAGGGGCGCATGTGGCTAATTAGCAGATACCATTTTCCAAACCTCACTCTCAGCACATTTCTACCATTTCCTTATGTTAATTCATTTGAACTCAGAGGTAAATGTAGGAATATGGGTAATTTGGCAGCTCCTCTGGTCCTACTTCATCTCATTGTAAAGGACACAAATCCCAGGTACAGTCCAATTTTTCTTCAGCTTGTGGGAACAGAGGTGGGCGTACAAACTGCTAAATTCTTTCCTAAATGTACAATCTTGTCTAAATTACCTCTCACTCCCTAATGTCATACAGTCTGCCGAGAGGCGATATAACATGAAAAGCAATTCAATTTGTAGCTTTTACCAGTACACAGATGTGAGCCGAAGTGCATGTGTGTTTTTTATCGCTGCTAGGGGCTGCTGCCAAACATGGCTCCTATACTGATCCAGATGTTTTGCTCCACTTGTACCTGTTTGCCTGCGAGGAGACTGCCCTTGATCGTGTATTCACATCTTCAAACGTCATTGCCAGGTTAACAGTTTTATGCATTCGGTTGCTGGTGCAATATTGTGTGTCTCTTTACATTGAAATGTTATTTTGATTACTTTGCCTCGCTCTTTATCTCCTTCACAAATTCCCTCCCAAGACACTGACGTGATTTGTCCTCAACAAATATTGCCACAGCCACAAGTGTTGATAAGACTGTGTTTAAAAAATGTGTTTCTCTCTTTAGTCTCTTTCACTTTGCTCTGTATGCAGCATTTGTCAATATGACAAACACAGCTAAGCAACAATGTTGGGAAGACAACCAATTTGATGTGTGCTTGGAGATTACATACCTAAAAACAGAAGAGAAAAACCTGTCCGTTAATGCAGATTCACTTAATTTAACAGGTCCTTCCTTTGGTCATTCCTAACCAATTTCATTGTTCAGCAGTTTAACACTCAGAGATACAAATGCACAATGTAGTTAAAGGTAGGCTCGGTGCTGTTTTAGCCTGAACAGCATGACACCGCTGGCCTGTGAGTCGCGCTCATCCAGAGTGCTGCGTTTCATCCCCCACCTCACCATAATGCAGCAGCAGCCATGGAGCTTCCAAGTAGCAGTGAAACGCATCTGTTGCAGAGGGAAACAGAAGCGGCACTGACATCCCCTGAGGAGCTTGCTGAGGTTTTGTAGAAATAATTATCTGTCATTCGTCAGTCAGCCAATGCGTGTGTTAATGCATTGATGATTAAAGGAAACCAATAGAAATACCAAGTCCCCTTATCTGCAGCTGATGACAAACCGTCTCACATGAGTAAGATAGTCATCTGTCCAAAGGAAAAACGTTTTTTTAAAAGAGGAGAATTTTTATAAACGTGAGATTAAAAGCAGACAAGATGTAAATCAACACAATCAAATGCACCCTCTCATGTTTTATAAAGTCAGAAAGCATTTGACATGAACGTGGTGCAGCTGGGGTGATGGCATGGCCCCGGGAAGGTGACAACTGGCATCCGACTTTAAATAACCTGGTGTGATTTCAAACCTGGAGTCATGAGGCAGAGCAAGAAATAAAAAGAATTCTGGTTCTGATTCTGATTCTGAATATATACAACAATATCCCCACACTGCAGCTGACAAAGCATTTTACCGTGATATAATGTATCTGATAAGCGGACAGAGGAATAAAGAACATGTGATGATGTCTTCTTTTATCCGACCTTTCAAACCATTATATTTTGTCGTTAAGAAATGAGTTGTCATCACTTGGAAAATGATAATTTGTAACGACAGAATTAGAGTTCATTCATCTTTCCATCAATCAGGATTCAGACATTTAAAAGCTGCCAGATTTCCTCACAGCCCTCGTACCTTTGTGTTGTGCTTGTCTTGCAGCCAGAACAGCTGTTGATGCCGCTCTGGGGTACCTTTTTCCAAGTCACTGTTTTCCATTTCCATCCTCCCCTCTGCCTGCTAATTCATTAAAACTCTTCTGTTGCTAGTGATAGGAATTTCAACAGAACCAATCACGGCTCATTTGTGTGAACGGCCGCCAGTTGGCCCGTGCAAACCTGGCTGCCTCCACAGACTGCAGAAGGAGCCCCGTCTCTACAGAACTGATCCGGCGACCTTCCATCAGAACGACAAACGCAAAAACAGCAAGCGCGGGATGTCGCTTAACGATTTCCGCGTGGGCGTTATCACCCCATTACAGCGAATATGCTGCTGATCTGTGCCCTGCTGTGCTCCAGAATTCATCTTTCTCAACAAAAGCAGCATTAATATTACTGTTGGATGACAGGGGAGTGAGTGCTTTTTAAAGCTTTTCAGCACGTCACTACCAAACACCACAGATCCCACAAGGCTGAATTCGCTGTGTCTCCTTGTTACCAGTGCGCTGGATCATTAATGAACACTTTAAATAGTGTTTGTCACTGCTTCTTTTATTTATCAAAAACACCCCCCCCCCCTTTTTTTTACTGCTTTTGTAAAAATTTAAAACGCACTTGTATCATCATTGAATAATTGCATTCATTACATAATCCCATGTGACTCCTAGCCATCTTTTCCATTTGTCTTTTACGAAATAAGGAAAACCCTGCCTTTTATTAAGATTAAGATTAATTTGCATTTATTAGTCCCAAACACATGCACAGACATGCAAAGGCACACTCATGCAGGTAGGGAAATTTAACTTCTGCTTTTGACCCATCTGGTGCAGGACACACAGAGCAGTGAGCGACCATGTACGGCGCTCGGGGAGCAGATGTTGGGGGAGTAAGGTGCCTTGCTCAGGGGCACTAGACAGGGTAGGGAGAGTCTTGGATTTTTGGACAGATCATTCCAGGTTCGTCTTTTGTTGTCTCTCCGTGGAGTCGAACCAGAGTCGAACCAGAGACCTTCTCTGCCCATAGTCCAAGTTTCTGCCACTAGACCACCGCCTCTCATTGATGTACATTGAATGTTACTTCAACTTCAAAACACGTTCTTATGGGGAATCATGTGGTCTTTTGTTCTGAATTCAATTTAGTCTATGGTCCTATAAGGTACAGAAACTTCAAGAATAGTCCCCTCTATCTCCTCTACCTCAAGGAGAACTCACTTTGATTTTGACGCTATATCCTGCAATACAGGGAAGAAAACCACAGCAATATTTTATGATACAGCTTTGTCAGGTCCAGCCGATGGAGAACAGGGGCTGACGTGGATCGAAAGGCATCCAAGTTGACGATGTTGGATCCACTGGCTGTTTGAGTGTTGGTGCCATCAATTGTAAGGTGAGCTGATGAAAGTCAGCAGTCTAGTGGGATTCCAGTATGCGTATGGCAACCACACCTCAATGCTGCTATCAATTTAGCTCAAGATGGTGGAGCTGCAGATGCAGTGTTCACTGCACCTAGGAAAAAAGAGTATTAAAGCTAGGTTAGGTAATCCTGGAAAAGCTAGTAAGAGCAGGCTGCACTTTGAAAAGAAATGCAACTGATACATCCCACCAACTCCCTTCAGACCCCTCGTCAAAGCTACAAACACATCCATGTGAGCCGTTGACAACCGCAAGGAGCCGACTTTTCCCTGAATCGCTCGCATCATCCTTGCTTCTATGCCTACCTAGCCTGTGAAGACTCTGGTCATGCTCAGTGAAAGCACGGGCAGGCAGGTCGGTTATTGACAGACAGGTATGCCAGCCAATCATTTCATTCGCTATAAATGAAACAATTGGTTGTGTCTATGACAGTCCTGCAAGGGTACCAGCCATTGGATCATTGAGAACTATCTTCATCGATGGCTATTAGATGTGAACAGTGTTTCAGAAACAACACCAACCCTACCTTTAAATCACGAGCGGTGAGGAGCATTTGAGTAAACAAGGCTAACACATGTGTCTAGTGGTTCAGCATGGGCACGCAGCCGCTCTAAAGAGAGTGAGATCAGAAAATCCGATATTCAGGAGTTTTGTCATTTGAAAGGAAAGTAAAATCCCTGAACTATCTGGTGCAGAGTGGTTGCTGTTGAATGATGTAAATAAAAAACTGCAAAGGAAAAGGTAATTTTGAGATGCACAGCCTGGTAAAGGCCTTTGTCAAGACGCTGCCGTTTCTCTCGCCACCTGTGGAGAGGAGGAACACACACACAACTTCCCACACTGAAAGAAAAGAATCCAACTGCTGATATTCTTGTGCAGACATGTTGAAGCTGCGTCATGTTGAGTTTTACAGGCAATTTAAAGGCTTCAAAGTAGAGGAACCTATAATACTCAAAATCTCACAAACCTTTATATAGACAATGACGTACAATTTAGAATTGTGAGAGTTTCAGTTTGATTTACTGCCGGAGCAGTCCACCAGAACAGTGCCATTGCTGACAGTTCTCTCAAGGAGGAGAACTTCCCACACACAAGGAGTGTAGCTCAGAGGATGCCAATTCTCTTTGGATCAACATACATGCAACAGACAACACAAAACTGTGTGAGCTGATGTCTGAGACAACAACCAGCTTTGATTTCAAATAATCTTTCAGTGCTGGACAACCTAAACCACTGACAGCTAAGAGAATCTTGCTGCTGAATAGAAACCTTTTGGACTTCATTGATTACCTCCTGCAAAGAGTCTGTGTTTTATCTGTCTGTCAGAAGGATTGCGCAAAAACAGCTGAACTGATTTCAAATCCATTTCTGTGTGGATCAGGTTCTTAAACATTGTGAAATAGGCTGTTTTTCAACATTTCCATAGATTTCTCAGGAAAGATTTAATGGATCTTAAAGGTAAATATCTACCATGTTTAGGGGACTGTTATTTATGAGTATACAGTTTGCAGCAGATCGAAATAATAATGTGGATTTAGTGAATTTAGTTTGTATGTGTTCAGCAGACACACACACACCCACACACATACACACCCACGCACACACAGACTCACACATTGTATATGTAATGTCTTTCCTTTCCTGTATGTCGTCTTTTAATTATTTCATTCTGGATATGAATGTGCAGACGTCCTTGTGTTCTGAACAGCATTGAATGGACACTTCTTCTTTCCCCTGAAAGAGTTTCTATTGAATATTACTAATTTGTTTGCCAAACGTGTTATCCAAAGCAAGTTACAGTAAGTGCAGTTTACATCTATGAGGGCCCAAGGACACCTCGGCATGCAGGCGGGAAGACTGAGGATCAATACCCCCCCCCCCCCCCCCCCCCCAAGCCCTGTTACACATGTCAATGTACAGAGTGGTTGCCATATGATCAACCAAATACACAATGCTGTGATCCTTGGCAATCAAATCACAGCATTGCAACAATAAATACTAACCTGTAAATATTTATAATACAAATGCTTACATTCTCTTACATGTACACATCTGGTTTTCCAAAAATACATTCATTACCACTATACTGTACTGGAGCTACACAGCAGTGACACCATGCCATTGGTGCATTGTGGCCACATGATTTCACTGTCTCATGTGTGTTTGGATTTTTTTTTTTTCAGGAACTGATGTCAAGGCTGACGATGATGGTTTAAGGTTATTAAGTTTATGAGCTGGATAAGTGAGTTCATGCTTTTATTCATTCATTAGGAAAAAGGCGTTGGAAGTATACGACAGACATTGTAGAACAGCTGCTGGTTCTGGCACAATCTTTGTTATCCGTAGCCCACTCATCCGGCTCATGTAAACCTGTGGCAGATTGTCCAGTGGGTTTAACAAGAGCTCTGCTAGCAGCAGCTTTTTGAGGAGACAAAACCTTCTCTCACCAAAGGGAGCA
Source organism: Platichthys flesus (assembly GCF_949316205.1). Classification (NCBI taxonomy): domain Eukaryota; kingdom Metazoa; phylum Chordata; class Actinopteri; order Pleuronectiformes; family Pleuronectidae; genus Platichthys; species Platichthys flesus. The sequence goes on along the minus strand of NC_084959.1, from coordinate 11,112,700 downwards.
ACATAGAGTGAATACTCCAAGCACTTGATTTGTGGTTTAGGTGCATTTCATACGTGGCAACCAAAATCATATTTCTAACTTCTCAATTGATAATGATCCCATTAATACGTTGGTTAAGTGCATGCACACTATCGGCTGTAAATGTCTGATATGCAATGCCTCGGATTAAGATTTTGATACACTTTCTGAAATGATGTGTTTCCGTGATTTCATGCATTTCTCTCTTTTTGTTCTTGCATACTCTGATAACATCTGTGTTTTTTTACAGAATATATTGACGGCATGTTAAGAAATGACTGTAACAAGTCACAGGTTGTATGAGAGGCTCGAGTGAAAGTCTGCAGACAAAGCTGAGGCTGAAGAGTTTGAATTGATCGGGGGGGTTCAGTCTGCAGAAGAAGTGAGATAATGGGATAATGCGTGATTAAAGAGGGGAGGGGGGGGTTGCTTTGATTGATTGTGCATGGGGACTGGTCAGCTGGCTTGTATACATCAATAGACACCTGGAAAGAAAAAGCGCTGTCTAGGCAGGGTAATAGGGGAACTAGCTTGCTACCTTGCTTGCCTGTGGAGAGCTAATGCACTGTCAGCACCTTTTGTTAGTCACTGTGCTGTCAGCTCCCCAATATTGGACTGGGAATTTGAGACGCGACGAATGGGGAAGAGGGAAGAATACTAAAAGCACAGACAAACAAAATCTTTGTAGTTGTAATAACTTGGTCACCCACTACCCCAGCCTCCACACTTTTCTGTCCCACAGCATCACACAGATTCACACCGAACATTATTATTAGATGTAAATCATCTGAAGCTGAACCACATAACCTATATACAGTGATATTGCTTTTGTCCCTTCAACTTGTGGGCTTGTGGTTGGGGAAAAAATAAATAAGGATATAGTGAAGCTGACCTTATTAAACATATACCCATAGGTGTTATAAGATTGCAAGTGAGTTGTCCTTTTAAATTATGCATATTAATTGATTATTGACAAATGTTTTAAAGGTTCTTTGAAACGATTCTTTAATTTTAAAAACTACAAGAATCGGTTTTACTCCTCACACTATTTATTCCTTTATTGCTCTTTAACACTTTTATGAAATGAATTGAATATTTTTGGTATTATTATATTCTTTATTTCTGAGAATATAACAATTATCTCTCTATATATATTCTTTGTTATCATTTAACTCAGGGTTGAATACGGTCTTTGTTTTTGATTCAATGTTTCCTTTTTGTTATTCACTGGTAAAACTTTCTTTGCTTTTTAATTTCCTCCCATGTCAGATTTTAATGAATGAAACCTGAAACGTGAATTATCAAAAACAGAATCTCTTCAAGGTCCAATTTCATCCCATATATATCATATCTTAATTGACTGTTTTCTCTTCAAGCTCCAGATGCATGCTACAACATGTACCTGTGTGTGTGTGTGTGTGTTTTTGTGGGTGTGGGTGTTTTTTTGTCACAGAGGAAAAAGAGGAAATGAATGAGTATGTGTCTCAGCTTGAGTGTGAGAAGGTGAAAGGAAAGGGCACCAAGTGTTGAGCCTCACTTTCTGCTCCCTGGTCTCTGGTGGGAAGCCAAAATGAAATTACCTCTTCCTGCAATATCACCAATCTGACTCAGCACCAACTTATTGTTCTTTTCTCTTCATTCCTATTGCTCTCTAGTTGCCTTTTAGTATTATCCTTTAAGACCTCCTCTGCCGCAGCACTGTGCATGGCAGAGGAATTCAACACAAGGTCCCAGGTTTATCTGTTATTTTCTACTCGCCTAGTCAGTTCAACACACACACACACACACACACTGCCTCGATCTCTTATGTTTTCACCCCACGTGTTTTGTGCTGTTGACGGGCTACAGAGAAGTCATTAATTCCCAGCACAGTGTGAGCGAGAGCGCACACCAGAGAGCGGGACCGAGGCGTTCACAGCTCCGCATCCTTCTGATCCCTCAGCCAAAAGAAAAATATCCCCATGGGCCGCAGCTCTCGCATGAGTGTGTTTCTGCGAAAGTGAGGGAGTCTGCCGGAGAAAGAGAGAGTGATGGCTACCCTAAATCACAGGTATTGTTCCAAAGTTAGCTCCCTTGGGGTTAACTGACAGCTAGCTCATCACACTTGACAAGAATGATACCTGGGATTTTGGGATGTCTGGAGATTTTTGAACGCCCTAAAAATTCTGAAAAGGCCTAGATCCTCATCATGTACAAATTTTTGTGATCGTCTGCCTGAATAGGCATAGCGGGGGAGTTTGGGCTGTGTTTCCAAGAAGAAAATCTATAACACAGATCCATCAATATTATTGTTTCTTAAGACGATATAAATCCTTTGACTTTAGCTCAATCCGTGTGTGTAATGCACAATCCAATTTGTAAATGTGTAAAAGAATCTGCAAATTCCCACCAAGATCTGTGTGTGTGTACCAAACTGTACAAATGTGTATTCAGAGTCTGTGTGTGCCTGATCATATTCGTACATGTTTAGGCAAATGTGTGCATGGATCTGTGGATGTCCAGATCAATCTTTATTTATGTACATGGATATTAGTGGCAGCAAGAACTCCGAGAGCTGGAAAACTCAAATAGGCTGTCGTCTACCATGCAAAGCCCTCTGGAGAAATGTCCATAGTGTTACCCTGTCAACCTGTCCAGAGTCAAAGTCAGCTGAGATTAAGATTTTAAGAAATTAAGATTAAGATTGAGATGCATTTATTAGTCCCAAACACACGCACAGGCACACTCATGCAGGTAGGGAAATGTAACCTCTGCTTTTTACCCATCTGGTGCAGGACACACAGAGCAGTGAGCGACAATGTACGGCGCTCGGGGAGCAGATGTTGGGGGAGTAAAGTGCCTTGCTCAGGGGCACTAGACAGGGTAGGGAGACTCTTGGATTTTTGGACAGATCAATCCAGGTTCGTCTTTTTGTTGTCTCTCCGTGGAGTCGAAACCAGAGACGAACCAGAGACCTTCTCTGCCCATAGTCCAAGTTTCTGCCACTAGACCACCGCCTCTCCAGCTTGTCACGAGACCCTCAAAGGATACGCAGTATAGATAATGTATGCATGGATGGTTGAATTTGTCCTTATCCACTGTACAAATCTGAATATGCAAAACACACACACACACACACACACACACACACACACACACACACACACACATCATATAAATCCCATCTCTTTTATCTTCATCTATACAAGTAAAATACTAAAAAACAATCCCAAACACTGGAAGAAAATTGTGATGCTGGCTGCGTCTCTAAAAGTTCCTGTTCCACGAGAGTGTCTGAAGTTGCTTTAGAACTAAAGTTAAGCCAGCCCAGTGCCAGCAGGTAGCGTAGTCACCGCAGCAACTATTGGCTATTGGCTCGACACAAAGCCGATCCAGCTCTAGTGTCGATGAATGATGTCAGATTCTCTTGCAAACATCTCGAGGGGAGAAAAAAATACTGATGCCTAGAGGATAAATTGATAAAAGAAAAAGAAGTCAGGAAATTAATAATTTAATTCTGACAAATTGTAAATAAACCTTGATCACACATTTTCCCTTTAAAGTTGCTTTACGGCCTTGTTTGTGTGCTAATTCATAAAAGTCTGCGATTTTATTGTTTTCAGTCACTCTGCTCCTCTATTGTCTCCTTATCTTGCCTCAAACCTAAGTGATCTGAAGCCCGGGCCGAAACAAGCGAGAGGAGCTGTTTGTAGGCAGCACAGGGCCCCGCTTCCTTATCATGAACTTCCAAGACTGATCACCTGTCAGTAAAAGTTGTTAACCTTCGCGGGCCGGGCGGTGCACCCGCTCAGCTGGGCCACATCGCACCGTAGCAAACGCTTGGATCTGAGGTCATTTTTTGTTGCAGTAGCCCTGCTCCACTGGATCCCCATTGGCACTTGCTTTAAACACAGAGAACCAGAAAAAGACACATTTCCTGAGCATTATTTGTGATACAATATAAAAGGAATTGCTTTGAACTGTCGGGGATGCTCCAGGGGTGTTTTGACAGATCTCGCCAAAGTTAATCCAGTGAAATGAGTTGCCTGGGGCCGCCCCTTGAATCATCTAGAAACCTTAAGACAATATCATACATGACTCCATTTTCAGAAACCTCCAGCTCACCATGTCTGACTTTATTTACTTAATCTTAGTGGTCATTCGCACTCTTTGAGTAATTAAAACAAGCCAATACAGTACAATCTTTTCCCTGTGGGATGCTTCTGCTGACTCAGTGCAGTTTGTGCTTGTGTGCGTCAACCGACATCATTACAACTGTCATCATATAACCAGAAGCGTTGTGTGGTATATTCTGCTACCTTTAACATAGCTATAAACAAGTATCAAATGTTTAGGCATGCGGCCCCCATCTTCAGATTCTCAGTAATTCTTCTTTGAATTTCTCGTTAGTTCATTCCCCTAGGAAATGATCTCTGACCTGTTAATGGATGAGTATAGACCATGGGTTTTTGTCTATTTAGCACGAGGCATAGCTTTATGAATACACCATTTCATTTACATTGTATGCTTAGACACATGCAGTCATGCACCTCTCAACCATGGGATGTGGGACGAGCCATTGCTAATTGGGATTATACGGAAAATCATGTCTTTGAACCAAAACCTCATACCACACGAGTACTGTCGGCGGCCTGGTTGAAGGTTAGTGACAGATTCTGCTTTTGATTCATCTTTCTCTAACCTTAACAACGGGCTTCCACTGTCTAGACAAAAAAGTTTCACAATGCTGCTAGTGGATATTTTTTTTGCAGGATTATTTATCTGAAATTGAAATGAAACTTTGCCAGTGAGTATTTTACTTATATTTGTATATTCACCATTGCAGCCTTTCTGTGTCTGCCCCCCCCCCCCCCCACACACACAAACACAGTGCAAAGACATGTAGCTCAAGTTAATTGGTGACTGTAGATTGCCCGGAGGTGTGGACGTGAGTTTCTCCCATGTCAGCTGCGATTGGCACCCACCCTCCCTGCGACCCTGAGAGGGGAAGCGGTGTGAAGTACATTCTGAGTAGCATAGGTTTTCTCTGTTGTTTCAAAGTCTCATCTGCAAACAGTTTGAAGATTAGTTAAACCAGCTTGACCCGTGTTTTTTTCCAACTAACTAAATATAACGCTGTAGACCGGATTAAACATGTAGGATCATATTTCAGCGCATAACAAGTAAAAAAAAAAAATCAGATATTTAAAAATATCAAGTAATCATGCAGAACTGTGACTTTATGGATGTAGACACATGTCCCACTCTGTGCAATCCATCAGACCCCAAGACGTGTAACATATGCGTGATGGAGCCGGCATTCAAAGTGAAATAGCTCAGCATTGCAGGAGGCTGACGATGGTTTGTGATCCCATTAGAATGTGGTGCTCACATGCAGCAGCTCACTTCTCTGCCTCCTCTCAGTGCTGCTCGGTGCTGACAGGAGGGCGAATACATTGATTCTTTCAGCTGCATGTTTCATAATCTGTGTTTGTGTGAGATCTGACAGATTTTTCTCTGAAACAATGTCAGAGACTTCTGCCAGCCGCACACAACAGGTTCACATTCAAGCCTCTTTGGATCAAATGATGCATGTGGCTCAAACTGCAATTCGACATTAACCTTGAATTTTTAGGATACTCTCAGATTTTGATCGGCTGAACAAGTATACGATTATTATTTCCACACTATGCAGTGTTATTTAAGCCTTCAACTTTTGACGGACAAGCAATCTCCTCCCTGAATCCTTCAACTTTACTGTCCCCTCAAATCGTTTCTGTTTTTTATAAGAGTTGGTGAGCATGTCTAGCCCCAGACGTCACATAAACCTCGGGTTTATGACAGAGGTCCAGATGATGATGGGCTTGAAGGGTTCCAGGATGCTGACAAACTTTCTGGTCATCAGGCTCGCTGAGTTTACAGGCCCACCCTGCGCCATTAACACACACACACACACACACATTCGTGCACACAGACATAGGGGAAAGGAATTGGTTTGGTGAAGACCAGCTTGCTGTTTCAACCGGGCACAAGAATGAAAAAGCTTTGGTGCAGATGAAGTCCCACACAATATTTAAAAAAAAGGGCAGAATTATATCTCTTCAATGTGCTGACAATGTACTCATCATTCAGTTATTATGAATAAATAAACTGATATTAAGTGGCGTTTCCCTTCAAGCATTATTTACACACCTCAATCTGCTTTATTATTTGTAATTGCTCAGCCATTTGCCTTCCTTGTCATCATTAGTGAGGTTTGCAGGGTTTGACCCAGCAGGCGAAGGCAAATCAAGCCACGGGTCATTACGAAGCAGCATGAAATTAGAGGTTGCCGTACCTTTACTCCTCTTCAGGCAAGTGCATCGCAGCATGAGAGCCTCTGATTCTACATCCACTCACTCTCTTTACAAAAACTGGTGTCTGGTTATGCTCCTTCAGCTTCAAGGGACAACTGTAATTGCAAAGAGGGCATACGCTGCACACAGGCAGAATGACATCTAATTTTGAATCTATAGTCAAATAGAGTTCACACTAAAATATAGATCTTTACACTGGATCTTAATCACACAATTTCTCAAACTACGGGTGTGATTCCCTTTTTATGTGACATGTTTTGATCCATCTACAATTGGATGATTAGATTATATTGTAATAGGCTTGTCCCACACCACCTCAGGGATGCTGCTATATTATTGGGTTTCGGGATGCAAAGCAAAGAGGAGCTTTTAGAAGACGCAACATGCACCAATGTTTTAACTGTTTAAACTCTATATTCCTTCATTTTTATTGATACTATGTTAACAGTAATACCTATATCACACTTATGATTTTTTTTTTCTCAATATCATGTTCTCCAATGTATCAACAGATTCCAGTTGATACATTTCTAACCCCCCAGATAGGTGCATTGAATGTGCTTTTATTAGCCTGTTGCTTACAATAGACTTAAGTAAATCTTGTTAGATCCAACTCTTTGCTGGAATTTGTAACTCTTAATTTTTGAGTAATCACTGTGAGGATAGTACTAAAGGCAATTATTGAGCAGTTAATCTGAACTTTTTAGATATCTTTTCAAAAGATTTTGATTGTTTGTTTTAATTTGTTTTATTGACACTGGCTATTTGTTGTATTTTTTCACCACAACTCTTTGCTGTGCTAATTTTGTTTCCACGAAACAACAAGTTTCCTAAATTCTACTGAGTTAACACAACTACTCATTAAAGGACCCATCGTATGCCTATTTTACCACAGTTGATATGGTTCCTTGGGGTCTTAATGAAATGTCTGTAGCATATTTTGGTCAAAATACCAAGCAGCAGCTCACTTCTCTGCCTCCTCTCAGTGCTGCTCGGTGCTGACAGGAGGGCGAATACATTGATTCTTTCAGCTGCATGATTTGTTTACTAGATTTCCTTAAAGTACAGTCAACATGTCAGATGTTACAGTGTGGGATTCAGGACTCTTTTCGTGTATCTGTTAAAGTTTGAATAGTTGAAGGAGCGTTTTGGACATATACGTATATAAGTACGTCTATAATAATTCTCTCTCTCTTTGGCACAGTATGCCCTCTATTCTTTTGTAGCCCTGCTTTAGAGCAGTAAACCATTGGAGAAAAAAAATCAAAGTACAGAATATAGAAAAATACTTGAGAAGTTTTCACCTCGCTTGCTTCTACTAATGCACCTCCAGCTGCTGCTGCTGTACCTATGGCAACCAAAAGACACCATTCCAGATTCATTAAAACTATGTTTCTGTGCATATGTGATATTTTTTAACCTTTTGCAGGTTAGTAGACTCCCAATGGGTTCAGCTATGAAACAAGATTGATTAGGTTTGGCTCTAGTGCTTAAAATAACCAGGTCCAAGTCATTGGGTATGCTGTTTGTTTCAGGGTCGAGCTTTGAGGACTGGCATCTGAAAATAGATCAGATCATCAAATCGGAGGACGGCTAAACGAAACAAAGAAATGAGATTCAAGGTGAATAATGACGCGCAGGGGAGTTTTGAACTGGAGAGACAAAACAAGCAATGGAAGGAGTCTTCTTCGGCGCGGCAAAGTGACCAGAGATGTAATTGATTACTGTTATCAGTGGACAGGCAGTTACTGTAACACAGATAATGGCAGCCATAATACACTTCCCTGCAATATACTGTTGCAGTGATGGAACCAGACTGATAGAAAACTCAGGAGTAAGGGGAAGAAAAGGAGAAGTAAATGGGGGATGCAGTAATCTATAATAGTCGGGAATGATTATTGAGACAAAGCAGGAGAGACAGAGACAGCGGGGAGCGATGAGGAGGTTCTAATAATATAATTCTGTATTCATATATCAGTGTTATCCTTTTCAGGGAGGTTTGATCTTTTTTTTCCTCACATGCATTCAGCCCAATCTGTTCCCCATATTTTCCTCAGCAGCATTCTTTCATCTTATGCAGTTTATTATCACTATCCATCTATTTCATCCATGTGACGTCCATTCATCTCTCCTTACCATATTCTTGCCGTCTTCACCCCATTTCCCCCGATCGGCTCTCAGAGAACACCTGTCCTCACTTCCCTAAATCAAGCCCCCCCCCCCCGTCTCAGCTATCCTCGCTCCTTTTTGTCTTTTCTAATCATTCTCACTAAGCTGCTATGAGCCTCTTTGTCTCGGGCTGTACAGAACAGATCAGAACAACACTGTGGTTGCAGGCTTGTGACAAGAAACTGTTATGAGCCTATTATTATGAGATGCATATACACAACATGCACATTCACTGTCACAATGTTACGAAATATGCAGGAACCTCTATGCACAAAGTCGGAGAAACCAGAAGAGAAGCACAATGCATTAAAGCGATCCTGTGATTTTAATGTTCCTGTGTGACCCCTGTCCCCTGACAGCCCACGCCTCGGCTGTAGATCTTTTGACTTTTGCAGCCCTGTTTTGTTTAGTGGTCATCTGGGAGCGAGTATAAAGACACGCACACACACACACACACACACACACACACACACACACACACACACACACGCACACACATGCTCGCCCTGCCTCGTAAACTTTTACAGTTATTGTGATAGAAATTGCACAGGCAGGTGGAGTGAAGGCAGTGGCTGAATTGAGATGTGCATTGTTCAGACTTTAACATGCATTTGCTTTGTCTGCACTGCACTGGCGACAATACTGTACAGTTTAGATTGATAGGTTGTTTGTCCCTGTGTGATGTGACCCACCGCAACATTGCATCTTAACCAGTGGGAGGAGATATGACAAAGATACTGTACATCGATGAAAGTCATGGTTGAAAAGACAATAATATCTTATTCTGTACTGATGCATTGGTAAATATGGTGGGGGGGGGTTGCAATAAGTACGCCATTATCATCAGTTTGAAAGGGAAACTAACAGTCCACTGTGTTGTAGTCCAATGTTTGTTCTTGTTGTTGTTTACTGAGCAGTATTTACTGGCTCAGAGTGAAGGGTCCCACAAAAAATGACAATATTCATCAAAACCAAGTCAAGTCCTCTATTTTCCCAAATTTAATTAAAACAGAAAACAGCTCCTTCACACCACACAGTAGCCAATGGAAACAACTGGGATAGATATTGGCCCATCTCTGGAGACAGGTGTGAAACAGGTGTTACAGTTTCTTGAAGAATCCACAGTGAAAACCAAACACGCATTATAACCATGTTAGTGCAGCATAAAACAGGTGCTGTGTTAGCCCCATTTCAAGACTATTTCAATTGAGTCTAATTGTCCTCCTCAATGCTGTCCTCTTCTTATCAAAGTGCACATATTTAGGGATTCAGAATATTGATATGGGTATATTTATATATGTTTAGTTTTAACATTAACTGCTATAGTACCTGTTTTCAGTCTTGTGTGAAACGTTACATCTTAGCCAGTACCCAGATGTTTCCTGATCAGCCGTAAACACCACTGTAGCCAGGGTAAAAAAGACTTGAATTCTGTCATACCTATTCAAGAGTCAGGATGAAACCATTCGACTGAACTGAAACACCTTAGAAAAACAGAGTGGAGCAGGACATTGACAGTGGTAACCTTTTATTCTTTTGCTTCATTGTATTTCCTGTCCAACATTATTCTGTAATCCCTCTACATGCATGTTTCTTGGCACCATACACATTTTAAGAAATTCCCTCTCAGCAGACTGGAGATATCATGACTTTGGCCCTAATACCAGTTTGTGGTTTCGTCTCACTAAACGTTTTTTTTACAAATATGAAGAAGGTCCCTAAAGGGTTTCATGAGATACCATGTTCACAAGGCCAGACATGTGCTTTGTGAGGTCACAGCGACTTTGAACCTTAAACCTTAGATTGTCAAAGTCTAATACGTCCATCCTTGATTTTCAACTAATTCTTTGCGCCACATTTGAAGAAATTCACCCCAGGACATTTGTGAGATACTGTGTTCACAAGAATGGAACAAATGATGCACAAACACATAGCCCCCCCCCCCCCCCCCCCCACACACCAAAAAACACCCAGGAATAAATGAGACAGCAAAAGAAAAATAGAAGCTTCACATCGAAGGTGTGCACACAAACAAAGAGCATCGCAGACGAGCGGACGCAGTTACCCGAGCTGTGGCTGGCGGCTCATTACTTCACACACCTGGCTGCCATCCAAGCCTGTTAGAGGCACAACCGAAGACCAGCGACAATCAAATTACTAGGAACACACAGCAAAGTAACACAATCACTCCTCCAAATGATTTCTACACCTTGTTTGCTGGAGATCTGAGAGAGAAACCCCCACCCCAGCCCCCACGTGTGATCAGCGTGTGAGCAGAACCCTATTTTTGTTGCCTTTTTTTAATCTGAACACGTTCGAACCCTGTGTGCGTCACCTCTGTGTAACCTGGGGGGGGACACACATCTCTCCCCTGCTGTTTTCTCCTTCACGCCGCACCCTACGCCGTCATGGATCCGGTGGAGCTTGGAGACGTGAGTGGCGGCTGTGGAGGTAAAAACTCTGGCCTCACGTCAGGCTTCCTGGAAGACTGCTCCAACCGATACTGGCAGCGGGAGAAACCAATGTTTGGATTGAGTTATATACAGTATATATATGTGCGTGTGTGTGGTTTCTAGATTTAGATATGCAGTGCACTTTATTAAAATAAATGAGCAGGGCTTGAGGGAAAACTCCTTGGCCAGAAAGTTTCAGCAGAATAATGTAAATGAATTTTCGGAGGAAATTAAAGTTATAAATATATATCTCGGGTGTGAAAAAAATAAAGCACTTCTGCAAAGATAAAAAGTAACAATCGTCTTCCTTTAATAGAAAAGAAATTTAAAAATCTTTCATCAAATGAAACACGTTGGTAACATTTTAGAGTAGAAACAATACAGTTAACAGAGTTATGTTAATTTACGTGTGAACCTTATATTGTTTTGCTATTATATTAATAGATAAAGATTATTTAAAGAGAATTGTGTGTGGTTCATGTGGTATGATAATATAACATATCTATATATTAAAGACAAAGTTTAACAAAAATAAAATGATGATGATAAAGTAAACTGATTTGTTTAATGATTGTCTGCTGGTTCAGAAGTTTGTCTTCGTCCTCCACCTTCACTGTCTGGAGCTGCTCCACCTTTCTCCTCCACTTCATCTCACCACTCATTCTTCGTCTCACTCAGCTTGTCCAGGCAGGCGAGGTATGTGTTGGTGGAAGTTCGCCTCATCTCCTTCTCGACTTTCATCCGGACTGAGGTGGCTCCTGGTGCAGACTCGTCTCCAGACCCTCTACTCTTGGCCTGACACTCAGTGAGCCCGGCCCAGCAGTCCACGTAGGCCGTTTCCTGGTCTCTTTTTATCAGAGATCATCTTTGTCTCTTAGCTGTTCCTGGAGCTGCTCCACCTGCTCCTTCAGAAACAAGTCTCCCTCATTAAGAGCCTTAATCTCATCCATAGCTCTACTCGACACGAGGACTTGCTGCGTCATGGTTCACAATGGAGAGCAGATCTACTTCTTGATGCTCTGAAGAAACTTGTGCTCCAACTCAAACAAGTTGATGCAAAATTGTTCTTATATTAATAATGATAATAATAAGAATACATTTTGTTTTTAGGCACGATATATACATATTTTTCATAAAAACGTTTGATGCCTCGTATGGCCCTGTGGCCCCATCCCTGGATCCGCCCATGCTTAGCGCCTGGCAGTGGACACATTCACTTCCAGTCATAGCATTAACAGTGTTTGAATAATAATTGTCATTATGGAAGAAATACTCTTCCATGTTTGTTCTTCTAACCCTAACCCAGGAAAGCAATCACTTGTATGGATTGTTTTTCATACATCTGAAAGGTAATGCTAAGAAATATAATTAGATATACCTTGATTATACGGAAGAGATTATGCCTCAGGATGGAAAAGTGAGGCACAATAATTACAAATTGTGTTACTAAAATAAATTTATGTTGATACAGCACCTTGGCAAGATTGTGAAAGTATTTATATCCCATGTGTGTGCATATATAGAATTGATTTTAGTGTATTGTGTGTGCTGAGCTTGTGTGCTTGAGTGTTAAAGTGTGTTTGTGTGCAGCCGTTTCCCGGGCGTCTCTTCGACCTGGGCCGACTTCTCTGTGCGCTACTTTCCCGGCCATGCTTGAGGAAGCCGGAGCTAAGCTGGCTCCATGCGTATTGACGGGAGAGCGGAAGAGAGGTTTGCCAAATTTCTACAAGTAAACACTGCAATAATTTTCATGTATCAATTGAAACCTAAATGAACTGGGACTGCCGAAGATCATTAGGCTCTGCTCTGCCCTGCCCTGGTCTGACGGCACATTCAACAAAACAAGCGGCGCGGTGAATGGCAAATACATGAGCCAACTTTCCCGAGCACGGGATATAGAAACCTATTTGGCGTCTGCAGGTTTGAAATCGGCGCCCTGATCTTCCAACACCCCTCCTGCTCTTGGCTGGGTACTCTGTCCCCAAATTGCTTTTTGGGTTATGCCAGTGGATGCTTGTTGACATGGAAAGTCTTTGCAATGTTGAAGGAGTGAAAGGAGAGCGGAGATGTTGTAGAACCAGGAGCATGATTGGGTTCAGTTTGGGTTCGTGATTGAAACGGCTCGGTTCATGATAACAGGAGTGTGTTAATGCTGTATATTTATCCTGGAAGCCTGTGGATGCTTGTTGACTGTCTGACCATGCCACCATAATGAACTATTCATTTTTATTAAATACAGTAGGTCAAGGCCTTTTAGTTAAATAAAGAGAAACCCAACACTTACTTCAATGAGTAAAAAGCACTTGGTGATAAAGGAGAGAAGAAACCAGCAGAACCAGACACAGTTTTAGTTATTCATCACATTTGATGCTGTGGAAAAATAATAGAAAATCCATTTAAAATAGAGAAAAATTATAAATCTGTATATTGAAATAAGTTAAAGGAGTAAAATAATACAAACAATATGGATAGAAATATGTCAAAGAGTTAAGTACAATTACTCTGCTCACTCTAATGCCAAACTCACACACGCGCTCCCTCTGACACACACACATCTCAGCACATCCAGAGAAGTCGACAGAGATAAAGCAGCTCTGAGAGCCCTGAGGATGTATTTTAGCTGACTAGACCACTTATGGCTCATTATCCAGTCTCGACTCCTCTGCTCAACCTGAGAGAGAACTAGACGACCAGCTTTAAGTCTGTTAATACCAGTAGCCAGCTTTTACTTACAGTGGATGTGGATGCTAATCACTGGTAACACTTTAGATTAGAGCTCACAATATACAGTGAATAATTACCACAGAGTGACAGGTACTTGTGAAGGTATCTGCTCTGACACGTCCAGGTGTGTGATCATTTTATGGTCATGTAAAGGTAATAGATCACAGTATAAATACTGCAAATTGCTCCAAAGCATCCAGGATAACTACAGTATCAATTCTGTGCAATCCCAAGTACGTGTATGGATACATAGAATAGGCATGGACCACTGTTTGTTGCATGAATCTCCTCCAGTGGAACATCAAATATGAAAACTGATCACAAGCGTTACATCTGCTTTTTCATATTTAAATTTCACACTGAAAAACTTAAACTGATGTCTTTTTTAGAAGGATATATACATCTGATGTTGGTGCTGCTCTGTCATAGCTCTGGTGTCCTGCAGTAACTAAGGCACAGTGTATGTGGATTTTAATCCATCCGAGGTTAGAGTGGCTACAAGGTATTTTCCAATTTCCCAAAAATATAATCTGTCCCTTTACCTGCTGGTAACAAATCCCAGACGACCACACTGTCAGAGAAGTAGTGTGTTTGAGTGAGATCTAGCTGAAATCTCTCTGATCCCAGACTGTTGAGCCCCTTGTTGTACCTAAGAGCTCTTGTTCCACAATTAATGATAACATGCAAATTTTTATTTTAAGATGAATATTGGGCTCGGCTTCGTTATTCAGTGTGAAACGTTTGTAATGATGCCAAAGCAAAGGCCATTGTGTTCAAATTGAATTCAACCCAGACCGGATTGTCCCAATCCAATTACCCATCCTTAGTCACCACACAGTCCTGAATACCTGAGTAGCTGTGGTTGCACCCACGTGGCTCTCAGCCTTTCTGCAGATTAAAATCAAAATTTCCAACTCCCAGCGTGACTGGTTATCATCTCCAGAAGAACCGAGGTCCGACCTAGAAATCCCCCGTTGGAACAACCAGAAGTGAACATGCATTACTTTACACTGTTTTAAGATCACACCACCCAGCGGCTTGTTCACAATTACCAGTAAAACATTGGTAAAGACCTAAAGTATGATGCAATCCAACTTTAAAGTCAGCAGCTAAAAAAAACAAAAATATAGCCGTGTAAACTTGAAATACGTGAATATAAAGAAAAACACACCAAACCATTCAAAATGGAAAAGAAAGATGGGCCATAGAACTTGAGATTATTAATATGTTAAAAAAAAAGTTTTGTGTGATTATTTATTTATTGAAAAATAAATACAAATAGAAATAAAAGAAGAATGCAAAAGCTTGGATACTGCCCCTAACTTCATTGTGACAGTGCAAAAATTGGAAATATAAACCTCCGTTTAATTAATCAATGACTGTTTTTATCTCCTTTGTTCTTTCTTTCCTTCACAGTCGTGTTACTCGCAAATTCATCCATTACACTTCTGCTCCTGTGAACAGTATGTAATGAAGGTTTCTCCATATTAAATCAGTAATGATATTGAATAAGTAAAATGGACAAAATAGTTAAAAGAAAAATTATGAATGTTTAAACCTGTTTTGTTTCTTCAATCAATAACTGTTGAGAGATCCTACAATGTAAATGCAAACTGAAGCATATCTACAGCAAACCTGTGGTTTTATCATTTTCCATTTGTCCGTGTTGTTAAGCTCTGCAGCCTCACAATCACGTCACAAGCAGGTGTCAGTGTTTGTGTTGCATCCAGCTTTCGTTGATCAAAGAACATCAATTTATTTATCCTCAGAGCTGGACAGAGAGCAGCTTGTAGTTTCTTTAAATTGAAATATAAAGAAAAAGAAAAGACGGAGCCACACTCGCCTTGTTTTGTGTATTTAATGTAACACATTTCTGAGTTAGTGGATTAAGCCTCCTCTGCAAGGTTCAGGGAGCAACAGTCTCCCTTTGGTATTAATTGAGGATACAATAGTGGAACTCTCCACGGGCTGCTGAACGTACAGACGCTCCAAGGAGCAGGATAATAACCAACGGCTGCTGCCTGGAATAAAATATCTCAGACAGTTTAGGATGTTTCGACACAAATTCGAACAAGTTGAACTCAACTAACGTGAAGCTCATACCAAGGAAAACTCAGTAATAACACAATAATCCCCCCTCGCAAACCTGCCATAGCCAGCCTGTCGTAATGAAATGCGCTCACGTTACTCTCTGTCCTTAAACACTGAAATAAGTGCCCATCAAAATTCCATCCTCCTCTTACGCAGCGTGAATCTCGACATGAGCCATGCTTCACAAATGGAGGAAATGACTGTTAAGGACGGGATAAATCCGGATACATTTAAATTCTTTTCTCTTTATTAGCCTTATCTCAAGTGCAATAATGCTTTCAGGGCCAAGTTGAGTCAGGCCGGAGGAAAATGAGGAGCATCCGTCAGTGAGCGCTCCCTGTACGCGAAAACAGATCCCAGACGCCTGTGCTACACATGGCATGCACTTAGACACACGATGGATATGCCAGAATAAGACTGACAAAATATATAGTATCTCTCTATTGTCGTTATTAGTTTATTTTTTACTGATTATGCTGCTCGTGCGTGTTTGTGCACCCACTGGTTTTACACTGGTTTAATCAATCGGTGCTTTACAGCCTCAGTCTTCCTCTACAGTGTCTCCTCTATGCGGCTCAGAATATAAATTAACTCCAGCACTTCGACCAATATCTGCAGCAACAGCAAGATTTTGAGTTTACATAATAAGAGGCATGCACGCACTCTGACACGTGCTGATGCACGTGTAAACAAGCACATACACAGATTCTTACTTCTTCTTCTACACTGATAAATAAATCTAGAATTTGTCGAAGTAAAAGGTCATTCAGGGAGACATGCACATTTGTTGTTATCATTTAAACCAATCACAGCCTGACATGCTCGTTTTGAGCCAATCACCTGTAAGCTGGAACACTTTAAAATGTTCTTTTTCTTTCTTGTCATACCACTGTCAGTTCATTACCTCGATCAGGGGTAACTCTGAATAACCCAGTCACCTGCCTCCAAAGCGTCCAATCAGGAGCCCTTTGAGACACCCCGCCTTTGTGCTTCTTCACCAGTGTCTATTGGCTCCAGGGGATGCTCCGAAGCACCATTAGTTCATAGGACTGCTTCCATGGTGTTCTACTTCCTGCTGGGGTCTAACCGCCTAAGTCGATTCCTCTTGTTCACAATAAATTTAATTTCATTCATTCTCTCCTGATTGAGTATATTGATGTCAAGTGTTGGGGGGTACTTATAAAATACATCCCCTTAAAGGTAAATAATTACATTCTCTGTTAGATTACTCAAAGTAAGTAATATTAAGTAATTCAATATCGCATATTTCACTGATAATGAATGTGGCATTCATGCAGCACTGCTACCTGAAGTCGACTGAACCCAAGAGCCACTCACATGGTCGTATTTCGTCCAATTTACAGTTGACCTTTTATTTTCCACAGCACTGTGTTAGAGTGAAACCCAGTAAATAAGACAAAAATATAACTGTTAATTTACAGTTGTTTTCTCTTTGCCTCAGCCTTACGATGATTCCTCTTGAAATAAAAACAATGTGTCAGAATGGGCTCATATATACAGAAATACAAGGATCATGTAAGAAACGAAACTTGGCGATTCCCGGGAAAGTGTTCTTAATATTATGAAATAGTAGTTCTTTAGTAGTTCTACTCTTTCTGGATCAAAAACCTTGATTACCAATCGTACCTTTTCTTGAGAAACCCTGATAGACATGTGGCAATTGTCCTCTACAGAAGCGACACCTCCTCCGAGTCCATGTGCTTCTTTCTTTTGATTTCACAATTTCTTGCACCATCTTTTCAAAGTCCT
The DNA here is from genome assembly GCF_949316205.1 of Platichthys flesus. NCBI lineage: Eukaryota > Metazoa > Chordata > Actinopteri > Pleuronectiformes > Pleuronectidae > Platichthys > Platichthys flesus. The sequence continues at coordinate 11,095,140 of NC_084959.1, read as the reverse complement.
GATTCTTAAGATAATCTGGTGCTGATGAGCCAAAAGTATATGAAACTTACACCATGATATATTTTAACTCATTTTTTTCAGGCAACAGAGTGATCTTATTATTCTCATAATATTACAACACATAATATTGTGAATTTTTGTTGACTTGAAGTGGATTTAATACTGTGTTGTGAGGTAGCCAACATAAAGAATTGGATGGAAGTAATTTGCCTAAAATAAAGTTCACATGCAGCAGTAAGCTGCTGGTTTTTTCCAACTTTTTAATTGTTTGTGAGGACAGAGCTTCTTTGCGAACTGGCCAGCGTGCAGACAATACTAACAGGCTGATCTGCAGTCAGCTAACGGTTCGGCTCAGTAGTTGGCTTTTATTCTAAATATGTAACTCCATTACATGCATAGCCTCCTATTAATCCCCAGCACTGTATATGTCAATGTCTTCCCTTCAAAAAGACAAACGTATGCAAGTGTGCATGTTTACATGCTTATACTCGCACGCACACACACAAACACGCAGACACACACACACAGTCAGGCAGGGATTGTGCCATAAATTACTAAATGCAACTCCCTGCTTATCTCAACATTGATTAAAAGGGAAAACTGGCCATGAATACCATCTAGAGCCCAAAATGGTTAGAAATGAATAAATCATAGCTCTTATCCCAAACAGCAGAAGGAGAAAATGAGCAATATCCTAGAAAGCTTTAAGTTTTTTTTCCCAGCGTAAATACGAAAGGGTTGTTTCGTGAATTCTAAGCAGATGGTTACCTGATTGGAATTTGATGCACAGCAGCAAAGGTGGCGTTATGGGTAATCAAGTGGGAGAAGCACATATTAAAACACAGTCTTTAATTCCACAGTGAGTAACTCTTTGTAAATAATGTAGACGCTACCAAAACTGAGTCGACAGCACATATCAGAGCCCATATTACATTTGTTTTTTAAATGTTTTAAATATTGGAGACACATTTTAAAGTTTTTCTGTTTTACTTTCTCCCAAACTCATTAACAAAGAGTGGACCAAGGAGGTTTTATTATGAATGCACCACAGTGTATTCCAATAGCAGCCTGCATGCATTTAAAGCAGGGCAGGTAAAAAGAGTTAATCAGCACGGCCAGGATATAGATTGTTCTATTTTTATCTCGCTCATTTGCAGGCGTAAATTGGACAAATGGCTCCGTCTGTTTCTCAAAGTGATGGAATGAATCGGCCTATTTCAAAAATGTAGGTTATGGCAATTGCTCTGATTAATGAAGTCCAGGGAAAAATAAAGGAAATGCATGTATTTATTACAGATCCAGCGGAGTGTTTTTTCTTTCTCCCCCATCCCCACCCCCCCGCAATGTTTCCACCTCATCCCCGCCCCGACAGAGCCCAGCTTCACCTTTTGAAATATGAAGGGCTTGAATAAACAAGCGCTAGCACATCACAGAGCCTCACCCTGACTTACTTTGATTCCCAGTTGTATTAGCTGTGCGAGACATATAATCTTTGGCACTGCTTCTCTTTTATCTATGTTGTCTGTACTGTGAGCATGGCCGAGAAGAGAGGACAGGCAGAATAAAGTGGGAGCAGAGCAAGGCGCAGGGGCGAGCCTCTTCATCTTCAGTGGAGAAGAGGAGTCAGTAAATGCTGTTAAATTGTGTCCATGTTGCCAGGTTTCACAAAAGCAGGAGAATGAATCCAATCACGCGTAGGGCTCCTGTGAAGTCAGAAGCAGCTGTCAGTAAGCGTACTCACAGCCCCAGGCAGGTGAGCTGTACATTTGAATTTCATATCCGTTTGTTTAATTTGTATTTCTCTCATATATCCGATAGCCGGCGAACACTGCGCACCGATGAACTTCCGTTTGCTCTGTGATTAACACAATCTCATGTGATTTCTCTTGTCCAACTGAGTGTTATTGGAAAAATTTCACAGAGAAAAACTGAAATGTGGATTTTCCTCTTCTCTGACAGTCTTGAAGGCATTTCTGAAATCATTTTTTAACGCTCTTTGGAACAGCCAGGAACCCCGCAAAGCTGGAAAAGAGCCATTTACAGCACAGCTGCCTTCTCATTGGGTTAAAAATCCATGTAAGGACGATTCCTCGCAACATTTCTACCATTCAGTGTCTTCACTGGGCTCCTTTAAATCCTAAAATCACAAACGACTTTCATTGATGTTAACTGATGCACTATTGATTTTCTCCAACAGTGAAGTGAGAGCACGGGAATCGACCCAGAGGTGAGAGAGTCAGCAGGTTTTCATTCATTTGAATTTTTAAAGACTTGCTTCAGTAATAGACATATTTTAAACCAGAGAACCAGAGAACCTCTAGATAATTAGAACCTCTGAGAATATTACAAAATATATATTAATCTTTTAAGAGAAGTTTTTATTCTCACTGATACACAGAGACTGCAAAATGCTTCTGTATTTGTTATGAACCTTTTACGAACCTTCTCTTGTATTACTGTCACTGTGGAGCACAGGAGCACAGACAGGGGACAGTTTAAGATATCTATTTTAAAACTTAAAAGAATGAATAGACTGAAAGCGGCAGACTGGGCGTCGGTCTGAGATCTGGTTCCGGTAAACAGGGCCGGCTCTGAGTCCGACGGGAACAGGCAGGCAGTCGTACAAACTGTTCAGGTCTTGGAGGCTGGACGTGGCAGAGCACAGCAGGCGGCTGCATGAGGATCCTCCAGCAGCAAGTAAACAGGCTGTTTACTTGCTGCAGGGACCTCAAACAAATGAGAAACTTTCTAAATACAAAGGCAGAGAGTGACTAAAGCATTAGCACCACGACGGTTCACTGATCTGACGGAGTCTGCCTGGATGAATTGGAGACTTAGCGCTGCCGTCACATGGGGTGGTGTTTACCAGATGAGTGCATTGAATGCCCCCTTCTTGTGGTTTTAACGACCTTGTACCGTGGAAAGAAATGGAAGTAAACTCTTAGAAGTTATTCTTAGAATGAGATTAGAAATTATATTGTATTATTAGTTTGCAGTGATTCATTTTAATAATAAAGCATATGTTTGTTATGTCTCAATACATGTAAATACATATTAATGAAATGTGGATGTTGCAAACAGGCTCTTCTTTACCCTCTTTCATGTTTTTACATTTTCTGCATTACATTACCCGACTGTTAGATCAGTTGTTAGCGTCTTTGGCTCGAAGACATCGATGGAAATTTTAATAGTAGTGTCCATGTTGTTGTTGCCTAGCAGCACTGATCTCTTGACTTAACACCACTTGAACGCAACATGACTTCTTATCCCCCCCCCACACACACACACAGAATGCAGGGCCAACCATGTGGATATGATCTCATGAGCGCGGGCAAGACATGATGAAAATGGGGGAGGTGGAGAATATATAAACCGTTTCCGTTGTTACCTTCATTCCTTTTATCGTGCTTTATATCATCATTGGGGTTAAGTTGTAACAAAATTGTTCATTTTCCCTCCGGTTCCAGTCCGCTCTGCCCCCCGTGCCGTCACAATGCGTTAACCTTCGCATTGATTCTCTTTGAGTCCGTTTGATTTTACACTCGATTTGAAACCACGGAGACATCGTCAAGTAACACAAAAGAATAACAGGCGACGCACTCTGTGCCCTCCACGGCACCTGGTTCTGTGACCCGGGCTTTGACAAAAGAACTCGTCAGTACAAGGGCACGAGGGATTTCTGGACCTTTATCCGTGTCTTCAACTCTCCTTGTGTTTATCGCTGTGTGTCATCTTCTTCTTTGGATGTGTGTGTGCATGTTGTGTTTCTCCACATGTGAAGGCTAAGCCGACCACACGGTGCTTGATTGGCATGTTTTTCCGTGCAGCAGGTAGCACGGCCACGTCTCCAGAGGCGTCATTACACAACCTTGTTTTTTTTCCTACACTTAGTTGCTGTATTTGTCTGATGGTTAAAGACGTTTCAAAGACTTGCACAGACCTTTAAAGGCAACATTAAATCCGTGGTCTTCTTTTTTGGGGCTCAAGTGTCTCAGGAGGACTCACAGAGACACATTTGTAATTACAAATTGAACAGTAATTAGGTTTTCTAACTCAAAAAATTGTCTGCATGGAATCCTATGTTTCTTTTCACATTAAAGCAGAGTGATGTAAATGGACTGTTTACACCAAAGCCATTTTTTAGGACTTAATAGTCTGAGAGCAAAATGTGTGAATGTAATGGCAAGCCGAGTGTGTGTGTGTGTGTGTGTGTGTGTGTGTCGCTCTCTCTCGTGAATGTGTGTCGGTGTGTGTGCTATAAACCTTTGAGCCATGAGAGCTTATAGCTTTGAGGGCCCAGCCCCTCCAATTAAAACCCGTTAAAGGCAGAATTCTCTTTATTTCTCTCCACAGGGAACCGACAGAGAAGGCTTGTCTAGTTTCTCACTCTACCCAGAGTAATAATTACCTGAGATAATTACTCTCCTCTCTCAAGCAATTAATGCCAAATCCAGGGGGCGATGGTTTGGGACTGCGGCGGGGACCGAGGTTATGCACAGGCTTAAGAATTAGCAGCGGGAAGCTTTTTTTTTTTTTACACACTTTATAAAAACAGCTTGAGACATGAGACGTGGGCCGCCGTGTGCGTAGAGGCAAACAACAGCAAGCGGAGAGGTGAACCCCAGCAGAATGAAGGGGATCGGAGCAGATGTGGATGTGACAGGGTTTTGCTTTTTGCCCTCTTAGGCAGAAAAGGTGTCGTGAGTGGTAATAAAGTTGGAGGACACCTGCACGTATACACGAGAAAGATAAAACAACCACGAAGCTGTGCTTGTTAAATGAAACCATAACTCTCTCCACAGGTATAACAAAACACATCCATCCCTGATTTAGGATTTTTTCTTTTTGTGAAAGATGAAAACAGCATCTCATGGTGAGGCATTCAAATAAGTGGGATCAGGATCAAAATCATACATGGCTCTTTCTGATCCTGCTGCGTGTGTGTGTGTGTGTGTGTGTGTGTGTGTGTGTGTATGTGTGTGTGTGTGTATGTGTGTGTGTATATGTGCTTATGTGTGAATAAGCGAAGCTGATAGCCATCACATGCAGCTGCCACCCCGGGCTGAGCGCTCATACACTGGTGCCAGTGTCTCATCATGGGGTATGTAAAACACTGAGAGACAGTGACCCACTCTCACAACCATTCATTTTATTTAATCTTGGATTTATGCAGCTCCAGAGATATAAAAAAAATCCACTCAGCAGGGAGGGTGAACACTCATCTAAGTGTACGGTAACATACCTCATCAACTGATTGGTTATTCTACTGTATTTTTAATTCTCTGATGCACTGGGATGTTAACAATAGGCTTTGTTAAGATGGAGGCAAGTGCAGGAACAGCACCCGCAGTTTGGGCTCTGCATAATCACAATCAGCTGCTAATCAGCTTTACTTTAGAGAGATGTTTTTACAGAGCTGCTTGTAGTGACTCAGTGTAGAGACTCAACATATACTGTATTGTAAATTTAACTTGTGTATATTTTATGTAATGGAAATTGAAGACATCTAAGACAACTGCCAAGAGCTGTATAATATATGTGTATTGTTATAAAATGTTCACTTGTTTGTCAGAAAACTACCACAACAAACTATAGAATGGATTTCCATAAAACTTGGTGGAAGGTCGGGACATGGTTCAAGATAGAATCCTTTTAAAGGGCGGATGCAGGGATTTGTTATCACTTTGGACCAGATTGCACAATGTTTGACATGTTCACAGCTTTTCCAGGGTGTGATTCATGGATGTTGATGAAAATAATCTGACGTGTTTAGGGTACTATCGATGAGTCAGTGCAATTCGGTTCAGATCCACATAAAAATCTAGCTCTAGTGAGTTTAAATGTGGTTTCATTAGAAGACTGTTGGGCCTTGGTGGAGGTATGTGTGTGTGACATACAGGGTTAAATAAAGTGCATTTAATTTGCACTGCTACATCAAGAGTATAAACATTTAAATAACACACAAATTTAGTCACACTATCTTTTGATCTGGTTATTGAGAGGATAACTCCTGCTAGAAACAGGAGTTATCCTCTCAATAACCAGATCACTGTGCAGTGATGCCACTGCACAGTGGCATCACTGTGCAGTGATGCCACTGCACAGTCTGTCGTTGTCACATAGCACAGAAGACATTAGCAGACAGAACACTTCTATCGCTTTTTAGAAGATGTTCATATCTTGTTGCTTATGTGCTGAAGTACATTTACTGACCTCGTTGTTTTTGGGACAACAAATATTTTTTTTCATTATTTGTAGTTGATTAAACATTGGCACATTGAATATTTAAGCTGTTAACAGTTGGTTTATAGCAAGAATGGACTAAAACTATACAATACTAAATATTTTTCTTGATTGACTTCATTACATAGTGGAATAATAGGTAAAAATCGAATTACTAAACAAATACAAGGTATCATAAATCCAGCTGGCAAGTCAAGTCATTCTGGGCCCAAACTGTTTTGCTGTATGGGTTCAACTCATCAGAAACCAGTAGTAGTTATGTTGACCTCACGTAAAGTGTAGAACAAAATAATAAATAATGTCTTTCCCTCAAACACAGAAATAATCAAAGTTTTAACATATAGTTGGCAGAAAGAAGGAAACTAAGCATTAATAGTCACATAGGAAGTCAACAAAAGTGTCAGGAGATGTGAAATCCTTTCTTCCATCGTTAATAATGGAAAAACAGTTTTAGGAATGTAAAGAAGCTCGAGAGGAGGATCATTATATTAATGTGCAGCAGTGACAGAAAGAGAGACAGTTGAAGAAGTTGAGACAGGCGACGTCAAAGAAAGGGATGGAATTTAGAATGTAGAGCCATTATTATTGTTTGTATCCCATTAACACAGGAAGCATGATGACTGTATTGTTTCATCAGTAGTGAGCGAATGACAGGGAGAGAGGGAGTGTCACCTTTAGCGTGTGTAAAAAAACAATACCTGTAATGGCTCATTGTGTCCGTGCTGAACACAAAGAGCCCATCTTTTCCCGACTGTTTTTGGCTGTCAGGAACGGATAATGTGCTTGTTAAATATTCACCTAATTACTATAGATGAGGAGCCTTTCTTGTGCCGTGAGGTGACATTTCAAATGCCATTCGATAAATCCTCAAGTCCAATCTATTCCTTTTTGGTTGAGGTTCAAATAGATCAGCGGGAAATTTAATGATCCCCACAGGAAAACCGGGCCACTGCAAAAACAAGCACTAAAAGGCTGTGTGTGGAGAAGACTGGGACGGATTTAAAATGTGTGGAGCTAGAAAAGAAACAGTTTCATGCTGCTTTCCCAAACATGGGAGATCAATTGCTGTGTGATCTTGGTAATGGCAAATCCTCAATAAAGTCCTCTAAGGGGACCGTCCTCAGCAGAAAAACAACAGCTTTGGTTGTTTGTTCGATGGCCTTAAAAAAGGGGATGAACGTAGAGTGGGAGGAGGGTCGGCCTGGTCCGGGAAAGATGCAAGGGACGGTATCAAGAGAGATGTGTGCACAGGAGGAAATGAAAGTAGGAAACGCAAGGATGGGCCGAGGGAAGGATAGGAAGAGGGAGGAAGAGAGGAAAGGACAGCAGGATTGAAAAAAGCGAGACAAACAGAACAAGATGTGTTGAGCAGTAACGACCAGGCCGGTTAATTGGGATCCGTAACAGTAACCCATTCTCATTACAAGGCACCAAAACACGTCTTCTAAATGAAAAGGTGACAAAGTTAACCAACAGAAAAGCCTTCTGGATCGACTAATGCCAAACACAAAATAGCCAAATAACTGTTATAAATATTATTGCTACTATAGTTTTCTCTTTCATTTAGTTTTGATGAGTATTGTGGGCCACTTCGACTCCATCTGCTGGAGTTTTTATACTGTGTGTTTAAATGCTCTCTAAACCACATGTCCAAGTGTGAGACTCCTACTGTTTGAACACCACTGTAAAGCATTGAATCCCTGAAGAAGGCTCTGTGCTCAAACATGTCAGGGTTTCAGTTTAATGAGACCCAACCATGATAATAGAGGAAATAATATTTACAATAGAAGGATTTTTAATTGTTCACAAGGAGTCTTGCAGTCTTTTAAGGTTTAGTCGGATTTAAGAGCTGATTGGGAAAAGGAAGTGGATCCATGAGTTATTATTTTCAGTTTATTTTAAAATTGAGAGAGGCATTTTCAACATTTTCATTGACTCACAGGATGAATAAAAAAAGCAGGTGTGTTTAGGGGACTGATATGATATTTTGTGAATGTTCAAATAAACTCTAGTAAATTAAATTTGTATGGTATATACTCTGTATAAGATGGTTCATTCAGCTCTCTGAGTGGTTCCTCTATTACCTTGTCGCCAGCAGTCACCATATATATACCTCAGAAGATGAAAGACAAAAGATGAAAACCTCAGGTGAGAGTCGCCAGTGATGTTTGTACTAAAATGAACAAATGTTGTTTATCATTTTTAGAGCTGGATCCGTTGGATCATTTCTGCACCGGGTCATTCTGCTAGCAGCTAATGGTTTGTTATTAGCGGCTACACCACCCAGTGGCTGAGTGGCCTCGGGCATACAGCATGACGCAGCCTCGTTATCCATCTCCGCTCTGTGATCACTGTGTTTCCTGTCTGGCAAACAACTCTCATACTTCAGTTAAAAAAAAAAAAAATCACTTAAAATTATTATTCTGACAATCCAGTAATTTACTCATTTACATTCAGCTCCGTCTTTAAGCCACTGCAGTGTCTTTTAAACCCTGACATTTCTCCCAGTGAATCAGTGATTTCAGGTCCTGTGGTGTGGTTTCCATTAGCCGGGTTCATCTGCATACGGTTAATAAATTGCCATCCTCGCTGCCCCCTGACTTTTGGAAAAACTTTGCATTCAACAAAGGTTCCTTCTTCTCAAAGTAGACTTTTCCCTCTTTTTCAGCAAGTTAACATTTCAATATTCATATTCAATATGTCTGTGAGTTAAAAAGACAAACACACACATCAACACATGTACCAACAATGTGCATCCATCGTTTTCAAATCTGCCCTGTGGATTTAGACTTTGGATAATTCGTCCCTTTCTTCAAATCCCTCTCTCTTTTCTTCTCTTTCTTTACACAGACAGAAAGTCATCCGGCACAGTAAAGTCGTCTGTAAAAGAGACTGACGGCTAACAATTGATGTGCCAGTCTCGTCTAGGCAGCAGCAGTTCGTCCAATTATGTCGGATATACAAACACGATCGCAACAACAATGGCGGGATTACCAACACCATAAAGAGGAGAGGAAGAAGTGGAGGGAGACAAGTGATGAGGATGAAGCTGACAAAGGAAGATAGATGAAGACGAGCCGGGACTGTGGAAGACATGATGGTATCGACGAATACAAACACACCTATAGGCTCTTGTGAGATGAAGGCTTGTGACTGAGCTAAAGGAAATGTCATTTTACACACACACACACACACACACACACATACACGCACGCACACACACAGGAACTGCAGGTGCGGCACCAGATGGACCATAAGAACTCTGAGCTGCAAGTGGAGTTAAGTTAGCCCAAGATTAATCCTCGATCAACCTTATGACCTCTGACCTTTGAAAGAAATTACTTTGGCTTTTTGTGTAATTTCTCATTATTGTCAGAAGATGTTTTTTATAAGAGACCTGTTGTTTGGACTTTTGATTTGTCTTTGGTTGCATGACGCCTAATTATTTCCTGATTGACACGTGTTTCTCTTTTACTGTACTTCCTGTCTTTGTCGGAGTTTGCTGCTCCTGAGTTCAGTGACCCCTGCCTCCCTGCCCGTGTGTATTGTCTCTGTGCTCCCATTTCTCCTGTCGATTTATAACCTTCAGATTTTCCTTGTGCTTCCTCCTATCCTGGATTTCTTCGTTTCCAGGTTTTGCTGGGTTGTACGTTCTTGAAATTTCAGACTTTTCATTTGCTTGATTTCCTGCTTGCTTTTTTATATTCCCTTTGCTATTCCTGCCTTGTCGTGTTGCCTCTACATTTGGATCCTGACCTTGCTGTTGATGTGACAGCTGGGCCTCTTCCGCCTGGTTTATGTATGTCTGTTTTTCTGTACGGCTGGATTTTCTAACAAAAAGCACTTTAATACAATATTATTTTGAAAGTGGATGTCTAAGCTACCAGAAATATTCCAACCACAACAAATAGAACCAATGGAAATCTAATATCTGAAACATTGAATTTAATTATATCAAATGACCTGAACCTGACTTTTTGGATTTTACTCGAACTTTCAAAGATACATTGAACCAGCAGACAGGCAGGCAAGAAAACTATTATTCCCATCTTGTTTTGAGTAAAAATACCAGTGTGCACAGTATACAATGTAAAGAAATTGTTTTGTTTGTACCCTAATTCTGATTTATTTTCTTTTGTTCAGACACGTTCCCATGAAAGAAACCCACCTGCTCAGTCGGGTTACATGTTCAAGACATCTTTCCACTCTGCAGTCTTTTACATTCATTTAATAATCCGTGCCCTTTAGGAATCGCAGAAGAAATAATAAAATATAGATTTTTCATTTGACATTCTGTGATGCAATTAAACTCCACTCTGGACGAAAAAATGTAAGATTGCAGCCTGTGAAGTGCAGTGGTTTCGTGAAGGTTCTATTCGGTATGGTGGTGGTGGTGGAGGGGGGAGGGGGGGAGGGGGGGGTAGAAATAAAGAATTCTGACGTAATGTCTGATGACCAGATCCACAATCAGGCAACCTGCCAGACAGTTGAAGACGATATGTGGATAGATCAATCTTAAAGGTTTGCCATGGCTCAATCTAGTGTGAGTCACAGATGTGTGACTCACGTGCTTGTGTGTTATGTCCCCAGGTTCTTCATTGATTTGCTTTCCCCTTCTGATGTGTTGATTTGGAGTTAATGGGAAAAATCTGTCTGCCATTTGTCTCTTCATTGGGCCCAAAATGGAGAGCACCCTGCAAGCATGTCCCTTGAGATTGTGTTTCCAGGTGTTCGTCTCATTTGTATTGCAGTAACTGCTGGTGGATCCAGGGCTGGGTGAAGTACCCCTGTCCTGCCAGTCGTCTTTTTCATATAAATACTACTCACTAACAATATTAGCAGTAAATACTTTTGTTTTCTTCATTTTTTTCTGAAATACACAATGTGCTTTAGCAGAGAACAATTATTGAATCAAGGGTTGTGCAAGGTTGTTGGACACATTATTGCCCCACCCCCCCTGTTGTGTAGATTGTGGCCCCTTTATGGCCCCTGATCTTACAAAAGAATTCTAGATCAGCTCCTGCCGTTAATCTGCTGTTGTTTTTCCTGTTCACTATGGTATTGACATGACTTCCACTCCCCCCTCGTCACCTGACAACCTCTTCCTCAGTTCAGTTTGCTGATGTTTTTGACAAACAAATCTTCAGATGATTTTGTTGACAAAGACCAGCAGGTTCCGACTGATCTGTTTTATATATGATGGATGTCGCATCTGAAAAATCAAAACATCCAATTTGCATTGTTGAACAATACAAAGAGAAGCTGTGCATCATTAAATCGGCGTCTGGCTCCCTTCTTTTCAGGGGGTAATTTCTACTTTTTAAGCACACTTAGTTTGAATTTGCAAAGTCTTGGAAAGTCTTTCTCCCACAGATGCTCAAACCTTTTCTGTGTTTTACGCTGGATGCTAAGAAACCTCCTGGATGAGGTTTGGTTCTTTTTGATGCGACGGCTCTTCACAGGCAGAGAGAGCTCGACTCGATTTAAGTTTTGTGATGGTGCTAGTGTAAACAGCCAGATAAAAGACAGGAGCTCCCCGAGTTGAAATCACAGTAAAAAGGAGAAAAGTATTTACTCTCACAGCCGTGTTCTAAATGCTGGGTGTCGTGAAAGGCAATCTTATCACAGCAAACTAACGCTCAATTAAAATGAATGCTACGCTTCTAAAACATTGATAATTAGTTCAGAATGTTCTGCTTCACTGTTCACATGAGTTCATCTTCCCCTGAATAATTGACGTTAATTCATACTATTAATTAGGTGAAACTTAGTAGTTGTGTGCCAAATTCTTTAACAAAGTCAAAAGTGCTGATGACAAAGACTCAGTGTTCAGTCACTGCATCAATATGATCTGATTTTGAAATGCTACTCCTTATTATTTAATTCGACATATTTTTTACTCAAAAAACCAAAGTAGGCTGCAGCACAGGGGTAAAGGCATTTGAATTTTGGAAAGATCCGCATGCCAATAAAGCCTGTCTGCATTTTAATTAGGACGGGATCATTAATGAGTCATCTGAAACTACACACTCTGAATGAACAACTCCCTTTTAGAACGTGGCACTGGCTGCCTCTGAGGCCAGTGTGCTAATAGAAAAGTTAATTACATCAGAGGCATTCATGTTAATGTATGTACTTTGACAGAAGCAATATAATAAAAGGTTAGAGGAATGTGTTCAAGTCCCCCGAGAGCAGACACTTAATTGCTTTGTCTTGATTTCCCACAGTCAGTCATTTTGACTCTGTTGTAAAATACAGTTGTATATTAATCATTAATGGCTTGTTAAGCTTTGGTGAGTCATCAAGTACAGTTTTGATAGACTTCATTTGATAATTTGTGTATGGATTCATATTGTTTGTGTGTGTGTGGCCCAGGTGTTACTCATGTTGTTACAAAGTTGTTACTCAACTTTGGGCTTTAGGCTGTGGTAACTGTGAATGCATAATAATAGGAATAATAATTTTAAGAAATCATGATTTATGTTAAAACTAAAACACAATATATACATCATTATGTAAAAAAGATGGCTGTACAGAAGCCATCTCGGCCTAAATAAATTCACAAAGATGCAAAGCTTTCAAACCTTTCAATATGGGGAAAAAATTACTTGGCCAAATATATCCTCTGAACTTCAACACTTATTTACTGTAACTAATTGTGTTCGAAGAATGTTCCAATGTTCCACTGTAACGTGATGTTCCCCAGTAAGTAAGACTGGAGGTGTTGTGAAGACCAACTTACAACTGAGTAAACGCTGTGTAAGATTATCATGGTTCATATAGGACTGTTGTGTTGTGTTGGGTTACTGGGGCTCCACTACTAACTCATATAAGTGGTTTATACCGTGCAAATTATAATAAAATATATAAAGCTGTGTAAGGCTAATAAATACAAGAATGCCATTTAACCTCTACAACGCTGTTTGTATTTTACATCAAGAGATGTTGATTCACAGACATGAATTGTCTCATCTTTGTATCCGACTCAAAATGAGCTCGAAATGCTTTGTACTCGATTTCTCTCAAAATTCGTAAGTGTCCAGTTCAGAGTCAGCGTGTCTTTTTCAGTCTCTAGCCGAGCAAAATAAAGAATTTAGTTGTTGAGTGAGTTGTTGTCTTGTAGTAAAAGAAACATGTTGATGTGAAATGTGTGTAAACACCATTGAAAAACAAAGATGAAAGAACACCAACTGGAAGACGAGGGATTGTGCAGCTGCAGGCGGAGTAGAGAGGAGTCCCTGACCACGGCACCGCCACCCTGAGCTGCTTTTGGATTGGAGGGGCGAGCTTCAAAGAGGGGAGCTTTCCCAGATGAGGATCCTGCAGCTGGCCTGAAGGCACCGGCGATGCCATCGGTTGCGACAAGGAGCAGTGTCAATCAGCTGTGTGCTCTACGCCTGAGATTCAGCATGGCAGATGGTTTAGGCAAAGCACTGTTGTTTAATTTTCTTTCCTTGCTCTATTGAAATGAATGAAACAGCCTCAACTGTGAAATGATGTGATGGTGAATGTAGAGCCACAGCAACAAATGTAGACCCACACCAACAATAAATCCATGAAAGCAAGGTCAGGAGTGGGTGGGATGACTGTGCTGACCCTTCAAATTATGGTAAATATGGACTCAGTGAGTGAGATGCACATCTCTAATAGCTCCAAGCTTGAATGCAACTGAACTCTAGGTGGTTCATATGGTGCTTATTTCTGTTATCAGCTTTTTCCCAGTTGTATTTGAGTAAGTCAATGTTTAAATAGTGTGTAGGTTAGTATACATTATCATATATCACATTGTTACAGTTGTCCTGTTGTTCATATCTGTTTTTGCTTATCTCTTCTTACATGACATGACAAGCTTATCTGTAAATTAACTTGTATATAAATGCTGATGCTTTGTTGAACTGTAATGTGTTTGCCTGTCTGTGTTCTGCTTGTGTTTGTCTCTGTCTTGCTTTTTTTGTAATTAACATGTTTTGCACAAGTTCTATTGATTTGGACTTATTTTAAATTTTGAATAATCATCTGTAAGGAGTATGGAAGCACAGTGGACTTTTGCCCCTTCCTCGCACACATACAGTTATGTTTGTTAATATGCACTGTCCCTGAGAAATAAACAAATCAAACCAGAAAGCCACTTATTTGAGCTCATACCTACACCAAGGCCCAACAGTCCCCTGATGAAAACACATTTAAATTCAATAGATCTGTGCTTTCATTTGGATCTGCCCCACATTACATTAACATAAATATAAGTCTACTAAAAAAGCGTGATCGTATCAAGAATTATTCTCTGAGAACTCTGTGACAATGTAAAAAAATGTCTTATCTCACTATTTTAAGGAAAGTGAAAGAAACTCCCTGATTTGTGCCACATGATCTGCTCCAAAATGTGATGGGTACTTGTGTGTGTGTGAGAGAGAGAGAGAGAGAGAGAGAGAGAGAGAGAGAGAGAGAGAGAGAGAGAGAGAGAGAGAGAGAGAGAGAGAGAGAGAGAGAGAGAGAGAGAGAGAGAGAGAGAGAGAGAGAGAGAATAGAGTAGTTGTCTCAGTGAGGCACAGAGACATACACACCAGGTTTGCATGGTTCAGCACCATGGAGAGAGACCACAGTTGGTTAAGAGTGATGCAAGCACCAAAGTTCACTGATACAATTTGTGTGATTGGTTTTGCAAAATCAAACAGAACTGGACTCTACTTTCCTCTGCATTTGTGCGAGTTTCAAAAAAGATTTCCTCTCCACCACAATATCTTAGTGTCGTGCAAATTTGGCATTCAGAGTAAGTTCTGATAGCTGACCTTAAAGATTGTATGATTTATGAGATCATCTTGCATCCACACCTGGTCTTAAATTGTACTTATTTTTTCCAATCTTCCTTTGTATGACTGTGTGGTTTTATTGCTGACCTGTGGTTTTATATCAATTCCATCCGGTGTGTAGAGCTCCAGTCCTAAATCACTTTCAGCTATTATGAACTGTTGTTGTGCATCATGAGATGTCAATTAATACTTGTAATATTGATTGAAAACAGTGCTTCTCTAGAAATTCTCACAGTGTGACTGTGTCTGTTGGAGGGTAGAAGGAGGAGAGGACAACAGATGGATGGTTACAGTGGACAGACAGAGGGACATATACCAGATTAATCATCTCATCATGTGTGATTAATTTGGAAGCAAGCGCCATTGGCAGGAGAACACAAAGAAGCAGACACCCCGTTGACAGGTCAATATGTTTACACTGATGGATGTGCTCTCATACATGTGCACATGGAAACACACACACACACACACACACACACACACAGACGTTCCAGTGTGTGCTTAGGGAAGTGAACAAATCTGAGTTTAATGTAATTTACATTAATATTAATAAAAAAACATTTCAAAATGGGTTTATTGACTAAAATTATCATTGTATGCTTCTTAGCAAGGTTACCTAGCTTTATTTTACCATTAAATTGAAGGTATGCGTGTGGTGACAAGATGGTGAATTAAGCTGATGTTATTGTAGGCTGCTTAGAATATTTGATAATATGTTATCAAAGTGATGGACTGTTTACAATGAAGGCAACAGGGAGCATTACCCGTGTGCCCTTGGGTTTTAATTACAGTTCAAATCCTTGGCATGCCAGGATTTCTATTTTGAAAACAAACTGCAGCAGATCTCAAGGATGAAAGACAATGACGTCGACATTTTCAGGTGTACCAGTGGCCGTGCTTTATATTTGTTGAAAATGTGGCAGCCGTTGTTGCAAACTGTTTCTATTGCTTTGGAGCATTTGTCACACAGATCTCATCTCATAATGATTTTGGCAAAAGAGACGAAATCTATTTTAACGAGAGATAACTACCCACAGTGAATTAGTTCAAAAGAATAAAGACAACAAATTTGACAAAATATAAACGTCGGAGCCATAATTCATTCTTTGCCTCTTTTTGGAGTACGGACAAGATCTCCATGGATACTAATTGCAAATACATTATGGAAGTTTACTTGTATGAAAGACAGCCCATCAGTGCCTTTCACAGTAGAGTGATGACCAGCTCAGTATCTAATGGCCTCTCTCATATCGTACTTCAATGAGCCCAGCCCGACGTTGGCAGGAATCAAAATGCACAGGGGAGGAATACAGGCACAAACAATGGTGTGTCACCTCATGGCTGCAGAATAAAGAAGAGAGATGCTTTGTGTTGCTCTCTTTTTCAAACACACAGGTGTTCTGGCAAACAACCCAAAGAGGGTTGTGTGTGTGTGTGTGTGTGTGTGTTTGTGTGCGTGCACTTACCCATTCACCTTTACTGTCCTCTCCTGAACTGACCTTGATCACTGGAACGTACTGCATCATCAAAAACACAGACACATCAAAACAGGGAGGGTTTGCAAAGTTGTGAGAAATGCTCCCTGGGGATCCGGCGACTTTAGTGTTGTTCAGGGTCCTGTGGAAAAAAGGGAGAGAGATGGCAGACGTGCTCCATTGTCAGTCCCAAGGAGATAAAGGGAAGCCTCTTCCACAGGAATGCGCTTCACTGTGGCTTCTCACTTGTAAGAGCAGCCTGATCTCAAGTATTCTTTTCTAAAATCAGAATACAGTATACATATTGTATGTATGATTATATCTCCAAGTAAATATACTCTACAAAAAGGTGCTGGGAATTTAAACAGAAGTTAATTTCCCATCAGGATAAATTATAACATCTTGGTACATTGGTTTATGAACAAATACCTTGTAATTAACAACATTCCCATCAGCCTCAACTCTACTTTGTGCTGACTGTTGGATGCCAGACATGCTAACACAATAAATTAAACAAATGTAGAAATACCTTCAAAACCTTTAACAGGTTAGAGTTAGATGTTTACAACAGTGCAGGCATTTAGGGTAATTGTTAGATGGCAATATTGGATATAAGCAATGCTAACAAACATATATATATATATATAAATAAATGAATTAACAACTGTCGAGAAAAGTTTTTCTTACAGCAAAGCACAAGCAATAATAGCAACAATAATGATAGACTTGACATAATTCTGCAGCAAGCATTCGAGCATGTGAACCATTGAGAACGGGTATAATAAAGTATCTAAAACAAGAAAACCTCTGACAATGCCAACTCTAGTCATTATTTCCTCCAGGGAAAGGATCATTCGATTTCCTCAACAAAATCTCCAAACATGCCAGAACAGATGAAATCCATTAGGTTAAAGGGATTTTACTTTATCGGTTTCATTTTGTAAATGACATTACAGAGAATTATACATTGGATACTGTACTGCATCGGTTAGACTAATGATGCTGTATGAAGTCTAAATAAATATCAATAATAATCCATTGTTTAATCAAAATTATGGATTTAAGGCCCTAAATATGATTAGTCATAAGTAAAGATCATAACCTTGATGATACGTGTACATTACGAGTCATCAGTGATTGTCTTATGATTATAATTATACATTAATTGTTTTATGTCCTCTTATTGTTTACCACATGGGTTTAACTATTGATCAATTTACTTGAAATGTTTGATTGTTTACAGTGTTTAAAAAATGACAGATAATTACCCCAAGCTATCAGTTATTTATGAATTCACTGTGCTGCTTTTCACAAGCTGCATAGTCCATCTGATGTTGGTATCCTCGCCTCTGAGCTTTAAACTAAAAGCAAACAAATTCATGAGGCCTTTTCAGTGAATATAAGCCCGTTTTTTGTTTTTTTTAGATCTTCTGTACTTTCCATGTCAATAGAATGCCTCTTAGCAAGGTGAGCCATCACACAGAGTAAAGAGCTCTGGAGTGTTTCAAGGTTGATGCTGGATTGAAACGTAAATTGCAGTGTCATAAAAGTCACTTACATAAATGGTGCCTCCTTGTGGATGCTCTAACACAGCATGAGTTCAGGTTCTTTAAGCCAAAAAGCACTTCAGAGGGGTTTTGGACATTTAGCATTGGGTGTATTTACATTGGTTGACTCTCTCTCTGACCACATGAGATCCATCCAATTTAATGTGAGAAGGGATGAATGTGAGAAGTGGGTGCTTACTGCGGTACTTCGATCTCTTCTTTAATCGTGGCTTGAGTCAGTAACAGCTAGGATCAATAGGAAAATCTTTCGGTGCACTTTTAGAAAAAATAAGGATTTGTCAATTTGTCTGTGGAGAGCAATAAATGCAGATACTGACCTAATTAGCACGATACCTTGAACTACTCAAACTATGTTGAGTGTGCTGTTTCTGATGAGGGATTTAAGAAAATTCTAGTCACTGTAGAATTTTGATTAATTCAAAACCAGCTGTGACACCCTAAAAAAAAAATTCTTTATACGGGGGAAGCCACAGACAGGACACATACACTTGTTTCCCCTTTTACACTTTAAATCATTTAGTAAATATGACAGAGGAGACATTTGTATTCTATCTTCTTTCATTCTTGAGAACAAGCTGCATGGCGTCCCCCCGACCCTTCATCTCTTACACGGCATGTCATTAATATCTCTCTCTGCTTTCTCCATTACTTCTATTCCAACACTACTCCTGCATGCATGTTTATCTTGTCAGCGAGTGTAGCACTGGAGGGCACAGCTCACCACCCAGGGAAATAAATAAGCCATTAGTTCAAGTGATGCTAAACTGGTGTCTGTGAATATAATCTGGTCCCAGAGATATTTGCTTCAGCTTGGCCACATTGTGGGTGTGTGAGAGAGTGCACTTGTGCGGGCTTACGAGCATGTGTATATATATATGTGTTAGTGTGTGACTGATCTGATGGTTTGGAGGGCAACCCAAGCCGACAGGGATGGCATTTGTTGCATACGAGGGGGGTTGTACTGCCACACACACACACACACACACACACACACAAACACTATGCAAACTACATAGCCTGCGGCTTTTCAGCTGCCCCCCCCCCGGGCCCTTCCTGTCCATCTGTGGTGACAGAATGACCACTCTGCCCCCCGCAACTCGAGCGGGGCCTTGTAGAACCACACACCTCCAGGAACACCACAGCAGAAGCTCTAGAGAAAGCTGCCACGTCCCTGCAGAAAAGCAGCATGAATCATGTTTGTCTAATTGATCACATTCCAGCCAAGCAAACAAACAAGCCTTGTTGCAGTGAACTCAGCTACACATTTAGTCAAACACCTGACACCTATGTCCTTCTCTATATTTGATGTTTGAACATACAAAGTGAACTTTTTCACAGCGAGCTTTGATATTTGGTAGTCTCATGATTTTCACTGTGCTTCCAGCAGCAGATGGACTCATGAAAAACTGTCCAATCAAATCTGTACAATATGGTATTTTAATAGAGATGCAAGATGTTGTGTTAAAACTTTAGATCATGGGTGGAAAATCTCCAGCTTCAGGGCCGTATATAGCCTGCAAAAACAATTTGATCAGGCCCGCAGGACAACCCATGAATATAAAAGCAGCTACTCAGAAACACACACACACACACCAAAATAATCTCATGACAGCAATAAAAGAAAATAGCATAAAATTGTAGCTAACATTTCCTTCAGGGTGGTCCCTGGTGGCAGAGAGCTGTTCAGGTCATTATCAAGGTGAATGAAACACAGTGGATATCACGGTGTCTGTCGAGACATATGAAAATGTTTTAAAGTTAAAGACAAGACATTGTGATGACATATACTTAAATACCAAAAGTTGCAAAGACAAATGAGCCTGTATTAAGTTCATGCTCTGGAATGAAGAATAAGAGCACCAAAGTTACTGGTGTTGTTTTAAGTCTTTCGGTTTTAGCCAGAATTAGCAAGAATTGGTAAAACCGGCTGTAGCATCTTCAACAGTACCATCTGGCATCAGACGGCTTGTTAAAGAGAAGGGTTTCAGGTCATCGCATTAGAAAGGTAAGTACGTAATTATGTCCCGTGAAGGATTTTGTAAAAGTTTAAATGAATTGAAAAGATTCTATAAAACTTAAACACAATGATATGCATTCAAATTAAACCAATTTAATGTGGATCTGACTTCATGTCATCCAATGAAGACAAAGAAATCCTTAAAAAATACATACTAAATTGTGCTCACCAAATACAGCTGAACATGAATTAAACATTTTTTTTTGTATTGTTTAGGGTCCTGACCTTCACGTTAACCTATTGATTGGTTCTTATAGTTATTTTGTGTGTTAAAGTCCATGAAAAGTTTGCATGTATAAAAATCGGGAAACATCCAAATCATATCATGATGTTACCGATCCACGCTCCATTCACCGCACACACCAACCACCAGAAGAATCATGGCTTTCTCCAGGCTTTCACCTCCCTGTCTCGCGGGTATTTAATTTTTTCAGAGCATTCAGCAGTCAGTGTGCCGCACATGTACACTCTGCATAATGGTCTGTGCCGACCCTTGCTGGCATGGGGCCGGCGACAACAGTTATCTGAAGTGAATCCCTGTGGACACAAGGACGCAGAGAGTATGAGCCGGCCTTTGGTCCTGTCACAAAGCAGTTTGTTACCTGCTCTTCGGAGGCAGATGTTCAGACTGCATTACACAGGGATCAATTTAAAATGAAATGATGCTGGGGACCGGCAGCCTGGCGGAGGTGTACGTGTGCAACAAATTGACTGATCAAACCGAAATCTAAAAACACGTTTCGAAACACTGCAATATACATGAGGATAAATTATTTATGCTGCTGTACGGCTTCAATCAAGGATATGAGATGAGCAAAGCCCTGATCATTACGGGGATGGCTTACATCAAAGCCTCATAAAGTGTGTGTGTGTGTGTGTTTGTGGCTGTGTGGCTGTGTGTCTTTGCAAATTCACACTCACAGTCTTTGTACGTGATTGACCTAGAGATTACTGCAAAGAAAATGAAATGCTGAAGCCCAGGATAATAGAGGTGAAAGTATGTGTATGTGTGTGTGTGTGTGTGTGTGTGTGTGTGTGTGTCTGCCAAACCGGAGACATGTTTGATTTGTTCTGTAAAAGAAAAACCTTTATTAACATCATTGTTAGGGCGGCGTCACTTTGACTCATCTGAGACTGGATGTGATGACAGCTAATTGTAAACCAGAGCAGAACATTGAAACTGCTTGAAACCCTGACCTGTCTTTTGTATATTCTCCAGCCTCTCACTACATTTGGTCAAACATTTTGCGGATGCACGGTGGTCGATACCACACAGGCCTGATTCCACTATTAAGACAAATGCTGTTCAAATGTAACCTTCAATCAAGTGATTCCATTCAATTCAAATTGCCCTAAAGAGCAGCAGGTTCTAACACCGACCCTTTGCCCAGAACCTGCAGCTTGTGGACCTGGTGAACAGAAATCCCACCACACACAACGCTCAAAATGCTTTGCTATGTTCCAGATGACATGATGTATGAATTTGAATCATAGCTGTCTTACAAAAAAAGGAGCATTTGCTGATCAGACACTTTGGTCAAGGTTTGGTTAGAAAATAAACTGTTCAGGTAACTGACATTAACCAGACAAGGCTTTTTTGGTCTGATATTTATTATTCAATCAATTAATTTGTCATTTGCAGCTCCATTCATCTCTATCAGACATTTACAAATACTTTAAACACTGCCACACGTTTCCCTTAGGTCATTTTTCTGTTTCTTCCAATCTATGTTGTAAGTAAATGTTCTCAGTTACTGGCGGAGTCTCTGCATATATTGCACTTCCGTCCGTCCTGGGAGAGGGATCCCTCACATGTGGCTCTCTATGAGGTTTCTAAGTTTTTTCCCATGTTAAAAGGGTTTTTGTTGGAAGTGAAGAACACAGGATGTCGCACCTTGTGAGGCCCTTGGAGACACATTGTGAATATGGCCTGTAGGAATACAATTTCATTGATATCTAAAGTGCATAATTGTGCAGAATAAAGATTGTGGTTTTTGTCCTCTATCTTTAACAGTGTAGTCGTGCTAAGATGGGATTGATTCAGTCCCAGCATGGCATCACAGTACTACATTGAAAAATCCATACTTATGCTTTAATCAGTTTTCGGTGCAGCAATACTGTTCCATTTACACCTCATGGATCTAAACTTGTATTTGTATGCGCTTTCAACTCCCAGTTACTCACCCAGTATTCCCACCATTAACAATAACCTCTGTGATCACAGCCTCTCATCTTCTCCCTGCAATCCAAACATGATGGGAGCACTATGTGAATTGCTATAGGCGACTGCTCGCGACCCGTCCCTGCTCCACCGCTGCACACGCCAGGTAATTATATGTCGAGAGAGAGGGACTCAAAGAGAACCACAGGCTTGACTCCTCCTCACAAACATCAGCAGGATTTTCAGAAACATTCTGGGCTGTTGGCAGATGAGGAGAATAGATCTGTTACCGGGCCTCAGAGCCGGAGTCAGCTGTTTCCACCTGCTAAATCCATCCTTTCTGCCTCTTTCACTCAAAACCAGGTCATCTCTTCCTTCTCGCAACATTTCACTTCTGGTACAAGTCGCTAAAGTCGCAGGATGTTCCACAGTGTATCAATGGATGACACTTAATCTCGCACTTGTTATAGAGGGCAAAGGTATTTCTCCACTGATTTGACAGAAGACATACGCTGACAATAGACACCAGTATGGATGGATAGCAGAACGTTCTAAGAAGCAATAAGCAATTCAGATTTCTTCAGTTCTTATTTAAAAAAGGAGCCGATGTCTCATTATCCAACTCTGAGATTCAGATATAATATCAAACTGATGTTAATTTTGTCACGGTATGACTTGAAACCTGTTTCTGTTTCCTCACTGCTCCTCTTCAACTCTGTACACAAGGTGTAATACAGTTGGAAGCTTAGCGTTGCCACATCATAGTCGAGTTTCCCCCATTTTCCAATCTGTCACTCATAATAACCATTAACAGGAAAAAACACTCAAACCTGGCAATTCATTTTTCACAAGGCCATAAATCCCGCCAGTAAAGGAGGTTAAAATGTCTAAATCAATAGGGATCAGTAAACATATTGAAAGGGACATTTCAGCAACACCCTGTCCTTGCTAGGTACATGTCCCTTCTATGCCTGTTCTTGACATGTATGGACAAAAAGCAGTTACAGACTAATCAAACAAACAGCTATTCATCACTACTCTATGCTTTTTGTCCTTTAGGTTTAATGACCCATAATGAAGTGGGCAGGCGAGCCAAATGACACCGATTCTTTTGTTCTTCTCTTCTCACAAAGTCTTTCAAAGTGATTTCCGATCTCCTCCCTTTCCATTATATATCTGGAAATCCCTCCCCCTCAGCCGTGTGAAGAGTCACATTAAATATAAATAGAGAGGAATAATGGGGAGAGAAATCTAATTGTTTATACACCATATTGAATTTCAGAAGTCTCTATTGAATAAATAGGGTGTGATTTCATTGTTTTAAAAATTCATGATGAGATTGTGAGGATGTTGATTTTAATTCTGCAGGAACCCACAGGCAGGGCGGACAGAGGCATAGCGATGGGATAAGATACAAAACATAATTTAACTCTTCAACAAGTGCTCTCAAGGGACAATTGAAATAATGTAGTGCAGGGGGGGGTAATCAAATGTATTCCAGACAATCAGCAGAACTTCCCTTTAAACCACTACTTTCATGCTGCCAACACAAGCTCTGCACATGAATAAAAAACTACTCTTTCTAATCGCATCGCCGAACACGCACGCCATCTCCATACAAGTACACAAACACGAACACACATTCTCCCCGACTCAGACGGAGTCAGGGAGACTTGTACCCTTTCTTCTATCCCTTTAGGAAAGGATTGCAGGCAGCAGTTCCTATTTATCAGACTGCCAGCCATCTGAAATCAAATTTCCCCTGAAGACACCATGAAATTACAGATATTTTTTCTCCCAGTCCACCTCCCTGCCAAAGCCCACAGGATAAATATCACAACTCTAAGCCTTTCAAGCTGCTATAAGCTGGCACGTTGATGACATTTTGACCAGGCCTGTGTTTCTCCCCAAAGCCTCACTCTAAGCCACACATTCACACACACACAGGCACTGTGTCCGGAGTTTCTCCTTCCCCTTTTCCCCTCAAGCCCCTCTCCCAGTGACAGACTTAGCAGTGCAGTGATCCATGCAACTAGCCGCCTGTTTATCCAGGCTAAGTGCTCTTTGCTCTGCTACTCTACTTTTTCTCTGTTGTCTCAGACCTATTTGATTGATAAATATTGCAGCCGGCAGGCAGAGCCAGCCTCTGACCTTAAGATAATGGAAATAGTTTGGGAAGTAAGGGACAAAAGGCAAACTGAGAAAACCTCCACACCATCATGCTCAGTATGTTCTGGAGCAGATATGACAGGTAAGATTGATGGAATTAGACAAAGTCACTGTTTAGCTTGGTCCATGCTGTTAGAATACAATGTCTTAAAGGCTCAAGGTGAAGTAATGTTCATTTACTGATAGAGCAAGGAAAGCAGTTGTGTACAAATTGGTAATTAATTTACACTATGACACACATGTATGTATGCAGGGGTGTTTATAAGACAAAGGAAGTGCATCCGCCATTTTGCAACCAACAAGGGGAGATTAGCACTTTGACGCTCTGCTGATGCTATCACCTTCCAAAGATTAGTGACAAACCAGAGCAGGAATGCTGAGTCATTAACGGATGATAACAGTTTCCAGTCAGAAAATGTTTGTCCTGGAGTATCCACCATCTAAAAGAAAGGGTCACCTGAGATGCATCTGGGTGTAAAGGTCAACATGTTTTCTGTGGAGCAAGTCATCCGTGCAGATCATGACATACAGAACATGCAGAGTTCTCCAAGAAAGCAGCATGACGGCCAGGGAGGCAAATGTTCGTGACTACTGATGCAACATCTTTCGGAAAATTGATCATTAGATTGTGCCAGAAACAGGAGGAAAAATTGCATTAAATCAATATGTTAGCGCTATTCAGAGCTGGAGCTGATACCTGTGACTGCTGCCCGGAGATGAATGCTGATTGTAACTTTTCGCTGTGAAGGGAAATGGCACATGTTAGGGGGAGACACTGGGTTTGTGTGGTGCGATGAGGGGCTTTTGATGGCCATCTTCAATCAGCTGTACTTTGTATACAAAACATTATGCTAGCGTCAAAATGGTGCTCCTTATTGGTGGTAATTGGTAAATTGCTGTTTCTTGACTTGAGGAGTTGGCCTTCTTGAGATAAATCAGCATTTCTTTCAATAGTTATTTCTTGTCACTGATATCTGGAGTACTTGCACTAGATGGCTTTTCTTGTGTTTGGTTGTGTGGACTCTTGGAGGGAACCAGCATCTGTCTCGTGTTTGCTGTCAGACACACACAAAGTCATTCGGTGTACCCCACATGCTCTGTGTGTGAGTCAACCTGAAAGATGCAAAGGAGGATCTAAGTTGATGGAACCTGGAGTGACACAGCAGGAACCTGCAGTTACACACTGAGTGATGGAAAGATGTTGGAGGCTTCCTAGCTATCTCTGCAATCTGCCACCTGAACAGTAAGTGCTTACGGAGCTTACTGGAAGTGACAAAGCAGGACAAGTCACAGGGGAAATGTTCACTCATATTTTTCTGAGAGAATGTAAAGTGGGTAATTTGAAGAAATCATTAAATGGAATTCAAAAAAAGCACAAATGCTTATTATTGCGGCATTACCATGTTTTTGTTAAATACAGTGTTCGAAAAATAAATTGTAGACAATTACTGAAAACTCTCAATTTAGTGTGAAGGTTGTGTTATTACCATGTACTTCAACTTCAGGCTAAACAGTACATGTGGAATGAATAGATAAAGGCAACTATAAGCAGCCACAAAAGAAAGAAAACAAGCCATCTCCCTCACGGCTTACCAGAAAGTGTAGCATTCCACTTAACACATACAATCCAGGATACCTTAAGCTCCTAGTAAAACTGCATTTTTCAATGCAGTGTGTTGATGAGGCACTTTATTATTAGAAAGTTAAATTGTTTTCTTCACAACATACAAAGAAAGATGGCAGACTTTGGCTCTTGGGAAAGAGCAGGTTGGTGGCTGAGTCCCCGGATCTCCAGAATCGGGGTTGCACCGGGAAGGGCGACTGACAGAAAAACAGAAAAACCCAAATCATTTATGTCCGCTGTTGCAGCCCCTCATGGGAGCAGCTGAAAGTCAACGATCACAGATCAAGACGCTCTGATTCCTTTTGTTTTCAGAGCCTTCCCAGATTCCAAATGGAAAATGGCTTGTATTGTCCTCTAGTGAAACTGCTGTCAGTTCAGTTATTAAATTAGTATCTGTTCCTATGTTACAACATTTCAGTTCGCAGGAATGAAGTCCAACCCTTATGTTTATAAATGTTTTAAATGAAGGGTTTTTTATTAAGCTCCATTGCTACACTTGAAAATGTGATATATAAAAGTGTTACCTTACAGGGTAATGAAAAAGGACTACGCAGATGGAACCCGTGAGCTTGTTCGGAGACACAACCTCAACTTGCTACTGCAGCAACGCCCTCTCAGCATTTTGGGGGTGTCATTGGTGCTCACTCCTGTGGTCTGTCATAAACTACCTACACCGATCCACCTCTGTGCTCCATGTTCCCCATGGGGAAGGTATTATTGTCATCCCCTAATTGCTGCAGTGCTGAGCTCGGCATATCCCTGTCGGACGTGATAAGGACATTGCTGAAAGTATGTTTTCAACAACCCTTTTTTTTTTTAAACGTCTATCAAACTATGAATATTTATTTTACACAGGAACAGCTCATATTGATATAAATGTACTTTTCATACAGGAAAACGAAATCACCTGAACTGCATTTCTGCTTTAACAACCTATGTCAGCACTGCCACGCAATGTTAAAAATGGAGCACTGAACATGTCCATCTGTGTGAGTGTGTATTTCAGTGTCTGGTTCTTCCAGTGTCATCAAAATAACTCCTGCAATAAGTTCACAAAGTAAAGGTAGAAAGGTGAACCTGTTCAATCACACTTCCTCCACAGGAGAGATGGGTCTGACTCTCAGTTTTGCCGGACACATTTGATCAGCAATCTCATCCCATATTCTGTTATATAATATCCGTGAGACACACACACAGCGAGCGTCAGCTCAGAAGCTGCTTCCACTGCTCTCCAGTCTCTCGTCCATTTATTTCACTGTCTCCTTTCTTCCAGCTGAGCTCACGGGGGCAGTGACCTCATCTAAACCCAAACCCTGTGACCGCTGGGCTTCCTGTGTGTCTGCGAGGAGATGAGAGTGCCAGACACCTCTCTTATTAAACTTCTGTTTGGCTATCAAGCCAGGGGGCTACGAGACAGAGACGGGTGGGCTGGACCAAACTGAGTCTCTTTTGTCATCTCCAACATTACTCTCTAATTGGCTCCCACAGGTCCCGAGCCTGCTGGAAAAAAAAATGAATTTGCACACACAGTCACATAAACACGCACACACGCCCGCTAGTGATTTCAAAATGTTCAAATCCACAAAAAATACCTAATTTGAGTGTTAACAGTTTCTGTCTTTGGAGTGTATTTAACAAGGGTATGTTGAATATTAATACTAGAAGCTCACAAGGTTAAGTTTCCATCTCGTTTTCTGGTTAAAAAACATAAATATTAAGTTGAGTGCTACACAGTCTGCTATTGTTGTACTTTTCCGTTGCCCATGTATTATGTATTGTGACAAACTCCCCTGTATTCTCCTGCCAAGTGTCCTGCAAGCAACCTCGAGACACGCACTACACTCCCCTCACACTTTGTCGATTTGTGTGGCAAGCCTCAAGAGATAAAAAGAGTTTTTGGCCACGGGTGGTGCTAGAAAGAAATGCTCCCCTTCTCCTGTTTGTTTATCAAACTCCAATGTAGGCACAGGAGAACACACATTTGTAACCCTTTTTTGAGATGGGGGTGCACTGTATACTTTTATTAGATAGATGCAATAGAAAGAGAGCAGGGGTCAGAGAGACGTGTTAGGTCAGTCTCAACACCAAAGTCATGGGGCTGCACAGCAATACACATTCAGCTGACACTTTCACACTGTTCCTGTGATTAACAGCTGCTGGGAAATTCAATGCAGCCCAGTTGTGACACATTTTTCCTGAGATGAACTGAATGTTAATACAACAGCGTTAAGAAAACACCAGGTTTCCCAGCAGGATGCATCACTGTGACGGGATTATTTCAAATTACTCTCCAGACATTTACCTGCTGCTCTTAATGGAGCTGCTTTATGTTATTTTTCTCAACCTTAAACCAGTTCCTATTTTTGCAAGTCACATGTCGTCATGTAAAGAAATGCCAATGAGAGGCAGCAGCTGATCGACAGGCCTCTATTTTCATGACCAGGTCCCTGCAAAAGCCCACTCTAGTATATTCATGGAACTCTTGTTTTCCCAAAACACCATTAAAAAAATGAAGGCATCTATCTATCTGTTTTCATGTTAAGCATGCAGAGTTTCACATGTTATTTTGGACAGACACGTACAACAATTAAAAAGGTTACCCTGTTTTCTGGGATTGAAAGGAGACAGGGTGGAGAAAGAGAAGCGTGGCCCTGAGGGAGCTATTAACAGAGAGAAAGTTTTCATGAGAGCGTGCAAACAGTTTTTAGTGCAACACCGTCCACCACGCCTGTTGACTTGCAGTAGAATCTGTAGAGTAATTAATGAAAGTGTCAAGTTTGAAGCCCGCTGCTGATCATACACAAGCAAACTAGTGGAATTGGTGTGTAGCACTGTGGCGTGTGGATCCTGTATTAGTACAGATCCCTATAAGCTTATTAATCTTCATTCCATCTGACTGACATGACCTTTTCCGTTCATGGTGATCGGTGGACTGTTTAATAAATGTAAATTAAAAGTGGAGAGCAGCAGCTGTGTGATTTCGAGGAGGTTTAAACAAGCATGATTATACCAAATAAGTGCGATAACAAGCGTGCTGCCACTCGACCTGCTCTTTGCAGGCAGGCAACAAATAAAAGGTACTCATTGTTGGCCCTCTCCAGTGTGCCCCGGGATTTGTGTTCCCATTCTCGCTCCTGCTCCTCTGCTGCCACTTGGGAATACACCAGTTCACCAGTGCACGACTGGGTTTTGCCCCATGTGCTTGGAAGGAAATAGAGTCGAAGGTTCCTGTTTTGTGTTTTGCATTGCAACATTGAAAGATTTCCTCCCTATTACTCACTCACATCACCTTATGTCAGGGCATCACTGGGTGCCAGTGCAGCGTTTCTCTTATGAGCTCAGTTATTCCTCTCATAAAAACCGGCCTATGTACTCAAGTAAATGCCAGGACTCTACTGTGCATGCATCTGCCATTTCTGCGATAACAATAAAAACCTTATTAAAACATATGAATGGATTCAGTCAACAGAAACGCTGAGTTCCTTGGAACGGGCACAGGAGGTGTTGCAAATATTTATGTTTGTGGCATTTTCTACAGACAGACACTGAATTTGATAGAGATAGCTGAGAAAATAGGTGTGACCCTGACTCTCTAGAAGAGCGTCACAGGGGCCACTCACGCAGAGGCAGTACGGCTGCTCTACCCTGAAACCAGAGGTGCTGGAATGAAAACAAAATGTGCCATTCACACATCCATTGTGACAGTAGGATAGGGTCAGGGTTAGCATTTACCAGTGAGTTTGACCAGGCTACTCTCGTGGGCTACCGTCTGATATCAGCAGATGGCCTGGCCATGTGGCAGTCGGAAAAGTCAGCCAATCAGAAGAGACGCTCGAAACCTCTCTGTCTTTAAATTTACAGATGTTAGTGTCTTGTTTTAAGAAGAAATGCTAATCTATCCTATAACCAATGTCAAGCCCTTTCCTGTATCCATAAAAAACATTAAAAAAAGGACTGTGGTGTAAAAACGGTGGACCATAATGTTACGGCGTTCCTATTGAGGTGAAAGGGATTGAATATTGAATAATCTTGGTGATGTTTTCACTCGTGCGGTTCATTTTAATTGCAGTCATGTTTTTTTACAGTTGCCAACACTGTTCTATCCTCTAACTAGGGTCTTGTAATTCCATGCTGAAGAAATAATTCTAAAATAGGTGTGAAGATGATGGACAGATGCAGGTCAACAGCTGTACAGCTCCGTCGCTGTCCATCAACTACAATCATACATTTGTCAATCAAGCCTCGGACCCGGGAGGCTACACTGTTGAACACTTCCATCAAGCATTATTGCGAGTTGCGATAGGAAATGATCGTTGATGGCAGCGTGTTAATAAATGACATGACTCCACAGATCCGCGTGTCGCTGCCTAAATGCAGAGGCTCTGAAGGGCCTGCAGTCATGGCCGTGTGTTCTCTCTGTTCTTTGTGACTTTCCTCGTTGCATGAAAGTCTCAGTCATCCCTGAAAAATGACCAAAGTGGCATCATTTAGGAGCCCTGCAAATTATACTCTCTGTTTCTGCTCAACGTCGCCCGAGTCCCCTTGGTTTTTTTATACGACCATCCTCGTCAGCTAAATCATCCTCTCTCCACCGCATCCTGATGGCACATTCACAGACTATAGATGAATTCACTTTCTCATATAACAAGGTTTAATTACACCGCCTTCCGACCGGCACCATCAGAGGCAGATCATTCTGTGCGTGTTTCTGCAGATATGAAGTCTATACCCCCCCCCCCCCCCCCCCCTTAGGATGTTATTACGGAGGTGTACTGAGATGGAGAAGAATTCTGAAACACACACACACTTGCACCCAGAGTTACACACACTACACATTTACACTGATGATAATTTTGCTCTCTGTTGTGCTGTTTTCATGCACATTTTCTTTGCCAAAAATGTGCCCAAAATAAGAACACCTCTCTTGCACACTCCCATAGGAATACATTCTTGTAATTGTGATTAGGGAAACAGAGATTTGTGTCTTGCTAATCCTATTTACACCAATGCAAGTCTTTCTGTCGGACTATTCGGGCCACAAGTGTCAGATTAGTGCAAATAAACATCTCATATGAATGGAAATGGTTCTGAAAGTCCCCCACAAGCACTCTTAAAGGAAATGATTATTGCAGTTATTACGTTTCTTGCTGGTGCCAATCTTTAATGACCATCTGAACTCTCAGTGGTGTTTGAGCGCTCGCTTCCGCAGCTCCGGCCTTTTTCTTAGGCCTGCCTAATTGGTGTAAGTGTTGCCATTGACTGTAGATGAGAGGCCGCTGCTTATATCCAGACACAAAGGAGAAGCCGGGCGACTGTTATTGGTGAGACCAAAGAGGATGGAGAGCTGAGACAGAGCTGACAGAGAGATGTTTTTTTATTCGTTTTTTGGTATTTCTGAGGAAGTGTTTCTCTCTCGCTCTCGCTCTGTCTCTCTCTCTCTCTCTCTCTCTCTCTCTCTCTCTCTCTCTCTCTCTCTCTCTCTCTCTCTCTCTCTCTATCTCTGTGTGTGTGTGTGTGTGTTGCATGGGTCAGCAGGGATGTGAGTGAACAGTCAGTCATGCCGTACTTTTGACTTTTTGTCAGGTGAGTAGCTCCCCCCCACCACCACCACCACCACCATCCCCCCCACCCACACACACACACTCCACCTCCA
Source organism: Platichthys flesus (assembly GCF_949316205.1). Taxonomy (NCBI): domain Eukaryota; kingdom Metazoa; phylum Chordata; class Actinopteri; order Pleuronectiformes; family Pleuronectidae; genus Platichthys; species Platichthys flesus. The sequence goes on along the minus strand of NC_084959.1, from coordinate 11,063,420 downwards.
CCAAGCTGTCATAGCTATCAGTAACATTTTTTTGCCTATCAGTCACCTGCTCACCTCCTGTCGATCACTCCACATCTGTTCGACAGATGTCTGTCAATTCCTTTTAAACTCAACCTTTCTCATTACCTCCTTTTTTCGCTCATGAATCCAGCCGCCGGCCTTCATCCGGACCCATGTTGCCCCATCTAAGTCCTGTGAATGAATCAGTGAATGATATGTCTTGTGTTTCTTTCTTCCTTGAGTGCTTGTTTGAAACAGGTTCAGGGAGTGTTGCACCACAGTTTCCTTTCTACATCTTCTCAAGCTCCTCTTTCACCCCCTTGGTAATTTTTGAGCTACTTGTGTTCCTTTGGCTTGATGTTGTTGTCTCTTGGGGTGGTTACAGCTCAACTGCCTTTGTTTGCTGCAAGTAGACACCATTATGTTCGGTTGGTTTGTCATCACCATTTAATCTGGATCTGGATGCTCCACAGCATCTTATATTGGTCTTTCCCCACCACCTTTGAAAGTGTCTTCCATTTGACCTTGGGACTTCTTGCCCATACTCGGTGCAGATGTTCCTGTGCAATATGTAGCATATATGTCTACAGTATATTACATATGCACTAGCATAAAAATAAACGCAGAGATTTTATAGGTCTATGATTAATGGGGGAGTGAGTATGTTAAGAAATGGTACAGCATCAGGGGAAAGGTTGAGATGATTCAGTCATCATTTTTATCCCCTCTATCCTTCTTTTAGTGTTCCTTTCTTATAATTTCCATCAGTGTCATCTTCCATCTCTTCCCCTTGACTTTCAAATTGTCATGATGATTCTTGTAACCAGATACAGCATCATCAGAAAAATTGAACATGACAAAATAAGGGTTACAAGAGGATTTTTATACTGGAATAAAAAGATTCTTTGAGTCATCACACCTGAGGCAGATTTGTCTATGTCCTGTGCTTTACTCTGAGCCAGCTCCTGGCACACGCTTGTCTTTGCTTTTTTCCCATCCCTCCCCTGTGCCTCACTGTTCTTCAGCTCATCTGTTTGTTTGAGGTCCTCCTCAAGTGTCCGTGTCTCAGCAGGTCAACCTGGTCCTTTTCATTTTCCTTTTTGAGAGACTGCACCTTTCTGCTGCACATTTCCTCACTGTGCTTCGGTTTGTTCTCATTTTGAACGAGCTCTGGCAGGAAATCTACGTTGGCTTAGCTGTGTGCATTCTCTCTCTCTTTTGAGAAGCTCATTTGGCTCTCTCCATTTCATCAGCACGATCAACCTGCTCATTCAGAGACCTATTCCTCTGTATGAGAGATACAGTCTCTGTCATGGCTTTTTCACAGGTTGTCTCTGAGGTCCTGCACAATGTCCTGCAGCTCCATGTACTGAGAGGCTCTAAATAGGTTTCCTCCACATGCCCTGAAAAATTGAAGGTATGATTAAAATTCTACTCCCACCTTACAAGAACCTTAACTTTTATTTCATCAGTTTAATCCAATTAAGGGACTAGACTCCACAAAACACTCTTCAATAGAGTGCTACATATAGTTAAAGCTTGGAGCCCAGATTCATGGAAATGATAACGAAACATCACGTTCTGGGCTCCACTTTTGTTTTCTTTTTGAGTTTGTCTGGCGTTAAGATTGGTTAACCGCAACTTATTTTAAGTGAGCTGATAAATTATAACACTCATACTAGATTAGTTTTGTTACAATGCAGTTATTAGCACAACACATTAAATAGATAACAGGGAAAAGCAGGTTGACCAAGAGCATTGAAAAAAAGTCGAATGAGGTGAGTTCTTTGTGTCGGGGGCAGTTTGTTCTATTTAGTGGGAATGAGAAGGCGACCAGCAGTGACTGGTCACAGGACCTGAGTGACCTTGGTGGGTTATAGGGAATTTAAAGATTGGACAGGTATGAGAGAGCCAAGCCATTAAACGCTTTATAGATAAATAGTGAACATTTTAAAATGAACTCTAAAGGCCAGGGAGCCAGTGGAGGGAGGCAAGTACAGGGGAGATATGCTCTGGGTTTTGGGAGCCAGCCGGCAACCTCGCAGCAGCGCTCTGCCCATATTGCAGGCGTGACAGGGAAGACAGACTGACTCCTATATACAGGGAGTTACTTTAGTCCAGGCGAGCAGCAATAACAGCTTGTATTACTTTCTCACAGTCTTTGAATGATAGAGGCGCTGCAGCAATGGACAGTGTGAGGAAAGTGATCTATTTTTCAAACATCGGAGCATCTAAACCCTTTCACGTAACGATCCATATAAAATGTGAACCTGCATGAATATGAGCATCATGTGTCTCCTTTAAAGAGGGCCCTGTAAGGTGGGACAGGCTCACCCTGGTTACCTAAGCATGTGTATGCAAAATGTTGGTGCACTCACTCTCAAAGATAAGCAGCTGTGCCCATGGAGCTGTTAGAGGGTGAAGCCTGTGTGAATGGAACTCTTCTTGTGCCAATTATTTGCAATTTCTGCCAAAAGTGATTGGCTTGTGTAAATGTGTCAGTGTGCACACAGGGAGGTAGAATGAGGGAGCGTTGGCTGTGTCTGGAGTGAGGAAGTGGATTTTCATTTGTTTTTTTGCCGAGCTTTTCTGCAAGCTAATTTGTATGTGGATGTGTATGTGCATGAGCGGGGGGGAGGGGGACTTGGTAGGTGATTGGTGGAGAACTGGAAAGCTCAACGCGTTCATCAGTTTTCTAGTGAGGCAGCGTATCTACGAAAGGGCAGCGTTACGTTTCTCTACCAGTGCACCAAACGAATGATGGAACCAACACGTGTTTGTGCCGTTCTCATAGGAGATAGGTGACGGAGGAGTATATGAACGTGTGGGTGGATGTTTCAGTCTGTGAACGTCATCATTTAAGAGTGCTTTGCTGGAAATAACCAAAGGGGTGTTATCTACTCTCTGATCATACTGATAGCCAGGCACGTAAATAATGCATGACCCCTTCATAACAAGCCTTGTTACTTTTTACTTTTTTCTTGTCTCTGCTGTTTTGTCCTAACAGACATATGTAAAGTGTCCTTGGGTCCCGTGCTATTTAAAAGCAAGCCATTATTATTATTATTATTGTTAAGAGGTGGTGAACCTTTAGAACCCACAGGCTGCACAGCATCAATAATTAAAAAAAAATCACTGCCACACCCTTTCCTCATAATCTCCAGTTGGCTGAAACCAGTATAACCCCATAATACCTGGCACAGGATACGTGACCTTCCAGTTGAAACTCAAGGATAAGCCTCCGTGTGCCCAGATTCAGTTTGTGTCAGGAAGCTGTTTCTGACAAAGGCCATTTTAAATGGAAAACATTAGAGCATGAAAAATGATTTCAAAGCACTCATTTAAATGTTGCCTTTTTAGTTTTGACTCTAGTCTCAAATAGCCTAATTGGATATGTTCTGCAATTTCTGATCCAGTCGACATCTGCACCATTCTCTTGACGTAACTCCGAGGCGAGGTTTGGAAAAGACTCCCTCTCCACCGAAAAAGAAACTTGGCAGAGCTGACACGGCGCATTGTCTCTGCCTCTCTCTGCCTGCTGGAGAGAGCCACTAACTGCAAATGTCGCAGCGCTCTCACGAGAACCATTTAATTGATTTGTATTGGAAGGCACCTTTGTAGTGTCTGTCGAAAAGGGCAAGAAGAAGTGTGCTGTCTGTTTGTGTTAAATCCGGTGCACCGGCAAAAGAATGAGAGAAAAGACAGTTACAAATTTTAACCACGGCCATTTCTTCTAATTAGTTGGGGCTATTTTAACGCTTTCTACTTACCAACGCACGTGCACACACTCTGACGTCAATGTGGGGTGTGCACTGTTTTTTTTTGTTGTTGCTTTAAAGGTATACTCTCTAAGATCAATGTTTGTTTGTTTGCCTAGTGAATTATTAAATGCTTTGCTTCGAGTGAGGTATTCTTCTTTGAAGCTGAGCCATCCAACCTTGCAGATTCCACCTAATGATACCAGTCCCAGTATTTTCCATATGGTTATAAGCCAACTGAGCTAGACTTGTTTCTGATGCGGTCTAATAACATTACACCTTTTAAAACTGAGAGGGGCGAACGTCTCCTGGAGAAAAGAAAGGTGCCTGCTTTTGTTCTTTCAGCCATCGCATCCAGCTGACGGCCCTCAAACCTGCGCTACTCACTGATGAGCCGTTTGCTGAATAATAGAAGAACAGTCCTTGGATGAAGTCGGCTCCGTGCATAGCTTTGCTGTAGCAATAAATATTCCTCTCCATTGTTTCTCTTAAAAGCAAGGATAAGTTACGTCGGTCTCTCAAGGATATTGAAGCAGTGTGCACCAGCGTTGAGAGGCTGAAAGAGTGAATGCGATGGGAAGCCGGACCGATACTGTATTAGTGAATCTCAGCGGAGAGAGGTGCTGGGGTTTGTAATTATAGAAATGACAGGAAAACAACTATATCCTTGTACTTGGCTATTTGAAAGCTATTTAAGTCCTCAGGTTCGGTCTCCAGTTTTGCACATGAATGAAACATGGGGGGGGGGGGGTGGAATCTGAAGGCGGATAGGTTAGGACAGGTCTGAACATTGTGCACAGTGGGAAATCTCGAACACAGCACGAGTGGGGGATGTGTGTTTGTGTTTGTGTGTGTGTGGTTGGATGCATATGATTGGCAACTGTATTCTCCTGTCAACCATCTGGGTGTGGAGCAGCTCCAAACCTGAGGCTCCAGGGCACCACGGGGGGCCCACTGGTGTCCTTCCTCCAGACAGAGGGCTTGTAGTCTGGGGAACCATCTGTAAGAGACGACCTGGGGAATTGTGGTTCAGACATTCACAGTGTTATGCCGGAAAACAGACGGAAACTCTCAACCTCTTGCTCCTATATTGACCAAAACACTCTGTGTGTACTCGAACACACAACACCACATTCAAATGTCCGTCTTCGTCATCTTGTCACCGAGTAAAATGGCAGAGTTGCAAAGAGAGAGAGAATGTTACTGCTGGATAATGGGTTTTTAAATTCATCTGAAAATCACTCTGGAATATTTACTCAGATAAGTGAAAATCAGGCATGTGTGTATGTGTGTGAAGAGCAGACAAAATCTCTAAAATGTAAACATTATTATGCAACACAGAAACAAAAGTTATATAAATGAAAGGATAAAGAGTCAAGTCATAGAAATGAAAGGATTTTTGTGTTGGAGTGTGGAGGATGAAACCAGTACAGATAAGGAATAAGTGCTCTGAAGTCTGATGGGATCGCAGCGCAATCTTCTGTACAACTGGCCAAATGGCAGCAAGGAGTATAGGCTGTGACCGGGAACTGTCTTTAGTAACACAAAAATTAGGCAATTACCCATTTTTTCTTTCAGAAACCTCTTATTACTCGTCAGTGTTGAATATTACCTTTGTTACTTCGGTGTGGTAGACTGCTTTGAGTGGCCTGATGGGCTGCTCAGCACTAATATACAGGAGCAAGATTAATAAGAAACATAAATCCACTTAAAAACACTTGAGGTATGTCACATTATGTATGTCACATGATGTATGTCACATGATTGGAGCAGCTCAGCTAGAGTTGGCTGCCTGAACTAGCTTGCAGGCATCGCTCCATGTATGGTATGGGGGTCGTCATGAATCATAAAAAAATTGCAATATAACATTACTTTTACTTAATTACAGATTATTTGAGAATATGTATTATTATAAACATGTACTTTGTATAGCAGAAATGTGACTTTTTGAATTTGTGTCTCTAATCTTCTTCCGCACGACACTAGCATTAGCAGTGTCATATTCTCGACACAACTGACAACCCAGACTGACGTGAAGCATGTTGAACTGATAATAACCATGAAGGCTGCACACGCCTTTTCCTTTAGAAAATCCAATTGCAAGTCATGATTTAATAAACACAAAATGCAAAAATCCCAAAAGTATGATCTGTGAACAGGGAAGAGAAGGAGCTTTGATGTCTTAAATACCATCATTTACGAGCTTCACTCACTCAGATGATACGATTATTTGTGTAGCAATAATGAGTGTAATTATCATTGTCAATGAAAAGGATTTCAGTATCAGTAATTTATGTTAATTAATCATTTGCTTGTGAAAGAAGCTAAATGGCCTTATCAATGGACCCCCACCACTCCTGACACAAGATGATTGTTGCTGGCTGGAAGGTTTATTGTGGAATACAGCAAGACTTATCACTAGATTGCAAGATGGGAGATTATAAAAAAAGGCTAAGGGCGGAATATCCCTTTTGGCTTCTGAACAAGGGGCCATTTTGAATTGTTCGAATTGAGGGAGGTGGGTGTCTGTGGATGTACACCTTATAAAAATGAATCATCTGCCATGTTTCATCCTGCACGTTTGCCTTATTTTCTAGTCAAATATTAGGAAAACTCACAAGTAATGCTTTGTAATGTTTTAGGAACATTCAACTCTTTTTGTGGCCGTCGAAGATTAAATATAGTCTCATCATAATCATCCTGGATGGTTTGTAAAGCCTGTTTCCACTGCACATAGTCATTTTAAGCTTTACATCAGCCAAGCTTTTTAGTTTTTTGCTGTCTTTGATTATTGTTAAAAGTGCCATACAAATGAAATGTATCAAAAGGTCATTAATATTATTACAACACAATTACACTTTTCTTGATAATAAAAGTTAGCCTTATGATGTATGCTCTCCATATCTTAATTTCTTTACTTTACAAAACAAAAAAATCTAATACAAACAAACACCATAGAAACAATGTTGAATGCATTGAATTGTCAACCTTTATTTGTATGTTAGAAAAAATACACTCCTATTGTTCTAAATGTAAATTTAATCAGTGGAAAAAAAGCTAAGCCACGCAGGCATATATACCACACTGGAAAACCTTCCACAGAAACGTTTTAAAGCCTGCAGTTTTACCCAGGGCAGCTCACGTTCCTTCACATTTTGTCCTTGTCAAAAGGAAATGCATCTATTCCCAACAAAATGTTCAGCATACAATAATGGATTTTTAAAAGAGTGACACAAATTGCAGTGTTTCCTCCTGTATCCTTTTCAGAAATGTAATTCAGGAACACTCTGTTTAGAGTCTGCATTTAAATTTGAAGTGCTCCCTGAACCCAACCACCCACGCAGCACCACCTACCCTGACCTCTGCCCTATGGATGGTACAGTTGAGCATATGAATAATTATTCGGGCAACTCAGAATAACTCAGTGTAGATTTCTACTTAAAGAGACAACATAAATCTCATAGTTATTCATGAGGGAATCTGGCTGGATAAGGCAGATCAGAGCGTGGCCTGAGCTATTCCCGTTATGCCCTCATCTCAAGTTCGGGGGCACACAATTACCAACGTGCATCTGCAGAGCTGCTTTATTTGTTTTTTTCTACTACACAGAAGTCCCAAAGCTTAACCAAACATTTTTTTCAGACCAGAATTCGCTCGGATGCGTTCACAACAACATGTTGCATCGCTCTTTCATAGGTTATATTATTTATTTTTTCTGTCGTGTGTATGAATCATCATCAGCATGCACACCCGCGAGGATCTCCTGCTTGTGTTCTCCCACCGCTCCTTTGGGCATATACTGCCAAAGGGTTTTTACCAGGGAGCCCAGTTGGCTGCAGGAAGTCTGCAGAAAGTCCGGAGGCTCTCACTCACACATTCGCCTTCACCTGTCAGGAGAATATTCAGAGTTAACTGGATGTCAGAAAGCAGCTTAATTGTATGCATCCCACAAGACACTGCCTCTTTTCTGAAATATTTTTAAGCAGCAAAAGGCTAAATTAAGAGGAAGCCGAGGAGGGTATCGTCTTCTTTGAGGTATGTGAATAAAGACTGGTGAGCCAGTAGGAATTGATGAATATTTAACAGGGCGTTTAGGCTCCTTAACCAGTGGAGGGGGAGGACGGGGGCTCAAGTTCGTTGCACATTGTATGATCCTGTCAGTATAGCTCTCCTTTTGTGTGCAATTGCCTGTCTAGAGGAGTGGGGGGGCATGTGTGTAGGATGCCAGTGTGATTGCGTTTGCACGTGTGTTTAGTGTACATAAGTCCTAATTATGTGAAAATGCTGCTCTTCAAGTTGAGGGTAAGAGTCCGTGTTCTCCTGAATCCCTCTCGACTCCTGAACAACACTTGAGGGGCCAGGATTGTATGATTGTAAACTAGCGTGCAGCTAACCGTTATTCAAGACACTGTCCTTCCCCTTTAAACCCCTCGAATCTGATCACATAAATATGATTATGTCTCCTTCACCTCTGCCATTTCAACAAACCCTTGAGTGTGTGTGTGTGTGTGTGTGTGTGTGTGCAACTGTTAAGAAGTCATGAATGAAGGATATAACTTTGCAGGGGTTTAACCGAGAGCCAATTTAATTCCATAACTCTTTCTACAGGGTGGGAAATTATACATCTATCTATCTATCTATCTATCTATCTATCTATCTATCTATCTATCTATCTATCTATCTATCTATCTATCTATTTCACATTTTTGTTGCTCTGCTGCAGGGCAAGCAAACTACCCACTCTACTTCCAGTGACCCCGTTCCACAGGCGTGAACACACACATAAATCACACACACTGAAACAAATGACTAATTAGATAAATAACCTTCATGAAATTTGAACTGCCGACTTGCAGTACAGTAACAATAATAACTTTGCCGCTCGCAGCAGAGAAAAGGATTGTCAAGAAAAAAAAAAGGATCTGGCCTTCAGTAGTGAAATATAACAGATTTGCACATTCACCACAAAATGCTGAATCAGGTTTGTCTTGAAACCTGTAAAACAATCGCTGCAACAATTTATACATTGGCACGAAAACAAACCAATTCATCTGAATAAAACTCCCACTTTTTTCCAATTTACCAGTTTGGTGAGTGATCATTTGTGATTATAACAGCAGCAGATGTGTTTTAGTAAAACCCACATTTTTGCCCTAGGACTCTGTTCTTCTATTTATGGCAGACGACTGACTTGTAGCCCAAATATATTATAAATGCACAGGACAGGAGGTAAATGTATACTCTACCAGCACAGTGGTTGTCAAGTGGCTTTTTTGCCTTAATGATACACAGGCACATTAAAACAGTTTCTTCAATTACACGTTATTTTAGGTGACAATTTCAGCAAATAAAAGTATATTGAAAAAATGAGGTTGGCAAATTCTACATGCAGTTTTATTTCTCATCCAGTATAGATATATGCTTTGATGCTGCACTTTTTCCCTAATTGCACAATTTTTAATGAAAACATAAGTGTCTTGCACAGTAACTGTGGAATGAATATATCAATCTTATACAATATTATATTATACCACTCTATGCATCTTATTGTGAATTTCAACCATTTACATGTTTATATACCTGCATACCTTTTTATGTTTATATAATAAACTGTTTCACCAGTTCTCCCTGCTGAGTCCGAGGCCACACAGATGAGCAGCTGTCATCAGGTCTTTGCTGAGTTGGTGCCACTGACTGTAATTGTCAGACATCGTGCTCACCACAGTGACTTGATCCCTGCAACCAGCAGATCTGACCTAGATAGGGAAAACGCTGGCATTATACAGCTTCTGCAGAAATTTGGAAATACAAAGGTGCCACCGTGTAACCTCTTACACCAACGCTGAATCCATTTAAACAGCAGTATCGCATTAACAATTCCATCCTTACTGCTGTTGTAGAAGAGATCGAGAGCTCTTTAAGGAACCACAACCCCAGGAAACAGACTCCATGCTGCTTGTGTCTCATAACTTGCCACTTAACTCCTTATACAGGTTTTGAGGAAAACATTTAAATGGTTTTAATTTATAATACCTTTTCTGGTCTTAATGACCTCTCAAACCCATTCAAACCACATATTCATACAGTGCATCTATTAGCAGCACTTTTTTGTTATATAAGGGGCAATTCAGGGTTCAGCAGGGACACTAGTTGATGGGGAAGACTGGGAATCAAACTGCCGACCTTCTGGTTCAAGAACGAACGCTCTACCACTCAGCCACAGCCGCCCGGTAAACAACACACTCAGTTAAACTCCCTGCTCCTAATACAATTATGCCATTAAACGTTTTCTTTAAATCATAATGTCACTATAAACATGTTATAGCATTAACGAAGAGGTTATGTTCTCACCCCTGTCTGAATGCTTGTTTGTTAGTAGGTTTGTTTGTTTGTGAGCAAGATTACGCAAAGGTTATTCGAAAGATAAACGTGGATCAGGGAAGAAAATACATTTAGGGTAGGATTTTGATTAAATAAATCTGCTAAATACTGATGGTTGATTGTATTTATGGGGACTTCCTGGCCTTGGCGGAGGTCTACCCTCTACTGGTTCTAGCTTTTCTAGAGTTCAAGTGTTGGTCTCTTCCAACTTTTAACATCTTTTACAAGTGCAGATAAGTTTGAATGTCAAACTGCTCATCGGCTCTCACTCTCCATCGGGTTATTGGGGAACTTGATATTTACACAGGAGGTTTACTGGCCTGTTCAACATTTCCCTGAGCCACAGTCTACAGCCTGATGCAGCATAACAATTGCTAAATTGTCATTTATTGGAATAAAGAGACTCTTACCAGTTGTGCCCTGCAAGTGCCTTATAAATAATTGTGTGATTATTTTTGAGTGTATATCGATGCATGTGGAAAACTAAGATAAGCTTTGCCTGCCCCATCAAATTGTGATTAATAACAGCTACACTATTTTAATGCAATCCTGAACGTTATGCACATTTGTCGCCTGCATGCAAAGTTGCACAAATAAGTCACCTATTTAATATCATTGTTTATCCATGATAAATATGTATGAAGGTTCCTGATCCATTTTCCAGAGCTGCTTCTCTCCCTGCCCCCGGCTTGCTTGTTATGCCTTTGGCGCCTTAAAGAAGATGACAAGATTAATGCCCCATGTTTAGTTTAGGTTCCTATGCCGCAACAACAAGTTGAAAATATTTGGTGAATGCACTCTTTCACCTCTATGTGTTTAACACAGTGGTATAAAATCTGCTTGGACATTTAATTTGGATTTCAAGACCGTGTAGAAAGGCCAATTGGAGAACTGCCCCAATGCCATCAACACCGATATTTATAAGGGCTTTGGTGTCAATATGATCATTTTGCAAATGACAACGAAAAATAGGTAAACCAAATAACAGTTTCATCCGCCTGAAAGCAGGTTATTATAAATATCTTTACACTAATAATGTGTTCCAAACATCACTGACACAGAGTTGCTCATAGAGATGCATCAACAGGAAATAATTACTTGTTTGCAACTGGCAGGAGATATCAAACACCGGAGCATCAGAGCAGGCCCAGTTTGTGACCAGCTGGTTTTGTAGTGCTGATTTTATGGATGTGGGAACAGGGTAATGTTTATTATCTCCGACAAGGAGGTTATGTTTTAATCTGCGTTTTTTTTTGTTAGTAAGCAAGATTACGCAAAAGAAACGGTCAAACGCTTTTCATTAAACTTTGTGAAGGGGTGGGACATGACCTGAGGAAGAAACCATTCTATTTTGGTGTGGAAAAATACTGGGGTGGATCCAGGATTTTTCGTTTCACTTTCATTAACATTGTGAGATAAAGAGTTTTTCAATGCCTCAATTTATTGAATTAATGGATACTGTTTTTATAAAATTCAGGCATATTTAGGGGACCAGTAACCATAATGGCAGGTGTTGTTGGTTGGGAAGAGGCGAGTGCTTCTCGCAGGTGGAAACCCAGCTTGGCTTGTTTTAAAGTCGGCTGTCATTAGCCCTGGCAAGCAGTGAGCCAATCACCAGCTTGTGGCAGGAACCTTCAGACAAATTGCCTCCTTGTTTTTTTCCTTCCAACCATTTGCATATGCACGTGCGCATTCAGACACATCACAGCCTAAATCCATTCACTCTCCTAGCGAAGGTGCACACAGCACAATAAAGCCACGCTATAACACAGGCTAAATCAAGGATAACTCATAATCCGTGAGGAGATAAGTAAACAGAGGAAAACAAAAGCGGTTTTCAGTCTGACACGACAGAATATGCTACGTGTGAGCGTGTCCTGTGTGCACGAGCATTCAATGGAAAAAGCAGGTATGACAGATTGTGTTTCAAGGCACCTCAACAGTCATGTACTAATCAGTGTAAATAATTTGCAACCTTTTGCAGCTGATCATATTGGATTCGTGTGCAGGGGTGCGTATGTGTGTGTGGGATTGTGTGTGCGTGCGTGTGTGTTAAATTTCAAGGTAAGCTCTCACGGTTGCGAGAATTTAATTCAAAATTGATCTCAACTCATTGGGCTCTATCAGAATGAAATTTGAAAGTGTCACAAGGGGGAAAGTCATAAATAAAACAATCGGGTTAAAAGTGGGAAGTGAGCAGAAATGAGACGAGAACTGTAACACTGGAGATGATTATTTTTTATATATATTGAATTATTTAACATTAAATGATCATTCACTTCATCTTCTATTTTTACATTCCAAACATGTTTGCTTTGTGCTTAGCCCTCCAGCAAATAAATGATGATCAAGAGCAGATCCTCTACAGTTGATACTCAAGGGGAAAGGGATGTTCCTCTGGTGTGTGTGATTATGTGCATGTGAATATCCATCCATTCATCCATCCTTCCTTCCATAATCTATACAGCCCACCTGAAATTTGTCGGGAGCAAGTGGCCAGGTACGCAAAGGGACAAACAACAATTCACTATACAGCTCAAGACAGGAACCTTCTTGCTGTGGGGGCGAGCGTCACCAAATCATTGTGCAGTCCTGAGTAAATATACAGGGACCTAAAATCGAAGCAATGCAAGAGAAATAAAGAACTGAAAAAGTGTGCCAGCATGACAGGGAGGGAGAGAAACAAAATAAAGTGAAGCTGAACTTTATTTTTTGTTTATTTCATACAGGGTTCTTGCAGAAGTAGAGGAATCGACCTCGCTGCACAGGGAACTTCCCTCGATGGTGCTGTAGGTATTAGTTTAATGCCTTTTTGCTCCTATTTCCAAGCAAATAAATCACCTCCTTTGGATGGTATAGGAAGCATTCCTTATTTTTTTGCAAAGGCAATTATTTTATTTTAATAATCTTTGATTTTGAAGTTGACAAGGGCAACTTAAACTTATTACACTTCATAGTCAAATATTGAAAGTCCTTTATAGAGAAAATATATAATATATATAGAAATAGGTGAGCTACTTTCTAGACTCTATGCATGCAGCAGAATCAACATGAAACTAGATGAAATGGAAAACAGTCCCTCTGCATTCTCAACAACACATTTTTCTCAGGTGAACAAATGTATATTAAGTCCATATGTATGATAATTTATAATAACTGTATCTATCCGGTTCTGCAGAACCACATACATATGCATAACATGGCGGCTTTGTAAACACATACCCCCCCCCCCACTGTCCTGCCAAGTAAAACATAATCTCTGTGAATTTGTCACGTTCATTTCATCTGCATCTCAAACGCTATGTTTTACCATTGAAATTCTGCAGGTATCACCACAATGCAACACTGGAATAGAAGTACCAGTCAAAAATGACTGGGATTGAATAAATGCTCATTTTAGATGTTAAACCCAAAGAAAATGCACAACTTAAATGTGACAATCGTCCACTATAATCTACCCCTAATGTCAGGGTATGGCACCGATAACAGAGCAGCTGCCAGCACGGATACAGCTAACATTATTTCACCCTTGTGGTTTGTCATTTGAACCGGTGAAAGCAACTATCGCCTCAAAACCAGAAGCCTCGTCAAAGTAAACCTGAATTTGATGTGAACTGAAATTCTTACCTGATAATGGGGCTTGATGGAAAAGTCCGGGGAACACCAAAGTCTCCATAAATCATTCTGAGGGGAAAACATGAACGACTGCACCAGACTCAATGGCAATCCGTCCAGTATTTGTCAGGACACTTCAATCCAGAAATGTCAACGTGCTGCTGGCACTAAATGAAGAGTCATGGGGTCACTAAAATCAGTGGGACACAAGCAGACATTTCAACTGGGATATTGAGAGGCTTCAACAAGAGGGGGGGGGGGGGGGCGGTTGGGGACTGCTCTACATTTTCATGAGTTTGGCTACGTCGTTGTTAACATGGAGTGACGTAGAACTGCAAATATATCAGCTCCTGTAATATGCCTCATACCTTTTTCATCAAGATCCATTAAGAGAAATCCATCTGAGAAATGAGAGGAAATATCGAAACACAATCGATCTTGCAACGTTAAAGAAAATGAAGGGGAAAGAAATCCTGGTGCCACCCCCATCTGGATTCTGACCAAACTTTAATGGGTTCTTCCTTTGGTAATGCCTCATCACTCCACACCATGTCATTGAAATTGGCGTCTGTACCTTTGTTTAATCCTGAAACAAACAAGTGGATTAAAAGTATGATGTGGAAAAACCCTTTTTGCTGGATGTTCCATTGCGTGGTCTTTAAGATAAGATGTGGACATTGCACCGAGATATTAATGTAATTTTTTTTTTTTAGGACAGCGACTGCACTCTTAATTCAATCACCTGCCCCTAAATTGCCAGGAAAATAAATAATATTCCTGACATCAAGAAGGATGTTACTTCCTCCAGTCCTCCTCCCTCTGCTGCGGCTGTGATTCATTCTCTGTAGGTACCACTTGTAGATAAGTTTGCACAAATAAGCCCTGATTTGTGGCAAAGTGAGGTCATCACTGCCACTACAGATCTGAACTTGGTTGAGCCTTTTCAAAACAATTCATTGTTTACTTCATTAGCACACTGGGTCTGGGTAAATCATGGCACCAGGAGACTACGCACGAAACTTTTGAAAGTGTTTTCCCTACATGTTTGCTGAAAAGGTCGTTATTGGTCTTTTATCTTTTTATTACACTTAGTAACAAGTGTAGTTGTCGTCAATTCTCACGATGGTTCAGTTTGATCACAGCTTTGCGTGTGTGTGTGTGTGCACGCGTGTTTTCCCAGTCCTCATTACTCATGTTGCGGGGACCTAAATCTGTTTAAGCAGTCACATTATGGGGACTTGTCTTTGTTATGATGACAAAAACAAGTCCTCACAACATAAATCAATTAATTTAACGTTGAAGACGTGTGTGTGTGTGTGTGTGTGTGTGTGTGTGTGTGTGTGTGTGTATATGTGTGTGTGTTTGCGTGTGCGTGTGTGTATGTGGCACATGCACTACAGCTCCTCCCCTGGCAGAGAGCAGAGGACGAACAGGACTTTGTATTAAATTATGGTCGATCATAGTTATCAAACACAGAGAATTAGAAATAAAGGCCTCCCTCTAATGCAATCCTGACTAGAATAAAGGCCTGTCACCTCCTGCTGTTGAGATAAATAAATGCCTTTGTCACTATTGGAGGATATATGACGATTATGGAGAGCTCTGGTACAAAGTTGAAGTATTGAATGTTCCAAAGCCTTGTTCCACTCCTTGTGGTACACGTGGCAGTATTTCATGGGATAACTGAAGCACTATTAAGCCTCTGGGGACCTTGATCATCACATTCCACAGCAATCTATCAGAGTTGTCAAGACATTTAATAAAATAAACTTCAATGTCAGCATCAGGGTGGTGTGGGGGGGGGCAATGTCAAGTGATCACCAAAATTGTAAAGGTTTATTTTTAGAGACCATGAATGTCTGTGCAGCTCTTATAGCAATCCATCCAATATTGATTAAAGTTCAGACCACAGTGGAAGAAGAAGCAAACAGTTTAGCAGTTTCCTCGAGCCTCATTGTTCGACTGGGCAAAAATCCTCGTATCATCTATATTTTATGTTCATATACCAGTTCACATAAAGAAAAGGTTTTCATGGTTTTCTGTTTTATAGAACCTTCCAATGATACAGGTCCGCTGAATGCATGCTATCTCTAGTGCGACAAATACAATAAGAATGCTGCAGTTTTCAATCAATCCACCTACCAGTGGACCGACAAACCAACAAATTATATCGACAAGACACACTGCAACATATGACTTGACAAACTGGGATAAGGAGATTCTGACTCAATGCATGCAGACAATAAACAAAGTGTTTGACAAGCCAGTGGAGGACAGTGTGGAGTCGGCCGTTGATTTACAGAAGCAGCTTGCTGTTGACCTTTCCACACTGGATGAGAAGTTGTGTAACACTGACTGAATACTGAGCAGTAGGACTTGTGAAATGAGAATCCATTTTTTAAGAATTGCGTTCGATATTAAGCTCCTAAAAAAATAATTAACAGTTGATAATTATTTCTGCGGTAATCTTTTTGATTGGTTGTTTCGGCAGCAGCACAGCAGATACACCCTTGTGCACTTGTGTTCCACTTTTGTGTGACAGTAAAAGCTCATTTCACCTAAACCAAGGTATACAGCTAGATAATTCAAACCAGGGTTTCCTTGGTTAGCTTTAGTTAAACCCAAAGAAAATGTGACTTTAAAACGAGCGAAATTGCATCAACCCCTGTTGGGTTGTTGTCAGAATCTCTTAAATGTGTTAAATGTGTGTTTATTTGCTTCTGTTATTTGTCTTTGCGAGGATTAAGGTGTTACTTCTTGTAGTTTGATTCCTTGCAATCCTAGAATCTTGATCATGTATGTGCAGTGTGCAGCTGTGACCTTTTAATTCCACCTACATCTTCACCGTCTGTCTTGCGGGACCATGACTTAGAGGAGAGCTGCTGAGATAAAAAATCTCGGGGACAGCCAGCCCATATCCCGGCGCAGACAGATGATGACACACCAAAGGTCACCATGATGAGGTTTCATTGCACATTCAAAGCGTGCACGGCTGAAAGCGTTGCCTAGAGCAGGGGCTTTGTGATTTTCCAGAGGCACCTTTGTCTTACGGAGGGGATGTGGACGCCCAAGCACTATTGTTTCATATAGTAAAAGGCTTCCAATTCAAATGAACATGCTTAAACAAAATCTGAACAACCCAGAGATGATTAGATGTCCTCTCTCAGAAGCTGCAGCGCTGCTCATCAGGTGAAACAGATAAAACTGTCGACTCAAATTTTCAATGTAATCAGACGTGGACGTGCGCTCATATTTCTCCTGTTTTTCTCCTTCTCTCACTTCTTCTCTGAACATGCCACCGTTTTTTCACACAGGGGCTTTCAAAGCCGTGCGATTTTGATTCCCATTGACCCTGTCTTTCTGCATGAATAATATCCCATTAAATCTGCAGTGACAGTTGAACTAAATCACAGCTTGGCTTTAAGGAAGTCATTGAAAAGGAAGCGAGCTAAGACCTTACAATTTTCTGGGGTCAATTGTGGCTGTGAGAGTGTGACGCGCTTAAGAAGCTAAACACGGGACCCTTCACCTTTTACAGTGATTTAAAGTGGTCTTCTTCAGACCCATTCAGACGTACCCTGCCAGTCTTTTATTGGTAGTAGGATCTTTATGAAAAAGGCAGGGGTAAGAGAGAGGATACTCAGCAAAGTCTTACTCCTTGGCTGAATGTCCTTTTAACATTTTAACTCAACCATATTGTAAGAACAGATCTGTTCTACTGATATTTGTATGCTGACCTTTCTTCACCTGCAGCTTGAATAGCTGTTTACAAAGAAAGAGAAGGATGGATGGATGGATGGATTGATGGATTTGTGATCGAACCTTTTAATTAAATTACAGATTGTCTTAACTATTAGAGTGATCTAATCAGATAACACCTACTAATCGAAAGAAAAACACAAATCTATATACGATGTAGTGAGAAAAAATGTCACCATTTTGTACTGTACTTTGCCTAATTGAATTGTATGTTCAGATTTGACTCAAATGACTAAAATGATTGTCCTCACCCACAACACAGCAACAACAATGAATGGACATGGGAATTTAGTCCCATATAGACATTATTTTTGTACTTAATTAGATGTGGAAGCGGGATCTACCATGGTCTTTGCCCAACCTATTTCTTAGCCTTTAGATGAGTCATCATAACGACCTGCTAGCGTCATCTCGATCATCCGATCTATGCATCACCACCGGCCGATATACGTGTACTCTACATATTTATCACACACACACATACTGGCCTACATGCCTGAACTTTGATGTAAGTGGGGGAGGTTAATATATCTTCTGTGTGTGTGTGTATGCAGTAATTGCCAAGGCTGCACTCCCACTCATTCACAGCAGGAGGTCCATCGCTTCAGTTCCCCCTAATAAGGGTCACGGAATGCAGACCTGTTCTACATGCGCAGCGAGAACACTAGTCGGGTGTTCAAGTTGTGTGTATGTGTCCGTGTGCGTGTACATTTGTGAGTGTATGGATGTGTATGAGTGAGTGTATACTGGGATGAATGGTGTTTGGCAAGTTTGAGACACGGCAGTGTAATTGGTACGAGTGGCACCACTGGACTCAGAGGTTTTTAAGAGTGATTGGCTGTGTGGGTGTTCCACGGACTGTGCCATTTTATAGGGATAAAAATAAATAGATACAGTAAAATGTATAGTTTAGTCTTGCTAAGATCCAGCATTTTGCAGCACACCCCTCCTGATTAAAAAACCTTGGCAACACTAGTATCTTCTAAAACATCAAAATGTCTCCCTGCCCACATCAAATTTGGCTTAAGGTATATATTGTTTATGACGTGGCTACATTGCAGATGCTATTATCTGATCAGTGATGTTATTTTAAGGTTTGTAAAGAAACTTGAATCGCTCTGCTTAATGGATTGTGCGTCGTCCGAAATAAAATGTAAGGTTGTGTTTTCCCCCCTGTCTGTTTGTGTGTTTGGTTGTTGGTTTGCTTATTTTTTTTTTATCAAAACTACTGGACAGATTAATTGATGGAAGGATGTGGTAAGGGTCAGTGACGAACCCATTCAATTGTGGTGCGGATCTGGATCAAGGAGCAGATCAAAGGATTAAATCATTTTACATTGCGAGACAGGGCATTTTTCAACATTTGTGGTGATTTCTCAGGCAAAAATTCATCGATCTTTGATTTGGAAACCCAGGCAAGTTGAAGGGACTGACATTTATGAGAATGTGCGAGGAGATAAAATAAATTAAAATCTGGATCTAGTCAATTTAAACGTGTTTTCATTGTAAGTCCTTGGCGGACGGCATGTACTCTAGTAAGTAACATTTTAAGTTTATATATGATCTATTTCTAATAATGTATCTTTGTCATATCATTTATGAATCTGTTTTCCACACACACTTTCTGTCTCACAAACCTGCTGGGGTGGAATCTACCTCTGAATTTAAATGGTGTTTAATGGATAGAACTGCCTTGCCTTATTAGATGAGTTAACCTTTGGCCAGAATGTTTCAACCCAACAATACACCATGAAGCACTTACACAGCAGATAAACATGTAAAGAGTAGATCAGCTATTGGAGTATCTAGTTACATTTATCTCATTTTTTGTAAACGTTTTTAACCCATGCACATCAAGCGAGATTACGTAATAAAATTGACCAGGAGCTCCTCTGTGATCCAGTTAGAAAGTTGGATATAGGTTAAGTCTGTGATGACTCCATAGTGATGTTGCCACTGGAAGACTTTATATAAAGTGTGTAATCTTGTGTGACCTTTATGTTGGTTTTCTCTGTCTGTCCCCTCAGTCTTGCTGCCCTGCTGTGTGATAGCGTCTCAGGGTGATACGGCCGTATAACATCTTTATATACTTTTTCTTTAAGAAGGAATAGGAAGACACGCTATATCCTCAAAAAAAGAAATCACTGTGTTTTACTGAATAGGTGTAGAGAACCAAAGGAAGGAGACACAGTTTCAGATAGGATCTCTTTAGAAAACATGATTTGGGGAAAACTGACACAAAACACAAGATGAAAGATGTTCTTTATCTAAAAAGGAAATACTCTCCTTACACGGGTAGGCGTTTGATTGAAGAAAATGAATGCTAATGTGGCTTGTAATTGGGGTTATACAAAGGTTTTGACATAAATGGTCTTGTCACAGCACTAATATCTTCATGTCATGGCTGATAATTAATAGGTG
This sequence comes from Platichthys flesus, assembly GCF_949316205.1. NCBI lineage: Eukaryota > Metazoa > Chordata > Actinopteri > Pleuronectiformes > Pleuronectidae > Platichthys > Platichthys flesus. The sequence goes on along the minus strand of NC_084959.1, from coordinate 11,043,486 downwards.
ATGGTAATTTGGGCCAGGCCACATATCACCAGGTTGGATTTCAGTGCTTTGATACAGATTATGTGTTGAATCCCTGTCTGCTATTGTGCAGAGTAAATTCGTTTTTGTGCTATGCTCAAACGAGTTTGAGCATATTGATCAGTTCTGATGCAGATATGTGCTAATCATCAATCAATAAAGTACTGGGAAAGTTACACAATTAAGTCAACGACTCTGGCTGCACAGAGATTCAGAAATACTCTCCAGGATGTGGGCGTACATGGTTCCTTGCCAATGATCAAGAGAAGACTTCATGACCAGAACCGCCGAGGATTCACGGCAAGATGTAGTTCCCGGTAAACCTCAAAAACAGAAAGGTCCGGCTGCAGTTCACAAAAACCTCTGAAGAGGTAACGGTTGTGTTCAGGAACAAAGTCCTGGATGCTGATGAAAGAAAGATCAACCTCTTGTGAAAATGGTGGAACGAGGAAAGTGTGGAAAAACAAAGGAGCAGCTCATGACCAAAAGCCGCCGGTCAAACGTGGCGGTGGTTCGGTTATGACTCGGGCATGAACGTCTGCCAATAGAACTGGCACCGCGGTATTTATTGATGATTTCACTGCTGACATAAGCAACAGAGGGATTGCAGAGGTACACAGGAGCCATCTGTGCTCAGATTCAGCAAGATGCATCAAAAACCTAGTGGACGACAGAATTTCTACAACCATACACAACCAAAGCAAACACACACGGGTTTTCAAGGTGATTGTGTAGAATGAATACATAATCACAAAATATCCTACTGAGCAATGGTGTGGTTGTTAGAACTGTCACCACCTCACAAGAAAGTGCCTGGTTTGAATCCCAGAAAAGATAATTCTGTGAGAAGTTTTCAAAAACATGCCGATTGATCTTAGACAGTGGTGGAGGAAGTACTGAAGTTTAGTACTTAAGTAAAAGTACAAGTACCCAGGAAAATATATAGTCAAGTAAAAGTAAAAGTACTACATCCGCAATCTTACTTAGGTAAAAGAAAAATTACTTACTTTTAAACTTACTTTAAGTATTAAAAGTAAAAGTACTTACACAATGGGTTGTCTCTCAATGTCGAGGCTGTGCCATCATGCCTCTACAGATTTCACTACTAGTAATAATTATAAGCAACAACATTTGTTTATTGGAAATGTTGGTGTACTTATTGTGCTTACCCTCTGCTACTGTACCCCTAAGAACAGTAACAAAGTAAAATACTTTGTTACATTCCACCACTGATTTTAGATTAATTGGAGACTCAAAACTGACCATATGTGTGAATGCTGAAGGGAATGGTTGTTTGTCTCTGTGTGGATGGATGGATGGACGTTACACAATGAAAAACTTCTGATGGTTGCTTTTACAGATTTTTAATTATCATAAAACCTTTTCGCTTCAAATAAACAATGTCCACCATCAACCAAAGCTGCAGTTTGTTTTGCATCAGTGGAAACATAACTATTTTCATGGACAAATATGGTATAGATGGATATGTGTGTGTGTGTGTGTGTGTGTGTGTGTGTGTGTGTCAGAGAAAAGCAGGAGACCAAGAAACAGAGACCCAGTGAAAATCTGACATGTGAACATGTGTGTTATTTCAAGCTTCTTAAGAATCCTCATCTCCCCCCATAAAGTCATTCTGTGACATGATGGTGAGAGAATTGGTGTGTGCCTGTGTGTGCCTGTGTGTGTGTGTCTGTATGTGTGTGTTTGTGTGATTTATTTACGCACTGTCAGCACAAGTCTACCCTACCTGCCATCGGGGAGCTGATGCCATGCTTTTCTTCGGCTGCACCTCAACATGGTCCCTCATGAATGTGAAATTTATGTATTTCTAACTTTTAAAGAAAGTTCTCTACAGTCAAATAAGTCACATACAACTACTCATAAGTCACCCAAACTATTTAAAAATAGAGGGGAGTAAAATATTTATGCCTTTAAGCTCATTTAAACCCAATCCTTTGATTGCGCTGTCGAGGATGTCTTCTTCACCGTTTTATTTCCCTTCTTCCACACTCACATGGACACACACACACACACACACACACACACATACCCAGGCACACAAAAAAAACTGTTCATCTCCTTCATGGCTCCTCTCTTTTAGAAAACATCAGCATCGCCTCCCTCTGCATCTTGACGTGTTGACGAATGAGTAAATAACTCAGTATTACAGGATGAAATGCATGACAAGATCTCCAGCCCATCAGAACACATCTGGATTACAGTAACGTCATCGGATTTATTGACATTGATGAAGACGTTACAGAGAGCAGGACATTCCCGCTCTGACAACAATTTTTCACCGTGTCTCATTTGTGGCAGGGATCCATTCCGCTCGGTGTTCTCCTCCTCCCATGCCTTAACAAGCCTGTCAAGGTATGTTAGCAACATGTCAATCCGTACGACAAGTAGCGGGTAATTTGTTGGCAGCGACTGAGCATCGGGCCGAACTGATTGTCAGGTTTCCTAAATGCCTTTTAGCGAGGGCTGTGGTTATTTGGAGAATATTTTTAAAAATAAAAAATGGGCCGTCCTCTTCTGGAGAAAGGGGTGAATTGAGGTATGGTGAAGTTTGAAGGATACCAGACGCGTCCTACAGGAAGATGTGTGCGTCAGAATGCCGAACAGAAAGCAACATGGAGGTAAATGGCAGACGTGGGCCGGTTTCCTCTCCGCTGGCAGGCGCACTGCCACAGTGTAGGCTGGTGCTGAATGAATGCCGGAGCAGTCACTCCCCAACGCCGTGATCACTCTTCTTCCACCTCCACCCCACAGTAGTCTTATTAAATTCGGCCCTCAGCCTATTTCCGGAATCCATTATCAGTTTTACTCCATTCATCTTCCACACACCCTGTGGTTGCCGGTCGAGGCAGTTCCACATGCAAACTCTAGTGGGGGCTCTGAAACCTTGAATGTTCCATCTTCACCATCTTACCAGTCCGATCATCCAACTTTTAATCAGTCTGGGCACCTGATGTGAGAGAGTGCACAGATATACTGTTTTATTCATCCATTTGTTAATTTGGTGAGTTTAAGCACTCACTTCTGCTTTCCGCTGACCATCTGTGGCCACTGTCACCAAGCACATATTGGCAGTAACTTAAGAAGATGCACACGTCGCCCACAATAGGTTTATTTTCCAAAAATGGTATTTTCAGTGTGAACGCTGGCAGCAGACTTCACACTTTGTTTGGTAGCCTGTTGATAAATCTAATGAAAGTACATCTCTGTTTCGTTGTTAGTGTTAGAGATATTGTGACTTTTTAGCTATAGTACTAAACATACCATGTATTGTTTTGTACTTTTTACCATATTGTTGCTACAAGAGGCGCTCACTGCTTTATATCCACCATTAAAGCCTACATTGATTCATTTCATTTTCCGACATTTTTTTTTGTAAAGATTAAATAAAGAAACAAATAATAGTGTATCTTTGAAAAATACAAAGTTATGCAAAATACAGTAAACATCGTTCAAGGTGCCTTTACAACAGACTCGCATTCGGTTCACAGGCTCTCTTTAGTATTCCCCTCCTCAGCCGGTGTTTTTGATAAAGCACATTGCCATTCAGGGGTCCTGTCTCAGGGGCTTGTTTCTACACGCAACTTTAATGGGTTGGAAGGGGAAAAAAACAACATAATGATATTTAGAATGTGCATTTGAATAAGATGGAACACGCCAATTAAAGATGTGGTTCGTCTCGGTAGGAATACATAAGTGGCTCGGACTGAATGAAAAAGATTGATGATAAAAAAAGAAGGATGGCAAGTTTCTCTTTTCATTTGAAGCTTTAAATACAGTAACTCACCTGTCAGCAAGTGGCATGGCTGCAGTGGTGCCACCTGGTAGAAGTACAGGTTAAGGTCTGTCTCAAGATGTAATTAAAATTAAGAAAACAAATTGTTACAACTTATTTCATGCTTGAAATGGCAATGTGTTTTCCCATTTATGTTGTGGTGCAAAAGTAAATAAGAGTAAATAATGTCTGGATCATGGTCAGTGGTAACATAGTTTTGAGTCAGTTCCATATTTTATTCATTTTAGAAGTGGATGTTGAACCGTAGGGTTTGGTTAACGGGAGCAAAAGCATTTGGACTAAAGTCAGGGGAAACAATGTAATATTTAATAAATCGTACCAAGCACACTGTGTTTTGTTTGCGAACTTCCCTGAACCACAACCAAGTGATGTGAAAACAATGCCTAAATAACACCGTCAAATGTTTAGTGCTGTAGTTACCAAAGGCCAAAAATATTAACTACAAGACATAATATTTTGTTGGAAAACAAATAAAATAAAAAAAACATTTTACTGAAACACAACGTTTGTGGGTTGTCAACATTTCCATTTGTGTGGATAGAAATCATGATTCGCGTAGCATTTTATTTCCTCCAAAAGTATTTGCCTTCATATAAACTTGTACAAGACAATGTTGCTTATTGTCTCAGCTTTGGCAACAATCACATGGTGCTAAGTGGGAACATGGCAACATGTTTCTCACCCCTTCAGACTTTGTTTTAAGTCATGTTGCAGTGTTCTCACATCCTCTGACCCAACATCCTTGGCGATACGAATCATGTCTAAAAATACATATGTACATTCCAACAATTACATTTAATGGTAAACCAGAATAACCCTTTAAGTCATTGGTGTGTTGTATCAAGTTAGGTTGCATGCAACTGCATCTGTAAACCATGTCAAGTGTATAGTAGGAATCCTGTGCAGCCCCAATATCTTACCTGTCAGTTCATTATTGCGTGCATGCATGTGTGTGTGTGTGCATGTGCGTGTGTGTGTGTGTGTGCGTGTGCGTTTTCAGTGTGTGTTCAGTGTGATTGTGTGTGAGGGCGGGTCACTTGGGTCCCCTCTGGCTTCTTTAACTAGAAAGCCTCCAGCTTATTAGTGTCAAACAAGAGAAGTGGGGAAGATGGGATATGGCTCACCAAAGAGGAACCAGGTGAGAGATAGAGGTGTGGGTTCATGTCATTTTCATTTTCAGCTGTTACATATTCAGCAGGGGGAGCAGGACAGGGCAGGAGCGGGGGACTCTCCTTGGTGTGGATAATGAAATAAAATCAGGGTGTTGGTTACAAGCCTTAATGCAGAATAAAGGGGCTGCAGGATTATCCACTCGTACTCCAGGTTAGTCAACTTTGTTTATCATCACAATGATTACACCTCTTGATTTATAAAAAATCAAAAAAAGGGCCAGTTGAGGAAGAATGGGGATCGACAGAGCAGTAACACAGACAGACAGTTGAGAAATTGAGAGCACAGTGATGGCACGGTGACAAACGTGCGGGGATGCAGGCGGAGGGAGATAGAGATGAAAGAGAGGTACAATCCTCACACCTGTTATTGGTTTCTCCCTTTTTGTCCTGCCCTCTCCTGCGCAACCTCAGGCCCATTAAATTCACTTTAACGTGTGCTACATCTGTAATGTGGCATCTCAGTACCCCTTCCACCCTCCCCTGGGACGCCAGGATAATCTCTGCTAAGCCTCCAGGAGAGAGGGATTTTATCCCTCCACTGACAGATAGAGAGAGACAGAAACAGGGAGAAGGGGGAAAGAGCCGGCTACCGAAGGATAACGACGTACATAATGAGTTAGCTGTCAAAATGTTTTTTTTTTCTCCTCTTCTTCCTCTCGTCACTGTTCCTCAACTTGCCCAGCTGCTTAAACATTTGAGAGCTGCTTTTGCTCTTGCTCAATATCGCACTAAATTAACTGTACTACAGTTTGTGCACTTGTGAGGGATTTTCCTCAGACCGGATATTTAGTTTACATTTCCATACATTTGTAGATATTGAAGAAGAGGTTTTGGCTATTGGTAAATACAGCCTTGTGTATCTTTTTAACCATGCACTCTTCCCCATATACACTATTCACCATTTTACAGTATACAATCTTCACATAACAAATAGGTCTTAAACAATGAATACAATTAAATGTGTCACAGACACTCCAGCACTGAGTAACATCATAATCCGATCCATTAGGTCTAATTTACCCATCTGAATCAAATTCACTGAAGCTTGCCCACATAGAAAACGTCCGCGCCTGCACCTTTCTGCTGGAATTCAAACTCACAGATTCAATGTTGTGTCCAGACTGCTTTTCGTTTTTTGGTTCCCTGATGACAGAATGATCAAAAAAACCTGAGCCATCAGAACAGGGGCACCCCTTCTACCCTAAAGCACCTCTCGAAGACTCATCTCCTCTGAGAGCAACTCCTCTCCTAACGTCTCCAATGGCACAACAAGCCAGCACTTTCACTGTGGGCTCTATTTGAGCGATAGAAGCACATGGACTACGAACAATGGAGCAGCTGCATCTAGGGCGTGTCTCGAACCACTTTTGCCAGTTTAATGTTTGCACTTTGGTGGATTACCATTGTAATGGTTTATTTGCCAGGAATAATAACAGATGGATACTATGCCACTGCCATCAGGTCTCTGCTGCCACAACTGACCCGGCTTGACTTTATTTTAGGACTAACATGCCTCAGGGTGCTAATATAAATAGCCTACAAGTGCATTTAAAATGAAAATAAAGCGACTCCAAAGTGGAACCAACACCTCTTGATCACCCCCTGGTGGCTGGCTGCATGTACAGTTCATAAACCCTGCCTCCTCCATGTTAGCAGATGAGAGATTGGCCAAACTAAAAGATCACAGGAAATGTCAAATGAACTTTCTCAAAAGTTATTTCTTTCATTTTTAGTTGGGATTGGGTTATTTGCTGTCAAAAAGTTGAAACATGATTGACAGCTGAGACTGACTAACAAGCGTTTGTATGCGCGGAATATTGATGCTGTAGCACCAATCTACAGCATCAATGAACAATACAGAAGGTTGTGTTGTGTGCTTTCACACCTGAACAGCCATTCTGCCAAATACATACCAATGATTAAAACAATTACACAAGGACATTCTGAATAGGACGGCTGTGTGAAGTTATGTTATTGTTCTCCAAAACTTTTTTACTGCAACACTTGTGGGAGCAATTACAGGGCGAAGTTGTTTGCTCTGCATATCAGCTCGTTCTGGGCCATTTCAAAGCGTTTCCCATAAAGTTCAGAATACGCTCTGCACTCTGACTTTAAGGGTTTCGCTGACTTGACAGGGCTCTGTGATTAATGATATGACATCTTCATTGTTTATCTGTTCTCTTGTGTTTACACAGGGCCCTGTGAGTTCTACAATAACCTACTTTTATGTCAGCTCGCTTTTTTCATTCCGAAGCACAATCTTTCCAGTTGGCGCTGGTCTGTACCCCAGAGCTCTGTTGTGTAGACTCTACACAGAAAATGTGGTGAGCGAAGGGACAATCAGATATCTGTCTGTTCACTTGTGATGTTGTCTTTGTCCCTCAAGAATCAGCTACACCATCAAGTGTATTACATGTTGGAAAAGAGCATACATGTCTCAACAACACAACGGACCACAAACTCTTTTAAACCAAGCAAACATTAATTTATGATTATAACAATAAGAAGTGCAGGACTAAAGACAGGAAAGAAAAGAAAACCATTAGTGCATTCAGCAGACTTTAACATGAGTGTGCACGTTTATTTGAAAAGAGGATAATAGTCGGGTTAATGTCAGGTCAGCACAGCAGCTGTTTAAAGCTAACAAGCCTGACAAAAACCTACCTCTTACTACGAGTGAGCGATGTGATAGAGAAGACCGAGCCAACCCCTTCAGTGCCAAAGAGACAGACATGCTGGGACAAGAGCCCTCTGCGGCCCAACACAGACTGACAGGACAAAACGCATGACAATATCAGAGGCAGTGGAAGCCAGTGTGATTATAAGAGTGTGTGAAGGGAGCAACAGGCATGAGGTAGACGCACATTTTGCACATCCCTATCCTCAGCTTTATGGGCTTGTTGTCAGTTAAAGATCATAAACATATGAACAGAAAGAATCTTATCTTTGAATTGCCAAGGAGATCCACCAGGGACATTGGTGCTGGAAGATATGCTCCCGAACAAAGGATCAGCTGCATTACAGAGTGTAGAAGTCCCAACTGATGAGATAAGTTCTTTTTTTCCTTTGCTTACAACCTTGTTTATGTGCGTACATTGCATCGTGGTACCAACTGACTTAGTGACTGGAGAGTTTCAGTACACACTGCCGACCAAAAGCAGGTTGTTGAACACAGATAGTGCACATTCATTGTTGGGAGATGAAAAAAACTCGACATTTTGAGGACAGCTGCTTCTCCCGGGCTGCAGGAAAGAGACGGAAAACACTGCAACGCCATCAGACGACATTCACAATAATGTTTCTGTCTGGCCACTCTGTGGACATATCGAATTCTTGAGCACACTACACAATGTTGGTTACAAGGGCAAGCTGGTGTTTTGCACAGTATTAAGAATTGGTGACTTGCTAGTGGGAGGTGACGAGATGGGACCCGCTGTAGCCTCAATGGAAGAAAAGAACTGATGGAAGTAAAACAAAACAAGAGTAAACACGGAGGATGCCCTCACCGGAGACAGCTCTTGGCTTGGTCCACCACGCTAGAAGAATGTCGCCTCGCTGGGAAAGATAACATACAATTTAAAAAATCCACCTTAATGAAAGAACCTCTATAATATGCATCTTTCACAGAAGAAGAAAACGTCACCTTCTCCTCACAGCTGGCACACAAATGTAATGTCCAGTTGAGGAATAAAGAATAAATAAACTGTGGCTGATTTTTATATTTTAGACTCTCTTCTTTGGATCGCTCTGAGCTGTCAGTTTCCTTCATCAACATCAACCTGTCTCACACACATGTTGTTCAAGTTTCAATTTATTCTGATGCACTAAAGGCTTTTAAAGTCCAACCTTTAACACAGGCCTTGTCCAGCATTTGAGGCTTGCAGGGGTCTCCTTGTTGGCCAGTGGAGTCAGTAGCTTATGAGTTCAGCCTACAGGACATGGCGGTGGTGAGATGGTGACTTTATTAGAATTCACAACAACCAGTGTGTGTAAGATAGAATTTCTCTGACCTCATTTAGGAGCAGGGTTTTCCATTAGTCAAGTGTTGTTGCTGCTTGCTTAACCAAGGGGAAAATGGGTTTTTAAAACTGCCACTCCTGAATATGTTCAATGTGTGTGTGCGTGTGCGTGCATGTGTGTGTGTGTGTGTGATAGCGTGCATCTCTGGGATGACTGCAGTGTGAGTTTGCTAGCGCAGGTATGGGCTGCATGGCAGTGCACAGTGCTCAGTGCAGCATGGCTTTGTCTATTGGATTTAATGCTGACAGCAGGGTTCAGCGGATGGATTTGACAGTCACCACATTCTCAGTTCAAGGTGTAGAGATGGTTCTGAGAGGGAAGGTTAGAATTATTTTTCATAGTCTGTGGCGGTGCCTGTCGTTTGAAGAAAGTCATGGAAGTCACTGTCTGGGAGAGATCTGGATACAAGAAGAATATTCAAGATTCTGACGACAGCTGTCAAAGAGGTTTAACTTTGGAGTGAATGACTGTGTCACCGTGGTGCGTCACAACCTGCCGACTGCATTCGCCTCCTCACAGCCATGGCATCTCAGACGGGTGGACGTTCTTTGGCAAAGAGGAACATACAGTAAGTACACAGGAAGTAACCTTTTTCCTTTGCCCATTAAAAGGACACACATTCTCAGAAAAGCACAAAACAAACTATAAAGTAGACGTGTACAGTATATACACGTACAACACACAGTGGCTGTTGCTGAATATGCAAACCAGAACCAAGGATTACAGCCAGAATGAGACAAGCGAGCGGCTGTCAGGGGGGAACAACCAACTAACACAAACTTTCACTCCCTTCAAGATGAGTATCATTTTGAGTCTCAGTCTCACTGGAACAATTAGAGTGGAAGGGAAGGCTGAGCTCCTGTCAGCACGTCATCACTGAAGATTAATTAATTCTAGTTAAGTCTGCGAGGACTGCAGCAGCAAAATAAGCAGGGCTGCAAATGAGAGAGAAAATGAATTTCTCCATAAACTTTGCAACAACTTTGATCAAATGTTGTGGGGTCACTGCAGTGTGACTCAGTCACGGCACTTTAGTTTAATCACTGTTACGGTTTGAAGGAGGAGATGGACCCAGGATGCAGAGGTTATAACAAAAAGGGGATTTAATATGCAAAAAGGTCTTTAAACAAGACAAAAACAAAACAGGAACACTAACACAAGTAACACTGGCGACAAGGCGCGCGGAAAACAAGGAACGAGGAAGCAGGAGAAGCTGGTCGAGACAGCAGGAGCAGACAAACCATATCTCACGAAGTGTGGAGAAACAACTAGTACAACCCGACACCAGACAAAGGGAAACAGAGGCTTACATACACAGCAGGAAGGCCGGGGCAATTACACCAGGTGAAACACATGAGGATTGGAGATCACAATCAAAGACAGGAAGTGAGACACCGAGAAGCTGAAACAAGACAGTGACAGCCACTACAAAATAAAACAGGAAATAGAAAACACACTGATGACTGAAATTAACAAACTAAAATGACAGGACACCAAAGGCATCTAATACCAATCTCCAATACTTGCATTAATAATTACAATCATTTCTTAATGTCTACTAAAAGAGAAATAGTTTTGTGAACATGAGTCGAATTTTGTTTGAAATTAACACGTTAATGAAAATGACAATATATGGTCTTAAGTTTTGTCAAAGTTTTTTGGTGTGTGTACGCATTTACTTTGTAAGTTTTAAATCTTATTTTCCTCACATATTTTGAAAATTTGAAATTCAAATTTGAAGTTTTTATAAATTGTAAAATTGAAAGAAATGATGTTGAAGAAAGGATTGAACCACTAAGTTCACTCAATGCTTTGACTTCAAAAAACAAGTTTTGCTCAACACAATTCTGACCGATACATTTACAATAGACAATTTCCTTTTTCAGTGTATGAAAAAAGGAACGATAATTGTGTAGTGTGTTTATGTAATGTTATATGTTTCCCTGGCGTTAGGTAGTTAACCACTTACACAGCCACAGATGCTATGGTGACTGTTTTTCTGTGTTATTTTGTTTTTAAACAAAATAATATTACTAATTTGATTCTATTTTACACATTTTATATGCAATCTTTTTAAAGTACAATTCCCCAGCTTGTTGTCATTTGCTTAGAAGATGTGGTTCAATTATTTGTGTTTATAACAGTATCACCCTCACACCTTGTAGTTAATAATTCATTTTCATGAGAGAAGAGAGTTTTTCATGGTGAACAATGTGTGTTACTGGGCCGGACTCAGTTAATACGTGTTTACATTCTGGATTATTGCAAAATGATCATGCAACAGTGAGCATATTTTATCACCTCAGACCCCCCATCAGCACCTTGCTTACATCCCTGTACATGACATTCAAAGCAGTTGCACCGTACAAGTTAAATTCGTAATTAATTTAGTTCTACCACAGCAGGAGAGGTATACTTTTCAATCTATCCCTATGTGAAAAGTTCACTTGCTGTAGCTTATGCAATTCAGTTTTTCTTTTTTTTGTCTTATGCCTTAGGCTTTCAGCAAAGTTTGCTCAACTTTTTTCTTCTGCCTCTCTCTTTGTATCTGAAATGAAAGCAAGCACGGACTTGGGTTTTTCTCAGAGTATCCTGGGATCGTCTGTGCAAGTCTTTTGTACTTTTCAAGCACCCCTCATCGTCTCTCACTCTCTCCCCTATCAAAACCCCTTGTGACTTGTGTTCAGACTGTTGTACAGTAGTATGTGTGTGTGTGTGTGTGTGTGTGTGTGTGTGTGTGTGTGTGTGTGTGTGCCCATGTTTAAATACATGGGATTTTCAGTGAGTGCACACCATGTGAATGAAATCTGGCATTAAATATAAAGAGCAAACAGGCTCATAAATGACAAATGTATTCTCTCCGGGATTCCCTCCACCTGTCTTTCTTCTCACCACCTACTGTAAAGGACCTTTACCACATCTATTCGTTAAATTCTAACACATTTATTTTTATACTGACACATTCCAACAATACATTTATTACTGTCTGTGTAATGCTTAATTACTGTCACTCACAGTCGACTATATAGAGGAACTTCTTCACTTTAACATATCCTTCACATTGAGGTCAATATGATTTCATAATCACAATAAGTCCCTGCAGTTATATTTAGAGCTTGAATGATAAGTATTTTTAGCGGCAAATGTTGCAACAAATAATAGGGAGTAAATAATTTCTGATATCGATACATCGACCTATATATACTAAATTAAAAAAATGGTATGAGTGGTGGTTTCTGCCATAAAGAAGATGAGTTCAGTTTAGACGAGTTATTTCTGTAATAAAAAATATGTAATTTTCTGCTTATGTAAGACAACTTAATTCCACAGGGTACGTGTTGTCATATTCTCATTTACAGTACAAACACACACGCACGCACACACACACACACACACACACACACACACACACACACACACCCACACACTTAGCCAACACACAAATCCCCACACGATTTAAACTTTACATTTTCTAATCCAGACAAGTATCATCAATCTTGCCGTAGAAAAACACTTCACCAAAATGAAGGTTGCTCACAACAAAACACTCGACTGTGAGCATATCTGTGTGCACATGTGAGTATATTAAGGTTATAATTAAGGTTGACTCCTGAGCCAGTGGCTAATGATGAAGCATATTATGATAAATGATTATATATAGTGCATTGTGTTTTATTCAAGGAATAAATATAATAAGCTCAACATTCAATTAAATCAGTATTTGGTGTTTCAGTGTGTGTGTGTGTGTGTGTGTGTGTGTGTGTGTGTGTTTGTGTGTGTGTGTGTGTGTGTGTGTGTGTGTGTGAATGCTGAGCTTTACGTGGTTATATGTATCTATGCAGGAGCTTGTATAAAACCTACAGTTCAGTTCCTAGAGAAGTTAAGAGAAATTTGAATTAGATTTTGCATGACCAGAATAGATAAAACAACAAAAAAAGGTGAAGCTGAAAAGTAAAAGTATAGGGAATGAAGAATAAAGCTGAATGATCTCCCCGGAGGTCACAGTTACTGAAGTCAGGCGGAAGAGGCTGTGGGCTGGGTTACAGGACAGGGGCTGAATAATGAAGAGAGAACGGAGAGGAGCAACTTGACATTTAACGACAGAGAAAGATTGGACATTGGATGATGAAGTTGTGTGCCAGGAGGTCAACAATGTATAAAGTTGTGCTTTAGAGTCCATCAGAGTCTCAGGAAATAAATGAGAGTTTCAAGCTTTTCCCTGCAGTTGAAGGTGATAACCTCCAGTGGTGGTAAGTCATATAGCATGCATGCTGAATAGCTGTGCTGAGGGGGGTGCACAGTAGTTTCTGGTACAATCTGGAGACTACACAGGTGTAACATGAAACATCCGGAGATACTATTTGAATGTGGAATTTTTTTGTATGCATGGGACAGAAGACAAACTGATATGTCATTGAAATACCTTCTGTATTAGGAATAATGATGGTTTGGTCATTTCTTTATCTTTAAATCTCTAAAATGTTCACCCTGCTCCAAAATATTAAGTTAGTTGGAACTTGAAGTTTAGTGGAAACCACATCTATTGTTATGTAAAGGCTCAGAAATCGTGGCATAGACACTGATGCTTCAAACTAAAGAAAGCATGGTGTGTGTGTGAGAAATACATGTTTCTGGCCTGAGGGTACATTCATACTAATATGTGTTCGAGAAACTATAGTGGGCTTTTGGAAACGCTGTTTCAGTTTGAATACTGCCGGGATTTACGTTGAGCCTGGACGGATAGAAACTGAGAACTTGAGACACCCAACCTCATAATGTATCCTTTCCCAATTCGTCACAGTCCTCTTCCAGGACACTCTCACTGAAAGCTGCTGCATCAGTATTGCTGCCGGTTGATTCAGTCCCTCCACCACCACAGCATTCAACTGCCGGCCAGACCGTGAGGTTATAAATATTTGATCATAATCCACATTATATCTATAGAATCATATCTTGAGGAGTGATATATTCAGAGCCTAGACATCATATATTCTGCTACAATAAAATGTTCAACATGAGTGGTCTGATATAGCATTATTCACATTGTATTGAAAGTGGGGAATGCAATATGAATAAAGAATAGCAAACATTGTTAATACTTAATCAGAACAGATCCACTTCATGTTGATCAAAGGAAGAAATCCATTTGTTTTTTTCATGGCATTTTCTGTTACTCAGCTGTAGAGTAGACAGTCTTCTTCATCACGTTTCCTCCTCTATGAGCAGTGTCTGTGAATGATTTGCAGTTTCAGGTCTGTTTGTATGGACAGAGATTTTCTCTAATGAAATGTTTATCTGGACAGAAACCCTAAACCTTACACCCCAGCCCGTCCGCTCTTGATGGGACAATCGGCTTGCTGCTCCCTCACTGCGAGCTAGCCACTCAACAAAATCTGTTTGCTGTCCTGGCTCCCAAATTGTGGAACAAGCTTCCCCACTGACATCAGCACGGCAGAAAGTCTACACATCTTCTGCCGCAGACTAAAGACACATCTCTTCTGACTAAACCGTGGTTAGAAAAATGATTTCTAACAACCATCGTCAAATTTGCACTTACATGTAGCACTTTTTAGTCTGGCTTTTTTAAAGATATGTACTTACATGATTCTTGTTGTTCTGGGTTTGTACCCTCCTGGTTGGAAGCACTTATTGTAAGTTGCTTTGGATAAAAGCTTCAGATAAAGGATATGTAATTTAAGGTAATTTCATGAATTCAAAATGTCTCCTTATTGTGTTAGCATTATACAAGAGTTACTGTGAACACTCTTTGCCAAACGGGACCATGAACGCTGAAATAACATGAATTCTGTGTCAGACTGGACCTCTTCCATATTTAATTGTTTTTATCGCTGGCAACACTCTTCTTTGTTTGAACATTTCTGAGCTCCTCGCTTGAGAACAAAGACATGTATTGCTCGAGACGAGCGAGAGAAAGAAGAGAGATACACAAAGAGGCCGACGGTCAGCAAAACAGACAGCTTCCAACTCGGTGCCTGTATGCACATCTGTGTGTTTAGTACCTAATGCTGTCAGGTTGTTGCCTTGGGCGAATTATTAAGCAGCAATCCTGGTGCCTCAGGCCACAGTAAGACCTTTACTGTCTACCGATGCAGCCAGGGGACTGTGTGTGTGTGTGTTTGTGTGTGTGTGTGTGTCTGTGTGTGTGTGTGCGCTTACCATCCCATAGTTATGAGGGCCAATTGTGGTCCTAAACCATCATTGTGAGGACATTTTGACATTTTAAGGCAATTTTGATGTTGTGAAATTTAAAAGGTTGTTAGAGGGTTAAGACTTGGTTTTAGGGGTCAGGGTTAGATTTGGTTTAGGTAAGGCATTTCGTTGTGATGGTTCATATCAGGGTAAGGGGCTAGGGAATGTGTGACTGTCCTCTCAACTAACAAATTTGTGTGAGAGTGTGTGTGAGTGTGTAGATCTTTTTACATGTGAACTGTGGCATCTTTTCATTTGTGTAGGTCTGGTAATCTGATGAATGGGCAAACAATTCCACAATAATATACATTTGGGGGGGCATGAATGAAGATTGTGGGTATGGTCTCTGAGGAAAAAATATTGAACAACGAAGGTGTTCATGTTGCTAGTAGATATAATGATATTACATTGGCAAATGGAAAGACGCAGTGTTAACGCACTTTATTTTTTTAATTTATTAAATGCAATAGCTTGATTGACCAAACAGGTCAACAAGTCAGATGCACGTATGTCTACAAAGTCAATCCGTGTTAAGTGTTGGTAGATGCAGCCAAGTCTGTGACGACAGGACGAACAAATGTCTTCAGTCAACTCCCTACGTTACAATGTAAAACCAAAACTTACCAGTTTAAAGGTTTACAATATAGCAACTTCAGGAACCATGGTCCAGATTTAGTTTTTGCTCTCGATGTGTGTGTGTCCTCATCAGGGAGGTAGAACCTTGTGTTTTTATTCACCTCACTTTAAAGTTTGCTTAAATTCGTACCAGTTTTTATGGAGGCAGCGATAAATCTCCTCTATGTGCTCATTGGGTGCCGGTCTGCTGTTGGCACATTAAACCTATTCTATGGCTTTAAAGCTACGTTAACAAGTTTGTAGAGCAACGACAAGTGGATGGGCTGTGGATGTGTTGAAGGTGTGCTACATTCAAGCCTGTGTGAGTGTGTGTGTGTGTGTTTTCCACTTGCCTGCAGTAAAGGCTGTGAAATTGTTCAGGTCAAAACTATTTACTAGGCCGCTGTGCGTGTGAGTGCGTGTGTGTGTGCCCTCCACAAACCATTTCATACCTAAATGTTATTGCTCGAGCCAGAGATTACACTCTTTATATCCCTATTACCAGCTGCTTTCTCACTTTCTCTGCCTTTGCCTCATATTCATTTTCATCTCTCCATCCTCAGTCTGCTTTCATACGTCTCCCTCTTTTCACGATGTATCGCTCCCTTTTAATTCTCTGCTTCTCTTGGGAAGCACTGGAGTCAGGGAAGGGCTGGAACGTCAGGGGAAATAGGGTGATATTGCATTTTGACACGCTTCATATTATTTCCCCTTCAATTTCGCTGCTTGGCGAGGAATGTGGGACTTTCTTCCCCCACAGCATCTCCTCTTCTTGCCCTTTCTCCTTATCCTCTTGTCGTAATGTGTTGCATGTGGGAAGGCATTGTGTCTGGACAGATTGCACTGTGCCTTCCAATTCTCTCGTTTTTTTTATTCATTTATGGACTGACCTCTGTACAACAGCAGTGAGCTACAACTGCATAAAAGCACGGGAGAAAAAGAAGGGGACTGGGAGTCAGGGAGAGATTATTCATGACTAACTGATGTTGCACTGCACGGCCAGTGAGAAAAGGGTCAATTTTCTGAGTTAAAATTCAGCTCACTTTCACGTCGGCCCGAGCTCCAAATCAATTTACTGGCTATTGATCATTTGGTTTCCCCCAGTCTGGGAAGCAAATGTGCGCTAATATTCCAGTAAGATAGAGCAGGTAAGTCACTGGAGATTATAAAACTAGACAGATTTACTGTTGCTGAATTTACAATAACAGTGGTCTTACTTTCATCAAGGATTTAAATGGCAGTTGCTTTGGACGCTGTTAAACCATGGCCGTTGATTAAGCCTGGCTCAGAACTGGGGCAAGCTTTGGTAGCTCAGAAATTAATAAAACTTATAAAGGTAAAAACACACAGCTTCTATTTTCAGTATTGTTTATACCCTACATAGGCACAGAGCATTTCAACTTTCAAACACTGTAGTTTCATGACAAACTGATGCCTGTTGTGTCGGCATTAAACTCTACCAGCTGACCTGAACTCATACCATGTTATAAATCATATGTATATTTTTGGAAATCTCTCAAAATGCCCCGTATCAAGCAAAGTGACCTTGATCCAGATGTGCAATAAGACCTGTCCCTCCTCCCCTCGTCAGCTCTCCGCCGCACCCGTCCACTCGTCTGTTCCCACCTCTCCTCAGCCCTGCAGTCACCTGAGCTCTCTCCACTCAGCCTTGCTCTACTTAAAGCCCTTCTCCCTTTCTTCCCTCTCAGCTTGTTTGCATGTCCTCCTGCTTGTGCCCCAGCTTCAGCTCCCTCATGTTTTCCTTGTGTTCCTGCTGCAGTTTGTCATTTTCTTCCTGTTGCCTCTGACTCTCTTTGTTCCATTCTGTCTGCTTGTCCCCTTTTAAGCCAGATCCCCCCCCCCATATTTATATTTAAAACACCCTCATCCCATCACCCTGTCTTGTGTGTCTGTGTTTTCTTCCTGCCTGTGCTGCTGTTCCTCCTGTCCCATGATTAGAGGAGATGTTTTAATGCAAACTAATCTCCTCTAAGGTCCGGTTTAGGCTCGTTGCGCCTGCTGCTGCTTCTGAGGTGTGTCTGCGGATCAGCTCTAAGCAGAGCTTGAGTCCAGTCGGCAGCTCTGTGAACAAAATCAAACACGCAATATTATTAGCAGAGACTGTAAATGAAGAAAGGTGACGGAGATCTCCATCTCCTTCCATTGTACAAAAATGAAGCGAAAGTGTGGGTTCAGGTACCGCCATCAGGAAACAGAGTCTGCTAAGTAGGGATCGTGGTGTGGAGCCGTGGTATCAAGGTCCCACCGATACAATCGGGATGTTACATCCTATTATTATAGCTTATTGCACATTTTGCACCAATCAATTCAATAAGTGCGATTCACCAGGTGGTGTACAATATTTCTTCTAGTAGAGTGTTAATGAGGAAGAGATTGTAGTTGTGATGAATGTGTCAAGCACCAATTTAAACCGAGGGTTTGAACCCTGTATATAAATAAAAATCTGTTTTAGTTAGCGTTTTTTTTATTAAATTCAGTTCTCAGTCACAGGTTGTTAGGGTTTAAGAAACAAAAGGGATTGGTTAGGTCTTAGGACCAGATCATGGTTTGGGTTTAAATAGACCCTTTCACAGCATCAGCCAAGTGTTAGAAAACCTTCCTGCCAGAACCTCTCCCATGTGACTCAATGACATTTTCCAGTACAGGTTTAAAACAAGCTATTCCAACCTCGATGCAAATGACATTGTTGCTTTGAGTCTCTTGAACGCATCCCGGCCTTACTATGTCCACCCCTAGCATTGTTGGTTAATAAGTGCTAAAAGGAACTGCTCTAACAATCTACTAATTCACCTAATTATCAACATGGGATGTGTGGGATTAGGTTTATCCTATGACACTGGTAACCTAGTGTGGACTAATGTTGGCATTAGCAACATGTATGCAAATCACTCCTCCTTCACAGCACCTGCCCAGTTCTTAACTGTAGAGACTTAACTGTAAGTTGATTGATGACTAAACCTCCCATCATTAACAGCAGATTAAAAACCTCCCTCTCTCTGCTGCTCTGTCTCTTTGCCTCCCTTGACGCTCTGACAGGCAGATGTTTGGTCTATGGGGTGAGGAGGTGACTCCACTGGGACTCCTCTCCCCAGTAATTGGCTGTCACACACAGCTTCCCAAAGTTGGAAAATCTGATTTTTGGCATCCGTGACTGTGTGGAGGGAGGGAGGGAGGGAGGAAGGGCGGGGGGAAGTTAAGGCCGGGGATAATGTGGCAGGGTGAAGGCTTTAACTGCAGGTGTTAGTGTGTGTGCTTAACCTCGTGCAAGCACTCTCTGTACCCTCACTCACTTATCCACCTCCTCGCCTGTCTTTCTTTCACTCTTACTGTAACCTTCTCCTGATCTGCTGCTCAGTCTCCCTGTGTACACAGCCTGGTTGTTGCTCAATCTCCTCCAGCGGTCACTTTAATGTTGTCGGCCAGAAGCTCATAAATCCTCTTCCTTGACTCCTCTGTCACATTTTCCCTGCACTTGGTTTTGAGCACTACACACACTGCAGATTAGTGAAAGGAAAATAATTCATGCTTTGGGTTTTTATGATAATCTCACATTAAAATGATTCCAAAATTATAATAAATAGCAAGCAAGGCAGGCTGATTGGGACGTATGAGAGGCACCCCATGTATCCAGCAATATTCTGAACAGTAAAAAGGTCCAGTTAAAGGTATTGTCTGCCTAATTTGATTTATCTCAAAAAGAATTACAAGTTATGCAGAAAACAGATTAAACATTATTTATTAAAAATACCCAACTCAAAACTTGCACTACTGTCCTGTGGAACCAACTGCAGTGGTAAAAAAAAAATAAAAGTACTCATTAGATTGTGACTCAATCTAATGACTCCAGAAATGCAACAAACATATAAACACAAGACTTCCTGCAGAGGCACTCAGGGGCACGAGCAGGAGTGATGGGCTGGATTTGGATAAACAGCGACGTTACAGACAGTTATTTCTCAACAGATGGAGGGACTGTGGTAAACAACACCTCGTTTCATCTAATCATCCACTTCGCTTTGTCTTTGTTTTATTTTTTATTGATATGTGATTATTTATGTGTGAGAACTGCAGAAGCAGTGCTGTTCTTAAACTGTCAAATAAAACATGAGCTTTACCTTCAGACAAACTTTTTTCTCCAATGGAATTACACCTCATTTCAAAGTGAGTCAGAGGTAATTTAGCAGAGAGTTTGCTGTTATAAGACAATTTTCTCTGGGATGATGACGCACAGTATTTCTCGAAGCAGAGTGCAATGTCCTTATCGTTTACGCTCTTTTTCTGTCTTGTGTGTGTCCTCAGGGGCCCACACAGCCGCCATGCCAAAATGTCAGAGTTTATCCTCCACCTCTCCACTGGTAGGATTTACTCAGTCACTGTTGGCACATAACAATCACTGGTGGGGCAGGTTGTATCTCAGGAAAAAGATTTGTGTTTCCTATCATCCAGCAAAAATTAAATCATGCCTCCTGGACTGCACCCACACACACGGCACAGCACTGTTTCAGATGGTACATGTGTTCCCAAACACTAGCAAAGATGCAACTCGCCTCCTCAGCCACATCCTCAAAGAATTCTCTGTATGTTAAGTCGGAGGTAACTGCAAGAGATGATAATTTGACAGGACACAGAGGTGGAAGGGTCAAATATTGTATAACTTTATTAGAGTAAATTACATATCATTTAGCTGAAGCTTTTATACAAAGCGACTTACAATAAGTGCATTCAACCATTAGGGGAACAAACCCAGAACAGCAAGAATCAGGTAAGTACCAGCCAGGAGGCAGTTGCAGTAGTCTGGTTGTGACATGACAACAGCCTGGACCAGAACCTGTGCGGCCGTCTGAGTGAGAAGGGGACGTATTCTCCTGATGTTGAGCAGCATGTATCTACACAAGCAGGTTTTTGCACCAATGTTGGCGGTAAATGTAGAGTTGACTGTCGAGTGTCAAACCCAGTTCCTTGCGGTCTGGCTGGGAACTGCTATGGATTTGTTGATGGTGATAGTAAGGTCATGGGCGGGAGAACCTTTCGCTGGAAGGAAAAGTAGCTAGATCTTCTCAAGGTTCATTTTCAGATGGTGTGCAGACATTCAGTGACAACTGTTACACAAATACAGGATACTGTACAGTCAACACTGTGTCCTGATCATCCAACCCTGCAGCTTACCTTATCACGGGTTAAGCTGCTGCTGTGTAGGTCAATAAGTAGCTTGATCCCTCACCCTTGTTTCTTCTCCTCCTGAAAATGCCCTCTCTTGACCTACTGGACACCGAGGGGGTAAATCTGTAATTCTCTAATTCTGTCCAAACTGTACAATACTAATCTGCTACAAGCTCAAACCAGCTCTTAGCAGCAGCTGGACAGTTCACAGCTGCTGCCTGAGGCCTGTTTGTTGTTGGAAACTGAAAAAGATTCACCTGAGTGGGTTCAAATAACGCAGTCCTTTTATTACCGATTATTTAGACAGCATCTTATGAATACTCATGTTGATTTTATGCGCTGAAATTAATGTGAAAGATGAGTGGGTATTGGCAGCATCAGATGAACAGTATGATGTATACTTGCAGCATCTGTCTGTCTAATAATTCCAGGCATCTGTCTGTCCATATGTGGCTCGCAAAAAATTTCATCTTATCAGCTTCACATTTGGCTTCTTTATTATTTGGGACCCAAGGAAGTGCAGCGTTGGATTTATTTTTGGACAACCAATATGTGTATAATGATAACCTTTGAAAAAACAGGCGACTGCAGCAGGGCCGGCAGGGACACATCACGACATTGGCAAACATTCTCCTGTCCTGGGTTCTTCGGACTTCGTCTATCTTTCCAGAACTTTGAATAAACAGGTGAACAGCTCTTTATGCAGCAGCGGTGGCTTCAATTACTGAAGGTCACTGTTGCGGTTTCAGAGAAAAATCCTAAACCAGCATCACCACAGGCAAACAGCCCATTCCGGGAATACAATGGGCCCTGCACTAGTCAGATGTACTAATTCTGTACATACAAATACATTACAGACCCAATAAAGGCAAAAGGGATAAGAGCAGTGTGGTCATCTAACCTAAAAGACAGAGTTTTAAGTAACAAAGTTGCTGAGGCTGAGACATGACTGTGAACAGCATCAAGAATCCCTCTCAGGTCCTTGTTGTGTGTGTTGTGCTCCTTGGAGATAAAGAATCTCAGTAATTACACACTGCTTGCCTGAGGCTTCGCTCCAACAGCAGGAATCTGTGTAATTATTAGCGTCCAGTTAGTCATGTTTGTGATACAGTTAATTAGGGATGAACCAGGGCTATCAGAGAATAAGAATATCTATAGAATATATAGATTTAAACAAGTGTCATCAACTTGTGTCTTAGGGCAGTAGATTGGCATATTCAGCTCATAATTATCAAGTGCAGTTTTGTCTGAGTCAGACACATCTGAAAGCTTTACAACCTTGGACAAATGACAAACATAGTCACTGTGTGGATACTCTGTTCGTCCCTGTATATAAAATGAGAGCTCTTTACATTAAATAAACAGTAGAGACAGGAAACATTGTGACATGCAGTAAGTAATCCGTCGGGAAGGGAGTCAAATCAGCTCACCCAACACATCGGTGTTTAGGCAACTCAAACATGTGGGTGGAGGTAACATGTTCATGCATTAAATTACAGCCGGATCACATCATTATTTTAAGAATGCAACATTTACATTCATCCATCCACCATGACCCCTGGATATAAATGTGGACGACAACACAGCTCCGCAAAAGTGAAGCCCAATCATGTTGATTGCCCTCTGGTGGTTGGCTGTGGTAAAGGTGTTAAACCCTCCCTCCTACATGCTAGTGGCTGGGGCATGAACACTTTAAATACATCTTTCTCAAATAAAGTATTTTAGCAGTTCTTATCGCACTAAAATGTGTCTGATTGTTCACTTTTTCCAGCAAGTTTTGTGTGAAATGAGTAATTTGATGCTATAGAAACACTGGGAAACATCCTGATTAACAGCTGAGACTGCCTTGTTATTGTTTGACACTGCATCTCCACACCACAGTCACTACTGGGCATATTCAGATACCAAATTACATCAAAAGTGTATGGTGGTGGGAGCTGAATCCATGATATTTTAGCTGTTTTTGTTCAAACAGGAGGACGTGAAGATGCGTCGTCCATCTTTGTATATATAGGGGACATATATAGGGGACTTTGTATATATAGGGGACAACAAGAAGGTTGCCGGTTCGAATCCCACTCTTTCCCATCTGCATTCCTAAGTGTCCTTGGCAAGATACTGAACCCTTAAATGGCCCCTCAGTGGACTAAAATTGTAAGTTGCTTTGGACAAAAGCGTCAGCTAAATGACATGTAATCTATACAGTCAATGGTATAACAATATAATTCAGCTGTCTTATGCTACTTGATTGCTGACTGACTTAATAACAAATGGTCAAAGGTATGATAGGTGTCAGGATGCTTGAATCCTTTGATTACATATCCATGAGGAAATGCTAAAAGTCAGTGCTTCTTGAAGTTTATCCATCTCCTGGTTTCATACCAACTTTTGCATAGATGATAAACAATTATATTCACTTTACTAAAACTAAAGGATATTGCCAGCTCACAGCTATATGTCTCATGGCAGCAACTGTGGCGCCAAGATCCCTCGTAGAGCCACAAGAGTTGTGGGACTTCCATATGTAACGAGAAGCCAGCTGCTGTCGGCTGCGATTGGATTTCATGCATTCTGTTGCGTTGAATTTTTCTCAGCCAAAGCCTCTCTCTTCGAAGCTCGGTGTCGAGTCGGGATGAGAGTAAAATCTCTTTAGATTTTCACACGGCTCCTGTGTCCTGAGCAGCAGGCTATCCGCTGCTCAGGGGCAGCAGAAATACGGTTTCATGGATAAAGACTAAAGATGATTAAAGGCTGTGTCAATGGCACGGTGCGACTAAGAAAATCTGAAAAGGGTGTGAAATATGTCTCTGTGGCTTTCATGCAGTTATCACTTTCCAAGGACAAGAAAGGTAGGACTTTACTTTTATTTGACCTTTATTTACTTGGCCTGGTAACACCCATTAAATCCCACTGAGATTTCCTTTTTATAGTGTGAGATAGTGTCAGATAGTAATAGAGACCCAACAGGACTTAATATAAACGTAACACATACAGGAACATGGAATTTATTTCAGCTGTCATAGACCAATAAAACAATATTAGTAATTTCCACAATATGATTTTCATTGATAGAACAAGAGTCCAATATATATCCATACAATGCTTATGCCTTGTGCAAACACAGTGAGGGGATCAGTGATTGTGAGGATGAAAACCTGTCTTATTAAACCAGAACAAACAGTACTAAGCCTGGGAGGTAAATGAATCAGACAGCTCTGTAGAGAAGGAACTGTCAGCTCTCCCAATCTACCCATCTTTTCTCTGTGGAGGAGTTTCAGCTTGTACATTACAAGATCAGCTATTACTTTTTGTTTTGGTAAAGGTGACAGCCCAGGCACCAGCCGAGGCCTGTCTGGGATCGTTGTGGGGAAATATTATGCTGAGAGCAGAAGGAGGAAGTCAGACGTGTGTGTCTTCAACTGCAGGAGCCACCGATTTTAGAGTGAACACAGTCGGTGTGTCTGGTTTTAAAAATGCTTATTGGTCAGGACTGGTAATTGAAAAGCCTCATAATAGGTACAAATAATTCTTAAGCGCCATACGGTCCCATTTCAAATCAAACCAGTCTGCTATTAAAGTGTTTCATCAAATCAAGTGGAACTGAACACCAGCAGAGCTCTAATTACAGTTTATGCCAATCTGTTCTGTTAGGCTTTATTTATTTTAAATGCAGTGTTTTTTAATTTATATGTGGTGTAGAGCTGAATTCTTCTTCTTCTTCTTCTTCTTCTTTGCTCGGTTTATGAGCGGGTGGCAACCAACGTCTTATATGTCGAGATGAAAGGAAGAAAGTTAAACTGGTTTGATACCAAAGGAGCCAGTAGAACACTGTCAATATGGGAAAACTTTACCCTGAGGCTGTTCTGGGGAAATGGCAGCAAGTTGGATCAGATAACCTGATGCAACTCAGCCCATTTTGCTCTGTGCTCTGCCTTAGGTGTCCACTTGATTTCACAACCTCAAATTATACTTTTCAGCAGCAATGAGAATCGCGTTTCCCAGTCTCACACCATTTTCAGCCTGGAAATGTCTGGAAAATTGGATTCAGACATTTCTGGGGGTTCACATACAAAGAACGCAACAAGAGTTTCACCGGACATGTTCCCAACAACAAGAACATGTCTGAAACTTTCGGTGAGGAGGAGATATTTGTATTAGCCTTTTCTCCCCTTCAGTTTTACATCTCTTGCGCGTTGGAAAAGTCATCAACACTTGCTCAGCATATTCCTGCTGTGTTCTGTCATGGGCTCACGCTGGACTTTTTTCGAACATTTATAGGAAAAGTTCTTGTATTTACCCTCTGGAAAGGTATCAGGAAAATGTCCGGACTTTAGTGTATTTCCTAAAGGGCCTTCAAGAGAAAGAACAGTCAGAGGAGAAATAACCAAGCACAGGTTTGACCAGAGAGTGTGTGGGTGTGTGTGGGGGGAAGAGATGGAATGAAAGCAATGACAGAAATGTAACAATATATAGTGATAAGTGAGCGTGCTGAGGTCCCATAAAGATTCCTTATGATAAGTGGATGTGAACATACAGATCTTGAATGATGGCTAAATTAATCCATTTGCTCACACAGACACATTCAATAAGGCACATATTCACTAAAACATTTATTAGCTGAATAAATAAATGACTTTACCTGTGCACCATTTTCCACAGACTGTACCTGTGTGTGTGTGGGGGGGGGGAGCTCAATCACTGATATGTAAATCTGTTCACAGTAGAGATCTGACTTTATTTCCCTGAGACTTGAATAAACCATGGAGAAGAAATGTGAACAGTGACAAAGTGAGTGGCGACAACAACCTGTATGTGTCAGTATGTGCTTGAGCAGATTCTGAATATCCATCCATACCTAAGCTGCTGCAGTCAGGTGAGCATGACTTCCATAATTCATTGAATCATCTATCCAACATGTGTTGTTGTTTTATGCATGTCCCTCTACAGTTTGTGTTCTTTCTATGTTTAAAATATAAGATAGAGATTTCGACAGTAAGCAGATGCTCCATAAAATCATTTTCGTGATATCAGTGTGGCTCAGCATAATTCTCATGTTTACCGAAAGACAAGCGGGTGCTGCAACGGTTGATTTAATTCAAGAGGTGAAAAATCTATCATATAGATATTTAAGGTGATAGGAGCTACAGACAGCCACCAGATAATGACTGTTCTATTACATGATTGTAAAACATGTAAAGCTTTAACACAGGAGTTGTTGCTTGTTGGATAGTTTGCATGTTTTCTTTAAGCAAGATTACGCAAAGACTCCTGGTTGGATTACCATTATACTTGGTAGAAGGGTGTTCAGAGATCAATTCAGAAAATATTGTTTGAAGATCGATCAGACAGCAGATCCAGGATTATTTTTAATCTTTTTTTAACATTGCGAATGTTCAACATAGAATTCTAGGATAGGAACCGAAGTTTTGTGAAAATCCCTCAAAGTACGTAACTTGTGAATTTATGTATGGTTTCCTACAGGGGTATGAATCTTGCGGTACTGGTTTGTACCCTCATGGTTGAAAGCACTTATTGGAAGTCACTTTGGATTTATTGTAATGAAACAAAATGTAATGTATGGGCTGGGCTGGAAATGCACACTTTACTGATTGCCAATGTGGTTTTTAATTTTACCCAGTAGTTATTATTTCAACTTTAAGAAATGTGATGTTTCATCCAAATCTTAATCGTACCCTGAGCAAGTTGTTTTTGTGTGAGAAAAGAGTTTGTGACCAAAGAAGAAAGACAGCTGACTGACACTTTCAATAAGAGAGATATTTCCCTCCCTTCTCTGCCTGTTGGGAATAGGAGCTACCTCCCTGCTTCGATCCACTCTGTCACTTCTTTCGTTCCCCACGCAAAATCCCTCTCATTAATCTCTGACATCATCATATCTGGCCCATGATATGGAGACAATATGGAGATATCTGCTCCGCATGCCTCAATCCCTCAGGGGCCGTTTTTCTTTTATCGCCACTGCCTTTCTGTCATTCTGTCTCTCAAACCTTCGATTGTGCAACCCACCACCTCCCTCAGGATCCAACAGGCTCCATCTTCCACCTGCTGAGTTCACTCCACCACCGCCCGCGTCGGGTTCTCTCTGAGGAACGCTGCCTATCTCCTGCCTTCATGGGCCCACGCTTATCGAAAATGCATCACATCAATGGGGTGTCACCAAATAACCTTATCTGCTGCTATGCTCAAACTAGGGATGTTGTTTTTATTTATTTTGAAGGCTTGTTGGTGGCATGTTTGCAGGTTTGCACCTAAATCAAAACTGTGCATTGGATATGCCGTATGTTGCCTGGAGATGAGTGTTGCACCGGACCAGTCAGCTGCCTCATGATTCAGACATTCAGCCATTATTTCAGTCATTTATTCACTTTTGAAAAGCAAAGAAGTTAATCTACACAGATTTCTCAGGCAGACTTCTCTCTAATGAAACCGGAGTGACATCATCCGCACTGACCTTCTTCAAAATGCACTGACGCCAAGTGCTCGGTCTGACTTCAGTGGGCAGACGCTGAGGGTGTGTGTGAAAATGTTCATCTTCATCATGTTACTCTCAGTGGACTCTCAGCGTTGCACCAGAGGGTAAAATCGCTGCGTTGCATCATCCAAAGAAGCAGTAACAGCGTACTAATTGCCTGTGGGCCAGGTATTGGGCCTGTCTGTGGGGGGAAAGTGAAATCAATTATGAAGTTTTGTGGAGATAAAAAAACAAATTCATCATTCCAAGGTGTTTGTCCGTCACTCCTGCTTTTTGCTTGGAGTCTTCAGTTTGTCTGAGAGTTCTGTAAATGAAAGTATAAAAGGAATGGAAGAAAAATATTACACACGGATCAGTTCTTATTCATCAAGTGCCTTCTGTGTACTGGTAGATAACATTTGGTGAATTGTGATCAGTCATTATGGAGAAAATCAGACATGCTTTTGGTGAGTAACTGATTTACGTCATTCGCAGGCAGAGGAAGGTCTGATTCTTTTATATCTTTCTTATTTTATTTTTATCATGTTTTGTTCTGTGCTGTTTTTTTGCAATGTATTTTGCAAAACACTGTGGAACCTTGTTTAGATGAGTGAAATAGAGAAGAAGGCTTTAGTATTATTAGTATTTATAGATATAAATTCTTGATATTGTGTTATTGATCTGTAAATGTATCTGTAAATTGCGATGATATATATTTTACAATACAGCAGCCAGCTTCTGTTTCGGTTTTGAATTCATATTTTTAGGGTCTGTGCTTCCACACGAGCATGAGGCTGATTCTTTTTGAAGGGGCAAACTCTCTGATCCTTTCTGATCTAAACTTATACAGCTGTTGACCTTTACTGTACATGAGAGCGGCGCTATCAGATGCTCACTGGGAAATGTATTTTTGTTTCCACTGTTGATATCACCGCTGACATCCTTTTCCAAGAAAATCTCAATGCATCTCAGCAGCATCTTTGGTCTGACATTTATTTTTGGGTGATAAATTCTTTATAAATCCTGTGAATCAGAAGATTGCCACCCATAAAGATATTTTCCACACACAAAACAATTTCAATTCACATCTAACACATCGGTGATAAAGATCTGAGTACTGTATCATCGGTCAGGTTACGACAACTGCTGCTGGAAATCTGAGAAATATTCAAGGACGCAGGCTGAGCAGGGGAATCCGAACATCTCGATACACTCACGTGTTGCACTGATGTGCGACAATCAGAGAGATCTGTTAGAGACCGAAATTCACAGAGATTTTATGCCTGTGCAGTAAGCTTTCAAAAGTAAGACTGTGAAATACAAAAAAATCAAACACCAGCTGAAGAATAACCAGGGAATGCAGGCTGAGGGGAACCTGGCAACATCAGAAGTTAATTTCAATGCGTCTCGTGGAAGCTACCGAGCAAAATAACATACACTATATCTTTATTATGTCATTAAACGACACAGGTAGCTAACTATAAATGAAACCGTCTCCTTTTAGATTTTCAAGGTTCGACAGAGGTGCAGTGTCGACTGAAGTTTTTGGGATAAGTGGCTTTCTGCAAAGTTTCAAGAATTGCTTTTTTACATGTGACTTAATGGGAGGAAAATGTCAGAGCTACTTAAAGCACAGTGCTGCATCTGGGAAAATTTGAGCTTGCACATGCCAGAGCAAAATTCAAGTGCACAATCCCTCCGACAATATTGGAATTTGATGGGGGTCCCAAATATTTAAAGTGCAAACTTGAATAATGCAGGCCTAGAATTTAGCAAGCCGCGACATTACTCTACAGCTCGAAACGGCGTCATTTACACGATGCTTTAAAACCTAAAAGTCCACCGGAAGTGGCAAAGCTAGCCGACATTAGCATCTAAACTGATATTGTCCATGAACTCACCTCGTCAGAAGACACGGTTTAAATGACGCCGTTTCGAGTGAATTTTCATTTCTGGGTGAACTATCCCTTTAACACGCAAGGAACAAACCGGTGAATCCACGGTGTTGGTAGATGAACTGAACGATACAGGCAGGGACAGATGGGGCTGATTGGTAGGTGTATAGAGAGGTTGATGGATTGATCGTTGACCTTTGTGAATGTCAGCAGCCACAGTCATAGCCTGTAATCCCAGCTCCCATGGCAGACCCTCGTTATGGGGACACTGCCTTTTTCTTAAATGTCTGCAAAGTGTTAACAAAGATCAAGAAACTGCCATTCCTGTTACACACAATCCCAGAGTCAGGATAAATGGGCTCCTGAGTGTGTTTTCCTTTCCGGGGTTGTAATCTATTGACTTTTACGTAACACAACTTCAAAACCGTGGCACTCTTCTTTTCAACATAAAGGCTCACTAAAGAATACGGGATAATGTACCTTCATCTTCTTTATACAGCTGCACACACTGTTTATAGCAGAAGTGCTTTTAACAGAAGGTAGACACGAAGGCTCATTGTATCTTCAGTTATATGTATAATTGATGTGGCTCAGTGTCTACATGTTTTAAACAGGATGCACGCTGAATAAAGAAGATGCTGAGTGTATAACAGAACACTCTGTTTATTGTATTTCAGGATGTACTTTTCCGTAGCATTGCGTACGTTGCATCCAGCTTCCTCAATTCCACTAATGGCCCCTGCCACAAATTGGTCCCCTTTGAGATTAGAGAAGAGAACAGACCTGTTTGCAGTCTCCTCGCCGTGTGTGAGATAAATGCTTATCTGTTGTGTACAGCTAAACCTGTGACACTCCCTTAACTGTAATAACTGCCAAATTTGGGATTTCATTGTGCATTGTAGAGAGGGGACCTGCTTCTATACCAAAATCCAAAAGGCTTTTCATTTGTAGCCTTTTCACGACTTTAATAATTTGTTCTACATGCAGGTCAGGGCCGCGGCGATGCACATTAAGAGTCACAGATTGTGTGTTATATATTTAAAAACCAGCAGTGTCAGTGTTGCAGGCGGTTTCAGTTAATAAGCAGCCAATTTGCCCGGTGTCTCCGCGTTTCTCACCTGGTGATAAGTCTGTTATCTGTGCCTCCCCTGCTCTGCCACTGGCCCACTCGCCTCAATACTTTGCCCAACCAATCAGACTGGCAGTCACCTCATGCACAGTTAGCCAGGGACTCGGGGAGCTGTGCAGAGGAGTCAGAGTGACTCTCACTTCAAATCATTAAGTGAATAGGAAGATTCTATATATATTTTTTACTTGTTTTATTTTTTTTGTGGTAGAAGCCTTCGAGTAAGAAAATAAATAAAAAGGCTTCCCGTGCTGTTTGCAGAATGAAGGGCAGGTTCGGCCAATTAAATTGCCCACTCTGTGCCCACATTAGCAGCTATGGCAACATTTAAAATATGTGAGTGAAGTGAGGAAATGATACCCTCTCATTATGTTGAATTAATGCATTTGGAAGAACGGACACTAAAAGACACAAATGAGACTCAATATCCTCATATTTATTTATATATTGAAGCATTGTTGGTTATAGAAAAAGGAAAATCCCTATCAATTCTTATGGAAGTGATTTTCTACAGAGAAATGAATGCATTGAGGGCCATTCAACACCAGTTTCCCACAGCAAATCTTTACACTCAAGTTTATTTTAACAAATTATTTACTTTGAATTTGTGGGAACTGCATTTTTCTATTTCATGGCATCATCTTTGTGTGATAACCTCTTTCTGTTACTCTGCTTTGCTACATCCTGAATACAGTGCATCCTGAACGTGCATGTAGAACGGCCATTACATTAAAGCTTTAGTCTATCATCAGTGCATAATGCTGACACGGTCGCTCTTAGTGCTGACCTGAGTGGATGAGTCTTGTTTCTCCATGTTGACCAATGTAATGAGCACACAAACAGCAGATTAGGGTGTTGTATCCTTTACCGCTTCGGAAAGGCAGCGAGGCAGTGAATGATAAAACGCTTTGTCCAGAAATGATTTACTTGGTGTTTCCGTGTTGACAACACCGAGGGAAGACCCGCTCTGTTTCTCTTCCAAGTCCAAATATGTTAACAAGGTGCCGGACTCCACAGCTCTGGGACGCGTTCCAAACCGTTCTTGGTGTCTATCCAATGCTTGGCTGCATAGGTACTGTATATGATTGCCTGGGCTCGCAGGTGGCAGAGAGGAGACAGATGTCAGACTTTTGTTTTCACCTTTTTAAATGTGTCTCCAGAGAGCGTTTTTCTCCCTTGACTGAGCCATATTAACAACAGTCTCCACTGCCACTCACTTTCACACTGTTTCTTTCCGTCTAACTTTCTTATCGTCTCTCCCAGTGTTGTCTTCACACCATTGTATACACACCTTTGGGTCAAGTGTGTGGGCACAGACAGACTTGAGGACTCTAATCAGATTAGAAAAAAAAACAAAGACACAAGCAGCACCTTGACGATATTCTTCCTTAATGAAAATAATCTAAAAAACTCTTTATGTTGAAAATGATGCAAAGTTTAAAAGTAGAGCAACATTTCCAATTATTTTTGTCCATCAATCCATTGTTCTACTTATCAAGGCTCGGGTTGGGGTGTAAGCAAGTAAGGTATTCCAGACGTCCGTCTGCCCAGCTACGCTTTACACCTCCTCCTGGAGATCCTGAGGTGATCCTAGGCCAGATGGGATATATAGTACCTCCTGCAGGTCTGAGTCTACACTGGGATCACCTTCAGATTGGACGTGCTCGGTAATCCTCCAACTGAAAGCGCACAGGAAGAATCCAGGGCCAGATACCTGAACTATACCTAAACCGCCCCCTCTCTTCCTGGAACTCCCTTCAGGCGTCTGAACATCCTTTCTCCAAGGCTGAGCCCAGCATCCTGACAGAGATATTTGTGATCTCGCTCTTTCGGTCCTACCCAGAGCCTGGTGATCACTGGTGACGGGTGACACATAGATTGACTGAAAATTAAGCCCTGCCTTTGGGCTCAGCTCCTTCTTCACGACAACGATCAGGTACAAAAAAACTCATTATTGCTGAGACCGACCCACCTATCCATCTCGCGCTCCTTCTTATCATAAGATGCATATTCTTTTTTTTGTCACACCTACGGAATTTATTACAAAACATTGAAATGCTATCTTTTCACAGTTTGAAATCCAACTTCTGAAGATCTTTGATTTTATATAAGATGTAATAGTGTACAAGAAAACAAAATGCAAAGTGCATTTTCCAAGCGATATTTAGGTGAAGCTCGGAGCAGCCCGTCACGGTTGATGGCACACAAATCTTTTTCGTTTCTCCTGTGTCTCCCTCCGTTCTAACCTTAACTTTTCCCCTCAAGCTCTTCTTTCTTTTATCCTTCAGCAAACCTTGCTGTCTCCCTTGCGCCTTATTTTCTCCACACTCTAACCTAAATTCACCCCTGCTTTACATTCTTCCTCTTGCAGCCAGATCATACCATCTCGTCTTGGGGTTCTCCCTGCTGCCTGACTGATGATGCTTTTCGACTGATGTAAGATCGCTGCAGGGGTGAAACACCTCGTCTTTGGGGCACCTAGGAAGACAAACAAACTCGGCTATTGTAAACATTTTTCCCAGGGTTGCCAGTTCTTGTATATCCAGGTTGTCCGGCTGTGATGTTTTAATTAGGAAAACATCCCGGCTTTCTGCCCTCGATGTCCATGTCGGCCTCTCTGAAAACTCTGAGTCATGAGCCTGGAATGTTTAAAAGCCTTCTTACTTTCTCCCACAAGAATCTAAAATGTTTTCTTCTCTCCTCCCACCTCCAACTTTCTTAAAATCGTTAGCGCTCTCATCCAAAGCATCCAAGCTCTTTGAAATTCTGAAGCCTACGTTGGCACAGCCTTTTCCTCAAGCAACAATGGCCACCTACGAGAACGTTTCCATCAATCTCTTACAGTCGTGCATCACCGATGTGGGGGAGCAGTTGTCTGTGTACATTTTAAAGATGGGGGAAAGCAGAAATTCTTCCCACAGCATTTCTACTTTACTGAATCTCATTATGGGAAGAGTGACATGAAAAACACGAACTCACGATGAGTGAAGTGGCACAGGATGTGTTTTATTTTGTGAAAAAACGTATTTGGCTATAATCAATCAATCAAACCTTATTTGTCAAGTGCCTTTCTTACAGGTTAGTGCAGTTCACAAAAGTGTTTCACAATTGACTGATGAGCCATGCAAGAAAAGATACAACAAATAAAAATGCTGATATTGAGATACCATATAATACATTTTATTAGCAAGAGCAATAATAAAAATTGTACTTTAAAAAAGTAGAACCAACAAGAAAAACAAGTCAATCAAATTGGATATCAAACACAGTGACAGACAAATAATATTGAATAATATGGCAAACATACATAAATAAAATAATGTCTATAAACAATACTTCATAATCAAAAGCCAGACTACCTCTAACTATGACTGTCACAGACATAGAAGAGAAATGTATTTGAACATCTGCTTTAGCAATGCTGTTCTCGATATTGTAAAGTTTAAATCCGAACCAGAATTCTTTTGCACACAAATACGATTTTGTATCAATGTGGAAATGGTTCTTCGGCCGTAGATCTAACACTGAGCTTTAGTTGATTATGCTTGTAAACTGATACCCTGCAGAAAACTGCATCTTGCAAAAACAAGCCTATTGAGAGCTGCGCAAGCAACTACAGCGTCAAACTTGCTGATGCCATATTTTTGCATCTCAGAAAGGCAATAGATTCAAAGGGAAATCTGGGGGGAAAACACTGCACATGGCCTCTAATGCCTTGAGGGCTCTCGCTAGTCGAGGGCTGTTGGTCCCAAATTGAAGCAACTGATTCATTAATTTGGGCCGGAAGGTAATTTGGATCCATTACTGTAAACTGGATTTATTAGAGTCGAGCTGTACGTCCTATAAAAGGAATAAGTGTCTTGTTAAATCAGTCAGCGCTGATGCTTTAAAGTGTAAGGACGGCGGCCATTATCGGGCTGAAAGTTTCACAGTAATGACTGCAGTTCCACGGCCAGGAAATAAGAATATAAGAATAAACACATGAAAAATAAATCAAAAGGTAAATACATAAATACATTTTTGCTCAGAAAGGTAATTTTATTGTGTTGAATTTTGGTCACAAAGACGTTTTAAATTAGTGTCTTTCTGCCGACGGCAAACTCACAAGGCTGCTCTCTCTTGGTCTCACGGTCATAGCAACATACTGCAACACAAAATCTGTCACAATACAGGTTTCAAATGATTTGGATGAGACTGCACAGGTGTGAACTTGATACATCAAGTATAAATAACACCAGTAGTGTTCAGACCACGTCAGCAACATTTTACATCACCTCAAAGAGATACAAAAATAGTAGTGCAGAAGAACAAAAAGATGCAAAGAGTTGGATTGTGTGTATTGGGTTATGAAGCATAATTTCAGAGGGAAAAGAGTCTTTCTGAGGCTCAAATCTCAAATTTAAAGGTGTAGGTTTACAGCATGTTGTCCCTGTCTGCTGAGTCCATGAAGCTGCTTTTAATGCTTGCGGGACACATC
This sequence comes from Platichthys flesus, assembly GCF_949316205.1. Taxonomy (NCBI): domain Eukaryota; kingdom Metazoa; phylum Chordata; class Actinopteri; order Pleuronectiformes; family Pleuronectidae; genus Platichthys; species Platichthys flesus. The sequence goes on along the minus strand of NC_084959.1, from coordinate 11,008,489 downwards.
TCAGGATTTGGGGCACTAGCCTGACATAGCAGGTGAGAGATTGTCCTGCCCTGAATCCCAGCCTCCATTTCATTCATGTGTTCTTTCCAAAGACATGAAATCCTCTTGAACTTTTTCTGTTCTGTGTCCCGCTGCACTCTAACCACTTTGTGTTCCTCCAGAGGATCAATAAAGCATCACCTTGTTTGCACATTGTATTGCAGGCTAGTGGAATATTCTTGATCTGATATAATAGGGGAATAGAGAATTGGGGAAGCCAATGGAAGAAACCATTTCAGTACGGCAGAAAAGAGACATGGATTTGAACTAGGAGCAGTATAAAGTGCACTCAAGTCTCTGGTGGGGTTAGGTGGAGGACACAAGTTTCGACATCTTGCCTGGAGAGACAGAAGGGAGAGGAGAATAATCAGTGAGGTTAGAAAAGTTTGTGGGAGAGTGGAGGAGGATTCTGGTTGAGAATAATTGCTTGGGATGTCATCAACCTTCTCTACAATCTATATATGGACCTAACAGTGTTAGGGTGCTGGAATATGATCGCCACTGTTGATTGGAGGAGAGGAGAGGACAGGAGAGGAGGTCCATGTTATCTGATTTGAAACAAACATCATATTCTATCTAACTTAATTATCCCATTTGTGAGTAAACAATCAAATTTGCCCTTACCTGATAACGAGCACAATGCCTATAATTTCAGAATCAGAAACTCACACCCATTTTTTAGGAAATCAGATAGAAACACATGTCTCTCAAATACACAAAATTTAGAAGATCCATCCTGATGCAAGCTTTTCATTATCCGCATGCACAATTGTTTGGTGATGCAAATTCATTGTGGAAAAATGACAGTGAGACATAAATAATTGATGTAATGAGTGACAATGAGCTACAGCCACAAATGCTGCGCAATAAATGTCAATAGTTGGTGTCAGGACTATGTCTTCATCATGTCAAATAATAGTGGAGGGACATTCCTCCTTCTCATTACTGTGCACAAATGTTACACCCTTTTCTTGAAGGCCCCTAGAGACCCTCTGGCGCCGAGAGACACACAAGAATGAATTCTACTCAAGTGTGAAAATAGAAAATATGTAAACATTATGTGAGATTGTAACACACATACCTGCCTCATGACCATCAACATCTGGCAAAGTGTTTGGCGCCATCACTGAGCCGTGAGCTTGTTGTAAATAAGCTTGAGATTCTTTACTTCTAAATTCCGAGCTTCACCAGCTCCCTCTTTTCTATCTCACTTCTCCAACTTCTCTTATAAACTCCTGTCTTTCACTCACGTCTCCTCATATTGCATTTGTACAGTTAGTCCATGAACAGAATGTCATTTATACAATGTGCAATGCTCGGATTGATCATGCTTGATCTCAGGGGGCGTGCAGCAAATGCGCTCTGGGTTTAGTCAGCCTGGAGCTAAAAAGTTGTTGTGTTATCATCCATTTATTTGATCTGACCTGTCACCAGCTCTTGAGGCCCAACAGGAACCTTCCCATCCTCCTTGATTAGCCAAACTACCCTCACCCTGCATGGTGAATACAGAAGCTATTTAAAGTTTCCTCACCTGGCAGCTGTCTTCTCTTTTTCTGTTGGTACCTCGGCACAGGCTAAAGCTGCAGCCTGTACTTCAATTCACGAAAACACAGTGCTGAGAGGTTCATGGACTGTCCTGAGGGGCTCTCCAACAAGGAAAGGTGAGGGGGTAGGTAGCTGACTGCACTGACACTATGGGGCTGATGGCAAGAATAAAACCGCTCGCTTACTCCTGACACACACACACACACACACACACACACACACACACACACACACACCAGGAAAGGGGCTGAAAGGAGGACAAAGCCTGAAGCTCTCAGTGGGGAATCCATCCCTGGAAAGATGGATTTCAGAGCGGAGGCACCTCGCTCTCTCTACCTTTCTCCCCCTTATCTCCTCGTCTTTCTTCATCTCTCTCTCTCGGTACTGCAAGGTGAAAAAATGACCGGCTGCAATCAGGAAAAAATGTCTTCTATATTCTGACACGCACATGCTACATGCCAAACGTAGATATATTGTATTTTTGGTAACCTCTCTATCCAGGGCCCCACTATTCAGTTCATGTCTTTAATCAGGGATGACCGCAAAGCCCGAATCTTTAACAACATCATCCTGTTAAAACGCATGCAGGAAATGTGAGCAATAGAATGCATCTCTCTAACACAACATACGAAAGGTGAAGTAGAACGGTGGTACAAGAGAGAACCAAAAAATACAGACAGGGCAGTGCAAGAGACTGACAACTGACCTGTGAACATGTCACAGACCTGGCACAGGAAAAAACACACATTTCTCACATCTATGTGAGAGAATCCTAATTATAGCCCTTAACAACAATGCTGGCAGCTCTCTAATTGCCAATTAACTCAGGGTCACTGCTGTTATCTCTCAATCGCACCAGCATCCCCGCTTTGCCCCCTGCTCTCCCTCCAGGAGAAGAGGGAGCTTTTCTGCTTCCTTTTTGCTCATTTGCCCTCATGTGTGCAGCTCCAAACCTAGGCTGTGTGTTAGATGTGTTGTATTTCCTTTTGAAACACTTGCAGTAGCACGGGGACATGACAAAAACTAAATGGTTATCATTTTGTGTCACAACTGCCCAATTGTGTGAGCTCCTGCTCACCCTGGCCGGTCTGCAATTCTGCCCGACTGCCACTAAATCACCTTAACCCTCTCCCAAGAACAAATACACACTGCAGCTCATTACGCGCAGACACACACAGACACACACACAAAGTGAGCCACTAAATCACACAGAGCAAATGTGACAGGATAGCTAATCTAACTGTAAACACATTTGCAGTTAATCGTGAAACAGTAAAGGTCCTTAGAAAATACATAACAGTAATGGGAATATAAAAACAAATTCATCTCCGGACAGACAGAGAGCTTGAGGTAAGAGATAGATGTTGAGTTTAATTGGAAATAAGCCAAACTCACATTTACACACAACACACACACACACACACACACACAGCTGCATGTTCAGTTGTCTGCAACTCTGTCCCCTTATCACCACCCCACTTATCTAGTTACTTGGGCAGATATAGATAGAAAGGTGCACCCACACAGTCATATAGATGGTACAAGGATTTTAAAATCAACTTGTCAACTCCAATCCCCATTTTTGTTAATAATTATTCTGAATCTAAAATCTTCCATATTTTGAAATAAGAAATCTACCCTAGAACAAAACACTACAAGGTTATAGCTGGTTTGGTTTTGGATTGCAGGTGATGTGTGTGACTCCTTACATACACTGTATATTCAACAGAAACAGATATGTGCAGCTTTTTGAAATGCTAGAAAACTCTCAGAAATGGACTCCTTTCCCTTTGCCTGTGGAGGAGAATTCACTCCAATCGCAGACACAAGCCAGATGTAAGCTTGTATTAGTGGGTTGTTTTTTTTACCAGTGGAAACGGGCCTATAGAGATATGCGCCCCTCTTTCTCCAAATTCATGTAGCTGTCAATCCACTGTGTCCCCTCCGCACTCTTCTTCTGTGGACCATTTAAAAGACTTTTTGAAAAGCCCAACTTTTCAAAACTTTTTTATTTTTGTCTGTTTATTGCATGTATGATTTACATCAATAAATCATGGATGTATGTGTGGCTCAGTCCTCCATTAATCAGAGGGAAGGTGGTTTGAGCCCTGCCTCCTTCAGTATGCATAAAGTGTCATTGAGCAAGGCAGTGAACCCAAGATTGTCCCTCACAGCTGTGCCGTGTGTACCTGATGTGTGACAGAATGGCTGAATGTGACCTGCAAATATTTTAGCAGAATAAAATTTGAACATTATAATAACCTATTTATTAAATAGTAAAAATCCAAAATTCAAGTTAATGTGGACCAAGATTTGTGCTGAATATTAAACAAATGTTACTTGGTCCAATAACCCAACATTTGTTAGGGTGTAAGCGTGCCAAGCATGCCAAGCTTTATACTTTATGTGAGTGTGTTTGTGTGTGTGTGTGTGTGTGCCCGTGCAGTGTTTCAAACCAATCTTCAAGAGTAAGAGAGAAATAGCTATAAGTCCTGCACTAGTCATCATGCAAGAGTAGAAAAGTTCTTGAGGACCCGGTCTAGGGAACATAAAGGCAACAGTGCCAAAGTATTTCTCTTTTTAAAGAGGCTGCTTAGTATTTCAGAGGTTGTCTTTTAAATGTCTCTCTGAGAAAAGACTGGCTAGAGGAACGGGTGGTGGGAGGGATGAGGAGAGACAGAGCGAGGCAGCTGGAGGACAGGAGAGGACAGGAAGAAGGAGTTGTTATAGGGAGTTATTGTATGAAATGGCATGCAAGGTCTTAGCACTAAGGGGTAATAACTAAATAGCTCTGTCTACAATATTTTTTCTCAACCTGCTTCCTTTTAGAGGCATAAGCACACGGTCTTTGCCTTTAATCAATATCATTTGCCAGAGATGGGAAAGGTTAAAAGGATCAATGGTTCCTGCAGCTGACGTCTCCTTTCCATTACATAGGCTGCATCTACTAATAACCTGACAGGACAAATCAGAGCAAATGCCAAAGCTGTAGTGACAAGGTTTATAAACCCTATATTCACATGCTATCAAAGACATATTTATAGATCACTAATATGGTATCTGCGACCAGGCTCCTTGACCTTCAAATCATGTCCAGAGTGAATAAAAACAAGTCCCATTTTCTATTTAACCGTACACACAAAGATTAGAAAAAAATCAGACGAACGACATCTCCTCACAGGGTCCAAGGACAGTTCCCTGGTCCTCCCTGTGCGATGAGAACTTTCCCTTTAATTAACTAACAGCTCATTTGCTATCTCAGACTAATTTAGTTGTAGCTTCACTAACAACAAGCACACAAAGAAGGTACAGTAACAAGGGCTGCTATCATAGCGAGAGCTCTCTTAATATGGCTAGCATGAATACATGTTAGTCACATTAAATTGGTACAGTATAAAAATACACACACACACTTTCACAGACAAATTTGATCATATCATGTTATTCAGTTTTATTTCAATGGACTTAAATGACACCAACATCTATCTTATGTCTATTCAAACAGATTCTTCCACCAAATGTAAGTGTCGGCTCACTAAAACTCTGGGAACCCTAACCCTACAGGTCCGCCTTTTAAAGTATAATATGTCATTAATCTACATACATGGAGCTGCATTTCAGAGCTGTTTAAAGTCTTTTATCATATTGCTTACTTACTTAGTATGCATTCTTATTTACAAATCTCTAATTGAACAGACCTTGTATCATTTTGTCTTTCTTCCATTTGAGGTAATTTCCCCCTGATGGAAGCTGATGTTAAGCAGACTTAAATAAATCCTTTGCATTTCACAGTCGGAGGAGGAAAACTGTGTTAATACTTCCCTCACTTAAACAGCCAGCATGTCCAATTCACAGGAATGAAGTCAGACATGTTGATGAGAAAACAAATCTTATCACAAAGTCCATTTAGACACTGTTGGAGAATTCATTCATTCCACATGGGGCCTGATTTATTAAAAGGTTTGCATGTGTAAAACGTCTGAAAACCTGATTTCACCCGTAAAAAAAACATGCAAGATGATCTACTAACTGTGTGCCCTGAGGATTGCGTGCAGAATCACGCTCGCTTTCCATTTACTACGTTTGCCTTAATTGATCTGCAATATCAAGCGCTTTCACCCAAGTTCGCAAGATATTGGCAAATACTTTTATTTAGCACACGCAATGTGCTTTGCAATGCCTCAAATAAATCGCGGTGGTTGTGACTACGTCTATATTTAGTATTCCATTTAATCAACCAGATGGCTGCAGATATTTCGGTGAGTAGGAGACGGCATGGAGGAAGACGGAGAGAACTTTTTTTTTCTGCTCGCGTTAGCATGTTTGGATTGACAGAAGCAGAAAGAATCCCTCTATCTTGCCAGGGCGCTGACGGCCATCGTCACACCAGGTACAGAGCTGACCAGCTGCCTGCTGTGCGCTCCCGGGGCTCTACAATGGCCGAGTGTTGTGCCTGAGTGCTCGTGCCACATAAAGTGAACTGCACCTGCTGCTCATTATTGGTCAGAGGCATCTCTTCCTCTGCCCCCCCCCCCCCACACACACAAATACACACCTGTATTATTTGCCGAGGTTATATCATGAGCTATTTTTTTCTTTTGTGCCTCTTCTTTTGTCCTGCCATCTTCTCCCATTTCACGTTTCTTTGAGTTTAATTAATATTTCTTTCCTGTAGCTCAACAACATGCTTGTTGGCCTCTTCCACCAACACCGTCAATTCCACGGCATTCAATTTCGCTTTGAGACTGCGGTCACTCTGCACTCAGTAACGCTTCATGGCGGAAACCAGTAATGCACGCAAAGCAATACCACTGCCTCTACCATTTTTGCACATGTTATCATATGTGCAATTATTTTTAGTAGATAACCCGCAAAACGCCCGCAAACAAATCGTTCAATCTGTTTTACAGCTCAAGCAATTTTGCAGTCTTTATTAGAGATCAGTAGATCAGGCCCAGGATCTTTATCAAACACTGGAGATTGTTAAATTGTAGAAATGTCGAGATGTAGATGTAAATCATTAAAAACAAAAAATTATTAATATTACAGACAACTAATTCTTTCATGGGTTAAGCTTCCTCAGTGTACAGTTTACATTCATGAGTTCATGAGTAAATGGTAAATGGTTTTGAATTTATATAATGCTTTTCTAGTCTTGATGACCACTCAAAGCGCTTTACAGTACAGTTTTACATTCACCCATTCACACACACATTCATACAGTGCATCTATTCGGAGCACTTTCATTTTCTATGGGGGGCCATTCAGGGTTATAATTCTGTCAATTATAACCTACGTTACATTTACAGTATGATTCTGTGGGTGTTTATGAATTATTGTATTTGGTTTGCTGGCCGTGTGTCGTGGTAAATCAACAGAGGTAAAATGCAGTACAGGTCACCTAGTCCAATGGTTTCACCAGCTCTAACGCACTGAAGTCTAAAGGGATAGTTCACGCAAAAATATATATTTGACTGTCAGGGCCTTTTAATGGGTTTTATGTTTTTTTTGCGTTGTGTTTTTCCGTTAAACGAAGTGGTCACCATTTAATTCAATATTGGATTTGGCTGCAACACTGTTTACCCCTGGAACTCCAAAAATGCGTTGTGGACTCAAGCACCTCACCCGTTCATCCATATGCATAGTGGTGAGTAGATAATGAGAGAATTTTCATTTTTGGGGGTTAAACTTCCCCATTAAGATAAATTCTTGGGAATGTACGGATATGGTTCCTGGACAGAACAAGCTGATTCGGTTTGAATGACCATGTCTTTGTGAGAATGAGTCATGTCGCTGTCAATTTCCAAATAACTGAGGAGCTCTTTGAGAATCATTCTCTCAACTTTAGTCACTCCAATACAATATCCATGAATGTGAGCAGCTCTCAGAAAGTCAGAAATGGAGCTAAAAACACAAGAGTCTAATGTGTAATGTCATATCAAAGAACAACCTTGAGCATCTGCATTGACAATGAGTGAGCCTGGGATTTTCTGACACACACTTTCCACACTTTCTTAACCTCACTGTTGGTCTCACTGGTTCTTTATTGTCTCTGTGGCTGGTTCTTGAACGTTTTAATCAATGACACAAACTATCTATATTATGCCAATGTTAAGATTATGTTTGCCAATCTTTGCAAGTTTACATTGTTAAATCCAACATTGCACACGTTAAATATATTTTAGTCTCCTCTTTTCTGCTGAAAGATCCCTTTTTCTTTGAATCTTGCACATATCTTTTCCTGGCTCCACTCAATTGTATGTTTATCTTGGTGTGTGCATGTTTTTTGTAAATTCACTTCATATAAGTTGTATATAACTCATTGGGAAACTAGAGGGTATTGCTATAGATGTTGGAGAGATTTAGTTTGAATATGTATGACCTTCCACTCGAAAACAAGACGATTCCTCCTCAGGGCTTTAACCTGTAAATTGTGTAAAACTGCAAAAATCAAAATTCATAATGCAAAGAGGGGAAATGTAAAAGTGGTTATTTTCTGGCTGATTTTGTCTGTGTTGGTCAGAGTTGTTTCTTGAGATGAAGGAGGAGCTGCATCTCCATGGGGAAGGTGGAATTCAAACACGTGAGGCAGATGGTTCGCAGTGGAAGGACCTTTAATGGGAGCGTTGGTTTGAAACAGTCTCTCAAGCAGCGAGAATAGAGAGAGAGCAACACACACACCAAGTAGTTACTCCATGCCATGGAATGCGGTAAAAATATAACTGGTCACATTTAAGGGCAAACATCACAAAGGAGGGATTACATTCTCCCAGCACAGCTACATGTTATCAGTGACCTTGACCTCTACACTTCAATCATCCTGCATGATGCAAAGGCATGTCATGTGATGGATGTGAACCTCAAAATGAATAGTTCAAGCAAAAATCGCTCAGCAACAGACGGGTAAAAACACAACTTTGAACACACATCGTCACACACTTTCTCCTCTCTTAATTCAGTCATTTCCACTGATCCAAAGCGATTGATTGAGCTCGCCGACCTTTAGGGATCACTGTGCTGCCGGACGTGCTTCTCGGTAACGCCTCCAGTAACACTACTAACAGACTGAATCAATTAGATGGACCAGATACTTGTTTCCTCCTGCCTGGATCCGGAGGGGCCCAGCGGGGGTTCCATCTCTTCATCTAGGTGACACGCGGACACACACATACATGCACAGTGGCCCACGCAAGCACTGACGTACACTGCAGTCAGTGTGTGTCAGTTTGTACAGTGTTTGTATAACAGGAGAACCAGAGGGAGTTAAATCCCATGTTTAAGTCCCACGGTTTTTCATTCGATCACTGTGTAGCGGCCCTGACACCAAAGCTAATCCCTGGAAATTGTTTATCAACTGTGTTCTAATGAGCTACAAACCAGCGGAGGCAAGACGAACGCCAAATATCCCAAACCGTGCCTGGTGTACATGCAGATGTGATGGTCATTCATTTAGAAATGCAAATGCTGGAACAAACATGGCCTCTGAAATGGGCAGACCGCAACATAGGCCGCGGATAATGGAGATGTGTTCGAAGCCCTGTCGATATTTTGTTCATGGATTTAATTTGTTATTCCTGTTCTGATTTATTAATTGCTGCATTCGGTGCGCGTGAAGCCTTTGTTATTGTTGTGGTCCTTTGGCTGTTTGGCTGCACCAATTATGGTTGATCCTCCCGGGAGTAGACTGGACTCTTCAGATGTCTGTTTATAATCTATTGATTCTTTTCATGTCTGCTTGGTGTGTGTCTGTGTGTGTGTGTGTGTGTGTGTGTGTGTGTGTGTGTGTGTGTGTGTGTGTGTGTGTGTGTGTGTGCGTGTGTGTGTGCATGTAGTAGGGCGACTTTGTCAAAGACAGAAGGGGGTGGTGGTTATGTCTATGTGTTGGAAATGAGTCGATCTCATTTACACTGGTCTCCTCACCCTGCAGGCTGGGGAGGGCCCCTTGCTCGTGCATTTGTTGCTTCTCGGTTTCCTTCCTCTTTCCTCCTCTCCCTGTTTTTCTCACATATGCTCGTAGAATCCTGTCCTTATTGTTCTCCGTCTGATTTGTCTCTTTCTCTCCCTGTATTTTCCTTTGCTCCCTACCCTTGCTTTGTAACGTGTTTTTCTGAGTCTGTCGATCTTCTGCCATCTACCCATTCACTTTCTATTTCTGTCTTTGGCTGCTTTCTATTATTCTGTCTATTTCTATTCCACAATCATTCACTCAGAATCGGTTTCAATCTGTTATTCCCTCACTCTTTCAGCTCCATCTCTATCCTTTCTTGTTTCTCTCACTGTCTATCAGGGAGTGTTAATTCAAAATCGCATGCCAAAATAGCTGGGTGTCAAAGGTAAATGATCAGTTCAAGACCTTGTGAAATAGGGTAACTGTTGGGTGTCAATGCGACCTAATATTCCCGTGTCTAATAAGAGGCAGTTTGACTCTTTCGAGCCACAGCAGTGCTAATCCAGTGGATATCAAATTACTGGAAAAGTGAATTAGCATCAAAGCTCATAAGCAAACATCATCGTATAGGTTTTGTTGATTTATAGCAATGAAGGTCGGTCATAAAATAAGGAAAGATGCAGATTTGACAGCAGTTTTGTGAGTCTGATGGATCTAAATACATTTTAAATGTCATAAGTCTAGGTTGTATATTCAATACTGAATATTAACATTTATTATGTGGCATCCTGCCTAATGAGTGGAGATGTGAGGATAATAAAGCAACATTGTTCATCACCTTGTATTTGACAGCAGACACTGTTTCCATCTTAACACACAGTAATATTTTACATATGCTGTCCTAAACATGTTATATTCCCTATTGTCCAAAAAATACAGTGTTTTTTACTGGTGCAAAAAAGTGATATAGCGTGATAATATAGTTAAAAAAAAAAAAACGTAGCATATATAATATTTTAAGTACCTTCGGCCCTTTTGAATTGTGACGAGGGTTGTTGTTTATAAGTTAAAGGGAGTGCAGGTCAGTAGAAGAAGAGACACTGGGGTCTCCCACACACAGCCAGAGACAAACGTGTTGCTTTTCAGCATTTTATTAACACACACAAACTCACAAAACTCTCAACTGGATCTTGCCAGCTATTCCAGCTGCCCTTTCGGGTTTGCAGCTCGGTTCTGTCTGTGTCTCTCATCCTGTGTGTCCATCTCACCGAAAGCTTGGCGGCTGCCCTTTGTACCGGGGGATCAATCAGCTAACTAGCCATGCTGATTAATCCTCTGGTACAGGTGGAGGTTCTCTCCGAGCCACCTCTGTGCCCACAACATGAAAATAAGGACATTCAGGGGAGAGAAAGAGAAATATAGGAACATATGAAGAAAAGCAGGAGGAGAGGGAAAGAAATGGCAATAATTTATAACAGCATATTTAGTTAATATTTCTTTAACTCCATAATTTACCTCCTATTGTCTTGTGTGTTATCTTCTCACTTAAATGTTTAGTGTGTAAGATTAAGGAGAAAGGGATCTATTGGCAGAAATGTTATATAAAATAATCCTAGTGATGTTGTCAGTTTGGGTCCTCTCTACGGAGGCCGCCATGTTTTTTACAGTGGCCCAGACTGGACAAACTAAACACTGTTTGAGTTTTCATGACAACTGAATGTTTCCACAAGTTCTCTCTCATGTTTGGAAGAGGTGGGTGAGGTGAGGCCCCATGCTTGTGCTTTCATCAAGCATATCCCTGCCGGATGCTCTTTCTAGTTTTGCCTCAACCCTGAGTCTTATCTTATTTAGACATTAGGCACCATTCCAAATCTTTATAGTGTTCAATCAATGTAATTGATAGAGTACAAATGGACTCTAATCAAGAAGATGTTGCAAAAATGGAAGTACCCTAGCTAAATTTATGGTGTCGTAGCAAAGGATCAGAAGACTTATGACAATGTTATTTTTTCCAATTGCCTTTTTGAATAGATTTGCAGAGATTAATAAAATTGTGTTTACAGACATTGTTTGGGATTGAGTGAAGATTGATGAAGGAAAAATACATTCAATTATTTTGAAACAACATAACAAGCTGTGAAAAAAGTGAAGGGGTCTGAATACTTTCTGAATTCACTTGCACAAACAAACATGGGCAGATGCTCTATTGATAATCCCTCTCTTTGTGTCTCTATCTCAGCCTCTCTCTCTCTCTCTCTCTCCCTTCCGCGTCTCCATCACTGTGGGCATTTCCAATGAAAGTGGATCTATTTTGCTGCAACAGTGGATGATATGACTTGAAGCCATAAACTCCTAGAGTGGAAAATCAAGCGCTGTCTGGTCTCTTTACCATAATCATGATCCCATCACCTCACACTCATTACACAATTTACAGCAGCCGTTTCGATCAATCACCACCCATTGTTGCATCACTCTAGCAACCTTGAGGCTTTCTCAGCCCTGGGACCTGCTAAATAACTGCCTCACAGCGAGAGAGAGAATAGAAGCACAACGATTCCGTCAAACATTTCCCCTTTCTGTCGCTGTGTGGCCTGGTTTACTCTTTGAATACAGGTGATCTGAGCCGAGATTATTGGTATCTGTATGTTCGGTTGTAACTGTTGATGTGCAGAAGCATAGATTGAATAGACGGCTGGATATCGTGTCACCGCGATCTCCCACTATCCAGAAATACAGCCAAAATATCCCAGAATCGTGAGTCAGTCTCGGCTGTCAATCATGTCAGTTCACCCCTTTTTTAACCAATTAAAACCAAACATACCTAAGAAAATGAACACTTACTTGAGGGTGATAAGAACTACATAAAAGCAGAGAAACAACTCAAAAATGAATTTGACGTTTACTTTTTTGGTACATCCATGTCCCATCCTGTTACATGGGGGAAGGAGACATTATGACCTTACTGCAGTCAGCCACCAGGTGGCAATCGAGACTTCTTGGCTTCACTTTTGGTGAGCAGTCATTTCCTCCATCTTTATATACTGTCTATGTTTGGAATCGGTTGCATCAGTGTGTGTGTGTATGTGTGTGTGTGTGTGTGGGGGGGGGGGGGGTCTTGGGTAATACCTGGAGAAACACATATTGAATTAGTTTCTTGTAGCTGATACCTTCTTGGCACCATTCCTTTAGTTTTGACTTCAACCTTGAGTTTCTAATGCACAAAGTCTCAAAGGTGTTGCTGTGACTTAATACAAATTACATTAGGAGTAGTGTTGCTTCATAAAGTTGTCCGTGCAATGAAGGAATAATAAAGTGATGAGCACCGTGGCATGAGCAGCACATAGTAGAACACACACACACAAATTGGCAAAAGATCTGACAACTGACTGGGGAGAAGCCGGCTGTGATATAAATGAGGAAATTAGTTGTGTAGGTGGGCGGAGACGTTTCAGGGATGTGCAATGGAAAATAGGTGAGCAGGTGGATCTGGAAACAAGAGGAAAGTCTGGGGACATCTGGTGGGGGGGTGGAGTATGACAGGAAGACACAAATCATGACAAGAGTTGGCTTGAAAACAAGAGGGAGTGCTTAAAGAGAGAGGGAGTCGGACACCTTGGGGCACAACATGCTTCCTCACCAGTAACAGTAGAAAGGCTTTGTGTCAGAGTGTTATTGAGGCTTTAATCACTTAAGACTGCTCCCACCATGTGTAACTGCATGAGTGGGAGTGGTTTCCTCTACCTTAAGAAACACAGCAGACACCCTGACCTTACTCATGTTCATTTTGTATTGGCATTAATTTACATTGTGCTTTTCAACATATGTTTTTGAGTTTTGCTGAACCTAAGAAATCAGGGGAACTAGGGTGGTAAGATTTCGATTGAGGGGAGTTTGGTTATAGGGTTAATAGAGATGGGACTTCAAGAAACATCCAACATCACTTTTGAGAAATATATCTCATGAGGCCATAACACTATGTACAGAATACAATAACCTTTAGTCTGTAGAGCCTCATCTACAGAACCCACATTACAATAGATGTTGAGGAAGAGAAGCCTTCATAACTTTATATAACGTCACACTCAACTTGCTGAGCTCATCTCCTCCTGAGTGTTATCGCAAGTTTCTCTGCTGCTTCATCTAATGACAACCAAAACTTTAATCACGAGGTGTAGGAGGTAGGAGAAGAGCAGGAGTATGCAAGAGAAGAGTGGAAAAGTTTTCAAACACACTCTTGCATATAAACAGTATCAAGAGATGGCAGACCTTGAGGGGCAGATGCACCCAGACTTCCCCGTTCAACAAAGTCAGGCACAGGGCTAAATACTTTCTTGAACATGCCAAAGGGGGAAGCACCATGGTGGCACAAATTTGGATCGGGACAAAGTCGGTTACTTCAATGAGTCAATCTCTCCTCGGGGTCCTCTTTTGGTATTCACTTGAAGGCAAAACTTCGAGCAGAGGAAGAAGGAGCATTAGTCCCTCGATAGATAGCGTTACCCTGACACAAGATGTGAAGTCCAAGTAGACAATTGGTGCCCGTAAGCCCAAACCCTAAGAGGCTGATCCCATCTGCGAGTCTGGGCTCTCTGCCTGTTAACCGGCACCCTATTCAGTCAACTGCCATGCCAGTTGGATTGGACAGGAATCCAGCCCCAGTTACCAAAAGGTCTCAGCTGCCAGGAGGAATAAACCTCACCATTCCGAGCTCCAGACAGTGGTGTAGAGGGCTGTCTGTTGTCACCAGAGATGCAGCTATCATGTGTCCTTGTGGTCTCCAAGGACACACTCAACTTTTGACAAACCTGCTTCTCCGGCCCAGTCTGCTTGTTCAGTAGAAGATGGTCACAGACTATAGTTTGAGTGTGTTAAACTTTTCTTAGTAACTCAAACCAAGATTTTACTCCTTTTTCCATTCTTCATTTGCCCAACAGGAGTGCCTTTCGCTCATTGAATCCTATTTTTATTTGCTATGGACAACACTGTCTTTATCGATTCAATGAACAGATGCCACAAACAAAGATTTGCGGGAGGGCCAGGTTCATCTAAATTCCACTTTCCTATCATTAAAAAAGATGTTGTATTAGATGTTGGAAATGTGATTTTCATGTTGCCATATGGTACCATGCTGTAACATATGCCATAGTACTGAGCAAATTATCCTCAACTACAATTATTTTGGTGACCATAAAACTGCGCTACTCACTGCTGAGAAGCACAGTAAGTTTGATTGCAACTAAAAGCTATTTTATTTAACATTTTCTGGTTAACGTTTTCTGAATATCCTGTAAAATATTAGCAAATTTCCCAAGAATATAAATTTAGAATTTTTTATTTTGACTCACTGTGTAATATGGCAGCACTTTACCATAAAAATAATGTTAATATTTGCAAAAGCAATTTCTAGCACCTGGTTAATGGCCTTATGTTATACTATGAATTGGCACATTTGAAAAGTAACAAGCATTTTGGTTTTCTGTAAATCATAACAGCTGACCATATTTTCATCATTGAGACCATGTATTTGCTCTCTACTGTGTTTAGTTTAGCTCATGCCCCATCTGCTTTCATGGTGGAGCTGCGGTTTCATGACCTGTTCTGCAGTCAGCCACCAGGGGGGCAATCAAGATGTTTTGGCTTCACTTCTGGGAGCTGTCGTGTCATCCATCTCTATTTACCGTCAAATGTAAAAAAAAAAAACTCTACTGTATGCTGGACCAGGTATAAACATGAAAAAATTGAAGATTTGACTGTTAGTTGTTTTTTTTGTCATATTGACATAAAGTTGCCATCTTGTCACGGATCGGTTATGAAATTCTCCACTCCCTGAAGACATAGCAGAATTTGTTCATTTTGAGAGAACGAAGGCCTTCGGGAAATGTACAAGCCTCTGCCTGCTGAGCAACGACTTTACTACGTCACTCATTCAGTTATGGACATTAAAAATTATTACGTTGATGCAAACAATAGTTCCACAGTGAAGAAATATGTATTTGCTGGGTTATAAAAACATTAGCGTTAGTTAATAATGTAACTGGGATTTGTTGAATATGTGGCAGTGTTAATTCTTGCACATTGTCACATCTTTACTTCCATCAGCGTCTTCTCCCTCATCCCCCCCCCCCCCCCCATCCCCTCCACTTTTTTTCCCAGGCTTTCCCTCTGATTGTTGTCTTTGATAGTTCCTCCTCTTCTCTGCGATTCGGCCGCTCCCTCCATCCCCGACTCCTCCGTCTTCACACAGCCTGGGCTGAGAACAACTCTGCTGTGGGATAACTTCATTACAAAGCAGCCGAGGGAATCGAGGGAAGGTTGAAAGAGAGGAGGAGGGGGAGGAGGAGGGGAGACGGGAGAGATAAGGAGCAGTGTTGTTATAAGGCCTGTCTACCTTTTATGCCTTCATCTCTCCTCGCGGCTCTTGTCCTGCGCTAATAGAGAGATGGTCAGCATTAACTGAACAGACACTCATACAACAGAAATCTCAGCGCACTGCTTTCAAACAGTCGGGTTCTGCAGTAATGCGGAAGAGACGACGTACAAATGTGATTCTTATTTTTTGGTTGAATCCTTGTCGGTTCAGTGTCGTATTGTGGGTTCATCAGGCTTGAAAGGAATGCTAATGCTGCGGCAGGGACTGTAACAGTATCACTGAGATGATACTTTACGGTACGATAGCCAGAGCTGTTTAATTATATTGTGTATTCACAGGATATGGGTTTGCTTTTTGATGTTTGAACTCCAGTAGTTTAATCACAGTGGCAGCCTCAGATGTTCATAATGCAACCAACAATCAGATGCTTACTTCAAGTGTTTGTTTTTATTCATGAGCTTGTTATAATCTCTCTCTCTCTCTCTCTCTCTCTCTCTCTCTCTCTCTCTCTCTCACAAACACACACACACACACACACGTTTCTCCGTTCCCCCTCTCAATTCAATGTGTTATTAATGAGATATAATAGGAAAGAAGAGGGACGTGCATGTGTGAAACGGAGGCCACAAGGCTATGAAGTATTCCTCCCAGCATCATTTAAGTTTCTGTAATTAAATCCTTACAGGCAGAAACAAGTCTGTGAAGTGCACTGGTGTGTGTGTTTGCGTGTGTGTGTGTGTGTGTGTGTGTGCCTGCATATATCTGTGGCCATGCATGTCGCTCTTTGTCTTGTAGCTGTAGTGTAATATCCTCCTCTGGTTGAAAGACATTTCTCTCCCCACAAAAAGAAGGTTTTGTAAACAAGAGGAACTTGAAGACTCTCTGCCCCAAGGCAGCAAGTCTGCCGTGTCACTCAGCCGGCGCGCACACTCCTCTTCGGGGGTTGAGCGGAGGATCACAGCGTTCGGAGTGACAGAGGCGGAGTGGTAGAAAGTCAGTGTGATCAGTTCTCCGCGCAGAGAGGGTGCATTAAATTCAAATTAATATTCTTGTTAAAGCGTCTTCTCACGGCGCCACATTAAAACGACTTCTCCTGATTTTATCTACATCCAGACAAGTGGCGTAAAACTGTTCATTGTGATTAGACTCCACATGAATTAGAGGCAGGGTGACATAATGAACAGTGCCTCACCACTCTGATAATCGCTGCAGCCGATTCAGAGCGATTCTTCATTTAGAGGATAAAAGCAATTGATTTAGTATCCATGGAAACGATTGCAACAATTGGAGAACTTGTTTTTTTCACCTAATGTGCAGCTAAGTCATGTCTGCCAATTTAGGAGGGAGCATAAATCGAGTGAAAAGTATATAGTCAGATTGTCCAATGGACTTTGTGTTTGTGTTTTACAACCATCAATTTAAGACATTCCTTAAGAATTGGAGACTTCTGGTTAATTCTGGCTTTCTCCCTGGTTGTTGGACTGTTTGTGTGTGTTTTTCCCATGTCTCTGTTCTCTCTCTCCTCCACTGTTGTGTGTTCTGCTGGCTGCGAGTGACCTTCGGTTCCTGCTCCTCCAAGCAATTCTCCCACAGACCTGTTCTTCCTTTTAAAAAATCACCTACCAGCTGGATTTAAGGACCAGACTGATCACCGCCAACACCAAAGAACCTTTTTTTAAACTTGGCTTTCGAACATTTGAGTGTGACAATGCCAGTTATGCAGCAGTATTATGAGTCAGAGAATCCAATGTGCATAGCAATTTATTTCATTAAATTTGAATGTTATATTACAGAGAATCTTTGTACCTAGTTATGCACCTGGTATGTGTACGCCTGCAGTGTCAATGTGGATTATGTGGTTATGACTTGTACCCCTACGTGCACTTTTGTGGGAACCCCTGGGTGTGGCTGTGTCCAAAATCCCCCCTCCATTCACTGATAAACTATACAGGGTCTTCTGTATAGAGCAGGATATAGTGAGCTCATCAGAAAATGAAAAAAAATAGCTTTTGGACACGTCTCAGCACAAAGGTAATACATTTTAATTTTACATGTTTATTTTACAGAATTATAGAAAGCATTGAATAACATCTTAAAATGTAGGATTCAACTTGTTTGCCTCAGTTTGTTCTGTGATGCTCTTCTCTGCTCGTATTTACATTTGTACGATAGGTCCACCAGCTAAACAAGCGTGTGTCCTAAACTCTTGTTTGGTCTCCGTTTGCTTCAGGATCAGCAGCTCAGTCAGTCACACTCCAGCTACTCCGTGGATTCCCCTCGGACAAACACTCTAATCTGCACTCTGGCCCCTTCCCTGGACACACTTTCCCCCACATTAGCTCCACACTTAGGTGTGATCTGTTGTCAGCGTATCATGTGTTGCACATTTTCTGATTAAGGCCGAGGCCCGTAACAGTGTCACTTTTCGTAACAGTGTCACTTTTGGTATTTATGGTGAAACTTTTTGTGCTCAAACCATCTTCTGTCCAAGAATCACAGGCTCATCTCTTAAAAATGCACCAACTGCATAAAAACACAAAACTATGTAGACTGATTCCCAAAAGGCACTCAAGATCCTTTAGTTGCATTTGCGGTTGTATAAAGGTGCTCAACCATTCAATGTCTTATGATGCTTGTCTTTGTAAGATGGTCACAAGAAAACATTCAAATTAGTTAAATTTTTGATTTTAATTATGTTTTTGGCTTCCACAGATTATAAAAAATCTGTGGAAGCCAAAAACATAATCAAGATAAAATACGTATTCACAGTCCCGCTGTGATTTTGTCTTGTGATAAATCCAGCTCAGCCAGGCGTTGGCATGTTCAGCTCAGCTCGAGCCGCTGGTCAACGAGAAAGGTAAAGCCAATTCGGCTTGTTTGGAGACACTTTGGTTTCAGGGACTCTGACGAGGAACAACAACAACAAATGCTGCGCAAGATTTATTACGGTCGTGAATGCACCACGAGGCGGTGCAACCAAATAGTTTAATCATCAGAAATGCGATCACAAAGTGGTGTGAGCCAACAACGAGGGAACACAAAACAGGGAAAAGGAAAAGCCCCCTGTACTTCTTCACAAGTCATCAACAGTGTATAACACAACCAACAATTTAAACACTCAGTGACATAAAGAAATAACTGATACTATTACCCAGCAGAAGACATACCCAATCAGCATGGTATGCCACTAGGCATTCTTGGGAGAGGAAAACATTATTGGACAGCATTACACAAAACCATCTCATCACTGAGATGGTTGCACTGCCTGCCCTGTGTAATAACTGCCTCTTTACTATATATTATATACAATCTATTATCTATTTGATTTATATTTGTTTCACATTTGTTTCTTCAGTTTGATCACATTTTAAGTTCAAGAGAATAAACTGTTAGATGAAGGATTTTTATAAGCTCGAAAAATTCTTCATATTTCCAAAAGTCATTGAGTAAGAGAGTTGAATATTAATAATTTCAATATATTTTGAAACATCATCATGATTTTCCATAATAGTTTTTGCCTTAATCAAAATGTTAAAAAGTTGCATAGGAGAACACTTCAGAGGGTGGATGCTTCGAGTGGTTTATGTTAAGACGCAGCTCCAGGGGGTAAGGGAAGTCACATAAGTCCAAATGTTGTGGCTTAAAATAATCTAAATTATATTTTGTGATAAAAAAAAAATGTTGGCAGTTTCGCTGTCTTGTTTGTCGTATCAGGTGAGTTACAACACTTCCGTGGCTTCAGATTTGAGACGTTGACCTCCATGATGCTGTTTCATTGTAGACATGTAGGTAACACAGGTACAGTGGAGTCTTTCCCTGCAATCTGCGAGACACAAGGAGAGAATAGCGGTTAAACACCGAAGACATGAATATAGAGTACAAACATTTCATTAAAGCTTGTGGACTTCTTCAGATGCCTCTCTTCCTTGTTGTGTTGTTTCAATCTCCCAGCTGTCACTTCTGAGCTGCACACGCGTCACCAAATGGCTCATGGCTAAAACCAGAATAGCCTGTGTCTCCCTCAGACTTTTCATCAGGTGCAAAAATTCACCCGAGCAAGCAAAGGCTGTATGAAATGACTTTAACAACTGCAATGCTCACAGCAGATTTATTTTCCTGCCTCTCCCTGCACCTTGCTCCAAGCTCCCTGGGAGTTACTGAGCTGAGGGCTGCGAAGGAGAAGCAGGATAAGAGCGCTGGTAATCAAATGCAGGTAATAATGGGTAATTGAGGTCTTGTAGCAGGAGGGGGAAAAACGTCCCTCTGCTTTTCTCATTTAGCCCCAAAGGTTCTCTTATTCATGCTCTTAACTCCTTCCAGTTCAAAAGAAGGACGCTTTTGGAGGAAGACCTCAGCCAGGACAGCTATTGTGTTTTCTTTCCTAGGCATTCTCCAGCATCAGTTGTCCTCTGGCTTCCAGACCCGCTTCATTTTGTTTTCTTATCGCTGCTTTCACCTTTATGTTATCACGACTTCACTTAGTCAAGAGTGTTGCAGAAGGGACGCATTATATTGGACTATCAATCCAATCTTCAAACAATTTTTTGTTATTACTTCTATCATCTTAATTATGAGCAAAGTGCGGATTATGCATACAGATGAATAATAGTAGAGTAGTTGAATTTAAGCTCAAACTCCTGCCACCTTCCCAGGCCCATCATACACACACATTTATACCTGTTTCACACAAACATTCTAGGTGCACACTGTTTTTTTTAGTAAAGCGATTGAGTCCCTCCCTTTTGCCAGTAGAGGAAAATTCCCTTCTTTTTATCCCTTTTCCCTTGATGCGTCATGTTCGACACGACCAACGCATCGGAAACCGAGATGCTCTCTCACCTCGCTGTCTTCTTGGCAAATTAACCTGCTCACCCGTGTGCCATGTTTCCATCAGAGCCGGAGCCGATTAAAACCTGTGTCCATTGCAGATTCATTTGACCTGCGTCGAAACCTTGATTGTATCTATTCCTATTGCAGATACAAGTCAGATGTTAATGGGCGATGGTGTTTTTATTCGACCAGTAGAAACGGGACTCTAGACGTTCTAGTCTTCAACCAAAACTTTGGCTTTTGGCAGAAAGCTAGTGGCACGGGGTCTGGTTAGTTTTTTTTTTACAACCACGCTGTTATTGCAGGCTCCTGTATATCACTAATTGTAGAATTTTAGGGAGTTTTCACAAAAACTCCCTAACTCCCTTGTTGCACTGGCTAATGTAATCCGCCATTTTTAGGGGCCTAAGGCAATTGCCTGGTTTGCCTGAAGCCTGTTGCGATGCCCCTGTGCCTAGTCCTTCGGTGGAGGAAACTGGAAAGATACACAAGTACTTAAATGATACCGCTATGTTTGTCTCTGTCTTTGTTTTGATTCAGCTTTTTTTCCACTCTCAGTTTTTTATTGACATGCCAGAACTCTGTAAACTCATCAAGGGTGGAGGAATATGGTTTTGACGAGAATGTGTTGGAAGAAACTGCAATTTAAGACGAAAAGAAGAAAATGTCCTCCTTTACTACCAAAATAAGATGCTTTCCTAGGATTTTTCCCCCCACAAATCGGTGTCAATTTCCAATGTGATCTGTATATATTGTTTTGTATTTTATATTTGCATTTCTGAGGCGATAGAGAAGTGTGTAGAAGTGTGCTTTCTTTGTTTTGCTTTAAAGCCTCTGCCCAGCATGCCTCAGAAGCCCTGGGGTTTAAGTGCTGCTCTCATGTGGTCACACTGAGGCATCTGAAAGGCTCTTGCACTTGAAAACCCGACAGGACCACTAGGTGCTTTCATTGTCTCCACAACTGTTATATGTGTGATACTCTGAGCATATTTGGCTACAGAATAGCCTATTCAAATAATTAAATGAAGTGGGCTTCTTGTTTCACTTCAGCAATCTCTCTCTCTCCCCCCCTTCTCCATGCTGGCACTTTTTATGTGGAAGCAACACTCCAGAGGGACAATTAGGCTGGTGATCCATTGAACAATGCGGACCGCATCAGCTCCCTCCTCCCGTCCCCATTCTTTTATTTATGTTTTTGTTGCTTTTGAATGTCTGGAGAAAGCATATGAGGTAACCGTGGAGATGAGAAGCAACAAGCGCTCCATCCACGTCATCCATATGTGCTCTAATCATGACAGCGTGTGGAACCATATGTGGAATTCATGCCTTGCTTAAGAACACCTTGTTAGCGAGGTGCTTTGTTTCCCCTCGCTCATCCACTTCATACTTCTTTCCTCGTCTTCTGTTTTCTGGACTAATTCTGCCCCCTACTGGGTCTGGCTTTATTGTTTGACTCTTTTTTTTTTTCTTCTTTTGCTTGATTCAAAATTCCCACTTTAAAGCACAATAAGCAGCTGGTAAATACAGCTTTCAATATGCAACCTTGTCTTGAACAAGATTTCATGTCCCCATCCAGGGAAGCGTGGCTGCCGAGTGGGCTGCCCATGTTCATCGTGTCCTTCCTTGTGTCATATTTAGCGAGGACGTGGCAGATAGTAGCCATCTGTTGGGACTTCACATGCGATTTCACAGGCTGCTTTTACTGCCTCAAACTATCCCGGCCTCCTCAGCCTGTCTTTATGAGACGCACCAAGGACGACCAGCGAGCAAAGTGTGTTTGTGAATATAAAGGTGTGTGTGTGTGTGTGTGTCAGGGAAAGAGAGAGAGAGAGAGGCCACCATGCCCTGTAACAAAGGCTGATGTTGTTAAATCACCCAGCTGAATACTCATCAACACTGAATGAATCGTTTGCAGAGGTAGGCAGAGACGTGGCACCATTACTCCGTTCCAGCCACTTGACCAGATTTTTCAAATATTTGTCCTCTAAATAGCCTGGTTGGTCTATTGGTCGTGCTCAGTGAGGTACATATTGAAACTGGCCTGGTTACAGGGTGTAAACCTTTTCACCATTGTCTCATTAAATTGGTTTTAAAAGATACCTTTCATTGTGAGAAATATTTTGTCATGTTTTCTCACACAACAAGGTTTGGAAGGTGCACAGGACCAAAAACTACACATGCAATACACTTTAAATCATCACTGTATTATCATCAACTAATTGAAATGATTAAAAAAATGGTCAGACATTTGCTTTCACACAAACAGCACCTCTAGAAGATTCGGTAGAAGCCCAGTGCAAGTCTGAAAGCAGCGATCAGATATCTCAGGGCAGTTATACCAATTAAAGATCCTTTTATATTATGTTGCAGTGAGCAGCTTTGTTAATCCCCCAAAACGAAAGAATAAATAAAAAAGGCACCAATAACTTAAATAGGGATGACTGTGCTCAGGAGTTATGAAGCTGATTACAGCCTAAAACAATTCCATTAAGAAGTCAACTCAAAGGAATTAACGAGACCTGGCACAAGACGAGCTTCTGAGTTGACACCTTCACTCTGGTGTTAATGCCGTGTTCGCGTCATATTGAATTTTCCATAAATACGAGCCGCCAACTGGGAAAAACGGGCCTGTCAGCGTTCTCGTGCTAATTACAAGCAGGATGTGAGGGAATTTCCGTTGGCTCCGATGTTTCCCACCTGGGGTCGCAAAATTTCAAAAAGCTCGTCAGCTGGCAAACACTGAAACAAAACCCCACTAACGTCAGTAGTCTAAGGTAGTTCAAATTAAAATGATCATTCATAATCACTCTAATACCATCAATTCCACTTTCATAAAGGCAGCAATGTACGTTTTTGGACTTTATGTTGGAGTCCAAATGGGCCACAACAATATCATATAAACAAAAACACAAAAATATCTGATTGCCTCCCAGATTCAATGGGACAGATGTTCTTTGGGTTTTAGCTGTTTAATTTCCATTGAGTTAACTGAAATGCCACTTGCTTATCTGGTCAAACTAGTGCACACAAACTCACAGACATTGCATTCACACACTTTTTACCTGGCTTTCACGGAGCGCTCCTTACCTCAAGTCACACTCACACCTGACACCACAAATCTTTTTAACAGCCCCCTGACAAACCTACCCTCTCACTGAGGTAGATCACTCACATCTGTTTTTCTTTTATAACTTGACAAGGATGCACCGAGCGTTATTTCCCTCCAGCTCTCGGTAAAACAAACACATAACACCGCCACAGTTGCTTACCTTCACCCTTCAGATCACGCAGTATATCAGCGGATCGGCTCTGGACACAGTTGAGCGGAATAGTTTCAATGGCCACTTACCGTGCTGCGTCTTGGCAGCACCTCAACAAGACGGATCCAGAATCAGCTCCCTGGACATGATGGAGACAGTTGTTCTGAAAGTATCCTGTACGTACGGGTTGTTGTTTGGATGAGAATTGAGAGTTATACTTTTATTCTCCCCGGGTTTTTAAACTGTACATCCGTTAAGGATTTGCTTGTAAGGAGGATAACAGAAAAACAAGTTGCCAGGTTTGGACAGCCTAGCTGGAGGGATGCAGTATGGGTCATACTGCATTTAAATTCCTCTGGGGTTTTTTAAACATTACTTTTTCAACATTTGTACAGTTTTCCAAGGGAATAATATAAAAATCTGGCACATTTTTAGGGAACTAATGTCTTTGGGTGTGTGACATTTGTTCTAGCAGAGTTCAAAAGGACTGGAGTACCTCGGTGGAAGTGTGCGATTTTACTGAGTGTCATAATTGTTGCACCAATGTTTTAGCTCTGGTGACTAACAGACACAACCAAACAGTTAGGGAAGAACTGACTGAGGAAGGATCCTGCAGAAAATAAATAGAAATGAATCTATATCTCTTTCAACAGCAACCTTTTTCTTTCCTAATTATAATATGCAGATTATTAATCACATTCATGGGTTTTCCACATGTTTTCTATTTAAGCAACTCCACATAAAATACTTTTACTTCATGCATCATTTAAGCCATGACATGCAGTGAGAAATGGGAACATCAATAAGTAACAAATTGTCCTGCATCCTGGTACACACTCTCTCACATGCTGTGGTCAGAGAGACGTTTTCATATCCTTTATTCAATTTCTGTGTTCTTCCTTTAGAGTTTTATTTGTTTCCTCACCACAGTCCTGTGGTGTTCTAATGTTATGAATTAGCTCACGGAGGAGAGGAGTCATTCTGAAAACGATTCTGACATCAATGGAGAGAGAACAGTTACTTTACTTCAGCGTGAGTCAACTTGTTAATAATGTAGTCACTGGTGAATACAAAATACCAATACAAGGGAAACTAAAACATATCAGTCATTATGGTGACTTGATCAATTGCAGATTCCAGCAAACATTTTAAATCCTGATCATCTTTTTAAATATAGTGTAAATGCCATACAAATGCTTTGATTGCTATAAAGTCAAAGATTTTTTTATGTCATTAAATGTTAAATTATATTGAATTCTGAAGGACAAAAATACAAATCCTGTTGCTAAATGTCTGTATTTGTGTTTGTATATTTAAAAAAAAAATCTCTGTTGTACAACCAAATGTTTTATTCGATGGTATTTGGTAACTTTTGCAGCCAGACTTTTACTGTATCGTTACATTGTGGTCAGCTTTCAACATCCATAAGGCTTCCTAACATCCCTGTGCTATCTTCACTAATTGGTAAACAACTGTATCATTTGAACGCATGTGATTGTCAGTGTTGGCCGGTCATTTATAAGACAGATAATTATGTACACTCTCCTGAGCCTCGTCGGGGGAACTGAAAGTAAACACATTGACTGGCTCCATGTTGGATTCAAACCAGATCCATTTCCCACCCTTGACATCCCCCACCCCATAATTCCCTACGAAAAACACAGCACTTACAATGTTGATTTTACTATTTACAGAGACTATATTAATACATCTACATTGACACATATTTGGGTAGATATACAGTTGAAGCATCAAATTGAAAAACTATTCAATAACGTATTGAAGTCAATGCTTTCTTGTCAACTGTTGTTCGAGGTTTTAAGTTCATGAAAAAACATAATTAATCTGGAATTCCCGACTACTAATATAGATTTAATCTGCACTGAATAAAATAATGACCCTGATAATAAAATTCATCATTATATAAATTGGCTGTACTTGTCATAAACTGTGGTGAATTACAGGAAGATTATTAAGCATTTAAGAAGCGTAATCATCGTAATTAACTCTCAAAGTTATATCAAAAGATACATCGTCGAGATAAACATCAGAAGTTTTCATTTAATAAGATGTTGGCCTCTAATTAACCATGTAATTGCCTGATGTGAACTCCACACATTCATTATTATTCATGAAACAGTACAGTTTGCAAAAGCAAGTCTTGGGGAGGTCATTTCATTGAAAGAGGAAGAAATCAGCATTTAAACAGCATCAGCCTTCTGCATCATTTCAACTCATCACACACTCGACAGGAGGGGAGGGCTACCTGGGCTGCGTGTGTGTGTCTGTGTGTGTGTGTTTTAGAAATGAAAGTATTTATGTTTCCACTTCCACCTTCCATCGCTTACAAAAGCAAAGACGTGTGTCTGTCTCTGCTTTGTATTTGTGTGTCTGATCTGTCTGACTCACTTGGGTGAAAATGATTTTTCTTGGGAAGGGTGTCTGCACTGAAGTCTTAACCCAACAATACCCAAAAGTCTCCCACTCTCTCTTCACATATTCCTTTTGTTGGTCTCTGTAAATATGTGTTGGGTCTGACTGAACTCCCTGACCCTGATGGTGAACTCTCGAGTGCTGGCGGAGAATCGGAGATGACTGTGAAAGAAAAAGAGAAGCAAAAAGCAGCAAATACTGAGCTTACCCTGAATTAACATGTAGAACCACAGTAACGTTGTGTCCATTTGTGTGTCCAACAACTGCAAGTGATGCTACCAAGATGTTGCCATAGATGCGATAGCTACTACAATCATAAAAAGCAGCATAGAGGCTAGCACCTAACCAGCTCCTCTTCAAGAGGCATAGAGCATTTTTCGATCAAACCAAATGACACATAGATGCACTGATGGCAAAGCAAAATGTGCTTTTTCTATTCCACTGTGTGCCAATTAAGGTTGTACAATCTCAGAGCCCAGTGTCTGATAAAGAATCAGTCTCTGGGGCAATGGCCAACACTTGTGGGTTTAGACAGTGGATATCGCTGTACACTATTTACAATCTGAGTCCATGGGAATTATACGTTCCTGCACACAACAGTGATGCTTTTTGAATGTGTTTTAGGTCTGGACGACATTTTGCTTAATCTCTATTGTAATATATCTGGAGATATTGATGCGGATCGATTAAAAAGCTTATGTGTTCTGCTCAATGTGCTTACGGTCCCAGATTGTGACAGATTTATGCATATTCACATACAAAATCTGTTCATAAAGATTGATTGATTATTAATTGTTGCTGCTATCATTGATGCTGTTATTATTAGTAACATTATTTCGTCTAGCCCTAATGGTATTAGTGTTATTATTACCATCACAACCAGTGAGTTGCAAAACATCTCCTGGTTTCCTGGCCTCTCTCTATAATAGTGTGAAGTCTCAACCTCAAGCATTTTGAGATAATGTGTTATGTGATGTTGTGCCACACAAATAATGCTGAACTGAATTGTTTCTGTTGGAAGGGAGAAAATAAAGTTTACAAGAGTGAAACCAGCAAACTATTTAATGACCCAGAATATCTTACAGCTTGTGATACAGACGCCACACTGACTAACTCGGCATTGCAACATTAATGCAAGAAAAAAAAAACAGTTCGGCACAATTACAGAGGCCCCCAAAAGTGTTCCCAGCATTGCTGCAGAAAGTTTGAAGGATTTCAAAGACGTTTTAAAAGTAAAGAAGATTTTCAGATTTTTGTTCGGATGAGAGAAAGAAATGACTCACACAGGCAGTCCGTGTTCTTTTGCTTTGTCATTAGCAAGTTAATGAATGTGTGTGACTTTAGTTTTTTATCGTTGCTTTGCTGCCAATCGTTATTTCGCTCACTCTATCTGACACACACACACACACAGACACACACACACGCACACACAGCTGTCTCTGAATCCCTGGAGACCAATTTGCTCCTGCAGCTGGCATACTGTAGGTGGTACAGGCCATGGGGCATTTACCCATTTACCAAAGTAATGAGGCTTACTACTATTCATGGGTCTCTTACTCCTCTGCTTTAAAATAAGCAGAACACTCCTCCATTTTTTTCCCACACACAGCGAAGTAAAGTTTTTTTTTGTTGACTTTGGCTCAACCTTAGTCAAAGAATTCCTTTAGCACAAAATCAAACTGGACTGAGGTGCAATTTAGCCCTCTTCCCAGGCACAATGAGCCCTGCAGGAACAGTTCATCAAACTGGGCTGTTGTGGAGCAAAAGCAACAACACCGGCACACAGAGCACACAAGCCCATCTGTGTGGAGCAAAGAACCCCCTCAAAGAAGTCGTAGAAGAAATACATCAACTGAGGGGAGCAGCAGCGTGTGCCAGAGAAGGTTCCCTTGTTGCACAGGCCCTGATAATTGAGTAGGGAAACAGACGTATTACCTGAAAGAGCACAGTAATTGTGTGGTTTACCTCCGTGCCAAAACTTCCGCCACATGCTGAAATATCCATCAATTCTGCAGAGCCTAACCCTAAACCATGCCACCTGTGGAACCATTGTCATAAGTGGAGGGGGCGAGATACTGCAGCAACACACAAGACTTTTAATCGAACTTTTCAACTATTACACTTTAGCTATAGCAAGATTACTGATTGATAGAAAAGCTTTAGCACAGAAGAGTATTTCGATATTGATTCATGCCTTGTCTATATTACTGCTGATATTTATTTGAACCTTCTGTTTTTAAAACATCGACATCCACACAAGATGGCAACAAATGCTCAGACAACCATGCCAGGCAATAGGCGGGGATAATGTCCAAAATAAAGCCAACACCTAATACCCATTGGACCTAAGCTCAAGTGATGTTGGGCGAGTCAGATGCCTGTTAATATCAGTAGTGTGGCAGCGGGAAGCTAATTTAGCTGCAAACTTGTAATAAGACCTAGCCGTGCAAACCAAACGTAGAGAAACCGGTATAATATTTTGTGTTGTTTATGGAGCGTGTTCATAACACAAAGCAATAGTTGTCTTGCATGATGTAAGCTGTGATGATTCACAAATGCTCCATTTCACTTGTACACATGGATACAGATGTTTGAAAATACACACAGTGGAAGAAATTGGTAAAAAGCTTAATTTTTAGTGTTTTATAAAGACAGGGTGTCAGAAGTGAAGAACATGCATCATGAGGATATTCGTATATAAAGGTCCCTTAGCTTATATCCTCGAGAAATGTATTGTAAATTCACAATCATTTTTGCCCAGGCTGATTTGAAACAGATAATGAAGAAGGAGCACCTACTTGGCACATACAAACCATGATGAAAAACAAAATGCTAAGGAGGTCATGTAAAATACGTACACATACCCTAATGACAAATGTGACAGAGGACATCACATCCATCAACTCGCGTCTTCCTGATTGGAAACCAAAAGGAATCAACACAAACAATCTTCTATGGCCATTACTCTAAATAGGGGACTGTGTGAAACAGGAACCCGCGGTTAGAGTTGAAACTTGGCCTGAATTCATCATTAGGAAGGTGTGTGTTCAGACAGCTGAGGGAGAACAGGGACG
Organism: Platichthys flesus; assembly: GCF_949316205.1. NCBI lineage: Eukaryota > Metazoa > Chordata > Actinopteri > Pleuronectiformes > Pleuronectidae > Platichthys > Platichthys flesus. Next base: position 10,979,050 of record NC_084959.1, on the reverse strand, counting down.
AGAGGATTCAAGCAGACAAATGAAAGCAACTTGCAGTCCGCTAGTGTCAGCAGGAGTCTGAGGTCTGAATCTGAATTAAAGTCCAACACTCGGCCGTCTGTTTACTCGCTAGGACTCACTCTGCCATGAGAGGAATGGAAGATGAGGGCAGAGTATAACTTTTGTGGATTTGAAAGCATTTCATATATACTTTCCAATATCAATGTGGATACAGTCTAGATATGCTAAAAATGGATTTTGATGAAAGACCTGGCTTTTGAAACACATTGATGCTAGTCTAGTTATAGCTTGTTTCTATATGGATGGTGAAATTCATGAAAGTATGATTGTAGGGGTGTGTTCTTCTCTAGAGCTGCAGTATCAAGCTGCAAGTCATGAAAATATCTGTTGCCTTCAAAATATTTAAACACACATCAATCAAATAATGCTGTATCCTACACAGGAAGTATATGAAGATGGCTGACATGTTTCCACTTCCTTCCACTATCCATAAATGAAGCCAAATTATCCTTGAATCCGACCCTGCCATCTTGAGCAATTTGAGCCGAGAGTCTTTGCACTGGCGATCAGACCAATCCAGAGTCAGTCTCAGTTAACTGTCATGACATTAAACTGAGTTTTTATAGCATCAAATACCTAATTAAAATTAAACATACCTGGAAATTTGCAATTGAGCAAACAACAGTACTTTGAAAACTACCTAAGAAAACTGTGTGTAACGTGTGCTTTGTCTTTATAGTTTGGTACATGTACCAACCACTCACATGAAGGAGACTAGCTTTATGACCATTACTGCTTCAAGGCACCAGTTGGCAATCAGGATGCTTTGGTTTCACTTTGTAAGCCACTGTTCATGTCATCTTTGTTTACGGTCAATGCTATCCTAGCCCTATGCTTCACATAAGCTGTGAGTGATATATAAACAAATATTACATACAACTGCATGCATATTGTAAGTTTTCTCCAAATTTCAGCAACTCTCCAGACACAGACTAAGCCTCGTCTCATCCAACTCCCAACCATGCAACGCAGGATTGCTCCTGTCCCACGGCAAATCGGATTGGTCCTGTGGGAGTCTGATTAATGTCAGCCTCTGCTGTAGATGATTACGAGTCTGATCAGCGATGATGGCGGGTGTTAAGAAGCGGGGCTCTTGTCTCTGGGAATTTGTGTGGGCTGTGCTTAAATAAAAAAGGAAAACAAAAATATAGAAAGATAAAAGTGAGTAGGAGGTACGAGCTTGATCCGACCAGCGACAACACAGAGCCCCAGCTCTCGTATATCAACCCGTCTCCACACTTGAAACAAAGTATGCTCCTTAGTCACTTGTCCTTAATACCATAACAGATGGTGACATCAGGTCCCGAGCACTGATCCATTTTCATCGGTATTCTTCTTCTCTGCCGTGTGTGCATGTTGCACAAAAGGTTGGGCGTGAAATTTAAGCAGCATACATTTGTCACAACCAAGTAAAGTTCAAGGGAGAGCTGTGGGATTCGTACTTGTTTTTCGTTTTTGCAGAATTAGATTTGTCAGAATTTGTTGGCCTTTTTTTTTCTTCCTCTATTCATGTCATTAAACCCTAAGATTTATCCGAAAGCAAAATTTCTCGGGAGGAATAATTTACAGATACAAAAGATAAAAAGTCTTGCACATTATTGCCATCGAGGAAGTGAGCAGCCTTGCCTTTAATTTGGCTCTTGCCCTCCCCCTGCACTGGGATAAAATATACTGCGACCGTAATAGAAGCACAGAGGAGGAAAAGTGGGCTGAAAGTGAAGTCATGTGTAGCAACTATGATATATATATACATGTATTAATTATAGATGAAGTCATGTTCACTTTTAATGCCATCTCCCCTGATCAGGGGCGACAGTGTGTGGGCTTCAGACAGTATTTTTGTCCACCCTAAGGAACTTACCTGACTGCTGCATGGCATGTTATATTACTCTATTAGAACATAACCACACATCTCTGTTACACTTTTATTATCAGTATCACTAAAAACTTGTGTTATGTGCCGCACAGCGGAGGCCTTGTGTCCAGAGCCTCGTAAGAGGTCCTCGCAGGTTGTGTGTGCATAAATTGTGTTTTTCCGTGAGCCATCAATCAATTTTATGTAATTCTATCACTTTAAGATTATTTTGTGACTCCCTGTATGAAAGGAAATTACTCTCGACGAGGGGGATTTGTATGTGGGTCCGATTTTTTTATGCCATTAGTAGTGCATGGCTTTTAGTGTAAAAGGAAACTAACGTTCTTTCGTGTTTTCAATCGAGACTCACAATACTACACACTGGACATGCCTCCCCTGTTTTAGACTGAGTTTGCATGTGGATTATACATTTTTCACATTCTTTAACTTGACGAGATACGCTCCCTGAATTCTAGTTTCTAGTTTTCAGTAGTGACTGATTGGTTCATCTTTCCATCCATACAACCATAGAGTACCTGATGTAAACATTTTATAGCCATTTTTAATCTCTACTGTCCTGGTCATACACCACTATACACACAATCTTTGTGCACGCAGGCCGCACTGTATACATGAAGCTCCCACTAAAAATGAGTCAGTCCACAACCCACCTCTCTTCCTCCTCATATTCCTCATCCTTCATTTCATAGCAGGGTGAATATCTATCCTGAATAAAGTGATGATGACAGAGAGCGCTGTGTCTTCTCATTATGCATCTGCCTTCAGAAGGAAGAAAGCATGACTGGATATTTTGCACATTATTAGTCCAAAACATTTCCGAGTCACCCTTTGATAAATAGGATGATTCTTCCCAGTCCTCGAACGCCCCCTTCTCTTCACCCCCCCCCCTCATCCATCTCTTCTCCGGGTCTCAAGCTGCCTGTTGTCCACCAGCACAAGCACCGCCACCGCCACCGGCACCAGCACCAACACCAGCAGCAGCAGCAGCACCGGCACCAGAACCGGCACCAGCAGCAGCAGCCTCAGCCTCAGCCTCAGCCTGAGCCTCAGCAGCAGCGGCAGATTGTGTTGCCACAAACAGAGAGCGAGCAGGAGAAACCCACCATGACAGGCAGATAACAATGCTGCAACACCACACTAATTGGCCGGGGGCCTACAGCGAGAGTCTAGTGTTCAGCTGCCTGGTATTTTGGGATGTGAGAGCCGAAGGTGGGTAGGTGGGAAGGCGAGGAGGAGGGGGGGCGGGCAGAGGCAAAGAGTGTCAGTTTTGATTATGGATGAGTTGTGAGTGGATATGTTTTTTTTGAAACGAATCCTCCGCGTATGTGTGTGTGTGCTTATTCATGCGTGTGTTTTTGTGTGCACGTCTGCCACACAAAGCTCTAATCAGAGGAGATGGATGATGTTTACGTTTTTTTTTTGTTTTTTTTATGAGCGATCAAAGAGGATACTTATGAAGTATGCTAACGCAGGCACATTTACCACTGCATGCAGCCCGTCAACAGACACACAGCCGTCTTTGATGCTCTTTCTATAAAACCCTCGTGTTAAAACCAGGCTTTTATGTTTCATCAGGATTTTCAACCGAGGAATTTACAAATGTTTTTGCGTTTCACACCTGCAGTAAAAACAAGCCACTGCTCGCACCCTCCTCCATCCCACCCTAAAACGTTATTATAACAAAAGAACATGTGTTTAGTTTTATACCTGCAGTGCTTCACATAATATAATCCCATACTTTTCAGGTTTCTAAATGTTGTTAGCTGCTCAGAAAATAAACGGCCCCATTAATCATCGGCTAAAGACAAGGCTGACCTTTCTGACTCAAAGCGGTCGACTCTCCAGCTCAAAAATCAAGCTCTGTAAGAAATTGCTGGTTTAATAATATACTGTAGCACAATAATAAACAAGAGCTGGGACTTCTGCTGAGGCCTACATATCGAGAGTACCTCCGTGTTCTGGGACTTGTGTCAATAGGCTGCTCGATCCCTGAAAGATTTCTCCCATTTGTCATTCAGAGTCCTTTTATATATTGTTCAGTTCTCGGGCCTCTCCTTCTACGGTCGTGCTTCCTTTCTCACCAGGACCACTGGGACTCCACCTGACAGCTTGTCAGGATTCAAAGAGTGTTAGTGGACATGGCAGCGGCTACTTAAAGTTGTGCAGCGAGAAGAAAAAGATATAAACATGGCATTCATATTTACTGTCTAGGTATGACAACCTGAGGAGTTGCTGTTCCAAACCACCTTGTTACTTTTAATGGCTTCTCCTTTGGGCACAGTGGTAAAGTGGTTAGCAATGTCCCCTACCAGCAAGAAGGTTCCCGGCTCGAACCCAAACAACTGGAATCCTTGTGGAGTCTGCTAGTTCTCTGTTGGTTGAATGATTTTTTTGTCGCTGGATGTCGGACCTGTGAAACCCCGCCTCTCGCTCAATGTGTGGTGGGACTGGCTCCAGCTCCCCTAGCAACCCTCAAAACAATAAGTCGGATAATGGTAAATACAAGCAGGAAGGATCTATTTTTCTTTTTTTGCTGATCAGTTTTTGCACTGTTATGCCTTTACATTATGAACTATCGTAGACTATTAAGAAGTGAACACAAGTGGCAGATCTAGGACTTCTCTTAATCAGGGGCCATAAGGGGGCCACAATTTACACAGAGGGGATCCTGGATCCCCCAGCAGGTGGAAACAGACTGACATCTTTGAAAAGTTCTAACTTCATATTTCTTTTGTGTGTTATAATAATGTTAAACCCTTAATTTAAAAAAGGCTAGATGCTTTTCAGTATAAAGTTGAAATCTGAGGATAAAAGAGGTCAGAGCCAGAGTGTTTGTAGGCTCCTCACAGGCTTCACATATTCACATTTTCTTATTCATCTTCCAAAAACTAGAAATTTAAAATGTTTTCATTTTTTCTAATCTCACAAAAACACGGAGGCAAACGACAAAGACACACACACACACACACACACACACACACACACACACACACACACATTATTACATTGTATTCAGATTAATTGAAAGATGCCAGAAGGGAAATTGATTTGTGAAAACTGAGTGTAGGAAAAGGTAGTAATAGAATTTTAATAGACTCACAGCATGTACGGAGTCAAGTAAAGGTCATTAAATCTTTGAGCTTGTGGAATGATGTTCACAAATAATGTCACACCCGGCAGTTGTCAAGTTTTTTCATACGTCTTTAAGCTAGCAAATGTGTGACAAAGTATTGCAGGTGTAGATATATTTTGTGCATATGTGAAAAGGGTTTGTGTGCAGTAGCTTTTGGAATGTTGTGCTTACATGTACCTGACATTTGTGCAGGAGCACACAAATCTCCTATTTGTGCATGTAGTAAAGCAAAGTGTTCGACTATAACATAATTCAATACATGTGCATGTATAATAACTATCTGCTGACTAATAGCTCTGGTAAATAAAGCATATCTTTAATCCTGAATGTTAGTGGGAAGATTAAATAATTTACCTCTTTCACCAGAGGATAAAAAACAAATTTGTCCTTCTCCATTTGAACACTGTCAGTTTGTTTGAAATGATGGATGATAAGTTTTTAAAAGATTTATCTGATATTAAGTCTGCAGCGCCAAATGCATTATATTAGAGCGGTGTGGTAGATAACCTTATCAGAGATGAGTAACCTACACAAAGTATTTTTAATTAATCAAATTAATCTTTTCATTAAAGTTGAACAGTAGAAGTTGATGCTGGAAACGATGACATTTCATGACAAAGATAATCAAGTAATAATGATAATAAGTGAATGGCAATTAGTGGGGAGCGTTACCTTAGCTTAATTCAATGGCAGTTAAAGGTACAGCAACTTTTGGTAAAGTCACATATTTGAACCAGATGAATACACCTCGCCACACCAGCTATTTTCAAGCATATAGAAGAAACAATAGTGACCTGGTAAACACGTTGCTATAAAGTCAAATGAACACAAAGATTCTTATTTTCTGGTGATTACAAACTAATGACCAGATAATTATGCATGTTGTATTTCATTATGATTTAAGATCCCTCTAAATCCTACACACTGGCCCTTTAACAGGTCAGCTCATCTTTGTACAGAGTTGAGCTTAACGGAACTTTGAGTAAACAGGTGAACAGCTCTGTGTGCAGCTGTGTGGTGCTGCAGCTTCAGGGTTCTGTCATCCAGCAGCAGGGCTTTACTTGCTACTGCAGGTCATTTTTAGAGTTTCAGTAAAAAAGCTGCAACCAGGCCAAACAGACAGCCCGTTCCAAACAGACAGGTTTAGAACAGGCACTGCACTAGTTTATCAAACTGGGAAAAGTTTCTCTTATCTCTTCACAGTTTCCCTGGAGCACATAGTAGGAGTCAGAGTTCTCGACCATCTGTTACCAAAGTGTACATTCACTGTCAGTTTTTAATTTGAGTTCATTCCATTTATGCTTTTCTATCTCGAATGCTATCAAGTTTTCAAACAAGGTCAAAGTGCTGAAAGGAAAGAGGGGGAAGACCAGAGGAAGGGCTTCTTGAACGAGTAGCATCCGCTCCTCCCTTTAAAAGAGAGCCAGGGTCCTTTGGGAAGTTTGAGTCATTCAATAACCTGTCAGGTTGAAAGCCTTTTCACTTTTTTGGACAGTCCACCTGCTGCTGCTCAACTCAACTCAATCTCTGCTCTTGTTTTCAGCCGAGTGGCTGTGCCGGCTCAAAGAATCATTGTCTCCTCTTGCGCCTCTCAGACTCTTAATAAAACAAGGGTCAGAAGAGCTCAGGTGGAAAAAACACACATATAACAGAGCACAAAGTCACTCCTATAAGACCGAATCTTTACTCTGCCTTTTTCGAGTGATGCCACTTTCCAGTGACTTTTGCTGCGCTGCTGCCTTTGGATCCTGAGAACAGAAGATGTTTTGTCACTTTAAAATTGATTGTCTGAGCTCTGGAAGGACTAACAGACTTTACAGAAAATCCAACCTGTTAAGGTGTACTTCTGAGAAAAACAGATGACTGATGAAACTGATGAAATGTCAGTAAATTATAACATTTAAAGCAAACATCTTTTCACAAGTCTACTGATAGATCTTTTTTCTGCCAGTAAATTTAAAGATAAATTCTGTCTGTAAAGACATGAAGGATAGCACTGTTACTCCACGTGAAGAAGGTTATTGGTTTGAATCCTGGTTTGGTTGTGTGAAGTTTGCATGTTCTCCCTGTGTCTGTGTGGGTTTTTTCGGGGTTCCTCCTAGTGTCTGAAGACATGCAGACTGGGGTTAGGTTATTATAGACTTGACTTTTCCCCTTTTCATGGGTTTGAATGTGTTTGGGAATGGTTGTTTGTCTCCATGTGTCAGTCCTGTGTTATGCTAATGACCTGCCCAGGGTGTACACCGCCTCTCGCCCAATGTCAAATGAGCTTCAATGGATGGATGGATGGATGGATGAATAGCCATATAAGAAATATAATTAAATTGTGCAGAGCCTATTAGTTTAGTCCAGTGGTTCCCAAACTTTTTACAGTCTCGTACCCCTTCAGACATTCAATCTCCAGCTACATACCCCCCCCCCCCCCCCCCCCCCCCCCCCGCACGTATACAGCATATAATACTTGAAACTTTGAAATTGTCAGGGATTTCAGGACTCGGATGGAAGTTTAGATCAAACAGAGTTTATCTGTCAATTGTCAGTTATCAATCAGTTGTTAACCATGATTGTCAGTTCCTAATTGCTGGCGGGAGAATTAACGATTGATTTTTGATTAATCGTTAATATTTTATATTAAAATGCACTATTTATAGGCTCTGTTAAAATGCAGTGAAAATATAAATCTTTATTACAAGGTGAACAACTCTTGTGGCAGTTAAACGGGATCCGCTCACTGGTTACACTTGAAAATATGCGCTACTGTTCTCTTAAGCCCCGATGAGAGTGCAGCTAGCCGCTGTGAGCTAGCTGGATTTGACGGTTCTCGACCTCTCAGTCCGGTGGTTGTCAGAGCCAGCACTGTCTGGGTCCGAAGGGGCTAGCTTTGGAGCTAGACCTCCTACTTGAAGAGAGCAGTGGACTCCTCAGGCGCTCATGGAGACGTATAGCTTCGCAGTGTTGGCAGTGAACGCAACAGAATTAAGTCTATGACAAAATGTCATCTAGGAAATTCTTAAGGATCAATTAATCAATTGTCGATTAATTATGCCCATCCCTCGTTTTTACTAACAGTCACTAACCTACCTGTAACTTTTATTGGCAGTGTAATTATTTTGCTGAATATGGGTATACATGAGTATTTTTGGCCATGCGACTTGGCTATTTAGACTATTTAATATTGCATGATTATTTATAACTCAGTTTGAAAATGTAAATGGGCTTTTTCACTTTGAAAACGCAAATAAAATTTTCTCCCCATGTACCCCCTGAACCACTTCGCGTACCCCTGGGGCTACATGTACCCCAGTTTGGGAACCGAGGGTTTAGTCTAAATCACATGCACACAGATCTTGAATTGAATAGAAAGTACCTCACGCAGCATTACTATTGCTGCTCTTATCCTTTTACAATGCATCTGGCTTTTCAGAGTTGGGAACTTTAAAATAAACATTCGTTTTGAAATGGTTTGGAATGGTTTTCTAACGTGTGCAAGGTTAGCTAGACTAGCACTCAGTAGCATGCGCCTCCCTTTATGAAACCACATTTAAATCCTGGATATTTCTTTGGATCTGCATTAAATGGATTGCACACTCTAATAGATGTCAGTCCCCAGGATACTGTCATGAGAAATCTATGAAGGTGTCTCAAATATTGTAATATTAACGAAACTTCCTGAATCAACCTCTTTATAAAGATCTGAACCAAAAGTGTACGTGTTGTTTGTTGGACCATGTCCCACCCTTTACCTGGTTTAGTGGAAATTCAAGTTTAAGCCTGCAGAGAAACCAACAAACCAATAAACAAACAGAAAAGGGTTCAAACATAACCTCTCTGGCGGAAGTAATGAGAGCGTTAATGATGTGATCTGATAAAAGGAGCAAATGTTGCTGTTTCCCACTCTCTCACCAAGGGGTCATCGAAACAGTGGATCTTTTTGACAGCTTGTTTTGATTTATTTAGTGTAAAAGTATGTTTTCCTCTCCCTCCCTCTCCAGTCATCTGGAGAGCCAAGCAGGTAAAAGCCCCAGAGAGGTTCACCCTCCGGACCAGAAACACCCCTCAGCTCAGGTAATCATCCTCTGTCAATCATCCATCACTCAGAGCCTGTCACTGTACGCTCGTGGTAGCACATCATTTTGATGATTGATGACCACTTGGGTTAAAAAAAAAATGATACTAGTCTTACAATCATTTTCTTCCAAGTACTGCAGATTTCCACATGCTCATTGATGCACACACGCCACATACACACTCATGCATGAATGGAATAAACTACTATAGATGTATCCTTCAATTACACACACTTACACAATCAAGGACCCTCTACATATCCATAACGAAATTCAGAGGCCATATTCAATTATTGAACATCTCTTTCTTTAATTGTTTCTTGCTTTGATTTAATCGATTGCTTGTAATTATAACCTTTTGTATTTAAATATTTGTTGGAATTCTATTTGATGTCAAATCTCTTGTTGTGTAATGCATATAGACGTGTGTTCGATTGTGTGTGTGGTTGAGGGTGTGTGTGTGTGTGTGTGTGTGTGTGTGTGTGTACGATGGGCAGTGGACCAAACCAAACTTTCTAAACTTAAAAAAACGCTTATATAATTGGCACAAGTGATTTCAATTTCATTATGGAAAACTGTATAGTCATAAGGAGTGGGACAATACCAGGATTGGGGGGTCAAGACTTGCCCCTCTCCCGCCCCAATGACAAACCCTCCAGTGATACAGAGTCAGTTTCACCTCCAACTGCCCAACCTTTTAATGTATGCCCTGAATGAATGTTTATTGCTTAACTGTACCATGCACTTCACCTGGATTTATGTTTCTCCACTCGTTATTCAGGTTTTTCCTTTAATTTGTCGCCCCTTCTTTATTAGACAGAAACACACTCACATATCCCTTTAAAAGGTGAGTGTTAAGCCAGGCACGCTCCTTCATCGACCCACGCAAAATGCCTGAGAGCAAATTGACCGTGGTAGCCTGGTGGGACCACAAACTCAATATAAACCAACAGGAGTGATTGATTGATCCCCTGCTACCCTACTCTCCTCCATCTCATCATGCATCCCTGTCCGTGCACTCTCTGTACATTTGTTCAGGCCGAGCATCCTCTGTGCACGTTTATCCAAACTGGATCAAGATCCTGTAGACATTTATTACACTTCACACCTCACATGAGAGTGCATCTCAGAACACATGCTCACACTAAGCCAGTTAAATCATTAATTTTTTTCCTTTTGCGGGGGGTGGGGGGGGGGGTGTTCAAAGCACAATACAAGCCTGTGTTCCACAGTCAAAAATGGATCTCTTCAAAAATGCTCTCCAGAATGGAAGTGTACGACCTCACACCTTTAGCAGGAGTGGTGAAACATTGCTGAAATGATGTGAGAAAACAAAGTGTTGTCAATGACTTTCTCTGTGCTTGTAATTTTACACAGCCAATCCCACAATGCAGGGTTTTTTCTCAATAATCGAACCTACGAAAATCTGATTATTGTGTCAGTGCAGCAGTGCAACAATCGTAATGGATCAGCAGAGTATATATGGGTTTGGACTTTAGGTTTTATTCTATGTGTAGAAAACTTTATTTCAGTCGGTTTATTATTTTGAAAGTATGGTTACTGTCCCTTTGAGAGAGAGCATCCTGGCCCATTTATCTCAGTTATGCTTTAAAGCAGTGGAATCATGGTTTTGATACCATATCCTGTCATGATTAGTTAAACATCGAAGGAGTATATATAAGCTATTATAGAAGAAGATTACTGTGGTTGTTTGATTCATTTTTCATCTGACACAACCTTCACAAATTATGAGATATTTAAGAGATGTAGCTCTTTTTTTTCTGCGATGTGTAGTCCGGCTATTTTCACTGAGTACAGGGATGCCTTTACACTCACACTACATGTCCCTGACCTCCTTGAATATTGATCAGCTGGTCCGGTCCCTGTGATTCCACAATAAGCTTTGCTTTTACAGCCACTTGGATGATGTCGAGTGGCTGTAAATGAGAGGTTTTATTGCCAGGTGTCTGCAGGGCCAATTTTAAACGGCTGACTCATTGTCGACCAGGGAGCCACAGCAACAGAACAATCCCAGCCTTATTTATAGATTATTGATGAGATAGCTAATAAGTGAAGGTGTGGATTATTGAACGTTGAGGACTAATGACTCACGTGCAGTTCTCACCTGGTTATTTATTATTTTGTCATTGGGGAGAAAATGAGATGTACATGTTTGACTGGGACTGAGGTAGGTATCACAGTGATCCTCCATCTGGACCTATTTCTTTCGGGGTACATAAAATGACTAATCATGATGAGCCGAACACAGGAAGAGAGACAGGAGGCAAGGTCAGCTTTAAACACGGTGATTAACAGTTCAAAGAGAACAACTGGGGTTTCTCCGCCGTTCCCTCTTCTCACACCCGGTTCCTCTCATCTTCAAATAAAGCAGGTGGAGGGTGGAGGGTGAGGGACGGCCTCTCCTGGGTCAGTCCACGGGGAGCATCGATGGCAGGGGGATGGAAGGCTGGAGGGCAGCTTTGTTGCCTGCTTGGCCTCTCCCCTTGCTGGGCAGTGATTAAATCAAGGCCCCGGTGTGAGGCCTTCTGCCGGGGCAGCAGTGGGCTCCTGCCCCCGGTGAGCTTGGATGTGTCCCTCAGAGGAGATGTTACAAAGTCAAAGCCTGTTCTTTGTTGTTTTTTTCAAATTCATTGCAAATGCTCACAGTCCGCTCAGTTTTTCCCCTAGCGTGGACCAAATAGAGACGCCCCGTACCTGCCCTGAATCTCAACTTGTTATTGTTAACCTGCTGGATATCAAACATAAGATCAGGCTGGATTTCGATGCTCCTCACAGATATACTTCACATAGCCCTTTGGCCTTCAAGAGCAGAAGGTTCTCTGGAGAGGTGACAGGAATCACAAAAAGTCAACCTCAAGTCAAAGGAGTGGCATGAAAACCCCTCGCTGAATATTCAACTGTTTTCACACACAGACCAGATCTGATTAGAAAATGTAACCTAATTTTTCTACCGCTCATAGAACCTTGCAATTTTTATGAGAAATCTTAGTGTTTAAGACTTTAGGATTAAAACTGAGGACCAGGTGAGAAAAACTGGGTCAGGTGTAAATGAGCCCTCCCACTACAGCCATTACTGAAGTACCTATGAGCAATCCCCAGTTGTTCCGGTGAAGCTGCTCAGTGGCAAACAGCTGAATGCGGTTGCCCTTGGCAACTCCCCGGTGGGAATCTATATCAATGTATGAATGTGACAAAGTATGTTGCTGAAAATAGCAGGCCTGCTCAACCAAAGCTGCTCAACCCCTGTATAAGCAAAGATTCAAAAAGTTAAACACTTAAAAAAAAAGTAACATGTAAACTTTTGGAGGAGTGTAACTGCCTCATACAGAACAGCAGCAGCAAGTGATTGCTGTGCCCCAGGTCCTGTTCCTGTCAGCCTGACAGAAAGAAGGGGGAATGCACTCAGGGAGAGTTATTCTTATATAATTACTCTGAAATCAAGGTGGAGGGGGAGAAAAAGTACTTTTGTCTCCACATATAAACTTTTGGGAGATTCAAACTCCCTCCTGCAGAGGAGAAGTGAGTGATTGCTGTGCCCCGGGTCATGTTCCTGATGGGTTGACAGAAGAGGAGAAGTGCATTCAGGGAGAGTCATCATTTATCCTCATGTAATTACTCTGAAATCAAGGTGCTGAAATATCTGGTACTCAGGCGGGCCGAAGAGAGAAGCCCCCGAAGGACTGTGTGAAGCATACACTGCCGAGGAAATGATGCGACCGAGAGAGGAGGCAAAGTGGAGAAAGAGAGGAGAAATGAAGAGACGAGAGGGGGAGAGAAAAAGTCAATACAAGGTCAAGTAGTTTTAAAAGAGAGGGTCTAATGAGCAGTCAGATAGAATGATTAATCAGCAGTCAGGGATGAAGAATGGAGGGGAGACGTATAAAAAATCGGTGGAAGTCAAACATTTATTCTTAACCGTCAGATTTACTACGCCAGGATGATCTGTGATGTTTAATTTACCATAGATTGTCGGTATATTGAAGTGTAATCATCCAGACTGCAGAGCACTGTTAAGAGCAGGAACACATGCTGCTCAGACTGTCTTTGTTTGTGATTGTGTACAGTGACGTACTTAGTGGTTCAGCTTAAACTAAAAATGTTATTGAAATTCCTTTCGGAATTAGTTCCCCTTTCATCTTCTAAACCTCCGCATTGAAAGCTCTCCTTCGTTTTTCTCTTTTCCTGCAGTAATTCTCCCAAACAAGCGTCTCCTCACCCTCCCGTTTTGCCAAATGAGAAGTTTAGTTAACACATCCAGCACTAATCTCCGCGCCATTATGAACACTGCTGGTATGAAAGAACATTAGAGGAGCGGATGAAAGGCAGGGTGGGCTCTCTCGTCTGTTGTCCGCTGATGAGGGAGTTCTTGAGGATTTTTTTGAAGGAAAATAAATCCCCAAATTCTCTTCTCCTCTCCCACTTGAAGACGGCGGCGTCTCCCAGCACACACGTATTCCAAATTCAATGTGCGTCGCTTTAACACACCCGCCCGCTGACTCTTCTGAGCTCTACACATGCACTCAAGTGTGTGTAACTATGGCAGGAAATGAATATTTAAGCACTGAGCCGCAGGTGTTAGGAGCTGCAGCCATTTCTCCAGTTGTCTTGAGCACATCATTTATTTACCAGTTTCCAGCTTCAAAGTGGGTTTAAACGTCATCATTTTCTCTGCCTGTTCTCTTTAATCAGGCACATCATCGCCTTCAACCCCTTCCTCAACCTTAGCCTCCGCCTGCTTTGCTCTCGAGTGCTGTGTGTCTCTGAAATGGTACTTATGTTCTTCCACTGTGAGCGGCTACAGATCAGGGTGTGCCGCTTTTCTTGAATCCTCCATACGAGTGCAGTGCGTACTTACAAACGCGTCCGGGTGGGAGAAGTTGTCAGAGGAGGTACAGACTTTAAATGTGAGCTAAGGTCCTGATGGAGTTCCCTGCAACTGGACAGGATATATGACACTTCAAGAATAGCTCTGGTTCCAGAAGTACATTTCCCATGCATTTTCTCCATCAACATTTCGTAAAATGCTTATATGCTTAGTTTTCAGCCTGGAACTAGGTCGACGAGCTGCTAGATGAATCTTGACCATAAGAAATTTGATTTTGAGCATACAAATTATTGGGAAATGTAAAAAAAGTAAAGGTACAAGGCTGTATATAAGTATTTCAAGAGTCAACCCATTGCTTATTAAATTTAACTTTTTCTCATCTCTAAAACAGAGCATGTTAGAAAGCGAAATCATGCCTGCTCTGTAAAGGTGATGTTACGATGAACCATCCGATCGTAGCTAACATGATTTCCGCAGCTCCACCAAATACAGACATCACCGTGACACCAAGGGATTATGGGTAGTGTTATACTTCTCGTTGACATCGCGGATAAAACACATTTTTCATATCATACAAACCTGTGGCCTCTAGAGGAGCATAACACGTTGTTTTCACAATCTCGTAGCTTGTTGGAAATCGACCTAGGATGGTTAAAGTATTACAGCTGATAATCAAAGTCTCTATTCAGAAAATGAATGGGTTTTTTTCTCTACCTCCCAAACCAGGCGGCTGAGCTCTTAGTATTTTGTCACTTTTCTCTCTGCACTTTCAGCATTGAAAACAACAGCTTTGCTCGGGAAGGTGGAACGAGGGGAGGCAGCCTGGGGGAGTGGGGGAGCGGAGGGGAGTGGAGGCTGGAAACGGGCAACGTCAAATTAGTTTCTAATGCGTGACGGAGGCAGATGGAGGTCACTGCCGCGTTCACGCGGATGACGCCTGAGACAAACACATACCTGCCTCACCCATAATCAATTCCGATCGCCGCCACATACAATGAGCTCTGCGACACGAGCAGGCAGAGGGCCGAGGACGAATATGCAGATACTCGATGGAGTTCCTGCACATGCACACAAGATACATCATAGCAGAAAGGGTGGCACCATGCATCGACTAACTCTGGATTTAAGAGTCCAAATGTGTTTGTGTTCTTTGTCTTCTTTGTCTGTGATTTTAAGTCCATTGGTGTTCAGATAGTTTGTGTCCCTGGTAACGGAGGCAGTTACTTACTTGATTTGATCTCAGTGATTGATGGTGAGAATGGCCACTAGGAGGAATAAAGTACCACAGCAGTAAAAGGGCCTAAACAGAAATTACCTCGGTGAATCCTGATCCCCCGTTAGAGATAAATATAATTACTTATCCACATCGGCTGGGTTCTGCAGCTTCGTGTGTGCGCTTGTATCACAACATTAATATTCTGTGTTCAAAGGGTGCTATTACCTGAGAGCGCCGGGACCTATGAAGAGCTCCAAATTTAGATAGCCGTCTTTGAACAAAGCTGACACTCTGCATCATGAGACACAATTGCGTTCATTTGAGATTTTTCGTGCAATTTATGTTTTAAATGCCAATTAATGTGGGGTTTTAATATACAAAGCCTTGCATTAAGTGGTCAATAAGAGGTGGAGGGTGTAGATCCGCTTGTCCCTCCATTACTGCGCCTCTTGTTTTATTCTCATTCCGTCTTCATTACCTCCCGACGTGCACGCCGTGTATTTAATAAGACGAGCTATTCAACCCTGATGTTTGTTCCATCAGTGCAAATGAAACCTTGGCTTCTAATTTTTGCTTTAAACAGTCACTCCATCCAGCAGCAGCAGCAATTTAAAATGGCATCACTCCTGTTGCACGAAATTAGAGAAAAACAAGACATACTCCCCCGCTCTCCTTTCACTACAGACCCCCGCAGGTAAACAACTAAACAAATAATGACACACAAAACAGATTGATTTCCTTTTTTACAAATCATCACACCCATCAACAGCTTCCTCCATGTGATGAGAGGAGTGATTTGATGAGCCTTATGAACCTTTGAGTCGCAGTATTGATGTCATCTATATTCATGCTGGCTTGTTTCAGATACATTCACTGGATAGGAAATGTCATTGTATTTCATTAGCATTTATACACAAGTGAACTCTGAGCAGCACCTTGGCCACACATGAGACACAGAGTTTCTCTTACGAGGGGCTGCAGTGCCCCCAAGTGGACTTTTGATTCGTCTCCTCCTCGGTGGAAGCGCCGGAGAACAATCGATCTGCGTTTGTGTGTGTCTCATTTAAAATCCCCTGTGGTGCCGAGACTCTCTCAACTCTCCAGCCTGGTTTCAGCTAATGAGGCTGACCACAACGTTAAACACTATCACAACAGAACAGGTAACTATTGATTCTGAATTTAAGAATTAGGATATGATGGCACTTACAAATTGGACCTGGGAACAACATATTAATTTCCTTGTCATAACACAATACTCACATACACACAATACGCACAGACTGATCGGTAAATATCCAAAGTTCTTACTGCAGATTGTACTGAAGTAAGATGTACTATTCAAAGTAAACCCTGAATTATTAAGATCCAGAAAGCAAAATATTCTGATTCTGATCACTACTTTGTCCTATCGTCATTTTGTCCTATTATATAGGTCAATACACAGTGTATAAAGAAAAGATCACCTCTGTATAATATGCAATATGATATTGAAAGAAATTAATATACTTATAAATATATATATATATATTATATACAAATATATATTGTATTGCTACATTTCCAAAAAGTTGCAAATTAATGACAAAATATATAATTGATAACCTAACTATTTCCATTGCCTCTACTCCTCCTCCTCCTAGTACTACTACTACTACTACTAATAATAATAATAATAATAATAATAATAATTATAATAATAATAATATCAATCCTGGCTGCATGGAAACATGATTTTGAGGTAAAAATGTATTTATGATATATAATTATTTAAATAAGTCAGTATTCCATTCAGAATCAGAAGGTCATTGTAATTTCAGATTTACGATCAATATACATGACACTTAAGTATTAGCCTAAATATGCTGTGATGTGGAAATAACCCCAATATCTTTGTGTTCCAGGATAGCTTTGACTGCATCACAACAGGATTAGAATATGTTTTCTGCTCTGTTTACTCTGCTCCTCAACAATGACAGTGTATTGTTATAGGGGGAAATGGCTCTGGGACTTTTAAACTGGAATGCTGCCAATACTGGGAAGATATTTATCTCCAATTATCGCTTTAATGGCAAAGGGTCATCTCGACATTAATTAATCCTAACATATCACTCTGGCTTCATCAGCGGTGACACCTTAATTTCGGCAGTTATTATCACTACCACAGTGTAGACTACACTGTGTCAAGTAATGGCTCTGTAATGACCCTCACTAACTGCAGCTTACATGTCTGCCATTAATTAAAGGAGCTGAGTGAGCTGGATGTGCAGAATACATATTATCTGTTTCTGTTTGGGGAGACACATGCTCCGGCTCCCATCACATGTTTACCACGCAGACACTGGAGCAAGAGGCTGCAGTTTCAGAGGTGTGCATCTGGGATAATGGGGGCGATTGAAAGTGAGCTAGAATGAAATGAGAGGGTTTTGAGAGGAGAGAGAAAAGAGGTGTGAGAGGGTCTGTGGGTGTGATTCTTCTGAATTGTCTTTCCCTCTATGGGTCTGTACTCAGACACAACCTTTTATGTCAACAAGCCACCGACTCGCATGCACACGTCAGGACTTGACCTTGAGTTTTTACACAATGGGCCAAGCAGGAAAAGTACCATCATAACAGTAATTTTGGCTCCATTGTCTCAACAGTGTGATGGTGGTGAGGACCCTGACTGATTGACACCTGTTCTTCTCCCTCTGTGACACCTCTGAATGTGTCAAAACAGACACCTGCACCTTTTGATTTCAGTAAGGACCTTATTGTCTTACATAGTGCAGTAGTTCAACATAGTACAGTAGTTCAACCACAAAACAGTGTTGCTCAACAACATGGGCCAATGTTTTAGACTTTTTAATAGATATTTATGACAGATTTCAATAGTCATTCGGTTGATACTGTCACTCTCAGTGCAGAGTTGGCAAAGTGCTGAGATGACACTCAGCTCATAATGAAGTCGATCTGATGAAAGCCCTACGACAAGTTAGTCTAAGAGAAAAATAGCTTGACGTGTGTATCGCTTTTTCGTGAAGATCAGTCAAAGCTTACTCAGTGGCTCTGTATAGGTGGCACTGTTGGGTAGTGATGGCGACATGAAGCTTCTTGAAGCGTTGACGCTTTCGATCCAATTGGTTCACTCATAGGCCGAAGCTTCATGGTGCATCATTTGCTCTACTGCGCCATCAAGTGGACAATACAAGTAAAACAGCCAGAGTGATTATAATGACACCATGGCCTTGGTGTGTGAAGCTTTGAATTGAATAAATGAATGAATGATGTTTGTGATGCCAAGACATAAACTATGAAATCATTATTATGGTGTCTGTCTTTTTTATACAATGGGAATGTCAAAAATGGAAAGTGAGAACAGATTGGGCAGAGGGTTGTGATGTGAAGGTGTTTGTGTTACTAGGGACAACATGTAACACGTAAAATAGGGAGAATTTAAGGGTTTTTACAGTACTTTGAAGTATCCTGAAATTATCTCTTCCACAGTGAAAATGTTGGACAGTAAAACTCTTTGATATTCAGTAGTTAGTCAGGGCGGTGTCAGGCGTGTTGGTTTATCCTAAATAAGAGAAGAGCCGGACTGGTCCAATTTAAATATTTATTGAGATGCAATGAAAGTTGAAAAACATAGCTATGGACAATTATCACAGCCTAGGCTAATTAAGTAGGCATAGGTAGTTAATAATGGCCCCCGAACAAAAGGGGTTTGATATAGTTATAACAGTAAATGTAATATGATTGGTTATGAAAGATTGAAGGGGAGTCACCGCAAATCAATTTGGTTCTCCCTTGTTGATGCACAGGCATGTCCACGCCTCTTGGCACTGAAATCCAGTAAGTGACAAGAAGCCGCTCTCTATGTTGCTTCTACTACTCTGATAGTTGCTAAGCAAAATGTTCTCTTCATGAAAGGCCTTGACACAGCTGATGCCATGTGGGCCATTGGAGAAAGGAATGTGATGTTCCTGCTATATTCAAACAATGTCCTGTTGATGTAAACATTAGGATCCTCGAAAAACCAAAACAACGAGACAAAACAATGTCAACAAAGTCACTCTGTCCGACCTCCAGAACTTTATCAGACAGCTGCTTGAAACATATTTGTGAATGACTCTATGGGAATAATGGTTTAATACCAAAAGTTAGACTTCAGAACAATTATAAGATTCATTATTAACAATATGCAGCAAGGGTTATTTATAAATCATTTAAATAAAGGCCTTATATCTGGTTCAAACTGATCATGCTCCCCCCCCCCCCCCCCCTTTAGTTGCAAATAGTTTCAGTCAGACCCAAATACCAGCTAGAATTTGAAATCCTAACAGCGGTCCTGAACACAGGCATATCAGTCTCTCCCTGAACTTATTGAGCAAAGTGTTTTTACAGTACTTTGAAGTATCCTGAAATTATCTCTTCCACATTGAAAATGTTGGACTTAACTTTGAAAAATTGTAGACACTAAAAATGTTGGATTTTACTTTGGAAAATCTCCAAATACATACAGTAAAACTCTTTGATATTCAGTATGTAGGTAGTCAGGGAGGTCCTGAACACAGGCATATCAGTCCCTCCCTGCACTTATTGATCAAAGTGTTTTTACAGTACTTGGAAGTATCTTGAAATTACCTACTTGAAGCTAAAAATTCGTGATTTTAATTTGTAAAATCTCATAATTGATATTGTGAAAATTATATTCATAAAAATGACCCAGGTAAAACAATATATACTTCTCTTGAATTTAATCCAATAAATTATTTTTCAATTATGCAATTTACATAGGCTCCATGTCAACAGTTTATCTTGAAAACCGGACGTAGGCCCACATGTGTTCTACCTCTAACTTCGAGTACTCCGTTGCCGTCCCCTTTCTCGGCGGTTTGAATACGTTTACCATAAGTGTCAGTATATGAGTGCAGTAGAATTCCTGTGTGCGCTGATTGGACCACAGAGATGCGAGTGTCGGCTGGCTTAACCGGAGTAAACAGTCTGATCTCACACTCTTTTCCATTAGGTGGCGGTATGCACCCGAAGCTGTTTGCGATCCGCCAGTAAAGCCAGAGAAGAAGAAGAAAAAACAGCTTCTCAAGGAAAATGGCCGCCGGACAGTGTGTGGATGGTGTCTTTTGGCTCCAACTATAGTTTTTAAGGTGTCCGGCGATCGGAGCATGTGCAGTTCCGTTTAACGAGGGGAGCACGATGTTTAAAAAGGCGAAACGAGCGAATTTCCGTCGGAGGAATGAGTCCGACGAGGACGAGCAGGAGGAGGGCCAGCAGCCCCCGCTTGCGCCCGCATCGTTCGGGCCTGTTGTGGAGGAAATCCCGTTCATGGAGATATCCAGCAGCAGCTTCACCGCAGCCCCCAACAGCGCAGACGGCTACCACAGTAACGGCTTCGTGTCACACCTCAACAGCGTGAGACCTGTCAAGAGGGAGAAGAAAGTCAAAGAAGTCGTAGCTGTGGTGCCGGCCCCCACCAAAGCAAGTTTGCTGAGTTTCCACGATGACGAAGGTAACGTGCTTAAGCAATGCTAGGTCAGCTAGCTAGGTGATCTAAGCTGGAGAAAACGTGTTGTCCTCACCGGGCTTTCTTTCTGCGTATACGGAAGTCGTATTAATATTTGCATTCACCGCCACAGATCAGTACTTTTCTTATGGATTCAACCACATCACTAGCAACTAAACCAGGGGTATGTTGCATGATGCACTGCGCTCACCCACACTGTCTCGTTTGTAAACAGATGGATCCGAGGTGTTCAGGGTGAAGAAATCCTACCACAGCAAGAAGATCGCCAAACAGCTGAAGAAAGAATACAAGGATGATTTGGAGAGATCTGGATGTTTCAAGCAGGAAAGCAAATCAGGTGGGAGTAGTAGCACGCTGTCCATGTCTCCTGTCAAGTCTGCTGGCACATGACTGACCATTAGCAAAGCCTTACCGTGCCAAGCTCAACATCTCAACATGCAGCAGCAGGCAACAAGTAGTTGAAACATTGACAATGTGCACATTTTAAAATCTATAAACTTTTGAGGGTGTCATGCTATTGCACATCAAGACAGGATTGGTCTCTGCAGAGATCAATTCACCTTCTAATTGCATTATTATCCTCAAAGTCCAGTGTATAAGATGCAGGCGAAAGGGATCTATTGGCACGAATTGAATACAAAATATTCCTAGAAATGATTTCACATGTGTGTTTCATCTAAATTGTACAAATTGTTGTTTTCGTTACCCTAGAATGGGCCCTTTTATATTAAGATATGATATATCTACGTCAGGAGCGGGTCCTCTCTAAGGAGGGCGCTATGTTTTTTACAGTGGCCCAGACTGGACAAACAAAGACCTTTTGAGTGAAGGGGTATTCAGCTGCAACATAAAACTTCACCTCTAGATATCACAAAATTCCACATACTGAACTTAAGAAAAGATTGTATATCAGAAATGTTGATTGCCTTTTTATATACAGATCTGTATACCTCTTGACTCGTGTGTTTGTGTATCCTGTTTTCCTAGATGCAACACCTCAGCTTTCTATGACAATCAAAGAGGAGGTCACAAGTGCTGCAGGTAGTGAGCATGGGGAGGAAGAGATGGAGGTGGACAGTACAGAAGAGCATGAGGAAGAGGCAAAGAGTCAAGGCAGCCAGACACATAGTCAAGTGGCCAAGACCAACAACACCGGATCATCTTTCAACACGCTGTCCTCCCTCAGCAGCCTAAAACCAGGTAGCACATGCTTGTTTAGTGTTTTGACTATAAACACTGGCACATTTGTGTAGGCTTAGGGTGTGTCTGTGCTTCTTTATCAGCCTCCACCACATTTTTCACATGAAAAAGATGGGGGTGTCAAAGACGGTGTCATGTGTCAGAGAAGGAATGAAGCTGACCCTATGAATAGACAATGATAGTGAATTTAAAGTGTTTATCTAAGTAGTTCAGCCAAGCGCCAGCATAAATTATATTTTATGTTTGGAAATTTAAAAATCATTTGGGGAGCCAAATGCTTTGCTTAAGATGTCAGTAGAGGAGATTCTGGATCATAATTCAGCAATAATCGCGAGGCAGCAGAGCCAACATTTATTGAGATACGCTGCATCTATATTCTCTTAAGAATATAGAAAATATTCTATTCAAGTAGTATTGTTTCTATTTACCTCATTCTTTTCAGTATAGTATTACTTTTTCTTTGCCGGAGAGATGGAGGGAGGACAGTGGGAGCACTGGGGTGACAGCTGTGGCTTTAGGAATAGAACATGGTTTGCACGACTCACAGTTGGAGGGCCTGTTAACAGAATTTTGCACCAGTCCTTGACCCCCCCCCAAAAGAACTCAGTATCAAGTCTAATTTTTATTTATTTTAGGTGAGATCCCTGATGCAGCATTCATCCATGCTGCCAGAAAGCGGCGACAAATGGCTAGAGAACTGGGGGGCGAACCTCCATTGGTAGAAACAGAGACCCCCAAGAAACGTCAGATACGAGAAGACCAAGATGTCAGTGACGACGAAGAAGAGGAGGAGAAGAGGATCCGCTTCAGCGGAGTCAAGAACAAAACCCAGAGACAAAAGATAGCGGAGGAGATAGGTACTGTTATAGCTACAGTAGGCCAATCAACCAGCCATTGATTTGTACAGTCCTGTTTTAAATCAGTTTGTTCCTAAGACATGAACCAAGCCTTTCCACATTCAGGTATCGAGGGAAGTGATGATGAGGCACTGGATACAGGTCAGGATGAGGAGGTGAGCCGCTGGGAGCAGGAGCAGATTAGAAAAGGAATCAGTATACCCCAGGTAAGCTTTACTTCATCTGTTAACAGCTGTAAAACATTTAGCCTTTCTGTAAGACTGACAATGAACCATGAGCAATTTTGACAACTGATAAACTAATTATGTGTCAAGACGTTTGAAGATATCACATTCAGCCCCACCATTTAATAGACTAAATGTGTGTAAATATCTATAAGTTGCAACCCCAATGAATTGTTAGAGGAACAGCATGTCTGTCAGTTGTAGTGGTAACATTTTTATTTATTTCCTTTGTTACTCGGTCCAGGTCCAGAGCAGCCAGCCAGAGGACAACACAGTCTACTACCAGAACAGCTATGAGAGCCAGCCCTATGGCTCCTCCTACAGCATACCTTTCACCTACAGCACTGTGGCCCCACAGACTGGCAAGCCAACTGGGCGAGCAGACAACGGCTCTGTTCACTACGGGGCTCCTATTAGTGATCTTTCCCCAGTAACCATTGATCTGGTAAAGAAACGCCTGCAGGATAGGTAGGTTCAGTGGAACGCTGCTCCAACATCTAATATGAGTTGTCAGCTCAGCTGCTGCCGACTCTTTGTGCTGTGGTCCTGAAAACCCAGCAGAGCAGTCCACATACCTCAGGGCCTGAGACTCCGGTTCAGCCAACATCATTCTAACACATTGTCGCCTGATAATTTGTTATCATGATTTGTGTATTCAATGGTTGCACTGTGCAAACAGTCAGCATTTAAAACTAGATTAGCTCTGTGTTTCATCAGTGGTTGAAGTCATCCTTTCTTACTGTCTTCCCCGTATGTCATGTGTCTGTAGACTCGGCCAAATGCACGCAGGCCACAATGCAAACTCCAAGCGCTACAAACAGATCGAGGAAGACCTAGCTGCCTCTGAGAGCGCCATTCAGCAGCTGGAGGGCTCGTCCAATAATAATGCAGAGCAATATAAATTCTTGCAAGAGATGCGAGGGTATGTTGGAGACTTGCTTGAGTGTTTCAATGAAAAGGTAAGGGAGAATTTGTCTGCTGTCCGATTAGCTGTTTTGTGTCTGTGTATCTCTGACCACTTGATGAGTGCTGAGAAACCAGTGTGACCAAAGATTAGTTGTTTGGAGCACTCAGTATTTTCCAATTAAAACATCTCATTTTAGTCAGAAATATAACGTTGATCTCTTGTCTCAGTAACAGACTTTTATAAATAGTTTTTTTGTAGAAAAAAAACTCAGGGTGTTTAATGTCTTTTCATTGATAATCATACAGTGAGCAAACAAAGTTATATGTTGAGTAGGTGCTTTAGAACGACCCAGAATAGTGGTGTAGCTAAATACACACAGGATCTGTAGCCTGTGTGCTGGATCTGTTTAAAGAGGTAGAGTCCAATATGGTAAAACATGATAAAACAACGCCTCTAGCTTGAACTATGTTCTCTACATCCTGTAGCTGCTGACTAAATGCATGGGACAATAACTAAACCTTGATCCTGCAGCAGCAGAGTTGGAACTAGATGGGATGGCCTGTCAGCCGACGATATTTTTGACGCAACCTCACTAATGTCTGTTTTAATTCTGTCAGGTGACTCTGTGTGAGTCACAGAACAATGTGACGGAAACGGGACACTAACCATCCATTATCAGCATGACTTAGTATGGAGTCCATTATCACAGCATAAAATGACTGGAACTGTGTGTTGTCAGTGTTGGGTAGAAAACCTCTAACACAAATTAAGTGGTTGAAACGCATTCATTTCACGAGACCTTTTAACAAGGCCTTGATATGGGTTTTGGCTGATTAAACGTCCAAAGTGGAAACGGACATTTTATAGAATCTCAGGCTTCACCCGCCACTTACAATATTTTGCTTCCAGTATTTTATTGTCCATCATGCTCCAGCAAGACATCCCCATGACTCGGAGTCCCACTTTTGTTTGGATCAGAGGTCACAGAAGGCAATATATCTTTCAGGTGCCTGCTGTCCTGGAGCTGGAGGCTGCCATGCACCAGTTACTAAGGCAACGGGCCTTACGACTTGTCCAGAGAAGACAGGATGATATTAAAGATGAATCGTCGGAGTTTGCAAGCCTTTCAAGTCAGTCCATCTTGAAGGTTTTTATGATTTATTTGAACGGCCTCGTTAGTTCTCTGTATGCAAGTGTGTGTGTGTCTGTGTGTGTGTTATTCACATCCTTGTTTCCCACCACCCCTGTTATGTTTCCCTCATTCGTGTGCTTGAGGGTGATTGACATGTGGTTTTGAGTGAGTGAGTGAGCGTGCACTTGCAATAGAGATGTTTTACTGGAGGAGCTGCTTTGGCTTCTGTTAAGTGGCTGAGTCTCACAGTCACCTGGGTGCCTGTAACTCAGCGCAAGCACTCAGTCACCCAGTAATGATGAGAAAAACGTTAGTGACTTATCATCTGTCACTTTCACTGTAGCATGTAGGAAGTTGCAGACAGGTAAGTGACTAGAACATGAATGATATCCAAATTAATTGTCACAAATATGATTTTGGTATTGCTGCTGGTACATTTAGAGCAATGTTTGAACTTGTGTAATAAGGTTTAAAACAGTCCTCGTGCCTTTCTGATCTCAGAATATCTTTAATATTGAGTGTCCATACTAAAACTAGATAATGGGTTGTCTCTGCTTTTCATAACTGGTTCTAAAATTGTTCCTGTCTCTTGCAGATAAAGCTGTCATGGCGCCTAATTTAGACTCATTTGGTCGTGACCGCGCAGCATACCAAGAGCACAGTCGTCAGAGGAGGATAGCAGAAAGAGAAGCTCGACGGTATGAGGCTCCTTCGCACTCAGAACATCTCTCCAAGATTCCATGTTTCAGACTAGGAAATGCCAAAAACTCATATCTGACTTTAGCGCTCTGTTCTTTATTCATTACAAAAGTCAGCCTTGATTATTGCTTGGTTTGCCTGGTCACAGGTAATTCAATGCAGAACAATCCGACCATGGTTTTAATAGTCTTCCTTTGTGCTTGTGGGTGAGTGCAGAACTCGACGGCGACAGGCTCGAGAGCAGAATGGAAAGAGGGCCGAACACAATGAGGGCTTATCGTCTGACGATGAAGAGACGTCCACCGACATCACCAGCTTCACCATGGAGAAAGGTTGGTCATGGAATTGCTGCAAAAATACAGAATCAACCATTGACAGTGACATCAGACATTCTGTTGGTCTTCACTTAGTAAAGACATTTTTCTCACCCAGATCGTATCAGCAGGGAATGTAAGAAAGCATTTGAAGACGTGGTGGACGATTTTCATTCTCTCGACTGCATCAAATCCCATTTTGAAGTGTGGAGGAGGGAATACGCAGACTGCTACAGGGATGCTTACATTGGCCTCTGTCTGCCCAAACTCTTCAACCCGTTAGTCCGCATGCAGCTGATTACATGGAGCCCACTCGAGGTAAGATGAGATAACACGTGACTGATCTTCAGGCTAGAAATGTAGCAGCAGCAAAAAGACAAATGAAACGGCTTCCATGATGGCTCTACTGTAAAAAGTTGCTCGTACAGTTTTGAAGCAGAGGATAGCAGTTGGCTATGGGGACTTATGTTTTGACATAAGTCCCCATAGCCAATTGCTGTTTGTTAATCAATACTTTATTATTATATTCAAAAATCAACATAGCAGAGCAGCCAGCTGTATTTACTACTCAGCTGTTTGGCAGGGAAGCAGGCAGTGCTAACAGAAATCGCTGAGAGGGGCAGCAGCTGGTGTGTGTGTTGTCCAACATGTTGAGAAACGGGTTTAGCTTATTTGCACACTCCTGCTTCCTTCCACAGCCGGAACAGATTATTTCTCATGTGCAGAGCCAGAGACCCATCCCACTCCTACATGCCCGCTTCTCCCACTAGCTGTCCTGGGCCTTCTTTCTCGTATTGTTACAGAAACACTGGACTTTTTTGACGGCAACAACAAAACTGAATATACTCTGAGTGGTCTCAAAGACCAGGTTCCAGTCAGTGGTCTCTTAACAGTAAAGCAGACTAGACAACATCTTCCCTTGCATGTTGTGTATGAGGTTATATTCTGTTCCACCGAGGAGGCAGTGGAGCTCCATGCCTCCTTCATGTTGGCAGAGCCCAAACATGTGCTTACTCAACGTAACGTTTTCCTTCTGTGAAATGGTTGTATGAAGTTCTGAAGTATATTTTGTGTTTTCTCTTTGTTGCAGGCGCAGTGTGCAAACTTCGAGTACATGCTCTGGTTCGAGTCGCTATTGTTTTACGGCTTTGAGGAGCACGGCACGCTGCAGAAAGGAGAGGGAGACGCCAGTTTGCTGCCCGCTATCGTGGAGAAGGTCATCCTCTCGAAACTGACAGGTAGGGGAACCAGCGCAGCAGCACCTACTGTAGTATCCTGTAAAAAAGTACCTTGGCTTAAAAGTGCAGACCAGTAAACAAAATTGTGTTGATGTTTGTTTTTTTGTTTGTGTGTGTCAGTGTTGACGGAGCAAGTGTGGGACCCGCTATCCAGCAGTCAAACAGCCAGGCTGACGGGCTTCATTCACAGACTCATTAAAGGTTACCCCACTGTGCTGCATGGGGACAATCGATACACAGAGGTACTGTCTACTCTCTTACTGCGTACATACACATGATGTACTTCATCTGTAAAGTGTTACACTACTCTTTCTCCTGGGCTAGAAAATATTGTCATCTTGATTTCTTCTTCCCATCAGGAACTTTTGAAATCTATTGTCTTAAGGACGAGGCGGAGTCTGGATGAAGACGTCTTCCTTCCCCTCTATCCCAAAAAGTATGTTACACAATTGTTAATCTTGCACATTGTCCAGATGTGATTTCTGCATCTGTGTTGCATTTGATTTCTGACTGGATGTGTTTTTGCTTCTTTTCAGTGTGTTGGAGAACAAGAATTCTGGTCCCTACTTATTCTATCACAGGCAGTTTTGGTCCTGTGTGAAGGTATGTGGACACACTCATTGTTCTCCTCTGAATCTCATCTGACTGACTTACACAGAAGTGTGTGTTTCTGCAATTTTTTCGGTGTTCACGTCTAAATACTTGAGCAGATAATGACTTTGATAATAACGTTTTGTGCTGTGATGCTCTTGCTCCCACTTTGTATAGCTGCTGGGGAACATGCTGCAGTGGGAAGGCATCTTATCCACTTCCTGCCTGAAGGACCTGGCGTTGGATAGCACAGTCAACAGATACATCCTCTCTGCACTGCAGACCACAGAAACAGTGGAAGACAATGTAGAGAAGTGCCAGAAGGTGGGAGATGCACGCCGTTTTCTTACTATTTCAGGATTCTTGTTTAAACATACTGAATTATGAATGTAGCCAGATACAAGATTTGTTTTGAAGATTCTCTGTCAGTAAGAAACAAATTTTTCAAATGAAGGGGTGAAGGATTCGTAGAGGGTTTGGTTTGTTTTATGTTGTAAAACAAATGCATTGATTTCATAGATTTTAGAGGGGAATTTAGTTACTGCTGCTTGTTTCCACACACTTTGGAAAGGTCAACATATACAAGGTTTAACTGACAATCTTCATGTATTTGTAAATTATTGAATTCAGTTTGTTTTATTTCAGTCAGTAGAATGGGCTGGGGTGACTTTCCACTCTATATCCTGTTACATACCGTTCTCATTATAAAACATGACCTACTGCAGGACTTTTTTTCTTGTGTAACGGACCATCTGGCCGTGACACCTCCATGGTCCTGTCTACACCTCACATTTACATATTTACAACAATATGAATTCCATACTTCTAGTTCCGTGACAAGACGCCGGCATTATAACGAGCAGGCTAAGAGGAGAAGTGCCACTCAACAGAAGGATCTCCTTTCTCAGATCATTTGACTCCAGGGTCAAGTGCAGAACGTTGTACTAGAACAAATTACGATATGATTTCCTTTTTAACCAGTTAAACAATTCCGCTCACTTAACTCGGTCCCAAACCTGGAGATTAAATAATGATGGCAACTTGTGTCATTATAGTTTGAAACTGATGCAGATTGCATTAGGGCCATAGTCTTTAACAATGTCTAAATATAGAGATTATTTGTTTAGCCACTAGAGCAGTAGAGACCAATTCCTCTCCTTGATCTGACAGTTTGAGAGGAGTTTGTCTTCTATATTAACATTCTCTCAGCCAGGTCAACGAGAGCGGCTGGTCTTCACGTCTGTACCTTCTTTTCTTTTTTTACAGCCAGCAGCTGACAAAGCACCTGCTCTGCTGCTCAGATTTATGACTCCCTAAACAGGGGCCACAGAGTTTCCGTCTAACCCGTCCTTGTACCTTTCTCAGGTGGTGGAGTGTCTGCCCGTGCACTGGTTCTCTGGGCTGAAGGGCCAGCAGACGTTGCCTCAATTGGAGCCGTTCTGTCGGTACCTCACCCACCTGGCAAGCTCACTGCACCGCGGCACTGTTGGCTTGTCTGATGTGGAGCGGCGCTCTGCCAAGTAAGACACTCTGCTAGGTTCTGTATATACAGGTCTAGAGTGTTTATCAGTTCGGGGATGTAGGATTCTTTTATAGCTCTATGTGCTGGAATAACAATGCTATTTCAAGTGCATGAAGTAGCATGACAAATATTCCGTAATAACAATTAATCTAAATTACTCTTCTGATCAGTTGTTGTAATTCTTTGGATATGTGCTCACACTTATTCTAATCAAACCCACCTCTGCCAACAGGGATCAAATCAGAGAGGTTGTGAAGATGTTGGCCCGAATGAACGCCCTGGACCACATCGTCGCTGTGGCAGCAGAGCATGGCATTAAAGACATCAAACCGTTTCTTGAGACCATGTCATAGAAGAAGTCTGAACAGCAGCTGCTCATTTGTCTCCTGGTTTTTTCAGCACATCTAATGCCAAGAGATCAAGACAACGTGTGAGAAACTTGAGGGAAAATACTTGTAAATATTGTGAATACTGTACAGAGAGGTGTCCTGGCACACCTATCGGCACGGGACTGATGCTGAGTCCAGGACAGAAACAGCAGCAGTGTTTTAAAAGCATAATTTATTAGAAGTCAACATTTGATGATATGAATTACTGTACAATAGACTCATGCATCACTATGTTCATCTTGGATATGTGTAAAAGAACCTCCTTCCCTCACATACTTTTCCATATTTGCCAAAAGAAGTTTGTAGGTGGTAGAACCTGCACACAGGAGTGTCAGCTTGTCTCGATCCCCACTTCATGTTACAGCTCGCCCCTACAACCAACAGACTGTCCCCATGACCCTGCCACAGCTGAATGCTTTGTGATTACATTTGTAAGACTTGTATTAGTATTCTGTTTGCCTGTGAATAAAATATTCATTTGAGAGATTGATGTGGAGTTTTCTGGTGACCACTGGGTTCAAAGGGACTGAAGTCCACTATTACTAGCTCGTTCAGGGAGTAATAGTGGCATACGGGCGGATGTCCAAGAAACTTCTGGTCTGGATCCAGGTTGAGAGATGGGGAGTTTTTCAACATTTTAATTATTCACGTTAATTTCATTTATTGATCTCAATGCAAAAAAACTTAAATGTGGTGTCATCAGGGGACTGTTAAGGGTTTACAGTCTGAGTGCATTTCTAATGAGCTTCAATTTATGAATGAAGATTTTAAATCTCTTCTCCACAGACTGAAATTGGATCGCCATCCCTGATTTGAAGGACTTCTTTCATAGGAAAGGGACCTGATATGGTATTTAAACTTCTCTAATCATCTCCCTACGTCAGTGTTCCAATGTTGGCGTCCTAGGCGAGATTTCAAATTGGCGCCCCCCACAACATACACACGCAAACTGTCATGCATCCCCAAGAACTTTCGGACTGTATACAGAGTCACACACAGGCAGACATATGCCAAAATGAGTAGGTTTTTATACATCTCTTTGTATGCATCATGCTGCTATGAGGAACTGTTGTGAGGTGAATCTTTATAAAACACCTCATTAGCTTCATTCTACAAAACCCTAGTGGAAATGTATTTTGAGAGAAGATTCCAGATTCATTCACTAGACTGGCACTCAGTAGAGCTCAACAGAGTCGTATAGGTTCATCTCTGATCCATACAGCTTCCTTCTATCAAGTTTTCTGGTTATTGGTCCAGTAGTTTATTACATAAACCTTTTGACTGACAAATCAGAGATGAAAACATAACCTCCTTAGCAGAGGTAATAAAGCCTCCACACATTTATCAAGGAAATGTCACCAACATTAGTTATTATTAGATACACAACAGGAAATTAAAAGTAGAATATTTTGAGAATATCTAAATAGTTGACAGGTAACTTGCTGTTGGTACTTAGTTAATATTGGGCTTTATTTACATTGTATATATTGGTCTATTTTTGTCGTGCACTGATTTCTGGTTGTACATCAAATTGCCCTTGAAGGATATTAAAGATTTTCTTTTATGGACAACTTTATTTAAACACAAGCTACACAAACCAAGCTAGAGCAGCAGAGGAACCCAGCAGCCAGCAGGGGGCAGCCTCAGGATATCACAGCAGACTGTGATTCTTGTAAGGCGTTAGAAGACAAGCTTAGAAACTACTGGGTTATTCTCTAACAATAGGTTTTTAAGTATGTTTAATCATCCAGTATCTAAAATCCAAAAATATAAAAGTAACTTTTAAGTAAGGCTATCAAATATATGTAGTAAAGTAGAAAAAATTTACTCTGAAGTGTGTATCAAAAGCATAGAATGACACGAACACACACACACACGATAATTTGTTCATCTTCTTAAAGGGCTTAGTCCATTGTATTGTGGCAATCAGCAGGTGATGTGGCCTAGTCGGTAGAATTGTCGGTGAATGTTCTTAGACAAGAAGGACCCAGGTTCGAATCCCGCTAGTTCCTATCTTCAAGCTTACAATACTTGAACTCATAAAATTGGCAGGATTTCCTCTATTAATTGCAAAACATCTCACAATATGTAAATTTAAATTATTTAAATATTAAAAAAAATAAAATAAAAACTGCACTGCGCAGGATGTGCGCACTGGGCTTCTGCGCAGGATGTGCGCACTGGGCTTCTGCGCAGGATGTGTGCAGTTCGGTTCTGCGCAGGTTGTGCGCCCGCAGTTTGTTTTTTTTCCCCATTTAAGTTAATTTTATTTTTTTTATATTTATTTTATTTTAATTTAATTTAATTTAACTTTTCATCATCATTTCTCCGCGCTGGTTCAGGGGTAAATGTTGCTGGTCTTCACAGGTGACTGATTTACGCAACTGTAGCTGCCCCCTCACACGAGATTATGTGCTTGTGTGTGTGGTCTCTAGATGCAGTTCGTGGCTGCTCCACCAGAGTAGTGAGTAGGTAGGCGGGGCTGCCCGTGTACCCCTCTCCCTCTCCGTTTACACTCTCAAAACACAGCAACCCGAAAACTTAAATTCCTCCACACCACCTGTGGAGAAACACACAACAGCTCCACCTCCACCGAGCGTCGACACTGTTCGTTCTTCTCCACTTTGAGGTGCTTCTCAAACCTCGGAGGGAAGCTCTCTGTCTTGGAGCGCTGCTGCAGGATCTCCAAGGTAAAGACCCTCATGTGCAGCGACATGCATTCGGTGTTAACAGTGTGTGAAGACAGAACTTCAAGTGTCAGTATGTTGGTTGGAAGGTTTTCAGCGTGCACGCAATACTTTTGAGAGTTCTGAGGCAACGCGTTTCCGTGCGTTAAACTGAGCGGCTGCACGAACACGCACCCGAGCGTGCACGCTGCAAACCACATGTTTCTTTCACTTCCTTTCGCGGCGAAGCCGAATCTGAGCGCTTTCCAGGGAGCAGCTCATCAGATGTGAGTTTGCTTCGGACGCTTCTTGCGAGGTGCACGATTCTTCTCACTTGAATTCGCTCCTCAGATCCTTACTTCTGAGTTGGAAGCGTTCACGTGAAGGGGGTGCTTGAGTTCATTGTCTGTGCGTGGCCGCGGTGTAACGTGAGAGGGGGTCCGGTCGGAGGGGGGGGGGGGGGGGGGGTTGAGTTCCGCAGACTGTTGTGGTCTGTTCGAGGAGTCCGGATGTGTCTCCTGGACTCAGACCCGATCGGAAACCAGCACAGACGGGTCTGCGCTCCTTAGGCTGTGGGGACGCTCTGGAACTAAGCAGAGCAGGGATCAGTAAAGCACATCCACCTATCTGTCAGTCTGTCTGTCTAGAGCTGGTCTGAGCTGTGGCCAAGATCTGAAATGTCAGCTCTTCTTTCCATAAAATAGGGTTTATTTTGTAAATTTCTCTAAATCTCTGTCAAAGAGACTGTGGTTTGTGTATGTATGTATATATATATATTGACCTTTTATATATATTGACCTTTTAAATCCTGGTCATGGTTCAGGCCAGTTCTAGTTGGTCTAACTATAGCTGGTCTGAAAGTGGGTCACCAACAGGGAAGTTGCCAAATGCAGGATTGGATGTAGCCTATACAAATGCACAGGAGTGTGTGTGTGTGTGTGTGGAAGCTTCACTGGGACTCTGGGACTGGCTTCAGCATTGTTGGGATTCATGTTTCACTCAGACTAAATGTTAGGCTGGATACATGCTCTCCTTCACATGTTGTATATTGCCCAGAATCCGGGTTGCACAATTCTGTTTTCTGATCTTTACATTGCATGTTTAGAAAAACTGCCTTGCCTATAGTATTTTTATTTTATATAGAATTAATTTGGATTCTTACCACATTTGTCCCTTTGCTGCTTCTTTTAAGACGGACAAAGAAGTTTAAAGTAAGACTTTTGCTCATGAGTGAAGGTTGTGGTTTTAAATGGTTCCTAATGGGCAGAGAATGATAAATGCTTGTCTCTTTTAAGACTTTGGTTATATTGCTACTGATGAAAATGATAATGTGTTAAATATTTATTGTCCAGCCCTAACTGGTGGCATTTAGTGGTTTTTAACTTTGAAATCTCAGTGCAGGGTTCAAACTGTCCCCCTGGGTGACTCAAGTAATAGTAAATAGACACAATGTGTACAAAATATGGATCAGGGGTAATAGTGTAACACACCTACACACAGTCACACACACATAAACACACATACTGTGTATTCCTGGCAACAGAAGGGATTATTCATGGAATTGAAATAGATTGAGATTATGAGAATGAACTTTGTACTCAGTGGTGCCCAATAACAATCCCTGAACAGAAAAAAACACTATCACAATAAAATACACACACATCAGAATATAAATGTTCATACATTTTGTATGTTGTAATATCACTTTATTAAATAGTATGTCTTTGTCAATATAGTACATGCTCCAAACTGATAAGAACGCAAATATTCTCTTGTAAAAGCCAGGATGACCTGGATGACTCAACTCATGCTGACCATCCACTCACATTATCAACAAGTTAGGTTAGGTTACTTTATATGTAACCGTAGCCAGTTTGGTTTGCAGCAATAAAAGAGGAGGCATCCATCCAATACAAAATTAAAAATAAAAACACACTGATAGAAGATAAGACCACAAAAACCATGACACGCATTATTGAAAAGTTAAAGGTTTCCTGGGGAGGGGGGGTCTGCTTGAACCTGTCCCAATAATTGTGGAGGTTGCGGCTTCGCAGAGTTATATACAAATAACTGCGGTTCCTGAAAAACCACTTCGTGGAACGGGGCCCGCGGCCAATATAGCAGCGATGTTGACTGTTCACAGCCCAAATAGGCCTCAATCCAGTCGAGTTTACCGAGCAGAGTTTGATGGCATCCTGTGTACAGAAAGTCTGTGGAAGAGGAAGAGAAGTAAAATGTCAACCACCAGCAACAACACTCCACTCACTATAGTGCATGTGGGCCGTTGCACATAGTGTACCTGAACAACTCCCAAGTAGACGACTGAAACACAGAACCCCATGGATTGTATCTGGATGTTCCTCAAACATCACGTGGTGTTGCTTGTGTACATTATAATCAGTGGTGTGCAGGGATTTTAACACACAGGCAAACAAAGCTGTGGACTTTGTTGTCATGGTTGTATTTGACAAAAGACAGTGTTGATGGTGGCGCATAATATGTGAGATCAGCCGTTATAACCATGGCAGGTGAGGGCATAATACAGATTATAGCAATACCAAGTGCATATCTTTCAGGTTGCTTGCTTCTGGCTGTCGGTCAGGGTCAGATTGAAACAGAGCCGTGGCCTGAGACTTTTAAACCTTTAAGTAAATACCTTAACGTAAATACCAAATGTCAAACTGTATGTATGACCCATTTCCACTCAAGTCTTCCTGACCTAAATCTGGAAAACCAGGTGCAAGTAGAATCATCATCATTATTACCATCTGACATCAGACACCTAGCCAAAGAGAAGCAGTTTCAGCCAGTTAGTTGTGAAATGTGATATCCTCCTGGTATATATTGCCTGGTATACAGTGATCAGTATATGCCTCTGGGAAAATATAATACATTTAGGTTCCGAAGCAGAATGAACTTTACAGTTAGCCAGCTAGTGAAATGTATTATTTATGTTAAGCATTTTTTTTTTAACATTTTGATATATTTTTTCTAATTTTAAATGCTGAAGGAAGTGGAGGATCAATTTGGCCTTTAAATGTTGTAGCCCTGAAAAGGTCTCAAACTGTAAGAGGTGTCATATTCATAGACCTCTTTCATTGGTTCTAGAGGATCACACCCCCTTTCCTGTTCAACGCCCACCACTGGTGCGTGCTGCCTCTTCTGTCTGCACATTTCATCTGCTATTCTCTACCCGTCTCTTCTCTAGAAAGTTTAAAACTTATAAAAGCTCTTGTATTGTGTCAGTGTGTATACCAAGATAAGAAGAGAACACTCTTTCATAAGCCAGATGGGCTTTGTAGACATTTTTTACCGTTTTGAACCTCTTAGCTTTTATTCCTGTTTAAAGAATAAATTTCCTTTTTAAATTCAAATAAAGTGTGCATGAATGAATTCATGCAAAGGCACGCCTGATTGACCCCCAAGCCAAAGACTTCTGTGGATGCAGCCACCAGTTAAGGGCACTTGTTAGAGCTTGCTGTGGCCTCTTTCAAAACATGGTAACTGTGACTGTTTGCCTCCATGCAACTGTAGCTTGGTGACTTCATTAGAATTCAAGTGCATCCAGACGTAGGACTTTAATCATTAGGGCCTTCCAGCTACTGCTTGTGTGTGCATTTGTGTGCGAGTGTATGCAGCTGGGAATAGCCAAGCCATGTGATTCCTCAAGATTCTATTTCAGATAGGCGAGGCCTCTGCGAACGCTCTGCACCCCTCTCGGCAGCTTGAAAGATACGTAGTCCGGTGCAATGTTTAATCCCCGTATCTGTCCTCATTCTGTCAAGACCCGACTGACGTGAAGCGTAGCTATAGGGGGTTTCAAGTTCGAACTCCGCCACGTGGAAACCGGTTATTCCATTTCGACATCGATCTGCAACACTGACATTTCACGCAACATTAACAAAAGTTTATATCAAGATGCCTCATGTTTCCAAATTTTTGTCTCAGCTCTTGTATAACCTGTGTTCCCAGGTCGCCGATTGCATTAAGGCCGCTTTCTCTCTTGCTTACGTGTGTGCAAGTGCGTCTTCGTGCCCCTAAGTGCTTCATGATTACCGTTGGCGATTCTACAACAATGTGGCACACGTGACGCTGTGATAATCAGCTACTTCTTTATCTTGGGGGAATTATAACGTAAGCATGGGCTCAGCGGTCTAACCACAGGTGCTTTAGGCCAGTGATTTAATGGATTATGTATTGCTCCTAATGATGGGCAGTAGCACAGTGGTAAACAGTAAGGGAGCTTAACCTCCAAGAGTGTAATATCCACTGTGGATTTTCTCTTTTTTTGTCCCAAGCACGTCAATAATATCCATTGGCTTTGAACAACTGAAAATTGGATGGATGATATCAGAGCTCTCGACCAGGTATCAAGTGAAGAATGTCATGTGTATGGTGACATCGTCTATTTTGTTTATTCCTGATGTAAAGAGGCCGTCTCAGGAGGGAAGGGGAAGTCAAATGCTATAAATACTCGGTATGGCTTTCTAGGAAAACAGGAAATGTTTCCCACTGCAAATGTGAGCTTTTTTACAGGAGTTTATCAATTATTCAACATCTATAACTCCATTATGTCTATTCTTCATATATGGTCCAATAGGCTGGATCTGATAGGTTGTAAAGTTGCACTGAATTTGAGCAGTCACCTCAGCTTACCCTTATGTGGAAGTTTCCACGGGGGTAAGACACAACTGTTGCACTGTCCACACAACCTTTTATAGATTTGTGTCCTCATGTCAATGGTTTCTGGATAGGGGCCATTACCTTGAAATGGTTCATTGAGTAATTCTCCTCCACGTCAGTCCCTCAAGTCCCAGTGTTTCGTCCATGGAACATTCCACGGCACTTCTACCAGACATTTTCCGAGTCGTTTACACACACACTACCCCCCCCCCCCCCCCCCTGCTTTTCTCAAGCTGCCCTCAATGTTTTGTTTCTCCCTTCCAAATATCAAGTATGACCCCTCAGTATATTTGAGCTCAGCACTGGGGAATGTCCATGAGTCGTTGACTACTGACCCAGAAAGAACATGTTCCGGTAGTGCTTTTACTTTAAAGGCTGAGTGCACCAATTTCTAAACTTTATAAAGTCTCAAATAAATCGGATAATAAGCGTTTGTTACAAACTGGAGGTGTCATGAAGTTGCCATTAATAAGGAAGTGAGACATTTTTTTAAGATGCGAGTGAGTTGCATTTTGGGAAATGTGGGATCCAGCAGTTTCGGAGCTTTACAAATACAAGGGACTAAAAGTCCGGTGGTGTCTGCCTATTTTTTTTGATATACTGTACTTTGACAATTTTTTTTTCTTAGATCTGTCACTTGCGAGCCCCCCAGCCGTATGGAAGTGCAATAAAACCCCTTATATTTCATTTGAAATATCTTAAATCCTATCCTTAAAGAAAGAATATTGAGAATAAGAACAACTGCTCCTTTTTTGCTTCCGATTTATTCTGTATGTTTGAAAAATTGACTCAAAGCGCAGATGCAGGTTTTGTCTGGGTGAGTTTAGTTTCTTCCGCCATGTGCAGGAGTAACTCAATATGATGAGCCTCCGCGGTGTCATTGGAGAAAGTATTTTTGTGTCATGAGTTATGGTTCTCTTTGTGTTGAAGCAATCTATTCACGGCTCTGCCTCCTCTCCAGTTGTGTTGCATTGTGTAACATATGTTGGAAACATACCCAGATATAAGATGGATTATCCCTATAGGTCCTCAGTTTTTTTGGCTCGCGGTCACACATTGTGGATTTGGGTTGAAACCGTGTTCTGCTGAAGACAAATTTGTCGAGCAGGGGGGGAACCCCATTACCGATCTGTAATGCTTGACCCCTGTGACACTGGTGTTTTATAGATGTGCATGACGTGCCACTGTACCAGTGGATCAAACATGATACATGATTCTGTCAGTCACCGACAGAAGGTCTCCTTTTAACTGCGAGTATGGGAAGCTTGTTTAATGTCCGTCCTTCTGTCCCTCTCCTCCTATTAGGGTACGTGACCGCTCCCCTGTGACCTCTGACCCCAGCCGACCTTCTACTCCTCCCCAGCAGGCCCGACTGTCATCCATGGCGCTGGAGAAGCTCCTGCGTTTCGGGAAGCGGTTGCTGCGGGTGAAGGTGGTGAACTGTAACTCAGATGACTCCCGCCTGTCGCGATGCCTTAACACTTTTGACCTGGTGGCCCTGGGCGTGGGCAGCACACTGGGCGCCGGCGTCTACGTGCTAGCCGGGGCTGTTGCACGAGAGAATTCGGGTGAGTTATCATCACAATAAATAAGTCAATGATGTCCTCAGAGACAGATCTTCTAATCCTGTGATTTCTCCTTCCATCCCAGGTCCTGCTATCGTGCTGTCTTTCCTGATAGCAGCCATGGCCTCAGTGTTGGCCGGTCTATGCTATGCTGAGTTTGGAGCCCGTGTTCCCAAGACAGGTTCAGCTTATCTGTACTCCTATGTGACAGTAGGGGAGCTCTGGGCGTTCATCACTGGATGGAACCTCATCCTCTCCTATATCATCGGTAAACAACACAGCATTTCCTTCTATGATGTCTCCTATTTGTCACTTTCTATTTAGAGGTGATTTTTGGGGATTTGAAGAACACCAGCTAATGTAGCTCAGTGACAAATTGAGAAAGGACTCTCCTCTGCTCTCTCTCCATCTCAGGTACCTCCAGTGTGGCCCGTGCATGGAGCGCCACCTTCGACGAGTTGGTAGGGAAGCGCATAGAGCAGTTCTGTAGAGAGCACATGTCTATGAATGCTCCGGGTATATTGGCAGAATACCCCGACATGTTTGCTGTTGTCATCATATTCACCCTCACAGGTGGGGAAACCCCTCTTTTTGTATTTCTCTGTCTCATCACTTACGGTTTCCACTGAGCGAGTGTCTGTGATGTTTTCTAAACATGCCTAATATCTGTGCATAACTCCTGATTCAGTAAGGTGCACATTTAAGTCCTTCTTTGTCAACAGTTAGATCTCTAGCCTTTGGCAAAGACACACGTCACAGAATATGTTTTGTAAATTGTTTCTTGCTCAATCACATTGAATACAAATATTTAACAATAAACCACAGATATGGAAACACCCGGTATGCGAACACATCATCTGCTGCTGATAATCATTATGGCTGCTGACTGGAACAATATGACTGCATTGCAAGTTTGATTTATTTTTCTATCTGCAAGCACTCGTTCTGATTCCATCCTGTGTCTTCTCTATTCCCAAGGTCTTCTGGCATTCGGGGTGAAAGAGTCAGCCATAGTGAACAAAGTTTTTACGTGTATCAACGTCCTCGTCCTGTTGTTCATGGTGGTCTCTGGGCTGGTCAAGGGTACCATGAAGAATTGGCAGATCGACCCTGACGAGATCCTTAATGCCAATTACACCAGTAACTCCAGTCTCAAGTAAGAAAATAGACGAACATGTTTCACATATTGAAGATGTTCTGAGAAACATGCCATGTAATATTGTATAATCTTTCGTTATTAAAGTTCTCATTCACTCTGGGTAATCCACAGTTTGTTATTCTGGTGAACTGACCCTTTAAAACACTACATTTAAGGCGGTATTTTGCTGGTTTCATTTATTCCATACCCTTCCCATCCAGTGTGACAGTTGTCCTGCCAACCAAAGAGAGATTAGGAGCGGGCGGCTTCATGCCATTTGGGATCACAGGCGTCCTCTCAGGAGCTGCCACCTGCTTCTACGCCTTTGTCGGGTTCGACTGCATCGCCACCACAGGTCAGTGCAGCATGAAACCAGAAGAAGAAAAAAAACCACACACACGAAATTTTGTTGGCCTCGTTCTCTTCTCGTTCCACTTCTCAAATCCTTTCCACTGCCTCATGGGTATGTTTCAGTTCTGGGGGGGGTGGGTGGTGAAACCGGATCTTGAGTTGGGACCATTTCAATCCTCCACTTGTCTAAACATCCAGTGGCATTGCACGAGAGGGGCAGGGTGTAAAAAGAAAAGAGGCAGTTTAGTGAGTTGGGCCCTGCTCTTGGCAGAATGCCGAGCAACGTGACGGAGCTTAGCGACATAAATCAAGATATGGGCTTTGGTGCGGGTGTTTTTCTGTGCAGAGCCACACCTGTGTGTCTTTATGTGTGTAGTTCCTGAACGCCTCAAGGCCCCTGAGTAGTTAAAAAGGGGAGTTTCTTTCAGATTGTCTACTCTCCAGCCCCTGACTTTACCCACCCCTCTTTTTCCTCAATTCTAATTGGCTGATGTGAAGTTAACCCTGAACAAGTACTGGAGTTTAGCTTGTGGGCTTGTCAGTCACACACACACACACACACACACACACTGAGGCACCTTTCAGCCATTATACCATGTCTGTGATTGTCCGTGTCTGTGTGTGTGTGTGTGTGTGTGTGTCGTCAAGGTGTCATGAAGCCATCATCTCATCCTCCGCCTACACACACATGTGCAGCCAGTACAGTACATTCACACAACTGTAACCTCTGTTATTCCTGTGACCCCTGACCTTCCAGCAATCTTAAATCAGTAGCTGTCCTTCATCGTGAATAGTGGCGCAGGACACGCTCCATCATCACGATGTGATTTCACTGCAGAACAAGACCTGAGTGTTCGCCTACAGGGCGCTGTTGCATAATCGCCTGCTACGTCCGAATAGTTGGGTGTTTTAGTCTTCTGGGTGCAGAGGGACAAAATAAGCTCCTTGTTCAAATGTGTTGCAAAATAGCACACGGAATGTTTCTCGAATATATCTCTGTTTGGACAGTTTTTCCGTGTTTCCAAAAATGCTGCCACCACAGCCAAGGAGTGGATACTGTGAATTATTCTGAGCTGTATCCCTCCTTTAAAAGTGAATAGTTAGTTATTAACAAACTGACATAGAAGCTAATGGATGGTTGCTAATAAAGTCTCCTCCAAAATAAATTACCGGTTCCATTCAAACCATTTATGGGGTAATTTGCCAGCTTAATGTACAATTAATAAAATTGTATTGTCAATGTAACAAAAGCGATTTTACTAAGCTGTGATGCTGTAAACAGTTTATGGAGGCTACATTGATACATTAAAAGGAGATTGATCTCATTGGCCAAAAATATATAAATATCTGTGTAGTTGCCTGCTTTATTAGAGTAGTGGCATACTGGAGTCATATGTGCTCTAATAGCCAAGAACTACATCACAGAAGATGCAAACTCAGCACAGAAAGAACCGGGAACCTTTTGGTTCCGAGGCAACAGTCCTATGCCACGCAGTGCCACTGCCCTTTAAAATAGATCCATGTCATTAAAGTTTCAAAGAAAAATGTTTGCATCTGTTGCAGTAAAAAGTGATTTATTGCCACTTTAATTTGTTCTATCCATGCCTTAGGTGAGGAGGTGAAGAACCCCCAGAGAGCCATCCCTATCGGCATCGTGTCCTCGCTGCTCATCTGCTTCGTGGCGTACTTCGGTGTCTCCGCTGCCCTCACCCTCATGATGCCGTACTACCTGCTGGACAGCAACAGCCCTCTCCCTGTAGCGTTTAAATACGTGGGCTGGGGAGGAGCCAAATACGCTGTAGCTGTAGGCTCTCTGTGTGCTCTGTCGACCAGGTGAGCAGCAGTTACACAAGCCTGCACTGCAAAATGCATGTTCTAGTTCTGCCTCTCGCTCCGATAAACCTGCAGAAACACGCATTTAGGTGTGTCTGCACGTGTTTGTGTGTGTGCACGTGTCTGTGTGTGTGTGACTGTGTGAGTGTATATTTAGCTGCAGAGGGCATTTGATCCCTTGAACTGAAAATAAGATGTGAATAGTATGTGATTATTTAGCAATGCCGCGGGTCACTATCGGTCACCACAATCTGCATTTATATTACTAACCAG
Organism: Platichthys flesus; assembly: GCF_949316205.1. Lineage (NCBI taxonomy): Eukaryota > Metazoa > Chordata > Actinopteri > Pleuronectiformes > Pleuronectidae > Platichthys > Platichthys flesus. Next base: position 10,936,749 of record NC_084959.1, on the reverse strand, counting down.
TTTTTATTTGTTTTATTAAAGTGATATTACCATATGCACACATTTATTTTGTATGGTAATTAATTATATAGTACATTATTTTAAATTAAAGAGGTCAGGTTGATAGGTGTGAACAAATGTGTGCTTGGGAATCAAACATGTCCTAGCATGCTATTATTGATCTCATCCTATATGTTATGCGCAGTATGTATCAGGTTGTGTAAATGTTATGTTTGTATCCTTTATATTTGCTTTGTCTATGTTGATGTATGTTTCATGGCCTTTTCATGTGTGTAAGTGTGGATACTATATATCCTGGTCTTCCCCCCCTGGTAGCCTGCTGGGTGCTATGTTCCCTATGCCCCGTGTGATCTGGGCTATGGCCGACGATGGGCTGCTTTTCAAGTTCATGGCCGAGATCAGCCCCCGCACCAAAACCCCGTTAATCGCAACCCTCACCTCGGGCATAGGGGCAGGTGAGACACTAACACGCATGTTTTTAAACTGCATCCACGTACACAGGGGCGTCTCTCCACACTGCAGCACGAACAGTGTGTATTTGGCTTATTGTGTCTGAGCCTGCATGCTCCATTGATTTTGACATGTTTAAATTTATCTTTGGCGACTCAAGGGATATGTTCCACCTGTGTCTTAGAGATGTGTAGAAGAATATGAATACTGAACTAAACTGCATGGTTAGCTTACCTAGGATTTTACATTGGAATGGGGAGTAACAGCATGGTGGGCTCGATATTTGGTATATAAGGGAGATACATTTTGCATGCTGACATCAGAAGGCCCTTGGATCCCCATCATGACCCTGATGCTCTGCAGTGCACCCTGAGTATCCTGTTGCACATTCTCCCACCCCGAATCCCCTAACTTCTGTCTTGCTGACATTACTCACCTCTTTTCCCTCACACCTCCCCTGTGTCTCCTACTGAGCCCCTTCAATCATGCCTTCCCTCTTGTTCCTCTGCTCTAAACCTACAACTATTCCAATCTGATGTTTTCTTCGCCCACTCCACCCCAGTCTGTTGGGTTCCATGTTCCCCCTACCCCGTATCATCTTTGCCATGGCTAGGGATGGCCTGCTCTTCTCCTTCTTGGCCCACGTCAGCGAGAGGAAGTCCCCCATAACGTCCACTATGGTTGCTGGGGTTTTGGCTGGTAAGATAAAAACAGGGGTTGGTCACTACAACAGATTTCCCCTCTACTGGATTCCAGAGAGCCCATGTCACAGATCAGGGTAGATCTAAAAACAGTACAAGGCTATAAGTGAAAACCCTACAGACGCCTGGGCGGTATATGGTTAAAAACATGGAATATTTTAAAGATTCAACATTGATCTGGATTTCTTTTCGCTCAACTAGTTACATTAGAGATCTCTTTTGGAAAATGTTATACAATTTGGCGGGCATAGTCTAGATAATTAAGGGGAACACCTGTTTTGGTCAATCGAGGGATGGGGGTTGTGGCAATGAGCAAGCCAGGGGGCGATATAAAGCTCTCTTTTGATAGAGTGTCGGCCCTTTCAAGGTAAACAGACAATTAAGGACTCAAAATGAGTTATTTGGGTGTATAGCTACATGTTTATCAGGTGCTTCTGACTTTTTTAACATTACCCAATGGAAAGTGATGGTAGAGCTTATTCCTGCTGGCAAAACAGTCGACTAGTGAATCAACCTAGTTACTTTATTATATCAATTTTAGATTTTAACAAAATAGTTTGGATCAGCAAGTTGCGATTCAGTATGGGTGTACATGTGACAACCACTAGCCTCCACTTTAGATGAAGGCCAGCATGATGATGGAGACACGTGCCCATATTTTGTAACAGTCCTGCACATGTGTGTCCTAAGAGGCCGTGTCCTGCTGGAGACTCATCTTATGTGTTTGACAAATACCAAACTAGTGCACAGCACTGTAATCAACATGTAATCCACCCCCACTGATCCGACCTGAGCTTCCCCCTGAGGGATACTGAAAAGAAAGGGAGAGGGTGACAGAGAGAGAGAGATGGAGTGATGAAGAAGTGGAGGATGCATGAGATGATGTTAATATATGATTAAAATGCAGGAGCATCGTTTTAAGTCAGCTGTCGTCTTTCCTGATAACAAATGACATGGCTGGTTTTTCAATGACTTGCGACACTTTTGAAAAATGGTTAATCACATATCAGAGGGCTATCTTGAAAATATACATCAATTATCTTTGTTTCAAATGTTCTTACATGCAAATATCTTCACTGCTCTCTCTCTCTTCTCTTTCCTGCTCATTTAAGCTATCATGGCCTTTCTGTTTGACCTGAAGGACCTGGTGGACCTGATGTCCATAGGGACGCTGCTGGCCTACACGTTAGTGGCGGCCTGTGTCTTGGTGCTCAGGTCAGTGGTGGGGACAGAAGTTTACAGAGCCTAGCGTGGGACAGGAGCGTAACTCCCCTGTTGAATGTTCCATTTTGATCCTATTTTCAGGCGGAAACACCTTTTTGAGGAAACACTTTTGAGTTTGAATCAGCTTAGTGAGCGTGTGCGTGTGTGTGTGTGTGTGTGTGTTTGATTGTGTCAGGTACCAGCCGGAGCAGCCTAGTATGACGTATGAGTTGGCCAGCACCCAGGAGGAGGTGGAGCAAAGTGACGGCATCAGCATTCCCAGTATAGGCATCCTGCCCGGTGTGGAGGAACGGTTCAGCGTCAAGACGATGCTGTTCCCAGACAACCCAGAGCCATCCGCCTTGTCGGGCTTCACCGTCAATGTCTGCACCTCTGTCCTGGGTAGGTGATTCAGACTTACTGTGTGTCGGCGACATAACACAAGTTATATCAAAACAATGGTGAGATTTGGGAGATTTGTGCAGAGTTAAACATGAAATACTATAAAAATGACTGTCCTCCAGGAACGTTGATCCTGGCGTTCAGTGTGCTGGCTGTGCAGGGAGGCTTCGCTGTGTGGAACATCGTAGCCCTCACCTTCATCTTTATGGTGTGCCTCTCCATCACCTTCATCATCAGGAGACAACCTGAGAGCAAGACCAAACTATCTTTCAAGGTTCGATTCCCCGAACTCCCTCTGTAGAATAATGAAGGATTAAAGTAAGCGACTACTTTTTCCTCATCACCCCCGGCATTCATGTTTTCTTTCTCTGACATCTCCCTCCTTAGGTTCCAATGCTGCCGTTCCTCCCGGTGATCAGCATGTTTGTGAACGTCTACCTGATGATGCAGCTGGACAGAGGCACTTGGATACGGTTTTCATTCTGGATGGCCATAGGTAGTGATGCTCCGTTGCTATCCACCTCACCCTCGATACTGACCCACCTGGTGCAGAACGTGAACTTGACTGAACTTTTAGTAGGACACTTTTCACTCTAGTGTCCCTAATCGAAGGATGGTTCGTTCTGAGACTGAATACACACGACTGCCACCTGTTTTAGTACCTTGAAACTGCTGTCCAATAAAGTGACCTCTCTGGCAGGTTTACTTTCATCATTTCAAGGTTGTGGGAGTCTCATTAAGCAAGTATATATTATTCTCTGAGAAAATAAATGTTGAAAAAACAAAGCGCCTGGATCTGCACCAACATTTTGTGGGTTCTTCCCTGAACTGTAATGCATCCTTCTACCCAGATTCCTCGTCATCTGTCCTGTAGTTTTTGTGTAATCCTGTTACCTCCCAGACAAACATACACAGATGAAGATCATAGCGACGGTAATAAACTCTTAAATGTCAGGTTATCACGGAGGGCATCAAAAGCAGAGTTATTTTTAATGAAATATACATAAAGTTTTCCAAACAGCAAACTAAAACCATATTTTTAATTTCAATGACTACATCGCAGACACTGATGATATTTTTCTTGCTCTGCTTCTTCAGGTTTCGTGATCTACTTCGGTTACGGCTACCGTAACAGCGCTGAGGCCGAGATGGCCCGCTCGTCTCCAGACACGGAGATGGTCGGCTTCAAGCTCAATCACCAATCGGAGGCCGCCTCGCAAGAGAAGGAGGCCTTCCTTCTGAACGGAATCCTCGCCGGGGAGGAGCTTGAGGATGAGGAGTTGTAGGAAGCATCGGAACATATGTCAACCTGCCCTGACGCCCAGTCTGTCTGTGTAAGAGTATTTTCTGAAAGGACAACTCCCAGCCCCTCACTGACGGTACTCTCAGTTGGGGAGAGTAATGATAAAAATGACAGTTTGGCCTAAAATTCACAGACGTGTAACGTTCCCCCTTCAACTGTCGGGTAGAGCGCAGGCGGCTGGTGATAAATGTATCCTCCTAAAACAGAACATTTATGAACATAACTTGTATTATTTCGGTTTGTGAGACTTGTTACTCCCTTGTGGTTGGCCCTGAGGTTTAGCTGCTGTCTGAAGCGGGTGGGTGGAGGGGTGGGGGGGGCTTCATGCTGGAGACAGGACACATGTTTCAGGGAGACTCAGAGATACTGGGAAACCAGAATATCTCATTGTCCTCATGTTAGGGCTGCTTCTTCTTCGGAGAGTGCCTGGGTTACATTTCTGGCAGCAGGACCACGTGCACATGACATTGCAGCTGTCGTCTTGTTGCCAGAGAGTTCTGCGGTGATGGATTGCATTTATCTGTTTGAGCACGACAGCTACTGCTCTGAATCTACACGACTCTGGAACATCTGAAACCACACGTCAGTATTAAATACAGATTTGTACCAATAACTGTTGAACCCGACACACTCTTATGTAACTGGTGTAGAAGTGCTCCCAGCGGGGCAGCTTTCACAACACGCCCTGCAGCACACTCTGCTTGTCTGTGATGTCATTGCGCTCGTTCAGAGCAGCAGAACCGGGGCGGCAGGAAGCTGTAACTCACACTTCCCATGTGTCCGACTTAAAGTCTGAATGATTGCGGTTGTACTTGCCGGCACTGGCAGCGTGTCGTGGTTATACAGTGTGGTTTCAAATCAGGCAAGAAGCAGTGGAGAACATTAAAGTCATGGGCGTCGCAGCACATTTTGATGCAGGAATCGGTGTTGAAACTAAATTTCCTATGCAGATACAGTGAGAGTAGGTGATCCGGTCTTACGCCTCACAGGAATATTCTACATTTTCAACAGATATCTGTTTCAAATGCCCTTCACAGTGATAGTTTTTTAAATAGCCTCTTACTTGGTAAATCTATTACACTGAGTGAAAGTATGGAATCTGATTTGTGAATCCTGGTACATGTTGAACATCAGGTGCAGACATTGGCGGTTGCTGAATGCCAGTTGCTGCCAAGTCTCCCTAGATCCCAGTGTGTCTTTCACAGTGCTGGCTGCTGTGTCTTTTAGCATCTGTAGCCTATAAAAAAAAAAAAAAAAAAACAGCCTGACTTTTCTTCTGAAAATGTTTTATTTGGACTAATGTGTCTTTTTTATTACCCGCTTTCTAAAATATTATTTCCAGTGTTTTTCAGATTATGAATCTGACTTGACTTCATTTTTCAGTAAAAGCGTGTGAAGAATCTGATCAGGTAGAACTTAATCACCCATGTTCAGGTTTATTGTCTATTTTTTTGTTGCTGCTCTATACAACTCAAGATCTGTGATCGGATTTTAACATGTAGTTCCCCTTTAAAAAACAAAAAAAAGATGAATCAATCCCATTAAACGCACATATATTCATCGATTAACACATTATCAACATATCAGCAACGTGTCAACATTGATCTCATTCGTTTCAACCTGTCAGTGCATTTTGTCTTGTTTTTGGAATCCTACACAAAGTTTTAAATGTGAAATCATTTTAATCATGTGTATATAAAATGTTGTGTATATTTCTTGCAGTAAATTATTTGTATATTAGGGAAAAGGATTTTTTTTTGATGACTTATAGTCATTTTTATTGTCTTTGCATGATCAGTCTAACGAAAAGTGTTTATGGTCAGAGTTGGTAAAAAATATTAAATCACAGCCTTAACTTTCTTAGGATCCGTGGCCTACATGAGCAGTGACGCCTTTTTAATGAAGCAGAGCGGTTATCGTGTTTTTACCGCTTTCCTTTTTTTTTTCTGGAATGTTTGTTAGACAGATTATACAAAAACTACTGGACGGATTATTACATTGGAGTGTGAATCTCTTTGGTGGAGCTGTCAAAGTGGAGCTGTCAAAGAAATGAACTCTTCATAGGACAACAGGACAACTATTTACAACAACTCCATCACTTCATTTACACTCAACGGACAATAACAGTTTATAGTATGTGTGCGTATATGACAGTTCCAGTTCAGAGGGAATCATGTGCTTCTTTGGTGAGCTTATTCGTACATGTCGTGCCAAACCTCAGTGTTTTTTACCCCTGACAGAAATACTCAGTGTACGTACATATACTCTATAAATAGATGAAGGGAAGGGGCTTCTTTCCGTCTCCTGTGAAGCTGCTTTAAAACTCTGACCTTAGCTCTCCCCTTTCGTACCGCATGTCGGTGTCTGTGACCAGCTGCATCCTGTTTTTTCAAGTGGTTGAAATGAAATCGTTTTCTCAGAATTTTAATTTTTTTTTATGTCTTTTTATTTTTTTTAGATGTGTGTTGCCATGTGTTTGAGATCGTCGAATTGTGAAAAAGAAAATGTAAACCTTGCTGGAATAGCACAAAAGCGGTTTGACTACTGGGGTCACATCAGTGAATTTATCATTGTTGTTTCTTGTTCTGTTCTTCATCGTGTGTTCGGTTTTCCTTCTACACATCATGATGGTGTCTTCCTTTGCTGCATTAACGGCAACATGGTCGACGAGACACATACCTTGATATGACCTTGCCAGATGTTTTAAAGACTGTTGAGCCTTTAGGTCATTACACAGCGGCTTCCCCGGAAGATCTTGAGATGCACCTGAAAGCTGCAGAAAACAGAAGAAGTGGACTTTAGTTGATACAGAGAAACTTAAATATCAATATCAAGTTTAGATTTCCTAAATGGTTATTTTTCTTTGCTTGTCACAATGTCTGTTTCTTTCTGTTACGGTTTGTATGTTTCATGCACATCTCCCTGTAAATAAAACGAGCCGATAAAACAAATCCACATGGTCTCAAACAGGCTCGTGTTTTCATCTTTTGGGACTCGAAGGTTTACGAAACGCACATCAGTAAATATATTAAAAGCACTCGGGTCAAATTTAAAATAGACATGCATGCCTCGCAGCCTGACCTTTCAAGGATAGTTCACCCCAAAATGAAAATTCACTTATTATATACTGACCACTGTTCCGATGGAGGGGTGGGTGAAGTGTTTGAGGACATAAAACACCTTTGGAGTCTCAGAGGTAAACGGGGTTGCAGCCAAATCCAAAACAATTGATGTAACTGGTGACCACATATATAAATGTAGAAAACAACAGTGGAAAAAAAAAACATATAATGCCTCCATACTACTCCTGTGGTGTCATCCGAGTGTCAGCAAGCACCCAAATTCACCATTCATTGACTCTATGTTTCTCAGGCCACATTTTTTAGTAAATGACCTCGTTTCAAGTGGAATTTGAATTTCTGGGCTTGTTGACACTTGGATGACACCAAGGGAGCAGTATGGAGGATTTATGTTTGTTATCCTGTTGTTTTTATACGTTTGAATAAGTGGTCACCATTTACTTAAATTGTTTGAAGTCTTTCTCTATAATAATGTTTTGTCTCGACATTTCTATGCGGAGCCTTGAGATTTATAATCTGTTGGGATTGGCCGCTCTACAAATACAGTCGAAATGAATGGAGTTCTCATATGATCCAGCAGAGGACGCTAACGTGTTGAAAGCGCCTGAGCAGAATGATGCTCTCTGCGCGGTGTGTCGGCTGCAGCATCAGCACCGCTCCTCCTCCTCTTCCTCCTCCTCCTCCTCCTGTCCGCAACATCTCTCTCTCTCTCTCCCTCCACTCAGAGAAGTGGGAGAGGAGGAAGAGGAAAGACGCGCATGTGTTTAGTTTTTGCAACTCCTGCGTCTCGCCGACATTCTTCAGTGAGCCAGAGGAAGCCGAAGGTGAGTCGCACATGTGGAAAACACCTTTTTTTTGCGGGTTTCGTTTCTCTTACGCAGCGACGCCGCGGAGCCCAGCATCGGGTTCGGTGCGTAGTTCGGCTCGTATCGTATCTGCGTATTCTGCTGCTGACTCGGTTCGGTTCAGCAGCCAAACCTGTGATTCTTGTTCTTTTTTAAAATGCTCTGTGATTTCATGAGGCAAGGTGTGACATCTCTCAGAGAAAAGGACTGCGATGTGGAAGTTGACCCACACACGCAGGTTGGAACTGGAGCAGGAGACTGTGGCTGCATGCGTTGAAGAGAGGGAGAGAGAGAGGGGGGGGGGGGGGGGGCGAGGTCAGAAACAGCAGGGTGGTGATGGATGGAGCAGATCAGGTCTCTGAGGGTGATGCTAATGATCAGCTATAGATTATGTAGGATTTAGACCAATGATCCACTGCACTGAGAGGGGACCAGGAGAGTTTGAAGGAATTTATGTTGTTTTTTTTGAGGATTTATTGTTTTTTTTTGTCCAATCAGACAGAACGTGATCCTGACTTTACAAATATAAGGACCATCCTCCCATCCTTAACAACTTATTCCGATAAAATGCCAGAAAAATTGTTTTACAATTATTCTATCGTTTTGCCATTATACTGAGCCAGACTGAAACCAGTGACTGAAAGCATGTGAGGTTGAAGTAAAGATTCACTTTGATCGTTCTCTGATCAAACGCTCGGGGAAACCTTTCCCACGTCGTACCATCGGTGCTGCTCTCATTTTGCAAAATGCTTCAAGTCTCTTTCTTCTCTCCGTGAATGAGACTCTCACGCTCTCTTGCAGCTGTCCTCACTCCATCTTTAGTATCTAATTCTCTACAAAGCCAGAGTAGCCTTATGTCTAAAGAAATTAGGAGGATTTTTTTTTTACTTCTGCAACAATTCCCGTGTCCTGGTCGTCAGCTCTGGGTTTCTGAAAGCAGCGAGGGCAGAGCGGTGACCTGGATCAAGTGAAGGTGCAGACGGAGGGCATGTCTTTCACACTCAGCTGTCTCTGGCCCTGATTGATTGGCGTCTGATCCTTCAGACCTGGTTTGGCTGTAAAGTGTGAATCTGCTGTTCTGCTTACTGATTATATTACTGTATTAATTCACAGTATTTTCAGCTTTGAAACTACATCAGTTAACTTTGTTTAGCATTTGGCTGCACCGGTTTTAAGTGCTTATTGGACATTATTGATCCCAAAACCAGGCCTGTCCTTCACCTGTGGATCTCCCAGTTCCTTTTTCTCAAACCTACAAATCCCTCCCTGTCGTTGTCAATGTGCAGGCTGTCACTGCGTGCCGTGCAGGAGCCTGAGGCCTGGGCTTGTAGCGGCACGCTGTCTCTGCTGTAGCTGCTGTTCTCGATGCTGATGCATACGTGATTGATTCATTAGATCTGACCTCGGCAATGTCTGACCAGCAGATCAATCCAGCAGATCTCTGCCAGGAAAACCACTCGCACCAGGGCAAGTGCGAGCGAGTGTGTGTTTTGCTTAAGTGCCTGCGGCTCAGGTGCCTGTTTACGAGTGTGTGTGTGTGTGTGTGTGTGTGTGTGTGTGTGTTTCTGCAGGTAAGACAGTTTGTCACAAGACCCAGGAGAGTAGCACACGGGTGCAACCTTCAAGGTCATTTTATAGGACAGAAGAGAGGAGGAGGAGGAGGAGGAGGACGGTTGAAGGGAGATAATGGAGGTTATAAGAAGAGTGAAGGAGAGAGGCAACAAAAAGTGTTCTATCTCTTAATTACATGTTGTGTTAGCAAGGTTTTCTTAATTTTCAAACCAGGTTTTTCACTTTTGTTTTGGATGAAAATGTTTTGTTAATAGTTATGATGTTTTTTATGTTCTAGAGCATTAATATATCTGTGCATGTTTAAAAATGTGTTAAATAAAGAGAGAATGACAGAAAGAGGAAGCAATAGTAACCAAAATAATAACAACTGTTGTTGTGATCACCCATCGATACACAATTAGGCTCCGCTCTGCTTGGTGTGGGATGATGATGCGTAAGCTTGTGTGAGCTCAGCGTGAATGAATTGTCAACACACGTGCAAACGCACACTCTCAAATTCACGCTGCCTTTGTCTCGGAAAGGTGGCAACGAGCCTGTCGTAGCTCCTCCCCTGCAGTCACAGGCAGGACATCAGAGGATGAAGGGGAAGGCCCGCCTCCACTGATGGAACACACTCGCACAGTCGCACACACACACATACAGACACTGACACACAAACACTGATTCTGACACAAACACAAACACAAACTTCCCTGTCCCGTGGGAGCAAATATGAAAGACCCTTTTCCACTTGTGTGTATCCATTTGATGAATGTGTGTAGTCACCTCAACGGCAATGCTACAGATTTGTGTTTGTTTATGTTTGTGTGCAAGGTCATATAAGTTAAAACAGAGCGTTACGATGCAGATGAATGCAACTCTATGAATGAGCTCAGTGTTTTTACCAGGGCAGGACTGTGAGAGCTACAGTTAACGTGACTGTAAAGAGCCACCGAACCATTCAGTCCACTCCATTCATTTTTAATAACACAGCTCCAGACTGTAGCCTGTATCCACATTCTCTTGGAGGCTTGTACCCAAAAATAAACTTAAAATGTCAGCCGCAGCATGTTTGAATCCTTGAACTGGATCCTTAAAAATTCCCTCTTGATTTCCCGAGGGAGTTCTTCCCCTCATTGTGTCCCTCCTCATCCTCTTTTACCCAGAGTATGAGAACAGTCCCTTTTTACAGCCACTTAAAATCATTTGCTTTTTTTTTCTTCCATCACCATCACCACCCAAAACCCTGAGCTCACTCTATTCTTCGCTCACCTCTCGCTGATCCTTCGCCAGCTCTCCCTCCCCCACGCCCCTGGGGTTTATCACTTGCACATTACACATGCATACACACACTTACACATTACAATGCAAACTATACCCCCCCCCCCCCAGACAAATCCCCAATTCCTTTCCACCGCCCCCACTTTTCATCCTCTACAGCGTCACTTAATTCTCCTAAAATAAACAGTAGTGACTCAGCCACTCTGAGTGGCTTTTCAGCTTCTCTTTGTTTGGGCTGTCTCACCTTGCCTGACTGTGTCTGACTGTGTGTGTGTGTGTGTGTGTGTGTGTGTGTGTGTGTGTGTGAGCATGTGGCAACTTCCTCTTAGTCCCACAGATTCCCCTCCATCCTTTCCTTCTTTGTCTGCTTTGTATTTGAAGTGAGCTCTCTCTCTCTCCTCCTCCTCCTCTTCACCTCTTTGTCCCCCTCATTACATTTCGCCCACCAGCCACGCAAGAGTTAACGTTTTCCTCTGCGACAGGAGTGAGGGTAGTGGGCGGAGGGGCTCTGCTAATAACAATGCGGTGCTACCAGCAACCAGCATGGACAGACAGACCTATTTCTCCTCTCCATGGTGCATATCAGCACCCCCATCTGGATATGGCTGTGTGTGTGCGTGCGTGCGTTTGTGTGTGTGTGTGTGTGTGTGTGTGTGTGTTTTCACCGCAGGGCACGGTGAAACCAAATAAACAAGAGGCTCTCATCTTCTCATTCTCTCCTCCAGACTGTACTTGCCACTTTATTTCTAATCAAGCTAATCTCCCGTAATCTCCCCAAATTGCTCTTTGTTTCCTGCTCCCAACTTCCCTGATTTCTCTGCCAATGCTCGCCTCCTTCCTTCCCTGCACACTTGTCCCCCCCCCTCGAACCATCTCACCTACCATCCATCCTCACCGGCGGCACAGCAGAGCCCAACCAGACAGTGAGGCAGGGCCGTGTCCGATTTTAGTGGAGATTCAGTCCCTGTGCTTACAATTATCTAGACGGTAAATTGCATCAGTAAGTGTTTTGTGCAGCAGACCTCAAGTTTGCGAGCATGTACATGTGTATATAGGTGCATGCATGGTCAATACTTGGGTTTAATACATGGGGTGTTTGTGGATGTTTGAGTGATCGTCCGTTTCCTTATCCCAGCGCAGTATGTCATCATTTCAGCTGCAACAGAGACACAAGGCTTGTGTGTAACCATGTTTTGATAGATGGACCTGCATGCATGTATGTGTGTACTTGTGTGTGTCTGTGTGTCTGTTTGTGTGTGTATGTGCATTGGCCATTTTTTCATTTTGCCTCGACAGATAAATCCCATTATTGGCATATTGCGATTATCCGGTGATTTCAAACACTGCCTGCCTGAGCGCAAATAAGGAAATAAATCAGCTTTTATTGCAGATGATCAGATTTCCTCATCCCTCTTATTCAGTTTGGTGTGACCACCCACCCTGACCCGAGATCCTGCCGAAATCCTGTTACAGTCTCCTCTGATACAGAGTATGAGTCCCCCTGAGAGGCATCCGACTGTGTGTATGTGGGAGTGAGAGAAGGAAAGATGGGGGGGAGAGAAAATGAGATTATTTGGGCAGATAAAGTCTAATGTGCTGATGTGTCTTCTATAAGGATGCAAATGGGATTGATCACCTCACCCAACCCTCATTAACTCGGTGTTATCGAGGTGAGAATGAAGGGAGGAAGAGGAGGATGAGACAAAGACAGGCATGAAATTATCTTTATTTCATGAAAAGGGAAGGAAACAGTGGGGAACACACAGAAAAGAAAAGGCTAATTGAATAAAATTTACGAGGAGGACCTGGCCTGTTGTTGTTTTTTGATGCATAGAATCAGTGCAGATCAACATCCGACAAAGTGAAGGATACTATTTCTGGATCTTTCTCTCTTCTCCTTCATCGTTCTGTGAGACAACATGCTCTCTGGTGTGCACAGGGAGTTATTGCTCGGCTCACACGTACAAACACTGAGGAGCGGTTTGGTGAATCATCACTTGTGAATTTGTGTCTACAGGGCGCTCATTGTGTCTCCCGCGAAAAATGGAGCATTAGGCTTATTTCACTGTATTTCTGTCTGTGTTGTGTTGCTAACGGAGAGGGGAGGAGAATGGGTGGATGACTAGAGGCTTAGCCTTTTTTTTTCCTCTGAAGAGACTTTCTCTCTAAGCTTCATCCTGCTGGGTCATTGTATGTGAACAAAATAAAAAAAGTACTGTTTCCTTTTGGGTTGTGGGGGGTGGGGGGGGGTGCAGGTTATTTTTGAATATGCAAAAAGTCTGCAATGCATTCACATGTCTGCAGAGAGTAGATGTTCACAGCTTCACACATTTCTGTCACAATCGGCCTTGGGAAAAATTGTACAAGACGTGCAAGGATGGAGTCATGAGAGATTAATTACATGCATGCTAAGACACAGTATGTTGTGTATTAGAGGAATGGATTTTTCATCTTTGAGGATAACTGCTACGCTTCATTCTAATGTAAATCCCGCTCTAAATCTAATTATGTTATATGGCAAACACTCAGGAATCACAGATTGTTTTGCACACGTTGGCGTTCTGTCCATTTGCGTTCCCGCCGTCGCTTGTGCTTCCACTTCAGCGTGTGGGAATTCACATCTGTGCAGAAATGTGTGGATGAAAGTGAGATGGGGGAACCTGTGAGTGTATGTGTGTGTGTGTGTTTGTGGTGAGTGTGTGTTGTTTGGGTTCCTCAGGGACCACGGAGCTATAAAACCTGTCTGCTCTTCTGTGGGGAGGAGAGCAGCAAAACAAGAGTGCCAAAGACAAATGGCATCTGTAATAGCCACATGTGCAGCTGGATCGACAACAAAGACGCTGAGGGACGGCTTGTGTTGATGTGTCTTTGTGATCGTCTGTGTGTGTGTGTGTCTGTACAGGTGAGCGTCTTGTGCTGTCACATGTTTACACATGTTACTAGAAATGTAAAGCTGTGAGCTCTGTGGCAGTTTCTTTTGAATTTGCATTTCTTTTCTTGGCATTACAATTATGTACAACACATATATTTGAGCCAGTGGGTGATATTAAGATTGACAACCCCCCCCCCCCCCCCCCCCCCCCCCCATCATGGCAGCTGTGCATCCCTGTCTCTTTAAACTGTGTGATACTTATATCAAATTTTTATATTTGATGAAATCAAGACCCACCAGTGTTTAAATATTATCCCCTTTACTTTGTGCCTGAAAATACTATTGGGGGGGGGGGGGGGTGGGGGGGGGGGTGGGGGGGGGGTTAAATCCAAGACATCGCTTCTGTGGCATTTGATTTTTTTAAAAACATGTTAAAATTAACCTCGTAAGGAAGAAGGGAAGAAGAGATCCGGAGTGTGAAAAATACAAACCCTCCCCCTTCTCTGACCCCGTCTCCTCCTCATAACTTTAATATGAGCCCTAAGAGGGAAGCATGGATACCTCTTATGGAAATATATGATCCCAGCTTCCTCATTTGGAGCAATTTAGCCCTCATTAGCAGTATATTATGGTAAAGCAGTCTCAATAATTTAAAATCATTCTGCTCTATTAGACTTATATCACCGAGTCACTTCAGAAATCTCTATAGAGCTTGCTTGTACTTTAGAGGCTGTGTTCCTCGGCATCAAACTAATTAGAAAGCTTCCGTCCTCCTGCGACAACTCCCTCTCTCTCTGCGTCCAGCCTCTGCAAGTCTCATCTGTTCCCACACAAACAGATTCCTGCTGACAATAAGAGAAACACAGAAGGATGGAGAAGGCCTCTCTCTAATTTACAGAGTTTTCCCCCTCATTTTCCGCAATCCTTCAGAGAAGAGCTTTTATGATCGGTTAGCAGCTCGGTGCAAACCACAAAAACAAGTCCTTGACACGATTTGATGACTATTCTGATGTCGTCTCATCCGGCTCCATGCTCTCATCATTTCAGCAATTTGCCATCTACCCACTCGCAGGGACGTGATTTCCCAGGTATGAATCACATGTGACTGGTGGGGAGAAAAAAAACTTGTCTTTCACTCCGCTCAGGGGCATAAACACATTAATATATTTTCTTCACTTTTTTTGTGTTTATAATCAGCACAAGCACTTTAATGCATATTACAGCCTACCTTTTTAAACTATATAGTAAGTTAGATATTGTTGGCGACAACTGTCTATTATTGCCAAAATGGGGGATCCAACCCCCCCTATCCCCCAGGTAAAATCTGCCCTGACTACACTTTTTCTAGAACTGCATGTGTTCATTGCGTGGTCTGTCGGCCACATGTGCATCTTCATGAGCTCATGTGGGAAATGCACAGCAGAATGTATGCATGAGCTGTCAGTGTAAAAGCATGAAGCTGACCTTCAGACTACTCTCTGTCTTTCTAACGCTAACCCTTTTCCCCTGATGAAAGATGCAGGGGTCAACACCTACCGTATATTCTCCATTTCCCAGGGATATGGCATTGCCATGACAACTGGAACCCGACTGTTGAAAAATCTTGTCAGGTTTTGCTTCCTGGGGTTTTCCCAGAGGAGTTCAGACTGAGTCGTTACCTCAAGTGATGGGTCGCTGAAACGAAGCCTGCGTCATTAGATATTCTGGCCCTGATAACCTCAACATGAATATATGTAGGGATAATACTGATTTTGTCTTCTCTTGGTAAAGACCTGAATTAAATTAAAAAAGTCAAGTACTTGACCAGTGGGTAGGTGGTTCAACCCTGAACTCCTCCAGTCTGCCTTCCCAAGTGTCCTTGGGCAAGACACTGAGCCTCAAATTGCCCCTGACAGTTTTGCCGACAGTATATGACACATTGTGATAGAAGAAGTGCGGCATAGAAGTGCTGTATGTGCATGAATGGGTAAAAGTCAAATGTAATTTGAAGCACTGAGTGGCCCATAAGGCTGGAAGAATACAAATATATATAAATATCGTCTTTTACCATTTGTTGTTTTAAAGAATGTGAATGAACTATGGTATTTGCTTTGTACACCTTTAATCCATCTGGTGAAAACAAACCTGATCCCTGTGTAATTATTTGCAGGGTTTTTTCTCCTCATCAAATGTATTTGTCTACATTTGTTATGTAATTGCACTGTACATACTTCAGTGAAAGGAAACATGAACTCAGCTCCTCACCAACACATCTTCCTCCGTCCCCTCTCTCACATGTTCTCCTCCGTACTCAAAGGAGCAGAGGGTTTTCTTTTTTCCCAAGCACACGTCTCCTGAGGATGCACCTAATTTCTTATAGTTGTTTTCCTCACAGTGAGTCTTTTTCCTCAAACAGCTCCCGAGCTCTGTGTCTTCTTACGTCCGGGCTTTTGCCAGATTGGTTTTGTCCACCTCTCACTACGGGGCGATGCTGCGCTCATTGTGGTTCAGCCACTGTGACGGAGCTCAGCGCTCAGCCTCCCGCAGACTGCTGCCATCAGCACAAGCTCCGGCACTACATCAGTGCCGTAATCAATCTGCCACCATGTCCTCGCAGACATTTCTCTCACTCTCTAATATTCACTCTCTGTCTCTTTCCCTCCTGTTCCCGTCCCTCCCCTCCCCCTCGCCCCTCTGAAATGTGTTTTGTAATTAGCTGGTTATCTGATTGTGTGAACCAATTCAGTGTAAATATTAGCAGTGCACACAAAGGCAGAGTGCGGCAGATGATGTGTGGTTTATTCTACATCTTGTTTGTGTACCACAATGACTCGTCCCCATCGCTCTCTACAATCTTCATCCAAAGCACAATCTGACCAGTATTAGTGCAGTGCACATTCTTCACAGACATGCTAGGAATGGGCTGTTTTTCTTGTTGGGTGGTAGTGCTGCTAATACCCTTATCTTGCTGATGTGCTCCTTTACACTTGACATTTATTGTACTTCTGTCCGTCCTGGGAGAGGGATCCCTCCCATGTGGCTCTCTCTGAGGTTTCTACCCTGTTAAAAAATGTTTTTGCAGTTCATCCTTACTCTAGTTGAGGGTTAAGGGCAGAGGATGTCACACCCTGTTAAAGCCCTATGAGACAAATTGTGATTTGTGAATATGGGCTATACAAATACAATTTGATTGATTGATTGATTGATTGATTGATTGATTGATAGTGCTGGTTGCACAACATGATTCAGTCTGCAGCAGAGCCCTGAAGCTGCACCCCCGCTGCTGCACAAAGAGCTGTTCACATGTGCTTATCCAAAGTTCGGTGAAGCTCGACTCAGTAGCAGAACCCGAACTGGAGAATCAGGTGTCACTTATAATGCATTTAGAGTGGAAACAAGATCCAGTCGTGGCTCTTGTGTGTTTTTGTCTAATGGAAAGCCTGTTCCCTTTCATTTCAAATGACTATCCATTGATATTGATTTATCGATGGTCACAGGTTAATTCTAATTCTATAGAAATCGAACCTAACCTGTGTCAGTTTGAAGCCGATAAGGTGAACGGTTCACCAGATATGAATTCCACAGACAGACAGAGAGATTTCTGGAATTGGTAGATAGATAGTAAAGAACTTGATATTTTACTTGAGAATTAAATATATATTAAAAAAGTATTAATATTTGGATTTGATTATTGGTGTCATTTAAGGAAATAACCCTTTTTGGTATTCAGCTCAAGAGTTCTCCTTTTCTTTTCAGGAAACTATGATAATGTCTCCAAAATATATTTAGGAGACCTTCTGGTACATTTGGAAAAACTTTAGCTTTACACCAGCAGCATCAGATGAGCCACAGGCAGTGGAAGCTGCCGTCTTTATGCGTCTCAGAGTTCACTGGTATCAGTGCCAGAGGACACACGGAGCAGGCACCTGCTAATGAGAATAAACTCCCCCGCTGCACGTTTAATTAGAGGGCGGGTTATATTTGAACTGTAGAAACTACTCAAATATTCAGTGTGATGGTTGGGAGACATATATTCGACTACATAATGACCAGTTTATTCAAAACATACAATATTCACTGTTTACATTAACCTGACCACTGTGATAGAAAATGTTTGCTTTTGAAGCTTGAAGATTGAAGCTTGATTTGGTTTTAATGTCTGTTGTTTAAGAGCAACCTAAACTGTAAACCGCTCTGATTGAAGCGCCCTGCAGCACGAACATGGCGCAACACAACTCTCAGACATTTGCCGTCCCTTTCATCTGATCATCTGATGCATGTACATGTGTGTCAGGGACCGAGCAGCAAGCACAAGATTTCAAGAATGAACAATTTAAAACTGGGGATCCCATTAAAAGGGATCAGTCAGAACTATACTCTGACAAAACATTACATTAGTGCTAACAAATTATTCAGAAATGAGACAAGATGGAGACATAAGCTGGCTGATAAATGTATTTGGAAACATTGAGGGAAAACTAAATAAACAATAGTGGGGTTTCTGAATACAAGGAAACCCCATTCCCCCCATGCTGATGCATTGATTGGTCTTGTCCAATTACTGGGAGTGTATATTTAAACAGGCTCCACCCCCTGCTACCTCTTTTGGTCAAGCCAGGAAGATGGACAAAGAAAATCAACGCAAAGAAAATGTATCAATATGACTTATTAGAACAAAACGGTGTTAACCAAATGTGCCCTCCTCATTTAGAATACAACAAAGTGTCAAAAATGTCACAATGATACAAATAAATAGTCTGAGTTTGAAACAACATGATAACGTGAATGTGTGTAACCATAAACCAAATTGATGTAATGAACAAGGTGAGACAGAGTGGATTTATCATTCATTACAAATGTGTGGCTGTGGATTCAACCGACCCAGTGTGTCAGCAGAACCACATGCCCCCAGTTAAGATGGTGTCATTTTCTTGGAGCGATCTGAATCTTGGTTTTCCTGTGCATCCTGCAGAATGTTGCTTTCAAATGAAACAGCGTGGTTCTGCTGTGCGTGATCAAATCGTGGCTTTGGCTCAAGCAGCCATATGGCATGTTGGAGAAGGCCTGTGGAGAGAGAGGAGTGTTTACTCCCCTGCAGTGATTAGACATACAGTATGGATTTCTCCCTCCAGAGCCGGTGTTTCCACTCCTCACCTATAACAACACCCACGCATAATTATCGTGTTTTTTTATGTCGGAAACATACACACCCTCAAGCAAACCGTTTGCCTGTGTCATGCTGTAAAGCTAGAATGTTTGAAACATACTTTTGTTGCTGATGTTTTAATCTCATCTTCATCTTGGATTCTATTTTTCCAATGTCTCTAGAGGAAAAAAGCTCATTGCAAAACACTTCACACTCTCCCTTCTCTTCCTCCCTGTCATCATCAACCATTCCCATGGAGATTCCTTCACTTAGATCCAAACAGTCCTCTCCTCTCTTGTCACTTAGCTCTTTTCTTCTTGCACCATTTGCTCATTTAATTACTATTGTTGGTATTGCACTACTCTAATAATATTCTTATTCGGCAGGTGCTTGTAAAAAATGCAAATCAAAATAATGCATTTAGTGTGTGCGTTTTTGTCTAATGGAAAGCCTGTTCCCTTTCATTTCAAATGACCATGCATTGATATTGATTTAGTCTCAAAAGACTGAAAGCTATACACTGCTAATGTCGGAAAATTGCTGCAACACAGACCAGACTAAATATAAAGCAGCTAAATTGGCCCTGAAAGCGAAAAGGCTTCTACAGAAGTGGCTGTAATTCAGGCATATGAGTTGCTCTTGCTTACAGTGTCTTTTGTCATTGTTATTTCAGATCGAACAAACCACCCGCTCCCTGAAGACCTATCAGAGACAGCTTTGTTTACACACTGTAAACGCAAAGTAAGCAGGGGGGTAGAGGTGGAAAAGATTTCATGAGATGACATTTCGTCCCTGGAGCACTCAACTGAGGGGCCATCGTCACGCAGACCCTGTCGAGGAGAGGCCTGCCATAGAAATATTTTTTCATCTCCATTAATGGCCCCAGCAACCTGCAGGTGTTTATTGTGAACAAGTCAAAAGAATCAGTCAAGCATGAGCATCCCAACAAGTTTTCAGGGCCTGAGGGTCAGTGTGGACAGAGGAGATAAGATCGGAAACAAAACCCAGATCCAGTTCCCCCAGACTGGGGATGATAACGCCAATCGTTTGTCTTCTATAGCTGATCTAGGAGGAAGGAGACTGACAAAGGACACAAGATATGGAACAAGTTCAATTCCTCCTTTGGTGTCTCAGAGTGAATCCCCTGACAAGTTGGTGATCTGGGGCTCCGAACAGCAATGCCTGGAGCCTGACCTCCGAGAGTTTGAGCTTGTAGAGTGTCAGGAGATACATACGTTCGTGGGAAACAGGGATCAGGAGGAGGAGAACGAGGAGGAAGACGATGGAGGAAGTCTGAGGGATGGACGAGATGAGGGTCCAATGTCCATATCCTCCAGTTCAACTGCCAGTTCCAGTTCGGTCGGCATGAGGAGAAATGACAATGACAGCAACAAAGTGGAGAGGAGACTGCAGAGGGACAAAGGGGGGCAAAGAAGGATTGCCTGTCATAGTACTGAAGAGTTAGACACATGCGTGGAAGGCTCAACAGGGAGGGGGAAGGGAGGTCTGAAGGAGTCCAAGTCTGAGACAAATGTGTTTGTGTCCAGTTTGTCAGCCATCGGCCTCAGTGGGAGCTTGTCGAGTGCTCTGGACTGTACCGGAGAAGCGCCATCTCCTATCTCCTTGTGCCACCCCAAGACCTACCCTTACCCAAATGTCAACAATGCTACCTCAGCCAACACCAGGAGAAGGGCAGTCCCTGCAGATGTCAACCAGAACTCGGCATCATTGCATCCTCAGGAGTTATATGACTGTCCTCAGTTCTGCAGCCAGGATCAGAGAAAGAGGGATGGAAGCCATCACAGAAATGCAATGTCTTCTAACGTGGGGCTGGGCGAAAGGAGGAGGGCTGGATTTGATGAGAGGGTTCTTCCACCACGACGGCAGCAGCTTGTCAGACCTCTCTGTCAGACCGAGATGGGGAAAGCGAGGAGCTCAGCAGAGCCCAGTTCATATCGAGATAACACAGGGCAACCCAGTTCGCCCAGTCACACTCCAGATTCATACAGTAATGGGTCGAACACAAAGTTTACAAAAACATCTTTACGTGAACCCTCAGATTTCTCCCATCTCTATAACACATCTCTATTCTGCCAGTCCAGGCAGCCCAACCAGGCAGCCCAGAGGGAGGAAGTGCCCGTAGAAAGATCACCAGTTGCAGCAAAAAGGCCTAGTTCCAGTCCTCCCAACCCTTCCACTTTAGACAAGAGACAAGAGACTCAATTCACATACAGAAGAAATTGCTCCAGTCCTAGCAGAACAGGGATGGAATCCAGGTCATCAACCCCTCCTCACTCTCCTCTGAGGACATCCCAGGGCTCACCACGCAGGCAACCCTCTGTATACCATGTTTCCAGGAATGTCTCTGGAGTGATAAGACATATCCCGTCAGGATGCAACCCTGCTCTACCGACGTCAGCTCAGGGCTATGGCAACAGTTGCCTGAGAGCACCAGTCAGAACTAATATAAGCACAAGTGGAATCCCCAAAGCGCCTCCTAACAACCAGCAGAGCTCCCCCCACTCTAACTACACCCCCAGCCCCAGAGAGAGCTCCCCATCACCAAAACTCAAGCCTAAAGGAGTTCGCCCTAAAATTATCACCTATGTCCGAAAGAATCCTCAGTTCAAGCCCCAAGCTGCAGACGGGCCGTATCAGGTATCCTCTCTACCATCCAGGCTCTCGACATACGCACACGGCCAAGCACCCAATTCCTTCAAAGACAACGCTAAAGACCCCTCCAAGCCTGAGACAGAACCAAGAACCGCCCCAGTGCTTATGGCCTCCAATCCGCTGTATGACAAGTACCGGCAAGACATGCAGACAAATATGTTCCCACCAGGTGTGCTGAGCAGGAGTATCAGGCCCCCTGGACATGCAAACACCGTCCCCCCTGCACATACACATGCCCCTCCGCATGTGCACCCGCACAGCCACACAGCACCCCCCAAACTGGGCAGTAAAGCAGACAACTTCTATGGGGCACCATCAGAGGTGAGTATTTTGTACTTTGTCCTCAAAGTGCTGTGTATGATTTGAGTAGAAACTTGTATTATCATGTGTGTTGTAGTTCGGGCTAGTTGCTCATTCTTATTTAAAGGATTTATTTTCTGTCCATTTTTCATTTGGTGGCCGATGCAGTGATCGATGTTTGGGAGTAGAAAAAAATCTGATTCCAATAAATGGACCAACGTGTTTTCAAAAATTAGCAGTGGTAAATCAATGTAATTGAGGCTTAGTTTAAACATAAACCAATAATCATAAATAAAAAGAAAATACAAACCCAACTAATTATATATAACTTGAATTTAGACAATAAATGTTTGAAAATTAAATTCTTGCATTGTTTATTCTGTAAAAATGAAGGTTTTCATATTGACAACATATTTGCTGATATCAACATGTCTGTGAAAGGCCCATATGGGTAGATTTTATCGTCCAACTGATAAGTCAGACTCTATAATCCACTGTTCATTCATACAGACGGTGAAAAGGGAGCAGCGATTGAATTTGAAATTATGATTGTTGTATTAATTAGCAGCAGATAATTACTGTATGATTTGCAGAATGTTATAAACATTAATGCTGCATTCTTATTTGAGGTCCAGTTTTCCAAGTTTGGACCTCCAGAGTCCAAAGACCAGCTTCAGATCATTTTTCCTGACTCCTCATATCAATGTCCCCAGCTAGTTTTCATATTTATTCTATCCCTCAGTAAACTATGTATTATTCATCACAGATATTCTGCATTTTATCCCCACTCTCACAAGCGCTTTATTGCTTTAAAGTCGTTCCTTATTGATTCTGATTAAATAGCTTTATTGGGAATTCAAATTCATACAGCATCAAGCTCCAACATGTGGAAATAAATAGTTAATGCATGCTCAACTACAAAGCCCACAGGGACATGGGAATTCTCAAGGCTTCATATAACACTGCATGAGAGACCCATACATTGAGCAGTTCCATTAAGAGATTCCACTTACTCAAAAATTATGCCGGTGATGTTAAACAACCTACTCACGGTGCATACACTCTGCTCTCCTGCAAAACATGGAACTTCTTGTTATCAGAAATCGTCTGTTGAACATGATCAGTCACATCATATTTGAATCATTGGTTTTGTTCAAACTGAATATTTGATGTCATAGATTTGAGTCGATGTCTGTGGATGCATTCAAAGCTGTAGAATATAATTATCTGCTATTAGATTACATGGTGCATCAAAGCTTTGTTTCTCATTGTGTCCACAGGCAAAATACACAAAAGTAATCATGTGTCGGCAGGAAGATGTAAATCAGTAAACACATTAGCTTATTTCCTTTACTGGAAGGAGGATTTACAAACATGATGCAAGTGTACAAAATGATGTTTATGCTAGAGATCTCTAAATAGGTTACAAGATATGTATTTAATAATATTTTTGTTGGCATGACTTCTAGGTGGGACGATCCGCCAGTTTCAAAGGGACTTCTGTTGAGGACACGCTGCAGCCCCGGACAGCCCTTCAGGCCGGAGGCAGTGGCAGTCTCCTGCGCTCTGGCCGAGGTCTGCGTCTCGGCCTGGGAGCTGTCAACAGGGCGGCTACGGGTGCGGCCAAGGGCAGAGGACCTGGTCAGGGGCAGAGGTCGGTACTGGTTTTCAGCCAGCCAGTCCAACCTGTCATCCCGGCAACCAGTCAGAGAAGCCAAGAAAACACAGGTACATAAAAACTTCCCTCGCAGCATGTTATTTTTTGGTTTCCTCACAGAAAACAGCTGCAGTGGCAGATGGAGGCTGTCTCTGTGGAGCTACAGTAAGCATCCGACTTTTTTTCCAGCAACCCAAAATTTGACACACTAGAGAGCTACCTTGTCTTTCGTCTCCTTTGCAGCAAGGAAGGGTTGTGGGACTCTCTTCCTCTTCCTAAAATTGGCCTGAGATGAAGGCAGCTCATTAAAATGCATTCTCTGAGATTAATCTGGGCTGATGTTATTGGAAGGTTTAAAGAAATACTGAGGGGAGTGATACTGCTCCGGGAGGCTTCCATCTACAGAACAAAATAAATAACTAGGCTTGCTCACTCTCTTTCTTCACGCAGCAAATTTCTAATTCAGATGTCTCCGATAGCACCTCCGACTGCTGAAGTGAGATTTGCATTACAGCTCACGATCGTCCCCGGAGTATCGGAGTATGAAATTTGTTCATCGCTCGCCACTCTGCTGGAAAGCTGCAGCATTTATCACTTACATGCATATTTGATCTGCTCTTTCCCTGAGTGCGATAACCTGGACACACAGTGAAAATACATATGTACATTCATTCACACACAACCCAAAGCTGCACGTACAGAATTGATCGGCACAGTTTTATGATGTGCTAGGCATCCTTATCATAATCCCTATTAATACAGATGTAGGGTCTCTTGATGCTGCTGCTCGGCCCTCTGGGGAACACAGGCTTTGAAGTGCAGAGCAATTAACGGTTAATAAACATCAGTATTTTTCTGCCTGAAACATCTCTCATCCATGTTGCACCCGGGCTTGCACACACTGCATTTATAAACACCAGTCCAAATATATTGAATATATTGGTCAGCATTATCAGTATCCGTCACTGTGTGTAGGATCATAATTGATGGAGTTCCTTTTGCCTTTTTCAGTTCTGTTTGTTCTTTCACCCATGTTCTGGAGACATCTGACCTCTAAACCTTGTTTTCTCCTTTCTTTCTCTTCTCTCCATCACTGTAAATTGAAGCATTTTAGCCTTTTGTAAATTATAATCTCTCAATTTTTCCATATTTGTACATTACTCTAATGGTACTAGATAGCTATAGTATACCTGATACAAATTACTCGACTTGTGTAATAATGGAGCAGGTTTTAAACTCTAATGAGGATCATACCACTGGACATTTGTATGTTGCATGTTGAGGTGCCGAGCCCCCCCCCCCCAAAAGCAGCTGAGCGCCGCGATTTAGTTCCGAGTCGAGCTGCAGAGATTGCGGTGCACCGAAGTATCACATTTAATAACATGCAATTTAACGCTTTGCGGAGGAAATCTGTGCAGGTTGTTGCAACTCACCTTGGGCTGTAATTAAAATCGGTCGGTCATTATAGTGCTTATCCCGGCTGTCCGTCCCATTGACTTTTCTGAGCTGTATTTATATAATTCACCTCAAGTTTTGGGTCCTTCTTTCAGTGAGAGCAAGTGGATGGATGTGGTGTCTTTCTGTTTTGTTGTTGAGAAACTGGAGGTAGTGTTTAAGACCTGAGGGCAAAGTCAATTTATTTTATTCAAATCTGTTGTGTGGCTGAAGGGAGAAACTGCAAGCCCAGGAAAACACCCTGCAGGCTTCTATGATTTATAGTGTGTGTCCTAAATTCACATTTGCATGAATTTTAGTCCTATTTATGTTCCTTTGGAGAACCACTTTGCAGGTTTGCAGGTGGGATTTTGGGAATTTGAAAGAGAGGGAGGGAGTATGGAAGGAAGGAAGGAAAGAAGGAAGGAAGGAAGGAAGGAAGGAAGGAAGGAAGGAAGGAAGGAAGGAAGGAAGGAAGGAAGGAAGGAACAAATGAAAATGACAACGAAAAATGACAGGGAAGTATGGAACAAACAAACGAAAGAAAATAACAACCAAGATGACAACGGAGGAAGGAAGGAACGAGGCAACAAGGGAAGGAAAGAAAATGACAGTGAGGGAAGGAAGGAACAGAAGGGAAGAGCGGATGGAAGAAAGAAAAAAATGAATAAATCAACGAACCCAACACAAAAAACAGGGAAGGATGGATGGAAGGAGGGAACGAACAAATTAATGAATAAAAGTGAAAAAATTGAAAGTAAAAGAAAGGAAAGAGGTATTTTTCAACCATTTCCTTTTAGGTGGCACAGAATAATGTGTGTTCTCATTGAACAGGCGCGATGGTCCTTGATATCCAACCTAAAGTGGATTTTTGTCCCCCCCACTTCTCTCCCTCGTCTCTTAGGGGGCTTGATTGGAGTGGAGGGGTTGCAGGAGGGAAATCTGGGCATTCATCTTTAATGATCCTGACATTCTCACTCAAGATGGGGCATCCTATTTTGTGTCTCCCCTCCACCGACTGTCGCTCTTGTCCTGTAGAGCGCTGTGGGAAGGAGCGGGGGGGGGGGGGCTGCCCACCTTATCTTTGCGGCCAGCAGGGGATAATGCTCTTCTTCTGCAGGATCTAGACCCTTTACTGGGAGCTGGGGCAGCCAAAATGGGGCTTCTATTCCAAGGCCTGGGGGTTTTGCCCAATGTTTGTGTGTGCATGTGTGTGTGTGTGTGTGTGGGTGTGGGTGTGGGTGTGTGTGTGTGTGTGTGTGTGTGTGTTTGTGTGCCATGGTCGCTCAGGCCTGCACATTTCATCTGTTTTGCTGTTGGAAATCATAGATTACCGAGGGGGAGGATTTCTCCCCATTGCTCACTAACAAAAGCCGCCACCATGCAGCTGTGATTACTTTTTTATCCTCTCTTTGATTCCTTGTCTTTTTCTGTCTCCTCCAAAAGATGTTTTCTCTCTTCTTCATTTTGTCTTCACTCGCTTAATCCAACTTTCATTTTAGCTTTTTCTTTTGTGGTTTAACGTCTGGAAAAACCTTCATCTTCCACCGCAGCTTTTAGGATATTCTGTGTAACTGCTGTCAGATTCACTGTAGCCCCTGCAGTTACAAGGAATAATGAATAATAGCATTACCGTTAATGTTATTAGCTATGAATACAAGCAAACCCTAATGTATGTACTGGAAAGATAAATGGCCTACCTCCTAAATTGTGTCATAACAGTGTTTACAGCATTAGAGAAACCACTGGCCACCAGCCCGGTCTGCAGGCACGGCGACAGCCACTATTAGCATGTTGTTGTGTATATGGTTAAAGTATTCGCTCGCTGTGGAAACCGGAGACATAACACAGACGACTTCCTGGTGCCTGCTGAGAGCTTCATCAACACAGAATGATGAACGACGAGGGGAATCAAACATCATGCTTAATCTCCTCCATTTATTTAGCTGTCAGCGGTGGTTAATGAGTTTACAGTTTTCACTCAGACACACACACACAAACACACCATTTTGCTGTCTATACTTCTGTTGAGCACACATGATTAAGGGAGGAAAGAAGCATAATTGCTACTAATTACCAATTGAGATGAAATGGGGGGATCATGAGCTATAAATAATACACATATAGCAGTCACTGGGTACAGGGCAGTGTGCCTTCAGTGTGTGGACCAGGTTGAACATGTTTTCAGTGGTCGGCAACTGGGTCATATCCCTTGTCAAAATCGCAGCCACATTGTTTTGATAATCCGACTCGTTTTATTATTTATTATTACAGCACAGGTGTTGATCTCCGTCATGGCAACAACATTCATAGAATCATTTCCTGTTTGAATGACAAAGCTTTTATTTTGAAATCTTGGGTGTGATGATTGTGTTGATGGATCTAAAATAGCTGACATGTAATGTAAGTCAAATTGCACCTGTCAGTCATTCCAACTTAAATATGGACCACACATATAGATGGTAATAAAACAAATTCAGTTTCATTCGATGACAATTATTGACTGTAAAATGTTTCGTAACTTCACCATGCACCATAGGCCGTTTATAAAAAGCTCTGCACGCACAACGTCCAGCACATAAACCAATAAAAGGTTTGAGGATGATTTGAGGATAAAACTGAATAATTCATTCTCTAGAGCATCACCACAGGCCAAGCAAACATCCCATCCCAAACAGGCACATTTTGAAGGGGCACTGCACTAATTAAAGAAAGATTCACCATGATTCTTCATTTTGTGCTTTTCTAACAGATGAGGTGTTCACCCAACACACTTCTCCTCCGGCTCCAGCGATGGCCGCGGCCCAGCCCCAGTCCGCAGCCGTCAGGTCCCTGTTGCCCAAAGCGAGCCAGTCGGGCCTGCGCCCCCCGGGCTTCAACTCCAGCCGTCACCCCGCGGGCCGCCTGGCAGCCTTCGGGTTCGTCAGGAGCTCCAGCGTGTCGTCCGTCACCTCGGCCCACTCCGCTGACAGCTCGCAGAGTGACCCCTGCAGGACAGCTCACCGTGAGTGCGCTCATTATAAAATCTGTGTGAGAGCTGATCCCTGCTGGGTGTTTGGTTTTTGCTGCATCGTGCGGTTTGTCCTTTTCATAACATACTGGTATTTATCAGTTAGCTTAATGGCTCATTCAAAAACACCCACTTTATCATCATCATGAGTGCACTATTATTATCACCATACTGTTTTTATTGCCTCCTTCTAAGTATTCCCCTCATGAATATAATTAGCATAAACAGCCCCCCCCCCACACACACACACACACATTCATTATGGTGCAGTCTGCTTTCTCTTCCTGAGCTCCGCCTCACTAACAATGTATTCTCTAATCTGTAGTTTTAATACACAAGCTGCATACCATTAGAAACAAAGCTGCGGTTTTATGAAGCACATTGTATATAACGTATATAAAATGACACAATATGGAGTATGCAGCTATATACAGTAAAATGTGTATTTGTTAATAGAGGCGTATTTTGATTTCCTTCAATCATCTAAAGTTCAGTATTCTTTTGTTTGTGCATTCGTAATAAGACGCCCTAATATTAGTCAATTAAAATAATTATCATATTATTATTATATAGGTCAGAACATTGTCACTAATTCATTTCCTCCAGGATGGGTTTTCATGCATGTAGCAGAGCTGGTATGTTATTACAGACAAGACAACTAGATGAATTGACTTAAGAAAAGTAAAAAAATATGCATTTTCACAGTTAACCCAAGAAACCGTGATATTTCATTTTTCCCATACTGAAAAATACACTTTGAGTCATTCACTATCTCCATTTGACAGATCACCTTTTATCTATCTTGAATGCATGTAGAAATAAAAGAGCATAATATGTCAGTCCCAGGATTCATGAGTTATTTAACAGCCCCGTAACTGGGTCTGTGCTGCACGTTCAGTCAGTGTTCTCCGATGAGAGATCAGTTTGCTGACTGAACTGGGGGGAAATAGTTTTTATGTTCACGGTCACCTGGACGTGCACATGCATGTTATGATTTCAGTGCTGCCTCTCAGTCTGGTTGGGTAGTTGGCTGAATTTATGGTCGGTGTGTGTGTGTTTGTGTGTGTGTGTGTGTCTGTGTGTGTCTTTATAATGTGACCTACATAGGGAGCACTTGCTCTTCCTCTCCCAGTTACAGATGACGTACAGCATCTGCACTCTCACGCACGTCAGCCCCCCTGTTATGTCATCGCTCCATTCCCTGCTTTTGTACTTTATACTTTTTTTATCCCTCTTTTTCTCTCTCTCTCTCTCCAATTGGTTGAATATGAGAACACACTCTGGGAGTAATGTGGGGGGAGGAACCTCTTCATCTGCCTTTGAGCAGGGAAAAGAGGAGTCCCTTAGGTATCTGGAGAAGAACCTGATAATTGAAAGAAAGTGTGAATGCGGAGGTTGTCATTTTTTTTAAAGCTTGACATAAGGCATTGGGGTTGAGTTTATCATTCTTTTTCATCTCTGATGTTTTTCCTATGATTTTGTTCCATGTTATGGTAAAAACAGTAGGAGACCAGTTTTTTTTTGAGATGCAAAGCTCCTCTTCTCCTTATCTTTCCGTATTCTTATTATTTTTCTTACTAATATTTTTTGCATGATCTAAATCAGCTGAACATGGGAACATGATTTTCTTCCACACTGAAACTCCAGAAAGTGGGATCTTCTGGAATCTTAAATTTCCTCTCTGCATATATGTAACATTGTTGTTTCTCAAAGTGATCTTGCCCCAGCATCTACTGTCTCTGAAGTCAAAATGTAAAAAGATCAGTGTATAACAGAAAAGTAATAAGAGTTAAAAACAATTTATTTTTCATGACCCATACACTACTAACAACCACTTTAGGCTATAAATTTCATCATCTGTATTGTGGTTTGTTGTCAGAGACAAACATAAACATTGGTATTGAATCCCCCCCCCCCCCCCTCCCTTCTTTCTAGCTAACAGCTTCATTTGTATTGTACTTAATAAATTACCCTGGAAATATCAATATCATGAATCAATGAAATGAGATCCAGGCCTGAGAAAAGCCTGTGCTGCATCGGTCTGGCCAAAGATCCCAAGTTCATCCCCGGCTACGTAAATCAGACCTAATGTGACTGTTTGTGTTACAGGAAACAAGTGCGTCCACTAAATCCTGAAGATAAATTACACCGTAACATAACAGAGGCCTAATTGCTCGCTTGTTAACATGTTGTCTGTTTAAGCAGCTGCTGGTTTAAAATGCCGGTTTAATAATGCAGCTAATTTATCACCTACATGTAGTTCAAAACTGCATAGACATAGTAGACATGACGGCTTTATAAATATTGTTGAGGCACAGACACACGTGCACTAACAGTGCGTATGAACATCTGCCAGCAGAGCACGAAAGAGCAGAAGTTTTGAATGGTGTCGCCTGAAGCCAGCTCTTCCTCTCCCCGCTGCCACTCTGAGCTCAGTGAGACCGAACTGGAATCGAGCATGAGAGGCAGAAGATTAATACGCTTTGATGTTCATTTCCCTGCGTGCGCCCGTTTGCATGTGCGCCACCTCGAGAAAGGAAGGGCGGGAACGTTTACTTCCACTTTTGACTCTGTGTGGCGCTCGTGACCTTTCGCTGCGAGGCATCGGAACTCCCCGCTCCGTTTGAACTTTCCGGATTGAAATGCGCTCGACTGTAGGTCCTATACTCCGTCTATTTCTGTGTGGGTGCACTTGTTGAGCTTTAACCAGAGGGTCGTCTGATGGATTTGTGCGTCTAACCTGCCTTTGGGATGTTTGATATTAGAAGCTTTACTGTGTTTTGTCTTTTCTGCAGCCTGGATTAATTTGTCATATTGATTGTTATCTTTTTTTTTTATCCCCGGGGCAAATTAAAAGACAGAAAATAGGGGTGACATTTTGTTAAACTCTTCTCTGATTTGAATTAGAGATTTCATCAAAACGTAATTCCATTTTAAATCCTTATAAAGTCCAACGCAGTTTGTGAAACATTCAGTATGATTGTATTGACTGCACACATCCACACATTAAGTGGCAGTTATGAGAGTTCATCAGAATCTTCCGTTTCTAATTTCCAGGGGCTCTCACGCTGTTGAACCTGTTTTCATTTGTGCATTAGTGCACATACAGTAGGTGTGCAACGACAGGAAGCATCTTTGCAGTACTTGTTTTTCCTCTTTCACTCTGGGATCTTTGCCTCCTCTCGCCGCAACCCCAGTTGCAACGAACAGACAGATTGACAGATGAGTTCTCACACATCCTTCCATCGAGGATACCGGGGGGAACACAGGCAACCCGTTACTTCCTTCAATACCAGAGAAGAAAGGCTTAGTCGCTTGTTTTCCCCATTGATTGGCAAGTAAAGCGGACTCCATTAGGGCTCTGGGTGATACCAACAGGAGGAATCATTAAGGAATAGAGTGATGGGGAGGGCAAGGATTGTAGCCCTCTGATAAAGTGTAGAAGAGGATCCCTGGAGATTGAACTTCCCACTGTTGTAGCTCAGTCAACATCTGATCAATGATGCATGGATGCATGTAAATGTGGACATGTGCCTTGATTGTCCAGGAAGAAGAGAAAGATGAGGGAAGGGACATATTTAACTTGGGGGAATATGTTGTTTTCTTCATCTAACTTTTCATTTAACTTTCATGATGTGAACGATATATTGGATTTTTCCAACTAGCCCTGCATCTCAGCCATCTGGCAGACAAAGACTCTTCTTCTTTTATTTCATCTGTCTCAATTGGTCCATAAAAACAAAAGATTGACCCTTTTCTTTGTCTCTTATTTACGCCTATGCTACCTGGTAGCAAGAGGGGTATTGTAAGCAGTGGATTCAGTTTGTCTCTCACAGCAATAACTTGAGCAGTTTTAATCTTATGTGGATTAAAATTGGAGAGTTGGTTTAGGAAATCTTCGAGTGATGAGATGGAAGATGCAAAGTCTATACTTCCCTCCTTCCATAAAACGAACCTGAAGCTAAAACATATAGAGGTCCCGCTGATACATATGATATATCCAATGGCCAGGTCAAACAATCATAATGTTTCACCCTGTTTTTTTTGCATCAAATAAGTGATCTAAACCAAACTTATCAGAAACATGAATACTTGAACAAACATGAATGTTACTTATCTGATTTGTTTTGTTTGTTTGGAGAATGGGTTTGTTACCTATGCAGTAGCCAGCCACCAGGGGGCGTTCAAGATGGTTTGGTTTCATTTTAGAGAGCTGCTATGTCTTCCATAGTCAAATAAAGTTCATGGTCAGGACCTTTGGTTTTTTTGTTGTTGTTTAAAACTTTAAAGGTCGCAGGTTCAAGGTGGCAAGTTCAGAGTTTTAGCCGAACGCTAAAGCATTGGACACACAATTAAAGCAAATATACAAATGCAATTATGTTTAATTCAGTTACACATTTAACATTTTGTCAACAATATTCACTGGATTGAAAAGGAAACATTTTTATATTTATTTTATTTATACATTTCCACAAGGTAGCTCGTATTGAATATTTTAGACTGAATGTAACCCGGTGAAGCATCTTGCTGGTCACATCATATCTTTAAGCCCCTCCCCCTGTGGCCCCAGGGCCTTCATGCCTTCCCAAATACAACAGGAGACAGTTTAACATAACGAATCACACACACACACACAATCACACTAAGGAAATCAAGGTGACATTGAGCCAAGCTGTTATGGCCTTGATTGATTCTTACAGCCTGTTTGCTTATATATGCATTCAAGTGTGTTTGACCAACATCAGGGGGGCTGTAGGCTACTCTATATAACATTGATTAGCCATTAACCCAATCCTACCTTTAGCCAAGTCTTTGACATCCCTAAGCCTTTTTTGTGTGTGTGAGAGGATCCATGCATATGTGATGCCTGGTTAGCGCCGTGGTGACTGACAGACTCTATTACCTAGCTGAATGCAGAATCCAGCAGCAGATGAAGCCCGTGCCCCTGAGCCCAGCCGCCTCCTGGATGGAAACTCAATCTCCAAAACAAACAACGACAACAAAGAGTATTATCACCTCGATCCATCTTCTCTTTAGGTGAAAATGGAATAAGGGTGAAAATCAAATGAACGAAAGAGTGAGCAGAGCAGAGACGGCTGAGGAAGATGAGTTGGAGGAGGATGCAGCGATAAAAGAAAACTCAATGAGTCCAAATGAGCAGAGAGGAGAGGGGGACATGGAGTGTTTGAAAGAAAGATGAGCGGAAACAGGAACATGGGGAGGCTGGTGCAGGGAGGAGAGCGGATGCCATACCCCAGATGCAATGGCTCAGATCTGCTCTGTGAATCATCCTCGCTCAATGTGAACAGATGGTTTCTATGGTGCAGTCAGATAGACACAAACATGTAACACACAGAGAGATGCACACACTGGTAGTGCAGCACATTAGATGGGCCAATTAGATATGGCTGCCATTCTGTGGCTGATGAGAGGCAAACCAACATGGCAGCGAGTTACGGACGCAGCAGAGCTGTGACAGAGAAGATGGGCTCAATGGGCCTTTTCATTAACTAATAACCTCTCCGCGTTTTTCATCCAACTCCATATTAATCAATGTTCATGGCTTTGACTGATGGTCCTGTGTGACAAAACACAGAGGACGTGGAAACAGGAGCATCCGAATCAGACAAACATTAATGTGTATGTATGTGATTCTCTTTTACACTGAGAAGAAAGCTTTAGTCATCTATTTTTCCTCCAAAAATTTACACAACAGAATCCCTGCTCCTCTTCCTGTCACTCATTACCTCCACCGAGGAGGTTATGTTCTCACCCCGTTTCCATTGGATTGTCTGTCAGCATGATTACATAAAAACTAATCAACAGATTTCCAAGAAACCCTGTGGGAGGATGGGACATGGGCGGACAAGAGAGGCCATTACATACTGGCACCAGGAATATTTCTTTACCTACTTAGGAGTGGGTAAACACTGCAAGACAGGGCATTTTTTTATATTTTCACCATTTTCTCATGGAATAATTCATGGATCTTGATGAAAAAATGGCTTTAGGTTAACTGCATTTATAGGCTTTTCAACAATCTTTCCCAAAAACGTTTTATCTGGTGTTCTCCCATCTTTAGACCCAGAAATGATTTCATCCTGCTGACATTTAGTGTAATGATTTCTCAGTTTTCAGTTCAGTGATGTACTGCCTCCTTCACAACAATAAAATAACTCCTACAACTGTTGATTTAGTGGAATAATTATGAGAGAACATCATCAGTAAAACTGTGTGGTGGTTGTAATTTGATGCAAAAATACAAAGTTATTACAAGTATAACAAAATAGTTTTCAACCCATGGAGCTGAGTGAATGAGAGGAGATAGCTGATGCTATATTTGGATATTCAAACGCTGGCTGTCCGGTGTGTTGTTGGTGTTGGTTATTAAACATCCCCATTGCTCATTTGTTTTCTTTTTATTCTTGTCTTTGATTTTCTGAAAAAGAACAAGTAACAACAAAAATCAACTCTCACAACTACAGTGCAATTTCAACTCTGGTGTGTTTTTTATACCTGCCTTAAAGGTCAAAGGTCAATGATTCAGGGCATCGCAGAATAGATGATAATGGAATATATAATATATTCATCACTAGCTTTTTTCATTAGCTTTTAACCAAGAGCCATTCCTTGTTGTGATGTAGAGTCTGACGTCTCCATTGGATCTTAAGGGAGAGAAAACATTGGTCTCCTGGCATGTGTCTAATCTTGAACTTCATCAGTCAAATATTCAAATAACCATTTGACGGTAAAGTACTTATATAGAAAGGAGCATAACTCTCTTGTTGTCCATCGTTAAAATAATTCACGTCCTTGTCGGACGGAGCATTTGATTAAATCTCCTGACGTCTGGGTCCTGGCAAGGGAGAGGGACCCTGTGGCTGCTGCTGTCAGCTCCACAGTTATCACCTAATCTATCTGTCAGTCCACAACCCTGATGTTATCTCTGCAGGACCATTACAGTTCCTGCTGTATGTATGCAGCTTTAACCTTGACTGTCACACATATCAATGCAGAGGCACAGTTGAGTACTTTACATAATTGCGCTGCTTTGAACAAGAAGTCTGTAAATGCAGCGTTTGACACATGTTATGAAGTTTTGTTAGTTCAGATAAAACGTAAAGATGTAATTTATTGTTGTATCCATTTTTCAGTGACATTGATTTTCAGGTTATTTCAGAGTTTTATTGTGAATAATATAGGTTTTTACAAAGCACAAATATGTCTTGCATTTTGACACATGATCTGGCTCTCATCATATTTCATCCTCTGCTATTTGATGCAGATGAAGCTGCATGTTTCTGGTGTTTCATTTGTATTTTCATATTTTTTGAGTGTTTAAACCCTGACAATGTGATGTGTTCATAAACTGTGATCATAGCAATATATATTCTGATATGAAGAGCATCAGACATTTTGAGCCAGCTTTGAACAAATGACAGGAAGCAACGATTAATGAGCAGAACAAATTATAGACTCTTCAGGCTTAATTACACACACTGTCGTCTGTACTGAGAAGTGTTGAATGAAGCTGACGTCTGTCTGTGAGAACACGTTCTCTAATCAAACTGGCTGAATTGGGATTACAACCCAAAACGAACTATAATCAGTGTCTAACCTATATTCTTCATGTGTATAAATTCATTATTTTGGTAAAGGTTGTCCAATAGTATGTCTAAAACCAGCCCCGATATGGACCGGGTATCAAACCGAAAACCTGGACATTGGTGAACAACCCGCTCTCCACCTCTCCTTCAAACATGGAAATATTCATAAAATGTAAAAAAAAAAAAAAAAAGTGATGATAATAAAACGTCCCCATTCCTCAACATCAAAACTACCATCAATGATCCCCTAAATATCCCAAATATCCATTTTAATACAACACAATTTAAAGACTAAAGGCTTAATGTAAGAACGTATAAATACATTTTTCTCTGTGAATGGACTGTAGCTTAAAAGCCTGAGTGTGGGCACACACACACACATACGGTGCGACTGGATGCTATCTGCAGTTGCACTAAACGCTGAGTCAGCATTATCCTCCTGGCATTAGTTTTGCTTTAAGGGGCGAGCTGCTCCATTAACTCGGCCTCCCACTGAGCTATGTAACTGCTCTTTTGTTCTCGCTCTCCTCATGCTCACTGTCCCTTTTCTAATATCTCTGGTATTTGCCATACAGCTTCTCAATATGCAGAGATTTCTGATGTCTTCTCTGCTGCACCATCCGTTTATTCCCCCCATCCTGGCTCGCCATGTCCTCATGATCTCTTGCAGCCTCCCCTCTGCCATCCACGCTCGGATATTCATCATTGGCTGACATTTTGCCAATCAGTGACGCACATCAGCTTGCTCTCACCATTAATGAAGTGCATCTCTTTTCTTCTCTTTGTCTAAGCCAGCGAATTTCACTCTCTCATATTCGATCATTTTTATTCCTCTGCTTTCTTTCTCCGACTGGCCGACGTCATCCCTAGCTCTTCCTCTCTCTGAACTGCTCTCTGGGAATTTGATCATACATATTTGACCTATGACTACAAACATGTATCTGTTCATATCAACCAGTCAATTGCTCTGTGTCAATCAGACTACTGAGCAAAGCATTTGCGCTTAAAGCCAAATAATTCTGCTCCTTCAATTTAAACATAGGTTTATTTAATCTGTGTATCATTTCAAGACTTTAGCTTGTGGATGTTGACAGCCATAGATCCAGAGCTCAGTAACAGCAGTGCTGTGTCCTAGATCATATCTGAGGAGTGGACACTCTGCACATGCCCTTGACTGGTTAATGAGGAGGAGGCACAGTAAACAGCCTCACTGATCAGCACCTCGAGCTGCTGAGGGACAGCTAATGAAGCTTTGAGAATGTGACATGCAGCAAATGTGCGGTGATGTACAGAACATGTACAGACAGAGAGAAAATAGCCGCCGGTATCGTTGTGTGTGCTAGACGGCATTTGTATCTATATGTAGATTTTATTATGTAACTGTCACTTGTGAACTCATTTTCAGTTTACATTTAGGATTATCTGGAGTAAATTCCGAACCTGCACAGTACATAGCAGTAGTACTTTACAGATGTGGTACAGTGTTGTCATTGCAGTGTGGTTGTGTACATTGCCTCAGGTGAAAGAATGAATCATCCACTGGCTGCAGGGTTAGTAGCTCGACATCTGCCTCCCACTTTTTATATATTTTAAAGCAAAATTTTGTTTTTGCCTTTAATTAAAAGATCAACATGATTTTGATGGTACATATTTCACTATATGAATCATACGCTTGTGACATGCTAAATTAAATATGTCAATCACAAACAACCAGAGCCAGAGTTAGTAGTTTGCTATAAGAAAAAGCTAGATTGGTATCCTTAGTGTGGACTACATGGCAGCACCGGAGAACAAACTGGGGAGGGCAATTTCTGAGGAATCGAAAAAGAATCGAAGGAATGTAGTCCATGTCGAAGAAAGTGTGTTTGCATTCATTCGTAGTGTCAGTGAAACTAGAAGGAGGTGAAGGGCAGGCAAACGTTTGTTTCATTGCTGTTTGGGGATTGGAAAGATGAGCAGGATATACGCTATGTGTGAGACTACATCAACCATCCATCAGTCGGTTGTTAGATAGCATTACAGGCCAGGCTGAGTGACTGTCATGAGGGACTGTAATGTTGCGTTTGTCTTTCTGTCTGGAGTTTGCATGTTCTCCCTGCTTCTGAGTGGGTTTTTCTGTTAGTACTCCTGTTTCCTCCCACAGTCCAAAGACATGCAGATTGAGGTTAGATTAATGTGAGACTCTAAATTGACTATAGGTGTGAAGGTGTGAGTGAGTTGTTTGTCTCTATATGTCAGCCCTGCA
Organism: Platichthys flesus; assembly: GCF_949316205.1. Taxonomy (NCBI): domain Eukaryota; kingdom Metazoa; phylum Chordata; class Actinopteri; order Pleuronectiformes; family Pleuronectidae; genus Platichthys; species Platichthys flesus. Next base: position 10,899,010 of record NC_084959.1, on the reverse strand, counting down.
GTACGCTGGCCACCTGCCCAGGTTGGACCCCGCCTCTTCTCTAATACCAGCGGGGTTTGGCTCCAGCTCCCCCTGTGACCCTCAAAGGATAAGCGGTATAGATAATAGATGGATGGACGTGCTCATGTGGAAGCATTGGAATGTTTCTGTAGCGTGTGTGTGTGTGCGCCAGTCTGTGCGTGTGTGTGCAGGTTAAAGGAAAGAAGATTAGGAGCAGCAGCAGTTAGACCCAGAGCTTACAAACCATTTCTCAGTCCAGTGAACCTTGATTCAGACATAACACAACCTATCAGATCGAAGAAAAACCAGTATGTGATCCTCCGAGGGAGAAAGAGACGGCAATTATGTGATATATATGAGATATAGAAAACCTGAACGATAACCGAACATTCCTTCATGAAAATGAATGAACAGGTAATCAAAATTCTTCATCTGCTTCTGTGTGTTTCAGGTCTGAGTGTGAGTGAGGAGCCTCCTCTTCACAGAGTGACCACCAGCCCTCCGTCAGCTGATCACCAGCGAGGGGCGCCGGGCCGCAGCCACAGTCTCCAGCCCCCCTCCACCCCGGCTCTGCCCCGGCGCTACCTGCCTGCCCAGCCTCGAGGCTCCCCTGGAGGTCAGCAGGGTTACACATTTGTGCTTTGGCAAGGGAAACAATTTGTTTCTGAAAAATATTCTGAATATTTATAATTTCTAATTGGACATAAAGTAGAAATCTTTACAGGAACATTATTCACATGCAAATTTGAGTTCTGTGCATGTGAAAGAGAAATTTGAGAGAGATTTCTCAAATGCTGGTGTTTGCAATGATGCATTTATTGTAGGTAAAACTTGTAAAACTTATTTCATTAAATCCAGCACTTTTACTTTTCCACTATTTTCTGCTTCCTTATGCAGTGTAGCATCTCATTAAGCACAGCTCTTGCTCTCTGGAGTTGTTCGAAGTCATTTGGGAAAATTCGCACATTAGATATATGCCGGGGTGGTTTCTCGCTTCATAGTGTGAGTTTATTCCGTGGCACTCCTGTTCATTATGACTGTAACACAATCTTTTGTAGCTTTTAATGCTACATGGTAAACTATACAATTAAAGACTAAACACCACACATTTAATATGTTGTCCCATGTGCCGCTAAGAACTGTTCAGAGGAAGCTCACGGTCAGTGATGCTTCTCTATCACGGTTGTATTTTCAGACATTGAGGTTGACACCTGAAGAAGCCCTGTAGTATCTCACCTCACTCACAATTAACATCCGTCTTTAAACATGTACAGTGACGGATTTAATAAACAACCCATAATCCAGTTATCTTTAAAATCATGAAGAAATACCTGAGGTGTCCCTGTCAGCCAGAGAGTCATGTACAGACCCAACTGTTTATTCTACTCTTGTCTCTCTGTCACAGTACACACTCATACATCCCATTAAACACACACATACACACACACACACACACACCTTATCAGTGAATGACAGTGAAGGACAGTTCTGATGAGCCCCTGAAAGTTTCAGCCAAGAACTTCCTTTACCATCACACACTCACACTGGTGGCATGATGATCGATCTCCGTAACAGTGGTCGACGTGCTGACATTTTTTTGTGTGGTCCATGTCCCACCCACTAACAGAGAGGAGGCAGGGCTTATGACCTGTACTGTATCCCGCCACAAGGGGGAAATTAGGATGATTGGCTTCACTTGAGCTTTCCTGTTGTGCATCTTTATATACGGTTCATGGTTTGTCAGTCGGACTGCAGCAAAAAGTCTCAGAGGACTGCTCTGCCCATACATCCTCACAGAGCTGCTAGCATCCCTGTAGACCCACTATCTTGTACAGCGACACCTGAGCAGTGAACACACGCACACACACACACACACTGAGAAACTCACTCGCACACAGTGTTTGTGCGTGCCTGAACTCTCCCTCCGGGGTTAAACAGGGATTTGTTCAGGATCAGAGGCTTCGCTCCCAAAACAGGTCTAATTAGTTTCCTTTCAAGGCCTCTCTCCTCCTCTCTCCCCTGCTTCACAACTGATTCCCCGCTAAGCTGCCCAAATCCACTTCCTCATTCACTATCATCTGTTTTTGTCCTCCCCACTTCTCATCATTCCTCATGTATAATGTTTCAAGCCCAGCAAGTTTTCTCTACGCCCACACGCCTCACCACGCGTCTGCGGCAGATTTAACGCGACACATGAGAAGTATGCAAGAGCTCAGAAATGATATTTCAAAATAAATATTCAGAGTTTGAGATTCTGAGAGTCTGTTTTTGCTTTAAAGTGTGACACAGGTAGCAAGGAGAAGATGGGCACGTCTGCTAGAGTACACGCTCGGCTTCTCTTTGACCCAGAGTCCCATGGGGCCTTGTTATACTACGCAGCAGGGGGGGGGGAGATAGCTGAAGATGAAAGCAGGAGGGTATAACAGAAAGATTGAAAAAGTTGGGAGGGAGGAAAATCAGCAAAGAAATGAAAAAGAAAAGAGAGAGAGAGTGAGGAGAGGATGGGGACGGATCTTGATGCTTGTGTGAGGACGCTTGTTTGAATGTTATGTGAAGTTCGGACACCTGCATGTGCTTTGTCAGTCAGATGTCCTCGTGTGCTTCTTTCTGATTTAAGAACGTCACATGACACACATTGATCGGTTGTATCTTCGTCCTCTGACAGTTGGCAGGAAGGAGTTCCAGCGGAGTTCGGAGGTCACGCGTTCTCTCCCGTCCTCCCCGAAGAGGCTCGCAGTGGTTCCTCCCAAACCTCAGTCCCCAGGTGAGTTCACCTTTAGAGTGTATCATAAAGTTACTGATGCTTTCTTGATTCACCTCTACACAACAAGGACGATGCAAATTTAGAGCGAAACAAATAAATCAAAAGGTTATTCACGTTTATTCACAGTTTGTACTTGTAAAATCACTTTCAAAGTAAGAGATTTGTTTGAATTATGTGTATCGATGTCATGTGGGCGTTCGGTTTGGTTCCATGTAGGGTCTGTTTTTCCTGGTGCTCCCAAAGTCCCTTGAAATGCTCCCTTAATGTGCTGAGTTGAGTCCAAGGTTATTAACGAGAAATGTCAGGATCATGTTCGTCCCCTCTCTGTGACTCCTACCTCTCCTTTCCAATCGCCTCCTCCCAAATCGTTCTTCTATAACTTCATATTTCTTATGAGCTGTTCTCACTCTCTACACACCCCAGAAGTGGTTTCGCATCCATCTCAGAACTTTGTGGTGCTGGGCCGAACACAGCTTCAAGCAGAAATTCGTGATGGCTAGCACTTTATTCTATGCTGGGATTTGATCTCTGCAGTCTGAACTTTCCTTCCTTCAGGCTCTGCACTGGTAAATTATTTTCGTATAGGATTGCAGAGGGTCTCCCCATCTTCCCTCGCAGAGTTGACACACATCTCCTCAGGCTACACCTCTGTTTTTATACTCACTGCCGTTACTGCTCAACACTTCTCCTTACTTTGTCTTTATGGCTCCTTGTCTCCTCCCACACACAGTCATAAGATGTTTCTCAGCTTTATAGCTTTTCTCTTGTTTATGATGATTTACAGTTCACTAGGACCAATCCCCAACAATATGGGTGTTTTTTAACAAAATGTTTGCATTTGATGTTGACGGAAATTCAATGGCCATTGAGTGAAGAGGTTCGGGTGACCGAGCGGAGGGAGACTCATTGTGGGGGTTCTGTCTCAGGCATCATTTCACGTGGACAGTACCTAGAATAAGACATGCAAGACGTATGCACCCAACTGAATAAGAAGGGATGAGGGAGGAAGGGAAGAGAGGATGAAGGGATGCGGTTAGGAATGAGGGAAGACAGATGAAGGGACGAGGGAAGGAGGATGAAGCAATGAAGGTAGGGAAATTTGGAAGGGTGAATAGATGCAGAGAAGAATGAATGGATGCGGAAAGGAGGGTGAAGGAATGAGGGTAGCGATGAGGGAAGGAGAATGAGGGGATGAGGGAAGGAGGGTGCAGGAAACACTAGGCTAGGGATGAAGAAAAAAGGGGGGATGAGATTGAGGGGTGACAGAATGAAGTGGAGGGATGAAGGAAGGAGGATGAAGGAACAAGGGAATGAGGATGAAGGGATGAGGGAAGGAGCCTGAAGGAATGAGGGATGAGGGATGAGGGAAGGAGAATGAAGGGAGGAGGGAAGGAGGGTGCAGGAAAAATTAGGCTAGGGATGAAGAAAAAAGGGGGGATGAGGTTGAGTGGTGACAGAATGAAGTGGTAGGATGAAGGAAGGAGGATGAAGGAAGGAGGATCAAGGCACAAGGGAAGAAGGATGAAGGGATGAGGGAACGAGCATGAAGGGATGAGGGGAGGCATGAAGGTAAAAGGAGGGATGAGGTAGAGGGCTGACAGGATGAGCGGAGAGGGAGGGTTGAAGAGTCTGAGACAAACGAATCGTGTTGACCGGGCATGTGTCGGCTTGACAGGTGATTAGAGGTGTGGCCCTGCTCCTGAACCTAATTTAACCAGTTAACTTCAGATGTTGACACGTTGACGCGGCTCCGGACAGCGTGTCATCAAAATGACAGTGTGTTGACATGAAACTAAAATTCTCCTTGGCCTAAAAATACACATGGACACACAGGAGTCTCTGCAGCCCACAGGGTCTGCCTTCACCTTTTCTCATAGTTTCTCACATCGTTATTCTGCTTCCATCAAACCCAGAGTTAAACCCCCCTGCCTCCGATTCTCTCACATAAACTCATTTGGTATTCACAATATTCTCTAATTTCTCAGGTAGAGTCGACCGATTTCAAAGAGTGTTTGAGAAATTGTGTGTGTGCGTTTGTGTTTGTGTGTGTGTGTGTGTGTGTCCCCGCCGAAGAGCTAGACGTCCTTTACTAACGATTTCTGGCAGGCCCTTTAGAGACGGGGAATCCTGACGAAGATGTAACACGGAGACATTTGCACTTTCTCCTCCGTATTTTTAGAAACTCATCTTTCGCCTTTTTCATGTGTAGTTCTTTCATTGTCTCTCGGCACAGAGAGGAACATCCCCTTGTTTCAGGTTTTGTTCGCCCACACACACTTCACACCGTTAGCTCCATCACCATTATCATCATTCAGCACGCCTCAGGTCTCCTCGACTCTCCCCCCCCACCCCCCACCCCCACACTGCAACTCTTCTCTCATTTACCTCGTGACCCCCAGACCAATCCCCTCCCTCCCCGTTTTACCCCACCACAGCCCCCCCCCCCCCCCCCCCACCACCACCACCCCCGGTCTCTCAGTCATTACTTTGGACCCCGCACCCCAAGCCTTGCCTCCCGTTGTCATGGAAACCCTTGCCGCCCATGCTTCACTGAGCCGGAATGAGACGGCCAGGCAGGTGACGCGGGGCTGCAGCGGTTTTTATTTGTCGCGTGCCCAGACAGCCACGTTCCCTTGTAGTCTCTCTTGTGCGTCTGTGTTTACATTGGGATGATTTAAAAGATTTGTGCGAATTGTGTCTATTCAAATAAAGCTGAGGTGATGCCGTGTGTTTGGCCACCGGCTCGTACGTGTGCACACCACATGACAAGGTGACTCACATAAGTGGTTAATCAATCTGCCTGTATGTCAACTGCAGCTTAATAGTGACCCACCCCCCAACCCTCCAAGGAGAAATGGCCTTCACGTGTTCATGTGTGCCTGGCCTTTGAATCACAGCCGTCGTTAGTACATTAAGCATTGTTTAACATTTTTGCAGAAACGCAGTGTAAACAATAAACCCAGACATGCATATGTGTGGACGCTGCAGCTCAATCATTACTTGAGAGATGAGGTCGTCCATCATGACAAGCAGCAGACTGGGAATTACCCCGAGGCTTCCTCTGTAGAAAGATTCAATTAACTTACTATCGTTTGTCATGTGAACACAGTCATTAGCAATAGGTCAGGTCAAATCTCCTCGGATTTAATACTCATCAATTCCGTTATTGCAGATGGATACAGCTTGGCATAGTTGGATTTCGGAATTAGCACGCAGCTAATTAGTGACATAATATTTTTATATTATATGTATTGACCTTGATTTTCCTCGTAAAACACGTGTGGGATAATTGTGCTTGTTTATAATGTCCTGTGGTTGTTTTTTTCATTCCCTGCAGTCCAGTCTGGGCAGCGGCCCGCAGCAGCGGTGCGAGGGTCTGCTCCCCCGGGGTCCCCTCGCCGCGTGGCCCCCCTGAGGCTGCAGCAGGAACAGCAGGAAAGCCTGCAGAGGGAGAAAGAGGAGGCCCAGCAGAAAGAGAAGGAAAGGCAGGCGGAGGAGAGGGACAAAGAGGAGCAAAGGGAGGAGGTGAGTCGTTGAGAAAATCTGCAGCATAGCTTGGGAGCTTTCTTTTGTCCTTTTCTGTTTTATTTTAGTCTTTTTTCTTTAAATTCTGTGTCACTCAGGTTCAGAGGCTGCAGGGACGCTGTGAACAGCAGGAGAGGCAGCTGAGAACTCTGAGAGACGAACTGAGGAAGACTTCCTTAGGTCTAGAAGCCTTCATCATCACCACTCAGCATTACTGCCTCAAGGTAACCGACTATAATGACACAGCTGCATCTGAACTATAGATGTAAAAATAAATTGTATTATTCAAATTCTTAAATAATTCGTAATTCTTTATATATGTACTTACCTGAAATAGTATATCAATCCTTAGTGAAAAGCACAAACTATCATCATCACCACCATCATCATCATCATTAAGGCTATATCCTCTACATTAAACACACACACACATACACACGCACACACACAGGAACTCAAGACCACATGAGTATTTAACACCATGAGGTGAGCATGGTCAGTGAGCAGCGCAATGCGTGAGAGTGATTGAAACTGAGGGGTTCTCCAGAGTTCAGTGTGTCACCGAGCGGCTCTCTGTGCCCAATCGTTCAGGCCCTGTTATACTGCTCCCAGACTGCTGAGGGACAGTCTGTCTTGTTTATGGTTATTGCCACAGTCTGACCGCTGCAGTCACTTGACCACAGTGCAGTTGTAAGAGAAGATATTGTTGTAATGGAGGCCCGTGTGAGAAGGTTTGAGCTCCCTCTGCTGGCCTCAGTCACACACAACAGCAACAGTACAGCTGGTGGACTTGAGGTGAAGTTAAGAGCATTTCAGGATCTGGTCTACTGAGGTCTTCATAAAATAATCTCTACACACAATTATACACAAACACATAATTATACTCTGGTAACCTTTACTGAGCAACAGCGCCCTCTGCAGCCACACGTGGTGATTAAATCTGTTGGACTTTGTGTCTGAGCCATTAAGTAGCTCAACCGCCGCTGGATCAATTACTCCAACCGACTCTAGAATTTTTGATATACTAAAATTTTTAACGACCTTGAAGTCTTTTTAACTGATCCACAGTTCATCATTGCTCTTGAACTTGCTGTGACTTTTTCTGGCAATTTAAACTGCGACTGTCAGACACTCACCAAAGTTACAAGGGCTGAGTAAAGACACTTACATTTTTAAGCTGCTTTTTTAAGATAGTAAGTTTAAAGCTAAGAGATTTTATTGTATTAGTAGGGATTAAACATGAATAGTAAAAGGTTTTGTTTTTCCTGCTGGCTCATCTATGGTTTGTTTCTGCACATGGCTCCAAAAGTCCATTTCCTTTTCATTTTGTATTATTGCATTACAAATAGCCATTTCTTCATTTACATCCGTAGATTTACTAGATACTATTCGTATGAGTGGTACTCAGATCCTGCACTAAGCACGTTATAAAATGCTGTTTTATTCCACATTTTCAGAATAAAACCACAGAGGAAAATGAAAGGAAACTGTCCATGGAAATGCAAGGGATCAGAGAGGAAATGGGTAAGTAAGAGCCACATATGAAAACTCCAAATCTGTCAAAATCAGGAAACAGCTGCCAATGTGATTGGTAGAAAAAGCTCCTACAACATGAACAGTGGTCCTGTTGTAGTTAAGTGTCCCAGTGAGCCGTGACAGTGTGACAGTGTGACAGTGAGACAGGGTGACAGTGAGACAGTGCTCTGAAATGTAAGCAGCTGAATTTAGTTTTTGCCTATATGGTGTGAAAGACACACATGGAATCCTCCCAAATAGATATTTGAAAGTTTTAACAAGTTGAAACAAATCTTTATATTATTAGTATAATAAACATTCTCCTTTGTCCACAGCATCCAACTCAGTGCGATGGGAGCGGCTCTATCGGGAGAAGATGGCGTTGGAGGTGGCGTTTGAGCGAGAGCTGCAGGAGCTGCAGCTGCAGCAGGAGGCGGAGCTGGCTGCTGTGGAGGAGGGGCTCCGAAAGGGTCACTCAGCAGAGGCTGAACACCTGAAGGCCGAGCATTGCTCAGAGATGGTGGAGCTTAGGACTCATCAACAGGAGCAGGTGAGAGAGGGGGATCATGGGAGATATGTGTTTTTCAAGAGATCTGATTTTTTCACGTGAAATCTGAGCAGTTATTAAAGGTGTGTGTGTGTGTGCGTTTGTGTGTGTCAGGTGGAGGAAATGGCAGTCCATCACCAGGCCACCGTTCAGGAGCTCAGAGACTTGCATAACATCACCATGGCAACACTGCATGAGGAGCACGCCCGTACCATGAGAGGTAGAATTTTAGATCTAATTTAAATAACACAATGTGACACCAGCACTGCTAGAAACAACCTCACCTCTCATTTATTATGTTTTTCTGAATCTGTGTTCAGACTTGAGGAAAGCTCATGAGCAACAGAAGATGCTTCTCGAGGAGGATTTTGAAAAACTCAGGCTTTCTCTGCAGGTCCGATTTAACAAAAACACAACTTCATGTTTTGTGTTTTAATTGTACACACTAACTGTGTGTTTGTGTGTGTGTGTGTGTGTGTTTGCCTGTGTGCTCTTTTTCAGGATCAAGTGGATACTCTCACGTTTCAAAATCAGAGTCTGAGGGACAAAGCCAAACGTTTTGAAGACGCTCTGAGGAGGAGTACGGATGAACAAATCGTTGTAAGTTTATCTATAACACAAACACAATAGAATACAGTTATTGTAGTGCGATAGTATTTGGGCGAAAAATAAGAAGAAAATGAGAGGAGGAACAAAACAATAAAACAATAAAGTCAAAGGAAGAGAAGCGACTGACTGCTTTGTGAGCTGCCAGGGTTATTGGCCCAATCTCTTCAAAGACCTATCTATAAGTTTAACTTGAATTTGAAAATTTCAAGTTTATTCTCAACCTTTTGACTCCTCTGATTTAGTTTCCGGAGAATTCAAACTAACAACCCAACTACATTTCTGTACAAACATGACTTCAAGCATGTCTCAAGAAATCAGTTGGAAATGGAGTAAAAATCTGTATTTTTTATATATTATAAATGGTCCAATTGGGAATTTAACCAACAATCCTGACCGTGTCACTCATGCTCTGTCTGTCCTTTCTGTTTCTGTATCAGGACGCTTTAGCTCCGTACCAGCACATTGAGAAAGATCTGAAGAGCTTGAAGGAGATCGTAGAAATGAAGAACCAGCAGATACACCAGCAGGAGAAGAAGATCTCCGACCTGGAGAAAGTGGTAGGCTCCAATAAGCCATCTCAGCATACAGTAAACACACATGCGATCTCTAGTCTGGATGCATCGTGGTCAATGTGCCCGGTTAAGGAAATATTGCGTTGTGGTTGTGTTTTACATTTGAGCAGGCTCAGAAGAACGTGTTCCTGGAGGAGAAGGTCCAGGTTCTGCAGCAGCAGAATGAAGATATGAAGACTCGTATTGATATGAACCTGGTCATGTCCAGGTAAGGTGCACACAGTCATCATCGTGATCATTAGCAAAGAGGTTACTTTATCACCCCTGTCCGTTGATTGGTTGGTTGGTGTGGTGGGTGGGTTTTTGGTTGATGGCTGATTGGTTAGTTGGATGTCTGGGTGCTTGTTTGGTTGGTTGGTTGATTGGGTGAGTGGGTGTGTGGTTGCTTGTTTGCCTGATTGGTGGGTTGTTTGGTTGGATGGGTGGTTGGTTGGTTGGATGTTTGGTTGGTTGGTTGGTTGGTTGGTTGAATGTTTGGTTGGTTGGTTGGTTGGTTGGTTGGTTGGTGGGTTGTTTGGTTGGTTGGTTGGTTGGTTGGTTGGTTGGTTGGTTGGTTGGTTATTTGGTTGGTTGGTTGGTTGTGTGTTTGGTTGGTTGTTTGTTTGGTTGGTTGGTTGGTTGGTTGGTTGGTTGTTTGGTTGGTTGTGTGTTTGGTTGGTTGGTTGGTTGGTTGGTTGGTTGGTTGGTTGGTTGGTTGGTTGTTTGGTTGGTTGGTTGTGTGTTTGGTTGGTTGGTTGTGTGTTTGGTTGGTTGGTTGTTTGGTTGGTTGGTTGGTTGTGTGTTTGGTTGGTTGGTTGGTTGGTTGTTGTTGTTTTGGTTGGTCTGTTGGTTGGTTGGTTGTGTGTTTGGTTGGTTGGTTGGTTGGTTGGTTGTTTGGTTTGTTGGTTGGTTGGTTGTGTGTTTGGTTGGTTGGTTGTTTGGTTGGTTGGTTGTTTGTTTGTTTGGTTGGTTGGTTGGTTGGTTGGTTGGTTGGTTGTTTGGTTTGTTGGTTGGTTGGTTGTGTGTTTGGTTGGTTGGTTGGTTGGTTGGTTGGTTGGTTGGTTGTGTGTTTGGTTGGTTGGTTGTTTGGTTGGTTCGTTGGTTGGTTGTTTGGTAGGTTGGTTGGTTTGCTGGGTGGTTTGTCAGGGTGATTCTACAAAAACGAAATGACTTTTACCAATGTCGGAAGAAAATTGTGGCTCGGCTCTACTGAGTGTCTTCTACTGTCTTTCTACTTAACACTGTTATCTCTATCATCTCATATTCTAACATTAGCTTCCACTGTGCTGTCTTCTCTGCAGGCAACTATCAGAGGAAAACGCCAACCTCCATGACTCTGTCGAGAAGGAGAGCACAGAGAAGAAGCGTCTGAGCATGAACAATGAGGAGCTCCTGTGGCGCCTCCAGACCAGTCCCCTCATGTCCCCCGCCTCCTCCCCACTGCACCGCTCCTTCTCTACCTCCCCTGTCCCCTCATCCCCGTTCTTTTCCTCCTCACCTGTAGCAGGGTGCGACTCCCCCACACACTGTCACGGCTGTCCCAAGCAAGTTCAGTACTTCTCCCCTTCCCACAGGGTCGCCACCAATCAAAACCTCTCCCCGGGACCAGCCACACCCACTCACAGGGCAGCGAGCAATCAAAATTACTCCCCGGGCCCAGCCACGCCCACACACAGAGGGTCGGCCAGCCGCTGCAACTTAGCTGCAAGATAAACTCCCGTCTTTCTCCTCTTTCATTTCTTTCATTCTCCTCCTGTTTTTCTGAATGTGAATGGAGTTTTAGAACATGTTGGACAAAAAGACAGAATGTGATCCCCAGTCTTTACAGGTCAACCTGGACAGATTGTACAGGCAGCATCAATCTGTCAGGCATCCATGTTATACACAGAGAACATGTATATTAGCGTTAGTAAGAAAAATGATGCCAGTAACTGCAGCTCAGTCCTTTGTCCCACCATTTATTAACACAGAGTCCTGGAGTTTGGACTGTATATACTGTATGATAGTGATGCAGATAGTGTTAAATCCTGCATGGATAGTCACGAGTCCCACGTAGACAGAAACAGAGGGAAAGTAGCACACTCTTAAGACCTTAACCCAACAGGCCAGGGTGTTAGAAGCACGGCCACATCCTTTGTAAGAGAAGATGTATTCCTCCTCTTTGGGATTAGTGTCTCAGAGTCGGTTCTGTTGAATGATGAATTGTACTTCTGCGTCACAAACTCTGTTTTTCATTTGGAAAAATCCCCAACAAAGCGCCTTATACTTGGTCCTGCCGTCTCACCAGCAGAGAACAAGCAAAACTTTACTTCATGAAGGACTTTACGTAAAGAATTGGTTTGTAAATCTGAGTGGATAATATCTCTCAGCCTCCTTGAGGTGTATTTAACATTTTGTAATTAGTTCAGTGCTGATATTTTACACGTGTGGGACTCACACTCCCTGGAACCCCAGCCATTTTACCTGCAAAACACCTGCAACTTTGCATTCAAAGTCTCTTAAAACCTTGTCAGGTCTTCCTACATGAGCTACTCTTCACTTGTCATGATCCCTCAGGTCAACTTGTAAAAATGATACACCTGCCATTTTATATTGACCTCTGTGGGAATGTGCAGTCTGAACAACAACAACAACACAGATACTGAAGAGCTCAAAGCGAATGGGGAACCCATTGAAGGAAAGACTAAGTTAAAGCTTGTTGTGGATTTCTTTATAATGTGATGTTTATATCTTATTTATTTCTTACATGTATTTTGCTACTTTAAGCAAGCATGTCCTGTGAAAGTCTTCCAGTCTTAACGTGAACTTTATTATTGCTGTGAGCCGTCTATTTATTAAGCTTGAGGCTTGAAGGAAATGAACGGTGTTTGTACCTCTGAAGATATCACCTATGAGAGATAGGACACATTTTTCACAAGTGATGTTCAGGGGACTGTGTTATGATATGTTATGACTCTATAAGCTATGTACATTTAAAATAGAAATACAGGTTAACCCTCTGTTTACCTCTGTGACGTATTAGAATAGCGTAGGCCTTTCTGAACCTTTATCAACTTCCTCATAACCCATGGTTAACACGTCCTCCCATGTCAATCTTGGATTGTTTTGTTGTAAACTTTTGCAAACTGCACTGCATTCTTGTTGTGCAAGAATATATCGTTCAGGGAATTTTTTTCTAAATTTAGATTAGAAATACTTTCAATTATTTTCTTTTGTATAGCTTCCCTACAGAACATCATACTCAAGATATTTCCCGGGATGATTTTCCACTTATATGATATACAACAGAGAAACCAACCTTTGGTGTATACAAAACTGAGAATAATTTTATAGCATACAGTGTGTTATTGCTGCCTCCTTGTACTATACTCTATAGACTAACTTACCCTCAGGGTCCTAACGTCTCATCTAGCTTTTAAGAAGTCAACTCTGACAATACTATAGTGCTACATGTGATCTCAGTGATGCACATGTTAGCACGCAAGTCTAAAACTGTTAGGTCGACAAGAAAATGAGCTGCTGTAAAAACACACGGCCGATGAGGAGGGAGGAAGGTTAGTCTGCAAAAATAATTCTAATGGGGGCATGGGTTACACTTAGTGACTATTGTTATATTGTTAAGTAGATGCATGGGGGGGGGGGGGGGGGCAATATGGAGGTCTGCCTAAGGCCTTGAAACTCCTTGCAGCCCCCCTGGTCAGTTTTTCGGTTCAATTACAGGCTGAGTAAATGTAAACTTTTACCAGCATGTAAAGGAATTTCTTTGGGTTGACAGAATTGTCCGTAGAAGACTTCTAAGTTGATCTTTAAAATGCTTATACCAGCACTTTTGATGGTCATGAAAACGTAAAAAACTAAAATGTTCTTTTCATCGATCTTCAAGATTTTTTGTACGATACATACACAGGGTTAAAACGCTCTTAAATAAAAGAATGTCTAGGACAGCGAATGATTTGAGAAACGTATCTCAGTTCTCAGTGGCTTTGTACCGACACTGACGATTTAGAGAATGTCTTTGTGTAACGAGTAGTTGTAAGAATACACCACTCCTTGTTGTCAGATGTTTAGGATTGTAATTCACCTACAAAGGTCACTTCAGGTCAAAAACATAAACACAGTCTACAAGGATGCTTCAAATCTAGTCTTTACAAACGACAGAATCAAAGATAATAATTAATTTCAGATTAATATTTCACCTCTGAATGGACTCAGATTTTCGAACGGTGTCCCGGTATTGTAACGACCCTTCAATGTGTCCTGTGGACATCTGCGTCTCACTCTGAATGTCAGCAATGTAATGACTGCGTTTTTTAGAAAGTCACTCGTCTGATTTTGTTTCATACAGAAGGGCCTCTCGTCCGACCACTGTAGCATTTAATATGTAGCAATTGGTTGAGCCACCCCTCAAGAATCATGGGTAATTTATCCAACGTCTCAGCACCCATGTTTATATATATATATGCTGTTTTAGCAAATGTTTCCATAGCTTGTCAACCTCAGCACCACGTAAACTATATACAATTACCCCTTGAGGATTACAACAACATATGCTGAATTTGTTCAGGCACTGATTGTATCGTTTGAATGTAAATACATTTACAACCTGATTTGCGTCTTAGTGCACCAACAAAGTAATAGAAGCATGTTTCTTCTGTCTTCGCTGTTTCTCGCTCTCCCTCTCTCTTCTTTTACCTCCCTGCATTTGTGATGGTCGACATGTTAACAATGTAGCGCAGCGGTAGGAGGCGCAGAGGACGAGGAATGAGATACTTTGACATGTAATGTACTCACAGTATGTTGGTGATTTTATTTGTACTTTCTGGGGGAGAACACAGTATTAAAAATATTTAAGAAAATGAATGTGAGGTGTTATTTAAGGATAAACCCTGCCCTCCCTTTCTCTTGTTCCGTTGTTTGACTTCAACATATATAATCTGAAGTGTGGGTCTTAGATAACAGCACATGCAATAGTGTGTGTTCAGGACTGGTGTCAGAGTCTAGTTTCAGATGACCTCAGTTCAACCAGCCATTTTTTTCTTCTTTCATTTATATCCAACAATAATATTCAGCTACAAGACTCCACAAAACACAACAAATACTGTGCGTATAAAGCTTTTTACATTACTGAATATTTGTGTTCATGTTTGTTCATTTTTACGAATTCTTCTAACCTTTCATGTTTTCAATTCCTTTCATTTTTTAAATCCTGACCACCATTTCATCACTGGACCAACTAATTCCAAACAAATGTTACCTGCAGCTGACCACCCACCGATTCATGAAACTCTCCCGGCTCCTCAGCAACCAGTGGTGCAATACTGTATATTTACTCTGTTACTGTAACTTTTATGTGTATCTGGACTTTACTTAAGTAGATTTATATTTAGGTGTTTTTCACTTTTACTCCACTACAGTAAATATCTGTATTTTCTGAGGGTGTTTTCTATTTTTTTTTAAAGTAATCAATAACAAGAGGGGAACTGGTCCACTCAGAGTTTTATATATATCTGATGGTAACCAAATAAAAACAATACCCTTTCGAATAATCAATGTGACAATATAAGTGTTTTCAGGAGCATCACCTGAAGCATTCTTTAGTTATTTGGTAATCTTCAGTGTACTATTCCTGCATTAACACACAGTGGCCTCAGTAAATTATTACTTTTACTTTTAATGCTAAAATATATTTAAAATCAATTACTCAATTTCTTCTCAAATAAAACAAGTTAATCTGGTTATTTTACTAAGTGCATTTTTGACGATTAATTTGTATTTTCACGTCTAGAGAATGTTTCAGTGCTTCCTCCACCACTGTTAGAAACACCACCACTAACTTTGAAATGGATCTGATGTCAAGACAATTGGCAGACGGAGAGTCAAAGACAGGTTATTCAATTTATTTGCATGGTTACATTTAGCAGTTGATTAACATCACATCATACTGTATAATATAGACACAGTATTTATTATATAATTTAAGGAAATATAATACTCATTTCCTTCAAAAGAAGACATGTAAACTATGCTGAATACTCTGTATTGAATCCAGATCACATTAACAAGCAGGCTCGGCCTCGTCACAGCTTGACTATAAAAAACCATAAATGTGTTTTCATGATCAGTTACAAATAAAATTTGACCATTTGATAACAGCTTAAACTTGGCAGCTACTGCTCGCAGCTGCAGTCAGTGACTCAACAATATAGATCGAGGACCAGCAGATTGAATCATCTCGGAGAAATCACTTCCGCATGAAGTGTGAAATCATATCCATGGGCAGAGGGAAGATGATGGTGGAGTTCTTCTCTGCTGCGATGGTGCTGAGAGTCTGCAGGTAGCGAAGCTGCAGCGCTGACGGAGACTCTGCAATCACGAGGGACGCCTCCTTCAGGGCACGCGATGCATTCATCTCACCCTCGGCTGATATCACCTGTAGGTAGCGCAAGGAGGAAACATTAGGATGAAAAGTTTCTTCACATAATTCCAACTAAGAGGGCCCATTGTTTTTTTGTTTGTCCTCCATGTATGATGGCAACTGTCCTGACCTTGGCTCTGGCCTCTCGTGTTGCCTCTGCCTCAGCAGCCATGGCTCTCTGCAGCTGAACTGGCAGCTTCACATCTTTAATCTCCACACGCTCCACCTTGATGCCCCAGGGGTCTGTGGCTTCATCCAGGCTGGACTGCAAAAAGAGACAGAGGTTACACCTGAATCTGAGCTTTACTTCCTATCTTGAAACAGGTCTGGTTTTCTGTACCTGCATGGTGTGGGCGATGATCTCACGGTCAGACAAGACCTCTGACAGGTTCTTCGTCCCCAGAACATTTCTGAGGGTGGTCTGTGCCAGCAGACGGGTGGAAAAGTCAGCGTTCGACACGTTGGCCACGGAGGCGATGGGGTCTTTGACCCGGAAGTACACAACTCCATCCACGCTAACTGTAACTGAGTCCTTGGTCAAGATCTGGAATAGAAAATACAGTACAGTTTCTGTGTGTGTTCACATCCTGAGGTTATACCTCCACCATGGAGGCTATGTTGTCATCTGCATTTGTTTGTTAGTTAGCAGTGTGAAGGAAAATGTAGACTCTTTCGGAGAAGACGAAGGAGATCAATCCATGATGCTTTTTATGATATCTTTTACAGTATGATTTCTAGTAATCAGAGACCAAATTATAGTACAGTACAGAGTTTAATCAGTGTGCTTGTGTTGCTTTAATTGCGTAGATAATTAACACATTCTCAATCATTTACCTTTTGGTGATTAATCATATATTACAATTTTGTATATTCTATCCCTAATGAGCCAAGTGTCCTTCCTAGTTTCACTTTATGTTTGAGCTTGTCTTTTGTTTTAATAATGACATTTGATGTCATTATTGAATTGTTCTTATCCCAAGTATGCGAAGGTTTACAACTCACCGTCAGTTGGTAATTGCACCGAACAATATGAGTGATTGGATTTTAAAGATCCAGAAAGAGGGACGATTCGATGCACAAATCGAATTAAATTAGATTTAATTAAAGTCGAGTTCAACAGTAAAGATTCAATGTGATTTTGGGTTTGAAGTTACTTAGTATGTTAATTTATATGTTGTGTTTCCATCATTCCGGGGCTGAGAAGGAAAAAATCTGAGAGCAGTCCTTGTGTTTTTTCCTTGAGAAGAAATATTTTTGTGTTATGATTACCATCGTCCTCTCTGATCAACTTTTAGGTTCATCTATTCAGATTGTTTAGACTTTAGAAAAAAAGTTATTATTCTATTACGGTCAAGAAATATGACCCATATGCATTCTTTTGACAACATCTTAGAAATAAGTAGAATGAGTAATTGTTTGCTCATTTGAGCTTTCACTCAAATGGGCAGAGAGATGTTTGCCTGCGACAGCCCCCTTTTATAAAATGACCTGTTAGTTCAGCGGCTTGTTTGTAGATGATAGGGAGGGGGGGGGGGGGGTTCAAATGAATTGCTTGATGCGTGAGACCTGTCAAGTTTGATTTACACTGCGTTTCATCCCTTGTATTGCACAGCTTTTGTCATCTCTCCTCTTAAATACGTCCCACTGTTTAATTGGGACATCACACACACACACACACACACACACACACACACTGACAGGCAGTTTTGTGTTGTTGTCTGCACCAGCCCTACCTCTTGGGGTGGGATGTCAAATGAGATTGTTCGTAGATCCACCTTCACAAAGGAATCAGTGCAGGGCAAAACAAAGAAGATGCCTGCAGGAAATAAGAGTTAATATTATTGCTGTTTGCTGCATATCACTAATCATATCCCCTATTGTCAGTTAGTTATATAGAAATCAAAGCTGTTTCTGTACCTGGTCCTTTAGCCTTCCTGTCTGTGATGCGTCCCAGCCTGAAGATGACAGCACGTTCGTACTCCTGAACGATCTGTGACACACCAACAAACAACACAACACAAGCTCAGTTCTTGTTCACATTCAAACGGGGATTTGCTCTCTTCACCCGACTGTGGTCATTTACTGAGTTCACTCACCTTCAGGCAAAACCAGACGGTGAAGGGGAAGAGAAGAAGGGTGAACATGCCAGAGAGGATGACAATGAACCAACCAATGCATCCCAGGGTGCCTGTCCGCTCAGCTGGAGGAGGAGAGAGAAAAGAGATGGTCAGGGATCAGAAACCAGTTTTGATGAACTGGATGTGTAATGTGAAGCCACCGGGAGACACGCAAATACACAGGCAGTTTTCACACAAAGAAGCTCACAGAGACTCGCACGCAGAGCAAACAGGAAAATGTTAAGTCTTTGGCTGAGGGAAAGGTCTGTGAATAACTGTGAATCAGTTTTTCCTCTTCACACTGACATTTGATTTCTCCTGAGTACGCAGCCGTATTACACTGCCACTACAGACCACAATAAATATATATTTCCTGTTTGCAAAAGGCAGCAGCTGAATTGCATCTGTCCTACTTTCATTTCCTTTATCGCTGTGGTTATCATTTCCTTTCTGTTAAAAACATCGTTCTTTTCCCGACCACAAGAACCCTGTTTCCGGGTTAACAAAATAGTGGAAATATAATAGTTGCACTGATCTGAAAGGGAACACTGTTGCCCTTTGACAGCTTTGCAAATTCACTTCCACTTTTGCACATGATCTGGAACATTTAGTGGCACTGATTGGGAAACGAGAGTGAGGAGTCATGAGAATGATGTGCCGACCGTCGTTACATCTGTATATATTATTTAAATTTTTAAAAGCCGCCAACATCTGATGGATGGTCCAATGGAAAACTTTCATTCAGATTCACAAATAATATTTCTCATTATCGTTTCACCATCTTTATGTATTGTGTCCCCTGCTTGAAAGTACATGTAAATGATGTGTACACAGCCAGCCATGCAACATGATCCTGTCCAACAGGTAGGCCAAAACAAAGACTTGGAAAAACAATTAGATGGAAACAAAACTCTCATATTAAAACAAACAGTTTAGGGAACAAATTAAGGAACATTTACACAAAAGCCTAAGTCCTCCTATTCCTTGTTACCTCACAGAGCACGGATACACAAACACACACACACACACACCGACTTATACAAATGACAGGAGACACGCACACAAACACTCAAAGTCACATGCTTAAGGGACTCCTTATCTTGGTGACATGTGATTACTGTCTCTATGACGATGCAGGTTTACTCTGCTCTGGACGCTCTGGCTGCCTTCCACCTACACAGGTGAGCTCCCGCAAACCTATGATGACTGATGTAAGACACTAAACTGACCTCTTAATGACTCAATGCTCATTCAACCTGTTGCTCAGGGTTAAACAAACAGTTGACCTAAGCCGCTAAAAACCTAGTTTTTGATATTAATTCAATTTTAACACAATTTTTACTTTGAACAAAAAGTTCAATGTAAAATAACAGCTCAGGAGAAAAAGAAAAAGCAAGGAAAAAGTTGTTTTTTCTTACAGATCAAGTCTTCTTGGCTAATTCCTCTTCTCTTCTGGCTTTCCATTTGGTCCTCCATTTCCATGTGTTGTTGGGGAACTGAGTAGAGAAGTGTGTGTGGAGAGGGTTTGTCGGAGTGTAGCTAATGAGGAAGGAGTCACCCTGCCTTTTAAAGCTGTAATGCAGCAATATAATGTCGCTCAGAGAAAAGCAAGTAGGTGTGGCTATCTACTCTGAGTTGATCATCAACAAAGTAGAATCATCCTGTTGCCAACAGGTCAGGGTATAACCTAAGAGTTGTGTTTAAAGCACACGTTTCAGGTGGGAATCATGGGAAATCCAAAATAAAACCTACTCACGTGTTAAAACACTGTAATATAAACACTGTAATAATACATTTATTATCAAACCTGCTTTTTCACATGACTCCCAATGGCTAGACTGCAGAAAGGCCCTTCCTGGTTTTAATCCAATTCAACATTTTAAAGTGATTTCCCGATCATGTTAGTCATTTTACTTTCTCTCATTTCACTTCCTGTTAAAACGAGGAACTGTTCAAACAATCAGTTGATCTTCACCTGGGCTTATTTAAAACAGAAAAACTCTGGTTTTTCATGATTTCTGCTTAAATTGAATGTAAAACTTTAAAAGACATAATCAAAGAGTATGGAGAGAATGAAGGAAAAGAACAAATAAAGACGATTAAGGACTTTGTCACTCGACTTTTTAACAAATGGGTTGCCCTAAGAGAGATTATTTATTATTATGTATTATTACCTTTTTATATCAAATATATATTTATATTTAAATATTCTAATGCTCTTTGAAATAAATACAGAATCAATACAGAAACACACATTTTCATTACTGCAAAGGTTGTGTTCAACTGTGCTGGTGTAGAAATTGACAATATCTAACAAGAAGCAACACAAAATGAAATCGGTAATTACTAGCAATGTATAGAGTTTTGAAATTAAATTTAGTTACATTTTCAATGAAACTTTTTACAATTCTCTGTTCTTCTACAATAATGAAATGTAAAATGTGCTGCCGGTGTTAATTCATTGGTTTATAATTCATTGTATCCCTGTCATGGAATTTTTTTTAGAAGAAAGATTTTCTAGTCAGATCTCATGACTCATTGACACATGACTGATGGCATCACCGGTGCATTAGTGGCCATGGACACTCAAGATAAGCAGCAACTAGAGCACTCAACTATACTTCTACTTTCAATGCAAGGTTATTTAAATATCAAGATTTTTATAGCGTAATTTTCCTATTCACAACTGTAACTCTGTGTCAGTTATTGTTCAGCAGCCTTCTCTTCTGGTTTCTCTCCATGTTGCGTGAGACACAGATCAAATCTGCGGAAGCTGGGGTTTTCATGCAGGTTCCATTGGAAGTCAGTGATCTGTTTTTTTGTCGCAGTGAGCTTGTCCTTATTTTCATAGTAGTTTGTTTAATCAAACATGAGATTAAATGTCCAATACTTAAACTTTATTTTATTATACGATGGTAACATTATTAATCAATCAACCATTTAGTGATGTGATAGTCTTGTGGTATACTGTACACATATTAATAGACGTATCGTGTTTTTAGTCTCGAGTGCAGTTACATTTTCTTTTCCTTTTAGCTGCCTGCAACTATCATGTTAGTTAAGTCCCTGACCGCAAACCTGGACCTTTTCTTTACTTAAGAATCATTATGTGCCCATTATGCTGTTTGTCTACGATAATGACCTTTTATCACATAGATATAAAGGTTTTATCTGCACGACTGTGACTTTTTAGATGTGACTTAGTTAGATTTAACTTATTTAACTTACAGTATATGAGCCTGGCATTTATGATGGTTTATGGCATGACATAGAAAGGAGATGACAACAAATCCAGCAACCAGCAGTTTACTGACAAATTAATAAAAACAGGAAACACAAAGAGAAAACAAACACAATGTAACAAAAAATTTACCTTTCGTGTGAACCTCAGTGAGTTGGAGTACTGAGGTGTACAGTGAATTAAAAAATTACAGCATTCATTTGCGAAGAATTACTGAGGAATGCAGTCATTATACTGTAAATTCTCAGTTCCACATATCGTTCTACAAATACTTCCAGATGTTTTCAGTAATCTCTGCATACAGTATGTCTGGTCATATCCTGTAACAACACCTCTATTACTGTTAGATCTGTCAAAAAGAAAAACTTTGTAAACATACTAAAAAAAAATCATTCACAGTAAACTGCAGAAAGCCACAAGTGAGTGTTCACTGAAAATAACAAATGAGCGGAGCTGCCAAATGCAGGTCTTGTACACAATACTCCCGGCTTTGACACAAAACAAGGGCTTCAAATAGTCAAGGTGTTACCGATTTAAAATGTGACACAAGTCAGCAAAAGAGTTAATGTCATAATACAATATTCAATTCAGGGTTCTCTGTATCAGTATCATATGTTTTCTCTACTGAGAATGAACATAAAATACTACATGTGTAGTCATAACATATCATGTACAATTTTTCATTTCTTCCTAGAATTCATTATTCACTAATAAAAGGTGATATTCTTCATTAAAAACAGCCAAGTCCAGCTAATGTTAAAACCAGTCACAGTCTACATGTAAAAACCTAAAAACAACTTTGGCAACTGATATTTACAACTGTTCACTATGAATAAAGTAAATAAACCTTCTCTCCCCTGTACACTATCTCAACTGATTTCAAGGTAGTGTTCCTGGTTGCAGTAAACTCATTCTGGCTCTGACACACATAGTATTGAAACACTCTTTATCTCTCGTCAACTGCTCGGTAGGGTTCAAGGCAAAAACATAAAACAGGGTAGGTCAGCATGTAAGTCTAATCCAGTTCCAAAGTGAGTGGTGGGTTTCACTGCCAGCCCAGCTGGGGGTGCAGACCTGGCTGGAGGGGGAAGGGGTTTCCTGGGCCTGGAGGGTAGTTGAAACTGTTGGGCTGAGGAGGAAAGCCCTCTAAACCAGACGAAGGATGAGCCTGGAACAAGACCAATGAAGAGAAGAACCTTTGTTAAAGTGAAGCTTTATCAAACTGACATTCAAATACTTGCAATCTGACAGAGCAGTTTGTGGGTGGGTGTGCCCTTGCATGTCTTGGGAAGTGAAAACATTTTGTGACTGGTCCTCCTGACATTTCTAGGAGAGGGTGTACGTCAGAGTGCAAATGTTTGAGTCAGTTTCTCCGAACATTGTGTGATGTCAAATGATTTTTTCTTCCAACAAAACGATGATTAGAGTTAGTGTAAGGTAACAATAAGGGTTAAGTTTAAACAAGTAGCAGATATATGGTTCGTCGAAGTCTCCAGCGAATTAATGCAAGTCTATGTAATGTATCCAATAGGGCCCGTCGATGACATGTGTATTTTTACCTGCATCAAGGCTGACTGCATGGCCTGGTTGTGGAGGCCACCAAGCGTGGCAGGGGAGCCAGAGGGAGAGAAGCCTGGTACACCAGGGAAGGACAACAAGCTGGGGAATCCACTGCTTCCTGGAGGCTGGAGTCCACTGCCCAACCTAGAATGCACACAATAACTTCTTTCAGACCCTGTTCACACCGGGTACTAAGATCCGTCTTGAGTCAGCCGATCACAAGTCAACATATCTAATTGAGATCAAAGCACATTCAAAGTGGTCTGGGACTCATGGTTATTTTTGCCAACCAGAACCTCTTCAATCTCTGCTCATGGTTTGAGTATTATGTACAATTTATAACTATCTGTTTATATTAAGTCTATAATATAATATCTGTTTATTTCATACAAATGTGGATACCTCTTCCTGAATCTTATAACAGAAGCTGCAACATAATAACCTTTAGGTGCATATTGTTGGCATGTATATATATTATGTATCTGTGTTTATTTTATATTATTATTATTTTGCTTTACTTTAAGTTTTGGCATCCCCCATGAATAAGCATTAGCATTGGTTAATATAATTACTCTGAAAAGGCAACATAAAGTCTTGAGCACTTCCTCTTTAACAATATAACTAGATTATTACATGGAAACTGAACTCTTCAAGACAACACAAGCCAAAGTCTAACCTAAACATTGCACAACGGTAGAACAAGTGCACTTTACACTTTGCAGGTGCAGTCTTTCCACTTGTCACATACAACCCTAAGTGGAAAAATCACATTTACAGTGCTGTTTGGAAAATCAATGTCACATGCTATAATTAGCACAGACCCTATTCTAGCTTTTGACCTATCGTGATATAACATTACTAGAGACGGTATGGCAATATGGGCTTTAGGTCATGGCTAACTGGCATAAAAGACCGTCTGTGAATTGAATAGTCCAGTAGAAATTCTACGTGGAATCATAATGTTATTTAAAATTATCCATATGACATGGTTCTGTATACTAGATGGCACTCTCAGTGACTGCCCATCAAAAGACTGTGTCTGACATACCCAGGCTGGAAACTGGAGCTGAAGGCTGATGCAAAACCAGGTAAAACTGGTGATGACGATGGAACCCCAGCTGCTGCTGCCGCTGCCGCTGCTGCTGCTGCCGCTGCCTGGAGTGGCGCCACTGATGCTACTGAAGATGGTGTGGCGCCTGGAAGTCCCATGAATGAAGACAATACGGGACTCCCAGCACCATGCCCCCCTGACACACCCAGACCAGGGTAGGCAGCGGGGCTGGGGCCAGGCGGAAGGCCTGGGAATATAGAAGGTGCAGAGGTGAGGCCTAGACCGAAAGGGGAGGCTACACTGGAGGCAGCGTTGGTAACCAAGCCAGGGAAGATGGAGGTTGGTGGGTGGTTAGAAATGTTACTATTGGGGGGCATTGCTGACATAGAGGCAGACATGTTGGAAGGAGGGAGAGAGGAAGAAAGGGAGGAGAAAGGGGACAGGCCCGGGTAATGAGCGCCAGCTTGACTGGAGGACAGAGCTTGGAGGCCGGTGATAGCAACAGGACTAGGGAGAGAGACTTGAGGGGAACCTGATGGGTGTGACAGACCCAAAGAACGTGCCAGTGCATGCTGTGCCGAACCAGGGACCATCATAGAGCTAAGAGACTGCGTGCCAGAACGAGAGGTGCCCTTGAAAGCAGAGTGCACAGGACTGTTACTGCCACTGCTGCTACCCCCGTGGTGTCTGTTCAGTGATCCAGCCATAGCCATGGCAGCTTGAGCTTGTGCAGAATGAGCTGGAGAGGGTTTGGGGCCTGGGGTGGAACAGTTCGGAATTATAGGATTGGATGATCCAGGAATAAGAGATTGTGGTCCAGAAGGGGTGTAACTTCTTATCACTGACCCAGATGGGTTACCTGCTTGTTGCTGTATGCCAGAGAAGGGGATTCCTGACTGGTGATCTGTGGACTGATGAAAAATCTTGTGATGATTTGGACCCATGGAGTTCGTCTGAGTCAGGGGGTCTGGGCCACCACGAGAGTTGCCAGGGGTGCCTGGTCGAGAAAGAGCATGGTAGGGGGAAGAAGAGAAGTGGACAGGAGTTCCACAAGGAGTGCCAGATGGGGTGTGGGCTTTAATAACAGATGAGGGTGTAGGTGTAGTGTGACCACTGGGTGTCTGTGGCCCTGCTCTAATGACGGATGGGGATGGAGAAGGGGACGGAGAGGGAGAGGGGGCATTGGGGTTGTGAGAGGGAACCATGCCAGGGAAAACCGGTGTGATGGGGGTTGTAGGAGGCTGCTGAGCAGCAGAGGCCTGGGGTGGGACTGGTGTGGAAGGTGTGGACCCATGAGGGATGAGGAGGGGTCCACTGTTGACTCCAGGTGTGGTGTGCTGTGGATTGCCTGGTTTGGCATAACCTGGAAGTAGAAGGAGATCAGATTTGGTTAGAAAGATAATCTCAAATAGTGACTACTATTATCTGAATGTGAGATTCAACTGAGAAAAAAAAACAATTAAAAAAGTTGAACAGTATAAAGCATATGTAGTGCTATTGTTAAATGAAAACAAAAACATTCGAAGACAGTGGCAGAAAAAGTTAAAGCCCAACAAACTACTGCAAAAGAAGCAACTCATTCACAAAAATGAAAGAAGAATCAGAGCAATGAGGAATGGCCAGAGAGCATCCCTGCGTGCAACTTATTACATGAAACTTCCAACAATTTTCCACATTGGAATATGTCTCCTTTTTACCTTTGGGGAAATGATCAGATACTTCAACGTCAAATTATGTCTTCCATCACATTTCACACTGGACATCTTGGTTTAATGAAACTACAGTCACTGTTGAGCTTATGACCAAAAGTCTCCCCAAAGGCCCTAAAAGATGTATTCCAATTGTGAAAACTGACAAAGCGCTGCGTTAAAAAAAGTTATCCCAAGCGTTGCATGATTCCAGGGAATAAAAAAAAATGATTGAAATTAGTAGCCGATCCCAATCCAGGGAACCAAAGACTCATCCTCACAAATCACCCAAGACAAAGTCTTACACTGACTGACCAGAAAACAGAAACATCTGCAAGATATAAAAGAGCCTTGTTTTTGTTGTGACTAATATTTATTTGTAATGTCCTACTCTCTACTCAACTACAAAAGGAAGGAGAAAGAATACAGTGCATATTAAATACAACAGAAATGCAGGTGTATTGGATATATATAAATATATATATATATAGCGAAATGTAATCCAACATTACCCAACTCAAAAATTCCCCTTTCATTGAATCAATATATCTCAAACAGCTCTGAAGCTGATTCACAGCAGCTGTATTGAAAATCCGTACAATGTAGAGGGCTTGATTTTTCTGGTCACTCAATGATACTCCAGCATAAGTGAGAAGCACATTCTTCACCTGATAAAGGCGGTCAACTGGAGAGGCGCAGGCAAGCAGCATGCCGGGAAGCCTATTAGCCTATTTGCTGCCACACGCAGTCACGCGCACACACTCGCTTCCATCAAATCATACCTGCTACTTTGTGGGTGAAGTTGTAGGGGGGAGGGGCCACGCTGGCTGTTATAACCCCTCCCACAGACACAAGGCCTGCGTTGTTGTACACACCTGAGTAGCAGTTGTAAATATTAACAGTGTCCACCACAAACACACTCGCACAGACACACATACACAAATGCAAGGATTAAACACAACTCGACCAACTACCTACCTCACCTCAACCAATCCTAGATGGCAGTGATAAAACATGCCTGACAATTTAAGGCCACTCAAAGCAGAATTATTAATCCTCTGTTACTTTAGAGTTTAGTATCTTTAAGGTGTGTACTTTTTAATATTGACCAGTTCTACAGGGCAGAAGAAGGCAGGGCAGGATGTGGAAGTGGGTTGTTTCTTACTAGGTGCGATGGTCGCATGGGGTCGGCACGGTGGTATAGGGTAGGGCACAGGCCGATGAGGGTTGTAAGTTGAAGGGAACTAAAAAAGGAAAGACATTAAGATATAAAACAATTCGCCCATCAGCAAATTCTGTATAATCATGAAATTTAATATTTCTCAAGTATGTCAGTTACTAATGCTATAGTTGCAGTGTTTCTTTTAAAGGCAGTAGTTGAGACATTTCTGCCATTTAAAAGCTGTTAAATTTCTGTAAACACACAATTTGAAAGGATCTTAGATCTGTAAATATTCACAGTCATGCGTTACATCCAGATGTCAATGTCTTCCAATTCATATCACATTACTGCTGTACAGAATTTATTTGTGTTTCCATTATGCTCTTTACAGCCTCTGACGCACAGCCTTCACTAAAGTCCATTTAGCACTTCAACTGTGGTCTATCAGAAGCTTATATAATGAGGTTTGATATGTAGGATATCATGTCTAAGTAATGTACTCATAAGATGTCTTGTCACTCAGTCATGAGACTTACGGGTGTCAGGGCACAATTAAATCATGGCACTATTACATTCTCCCCTTCAGTGTACTTACAGGCTTGAAAGGTCCAATTATCCGAGAAGCAATTCCTTTTCCATCTATGCTGTTAGAGGCATCATCTTTCTTCTCTCCTTCTTTTTTTGCCGGAGGGATTCCCTGTGAAAGAAAACAAAACACATATTTTTCTTGTCGGGTTGCAAATGTTGCATAAGGAACATTTTATTTTACATCTTTGCAAATTGCCCGAAAAAAATTACGAAACTAAGCACTGGTATACAGAATTCAGAGTGAAATATCAACCATTAATTAGCTTTTTTTCTCCCTGCAAGTCCCCTTTGTTATTAGTAATCTGAAGTTTGCCAATATGCTGAGACATGGAGGTGGAACAGGTGACATCAGGAGCGACATAAACAAAGAACTAATAAAATCTACATCTGTTGTGAGTTGGTGATGGTTAGCTCATATCTAATATACAGTACATACAATCCTAATGCTCAGGAGTAGGATGCATTCAGGAAACCTCAATGTCAAGCTCTGCACATACTTACAGGGAATGTGCCAGTGACCAGGCTGGGTCGACCTTTAGGGTATGGATTCCCGGGTATCATACCACAGGAGGAGATCATCGCTACAGGAGCCTTACAGCCAACCTTACACACCTAATGAGACAGATGTTGTATTATTTTCTGATTTCATTTTCATTTTATTTTGCATTCTTTTTTGATTGGGTCAATTGGTTACACATGCATTAATACATTTATTGCTCTCAATACAATCCTTCATAGAACACAAAAAAACATTGCGTGAATTAATTTGGAAAGGTGAGCTTACTTGCTCCAATATCCTGCGAGCTCGTTTCTTCTCAGACAGGTGTATGCGAAACAAATCCTCCACAGGACGATAATTCTGAGCATCTGAAATATTCCTGTAAAGGAACAGAGACCCCAAAACTTTCAATTAACCAATAAATGAACCAAACTGGATGAAATGTGGATGTGTAATAAAATTTCATGTGCTTATATTTCTCCAAAATCTACTCACAAAGCTATCAGTTCCAGTACAATCAGTCTGTCCTTCGAGAAGGTGAAGCAATTCAGGATATTTGCTACTTTGGTTGTAGGAATTGCAACCATTTTCTAAAAGAAGGAGAAACATGCTCAACCAACACTTAGAGACATTCCAATGACACTGAGTGGTGAAAATCTCACACACAGAAGGGATAACTGTTTCAACACAAAGTTAATATAAAGGAATTACTGATGCAAACCATTTTTAAACCGTATAATTTAAATCGCATTGTTACTTACATGCTGCAGAGCTTTAACTGCTTTGATCTGAGGTTCGGCCCATGAGAAGTACTTCAGAATCTCCATCACCTGCAATGATCCAGACAGTGTTGAGACATAGAGTAACACTGGAGCTGCATTGCTCTCACATAGAAACTATATAAAGTATTATAGAGAGTTGATATCTATTAAAGATGCTCGGACACAACTTTCCCCTTTAAAGTCGGACCTAGCAGGAGAATATAACTTATACAAACAGGGTCAAACATCATACCTTGTGAGCTCTATGTATTTACCATCTATCCATATGCAGCATTGATTATAATAGTCAGCTAATTGTTGTATTCCCGAAGATTATTTTTTTACATATACATATATGACCTGTGGGACATGGGAACCTTGTCTATCTAATGTGTTAAAGGATAAATAACAGTGTTGCTTTTTCCTCAATTACCTGCTCACTGGAGAAATACCCGTGCACCTGCTCTATGGCCTTGATGCGTTGATCAGTCAGGACGCACTGTAACAAAAGATGGAGAACAATCAAATCCTGTTGAGTTGAAACGGTTTCAAATCTTTAATCGAACATATAATTGTCTGTTTTTACCTTTTTTATCTCATCCAAAACGATGTCAAACGACTTTTTATCCATGATTGTTAACTTAAACAAACGCCTCTGTGACTATGAACACTTACTCCACCACTCACTTGGTTAATATACTTTCTACAGCACAATATTTATAGTTATCGAAGATAAAATGCATCCGGAAGACTTCGACTCTAAATACTTTGTTATATATCCAGTGGTACTGATCAATTCATTATGCATTCAAACAATAATTTAACCCAATAAATATTCGCTCTACACGATTTGCAGCATAACAAAATTGCATGATCTTTCCGATTCTTTTCCGAAGAACTTTTCCGCCTGTGAACAATGACTTCCAAACCGGAGGAGCAGTCTGCAGCGAATCTGGCCGCAGCTAACAACAAGCTAACAACTAGCTGCAGCTACCGCGGTTCTGAATAGCGCTCAACAAAACCACACGAGACGCTGGGAATCATTTGAATATTCGCACATCTTTGTACCCGATCTTAGTTTGTATCTAAAGTCGGAAATAGGAACAACGGGGACGGGAAATGTATAAATTTCATTCAAATCTAAATGCGAAATCGCTAGCAAAGATAGCACTGAGGCTAGCTTCCTCTGACAGCTGGCGCTAGTAACGTCAACACCGAGAAGGACCCCCTATTAGGTAGCTTCTCAGAAAAATACACAAAATACAATTGTTGTATTTTATGTTAAAAAAAATTACATTTACATTATGTGATATAATAAGAAAAAACTGGTTATTTATAGTTTTACAAATTGAGTATTTTATTTGACATTAACTCATAGTATATATTTTTGTGTTTCGATTCAGGCAGGGTCAGGCCAGCTTTGGACAGGATACCAGAAGTAAACATAAAATGAGTCTCGGCGGCGGAGTAAAATAAAGAATAAATTGTTCAGGGAGCTGAAATGGATCGTTTTTGTTGGTCAAACGGGCTTTTGGAAATAAACGAAACTTTAGTGATCCAACAACGAGGCGTGAGACTGTATGACGGCGACGATAAGGTGCAGGTTTCCTCTCTGTTAGCAAAGTTTCTGGCTTGACACAACGACACAGCAGCTGAAACTTATAGTAAAAGCTCAAAGACAGTTGAATAGCACAGCAGTATTGACCTATGACGTTAGGTGCTTTAATGTGTAGTGTGCGGTGAATATAACACAACATGTGGCCTCAGTCAAATTTTATTCAAGCAAATAATCACGTCATGTCTTTTTTTCTGTCATTGTTCCAGGCGAAGCTGGACGTTGGAGTTGCCCTGTTGAGCACCCACCGGCTGATCTGGAGGGACGTTAAAAATCATGTATGGCAGCAGCAAACAGAATTACTCACAATATTTACTGCACCGATCGTTTGAGTACAAGTACAAGTGTTCACAGGTTTGTGTTACGACTCATTCATTTGTGTTTCTCTCAGGAATGCTGCATAGCCATGCCCCTGTCACAGATCCTCTTATTCGAGGAGCAGGCTGCAGGAATAGGAAAGAGGTCAGTAATCATGCTTCTCTTAAAGGTTCAGTGTGTAGAATTTAGTGACAACTAGCGGCGAAGTGGCATGTTGCAGCTGAATACCCCTCGCCTTACCAGCTTCTTCTCCGAGTTTATTTCAGAGGGCTTCCTCTTTCCTTTGCACTGTGTTGAATGGCTGCAGGACATTTGAATATATTTAGCAGAATCAATACTTTCCACTAACCATGTTTCCTGTGTCACTGTCCCACAAAACCCCAAATATGAATATTCTAACCTGCAATTAACACTTGGACAAGATTTCTTTCCATCAAATGCTTCTCATATTAAGCTCCAAACACACATTTGAAAGCTAAGTTGTAGCTTTACCTTACCATCGAAGTCAGGGGCTTACAGTTTGTTAGCTAAACACCTCTGGCTTTTCCAGATATGTTTATTAAACACAACCCCCTGACTTCTCTGATAAGGTTGCAGGTACAATTTCCTTCCTTTCTCTCCTTCCTGATGAGTATTCGGAGCAGGGATTTCAAGCTGGTAGCAGTTTAATAACTTTTCATCGCCTTTCATGCTTTTTAGCCAATAATTAGCTAAATGATCCAGTTCCTCAATTTAATGAAGGACTGTGTGTTCACAAGTGCAGTTTTCTGCTACTTCTTTTCACTTAACAAATAGACAGCCTGTGTAAAATATGCTCAAATATTTGCACGCAATTATATATAAAGTATGGAACGTTGGTCATGCATAATGTACGTGTTGTGTACGAGAAGAGGTGATAACAACATTTAGACGGTGAGATGTAGTGAAATGATCCAAAAAGATGATATGAGGACTTTTTTGTGAAAGTTCAACAGTGTATTTTCACTTATGATAACAACAACAGCAACAAAAATTGAGGCTACAAGAAGAAGACCATTACTTTACTGTTGGTTTCTCTTATTCTGCAGTGCAAAAATAGTCATTCACCTGCATCCAGCACCTGCCAACAAGGAGCCAGGTCCCTACCAACACAGCAAATATCCCTACATCAAGCTGTCGTTCAAAGAACATGGGCAGATTGAGGTAATCCTGTTCACACAAGGAGCAAAAATAGCTTTTTGTTTTCATTTTTTTGCATCAAATCTTTAGAATAGACCATGTTCGTATGAAATGTTTTACCTGGAACCAACAACGTGGTTTTATTGGCTTGCAGTTTAACAGGAGGCTAACAGAAGAGATGACTCAGAGGAGATGGGAGAATACACCAGTGTCACAACCCATCCCCACAGGAACAGGTTCTCAGGTCAGAAGCTGAACAGACAAAACTCCTCATCTGAACAAAATCTAATTTTTCTCACTGGTTTAAAGTCCTGGTGATTTTTAAAAACCAGAAGGTGGTGTGAGTTATTTTCACACCATAGGAGGAACTCTAGCAACCAAACTGCCACTGAACGGACTGAAGTTAATTCTAATGAAGATCCACAGGATGGCACTGTTGTCCCTTTTATTTTGGGGTTTTACTATGTGATGACTATTTTAGGAATTTTTCTAATTTAATGTGAAACTATGTTTAGCATCCCTCGTTGTTGGACTGTGCTTTAAATAATCAAATAGTCTTTATTAAATATGTTTACTTGCATTAGGTCCTGAATCTCCAAATGAGATTACATTAATCTTGTTGTTTTTGATTAAAATGCCACAAAATCAAACCTACCTAAACTGATTTATGCACTGCAACAGCAGTTGACCACAATATTCTCCCTCCTCACTGTTTGTCTTTCCAACTTATCAGTTCCCAGTGTGCCTCACTGTGTGTGTTTTTCTTTCCTTTGTGGTCATGCAGACAGGAAAGACACGTGCGGTGGGGATTGTTGGCATCGAGAGGAAGATAGAGGAAAAGAGGAAAGAACAAGACAAAAACATTTCGGAGGTACTATGGACCAAAAATACTGAATTACCAACAAATGTGTCAGAATGGGAATTGTAGAGTTCATTAAACTGTGTCATTCCATCCTTGTCTCGAAATCTCCAAGCGGAAGTTTTGTTTGAGGCCATATTCTAATTGTGAATACGCTACGAGAACAGAGTGGTTCACTTTGTGAAAATTCTGTGAATATATACATCAGTTTTCTCTGCCATTATATAAATGATACCATTGGAAATTAAGCTGACCACACTATCTGAGACACTCATCAGGCAACCATGAAGTTATGTGTTGATACACCTTCTATGTATGTTTGGTTTATGAATAAATTAAATATAAATC
The DNA here is from genome assembly GCF_949316205.1 of Platichthys flesus. Taxonomy (NCBI): domain Eukaryota; kingdom Metazoa; phylum Chordata; class Actinopteri; order Pleuronectiformes; family Pleuronectidae; genus Platichthys; species Platichthys flesus. The sequence continues at coordinate 10,866,119 of NC_084959.1, read as the reverse complement.
CTATATATTTAGTGACATAAAATGTATAAACAAGTGTGTTTTGTGAACACAGAAGAATGTTAAGTTTTATCTTCAGTCGGTTTAGGGGTGTGGATGCTTTGGAATGATATTTAAATTGTAACTGCAACCATGAAGTTTTGTGGTTTATCTAATTAAGGATCATTTTGAGCCCTACTCATTAAGTCTCTGTTTTTCAGGCATTTGAGGACCTCAGCAAGCTGATGGTGAAGGTAAAGAAAGCTTTTCTTTGCATGTCCTCATTTTTCTGTATTTGGTGTTTTTACGAAATAATAATTAACGTCTTACATTTGTATCTAATGACACTTATACTCTAAACTTGTTTATGCTGTACTCTGCTATGCATTGGGATGTGCTGAACGATTGTGTATTCCTTATTTACAGGCCAAAGAGATGGTGGAGTTGTCCAGGTCTATAGCCAACAAGATTAAAGACAAGCAGGGAGACATAACAGAAGATGAGGTAAGAACTTGACCAGTAGGGGTGAGAAGCAGTAACATGGGGACAGTAGAGATTGATTGTAACTACCCTACATGAGGAAATCAGAAACCGTAGAGGGGTCCATATGTGAGGGATGCCTCTCCCAGGACGGAGAGAGGTGCAAAAGATACCACATGTAACTGAACACATCAACAAAATTACAATATTTACAAGATTGATGGGAAGAAACAGAAGGAGAAATCATGCTGTTTTGAATAAGACTTGAAACTAATGTTTGAGACCAATACTCACTCAAGTGAGATGTACAGTTATTTTCTCAACACTTAGTTTTGCAACCACGGCTGGATTCAGAACAATACAGGTTTCATGCACATATTAATTGGCTTCGCTTTCTGGACCCCGAGTGTAAATGCACTCTTTATTATACAAAAGACTCCTATCGCATCATGCTGATACACCATACAGTCATTACACTTAAATACCCACAGTTTGGTTTCCTTCTTATTAACGGTTGTGTTGTGCTTTGCAGACAATCCGGTTTAAGTCTTACCTACTCAGCATGGGTATAGCTAACCCTGTCACCAGGGAAACACATGGATCGGGCACACATTACCACCTGCAGCTGGCTAAGCAACTGGGAGATATGCTACAAGCCCCTCTAGAGGTTGGTGTGGATCTTTTTGTGTTGTGCAGTTCACATCAACACAGGCTGAGATCATACGCTACTTTTAAATAATTTTTCTTCTTCTCATCTCTCTCCCTTCTCCTTCAGGAGCGTGGGGGAATGATGGCTCTCACTGAGGTGTACTGTCTCGTCAACCGTGCTCGAGGGATGGAGGTAACGCTCACATACACACACAACATGAAACGATTTAATGGATTATGCTTGAGTGTGCGTGTCCCTGTATGTTGGTTCTAGCTGAACTGATACCCCGACAAAACTTTGGTGTCCATAGATTCATGGTACACAAAAATGTCTGTCAGACACTGAGGTTGTTTTCCACATTTCCGTAGCTTTTATCTCCAGAAGATTTGGTCAACGCCTGCAAGATGTTTGAGTCGTTGAAGCTCCCTCTGAGGTGAGTAAGAGTTGTGTTTGTCTCTGTACTGTATTCCCCTGTGGTTGTATAGACAAGGATATGTGTTTTACTGTTTAATAAAGGAATATGGGGCAGGGTAGACGCCCTCTTCACACAGACCAGGCTCTTCCTGCCTGGCTTCCTGTTGTTGGAAGTGGTGTCCAGCCCTCTGCAGCTGTCATTTCCTGTCACTTCCTAGGGTTTCAAAAAGAAACACTGGCCTGGTTCCCTGCTATCTTTGTACTAGTGCCCACATGGTTGCATTTTAGCTTAATAAAAAATCACATTGAAATGGTTGAACTGCTCTCTATCACCCCCCTCTCTCCCTCGCTCTCTCTCTTTCTCTTACACACACATCACACACTCTCCTTCATCTGTCTTGTCTTCTCTGTTAGGCTGCGTGTGTTTGACAGTGGTGTGATGGTGGTCCAGCTGCAGTCTCACAGCGAGGAGGAAATGATCGCCTCTGCACTGGACAACGTAAGCTTTCCCTGTTGCAAACACTATACTGACGTCAACCCACTCACACCCTTACATATACACATGTTTATGAATGTACTGTATATGAATTTATGTTCTTCTCCTCCCTTGCTCTTCGACAGGTGTCAGATAAAGGTTCGTTGACAGCTGAGGAGTTTGCAAAACTCTTGGGTCTCTCTGTTCTTCTGTCTAAGGAACGGTACGTTATCTCCTATTATATATTTATTTTATTAATTGAATTGTATTCCAGCGTCTTAATCTCCATGTCTTTGTGTCCTCCTCTGTACTCCCTCATCCCCAGGTTGCTGCTGGCTGAGAAGATGGGCAACCTGTGTAGAGATGACTCTGTCGAGGGTTTGAGATTCTACCCAAACCTGTTTTGACCTGTTTACAGTCATTATTGTTCAGATAGAGAAAAATAGCTGCACCGTCTCTACTGACTGACTCTGACCTCTGTGTGTTGTACAGCAGTAAAGTGCTCTCCTGTCTGATTCATGATTATCAAACAATAATCACAATTTTCTACTTAGGTTTAAAACCAAGGCTTCCTCTTTTACAATAATTTAAAAACTGCCAATACTGTATATCCAGCAGCAGCAAAGTGTCCCCAGATGTGCTCCTAGTGTGTCTTTGGTAATAAATGGGTTTTGGAATGTTGACTTAATGGAATCATTTTTTTAATCATTTAAATTTTAACATTTGGTTGTGTCGCACATCATAAACATTTTAAAAAAGTAGTGTTCCTGTATTAAAAAGCTATAGTTGCATATCACATTTGCCAAGGTAAAAAATACAGTTATTGAATATATAAATAAGAAACAAAGCTTGTTCTGCTGTCTTATCTTCTGAGGTAGGGGAGAACATGCCTATACGTCCATGTGTCAATCATCTCAATATACTGTTTCACCTTTTTCACATTTTGGTCACACCATCAAACTGTAATTTGAGTCCCTTCTGCAGAAAAATAGCATTTGTCAAGGATACGTTCAAGAAAAGATCAACAGAAAAGAAATGCCTGCTCTGCTCCGGTTTGTTCTCAGAGTATAAAATAAAGGGCACATTGCCAAATGTCATTCTTCAGGTAATTAATCTCTTCAGGGAACAGGTCATGTTAAGGAAATTCCAGTTGTGACTCTTGAAGCCAAACTGAAAACTGAGCAGTCTTGGTAATTGGCTCAGTGAAGCTTTCAAAACAAGCACTTTTAAACTCTTATCACTTTACCATATCTGTTAACACTTTATAATATGAAAAGACCTCCTGAAATATTATAGAGTGTGTGAAGTAGGAGCATGTTGTTAACCTCTAAGAAGCATCATATCTAACAATTTATTTTTGGGTTTGTAATCTCCCTGTTGGGCTTTTCCTACAAAAGATAGAACACTTCTTTGTTCCTATTGTGAACCGAGCTGAGCAGTAAACAGGGTTTCATCTCCACAGCAGCTTCCTGTTTTCTGCTGTCTCGCTCTTTCTCCGTGTCTGGAAGAAAATCGAAGGTCTGCAGAGCTATACAAATGATTAGATTATCATGCCATGTGATTGTTCTTCAACTCAATTTGTCCAGGAGATCACGAGAACCGAACTTTTGAAGGTATGAGCCATTAATTGAGGGGTTCATGCATAGTATTCAATTTTTAGGCGAACTTGAGCAGTGGTGTTGATTTCAGGTTGTCCATCCATGTGAAGTCACTTTCTCATGAATGTGATACCTCAGGAACACCTTGAGGGATTTTTTACATTACACCAAAATGAATTTGATCTTAAAGATGAACTGATTAGATATTGGTAGAGAAAGGTACAAGTTCACTCACGTCAAATAAGTAAAAATGTTAGCCTCAACTGAAGAATGAATGTGCTAATTAACGACTTATTTGATCAATTTAAGCCATAACTCATTATGGGAGATTGTTACCTTAAATGAATAATATACAACACAGTAATTTTCAGTTTCTTTTGTACTTGCGTCCTGTATTCTTAGATGACTTGATCATCCTCTATTAAAATCTTAATAAAGTCTGTTTTCATCGATGGGGGAAGAATGAAATGTCAATCTTTATGGGAGGAAGGGTTGATCTGATTATGACTAGTTATGCAGTTTACTTGTGTGACGTTAAAGCATCACTTTAAGATTTACGAGTGACTGCCTGCCCAAAGATTCAATTATAGATCTATCTGTTGCATCTCACATATTCCCACGTGCACTCACTCTCTTCAGGCGCATGCATGTGCTCCATATCTTCTGACCTGGGTGCCTGTTGTTCCAACTAACCTGCTGAATGATACATTTGATGTGATGCAATGCTTGAGCTGACAGGAGAGTGAAGGTTCTTTCGCCTTGTTTCTATAACAACCTGAAGCCTGAAGCCTGAGACACTTGTGGAAATGAGAAGCAATATTGTGGGAATAAATATGAATGGGATTTGCAGTGGTGTCACAGAACTACATTGTAAATTCCACTCTCAAACCATATGCTTCATATTGCAGGTTCAACTGCAAAGTCATTTAAAAAATATACGTGAATAGTGTTGTAGTAAATATGTACACATATCTGTCCATCTATCTGCCCGTCTCTCTATCTATCTATCTATCTGTCTGTCTGTCTGTCTGTCTGTCTGTCTGTCTGTCTGTCTGTCTGTCTTTCTGTCTGTCCACACCTTTCTCTCTTTCTTTCTCTAATATTGTCAAACACCGCTTTGTTTTATTTTGGATGATTAGTTTATTTTGAAATAGTTCCATATATGCACGCGCTTCACCGCGCCTCCTGCTGGTGACCGTGACGTGACTGTGGCTCGGACCCCTCTCACAGAGCTCGAGCTGCCGCCTCCCGCTCGGACGCTCAGTGGAGACGGTCTGTAGAAATGTGGCCCCGGAGTGCCGAGGGGCCCCCGGTACCTGACAGCACCCGGTGACCCAGTTCAGAGGAACAACACTGAGACCGATGCCGAGCGGAGTCCCGGAGAAATGTGAGTAAAATGGGTTAATCTTCCATTCAGCACCGAGCACCGCACGTGCGTTTCTGCAGCTCTTTTTTAAAGTTTGTTTAAGCTAATTGCCACCTGTTGGTTCCACCTGAAATCAAATAAAATGGCCTATATCGTATATGATTAGAAGTAAATATTGTTAATCATGTGTATTATAACTACCATCCAAACTAAATGTACCAGAAACACATGATGGAAAACAAGTAACTAATGATTCTTTTCAGATGTTTGCTCCTGACTGAAGGTTGTCATCTTCTTCTTCTTCTTCTTCTTCTTCTTCTTCTTCTTCTTCTTCTTCTTCTTCTTCTTCTTCTTCTAAACTTTTCTTCGTGGACAGAGAATGATAAACCCTTAATAAACAGAAAAACACTGTATAAATCGGAGGTGTATATACATCAAGTATGTGTTATACGTCATCAAAGTGTTCACACAATGCATAAAGAACATATTGACTAAAATGTACAACAAAAAAGTTATTTTAGTAAATAAAGTAAGAGTCTATAAACCATATTTAATTAAAAGCAAAGACATGACTCAGCCTCATGATTCTTTGTCATGAACAAAGCTCTCCTGTTGCTTCCACACGTCTGTGGTGACGGCAGCTCTACCTACCCATTGTGAAGATGGAAGGAAGAGGAAGACGCCACTGTAAATCCACAAAACTCAAGCGCTCAGCTTCACGCTCTTCAGCCTTCCTGTTTTTCTTTCCTCAGACGAGTGCATTGCTTCTTCCTCTCCTTCTCTAATCCTAAAAAAAGGATTACTACATTTTTTGGTGATTTGCCTCTGATTTGCAGAGGTCAGAGATGGTGGCAGACGACGGTCATGTGGAGTAGCAAGATACAGAGGCACGGACCTTCGGGGATGCCACGGGCTGCCAATCTGCTGCCCGTCCTGCTGGCGCTCCTTGGATATGGTAAGGATCATTAAAACCATCTAAATGACATAACCACATATTAAAAAAGCCTGGCAGGATCTTTGACTTTTAATTTAAATGGGCTGTAATGTGTGTTTATATTCAAATGGGAGAGGGAAATGCAGAGGAGGGAATTGGGTAATGGAGGTTCAGCCTCTTCCTCTTCCCACACCCTCTTTGCTTTGTGAGGATGTGAGGTTTTGCACAATAGACGGCACAATAGAGCTCAAAATAATATGCTGCCAATGCTACTGATTTACTATTTCCCTCAGTACTGATACACTCGAACTGTACTCAGTTACATCTGAGCGGATACTATGAGCAGTAACATCCGTAGTTTACTATGAGTGCATTTCAATAGTTTGATTATTGGAAAACTGAGCTTGTTATTTAGTTGTGCTGAGCAGATTCCATCATTTGTGGCCGTGCGGTTATCCAAACTGAAGTTGGTGCTACAGGGAAACAGGAAATATATGAATGGGCCTATATATACTGTATTTCCATATAATTGTGCCCGAGATTTATGATGCACAATTATTTTGTCAGCATTACGTAGCAATTAAGTCACATTTCTCCCAGAGTGACATATGAATGTGAGAATGACATATAAAAGTGACAGTTCCCACAACAACTTTACATAAACTTGTCCACACCTTAACGGATATAAGGACATAAGTCTTTTTAAGAGTCAAGTTGTTGAATAACTGCAGATTGATTCACTCACACCATTGTGTCACGAGCAGAGCCAAAGTTGTGTCCCCAATATTTCCAAAAAATGTTCAGCAGTATTGGCTGAAGCCTATAAGAAACCACAGAAACCCTATATATTCCCGCCGGTTCACTGTGCATTGTTGTGTTTGAATTGATGTATTTAAATTGTATTGTTTTGTATTGTAAATATTATTGTGGATTACTACATTATGTTAATATTTTACTTACTCACTGCTGTCTCTCTTCTCCTCATCCTTTCTGTAGCGTTCGCAGGGCTGAGTATCTGGCCCTCCCTCCACGTTGCCCTCAGCAACCCCAGTGTATTTGTGGACTTCATCACAAAATCCAACATCAGCACCGTCCGCAACACAAGCCTCTCACTGGTCAACATGGAAACCAACACAACCATTGACACCAAGACTATCCCTGGTAACCAATCGATAGGCAGGGTGGAGTTCGGCTGCTCCCACTTCCTATATGCAGGAACTTTCAGGTTCCTGCTCATGCAGACCAGTTACACTGTTGATGCTCATGGTGGTAGCATAGATGTGAGAAGCAAGGAGAGCACCTCCTGGTTGTGGAGTTCAGAGCTGCAGGTGCAGTGGCCTACCTTTCACATTGCAGTGGAGAGGAATGGAAACCACTCAGGATCTTTTCAGGTAAGATAAATGGTCTGTTAGTGGTGTATAAAGTAGTATCAAAAGTAAAAGTACAAATACTAAGTGCTTTTTATAGTTGGCCTATACAGACGCAAAAAATGTTTTATTTCAACTGACTGAAAAATTATAAAAAAATATATACAAGAAACAAGATGTATGCACCCAAAATAAGATAATTTCTGGAGTTTTCTGGAGGTTCCAAGAACCTGGACAGTGCTAGTACAGAGAAGAAAAAATCCCTGGACACAGTCTAGTTTTGCTGCAGGCCAAAACTTCAGACAGAATAATAAAGACTGATCTGAACCCAGCTCCTGCATGAGCACCTGGATAATGCGCCAACCGTCGCTGCTCAAGTAACGAGCCAGTTTTGAGAATATAAGGAGTAAAAAGTACAGAAATTTGTGTTCAAATGTGGCTAGTAAAAGTAAAAAGTCGTCAGGAAAATAAATACTAGTACAGTAACAAAGTATTTGTACTTCCTTACCGCCCACCTATGCAGGCTCTCAGACTTCACTCACCTGATTCGTTGTGCTGCAGAATGATTTTCATACATCTCTTCTTCTGTCCCTCACCAGGTTGGAATCTCCACTAATGAACACTTTCAGGCTTGTTCCAGGGGCCTCGACTCTGCTCTGTACCTTGAGGTCAGCTACTTTGAGTACAACCAGATTGGGCGCAAGATCATTGACAAGGTCCGAGCCCGCACGCGACACCCAATCAAACCCCTCCGTTCCCAGAGCGTCGAGCTGTCCTGCGCCTTCCCGTTCACGGAGAGAGACTTTATACGAGTGGCTTTGGAGTCTCCTCATACAGCGCAGGAAGTGAAAAGCTCTGGGCCGCTTTACCTCTCACGTATCTTCTCCTATAAACTGCTGGTGGAAAACGCCAATGCTTATAAGAGTGGCTGTGAAGGGACAATGACTGTTAAACTCATAACCCCACCGTGTGCTCACATCAATGGGAAGGTGTTGCTGTATAAGGATGCAGGTGTTGGGAGAGGGGTTGCTGTTTCCTCACTTGTACCAACCCTGAAGGGGTTTGGTCCAGAGGAGCCCTCCTCTCCTCCACTGGCCTTTAACTGGCTGACCCAGGGAGAGGATGAGACAGAGTTCAACTGCTCTGTGTTTGAACCAGGAAGGAATAAATACTGCTTCCGCTTTGTTTTCAACTTCAGCCGCTCCCCTAGTCCAGCACAGACCTGCTTGGTGGTGCACAAGAGGGCAGGTGAGATGGGACACATGCATATTGGGCAGCTGCCAAGAAGACATATACACACCACATGTCATTAGAGAAGGGCTGCAGTGACTTGCTCAGGAAGCCCCTTCATTTTGAGGAAGAAAAAAAGATACAATGCTTTAGTAAGGGCTTGTAAATGGAGGCAATTTTCCACCATTTCTTCTCTGCAGAGTCGTGGGGACCCTGGCAGCCATGGAGTGTGTGCAGTGTGAGCTGTGGAGACGGGGTGAGGGAACGATTGCGGAAGTGTTTCCTGCCCTCAAGTGTCGAAGGGATGCAGTGCACCGGCATGGTGAAGGAACAGTCCCTATGCTCACTGGAGGACTGTGTTGGTCAGTCACTTGTCCCTTAAACTCTCCATCTTGTCCAGATGAGAAAATAAATTCAAAGTTCCAGATGCACATTCTAACATAGTTGTCTTAACTTTCTCCACAGCTTTGCCCGATCCTTCCCCATCCCTCTCTCCTAAAGCTGTTGGAGTTGCAACATTTGGTAGTAACGTGGTTGTGGTGGTTGGTATCTCCCTCTGCCTGACTGTGATTCTCGGCACTATTGTGGTGGCGATCTGGAGAAAATTTTGCCAGACCCCTCAGTGCAGCGCTGTCCGTAGGGGCTCCATGCATTCCCCTGGGGGCCGCAAGCTGTCCGATGAGAACTCTATCTGTGGACACAGCCTCCCAAGACCCAGCCTCACCGACGGCCAAGGCCCACAAGGGAGCATGAGTTTGGGTGCAGCCCAGAAAGAGAGGCCTTCTTTGGGCAGTGCGCCTCTGTCACAGACCCTGGTGATGACGCCCTCACAGGATCCAGATAGGCTGTCTCCCACAGGTCAAAAGGTGTTGCCGCCAGTATTTGGGTATGTCATCACACATACAATGTTATTCTAAAACATAATCACAGTTTCAGAAACTAAAAATGAACTCTCCAGGTACCGCTTGGCTCAGCAGCAGCTGAAAGAAATGAAAAAGAAGGGGTTGAAGGAGGCCATCCAGCTGTACCATGTCTCTTCAAGCCCAGTCCATGACACCGTGGTGGAGGCATCTGCTTTACCCACCAACTCCCTGATTCCTTCACCAACTGGATTGGTTCATTCAGGTCTTCCATCGGGCGTCCAGGACTATGCCAACCACAACCACTATAGTATCACAGCACACTGCTCTGAGCCACCGCTGCAGATTTCGAGGGTCACATCGGACAGACTGAGCCCCAGAGTTGACCTAGTCTTAGGTGCTGCTGTATGTGGGGGCGGCACAAAATGGCGTGAGCGCACTGCCCACTGGGTGGAGATGGTGGACAGGAGCGGGTTAGCAGGCCACAGAGGCGAAGGAGGAGGAGATGCTGGAATGGGAAATCACAATTATCCAAATTTCCGGCGCACCGCCAGTTTCAATGACACCAAACCTCAGACTCTGTCCTCAGCACAGTCCAGAAACTTCAGAGAACGGAGCATGACCCACGTGGGTGACCTATCCTATTTTGTTGATGTATACATTGTTGGTCAGATTTGCATAGATCTGTTTAACAAAGATTATATTTTGTTCTCTTCAGGTGGGATCTCGCACCCTGCCTGAAGGAAGTTGTTTGACCAAAGGAGGATTGGAGAGGCAGCCGTACCACGCTTACCCCATTCCAGAGCATGGGAATCCAGAGTTGACTAGACCTGGACCCCAGAGGAATGACCAGAGGAAGCCCTGGTTAGAGACCGCTGCTCCTTCTCTCAACAGTGAACTCAAACACACAGTGGCCAACCCAAACAGCATTTCAGCATCTGAGAAAGATGGTAGAGGAGGCGTCATTGGCACTGCTGAAAGGCAAAGGAGCGGTGGGCCTGTAAGTGGAGGTAAAGAGGGATTGTCAGGGATCGGGGGTCTGGCTGCAGGGCCTGCAGGCTCTCATGGAGTGAACCAGTTGAGTATAGAGCAGGCTGAGATCAACTGGAACCGCCGTGGCCCGTCGCCCATCCAGAGGAACATCCTGGCCCGCAAATTAAAGGAGGCTCAGACCGGCTCAGGGATCAATGGTCGGCAGAGGAGCTCCACCTTTAGTACACCGTCGTCTAACCAGAGGAAAGGTCGCTGCCACTCTCTGCAGATGTCTGGAGGCTACAGCAACACTGTCGACTCCCCCTACAGGCTGAGCGAAAAAGAGCAGAGGATGCTGGACCTTGATCTGTCGTCGTCGTAGATCACACTGGTTTATAGTAAAATTCTATTCTATGTGTTCCTCATGTAAAATCCTGTTCTGTTATAATATATCGGTTAAGATTGTTCTGTTTATTAAGAGATTTATGGCTGTTACTTATCTTTAAAAAGCAGAGAAAAATATAAGATATTTAAGTTTGTTTATTTGATTTTTTTTTAATATTTATAATTTTGGTTGGAATTATAGCCGAACATATTTCTCTAGTTCATAGAGTCACTTTTCAGATTTTCTCTCGATACAAGATCGTTGGAATAAGTTTCTGTTTTATAAGAATTACCTGTACAGGAGTATAAAACGATGTTGTACATCCATTAAAAAACACTGGTCTTATTGTTCTACACCACTGAATGTGCTGTTTTCATTATGCTGTGATATCAAGCTAGTTAAATGTTCTGGGACACACTGAAGCTGGTTTGACTTATGAACCACAGTTCACCTATGAAGATCGCAGCAGGAGATTGGCAGACATGTTCTTGACAAGAGAAAAAGGGTGGAACATTCAGGCGAGGGGTTGCTTCTGCGTAAAGCATGCAGGAGGCAGGACATGATGTCTGAACAGTGGTTCTGTTTACAACATATCAACACGGCGTCAGCCCTTATCGCCAAAAGCTGTTGAATGTCATTCCCTTTCCAAGTTGACGTCATGGTCTGCAACTTCTACACGCTTGCTGTGAGTTTTCAAGAAATTTCCCTGCTGTATTCCCACATTATTTCACTCAAACATTTTACACTGGTGCAAACAGGAAAGGTTCAGGAGAATGTACTGAGCAACTGACATTTCCTTTCTCAGATATAGCTCCTCTGGAAAATGTCTGGACTTCATGTCTAAAAGTAGTTTTCATGTGTTTTTCTAGCAAAGTTAAAGCAACAGTGTCCAGTTGTGACAGAAGAAATGGGGACATCCACTGGGCAGCATGGCTGAAATGCTTTAAATTTTATTGCTGGAGTAATATACACTTTATAGAAATGAGGTGCCCACTATAGAACTGTTTATAATCTACTATTGACTTCGACAAAGGGAGAAATTAAAATACATAGAATTTAAACATGAAATCAGTCTTTGCTCTTATTTTTTTTCACTTGATACTCTGAAGCCTGTTGTCTTTTTAAATATCCCCTGCTCCGCTGCCATCCACGTCCAAGAAAACCAGAGGCCGCACCTTCATGGTGGTGTGCCGAAGGGAATACCAAAGACCTTTCCAGGTCCCCCACACCACGCCATTGTCATGCTGGTTCTTGTACTTCCCAGAGCGGTAGAACTTCCCATTTAGGTCGGCTGCATGACATCTGTGGGTGTAATGGTACGACACAATGTCAAGGGGGTTACATCTTACAAAAGAAAAATTGAAGTGATTCAATCTATGTATTTGATTTAAAGCTTCTACAATTTCTTGCAGCTTCATCAGTATGATTCCCTACTTCCCTCAACCATAGAAAGAATAGAAAGATGGTCGACATGACAGCTCTCTAAAAGTGAAGCCAAGTCTTCTTGATTGCCCCCTAGTGGCCAGCTGCAGTATAGTAGTTTGGGTATGGGCCCAACTTGAACGTCAAACATTCAAGTTTGGTTTGAATTAATAATTTGATGTGAAAATAAAACGTGAAATGTTGCTCCAGATTATGTCAAAAGCAAAAGATGGCAGCGTTAACTTTACCTTTGTACAAAGGTAGGAAGTGAAGAGTGTCGTCCATACTTATTCATGTTTTCAACGGGCAAAGCCGTGTACAAAAACTCAAGCATCACAACCATCTGGGTGTTTTTGCCTGTGCGTCAATCAAACAGAAGGGAAAAGGTCTCACCTGTTAAACCACCATCCTGCCTCGTTCTCCTGGGCACAGCTCCCCTGAAGGTAGCGATCATTGTCCTGTCAATCAACCATCACCACAGTCATCATCTCCAAATTAAGATTAAGATTAAGATGCATTTATTAGTCCCAAACACATGCACAGACATGCAAAGGCACACTCATGCAGGTAGGGAAATTTAATCTCTACTTTTGACCCATCTGGTGCAGGACACACAGAGCAGTGAGCGACCCTGTATGGCGCTCGAGGAGCAGATGTTGGGGGAGTAAGGTGCCTTGCTCAGGGGCACTAGACAGGGTAGGGAGACTCTTGGATTTTTGGACAGATCAATCCAGGTTCGTCTTTTGTTGTCTCTCCGTGGAGTCGAACCAGAGACGAACCAGAGACCTTCTCTGCCCATAGTCAAAGTTTCTGCCACCAGACCACCGCCTCTCATCATCATCAGTACCAATTCAGATCAGTGTGGCAGCTATTAAAAAGCATCATTGATGGGTAACAGGCTACAGATGACTAACCTGATCCCTCGTACTGAACTGCATACCACTGAGGCAAGCGGACCACTGCTGCACCGCCCCACCGCCACCAGTCAGAGCATCTCCAGCTTTGCCACTGTACTGCCCATAATGGAGCCGATACTTATCCTGTAACGGACAGTAGAGCAGTTAATGTCTGTTTGGTGTTGCATCTGAGATCAACAAACAGAAACGCAAAGTAGTATTTCTTACCGCCTCATCACTGATCCTGAAGTTTTCGTAATATGAATGACTTCTCTGTCCTTCCCAGTCCATTAGATCTATCTTCACCAGGTTCTTACCTCCAGCACAAATAGATAGAGTTGTTGAGAAATAAGCAACCAATCGGACAGAAGATTAGACTTTTTATGTTATTAATTATTGGGTGGATTTTAATTCTTGCTGACCTTCTGACAGCAGAGAGTGCATGTGCTCGTTCCCCAACCAAAACTCATCGTTCCACAGTTTGAAGTCCCCGAAGCCGTCTCTGTAGTCCACCCAGTCTCTGAAATGACAGTTAAGTTCTATCAGCGCATACTTTGTAGTCAGATGATGGTCATTCCCACATATGGTACAAGGAAGAGTTTCTCTATTAAATACCTGTTGAAGTCAACTCTCCCATGCCGGCGTCTCTGAAACACTGTCCATCCTCCTCCATCCTCCATGTCACAGTAAACCAGAAATGGGTCCTGGTGTGACTTGGGTCTGATCCTGTAGAATCCACTTGGGGGTCTCAGTCTGTTGAACAGCTCAGAACAATCTAGGGAGACAATATTGCCTTAAAGATAAGTCATTGTCATCAGTAACGCTTTAACCTTCCCTCTGTACAATGCCTGATCATAAACTTAAAGTTAGCACCCAAACACTGGGATGGCATGATGTGAGCTCATCTCACCCCTGTCGTGTACGATGATGTTGCCTGCTGGTGGAAGTGGTTTCATCAGTGTCGTATTAGAGCTGTCGAGCGTCGCACTGCCGTTGTGGTTTGCACCAGAGGCTTTGTCAGCTTCAGCTCCAGCGTCAGGCAGCACAGGTCGAAATGGAAGGAAATATTTGTGCGTCTGCAAGTGCTCAACCTGCCAAGTCACAATCAGCAGGCTATTCTCCAGCCTTTTTATGCTGCGTTTAAGAGCTGTGACCTCCGGCCCACACCAGTCTGTCTTAAATGAGAAGGAAAAAGCAGTTTCAAGTTATGCATGATGTTTCTAACCTTGTTTCCCTTAAAAGCAGCTTAGGTCCTCCCCTGCAGCAGAGATTATTCATGAACGCCTTTCTAGGAATGACGATTATTTAACAGAACAACCGTTGAAACCCAGATCCTCAGTTTTCAGTGTCAATGTAGAACAAAAAGAGAAAAATTCGCCTGAAGCCCTTCGAGAGGAGAAGAATTTTAAATGTACTCACTGATAACTGGGCAGAAGAGGCCGTGTTCAACACCAGAGCCAACAACAGAAACACTGACATGACTTCTCAGAAGAAGAAACCTCCAGCGAAATCAGTCTGAAATCATAAATGAAGTACGTATATTAAATAAGCTGCAATTCCTCCAACAGAATCCCTGCATCACAAGCCGTACCTTCATCTCCCAACGCTTCTCCCTGTTTTCTCCCGGTGCACTGTTCTGTTCCTCTAAAGATTTGTCAGTGTTATTTATAGGCTCTGTCAGTTCTGCATGGTCCATATCACAGGATCCAGATTTCACCAGCGTTGCCAATCTCTGAACTCATTCCAGGTTCCCCCTTCTTGGGAAGGTGTAGCTGATCCCAGAGCTGCCAATGGCCTTATGGACAGACCGTGCTAAGAAGACTTCATTCCTTGCATAACAGAAGAGGGTTTTTTTCTTTCTTTTTTAACATCTTGTTGTTTTGAAGAAAAATATAATAAAGAGAACATATTTTATTTTCATCGAAGTTCTGGTCATGCTATCAGTTGTTTGATATTGCGTCATAAACTGGAATTTTATCCATATTTTGATTTCTTAACAAGTGTTCTACACCAGTGGCCTGGGAGGAAACCAGTCCAAGTTTTCAGCATTAGAGTAAACAGTAGACCAACGACTGTGGAGCTGAGGCAGATTAAAGATTGAGACTCTAAAAGACCAAAAATCTTGGAAACTATTTCCCCCCTTGAGTTGAAATTGTCAACGGAATGTCATAAGAGCTAAAGATAGTGTGTAAACAGAGAAAAGCAGCATGTTCTTCTTGAAGGAGAAGCCAATGTGTAGTGTAGAAGGGCTCTCTCTTGTGTTACTTGTTGGCTATTGCAATATTGGAACTAAAAAAAATGCTATGGAATTATTCATTTTTTTCATTGATTACTTTTATTGTTTGCTATTATTAATAAATAAAAACAACATAAGTTGTTTATATTTATTTATTTCATCATTTTACCAATCTAGATCTCTGGCTCTATATTTCAAGCAATGAAAAACTTTTTTCCTGAACACAAATACATTTCACTTCCAGTGTTTTATTGGTTAACTGTACATGACTAGTCTCTACCTTTGCAGTGGTTTACCATCTTATTTTTCTAGTTTCATTTGTGCTTTGGACAAAGCTAGCGTTTTTTTTTTTTAAGTATCCTTTACTTTACTTCTCTTACAGAATTGTTCTTGTTATTTTATTTCTAACATGGAACATCTTATATTTCATCCATTCTTATATAATACTTAAAAATAATTTAATTGAAAATTTGACTTTTTACACATTTAGTTGACTAACTTATTTCGTGTTTTTCTTTCTTTTTTACAAATTATATTTCTAACATTGTTGATCTTATCTTTTATCAATGTGGGTGTTGCCTCTCAAACAAAGATTGTAAAGCACTTTAAATAGTTTAATAAATAAATACATAAATAATTTACAAAGTAATGATTTTGATAACTTTTTACAAGATTTGGACACCTTTAGCTGACTAACTTATCTCCCATAACTTCCAATGATTTTCTTTCTTTCTTTTTGTTTTTCAAATTTTACCTCTAATATTGTTCATCTTATTTTTTATCCGAGGTGCCTTTCAAAGGCTTGTACGATTGTACAAACACTAATAAATAAATAATGTCCCAATTCAGGGGGGAAATTTAACATTTGATGAAATTCCATCAAATGTAAGATAGCTGTCCCAGTTCTGAGTATTTTGAGTACTTAAGTATTTTGAGTATTTTGAGTATTGTGGAATGCACAGCAGTGAATTAAATCCAGATGTTGGAGACAGGCGGAGGGGGGATGTGGCTGCAACAGCCTGGCGACCTAGTTTTGTTTTATTATTATTTGTATTAGTAATGTTTAACGTGAAATCTGTCTGTGGACAGGAAGGCTTGTGTTGTGTTCAGGCTCAGTCAGTATTTCTGTGGTTAGGCTGAAGAGGAGGAAAGAAAGAATCCAAGGCCGAGCCAAGTTTTCTACTGAAGTCCAGGAAGTTCAAACCGCTACGTCTGCAGAAAACGACACGATGAGGAGGAACATGCTAGTGGATGGATAGAAGACGGAAACAAAAGTGGCCGATTAACCTTTGAGCCTTCTTCCTCTGTCCTCACGAGAAGTCACAAGACAAACTCTCGTATAATTTCCCGAATGCCTGGACCTGGAGTCACGGTGAGAGGACGCTGTGTCTCTTGGTTTTTTTCGGGGGACTATTCTGTTGTGAGCGCATAAACCCACTGAGAGGACTGAGGGAAGGAGTCTTCACCCAGATGAACTGAAGGAAAGCAGCTGGTGTGTCTTGTTAAATCCTCCTGGTCATTTTACATTGTCATTGAGGTAAGAATACTCCATTCAAACTTCACTGTCTCCTTTCTTGTGTGCAATGTACTTATTGTTATAGGAGGCATGAAGAACTGCACTTGGAAGTTTGATGATTAAAGAACAAATGTGTCAGGACGTTTGATATGAGCAGATAAACTATTTCAGGACATGGCAGGAAGCTGTTTATCCTCAAGTGCTCTCTGTTTTAATTTGATTAAATGTGCAGCAACTTGCAGAGCAGAGGAGTTTTCCGTCAGGGAATCCGACTGTATCGACAACTATCAGGATAAATGTCCTATTTTTTATATTCTTGTAAGTTTAAAGATACATTCTTGCTCTGTAGTGAACGTTGTGGTTTTGATAAAAAGCCAGATATTTAACAAATCTGAGGTAAATCAATTATGTGTTGTACCTCCTCACTGTGCTTACATCATATAATATAATAATCTTTAATTATAGAGGACATTTCAAAACATATTTTACAAAGTGATTTACAAAGAAAGCAATGCTCATAAAATGGTTCATAAAACATCAGGTTTAGAAGAAAGCAGGTAAAATATATGAGTGTATTAATTCCAGTGCCGTGTAAAATGCTCAATAAAAGTAATTAAAAGATCGTTTAAGAGGAGACTTTAAGAAAAGACTTATAACAGCACAATTGATATTGGCCAGTCCTAGTTTTACTCTTTCCCCACTTTCTTTTTCCAATTCCAGAGACAACACAATCAGAGAAAAGCCAGAGGGAAGACACACAAACACACACACACGCCATGACCTCTGTCCATTTCAGTCCAGGCTCAGATTCAGGTGTAAATGGGTGAGAAACACAGATTTGTCATGGCAATATCAACCTTTATTCACTTTCTGTGGGCCCTGCAATGTTTGAGATGCAGCTGCTGCTTCCTATGCGAGTGTAACGTTGTTGATTTGCATGGTTTGTGTTGTTTCTATCAAAGATATTTGTCATGTCCTTGTTATCTATTAGAACTGTTTCAAAGATGGAGGATGCTACAGTGGAGATTGATGACGGGAAGGAAGAGATCGCGGTCCCAGACACGATGTACCAGTAGGTTTATGCAGCAGAAAGCCTTAAGTACAACCCCTTGACGCGAAAAGCACTTTTTATCTGCACTGACAGGCATCACAATCTTTCCCTCTCTGCAGAAACATCCGTACGAAGATTACACCTTTCGTTATGTCCTTTGGATTTCGGTGAGTGTGTTCTGAACCCCTGTTCTACCACTCAGTGAGGATTGCTGATGAGGATTGTGTCTTTCCCTCAAAGTGTTCAATGACAATAACGATGGTTATCATTATTACCTTTCCCCTCCAGTATATTCGGAGTCATCCTGATCATAGTGGACGTTGTGCTGGTGATTGTGGATTTGTCGCTGCCAACTAAGAGCAGAGAGGTGGGCGATGTCCTCGAGGCCGTGTCCCTCACCATCTCCTTCTTCTTCCTCGCTGACGTCCTCCTGCGGGTCTATGTGGAAGGGTGAGTTCAGAATCCCAGGCCTTGTATACAGTGTAGTGTGTAGGTAGTATAACCACTTGTTTATGACTGCTCCAGATGAATTTTGTGTTTATTTTAATACAGATACATTATGAACACTTGTGTTGTTTACTCTATATTCCCTGCAGCCCGGCATTAAATATTACCTTGGTAAAGCTGTTGCTGTCTCTGTCACTGTGTTAGACGGTGGTTAATTTGTGCAATCGTCTGAAGAGTTGTAACAGATTTTGTAAAAAGGACCGGGTGATGCAAACATTCCTTTGTCAGCAGAAACAGAGAGTGATTCGCTGTTGGACAGGAAGTTGCAAAGAGGAAGCTCAACAGGAAATGTATGGCTTGTATTGGGCTGGTCCTTGGGAAACATGATGGCTAAGAGAGCTACACTCACAATCTGTCAGCTGATTCCACTTGTTGCATGAAGCGAGCAGTTTTCTCAGCAGCGTGTTCAAGTGTCTCCCCCTTTCAGCTTCAAAGTGTACTTCAGCTCCAAGCTGAACATCATAGACGCCTTCGTTGTGGTCATCACCCTGGTAGTCACCATGATCTACACCTTCACTGACCTGTCAGGAACCAATCTCATCCCCAGGTACAAGCTTCTCCCTCTACTTGTACCACAGACCTTGGTACAGTTTGGTGATATCTTGTTATTTCCTGCAGAGCTCAGCCTAGATTCAGTCTGGCTGTAGGTCTAATCAGTGATCAATGATTGATCAGGGATTCAATTCAAAAAAATAAAAAGCCCAAATGAGGAATCCATGAGGAATGAGGCAGTTGGACTCTTTAAATAACATAAAACACTGCACCCATTTCCTATGGGAGCTTTGTTGACTCTAAATCTGCTTCAATGGACTCTGCAATAATGTGTATTGCTTTGTATTTTATATTTAATATATTATTATTTTATTCAGTATTGATAATTTGAAACACTTTTAGTTTATTCTAAACATGTTTAAATGACATAAACCAAAACATGATATTGTAATTGTATTTTATTATGTTTATCCTGAGACTGAATAATAATCAGTACAGTGAAAATAAAATATGTGTAATGTTTTTCATTTATAAGCCATGTTGAGAATATACTGGTATCTAAAAAACATTATTAGTAAAGTAATATTGATATCTAATATTCTATCTAATCCTGATGTCACTTTACAGCATGCAGAGAGCTACACTGACCATACTTTTTATTTTTTTGAAATATCTTTATAATGATGTTGAGCTCTTTACACTTAACACCATTAATATGTTATCGATTGTTTCATGAATAAAAGGAGTCATTTGTTTTTTTTCATCAGGGCGGTGACGTTTCTCCGTTTCCTGAGAATAATAATCCTGGTGAGAGTTTTCCGACTGGCAGCTCAGAGGAAGGAGCTCGAGAAGGTCACCAGGAGGATGGTGAGGTCACGCCACGGACGCACAGGAAACAAACTCTGAATAAATTATCTATTAAAATCTGTTTGAGAGAATCATGGTTTGGAAACACGAGGAGGAGATGTCTGCTAATCCCTGATCTTTGACTTGTGTTCATTTCGTCAGGTTTCCGAGAACAAGCGGCGTTATCAGAAGGATGGATTTGACCTTGATCTTACCTACGTGACAGGTGGGAGTTAGATGGTGTATGAAATACACAAATGCATGTTGGATAATGCATCTAAAAGATATTTGTTTAAGGTTAGAAATTAATTTCCATTTTATCCGTGTCTCTAGATCGTGTCATCGCCATGTCTTTCCCCTCCTCTGGGAAACAGTCCTTCTACAGGAATCCGATTGGTGTAAGTCTGACTGGTCATCGTGCACACGTCAACATTCCCTCCTCCCTTTTTAGACATAATTACACCCACTAATATCAAAAGTAATTCATTAATTTCTAGAATGATTCAATCACCTTCCCAGCTGCTTTAAAGGTTCAGTCTGTAAGATTTAGGTGAAAGGGATATATTGTCAGAAATTGAATATATAATAAACCTAGTGATGTTGTCACTTGTGTGTTTTATCTAAATTGTACAAATAGTTGTTTTCTTTACTCTAGAATGAGACATTTATATTAAAATACTTTATATTGAGTTCAGGAGCAGGTCCTCTCTACGGAGGTCGCCATGATTTTTACAGTAGCTCAGACTGGACAGACTAAACACCTTTTGAGTTTTTATGACAACTGAATGCCAACACAGGTTCTCTCCTGTGTTTGGAAGGTGAGGGCGAAGGGAGGGGTGTTCAGCTGCAACATGCAACTTCACCACTAGATATCAATAGATCCCCATCACTGAACCTTTAACCTATTCCTCCTCTCCCTGTGCAGGAGGTGGCCAGGTTCCTGGACGCTAAACATGAAGACCACTATAAAGTTTACAACCTGTGCAGTAAGTTTGCACCACCTCTCATCACGTGCACTCTATTGCCTTTGGATAGAAGTCAACAAACGGTATCATTTTTGTTCCCAGGTGAGAAAGGTTATGACCCCCAGTTCTTCCACTACAAAGTTGAACGTGTGTTCATCGACGACCACAACGTCCCCTCCCTGGAGTGAGTTAACCTTTTCTTTTGTGATGTTTGTTTTTCTGTTGCACTGTTCCTTTCTACTTGTGATTATATGGAAACGCTGTAGATTAGAGCTTGTTAAAGTAGTGCAGCTTGGTGATAACATGAAGAACATCCTCACCACATTTGTACAGTGGCTGTGTGGTCGTGTGAAATCTTTAAGAACACAAGAACAGACTGGTTGTGTCGCAAATAAGTGTTAATATTTTCTCAGTTAATCTCTAATCATCGTGTGTTTAACTGTCTGTCTCAGGGACATGCTGAAATACACAGCCAATGTGAGGGAGTGGATGTCGGCCGATCCCAGAAACATCATTGCAATTCACTGTAAAGGAGGGAAAGGTGTGAGGCCAAAGATCTGCACTTGTGATTTCCTGAATAATTTGAGTTGGATTTTAGTGATTGGCTGTTGAAAAACCTTTCCTCTTGATGTACCCTGCTTTAGTCGAGCTAAAAGCCTTAATCTGGACATGACTCTGCTCTCTTTGACAGGACGCACAGGAACTCTGGTGTGCACCTGGCTCATCGATAGTGACCAGTTTGAGAATGCACAAGTACGCCTATTTCATTCTGAAACCTGGTCAAATAGGGGTTAACGAATGAGCAGCTGCAGACTTACACTTAGATTCCTTTCTGTTTGTCCATCAGGACAGTCTGGAATATTTTGGTGAGAGGAGGACGGACAAGAGTCGCAGCACAAAGTTTCAGGGAGTGGAGACTCCATCTCAGGTGAGAATCAGCCACTCAGGAGACCTACTCACAAAAACTTGAGAAGAAAGAAGAAAGATATTTTGAGACAACACTTCTGGCTGCTGACTAGTGCCTTGTTGTGGTTGCAATTGACACAACTTTAACTGGGTATTTAATAAGTTACACTCTTATTGCCTTTTACCTTTACCTTTGCACACCTTTTTGCTTTTTTGATTAGACTGTCATTCAGTAGAGTACATACCTCTGCAATAGTCCCTTTGAATTCAATAAAGCTGCACCAGCTTTCACACACTGATACTGATCATTATCCTAAATATGCCTCGCTAATCCATGAACTATTCCCTGGGAGATCAAAAATAATGTCAAAGAAATTGACAAAAATATTCCTGGATCTGTCCCTTTTTCTAGATAAGTGCCAAAACTCCCTATTGCTCCTTACCACCTGTCGTATGTGACATTTGATCATAAAGCCTTAGAAACCTGAATTAATAAAAGTTATTTTTTATTCTCTACCTGTGTGGTCCACAGAGCCGGTACGTGGGATACTACGAGATCATGAAAACGAGGTTCAACAGGCAGCTGCCTCCACCCAAACCCCTCCACATCAAGAGCATCCGCATACACTCTATAGCAGGTAAAACCCTTCAAACCTGCAGGGCACTCAAATATCCTTTTAATACGGCTTCGTGATAATGTTAACATCTGCTGTATGTGCTCTTTCCCAGGCGTGGGTAAAGGGGATGGCAGCGATCTTAAGGTGAAGATAATTGTGAAGAAAGAGCTGGTGTTTCAGTGTGTGTGTGCCAAACAGGAGAACTGCAAAGTGAGTCTCACTCAAACCACATCAGGTCACAATGATTCAATTGTTGAATCGATGATTATTGAATTTCCGGTGTTTTGAAGGTGTTTCCTGATGTTGGCAATAATACAGCAGTCATCAGTCTCCAGAACGGGCCTGAGGTCGAAGGAGACGTGAAGGTCATGTTTGAATCAAGTGCTGTGAGTTCCTCTCTTTACTTTGTCCTATGATCCTACTTGTCTTTTGTTTTTATTCACTCACTTTTAATGAAAATGTTTGAAAGTGTTGAAATGTTCAACGAAGCTAATTAAAAAAATGTAAGGTCATATCATAATTTTATTTGATCTCTTGATTATTTTACACATCTATTAAATTTGTATTATTTTCACTCTAACTTTTTTGTATTATTTTAGATTTTATCCTTTTTATTTATTTTACCTCTTTTAATCTCTTTATCTCTTTTATTCTACTTTATTTAATTGATTTATTTTTAATTAATTTTCTGTGTTTCAAATGTCTTTCACCTTTAGGGTCTTCCAAAAGGATACGAAGATGTCCCGTTCTACTTCTGGTTCAATACGTCCTTCATAGAGAACAACAGGTACATTTCTGTTGCGCTTTGCTTTGCTCTTGACCTTATTTTCTGTTTCTGACCGAACTTTGAATTCCCACCACAGATTGTTTCTACCCAGGGATGAACTGGACAACCCCCACAAACCCAAGACCTGGGACCTGTACAAGGAGGATTTTGGTGTCTCCATGTTCTTCTCTGAACCATAATAATAAACTCTTAAGAAAAATGAAGAATTCATAATGGCTAGTTACAGGTGAACAGGAAACGCTAATAAATTAAATACTGAAATGTTTAATAAGGGACATATGAGGAAGCACCGTGACATTTCATTTTATTGTATTCCAGTAAACGAGTTGAAATGTGTGGTGACTCTTTTTAGGTATTATTAAATTTAAAAAAATGGATTGCACTTGAAATTAAATTATAAAGCTTAATTCTTGTTACAAAATAGTAAACTTGCTTTTGGAAAATGTCCCCTTTGTTTTACAAAATAAACTACCTCTGAATTTGTAATCACAGGGTTTCTGCAGGTCAAATTTAAGATTTAATGTTAACATTAAAATACTAGAATTGTTGAAATTCTGAAAATTCACTCCATAGATCAAATTATTTAATCCATAATTGAATCACTTGATTTTATTTATAACATTTGTGAGTGATCTAAACAGCTTTGCTGTTAGGATAAGCATTTAAAAGCTTGAAAACGGAGTTTCTTATTATATGAAATTTAACCGAGACAGAGTATACATGTATATATATTGTCACAAACTGCAGGCAGAGACAGTAGGTATCATTGTCTCTAAAAGCAGAGGGCACTGAGAAACTCAGTGTTGAGTATAATGTATTTTAAGACTCAAGTTGTTAGTTCCATGTTGAACTTGTTTGTACTTTCATGACAGCATGCATTCACAGACATTACAAACTCACAACTAATTTTAAAGTGGGAGAGAATCAGCATTAAAAGGAATTTTAACAATTTAAAATTATGATGATTACATGAGATTTCTTTCTATGTTTTAAGACACTTGAGAACTCTAAATCAATTTTTCCAACAAAGCAAACATGTGGGCTAGAGTTTAAGATATCATTTATTCGTAATTTTATACAATCTTTGAATTATTGCTTTTTACATCAATCGTCATTATCATGTTACACCACAAGACAGATCAAAACGTGAAAACCTTCCCTGTTGAAAATCTATCAAACTTGTTTTCAATACACCTGGAACTTAAACCAGCTAACAAAATAATTAAAGTGCAGACACAAGTAACACTTAGTGAGAAACACAGACTCTTAACTACACTAGAAGATGTCTTTGCAAGATCTAAAGGCAGATGGTGTTGTGCATTGAGGTTTTGTACTTTGACTGAATCTTCACAAATGGCTCAGATAGAGAACTTGCATTTACGCAACGTTATGACTCAACAAAACTAGCCCTGGATTATAATCACTGAGGTCCATTAACCCACCAGATTCAATAAAGTGTGTGGTGAACTGAAGCATTGTGGGACAGGTCAAAAGTCAGAGATAAATTTAAAGCAAACTTTCCACTGTCCCAATCAACAAGGCAGCAGTCAAAGAAACTTCATGCGTGAAGAAAATATGAGCAACAATGTCGCAAAATCCTGACTATCCTCGAGGACATTTACACAAATGAATGTTGTCAGAGCAGCATTTCAGGATTGTTGTCCAGGATGAATTCAAATTAATTTCTGACAAAAGGCACCCAGTATAGAAGGAACTGAAAATCATGACCACGTCAAATAAACCCGTTAACCCTGGCTGTTCTGTACTTTTCAAGTAAACATCATTATGGAAACTTTCTATAAGTCTTCACACAACTGACATTATATTTGCAAAACCATGACCAACAGCACAAGGCAAATCTGACAAATCCTCAACCTCTTCACAGTAGATGAAATCCACCGACTGTTCCTATCCTTACCCACCAGCAACAAGAAAACAAAAAACTTTTTGGCTCAATTTCTTATTTGGTCCAACTGCTCTTTTTCTCTGTTCAACCAGTCAGCCCAAACTTCCTCAGATCAGCAGAGAGTTTTTCTGGCAGCCCTCGCCATGTTGCCTTTATAACCATTGAGGAGGTCGCACTGCTCCAGCTCGTCGTAGCGCCCACTCCGCAGAAAGCAGAGCAGTGAGGTTTTGCATGTCTCCTTGCAGGGCTCCGACACGTGTCCTTTATGCCTGAAGTACCAGAACCTTTGGAAGACTCGGTCATCCTTGATGAAGGCCTGCATTAGCTTGTCGTAATCAGACGGGAACAGGGTGGAAAGACCGTATGCCTCGGTGGCGCGGTAAAGCAGTGTCCATTTTGGGTTTTGTTCTGGGACGAGTGGAACCCCTGGACCGTGGTTCACCTTTGTGAGGTTGAGGATGTAGGTTTCATGGTCGACCACGAGCCGAGAGCTGCCGGGGTAGTCACCATCGACATAGTAGACACGGTATCCTGGAAAGAGTAACATAATTAAATCTTTGTTGCTTTTCATATGAAATGTTGAATCACTCCACTAGTTTGTGAACTCACCTGGGTTCAGATTAATATAGGTAGTGACACTGGGAGCGATGAAAGCCACTCCGAGTGGGCGGCTCATGGTTTTCTCGTCATAAAACATTTGGAACTCGTCTAAGTGCGTATGACCAAAAAACTGCCCAGCAATTGTACTTTCATATCTGTGAAGACAAAGCAGATTGTTAGACAAGGAACAGAAAACTTTACAACGGGCCTCATATCTCAGTTGGGCTACAACATGCAGCTACTGATACTATAGGTTCAGACATTAGTGAAGAATTAGACAGTACACAGAGAACGTGTGTAGCAAAAAACAATAGTCCTGATTCGAGAAAATGGCAGCGGTGTTATGAGACATGCAGTGTAACCGTTCAGCTACCAGACTACTCAAGGACTCTGAACATTTTGATTACTAAAGCAGAAAACACCATGAGATAGATGACTTATTAATGCAAAAAAACAGAGATAAAGCAAGCTTTGCTGAAAATAAGTCAACCATGTTTCCAAGAGTATGGATAAATCACTGCAGATAGAAGTATCACTAATTGACGCTGTGAAAATGTGTTTCATATTAAATATTTGATATCACATTCACAACTGCTGAGTGTATGCAACAAAATGTTCTTCCCTCAGTGAAAATGACATTAACTGGACATATGCTCACGTACTGCTGCCGCTGTCTTTGCTGCCTTACAACTTCCATTCCATATAGTTCTATAATCTGCATCTTTGGGAATAAATGATCAGTGTAGCTACCTGTTGACAATGTGATAGTAGTTCCAGCTCCAGCTCCCGAGACACAGGCCAGGTGGGATGTGACCTATGATGTGTACCTATGTAAGTAGAAAATGACACCACATACAGGAGTTATTGTACTAATAAAAACAGGTTTTATTGCAATCTCATGCTCAGTTCTAGTTACTAGAGGGTAAGTCAAATGAAACAAGTCTTTTTCCAGGGCTAACATGAAGTAGTTGGTCAAAGTGGACGATTAAACACGCCCTGTCATCTTTCAGTTCTACAATATAACAAACTACCATAAGTTACCATTTCCTGTAATGTAATAAACTTTACCATAATCTGCTTTGTTCATGTCATCTTTTGTTATTGTGGCGCCACTCACCTTTTCTCCCTGCTCTTCACTGGTCTGCAGTATATGGACCAGCCACTGCAGCTGGTTAGCCGGGTCAGTCGAGTTCACCATCAGCCAGAAGTTTTCTCGTGCACAGAAGTTCATGTTAAGAGAGACCACCCTGAGACCAGGCTGAACCTTCACCGTGTAGAATCCTCCATATCTAAAGGAAAAGACATACACAGAAAAGAGTTGATCAGAAAGTGAGAACAGGCTCCAGGTGAGCGACACCCCCACCTTTGTAAAGGGAATAATGAAATGTGATCACTTCTCTGTATAAACAGTGGAAAGTGAGGTAAACATTAAGTAGAACATAGGAAGTTCCTGATAAATTATATAAAAAACATTAACTGAAAGACACATTTATCTAGAAACTAGAGGACATAACAGCGGATATTATAAATTTGCCTTTTTACAAATATATCGGTACATGTTTCGGTTTGCCAATAAAAAAAACATTTAATTCACTGAAAAAACAATGCAGATAAGATCATAATTTATGTTTGCATTTTGAGTAAAAAACTGAATTACCGCTACATTTCAGTCCCTACTGTATTCCCAATGAGGTCATTGTGACCTTAACCTTTGAAATCTAAATCAGTTCATCTTTGAGCCCAAGTTAAGGTTTGTAACAAATTAGAAAGGACTCCGTGAAAATGATGCGGAGATGTTGACCACTTCAGTCTCGAGTCCAACTGAGGATTAGAATTTTTTTGAAGAACTGCCCTCAAAGCGTTCTTGAGATATGATTTTCACAAGAATGGGACGGAAGGACAAGACAAAAATAGACGGCCTCTGGTTACTGACTGTCCCAGAGGTTTAAATGAACCAGCAGATGTATTGTCTACTAGATGTGCAAACCAACGTCAAAACTCAACTTCACATCAAATAAAATAAACACATGAATATGAAGAACCTTAGAGTCTTCAAAGCTTCCTTTGGTAACCATGCGGACCATTCCTCTGCCATCGTATTGTAGAGCCAGGAGGAGGATCTGTTGCCGTGAACAAAGGGCGGTGGGAAGCTGTTCACTGGCGTACTCTCATGATTCCCTATAGCAGGATAAACTGTCACATTAGGTCCCAGGTGTCTGCACAGAAGACGGGAGGGAAGAGGTCAGAGTCAATGCGTGTTTGGATCAGTTCCAGTTGACACATGACAAACATCCTGAAAGATAAACAGGCTGAGAATCAAGAGCACAAGGCCATCTGAGGTCTGAGCAAGTACATTACCAAGCAGCTGCGATCCCCAGCAACATGGCTGAACGGTTTGACATTTCAACACCATGTTTCACCAGATATTCTATTAAAAACTACTGACAGCTCAGTGGCTGCTGTCAAATGTATATCCAGTAGTATCTGAACTACACACGGTGAAACTCCACTTAGGAGGCAGTTTATGTTTATCAAAACACTCAAAGCTGAACTTGAAGAAGAAATTACTTGTGGATGAGCCTGGAGATGACAGAAAGCTCTGATAGCTGCTGTTTCCTGGTCTGGGACCAAACATTGTGCGCTGGTATATCTCCGGTCCAGTAAACCCAGTCCCAGGATCCGGCTCCGGCTGCATTTTCCAGGAGGTTCTCCACCGTGCGCAGAGGCAGGTCACACTTACTGTAGGTTCCCCAGTACCCAGCCTCTCGCCGCCTCCAGCTGGGAGAGCCAGAGTCTTTCCGGCAGCACAGAGGGTCCTTGCAGTCTGCAGAGCTGCCGGCTTGGTACTCCTGTCAACAGAGAGGATTTTTTAAAGACACACTTGAGCCAAAACAATGTCAAGTCACCAAAAATCATGCTGCCATTTTCTGTTCAATTATGAATACCAATGCACTTTCCAATTGGCTTTAACTCAAAGATGCAACAGAAACCTGACATGTTAAAAAGAGAGGGGTAGAACCCAATTTTCCAGACTCAAACAATTGTACTTTGGGGAATCTCTCAGCAGCACACACTCACCTTGTCCCAGTGGACATCAGTTAGAAATAGGACCCTGCTCTGTGGAGAACCAGGTTTAGGAGGAGAGGGGGGTGTCACAGGAGGCTTGGGGACCTTCGGCAAGGTGATGTTCCAGGATGCGTAGATGTCAAACTTGCCACAGGAGGGGCCGATCAGCATGGCACAAGCCTCGGAGGGCCACAGCACAGACTGCTGCAGAGCTCGGATGAAGTCGTCCCTGAACAGCTCGGTTATTTGTCGACACACCTGCTCATCGGCCAGATGGAGGCGGATACACGCCTCACCGAATGCACGGGCCACCCGCTCCTCATTCGAATCAGTCTACAAGAGGCAACAAAAGCCAAAACCGAGGTCTAAGAAGTGGTGTGGTAAACAATGCATCACTTACCGAAGTCAAAACCACAAACTTCCTGGAACAGCAGTCGAGCAGACATCCCCAACCACACTCTTGTAATGGGTTCTGCATTTAAATGTAGTATATACACTTTGGCTCGCAATAATCCTGATTAATCTGAGGGCTAAGAGCAGAGGATGTCGCATCTGTTAAAACCCTTTAAGGCATATTCTGACTTGCCAATAGCAACTATATAAATAAAATTTGAATGATTTTTCCTAACTTCTATTTACCCACTATTTAAACTTTGATGCTCCCAATGAACAAACTTGTCTGACTCCCTGTAGTCAGCTGGCTCCACGCCAAGCCACACTACAAATCTGCTGCTAACCTAGGAGCCGCAGCGCAGCCTCACTTCCTCGGACGGGGCTCTGCTCGCTGTTCCCAACTCAAGACTTTAGGTGATCAGGCTTTTGCAGCCAGGGCCCATCAGATCTGGAAATCCCTGCCCGAGGATCTGAGAATTGCAGAATCAGTGACATCTTTCAACATCACTTCAAAAAAGTGATGTGAGTCTTTTATTGCTTTTAGAACAATGTTTGATTGCCAACATGTCTTGTTTGTGTTACTATTGTTGGGCCCTTTATTCCTTGTTCTTACAGTAGGGTTGTTTATTCCATGTTATTGAATTGCCTTAACTTATCTGCCTTAGTCCTGAATGTCATAACCCTAGTTTACTTTGCATATAAAGTTTATCATAATTATTACCTTTTCTCAGTTAAATTAAATGCATTTCGAGATAACACGTGGCTGAGTAAAGCACTTTAACATCACTATTAGCAGGAAACCTGATGTGGATCTGATCACATTACCAGCAGGGCGACATCAAGGATGGTGAAGGCGGCTTTACACATCGAACAGGACACATTTCTCCAGTTGAATCCGACCCTGTTCTGCTCAATGAAAACCCTGCCCGGGTTCTCCGGCGTGTGAGCGGGGAGACCGGAAGCCAGCAGCGGCAGCAACAGCACCAGGAAGCCGGTGAGGCGCCCGGAGGTTGGCGGAACAGCGGGGAGCCTCATTGCCCTGACGGCAGGTGTCATGCGTTTGGTCCGCAGCCTCTGTGAACAAAGAACCAGGAAGTCACTTTAAAAACAGCAAGGAAACTTAACACGTACCCACAAACAGAGGAGCTGAGCTAAGAGTGGTAGGCAGCTAGCTTAGCTTCTCACTTTTCCTCCGCACCTCACAACGATAAGTTCCCCGGCCGAGGAGGGTCGAGGTTTTCGGCGTGTCCCCTGGCTTTGAGGGCCGGGGAAGCAGTGGACACAAGTCGGGCAGGAGGGTCAGGACAGTCCCGGTGAAGGAGAGCGGGTCGACGGGCTCCTCTCGTGCTCGGTGTTCAGTCTGCTGCACGCGACCTGTTGTGATGATCACAGCCTCGGCGCTCGCTCTTGTGAAAAGCGACTGAGTCAGCTGACCCGTCACGTGACCACCAGCCCGGACCGTTTAACACCCCCCCTTCACTTTCCACTTCCACACACAGGAAGTAGTACAACTATATACCTAAGTAACCTCTCATCACATGAACTCGAATTTCACTGAGTAGAGAAAATCTCTCAATCACGGCCTAGTTCTTATTGTAAAAATATAAAATAACTTGAATTACCGCCCTGATGCCAAATGCCTCTGCCAATCGGTAAAGTTTCAGTTTAATAATCACTTAATATTTGTCCAAGTGACAACTAGTCAAAGTTTGAAGCAATTCCCTACAAGCAGACATGAGACATCAGGTTCAAGACCATGTTCGAAAAACCAAAAACATGTTTGTAAGCCCACTGTGACCTTGACCTTCGAACTCCAACAACCAAAATCGAATCAGTTTGTAATTGTGTTCAAGTGAATGTTTGTACCACATGTGAAGAAATTTGGTCAAGGTTGTTGAGAGGCATAAATAGGATGTGTTTTGATTAATAACTATGATAACTTATAATTAATTTGCCATAAAAGATTGTAAAATTTGCTTGTGTCCCTTAATTAATCTGCATCTGCACCAACATTTAATGGGTCCTTTACCGGCCCAGGAAACATCCCTTCACCAACTTTGGTGAAAATCCATTCAGTAGATTCTGCTTAACGTTGGAAGAAAACAAACTCATGGACAAGAAACTCCTTTCAGACATTTGATTTGCTTTCATAGAGCATGAGAACTGAGCTTAGAGGTTTACTGTTACATAAAAAAGTTATATTTCTCAAGTAGTTAGAGCATTATCATAGTGCCATCTTGTGGCCTTCTTCACAGGATAGAG
This sequence comes from Platichthys flesus, assembly GCF_949316205.1. NCBI lineage: Eukaryota > Metazoa > Chordata > Actinopteri > Pleuronectiformes > Pleuronectidae > Platichthys > Platichthys flesus. Next base: position 10,834,945 of record NC_084959.1, on the reverse strand, counting down.
ATCACTCAGTTTCAAACTCCATCCAGTGATGAAAAGCAAGATAACATACCTGAACATTATCCAGCCGGCTAACCATTGTTCGGAGGACGATGATATCCTCAAATAAAACAACGAGGGTTTGTCATAAATATAAAATATTTATTGCATTGGCATTTGTTGATGTGTATAAAAGCAGTGTTTCTATACACATGTCTTTGGATCAGTCTCTAAGCAATTGTGCCTGACATATCGCTGAATACAATCCACACTGGACTTAAAGGCTCAAGAGCATTTCAATTCATGATATAATAAAAGAGCTCAGAGATACGCTAAAGAACATTTATACCTCAATTTTAAATTATACACCAGAAGCAGATTTGAATTGTGTGGCTGAAGTGGTCTCTGACATTATTTACAGCAGCTTAGCGGATACATGACTGAAGTGATATACGAGTGGTTTGATGATTACAAAAATACATAATAGCAGGAGAGTACATGTTGCAGCCGATGCCTTCACTTGTCTTGCATCTTCTCCAGGATGGGGACGATCATGTCGAACTTGGGTCTCTTGGCCGGGTCTTCGTTCATGCAGAGCCTCATAAGTTTACAGATGTGAGGGGAAATCCCCGGAGGAATAGTGGGCCGGAGACCCTCGAGGGCCACCTGGGAAAAGGGCGGAAGTCAAAAAGTTTTGAAACACACAGACAAGGATGTGAATACTGTGCATACGCCTGTGGGTGGAAACACTTTGCACCCCGATTACCTTCATGCCAATCTCCATGTGTGAGAGGTCAGCGAAGGGCACCTCCCTGGTGACCAGCTCCCATAGCAACACCGCAAAGCTCCACATGTCACCAGATCTCCTGTTGATGTCTTCAGGCCTCTTCTGCAGCGCTGAGGACAAAACAGAGAGGGAAGTGGAAAACCATGAATATGACTGGACAACTCACAGGGTTTATTTGTATCCTGTAACCCGGGCGACACACCATATGGACACAGCATGGTTAAGAATAAATTATAGAGCTGAGGATGTTTTTAAATGCATGACTCATTTATGGGGAACATGAAGTGGACGGGAGTGAGAAGGGCGAAGTGGGAAAAAAAAAAGAAGAATACCTTCAGGGGCCATCCATGCTGGAGAGTACATACGACCCGGACACTGGAAGGAGAACTTTGCATCCGCCATGCTTAACCTGGCTGTCATGTCCTCATCAATCTGCAGGGGAATCACGTCAGCTTCAGACTGGGTAGTGGCACTAATAGACTAAACTCTTTTAGGCCCCGTTCAGACCTGGTATTAATGTCCGTCCTCAACGACAGCACTCACCATGATATGCTTACTGTTGAGGTGAAGCCGGGAAACCATTGGTTCTAAGGTGTGGAGGAAAGCCATACCGCTGGCAATGTCCAATGCAAACTTCACTGCTTGGTTCTGGTCGACCACCAAAGCTGAGGAAGAGGAGGAGGATATAATTAAACCAGAAAGACAAGCAGAGAGTGTGATGGGTTTAACTTCCATTTCCATTCCATACTTGATTGACTTACTGGTGCCCTGATGGAGGATGTTGTAGAGGGATCCGTATGGCATGTAGTGGGTGATGATGATGGGGTGAGGAGAAGGAGGCGCCTGACAAGCCCCAAGAACAGGCAGAATGTTTGGATGAGAAAAGATCCTACGGAGACGCAAAGGACAGAAAGTGTGTGTGGTGTTAAAAAAAGAAGAAAAAAAGAAGATTTCTATATTCTGCGAATAGGGAAGTCTTTCTCAGCTGATTAGGAAGGAAGAGGAAACCCGTTTAAAAAACAACAAGACGAGTAGAAGCTTTTTCTAAAGAGAAAGAAGGAAGTTCTGACAATTCATACGACTTTTCACCACATCTGTTACAGCTGAGGGCCTTAAAGACTTCCCTTTAATCAAGAACCTTATGTGCAATATACTTTCTGTTTACAGTATCTTATCATACACCATCTCTGTTATATTATGTCATTTATTAGTGTGTGCAATTCAATTCCGTTGCATGCAATATCCACATGTCTGTTTGTACCATATTTATCTACATATTCCTTTATTTTCTACTTAAGATAGCCTTTATTCCTACTTAGGAAACCAACAGCATTCCATATTACAGTTGTGTGATAAATGCAATGTAAGTTTGTTCTGCTGCGCACTTATTTTATGACTGGTTTGAGTCAAACATAAAATCTTGAATTGCAGTATGGGATCACACTGCCAAGCCCTTCCAGCTGCACACTGTTCTGCACTCCCTGAAAAGCATTCTCTCACTCGGCCTGTTCAGACTCTTCTCTGTCCCTGTCCTTTTAAGGTTTTGTATCAAGGTTTCATTTCACTTTCTTCTCTTTTTTTCAAGATTACTCAACAAAAACAACACAACAGATTTCCCAAAGATTTCATGGATAGGAATTGAGCTGGATAAATGTGCCGTCAGCCTTTGCTGGGGAATGCGCTTTATTGCAGCACTCTAGTTTTATTCTCTGATTGATTTTTGATTCACTAGATCTAGTGGGGGGGCTATTTCTCTGATAATACATATGACACAATCTTATGAGTAGCTTATTTGAGATATGCACAATGCACAACAATTGTTCCCTGAATGCAGTCAATCTGTCTGAACCTGCTGGTATGAGTTCACTTTCTTCATTAGAAAAAACTTAAATTATGTTTTTATTTTATGTAGAAAAATGTGTTCATTTATTTTTTCATTTATTTACCAAATTAGCGTTTTTTCTTTTTAATATTTAAAATATTTTCTGGTTAAACCATAACATATCACGCATCATGTTTTTTTTGTATGTATCGGCCGACATACATTTTTCAATCCCTAAAATAAGCAATAATTTTATTGCTTATTATATAAGCAATAAATTGTGTAGATTATATCAACACGGGTCATTGCAACACTTACCAACATGATTCAAAATAAGGTTTCATTTAAGCTGTGATGAATTTAATTTCACTTCATGCCGGCCCTCATGTTTACTAACAGCGGGATGTTTGTGGGATTTTTTTTTCCGCAGTCAAGCAGAACACATGACACAGTGAAAACAGAGCCAAGAAATACTTCCCCACACCACCAACCACAACCCATTCTTTTGACCTCAAACAATTACAAACTCCTCCGCCCTTTGCAAAGATCCCACCTTCTCTCTGACCTCAATCAGCAGCAATCAATCACATGCAACCTCACTTTAGCGCTGTATTTATACCCGGACATGAGTAGAGAGGAGGATCCTGCCGAGCCAAATGCATTAGCCTCAGTTTCTGCAAGCAAACAGATTGTGTGGCACTTTACCCCCATTACGCCCATAAAATGCAACCTGACGTCTCTATACAGGAAACACTGTTAAGGGCCAGAAACCTGAGTTTGGGATGCTCCTCGTTGAAGTCTCTGCTCTTCCTGGTGGTCCAGTCTCTCACCTGCAGCACCTTGACCACGATCTCGTCCCCCTGCCACCGACCCTGCCATAACTGCAGACACAGCACACAGTGTGGGCAACAACACAGGGGCTGAAAGAGTTCTAAAAAAGACTGACACACACACACAGCAGAGTGCCACCGACCTCTCCAGACTGGTTTTCATTGATCTTTGCCAGGAGAGAGAGCTGCTTGAAATCAATACCAGCCTGCTTGTTGAGGGTGCCATTACCTGAAAGAGCGAAAACATGAATAATGAATCAAATGTCTTGATTGGATACGCTGATTAATTTCTTTTTTTATGAAACGCCTGCTGCTCACGAGGTCGTGTTCGCATGGTGCCCTTCCAAAAGGTTTCCTTATAGGGGACTTTGGTCAAACTCTGGCCCATTTTCTCTGCCTTTTCTATAAAACAAACACAAAAGATGTTTCATAATAAAATAAAGTGCAATTTTTTTGGCCTGTGAATTTGTTAAAATGTCGACAAATGCCCTCTGACCTTGAAGCAGCTGCCTGAGGTGGGGCTTGGCCTTATCCAGAGGTGTCTGTCCATACCTGTTACACGTACACACCTGTGCACCACTGGACATCAAGTCCTAGGATAGAAAGAGGGGGTTCAACCATGTTGTGTACTGACATTTCTCCCCACAAGAGGGCCCTTTTTTAGCCAACAGATTGTTTGTCTGTGTGTGTGTGTGTGTTTGCTTCGCACCTCTGCAACCTCATCCTGACCCCAAAAGCAGGCGTAGTGGAGCGGTGTGTTTCCATGTTCGTTGACTGTACTCGGGTCTGCTTTGCACTGAATCAGCTAACAAACACAGGATGTAATGTTAGAAAATGGACAAAGTCAACAGCGTTTCTCAACACAGATGATCCCAAACTATACGTCTGACTTGTGCGTACCTTAGCCACGATGTCCCTGTGTCCGTGGCTGGAGGCGAGATGCAACGGCGTGTCATCTCCGCGGTTCATTACGTTTATGCGAGCGCCTCTCATGATGAGCATGTCAACAACGCCGCTCCTCCCTTCCCTGCATGCCCAGTGCAGGGGGCTGAAGCCGTGGTCGTCACTACAACACACAAGACGCACAAAGGGAACGACAAGCAAAGACGGACAAATCCAAGAATTAGTCGCTCAGCAATCTTGGCCTGACTTGGATAATGACACTTTAAAGGGGTAGTTCCCCGAAAAAGGACATTTCACTCATTATCTTATGAGCACTATGGGTGAAGTGTTTGAGTGCACGAAACACTTTTGGGGTTTCAGGGGTAAACAGCGTTGCAGCCAAGTTTAATACGAATGGTGACCCCTTCTTCAAACAGAAAAAACAACAGTAAAAAAAACATGAAATGCCTCCAGACTGCTCCTGTGTGACACAGCATAATTTACACCATGTTTTTAGCCTTAATGTTCACTTCAAACATTTTGGCAAAAAAGTTGAAGAATTGGTCACCATTTACTTCAATTGTATTTGATTTGGCTGCAACACTGTTTACCCCTGAGACTCCAAAAGTGTTTTGTGTCCTCAAACACTTCACCCATCCCTCCATAGGTATAGTGGTGAGGAGATAATGAGTGAAATTTCATATCTGGGTGAACTATCGCTTTAAAGTCAAAAGAGGACATGCTTGTTACTTTGAGGCGAAAGTTAGTGAGACCTTAAGCAAGTATCAGCTGACAAAATACTATCTGTGTGGTTGTCTCTGTGACACACAGGTTCTGACACCCACTACCTACCAGTCTTTATTTAGACATTTTTTAGCACATGCTTCCTCTCCCTGCCTGCAGCCTGTACCCATCTGACAACCGGCTAGGAGGTAAATATGTCTGCACAAGCTGGAATGCCTGGTAACATATATATATATATAAAGACACCAACACACAGACGGTGTACACCGCGCTGCCACGGTCCACATGGAGCCAAACCATCACCTACATGCCACGGGGCCCTTCACCCAGCTGAGTGCTTTACATGAGATGACCCCCACAAGGCAGCTGCCATGGCCTCTCGCAACTCCCCGCAAAGCCACAGAGTCTACACTGCACTTAACAATAAAACTGAACGGGGCTGTGGGGAGAAGCTGCAGCCCTAGCTCACACTGAAGTGAAACAGCAGTTAGTCACATTCCCTGTCGATTCTGTTCCACAGACAATTTGCAGTCTGTGCTATAATAAGCAACAGGGAGAAAAAAGCTCAGGAATGACAGAGCAGAAAATACTCAGAGGGATCCTCAGCTTATGAGTTTTGTGTCTACCTGTGTTGTTTTGCTTCTTTGGGGGGGATCTGAAATTGCAGTTCTTACTCAGACACATTTATTTCCCTGTATGAAACACATAATTGGATTCTCTGAGAGAAATATTTCACACAGTTGAGCGTCCTCAGTCAAAGCAGGCCTCCCTCCAGCATAATGACTGGTCTCTCAGATGTTTATGTGGGACTGCAGCTCTGTCAGCGAGGGCCTGGCCCTGTATGGAAGTTGAAGAGAGGAAATGGTCTTGGCTGCTGCGTGGTTGGCCAGCAGCTTCACAGCCCTCAGAGTCAACGTCAACAAACTGCACATATATGGCCTGGCCCAAGAATGAGATAACCACGTCATGAGATCCTCTAGCTCCTCTGCAGCGAGGAAATTATGGAAACAGGCAGGAAAAAAAATATACATATCCCTAATAATTTAAAACTAAATCCATTCTATCTATCAATTGCTTGTATTTTAGAAAAATTATGTTTAAAAAAAATGTGTTACCGGACACAGGGGAACAACTATAAAGTGGTTATTTTGTCTGAACAACAGTATAAAACCCCAGTTATTGAATTTAAAACAATTATTATATTATCAAATGGGCAATTGGTAAATGTTCTGCCATCAAAGATTAAAGGAGCCCTTCAATCTGAAGTCTGTAGGACCAGATTTGGGTAATATTTTCTTGTCTGAGTCACTTACGTCATCACACAACCACTATAAATCACCCACTGCTTTTATACACACACACACACACACACACACGTTTTTGGGCTATGACATCATATGGGGAGAAATCCAAGAAGAAAGGGGGGAAAAAAGTACAAACTGGGCTGGAATTACTGTTCAGCAGTATGTGGAGTGGCTGGGCACAATATGGAAACTATTTGAAGCAGGGATCACAGACACACACATACACACACACACCAGCACAGAATCCCTCACCTACCATACCAAATGTGGTACGTCTGCTCCTCCGATCATTAGAAACTGCACTCCCGGCTGTTATTGCACAAACTGACATCACTACACAGCAAGAGCCTCACATCCATGAGGAGACACAGGCAGCTGGTGCCACTGCAGTCAAAGCTTTGTGTATAGATCTGAGTGAGGTGTGTGCAGGTATACATCCCCTCACCCCAGGTTGAGGTCATTCTCTGTGTTGTCCAACCACAGGCGAACAGCCACTGAGTTCCCCTCCCGACACTGCGTGAAGATGTCATCCATGGTTAGGCAGCTGGTGCCCCCTCTTGACTCTTTGCTCTTTTTTTTATCTCTGTCAGGATCAGGAGCATGAAGCCTGAAATAAAAAGTGTTGAACAAAGAATCTTGTTATAGTTTGTTTCAGATTCATTTTTTGTCGTGCCATCTTTTTTTCCCCAGGGGGCTGAAGGTGAAAGAAGGTAAACAGACAAACCATTGTCAGTGTCTTATGAGCCTTATTGGCTGAGTTAATGTCCATGAGGAGAGAATAATGTGTGATAAAAATAACAATTCATGATAATGATAATAGGAACACTAGAATAACAAGAAGAAGAATATTAACCTTTAACCCATATTAACCATTTTAACAATTGTTTTTCTTGTTGTGAAGCAAGCTGTATTTTGTGCTTAAAAGTGCTCTATAAATAAAGTTATTCTTAGTAGTTATTAAGAACATTCACATTAATACTACTACTACTACTGCTACTAAGAATAAGAATAAGAAAAATAACAATAACAATAACAATAATTGACAAACAAAAATAAGAATGATAAGAGAAAGGAAATATGAATAACCAACAACATCTGTTAAAACCAGTGAAAACCGTTACCAGTCAGGCTTCAGGTTAATGTTACATTCCCATACATTCATCCCCATCCTATTTCTAAAGAGGTTCATTTCAACTTTAAGAAACCATGAAGCCTGAATATCAGCCTGAGGAACTAAAATAGTTTCACATCCCACATTTCCTCTCGGACTCGGAAGGACTGGCCTGTTCAAGGATCACTTGGAAATCTATTGTTAGAAAAAGTCAAAGTGAAGTTCATCCATAACCAAACCTGTTGTTCACAGGGAACACAAAGCTTCACCCCCCACAGATAAAAGAAAACCGCTGTGAATGATCTTACCAGCAGCTGAACGGTCGACTTCTTCTCCTCAGTTCCTTTTTTTCCCACCGTCGGTCGTCTCCTCAGATTTAAGGGAATGGTCGCTGAGTCCACGCCCCGATCCTCACTGTTGATGTGGGCTACTGCTGAGGAGCTACTGTCCCGGGACACCCACACAACCGCGCCCCCTGCTGGAGACAATGCGCTGACGCTGAACCCAGCATAGATATGGAACCCAGCAGCATGAGTAAATGTCACCTTGGAGTTTGTATGATTTATCTTTTTCTTCAATTTCTTCATTTTCTTCTTCTTCAACTTCTTCCTTTTTTCTTCTTCATCTTCATCTTCTTCCTTTTTCTTCTTCATCTTCAGCTTCTCAATTTTTTTCTTCTCGTCAACTTCTTCCTTTTCTTCTTCTCGTTATTATGGTAAAATTCCATTCATGTAAATTAACTGGGCTTTGTTGCATTTAACAAGGAGTTCATACAATATGTTCAATTTGACATCCTACAAAAAAAGAAGTGATCAAAACTATAACAGCTTGTTTGTTTGTTTTACTTTTAATTAAAGACCTCGCAATAAAATGCATTATTAATAAATTATTTCTGCCTATTCTTCGTTATCTTGATTTGTATATAATTAATTTTTACATATTCTTATTCAGCTTTTATATATTGTATATATTGAGGAATGTAAAGTGTCTGTTCAGTTTAATGATTTAATAACTGGTCATGATTGAGCAAAAATTCATAGTATAAACCTGAGAATTAATCTAAGAATATGACGTGTCACAATGGACCCTTTTGTAAACATATGGTGTGAAAGTTGAAAAATGAACTGCAGAAACATTGTAAAATGTATGTGATTATTTGACTTACCATCTTACTTATTTGCCTACCTTTAAGTATCCGACTTTAATAAATTCTCATTTCATACAGGTGTCAATCAATACTGATGTAAAGATCTAAGAGTAGACAATCGTAAATTGAATTATTCACTCCTTTTCATTTCCAACTGACATGTTAAAATGTCTTCCATGAAAAAAAACTATAAAATGAAGTTGCACTAATTCCATGTGCCACTGAAAATACTTCTTCTAATTAGTTCCTGAAAGTGACAGTAATCTCAATGGTTTTCTTATTATGGTGTGGCCATATTATCAAAACAATGGTTTGAAAGAACCATCAGAAAACTTTGTGGTGGATGAATGGAACCATTAAGAATCCTTTAAGATCGCTTATAGTGGTTCTGCTGTTGGATTAGAGAAAACATAACATGCACGGTGCAGAGGCAGGACATGATGTTCATGGACTGAATTCACACCCACAACACAGAGAGTACACGCTGCAGCCCACCGCTGCATTAGGACGTCCAGCGTAGAAGGCAGCCTTTAATTTTTGCAAACAGGAAATACAACATGTTTATAGTGGAGCATTTTAAATGAAGAAGAAAACTTGATTATAAGTGATAATAATCATTCTTGCTGTTGTCCTCATCTTCTCAACACCATCCATGCAGGCTTTTAAAAGTCCAGACTCAAGTCTAATCTGACCAGGACTCACCAATCCATGACTGCAGACTGGTCACTACCACTGCACAGACACACTCATATCAAGTTAGAACAAATGCAATCTTGTAATAGCTGCTTATAAAAAAACATAGAATTGTAATACAAGGGATTTCCCCTCTCACAAGTTGCCAGAGTCTGTATTGAGGTTTTCAAGTTAGTTTTGTAAAAACTAATTGTGAAAAAACACATTGTTAAAATATGATGTGAAAACCCAGAAATAAAGCAAATGCTCACACTGGAGAGAAATGGAGAGATTATATGACATGATTATATCATACAACTCTTTTTATATTCAACTATTCCTTTCAGCAATACAGAGAATAATATCACATTTGGGACGATCAGGGATGAGTAACTTGGCAGATCCAGGATGATTGTTGTGGGAGTTGAGATTCCACTCAGACTGGGAATCATAACTGGCCTGACGCAGGAGGAGCCTCTGGCGCTCTCTCTTGGCTCGACACAGTAGGTGCAGAGACAGTTGACACAGGCATGTCTACTGATAGTGAGGATGTTGAAGACGGCATTAACACAGGCATTGGGCTCACTGACTCAGTTTGGACACCGGCTACAGGCAGCTGTGGAGAGACTGCTGTAAAAGACGGTCCACTGGCAACTTCATTAAATAATGGAAGATTCATGGCTTCAGTTGCAGGTGTGAGAGGAGTGGCTGCTGAGAAACTGACTTCTGTGGCTGCAGTGGGTTTGGATAAAGCAGCATCCAGCTCAAAAGGAATATCTAACCCTGACGGCTTCATGACTGAGCCTTGTGCCTCTAGTCCAGCATCAGTCGCTAAAGGGGGTAACAGTGCAGGTATTTGTGGGGGTAGAGACGCGGCGAGGGGGATTTGAGATGCTGATGAGGCCTCTGCGGCAGGAAGCTCCAGAGATGCGGCAGGAAGCTCCAGGGATGCAGCAGCGGCTGCCTCGGCGGCTTTGACGTTCTCCGCAGCCTTGCTCTCCATCTCGTCCATCCGCCGCTGCATCATCCGAGGCATCAGCTGCACGTAGGCGCCCATCATGCGGTGGTTAGAGCGAATCAGCTTCCCCGCACAGCTGTCCAGGCAGCGCTCCTGAACAGACAACACCAGGTCATGAGTCCATTTCTACAGAGTTTGAAAGGGACCAATTTTGCAAACCTAACCCACCAGACCCGACCGGTTACCAGATATTCATACTATGGACACACCACTGGCTATTTTTGTCATTACGTGATCCATTTTGATGCTCCAGCTAGTTCACTGTCTGTAGTGACAGTTATTTAGGTTCTTTACTTTTTTGCGGAACCTGGAAACATTTCCAGTGTCGTTTTGGCAGATTGCAGTGCGTGTATGTATTTACATGTGTTGTGATTTTTTGCAGCAAGATGTATTCTGAGTTTGCCAGAGCTTTTTCTATTGGCATGTGGTTTCTTTAATTGCAGTGAGTTGAGCCCTCTCGGCCACCGTAACATAGGCTGTGACGTGCTGCTCATGAGTCAGTATACTTCTGGCCATGCATCAGGAGGTAAAGGGATCAGAAACACAGGAAAGCAGCCACAACGAGTCGAGCACATAAATCTGTTGCGGTGCTGGTACCTCGTCCATCGTGAGGCTCCTGTAGTTGAAGTTGCTGCTGCAGCGCTGGAAGCAGGCTTCGGTCATCCGGTTGTAAACCATCAGGAAATCCCGCAGCTATAAGACACAAACACGCTCCAACTCAACATTTAACACGTTCAAGGACAAATTAACTCGGCGGAGCTGCCAGTGGAAGGTCATGTGACTTACGTTTCTGATCTGTGCCTCCGCTTCCATCGCTGCTCCGTCCGGTTAGCTGGTTAGCTAGAATGCTAATGTGACAGCAGTGCAGCTACAGAGTTGTGTTGTTCCCGTGTCTGCGGTGAATGAAGACTCAAAATCCCGCAACATGTAGTTCACATGTCAGACTTCACGCACAGATTACAAACACACATGAAGACGTTGAGGAAGTGGATTGACATGGCATGACATTCACATGCTGGCCGCCATGTTTGAAACAAAGATCGTCAACGCTCGGTAAGAAGGTTGCCTACAAAATAAAAAAAAAGACACTCCCTTTCCGGTTCGCAAAACTACAAGTTTAGCCTGAACTGGTATTTAGTTACAGCTGACCATTCTTTAAAAGTGAAAAAATACATATTGTTTATCTGCTTCTAATATAGCATAATATACATTATTCTATTATAACATAATATATTATAATATAATATAATATATTTTTTTGCCCACATTTGCATTTTTTTATGCAGCCAAATATTAACAACAGTAACATTCCGTTTATTAGGGCCCGAGTACTGACTGTACTCTGTTTTTCAGGAAAATGAATTGGCTTTTTAGGGCTTTAACATGATGAAATTCTTACCAAAATTTTCAGAAAATTAGAAAGAGGTGAAAATTTACTTTTCATTTTTTTCTGTTATTTATTTATAAATTTCTACCACAGAGGTGAACTGCGCACATACTGCGTGGACTTTGCAGGATTCATTTAATTTTATTTAATTTAATCTTTTTTTTTTCTTTTTTTTTTTTCTTTAGATATTGTAAGATATTGTGCAATTAATAGGTGGTTTGAAGTTCTGCCAAATTTAGGGGCTCAGTATAAAGCCAAGAACACTTTGGCATGCAGATGGGGAAGAGTGGGATTTCAACCCCCAACCTTCTGGATGGAGAACAACCACTTTACCCACTAGGCCACACCACCTGCTCATTCCCATGAGAAACTAATCACAGTGAGAAGATGGAGAAATTATTGTGTGTGTGTGTGTCTGTGTCATTCTATGCTGCTTTTGATTCACATTGCAGAGAAAACCTTTGTATTTTCTACTTTACTACATATATCTGACAGCCTTGCTTAAAAGTTACCTTTACATTTTTGGATTTTTAGATACTGGATAATTTAATATGCTTTAAAACCCTATTGTTCGAGAATAACCCAGTAGTTTCCAACCTTGGCTTCTGACGCCTTACAAGAATCATAGTGTGGGACACATTTAATTTAATATAATTCTGAAAATTCGCTAGTTGATCTCATTTACAATGATATTGCCATTCATCAGTAAAGTGCGAAAGCAAAAGGCATAAAAAGGTTTCCACTAAGTACAAATTAATATCAACAATGAACAAATCAAAATTTCTCTGGTAAAACACCATCGATCATTTCATACTGTGGGGTAATGGACACTGAATCAACTTATGATAAACTTTTGTTTATGAATCTATCCCATAGCTACAATAAAAGTAAAGAAACATGGAGACACATGCACTTTTGTCCTGTTTCTGCAGTGTCTTTTGAGAACAGCATGTACTCAGTCCCTGCAGAGCCTGAATGACTGACTGTGTCCTCTGTCCTGCTCACAGCCACAGATTATGCTGCTTGTCTGGGAGGAAAACAAAGCTCAGAGACCAAAGATGAAGTCAGAGAAGGAGGCTCCTTCGAAAGCCAAAATAATTTCCCAAATCGTTCTGCTCGTGTCTCTCGTTCTCTTCAATTCAGGTACGTTGCATTTCTTATTTAGAATTTGCTACATAGTGGTATTAAAATTTGATGCTGTTATTCTTAATCAATCACAGCGTTTTGCCTCACAATGGTGGTACGTTTCACTTGCATGTTAATGAAATCACAGTTTATAATATAGCAAATTGCTAACAACTAATGACGATGTGTTGAAATCTGGTTCCCATTTTATTTAGTTCATTTACTTTTTAGTATGAGGGAATCATGAAATTGAAGTTAGTAAATATAATATTTTAACTACAGATTTCCAGGACTGGGAAACCTCCTCGTCTTTATTACTAGCAAGTATTTGGAGGGATTGCAAACAAAACGATGTAACAGAATTGTGGTTTTAAAGTTGCATACTTAATATACATACAATTTACTTACAGGTTTATGCTAATGTCTTCGTTGTTATTATGTGTAATAACTTACAATGAATTATAGCATAAGAAAAATTGTTAAATAGACAACTCTTTGAAAACTGCACATTGTAGACATAACAAAGGTAGTATTTGTTACTGGGGTATTTGATTACATCAGACTCTGTGGGTGTTTTTGTATCCAGCCTTTGCAAGTATCACAGTAATCCTGCCTTCATGCTGTTAGAGAAGCAGTTTTCAGATGTTCAGTTATTTTCAGCTGTGGCTGAGTTTTATCTCTGTGCTGCTATTGTTGTGGCACCAGAGTCACCGAGCTGCTCTGTTTCTGCCAAGCTAGCATGACATCTGGATCCCTCGCAGTGCTCGGTTCATGAACTGCCAGGGAGGAAATTTGAACAAACAATCCTCACTTTTGTTGACTCATGCTTGCCCATCCCATGGACTGACAGCTGTTACTGCTGTAATGTGGATGTGCTGTGTAAACTGGCTCCAGCAAACAGCAGCGATGGGGCGGGATGCACCCACTAGCTATAACTCCATTACCCACTGTAGTTGAAAAATCAAAAACACAGATATGCACAGTAAATAACGATGACCATTAACATCTTGCAACTGTTAATAATGATTGTGCTATTGCAACAAGTTGTTGAAGTATATGTTGCAGGTCATTCTATTATGTTGTCGGCCCCACATACTGTATATCAATGACTCTAGGCTTGAGAGAGTACACTTCGTTGTGTTGTCAGACACACTAGTGTCTAGGTTTTTGGAGTATTGTTGTGTTTTGAACGTGTAATCAACTTACCCCAGTTTCAAAGACCTGATGAGTCCTTATCCTTATCCTCCTTTCGATAAATCAGGATATACAACCTGAACGTCCCTGATAGAAAACAGAATTCTATTGCCTGTCAACATACTATCCAGCTTTAAACAACATTTCATGTTGACTGAGATGTGTAGGAAATCAGGGCACACTTGCAGGAACACAAGTCTGCATACTCTTATTATCATGTACAAAAGGATATGAATAATCAGGAAGCCATAACCTGAATATTATCAAAAACATTAAAAGGATCAAAAGCATGCGTAGACACACTTTTATAATGCTAAACAGTGCTACTGGCACCACAAACTAAATTACCTAAATAGTTACAGTTTTGCCTTTGTAATGAAGAGTTCAGTAGAGATGCAGGAGGGTTATTGTTTCATAGAGTATCGGCATTCAATACAACTTCTACTAGTCATCACAATGACATTAGTTGAGCTATATATTGAAATTGTGTGGATATGAAAATCTAACACAGGAACCTCTCTTCTCTCCAGGTGAGGTGTTGGCCGTGAACATGACGATCCCCAACTCTCTGATCAGAGGTTCAGTTGGAGGAGAGGCCGTTCTGTCCGTCTGCTACAGTAGTTTCAGCCTTGACCTCCCAGTAATCAAGTGGCAGCTCAAGAGGGAAAAGTCTATCACTGTCGTCCAGTCAATCGGAACCGACATTATCGGAACCCTCAGACCTGAGTATCGTGACCGCATCCTTGTGTTTGAGAACGGGACTCTGCTTCTCCACAACCTCAGACTGTCTGATGATGGGAAATATGACGTGGAGATCTCGATCACTGATGACACTTTCACAGGAGAAGGTGGCATCACACTCTCTGTGGATGGTAGGAGGACAATTTTTTACTGTTCAATTCTGTGAGGGTATTGCCAGGGTACAATCACATCTCCTTGGTGTGCACCTTTGTTTTAGTAAACATCTATCTGACTTAGTTTGAAGATTGTTGACTCGACTGACTGAGCTCTGGTGGAAGCTTTTATAATGAAAATAAAATAAGGCCTAAGCTGTAGCCTTGGTGTACACCAGAGGAGAGAGTTGGCAAGAGAGGATGAACAAATATCAGTCATATGTAAAACTGAGGTGTATTGCAGATAAGAGTTAAACCATCACTACAGCCAACATTAAAACTTAATGAACAGCACTGTGAGGATAAGGAACGGAGATAGAAATCTGAAATAAGTCATGTTCCAGATTTTAGAACTAGGTTTAGGTTTTGAATTAAAGGCTTAATGACGTCATACTTGAAGAAAGATAGAATATAACAAAAAATCAGTGTGGATTACTGGTCATAATTATTTATATTAGAAAGATATCAGTAATTAGTGTTGAGCTTCCATCTTATTCCTGCAAAGTAGCCACAATATGGTTAGAACTATGTATTAAACACAATTGTATTAGAAACAAATATCCACAGTTTTTTTTATATTATTCTGTCTGATGGGATGTCTTTTAGATCTTGAGAGACATCTAATCATGTGCATCAGAACATTATGTTTACTTTCCTGTTTTTGTCGATATACATGTTAAAAACGTATTGATCTACTGTCACCTGTACCCAGAACCTATATCGAGGCCCTACATCCACATGGAGTCTTCATCAGTGCTGGAGCTCAGTGAAAATGTCATCCTCAACTGCTCCCACGACAACGGAACCAGGACCACATACAAGTGGTTCAAAGGCGGAAAGCCACAGACCAATGAGACAAGGTTCATCTTGTCACCTGACCAGAAGCTCTTGACCATAAAACGGGTGTTGATGTTAGATGACGACATCTATAGCTGCACAGTGGAAAATCCTGTGGGGAATGGGACAAGTCTGCCCATCAGACTGACTGTCTACAGTATGTGATACTATTATGGTTATCAGTAACATTGTGTTACCAACTGTCTATACATTTCTGTTCAAGCTGATATTCAGTGGCTGTAATCTTGAATATCCAAACAGGAAGAAGTTCCCTTTATATCATTCTTTCCACTGGTGGCATCTTCCTGGTCATCACCTTGTTAACAGTGTGTGCCTGCTGGACACCTTCCAAAAAGTAAGAATTGCTATTCAGCATTTAAATCAAGCCTAAGTAGTGTCCGATGGATTTTAGACACACATGTCTGGAGGGCAAATAAACAAAATCATGACTCAACATTAATGCATGGTTAACATTTTGTCTCTATCAGGCGAAGACACCCACCTGGAAAGCCTCTCAGCTTGTATGACCTCTCTAACCGCCCAAGAATCAAAACCAGAGGTACGATAGTGTTGTAATAAATTAATAAGCCACAAGGATGACAATTGATGAAACCATAAATCAAGTGATCTGAGTGAATGACTGTTCAATATTTTGTGCTTTTCCACAGATATTGTGCTTCCAAAATCGAAAGAGCATAACGGAAATGGAGTAAATGCAGTAAACGCAGTAACGTCTCTTTACATCCTGCAGCAAAAGGTAACTGGTTTTATTTGATTCTCTGATTTGCAAACGTTGGGAAGACAAAAAATCTGCAGGAATTTTAGCTTTCTGTGGAGGGTGGGATTTTCTTTACAGCGTGGAGATTTTTCTATATGGCAAAATCAATCTGGGAACTACAAATGTAGAGTTTGGCTTTTTGCCCCTGGGTAATAGTGGTAATTGTTACAATGCACAGTGGGTTATATGTTAAGATTTCACAATGTACAGAACCAAAGGTGAGACATTTATTGTCAAACTTCCAACAGGATATTGAATGTGGACAGTGAGGGCTCATGAATCTAGAATCAATAGATACTCTACTACTAAATGAAAACTGTTAAGCTGCATATGGGCTGAATTCACCCTGTGTTTTGAAGGATCCCTCCACGGATGACTCATCCAGCAACAGTATTGGCTCTCCTGAACATGACGAACCACCACGTTACACCAGTTACCTCAAGCCCACCAGTTCACTCAACAAGTACCCAGGCTCTCCCGACCGCTCCTCCCTCAAGTACACATGAAGATCACTTTCACCTCTTCATGTCACAGCAACTGGGAGGTCGGACTGGCCTATCAGATACTTCTCCTGGCAGCAACTTCCTGCAAATCCACCCCCCCCCCCCTATGGAGAATATCTGAAAACCATCAACTAGGGTTTTACAATACCATTCGTGCCTGATGACTTTAAATTATATTGTAACTTAAAGAGCGGTTGCTGGGTCAGAGGCACAGCCCACACAGGGGAATGTGAATGCGGTGTGATATGACTCAAGGTTTTAAATAGCTTCAGAGACTTTGTTTGGGTTTACCACATTATACCATCATTTACCAGATCTACAAATTCCAAACTTTGGCAAACAGCATGACGCCTTCATGAAGCTAACACTGGGTTTGTTGTTTGCTAAGATCAAATTCATAAGAACAAACCCTGAGAAATACTGTTCTGTTATCGTGTCGAGTGTGATATTCTCTTAAGTGTTCAGTGAAATTCAGCAGTAGCCTTGTAATTTTGTGTGATCACTGTTTTAGTTTTACTAGATGACTTAATACCATTGTGAGGACAGACAAGAGCACATTAAAGGAGGTGACGTGGTTTTTAAATTTTATATGAATTGTAATAAAACGTGAAATTCTCCAAATAAAGAGTGATGAGAAAGTGTTTCTGCTCCTGCAAAGTTTCCTTTCATCTTTATATCTTTCCTCGGGGGTGCTTCTGTGGGATTTTTATTAGTTCAGGTTGGATAGATGAAGAGAAAACTATTTTCAGTGATGCAATTTAAATTCAATTTTTTAACGGTTGACTTGAATCATAAAATGTGACCTTTGATAGCTCAGCTGGTAGAGCGGAAGACTGTAGGAGTGTAATATCAGTAATCATTAGTTCGACGGTTCAACTCCGGCTCGAAGGAAGTGCTTTTCATTTCCATGAGTCTGCTCAGCTTACATGAGGCAATTCGCCTGGACCAAAACAAATTATAAAGATTAAGGAGACAACCTTAGTAATATGAGGAGTGTGTGAATGTAAATTGAAGCAGGTGGCCCCTTGTCCTGACCAATGTCCTTTACTGTTGTGTCTGTCTGCTGACGTGAAATTTGAATAAAAATAACTGCTATAGGACGATTGTAGGTCAAACAGAAATCCTTAGGTTGCTGGTTCAACTCTGGCCTTAAGGAAGTGCTATCTCCTTATATGTTCAGAAAACATAAAGGTGAAAACGTTGGATGAATAAAAATTGTCCCAACATTGGCAGGTTCATCAATATTTAATGCCATGTAGTCAAGGGGACATTGTGGTAATAGGAAGACATCCTCTCCCCAGTTTGTACACATCGCAGCCTCTGTGAGAATCAAGCCATACAACACTATTCCAGCTAATCAGCAGCCGGGGCGTTTGTGCTTGTGCACATTACATTGAGAGAGGAAGAGAAAATCAGAAATGGGTGAAAGGAAGAAGTGGAAGCTAGTGTAAATAATAGACAGTGCCGATAATAGAAAAGGAGTTTTGAAAGGGATAATTTGGGATTAGAGTCGAATTGTGAAATGAAGTCCAGCGTAAGGAAGGAAGCAGTAAATTAACCTTTTGATAGTTCAGCTGGAAGAGCGGATGATTGTAGGCTCATAAGAACAGTTACTCTTAGGTCGCTGAGTCAACTCTGGCTCTAGGGAAGTGCCCTCTCTTTATATGGGCATATCAAGATGGATGTGGAATAGCCAATGGAGGATGAGAGTTAGTGGGAGTAGAAGCAAGATTACCCTCCAATACCCAAGTGAATGCACTTACAAACATGTAGACACGTGTCTCTGTGCTTCTACCTTTAGTGTAGTGGGATGATTGAGACATGGAGCCTGATTTGCTAGCATCAGAGTGAATACAACAAGGACTCACTGAGTTTGACAGTTTATTAACATTAGATGTGGTAATGTGACCATAACCATTTACAACAGGGTTACATCAATGAATGGGAGGAATATTCAATTTCATACGATTCTACGATAACTCTCTCCATACACTCTGTATTGCTGGAAACAGTTTTGGATATACTTCTATTTGTGGGAGTTCTATAGAGACAATGGTGTTGTAATAAAACAAGATCCCAAAGAGACGTGACATTTTAAACGAAGCAAACCCACATCCTAAATGAAAAAAAAAGATAAAATGGACAGTGAGCTCATGCAGGCACATAAACATATTGTTTTTATATTATTATGTATGAAAATAGTGTCACCAACACAACTGATTTTCCAGAATAAAAGCCTTTTCTGTTGAATAGATAGAGGCCAGGCTTTATTTCATTTTCATGGAAATACCAAAACATTTAAATTGATCAGCTACATTAACTACACCATCACTGGACTACACCGCACTTGGGCAACTAGGTCTTAGTTTGTATGCACTTTAAGGCTCTATAGCCCACACACTGCCAATATTAGAAAATTAACTAAGACTAGGGTAGTAGAACATTGACTTGGCATTTTAACTTGCATGAATGCTTGGTCCAGTGAGACTGGTTTGGCCGACACAGGTTTAGACTGGCTTGACAACAGAAAGATTAAAAAAAACAACACTGGCATCAAAAGAAACAATGAAAACATTTAAAGCACATAACAGGTCTGAAGCAACTGCAACATTAACGCAGAGGTAGATGCACAATAAATAGGAATGACAATATAGGTGTATAAAGCCGTGTACAACTATGTGGTTGCAGTAAACAGGGCTCTTACAAGGAAGAAAATATATTTGAATGTAATGTGCAACTATTCTTAAAATGGAGTGGCACTGGTGTGTGATCATATAATCATTAGCTGATGTGGTTTGTGTAGTGGTTCAAAGCTAGTACGCAAAGTCATATACGATGAAAATAACAGCAACCGAGCAATTTTGTCTAGAATTTAAACAAACAAATTTACCGTATGTTACTTTTTAGTCTGTCTGTTCTACAGCCTGCAGATACACTCACTTTACTGAATGTATCAAATATTTTTTCATGCGGTTTGAAACTTTTGTTTGAGTAATTCATGTGGGAAGCAGTAAAGTGCTTGGCTAAGTACGTAATCTCTGGCATGAATTAGGGCTGCACGATATATTGAAAATGTATCGCCACCACGATATCAAAGTGCGTATGAAACGTAAGAAAAGATCCCAAATGATCACTGTGGGTGACACAGTGGAGCTGTGCATGGCTCCCTGGGTGTCTGCCCCGGACTTGGTGGCGCTGCGGCCGGGCTGTGCGCCTTCTCTCGGCTGTGGAGTTGTCCGTGGTCTCCGTGTCCGTAGTCAGGGACTGTTTATGTATCGCAAGTCGCGATATTCAAAGTTATCACATAAAGTTGTTTTTTTTCTTATATCGTGCAGCCCTACTTTCAATTCTCTGTTTTCACCTTTTAAGAACTCCACTGAAAGCTTTTTCAATTATTCAATTGATGTTTCATATTTTTCAATATTCAAATGTTAAAATGTTTCCTTTAAAATGCTGCAATAACTGTGAGTAATTTAATTAACTACAAGTAGCTGTGTTGAATTCATGACAGGAGAAACTGCAATACAAATGCTGCTCAATGTTAATTTCAAAATAAGTAATAGGTCATTTTAAGCCATGTTTCCTGAAATATTATTACTGGTCTCAAACCTTCACACATTAATGGCAAGAGGGGAAACAATCAACACTGATATTAATATGTGGGTACAACTGAAGTAAAGCCAGTATCAAAAATAAATCAAAGCAAAAGAAGCTGCAGCATATAAGATAAAATCAATACAATGGCTCCATGGAAACAGGGGAGATTTCTTGTTCAACTCGGGAAAGTTTCACCATCAGTCAAATCTTCACAACATTAAGACACTAAGTTAAGGATGGAATGGTCGTCAAATTATCCACTGTGAGGTAAAAACGGAAATGGGGAGTTGATTTAAGAGAATTCATCAATGATTTCAGCTGCCAAAATAAGAGAAACGACAGTATAATGTACCTCAGTTCAGTATACAGAACCACAGCATGGTCAAAGGAAAATATTCCAAATGTGCACGGCGTCATAAACTGTTTGGATTCCCTTGTTTTGGCAGTTAGCTGCAGGTAAGAGAAAATGATAAAACACTGCTGTTTACTGTCAGGAGGAAGCAGAGTGGCTGAATGACGGAGCGGGTCAATTCTTCAGCACGGAGTCATACATCAGGTAGACGTACTGAGAAACCTCAGGTGCCCGACACTTGAGCGACAGCTGTGAAAGACGGGGAGATAAAAACAGGGTTAGGAGAGGAGATTCCCTCATAAGTAATCTACGCAAGATGCTGTGGAAAACTAGGATGGGAAACTACTTTTTATTGCTTTTGAATTGATGTTAAAAAAAAAAGATAGATTGCATATACTGAAAAGCTTATTCGAAAGAATAAACACTGCCAAAGAGATTTGCATTTATTTCCATTTTACGTCAAATGTTTTAGACAGCTCTGTATATTTAGTTGTAATTGGATTTATAACAAAGTTTATAGTTAAACTGTATATTATTAAACCTCATTGAACACCAAAACATTTTTGGGTAAGTGTTAATAATAGTCATTTCTTTTATGCTACTATATAAATTGGTGGATATATTGGTATTGGAAATACACCCAAATATCAGCATCTGCCACCAAAACTCCATATCCGTCAGGCTCTACTTATATGTATAGTTTTTATCGATAGATGTACAAATCTTTGGACAATGAACTACCATGATGCAAAGCTTAATGGCAGATAATAAAAACTTATTGCAAATTATTTACCGTGTAGTTGGGGTTTCCAGGCTGAATGCGGAGCTCAGCCAGGATCCAGATGCCATTGGTCAGCTTGAGGGACTGGTACAGCATGTCCTGGCCTTCTACGTTTCTCTTGGCAATGGTGTAGATGTTGTTACTCTGCAGCTTCCCCGACACTGTGTCTACAATACCAGAATCAAGGTTACTTCAAGAAATGAAAACACCTCATTTGGTGCAATAATCTATTGACTGAGCAACCACAAGAAACACACTAGAGGCTGTAGTCACTACAGGTGCTACACTAAGGTATAAACAAGCTAGTGCAAACTCTAATACTGACAAAATGATTTTAAGGGAATTTAAGGGAGTTCAATTAGCTCTAAGAGGATTTGAATGAATTATGACTGGAAACCGTGTGACTTCAGTAAACCTGAGCAGGTGTACCACAACACTGGGCCCTGCTAGGAAGAGCCACTATGGGGGTGTTAGCCATCCTGCTGCCAGGTTACGGAGGAACAATTATGATAAAAGAAAAGATGTTGAAGGTTTCCTTCTGGTACAGAGAAGAATCCCAAGACAGGCGTGTGGTTGAGGAAAGAACAAAAAAAGAGAAGTGTGAGGTCTTTGGATAAATTGTAGCTGGCAAAACACTTTGGAGCTTTAGGTCCGGACTCGGGTTTTCAACACTGCCCTTGGGGAACGCTAAGAGAGCACAAGAGGGCAGTTGAGTACATACTAACTAATGTTATTCTTTTGTTTTGTGTGCTTTTGCTTCTGTCTGTGCATCAAAAACCGAATTAATTAAATAAATAATTCATGTTTTATGAGCGAGGAACATTGAATCAATTATTGTTGTCTCCTGTTTCATAATATGTAAATGAATCCTTCAAGATGCTCCAAAGTATAATGAGATCGAGTCCACACAGAGTACCTGTGGTATAAGTATGAATTCTCCATGCATTGCTCACAGAATAAACAAATTGATGTGAAGCTGAGAGCCATTTTTATTCAAACACTTCCCTACCTGCATTTAGGTGACACTCCTTTATCTGATATTGGAGCTCATTCTCATTGGGGATGTCTTTCCAGGTAGCTAGGAACACCTGTCGCTCTGAAGATGGACAAAACAGAAGACAATATTAGTAAATTGGAAGTATAAG
Source organism: Platichthys flesus (assembly GCF_949316205.1). Lineage (NCBI taxonomy): Eukaryota > Metazoa > Chordata > Actinopteri > Pleuronectiformes > Pleuronectidae > Platichthys > Platichthys flesus. The sequence continues at coordinate 10,812,060 of NC_084959.1, read as the reverse complement.
AGTAGAGATTTTTATATGTGTGAGCATAACGCAAATTAAGATTTTGTAATTCATATTTTATTGGCTGTAGAGGACAATATGAACCGTTGTAAATACCCATTTTTCCATCCTCGACAAAGAAAACGTAGAGAGGGATGAGTACGCTGAAGTAGAAGACATCTATGTTGTTCTTCACAGCCACCTGTGTACAAGTAAACCAAAAAGAACTTGAGTCCAATAACCAGATTAGTTTGAAAGTGAGATGTAAGCCGGGGACACTTTAAAAAATAAAATTGTGAATAACTGACAACTCCACCTTATTACAAAGTGCAAAGTGTTGCAGTGTGTTGTTTAAATGGATTTGTTGCAGGTGAGTGGGTCCTTCTGTACCTGCAGATTATTGAGTGGGTCCATCTTCATGACTGGTCCGATGGTATTAAGAGGCAGAGAGACCTCAATACTCTGACTGGGCATCAGAGGAGTGTGGACGGCAAGAGGAGTGGTAGGGATAACGCCAAAACTACACGTAGGAAACAAAACAAATAAAGATTGACTTTCAGAACCTGAATAAAGCTTCAGTATAAACACTCCTCGTCTCTGAGGCACGCCAACCTGGTCAACATAAAAGCTCGTCTGTTTTAGAGAAATGTTGATGTTTGAGTGAAAGTGATATTATAGTTCCAAGTTTTTTGACTTTGTCCTCACTGACCTGTTCTTGTTGAACTGGACAGCGAAGTCGGTCATGTGCTGCAGGGCCTTGTTTGTGAAGGTCATGTCCATGTACATGTGGCCCTGGCGGCGAGAGAAGGTCCCAGAGATCTCAAGTCCCTTGGCTTTCACTGCAGGCAGCCACACCTGGATTAAAAGAACCAATATAACCAATGAGATGTAATGAAGGAAAACCACAAAAAAAAAATCAGTTTTGTTACACATTAAGAGAGAGCGAATAAAGAGAATTATGGCTGAGAGTGGAGTTGTGTGAACTCACTGATTTTGCAGCAATGTGGCCTCCGGTGGTGTTGGCCATGCCTGTGGAAATCTCAAACAAGTCGTTGAGACCGCTGCTGACGGCCGGCGGTGCTGGTGTAGGTGAGGGAGCAAAAGTGCTGGGGACAGACGAGGGAATAAAGTTCTGTCCCACCTAAATAAATCACAAAGAGCAAACACACATAAGCACACAATCTGAGTGTAACATAGGCAATTTAACAACCAACACAAGCAATCACACTGAAAATCCTAAGTCACGTGAAAGAAAGAAACAATTAACTGTTTAGTGATTGTGAGGAAAAATGAAAATGTCAACCATAATGTGATTAGCAAAAACCTTTATGGCAGAGAAACCGAGAGTAAGATCAATTCAATTGTGTGAGTGTGAGACAAAGAAGCGTAGGTTTAAAAAGCGATGAAGCGTTAAATTCGGGAAGCATGCAGCATGCAGACAGGCCGGCTGCCGAACAGAAGGGCTTGACTTACTGCTGGACTTCCCCCAACACCTCCGCCCAGGTCTCCCCCCAGCTACAGGAGAGAAGAGAGGTTCCCAAAGACCGCATCCAAACATCACACAGATAGGGCAAACACACAAACAAAGACAGAGACAGAGACTTTCTTAGCAACCGCAACCCATCAAGAGGAGCCCTCAATTTCTGGGAAAGCTTCTAACTCCACGTGGCATTTCAAACTAAGACCTAAATCTGCATCAAGATTATCAAGAAATCCAGCATCTTGGGAAAGTGGAAAATGACAGATATTAAATACAACAAGACTTATGCAATTTCTTCATATAATAACAAACTAAATGTATTCCTTCTTTTAAAATAATTCAAAACATTTTAGTGTGCCTTGTGTTTTGTTATATTAAGCTATACATACAGCAAGTTAAGGAAATGATTAATTAGCTGTATGAGGATACTTAAATGAACATCATATCTCCAAGTCATGGGGAGACAATGGGCTGTTATTATCTTCAACAGTAAGAATAAGAGGAGGAAGCAGAGACCAACCAAGGGAACCTTTCGGCATATTCCTCGTTGTTCCGTCTAAATGAGGAACAACTTTTACCAAAATGCTGATTTGTACTTTTTTTAAATCTACATTACAAAAACGTATGTTCCCAAACGAATACACAATCCCATCAGCCTTTGAAGTCTCACTATAATCAGTTAAAGAAATTTGCCGGGGAGTTCGAGTTTACATTTTCCCAAATAATAGGAGAAGAGCATTGGTTGATCCATTGGATTTTATAGACAAGACTGTTGTTAATCTATAAGTATGTGTATTTTTTAAATACCATTCAAAGATTAAAGTGTTAAATATGTCTGTCTCTCTTCTAACCACCCCCGCTTGTTTGTGGCATTCGTCTCCAAAGCACAGGGGTTACATCCCTCAATCATGAGGTCACAGTGACCTTTGACCTATTCAATATCAAATGTCATTAGTCAATAACTGTATCTAATTAGAGATTTTTTATGAAATATTGTCATTTATTAACACATTAATTCTCGAGATGGCGAGATTGTGTTTGTGTGTGTGTGTGTGTGTGTGTTGAGATGAAGCTCACCAAGCTGTCCAGGCCTCCTCCCAACAGGTCCACTGCACCCATTTGCATGGAGGACACTTGGGGCACATTGACTGGAGGGCCCAGGTCCAGGTTGAGCAGGTCACCCAGCAGGTCACCCTGGCTGGGGATCACATGTGTCTGGTCCATGGCAGCTGCCGGCCCACTGCTCACTGGGCTCTCACCTGTATCAATGCTGTCACAGGAGAAAAACAGTAAACTGGTAAAGGAAGGGCAATAAAAACAAATCATGCATTACCAACTGAAATGTGCTCCAAATAAACAACTTCAATTCAAACTACTACAATTCTAAATTATATTATGTTATTGGCTTAAGAAGGAGTTATGAAAGGATTCAGAAAGGATATGGTCTCACTTCATATACTGTCATTTTGTTATTCCTACATTTCTATATATTTATTATGACGAAATCTTTTAAACCCTAAATACATAAATGACATTGGGGTTATGAGGCCAAGGCCGTCAAATCATTGTGTCTGACCTGCTGTGCTGGACAGGAAGGTGTTTCCGGTGGACTCCATGGCTGCCCTCCACAAAGGCGCTAGGGGGTTTGTGATAGACGGAGGCCAGAGAGCCGATGTGGCAGATGAGCTCATCCAGCAGGGTGGGCTCAATCAGGTCTGTCTCCTCAGAGATCAGGGGCTTTTCAGACAAAACTACCTCCTTGGCGGTCACGGGGTCGGTGGACAGAAGGCGCCAATAAATGTAGCCCCTGTCACGCAGGTCAGGGTTGTCAGAGTCCTGCAGAAGAGAAACTTGCATACTTACATAGCTGTGTAAGACCAGGTAAAAACAGGTAACATTATCCAGAAGTGAATAAAATGATGTAGAAATGCACTTCTTTAGAATAAAGGATGTAACCCACCTGTGTAGCCAGACTGAGGACCTGCTGGACCAACTCCTGGGTCTCTGATGGCTTCTTAAGGAACAGCTTCACAATGGCAGTCAGCAGAGTGAGCTGGACCTGGAAATTAAATCATACAGTATCTTATTTTGGTCGATTTCACTGACCTATCAAAATACAACTCCTGGTCCTTGCTAAATACAATGAATACAGGGAAAACACTCCATGCTCCAGTGTGCTCCATGTGAAGACAAATCAATTGAATAGTCTGACTTCCATCTGTTTAACATTAAACAGTTAGTGATTAAAAAATCAACTTTCTTGTGCAACTTTGACATACCATACTTCCTGTTCACCTCACTTTATTGCCTGGGAAATCCTCTAATGTGCTTTTAGGAAGAACCTACCTGAGTGCTCTCGTCATGGAAACCCTCGAGGAAGCTCTCTAGCAACTCGTCAGCGTTGTCGATCCTCTCTGCATATTCTCCAACGATCCAGATCATGGCAGCACGAGCGTCAGGCTCGTCCAGAGAGTCCAGGTTCTCACACAGAGTGGCAATGATGCTTTCATACCTGAAGAGGAAACCCTTACAGCTTTAATGTAGGATATATAATAAAGGCTAGGTGATACATAAGGCAAGTACTAGTTAGTTCATTGTTTTGTTTTATATGGAGTAGTCAGGTTTTCAGTGGGAAACTCACTTGTTGGGGTACTTGCGAAAGATGTCTCTGATGACAACAATAGCCTCCTGAACCACGTAGTTGACTTTCGTCTGGATCAGGTCCAGCAGAGTGCTGACACAGCGCTCCGCTGATTGCTGGAGATGGAACAAAACAGAGGCACCATGTACGTCATGATTTTTCTATAACCACAATGCTCTGGTGACTGAAGTGAAATATGTTTCTTGTGCTCAAATGTTCATGAGACATTTTCAAAATACAGTGATGGTGGCATTTCCTACCTCTACTTTTATGGCACAGCGTCCGATGGCTCGGACAGCCTTGCGCACAAAGTCAACATCCACCTCTGTGGCGTATTCCTTCAGCTCAGCCAGCACCTGAAAGTGAAAGATAAAAGATGTAATACTCAATTTTAATATTTTTCTTCCAGTTTAATACTTTACAATTTTACATTTTCTCCTTCTCTTAACATCAGTTAATAACCAAGATTCTAAAAAGTTAATATCTTCATGCAGTCTCTCCTTTTGAGCAGGGGCAATTGTAAATTACTACTATACACACTTATCTAGAATATAATGTTATTATAATTGATAGGATAATTTAGCAAAGAGAAAATAAATGACTTTGGTAAAAAGTTACTACTTAGTTGTGTTTCATGGAGGGTACCTGGGCGATGTTGGCCTGAGAGGCTAAGCGGATCATGATGTCCAGTTTCTCCAGTTTCACATAGATTGGGTCGTTGTATTTGACAAAGAACACCTTTATCTCCTGCTTCAGGATCTCAGGCCTGCACACATGAACACATTACGCATTAGACAGTGGAAAGACCGGATCCAAAAAAAACAAGCAGCTGAGGAAATTGGGTGTGATTTTTCTCCAGAAGACCTAACTCTGGGATATATCTTAATATACAGGAATGGCTTTTGTTTGTCCATACGATATTCTATCACAACCAGCTCTGACTGAAAGAGACTGTTGTATTATTTAAAGCCTGCATCCTGCTAGACTTGCAAATTTATACCTGTGTGTGTGATTAGTATCAACTAAGCAAATTCATACTGAAAGAATATCATGGTAAATGATGGTGAGCCCAAAACAGGAATCAGAATTTCTAGATTGGAACACTGACAAATTCTTGACTGTACTCTACTTATTTTTAAACTAAGTATTTAAAATGCGATTAATTTATTTTTGTGATCACACACCTTTTCTGGACAATGAGGTTGATGTTCCTCAGAGCCACATACTGGACCTCCGGCTCTCCGGAGAGCAAAGTGACCAGTGGTGGGGACAGCTTCTTCAGCAAGGTGTTGTAGTAGTCGGAGTCCTTGGGCAGCAGCTCTAAGAATTTCATCAGCACCTTGACAGCTGACAGCACCACGGCTGAGTTGGCGTGAGACAGACGGGGAGTTACACGCTCACAGATGCTGGAAGACAGGAAACGGGATGGTTATAGTCATTAAAGGAAAATGTACTACTTGCATTAAAAAAGCCTCTTGTATATTTGATTAATTGTTACCTTTGGGCCTCACGCTCATCCTTGGGGTTATAGTTGGACAGACAGTCCAGGATGAAGATCTGTCCCCACTCTGTGCACTCATTGAGGGCCGTCAGGAGCTTGTTTATGTTCTGGGGATTGAGATCCAGCAGGTTGCTGTTTGGGTGAGACTCACTGATCTCCGACAGGGCAGCAACTGCATTGGCCACAACCTGAAAGGCACAAAGGTATCAGGAAACACTGCTCACCACAATAATCCAAATGAAACTTGGGAATAAACAAACTACAGTCCAAAAAAAAATTCTTACACAACAACACAGTAAAGCAAAAAGAAACAATTGATAAAGCCCACAATTTACAATAATAGTCAGATCAATTATTATTATTAAGGCATTATGCATTTACCTGATAATGCATTTACCTGTCACCAGACTGGAACTTACCATGGGATTTGAGTCAGCGATGAGATCTCTCAGAGAGTCCAGGAAGCCCTGGTCCTCAACCATCTGGGCATTGATGTCATGAAGTTTCGCGACACACACAGCTGCCGTCTTCCTCACGTAAGGGTCCTCATCCTTCAGGCATTTCCTCAGAGGCTCACACAGGTACTCTGTGATTTTGTCCACCCGGATGCAGCCCATGGTGCGGACGGCAAGAGCTCGGATGAGAGGGTTGGGGTCCTCGCAGTCCTGGAGAACAGGGAGAGCAAGGAAATTTTGGTTTTTAAACAATTCCTATTGTCAGCCAAAAGGGACATTATATGTTATAGACACCTCAAAACTGCATGATAATCTTAACTTCCTGAAGCCTGCCAACACTATGCCAGCTACATTTCAAAAACACACCATATCTCCCTCATGAAAAGGTAGTAAAATTTAATTTGAGATGAATCTATCTTGGTGGAGCTGTCGACACGTTGAAGAAGGCTTGGCAGTATTAAAAACCGTTGAATAACAAATTTGAGTAATGTCTGGACTTGCCTTGACAAAGCTGTTGACAGCCATGATGGCCATGTCAGGTTGGCTCTTGGCATAGTTCATTAAGTAGAGGTAAACCAACTTCTTCAGCTCCAGGTTGTCAGTCTGCATGCAGTTCACCACATCTGGAAACAAGGAACTGAAGGCAAAGCAAAAAGACTTGGTAAAGATTTACAGTTTGAGGTTTATGACTGTTCTTATGTTTACATTAAGCAATGTGATAACTCAGTCATTCTATAGATCTATATATACTCTAAGAAGTCTTGTTACACAATCTATAAGTGGCAATAAGCTCAACCTACAATTTAACTTCACGGTTTATTTCAGATTATATATTTCACACTGTACCTGACATCCTTGCCAACAGTCATGGCTGCAATGACCTTCTTCACGGCCTCTTTTCTCTTTTCTTTCTTCTCATTGTTCAGCTCTGCCTTCAGTTCAAAGATCTCCCCTGAAAAAGATTAGATAACATGTCCAACATTAAAGCCGCTTGAAGTGAAAATGATAGGTAACTGAATGCTCAAGGATTAGATGCATCCATGATAACCAAAATGACCACGCAGTCTAACGATTTGCCTTCCATACTCACCTTTTTTGTTCGTTGTGAAATATTTGGAGTCCGTCATGGTTGTGGTCCTTTAAGTCTGTACTGAAGACATACACAGATTTATCTCATCAGCAAAATGGGTAAGAAGTTTCCCTTTAACCCATCCCACTATGCATGTTGTCATTCACATGTGCATCATTACAAATGAAGACGTAAACATTCCAAATGGATTTGAGTACTAAATTGACAAGGACAAAAATACTTGTATTTTAGATTATATTCAGCATCACTCTTTTCTAATTATTCTCTAGATCTGTAGATAACAGTCTCCTTCTGTGAAAACTGAAAAAATACACAAACAACCAATATTTCCCATGAGTATTCTTGCTTTTGATTGAAACTCAACACCATCATAACTGCGAAGGAAATACAATATACAGAAGCTAAAAGTGAGTGAACAGACATTTTTGGTGGGTTCAGGTACCTTTGCTGCAACTTTAAACATAAAGTCAAGTCATCTGCAGAGGAATATGCTGCACTCAGTGGTTCAATGTGCCACTGTCCAAAGATTGCTGCTTTCCCATATTCCATCAAGTTTTATGGCTGAACATCTCAATGATCGACATTGGGATAAAGCTTTAACTGAACTCCAGGGGGCCGCTGTCATCCCATCTCTTATATCTGAAATAGCAGGTTCATTTTCTGACAGGAGGGTATTTTAAATGCTGCCCTGGCTAATGTAATTATCATATATGCTGTAAAAGTACCCTGACACACACAATCAGACATTATTACATTTCATTTAGCTGACGCTTCTATCCAAAGCGACTTAAAATAAGTGCATTAAACCATGAGGGTACAAACCCAGAACAACAATAATCAAGAAAGTACAAACTACTATATGTAAGTACTTTATGTAAGTGCCTTATAATGACATATCAATAGCCACAGCAGTAGACATTCTTAGCCTAACATCCCTGTTGGGATCACAGACAGTAGCTCAAGGCTGCAGTCGATTCCCTCCAAGAGTGTGTGTATGTGTATGTGTGTGTATGCATGTGTGGCCCTCATTTTGAGAGAAAAAATCTCAGAGCCTGATCTCATCAACCAAAATCAATGTGCAACCTCAATAAAGCTCATATGTCTGAAAGAGAGCATTTGATCAGTATCAGCGCGGTTCCGCAGTTTTATGAAATGACACCATAAGAAGGAGCAGAGTGTGTTGTACCAATGTCCAAATGACCACGGGTTTTAAACAGTATATCCAACAATGTGTGGGGATGAACTATACAAGTGTCCCGATACTTTTGACCATGTAGTTTATGTCAATATGAGATAGTTCATATTCTGCATATCGCCCACACACATTAACAACAAATACAGCTACACTGGGAAGTAAGACACTGCAGCCACACAATCATATTTCATGTAAAATGCTGAATCTCTCTCTGTACGAGTATGTTCGCTTCATTACTTGACACAATCTTTTAGGGTTTAACTTCATTACTTACCCGAGCTAGCTGTATTCACGTAGCTACCGCACCGGTGACGTCTTAAACATTAACTCTTGAACCTCGAGTTGGTTATAAATCTTCAATCCTTTCGTTAAAACAACGACAAACTTAACTTTTAACGTTTGACCTCCTCTTCAACATCACATCAGCCAGCACTGACCACAGCCACAGCAGTTTAACTCTGCTTTCGTGAGCTAGCTCGCTTCGTGCTAGGGGCATCAGTGAAACGATCAACGCTAACGCTACCCTTACTGAGACTAGCAATGCTAACGAGCTAACAGCGACCAACCACAGACTCCGCCGACGGTGAGTTGGCCACAACCGACAAGCGTCTGTTTGATCTCTGTTAGTCAGATGCGACTTGAAACGCTGCGACAGTAAATCTAACGTGAGAACAGAGAAGTGACCCGCGGCCCAGTCTCCATTGCCTCTGACAGGAGCTATGTTAATGTTAATGAAGGTGGCGAGCCGCCCAGCCGACTGGCCCACATGAAAACAACACGCGAAGGATGATTTACACACAATACAGAGTCCAGTCAAATAACCCACATACCTGATGGAGTGTATTTCAGCCGGGAAATGTGCAGCTACCGCGGGTGGAAGACGCAGGTTGGTCCCTTTGCCCAGTTGGAGGAAGATGGAGAATCTGGATTGTGGCGCTGGATTCAAAGACACCGGAGATTACACTACTTCTCTCTTGAGCCCCGGCATTGGTGGTTGTTCACATCGGTAAATTTTGGAGTCACGTAAACATTTGACCAAAGCAAATATTCATAAACGGCTATTGTTGGATTTCAAATTGCTTCGATCCATGAGTAGTGAAATTGCAGGATATCTTTATTCATGAAACGGTCCGGTGAGACAACAAGGTCAGGGATCCTAACCAGCAGGTAGTTGATGGGGACAAATTGATTTGTGCCACTGTTATTTAAGTGCACGTGTTGTATCAATAAGGTATAGCACTCTATCTACATGTATATTTATATTCATAGGCAATTACAATGGAACTCGGGCGTGACCTGTTAGAGTTGTATAATTTCCCATGCATTTGAATGTAGCACGAGAGGAAAGTGGAAACCAGAGAAACATGAATAAACGGGAATATTCATTTAAAAAATATCAAAAGTAAAATGACTGATTGTACCTAAATTATGTAATAATATCCTGTAGCAACTGTATTATATTATAACTTGTGCATTAACTAGTAAGAAACATCTATTTGTTGAAGGTCAAGGCGAAGCTAATATTGAATTTATGTATTGTCAGGCAGTTTAATGCATTATAATACATCAATTGATTGCTAAATTTATAAATATGACTTTATATGTAAAGTAGAAATCTACAAAGCAACCATGCAGCTTTTCCATGGTTTAACTGAAGTGGATGTGTCAGTATGTCATTGCTTTTGGGGGCAAACATGTGTGACCAACAATTACAGCATACAACTCACACATTGACACATTTAGCACCCTTTGCAGTGTCAATGCCTCTCTGTCATACTTTTCTGTTTGTATTAAAGATTTTCTGCTGAATTACAGATTGAACCAATAACTTGCTGATTGCGCCCCCCCCCAGCAACGGCAAGACGCTCTAGTTATCACAAAATCTCTATAACCCCCAATAGGCCTTCCTCATTTTAAATGTCATTCACACCACACACCAGTTGTTCAAGTTTACAAAACATATGTGACACTTAACTACATTATACAAAACATATAATCCCAGTGTACATTTGTATGAAATATGAATGACAAAATATAAATTGTGTTGGATTTAAAGAAAAGAGGAAGCTTGTTCCATGTTTAAAAAAAACTATGGAAAACACACAGGTTAAATCTAAAAAAAGGTTTTATTGTTCGTTACATCAGTTTTCACAGTGTCTGTACAAAGAATAGCATGTGTGATGATTTAATGGCTTTTCTCCTTTACCAAAAAATCCGCATGTAAATCCATATTATACCCCAATTATTCCCCCCTTCCTCCGTGTAAGCTGTCTTTACAGATAATAAATAACTATATGACACAATTTCCCCTTCTCTAACTCACAAAAGAGCTTTGAGTGGTCATCAAGACTAGAAAAGCGCTATATAAATACAAACCATTTACCATTTACAGTGCTACAGCATTTTCACACCTATGTAGAAGATTCAATTTGGAGCTGGGAGGTGGTGTTGATAAGATCTCTGGGAAGGCTTTCTCTGGCGTCTTGCATCTTTCTTCTGGCTCTGTGGAAGGCCTCTGACATAGGAAAATATATACTTAGGTAACAATATATATTTACTGCAAGTTGATCTCACAATTCAAAACGATAATCAAACTATAAAACCTCTAAAACCTGAGCCATATGAAGTATTTAGTAACTAATCATGAGTAAATTTCTTTACCCAGGATGGTGCAGACAGCTCCTTGCTGACTAAATCCTCCCAACTGGTCAAACACTTTCTGCCTCCTCTTCTTCAACATGGCTGCATCAACAAATGACCTGAAAATACACAACATGGACATAATAAACCACACATTCAGCTACAGAACAGGAAATCTAATTAATTGTATAATCAATGGTAACAATAAGTAAAGTATTTACCTAAAATGCTGCTAACAAACACTGAGGTTTGTATGATTGTGAAACCCATAGTGACATATTCAAGGAGTAAAGATCCACTTTGTATTTCCACATTTACAGGACTGATGGATGATTTCAATTTGACTTTTAATTTGTATTTCGTTATCTTCTACATTGACGGATGCCAAGAGCCAGATTGCAGAATAAAGAAACTAACTGAAGTTTTTGTTAGAGCCACAAGATAACTCCCCACTAAATACAACAAGACAGTAAATAAGCCTAGATTTGAATTGCAGCCACTTACAAAACAGAACACATAAGATATTTGATTTATGGTTTCAAATCTGAGATATCAATTTACTCAAAAGCTGAATAAGTCAAGGTTCTATTCAAGAGAAGAGTTTCACCTGATCGAAGGGTTTCTGATATACTGAATGACCTGAATCTGGCTTCTGAAATTCACTTCTTGTGCCATGGGATTAATGATATCAGTGTATATTGTTGTTCAGTTAAACTTACTCTAAAGATTCTGCGTTGCTTGTGATTTTGTAGATTCATTTTTGTGGTGGAATTTATGCATTAGTTTATTGGTCACAATAAGCCAGGTTCCTTTACCTGGCTTGCTGGATGCAGTGCAGATTAAAGGTGACACTTCCTGTGGTCTCAGTTGAAAAGCCAATGCGACTCAGCCTCTCCCCCTACAGACACATATAGAAGTATTCAAATCAAAAAGACGTGGAAAATGGACAGTTTCTGTTCCAAAATCTTCACAAACCAATGGTACTTGAACTACATCAAGATGCAGGTGTAGATCAAAACCTGAATTCAATCAGAGCTGTGTTTATTGACAGGAATTTTCCATTACTAGTTACCTCAAAAGATAGAAATGAAAATAACAAAACTTTTTGGTATATCATATACAAAGATCTTCCAAAGAACTTACCTTGAAAGTCCCTGGTATTCGGACATAGCTGTGGTCTTCAAGCTCTGGAGAACCTCCAATAAAGAAACGTCTCATAGCAGAGACTGTCCCCGTCTGAAGGGGTCTCCATGTGTGGCATGTTACTTTGTGATTACCTGGCAAATATGAAATTACACACACATGATTGAGAGAACACTCTTTTTGTAAATTACAATTTCAGCCAAAATATTCACTGCAGCCCTGAATTCAAACCCACACCTTTTCACTGTACATAACATACCTGGTATGGCAGGAAATAGCACATATCCATAGCCTTCAGTTCGATAGCGCTGCCAGGAGTCCAGAGAAAGAACCTTGAAGTAGAGCACTGGCCACTGTGGAACTGGTTCTAAAGTATAAGAATGTATCAGTCTTTTAAATTAAGTTGAAATAAAATCCACTCAAATCAACTAAGATACACAAAATAACCAGAAAAAAATAATTATTTAAACACAATATCCCTTAGCTAACACTAACCTTCACCCTCTTTTTCACTCATGTAGAAAGCCTCAAAGCTGAAGGGGTGACTGAAGAAAGCTACATTTTCCTGTGGGCAGACAGAATTTGTGACAAATCTCAGTAGGAACATTCTGAGGTTGTTCACCAGTTTATTTTACAGTATACACACCTTCCCTTGGGTTTTAGTTCGGCAGGTCTGGGTAACCCCGGAGTGGGACTGGAATGGCAAGCTGGACCAATCTTAATCAAACAAGAATGGTACAATTTGAATTTGAATTTAATTAAACTAATAAAAAAGGTGTCAACAACACCAACAGTAACAACCATGATGTAAACAGTGCCATATACTGGATGTGACTTACTGTTGGGCAGCTCCATGAAGAAGTGGATGTATAGGTTATCATATTCAAAACCTTGAGCTGAGACTGGGTAGAAATAAGAATGAGACTTGATTGGCAAAGACAATTCATTTTTAAATGTGAGCTATGACCACAGTCTTGCTACTCACCTATCTCTCCATGCATAAAATAACGCAGAATACCGACAGGAGGCTAGAGGAGACACATCTGGTTAGTGCAAAAGACCAAATATGGACCAACAATTTAACTGTTGAATAGCAAATTCAATATTTTGATTTGTGTTACTACTTAAACAATTATTTCAATAAATTTCAAAAAGAAATATGATACTTTTAATCATGGCTTCACAAAAGTGAGAATTTGTGCGCTTTGTTGAAAAAATATAAAGGGAATTTCCAGTATGCTATGACTTACCATTTCAAAGTCCTGTCCAACAAGGCTATTGAGGTAATCCTTGTGCCTTGCATACAGCTAGAGACAGAGAAGAGTGGAAGAATCCATGTCATAATAATATTGTTTGACCCCATATCAATAATTCTACCCTGGTCCTGAAGAAAGGTAGATTTATAATATCTCACATCTTTGTACATGTTCTGCTCCCGGTCCGTTTCCTCTGGTTTCATGGCTGTGGATACATTCTCCAAAGTGAGTCGCCAAACTTCTCTCCTCTCCCCCTCTGTTACAATCCTGTTCAACAGCACAGACACCATAACGTTTTTATTTTTGATTAATCGAGTAGCCATATATTCCTTTATCCTTATTGAAAAAGAGTTTTGTTTTATTTGTTTTCCACTCAACCATCATCCAGTATTTGTCAATATACTTCAGTCTTAGCCAAAGCAGTGAACTTTAAAACCATCTGTGTGGTGTACAGAACTCCATGTGGGTCATGCACTTGTTTTGAAAGGTGTTACTATGACGGTATATCAGTAATGCTGGACCTACTATGACATTTTAAACTTGCCTGTAGGGTTCTCTGCCTTTGTTGAAGTCTGGTTTTAAGACGACTGTTCCACTACCATCTGTTTTTATTGTACAGAGCAAATATTCATTCTCTTTGCGACCCAGTCTGAAAAAACAAAATCACATAGAGAGAAAAATCACAACGGAACCACATAACAAACGCAGCAAACTTCCCATGTGGAAAAACAAAGACTGAACTGAACACTGCAGTTATGATCTTACCTTCCGGGGGGGCCCAGGTCTCCCATGATGTGCATGGTCTGCATAGCATTATTCACCACATGACTGTTCTTGACAAACTCCTCTGTCGGCTCCCAGTTGACGATTTTAGTTTTTGGGATACTAGAGTCCCTGAAATATACAAAAGATCCACCAGAAGCAATAGAAAAATATTAAAAAGCATAAGAATGAAGGTTTCGTATTGAATTTTGATCCTATTGTCATTGCATTTACACAATGTAAGGCACTATAGTGTTATCAGCCGATTTAAATAAGTCGGCTGGTGGTTCACCTACATGGTACGTCTGTCCTGCCATCTGTGTCTTATGCTGGCCATCCTTTCTGCCAGGAAAGTGGGGCTGGATTTGGTTGTGGTCAAAACGTCACTGGATTGCTGCTTTCAGGATCAAAAAGAAAGAGCTATTCAGAAACACAGTTGCAGACAACAATTGTAAAATTCAAAACTCATTTTGAAATGCAATACAACAGGAGAAAGGCTGTTACCTCTTACAGTTACAACACGTATACTGGAAGTGTGGCAGTCTAGTTAAAATGTAACACTAAAGCATCAAAGAATCCATTAACATATAATAGCGATCACAAATGACAGAACACCCAGCAGAATAAAATTGAATCACACTGTTTGGCAGTGCCTTTAGGGAAGTAGGTGTAAAAAGTGGTTTTGGCTTTAGATACCACTACAAGATATGGTTGACTCTCTAAGAAATGCATCAAATTGTTATATATCTACTGCATCATACTTGGGCTTTATTTATTAGAAATTAGGATGCAGCTTACCATCTGGTGGAATGGAAGGCAGTTGGTGTAGCGGTCATGATCAGTGTATGTGAAGACCCTGTGATTTCGTCGGCCCTTGGCTCTCTTCAGGGCCTTGACTTCTGTGAGGTACTGCCGGTCCAGAGGAGTCTGACATGCTGCCTCGTTCTGGAACAGCTCCATCTCATACTGGAGCCACAGAGAGAGATAATGGTGGTGGTAAATGTCGTTTATAAAGGAAAAGTTCATTATAATTGAAATATAACTATAAGATATCTTATCTTAAGTCTATAATCATAATATGCTGAGGGATGAAGATACTAAGTGTTCTACCTCACTGAAGAGTTTCTCCTGCCAGCCCACCTCCAGCTCCTCATCATTATCACCTGAGGACACAGGAAAGGGGTCAATTCAAATCTTTATTGAAGTTCAATTGATGGAGGTAAGTTGGTGTACGTGGTGCAACACATGAGTACAGTACATTACACATTAAACTGTGGATTATGTTCAGAGAAAACTAAAGTGTAAGATTGCCCAGCAGTATTAATAATACCTGTCTGGCCTTGTGAGGTGAGGGTTTCCAGTTCAATGGCTCCTCTGTCTTGCTGGGACAGAACTTCCTGCTGGAGGTGCTGGGAGAGTGCTGCTGTGGAGGTCACCCTCTCGAGACGCACCCTGAGTTTGGGAATAAGACAAACAACGTGTTGATATAACGTTACAAGAACCAGGAGTTTTATGACTAGGCTAATGCTAACGTTACCTTGTGCTACTTACTTTACTCTCAAGTTTTTCACGGCATCTCGGGAGCGGTACACAGCTTCTCCGGTATCAGTGTTCCAAAAGTCTGCCATTAACTATACCACGTAAACACACACAGGCTATTTGCTGTAGGCTAGCTAGCGGTAGCTCACGGTCAGTTTCATTAGTTTGGTATTTTGCTCATTCACTCACTGAGTTTGGAAACTTGACCTGCAAGAATACCAGCGAAAAGTAAATATTAATGTTGTAGGTTAAAGTTAAAATGAGAAGCTAACAAGCTAACAGCAAAGCTAAAAGAACAGCAAGCGGATAGTTGTTGTTGCCATAGAGATCAATGGTAGTTCTTCTTTTGTTTTTGCTTACATAACAGCATTACTGCCTCCTATCGGGCTGGAGTTTGCAGTAGTAGCTTGAGTTAATAAACACTTAATTCTCTCTATATTAAGAAGGTTTTAATTAAGGTAACTAACCAAATAATTCAGCCATAATAATATTACAAATGTAATTTTATTGTTTAAGGGTTAAGAAATTACATTTGTATACAAAATACTGCTGAGATAATGTCACGATAGACCTCATCCCTACGCCTAAAGTCCTCTGTTATACACTCTCCTAACGTCAGAGGGAGGCAATGATGAGATCTGGTAAGAACTTGTCCTCTGTTTAAATCAAACGAAGAAGAAGACGCTGGGAGGCGGGTCCAGTAGCTATCTCGGGACCAATCGTGGCAGCTGGCGGGTTGTGGTTTTGTTGTCGCACGGAGGAGCTGAGGCTCGTCTGTCCCACTTGTTTTAAACCTGTAAAACATTGTAACGTCGTCTCGCCATGGCGTCGTTTGTTACCGAAGTACTCGCCAGCTCCGGCAAACTGGAGAAAGAAGACCTGTCCGGCAAAATTAGCAAAATGTCTCGCAAGGTGGAGGATACCAAGGTAACCCGCTAGCTGACGTAGCATTAGCTCTGATGGATAAAGTTTGAATTAGCTTTAGCTGTTAGCGCTAACACTGACAGATGTGGAACTTCCCTCATCCTCAGACTAACTTGTCAATAGCGGTTCACTGGAATAACACGTAGCCGCGAATAAACACTGGTGACACCATTAACTTGTAGACGTGGGCCATCGAGCTAACTTAATACAAGTTCAGAGCATTTTCTTATCAGTACTGTTAGCTAGCCACACTGTTTGTGGTGCCATCCAAAGAGCTACGTGGCTCAATAACAAATTAGGCACATTTGAAAACTGAAGATAATCACTCGGATGTGCATCAAGCCAGTGTCTTCTGTCTATCTGCTGAGATGTATGATCGTCAAGGTCAGCTTGAAAACTAATCTTGTTTATCCATTCAGTAATTAGACAGAAGACACTGGCTTCAGTCCAAAAAGACCACTTACACCTATAATGAGACTAAAAATGAATCTATTAAACTATAGCAAAACAAGTAAGGAAGCTGAAGATCAGAGACTAAAATAATAGTATTTATCGGATTTTAACTTTGTACAATTGATTTCTTTGTGAGAAAAAAAGACTGATCCACACAATACATACATTTTTATAATCGATCAAGGAAAAAGGCAACTGTTCTCAAATCTCTTTTGAATGGAATAGTTTTTGGATTGAATGCACTTTGTCAGATGCCATGATGCTGCAGGTGTGTTACCTGTGTAAGCCTGGTTGTTTACTGAAATCAAACAGAATTTGCTTCTATTCAGGACATTGGATGGATAAAAAGAGAGGTCTACCAAAAATGACTACTTTAATGTGCACCCCCACTGTGATTTTCTGTGTGTGAGTTTTCATTTGTATTAACAGGATAGTAATGTGAACCATTATATATATATATATATATATATATATATATATATATATATATATATATATATATATATATTACTAAGTAGATGAAAAGAATTAAACAATTGTAAACTAACTGAAAGCAGGGCACCAGCTCAACAGGAAAACTTTCTATTAACTCCTTTTGCGTCATGTTTTTTCTCAGGAAGAAGTATGTGACATGATAAATAAGCGATATGGTGACTTCATACCTAGTCTCCAAGGATCAGAGGAGCTAATGGTGCAGGTGGATGAGGTCTCCAAAGAAATGGATGTCCTTAATAATTGCATCGAGAATG
This sequence comes from Platichthys flesus, assembly GCF_949316205.1. Classification (NCBI taxonomy): domain Eukaryota; kingdom Metazoa; phylum Chordata; class Actinopteri; order Pleuronectiformes; family Pleuronectidae; genus Platichthys; species Platichthys flesus. Next base: position 10,794,253 of record NC_084959.1, on the reverse strand, counting down.
AGGTATGTTTGAAACTGTTTAGAAATGGTATGAAAGGGCAGAACAGACTGGGATACATTTGTTGAGACTTTCATTAAACTGTGTGTGTGTGTTACACAGATACAGCAGAATATCCACGTGGCTGTGGCTGAGTATGCAAAGCTGAAGCAACAGCTGGAGAAAAATACCATCATCATAACAATGCTAGGATACATAAAAGAGGTACATTACACATGCATTTTATCAAGTTAAATGTTTGTAAACATGTAAATAGTGTAAAAATGTTTTAATTATTAACATTGTTATTTACAAATATATCCAGTTTATACATTTTAACACTAACCCATTTCAGTTTAAAAATAATATCGATGCTAATGTCACTAATGAGTACAAAATATATTAAATTTTGATCTTATTTCTTCTGTTTGACTCAGTTTCACAATGCAATGGAGGAGTTCAGCAAATCTTTACAAGAGAAGAAGTATGTTGATGCAGCAAACCAGCTTGAAAGGGTAAGATCTGTTACCATCATGTCCACACAACCTCACCTCTAATCGGAAGAAGACCTCAGCAATTATTTGAAAGCGTCAGTAAAGCGCACAACCAGTTTCAGGGTTCGGCGTGTAAGATTTAGGTGAAAAGGATCTATTGGCCAAAATTGAATATAAAATAATCCTAATGATGTTTTCACTAGTGTGTAATTATCTAAATTGGATGAGATGTTTTTTTCTTCTTTACCCTAGAATGAGCCCTTAATCTTTGAATACTTTATATTTTTATTGGGAGCGGGTCATCTCTTCCGAGGCTGCCATGTTTTTTACAGTATCCCAGACTGGACAAACAAATTCTACATACTGAACCTTTAATGTAAATACTGTCCGAAAATGGAAAACACTTAGGTTCCAAATTTAGGTCAAGGAAAAGGGAGACGATATCTCCTACATGTATGCATATTTATCGTATTTCCAATAGAGTATTTTCTTAAGTGCGTCCCAACATATTGATTGAATGGCAATATTTGTTTCTAGGCTAGAACCAGTGTAGATTCATTGAAGGGTTGGAAGACGTCCCAGCTGCCGCTGCTCAGTACTCTCAGCTCGGAGCTGACAGTGCAGAGAGAGAACTTAATATACCACATGGGAGATGAATGGAAACGCCTCGTCATCTGGAAATTACCATCCTCAAAGGGTAAGAATTCCTCTGGTTGTAAATTTGAACTATGTTAGTCAGACGTGGTACATATATAACTATATTAAGTATAGGCTGTATCATACATTGCTGAGTATGAAGGGATTGTTCAGTGTTATATTAAAGATACAGAGACCTAGAATGGTTTTTCTTCCCTACCTGTATTTATCTGACTCTGATCACACAGATGACTGCAACTAATACTCATTAAAAAAACACCACGAATTCCAGTCATAATCTCAATTCCATACAGCTTGGACCAAATAGATGCCTTTATAAGCTGTTCTTAGATTCTAAGCGGTTCATGTTCTTTATTTTTTTTAAAACACGACATTAAATCTACCTGAGCGTGTTGCATTAACATTGGCTGTTGGATTCGTACCATTAGAGCCTGAAGGTCTGAAGTCCTTCCTTAAGGTTGAGCTGAAGCTGAGCCACCCCGGCAGTAAAGAGGCGGAACCCAGACCACCTGCTTTGTTGTGCTGCGTCCTGCAAGCTCTGGCCATCCAGGGAGACCTTCAGCACAAGATCAAACTCTTCAGTAAGAACAACAAAAACAGCTCGCTGTTGAATATACAGTCCTTTATACGGACACTATGGGTAAATCACATTTCCGTCCTTTCTGTCGTTCAGGTCAAGTAATGTTGAAGAACATGTTGAAGCCGTTGGTGGTGTACCCGTCACTGTCAGTGAAGGTAACAGAGCAGCAGGGTGAGGGAACTTTCCTGGCTTTAGAGTGTCTGGAGGAGAGCCAAGAGGAGCAATCCACACCTTCACAGGTCTACAGGAAACTGCTCCTGGTGCTCCAGACACTACACTCGCACATGCTAGGTAAAGTATGGCTGGGCCCATGTAGAAATATTTCATCATGCTCTATGGTTGCTCAGTGTCGCTGCGTTTTACATCTTTATCACAACTGCATAAGTCATAATGTGCATGTTTAACGAAAAAGTTAGCAGGTGGACAATATTAAATTACCAAATAGTGACAAAATAAACTTGTGTTGTTTTTCAGACGTGTCCATTGTTGATAAAAAACTGTCAACTATCTTGGGGGAGCTGATTTGGGAAGAAATTTCCCAGTGCATCATCCACCAGTGTCTGGTCTACTCCATCCCCACCAACAGCAGCCAGCTGGAGAAATATAAAAGTGTATGGACCTAACAGCAGTTTCTATAATATAATTATATTGTTACACGTGCAGAAAAGATACAAATTATATTGTAAACTACATATTGAAAAGAAACCTGTCTTTGTCTTGCTGTCATAATAGGTTATTCTTGTCTGTTGAATTACATACTTAATTTTTTTTCTCCTGATATTCAAGGTGATCAAGGAAACAGAGGAGTTTGAGAAGTCTCTGAAGGAGATGGAGTTTCTGCAGGGCGACTCAACAGATCTGCTCAAATATGCCAGAGACGTCAACTGTCACTTTGCTAGCAAGAAGTGCAAGGATGTTATTGTGGCGGCCCGCAAACTCATGACCTCCAAGATGCACAACACTGTCAAGGCATGTGTGCATATGAACTTTTGATTATTAACTTTTCCCCCGCATTTTTAAGGTAATGTTCAGATTAACAGTCACAGCCCTAGCATACATAAATTGAGCTGGTTTTTAGTAAGTATGTTTTACTAACAGTCAAGATGACAGTCTTTCACTTTAGGTCCACTTCTGTTTAAGCAGAATGTAAATCAGACATTTGTTAAGCTAATAGAAATGAATTGAATCGAAGATGCTTACAGCATTAAACCTTCAAACGACCAGTAATATAGTTTAAAGAGGAAAGTATGGTTGAATGTCCTGAAGTATTATAAAGTCCTCTCTTTTTCAAACATACTCTCTTTGAGAAATATCTCATGCTGGTGTCTTACAGTAAATATTTTATATATAACCTAATGCCATTTTGTAAAATCTCCCTCCATCAGATCACAACAGACTCCAAGCTGCGTCTCCCCAAGCTCCCTGCTCCAAGTTCTGAGCTGAAGGTGAAGCAGGAGGCCACAAAGGAGGACATCACGATGGAGAACACAAAGCAGCTCTCTGCGTGGAGTCTGTGTCTACCGGCCTGTCGCATCAGTGAGTCAGTGCAGCAGCTGATGGAGCTGACACTCAACACCCTATGTGAGGCTGTCGGAAGCTCCACACAATGGTATGTTACAGTGCTCAAAGGCCCTACTGTGTATTGTACTGATACATTTGAGGTTGTTGTGCCCGGCAGCACAATGTCATTGTTCAATAGAAAAACCAGCACTTCCCTGACAGTAATCATTTCGGATTATGTATGATTATTATTTTATTTTTTTAGTTTCTCGTCTGTTGTAGAGAGTCATTGGCTCAGTCAGTGTATCTGTTGTCTACAGTCTAGAGGAGATTGACAAAAAATGGGTAAAAAACATTTGAAGCAGCAGAGGCCAAGATAGTTTGAGCTGTTGCCCTTAGACAGACTAAAGCTTTACTGGATCCTGCAATCATAATGTTTGTTCTCAGACCACCAGGCTTCATCAGTAAAGATGTGTTGTCAAAATGAATCTATCTCTGTTCTTTTCAGTGCATTGCAACTCTTCTTCACTGTGAGAAACATTTTCCAGCTGTTCTATGATGTTGTGCCAACATATCACAAGTAAGAATGTTTTCATCTCATAACTCACAGCAGACCAACACTTTTCCACTTAAGGTGTAAAAAGTAGGTCATGGTTTCTCTGCTCCTCCATCCAGGGAGAACCTACTCAAGTTCCCCCACCTGGCTGCCATTCAGCACAACAACTGCATGTACCTGGCCCACCACCTGCTCACTCTGGGACACCATTTCAGAGCTCATCTGCCACAGCCCCTCAGCGAGGGGGTTGCGACGTTTGTGGACATGGTGCCCGGATTCAGGAAACTGGGTAAACAAACCATATGACCTAATATGGTTCAGAAAGCACAATAATAAGGCATGACTAGAACTACTGGCTTGGTGTCATTAAGATTTCATGAGGACATTTATGGTCTACACATTTTCCTGTAGGTGCTCAGTGTTTCTTAGCTCAGCTGAATGTGCAGAGAGCTGAACTGTTGGAGAGACTTTCCACTGCTCACAACTTCTGCAATCTGGATGACGAAGATAATTACATTGCAGCTAGCAAAGCAGTGAGACAGGTGAGAGGAGAGGCTTCAAATATACGAATGTTAATGAGTGGTTACAACGATTGTGTCAGAGAAATATGATCGAACTGTAGGTTTTTTGTCGTAATGAAATAAAATCTATTGAGGAACTACTGATAATATGACTAACATTAGCTGTGCCAAGGTTCTACTATTCATTCGTTAACTTTCCATGTGTTTGTTTGCAGGTGATTCATCAGTTGAAACAGTTGGGAACAGTGTGGCAGGACGTCCTGCCAGTCAGCATCTATTGTAAAGCTATGGGCAACCTCCTCAACACTGCCATCACTGAAGTCATTGCCAAAATCATGATGCTTGAGGTTTGTCTGGTTTCTATCACGTAGGACCATATTACCAATTATACCAATACAAATGTATTAATGCCACAAATGAACAAGAAGGTGTGTAATCAAGTCTGAAACCAAACTAGGAGCAGAAATGTGGGGCCTGGTGAAAAGAATCTTGATGTAAAGTCTACAATAAAAGCTGGATTTCAAATAATGGCAGAGTCAGTGTACAGCACAAAAAATAAATGTTGGTTCTTAATAAATTCCTGTTAAATATTCCTTAAAAGGACAAATACATAGAAGTGATAATATCCTGACATGGTATGAAGAAGATCTTCTGTAAACTCATGGTTGTTGATCAATAAGGACTTTCTTTCTCTGTCTATAACTGTCTACAGGATATTTCCTCTGAGGATGGGGAGCACCTGCACACCCTGTGCCAAACCATCATCGAGGAAGGTCCGCTCGTCTTCATCCCTCTGGCTGAGGAAAACAAGAACAAGAAATATCAGGAGGAAGTGCCCCTCTATGTGAAGAAGTGGAGCACCTTCAAGGAGCTGGTCATCGTGCTGCGGGCCAACCTGCAGGAGATCGTTGACAGGTAAGATGGAAACTGGACTGAACACTGGATTCTAAATGTCAAACTCCATACCTCTCGTTTGAAGCTTCAACATTAAGAAATGTGTACTCTCCAAACCTAAACTAAGTTATCAGGTTATTTAGCCTCAGATCAACTTTAAATAAGTGTTGTCAGGTATTTCTTAGTACTTCTCATGACAAGTCAAATTGATTCACTGAACTAAAGGTCTCTGACAACACTCAGATGAGTTGGATGAGTTGGACTGGCTGATATTAATTCTCCCATGATACCTCTCCATAGGTGGGCTGACGGCAAAGGTCCTTTGGCGTTGGAGTTCTCCAGTTCTGAGGTGAAGAATCTGATCCGAGCCTTGTTTCAGAACACAGAGAGGAGAGCTGTGGCTCTGACCAAAATCAAATGAACACTTGGAGCTAACGACCAACGAGACGATACTACAGCACTTCATCCTCTGGGAAAACAGGATTTGTGTCTTAAATCATTTCCATCCTCTTTAATGTACATGTACATATTACTAGTCTCTTACTTTAACATAAACCACATTGTGAAATTAATTAATACTGAGAGAAAAACCTAAAGATTTGAGTTATGGTATATCATTTTTTTATCGCCAAAATGAGCCCCAGTCGTGCTTCATAAATTTACTTACACCACATAAGACCTTTTATGTGATGCCATTAAACACAACATAAATCTTAAGTTCATTTTCTGTTATGTCTGTTAAACATACACGTCCATGTATGCAGTTGGAACTGTTTGGTTGTCTTAGGGATTATAAACTGGTTGTAATCAATCTGTGGGATCTGGTTCTTCTCATCATGCTGTAATCAGTCCCACAGAGATTACACGAAGGCGTCTTTACATCAGCCTGCAGACTCAGTCATATAGCTTCGCTTCGGGGGGGTGTTCCATGACGAAGCCAGCTAAGGTTGTGTAACCATTGGCCTTGCCATCTGTTGACATGTGATTTGGCATCAAGGGTTCATTTTGTTGGTCAAACGTCATCTGTGTTGCAGTGTGCTTGTGTGAGGGGTCTCTGTTCTGTACTGATGTCATTTCAGGTGAAAGTTTGCAGAGTTTGTTCAGATCTCAACGCCTCTAAATTAACATGTGGCTGTAACGGGGAATCACAGAAACTTGCACCTCATAAAAATATCCATGTACAAGAAAGCAGTGAAAAGAAACTCTTCATCAATGTATTTATTATTTCTCAAAATAAACCAAAAGATGCAACTTTTTACAACCTTTTGAGAACCCTTTGTTTTGAATGAATGTGACGTTGGCGTCCGTACCTGATGCTTTATTTTACTAAGAAAATGGGGCAGCTGTGATAGCGGGTAGAAAAGCGCCATCCAAAAATCAGAAGGTCAGTGATTGGTTCCCCATGTCATCCGGTCTGCCTTCCAAGGTATCTGAAGATACTGATGCCTAAATTGCCGCTGACTTCTGTGCTGAGAGTGTATGACTTGTGTTGGAAGAAGAAGTACTGCATATAGAAGCACTGTATGAATGGCAGAAAGTGCCTTGAGTGGTCGATAAGGCTGCAGAAGTGCTTTATATGAATGTATATATTCAGCATCAACCTGTCATGATTTTAAAATATGTTTAATTTTGTATATATGCTTGTATGAGAGTGGTTGTGGTCTTAATAAACACTTTTACACAGCAGAATGAATTTAAATAGAACACTCGAGGAGGTGCTCTCTTCAAACAGCTGTCACAGCCATGTTCAGTGTTATGGGATGATCGTTGTCAGGAGCTGCTGTGTGAATCATTGGAGGGGAGGAGACTAACAGCCGGACAGTAACAGTCACACAGGAGCCCGTCCGTCACTCATCATCTTTCCTCGTCTGATCAAACCTGATGACTTCAACAAGGAAGAACAACCCTGGCAGCAGCTGTGTTCATCTTCAGGTATGCTCCACAGAGGTATTTGACGATTCATCCTTTTTATAATGACCTTTTCAGCAGCTGTGTTTGAGTCAGTGGTGGCAATCGGGAGATAATTATTTAGGATATTCATGACATTGAAGGTGTTTTTTTTTGCTAATAATAACTTTAGAAATTAAATTAGCCCTACTTTCATTCAAATTCATTCATTTCCAGTTAATTGATGAATTGCATTGTGTAAAAAAAAGCACAGTTTCCCAGAGCACGAAGACGCATCAAATATCTTTGTTGTGGCTAAAAGACTGTACAAAATTCAAAAATAAGCAGTTTACTATCATTTCTAAAAGTGAGAGAAGAAACAATCCTCACATAAGAGATGAAAAAATGACAAGAAAATACATTGATTATATTCTGTCAATTAACTCATTGATAAACTTAGCAATTGTTGCAGCTCAAACTAATTTAAATGGCAAAACATTTCCTGTAAATAATTTATTTGCACTAAAATTAAAATTTGTTCAGACTCAGAATAGACTGTTCATATTTTAACTGACTGTAGTTCGTTATAACCTGATTTGTAGTATACTATTTTAGTCTGTCTAAGAAGACCGATTGCAACGGTAAAATTCTGTCCGTCTGATTGGCTGGATTCAGAAGGGTGTCACATTGTGTGCGTGAGTGCTTTGCTACAGTAAATACCGCACTGTTTAAAACATAAGACCGAAGTTCATTTGGTCACATCTGGACAATATTATTTCTAAGCCTCTCTGTCCAAACAAAGTCGGTAATCTTTTCAAATCCATCGTGTTCCTTAGTGTTTCTCAGATGAATTTTGAGGATTAGTGATAATCCCTTCATGTTCGCTGGAGACACTGATCAGCCCACTTCAAACCTCATGTTGAGCAGATGAAGAAGAAAAGCATCATGATCGTCATCGTCGTCACAGCTGAACAGGTCTGATCTACAGACGCATGTGGGGGATGTCAAAGAAATTGTTCTCCTGGGAGAGCTGCTGAACATTAACAGGAGACTGAGTTGTCACAATTTAAATGTGTCACTGAGTGAAAGCAGCGGCCTCCATGAATGGTTCCCAAATTTTGCTTCCACAAACTCGTACTGAAACCAGGATGCTTCTGAGTAGAGTGCAGACCTCCGCCAAGACCCAGCAGCTCCCTGAGATTTAATCAATCCCTTGAACTATTTTACAGGTTCTACTTGGCCTCTGTCCCATCCCATTATAGAGTTTGATAGAAATCTGTTCGGTAGCTTTTGCATAATCCCGTTGGCAAACAAATAAACAAACAAATGGAAAGGGGTGAACACATAATCTCCTTGGTGAGGATAAGCGTCGGAGCGGCACTGACAGGAGACATAGTGATGTCCCTCTCTAGCTGCCTTTGTAAATCCAGTTTGATGTCGTTGCCCGAACAGAGGCCAGGCGTGAGGAGTGATCCACATCGTGAAGAAGACCTCAGCAATGAGCTCCGATGGGATGTGCAACAGAGAGACTCTACAGGACGTCAGGGTCGAGCCTCGCAGGAACTCCCTCCCCCCAACACAGACCCTTGCTGCTAAACACCTGATGGCTTACCTGCCGCGGCCACAACCAGAATCTATACGTTACACTCCTTACACTTACAAGGTACAGCTGTCTGTTTTAATCACTGAGCTGCAGCTTAATTAAATGCCAAGGAAGAAAAATATTCATTCTTTTTCTAATGGCAACCTATATATTTTTCTACTAACATCAATGAAAATACACTGGAAGTAAACTGCTTATCTTTTGTCTGTATTATAATGATTACTGTGTTTGTCTGACTTCCCTGCCATGTTCTCTGACATGTTACAAATATGTAGTTTAGTCTTTTTTTCCAATTCTCATAATCTCCTAAAACAGATGGGGACTGTAGTTTATAGAAAATGTTACTCAACCTGGAGGAAATAGTTTGTTGAGGTCGATTTTCAGGTGCAGGTTGAATCACATGTGGTGTCCAGGGGATATGATACTATCAGACTGTGGATGAACATGTCACCAAGTCCAATGGTGTAGTGTGGTGTAAAGGCTGGCTGTGGCTGAGGAGGTAGAGAGGAGGTACAGATTGTGGTCCACTAAAAGAAAGGTTCGATCCCTGGTTCTGCATTCCGATGTGTCCTTGGGCAAGATACTGAGCCCCACATTGCCCCTGTTTAACAAAGTGTGCTGCATATAGAAGCATACTGTATATACTGTATATGTAATAATCTGCTGCGTTGCATAGTACAGAGGCTTTGGCTCCACAGACTTCACAGACTTTTTATTGGCTTTACTGACATTAGACAAATATTGAATATTCATATTGAATGAATCAAGATTGATTATTTATATCCCTCAAAACACATATTCCAGTAGTGGACTCTTTTTTCCAGAGGTCTAAAGTCTGGCATCCTGAGCCCACTCTGTATAGTTTTGGAATTAGGAATCTTTTAGCTGTTTCAAATCATTTTATATGTCCCAAATTCTAAAAGAACAGGAGTTTTGATTATGAAGGTATACCTATCATTAATTTAATAATTAAGCCTTTTATGATTATTGTGCATTTTTATCTTTTATTCCAGGGTGCAGCTAAATCCACTGTTGCTTCCATGATGATGGCAAAAAGAGCCTCTCTCATCCACAACAACTTTAACTACACCATCTGCTCATCCCTCCCGTCGTCCCAGGAGGCCTCTCCCTCCCTAACCCACAGTCCCTGCTCTCCGTCCTCTCAGGATTTGACTTTAACCGAGCCGGATCCCCTTCAGCAGCAAGCCACCGAAGCAGCTCCTCAGCCTCCAGCAGAGGAGACCCCGGTGCCTCAACCTTTGCATCGCAGCAGAGCCCTCAAGCACTTCAGCTCCAGGTGGCAATCGAGAGGCTCCACCAGAAGCAACAACGTCCCGGTGTCCGCGCTCGAGAAACAGAACATAGCAAAGAGTCACAAGAAGCGTTGCAAGCTGCTGGGTGATGAGCCATCCTCGCATGTCACTGCCAGCAATCTGCGCCAGCGTTACGTCACCAAGGATGGAAAGTGCAGGGTCAATCTGGGGCCTATCGCAGACAAGAGTCGCTTCCTCTCAGATATCTTCACCACGCTGGTGGACCTCAAGTTCAGCTGGTTCCTTCTCGTCTTCACTATGTGCTACATCCTCACATGGCTGACATTTGGTGGAATCTATTTTCTAGGTGCGTGGTTGCGTGATGACATTGCTCATGTCCATGACCCTCAATGGAAGCCGTGCTACCAGAATGTGGACAGTTTCCTATCAGCCCTGTTGCTGTCATTAGAAAGCCAGAGAACCATTGGGTATGGCTCCAGGATGGTGACAGCTCACTGCTCCGAGGGTACGGTGCTCCTGATGGTTCAGTCCATCCTTGGTTCCATCATCGACGCTCTGATGGTGGGCTGCATGTTTGTCAAAATCTCCCGGCCCCAGCAGAGAGCTCAGACGCTGATCTTCAGCAAGCACTGTGTCATATGTGAGCGGGACGAGAAGCTGTGCATGCTCTTCCGCATCGGTGACCTCCGAGTGAGCCACATGGTGGACGCCAAGATCCGGGCCAAGCTGATCAAGTCCCGGCAGACCAAGGAGGGCGAGTTCATCCCGCTGGAGCAGTCGGAGATCAACCTGGGCTACGACACCGGGGGAGACAGGCTGCTTCTGGTGGAGCCCCAGACCATAACCCACGTCATCAAGGAATGCAGCCCCTTCTGGGAGGTCGGGGCCGAGCGTCTGAAGAGGGAAACCTTTGAGATCATTGTCATCCTGGAGGGCATCGTTGAGGCATCAGGTTTGGAGATGTATTTTTACTCTGCTGCTGTTCTAAAACCAATTTTGTGATTTGATTGCAGGTTTTCAAGGTTTTTTGACTGTGTCTTGTGCACAGAGGGGGTCATAGCTTTAATTTAATGAGATTGTATACCTCTGTAGCTTGTAGTGCTTCTTTTATATGTGTTTTCCAACAATCACAGGGAAATCTGATGGCAGCTAAATGTGTCTGAACACTGCTGCTAAGCAGGAAGTAAACTGGCTGAAACACCTGAAGGGATTCCATAAACTCCACTGTGTTTCCAGTGTATAAATATATAAAAAATGTAGATTAGTGTAAGCAGGAGCCAGTTTTACGATCACTGGTATTTACTTCAACCTCACACAATACAGAACACAAAAACGGTCTTGGAACAACACCAGTTTGGAAGCATGATTATCTGGTCAGGTTTGCGGGTGCTGGAGCCAATCCCAGCTGGCATTTGGCGAGAGGCGGGGTACACTACTCGCCAGCGTGTAGAGACACCCAACCATTCACACCTATGACCAATCTTAAGTCTCCAATTAACCTAACCCCAGACTGCATATCTTCCGACTGAAGCCGGCAGAAGTCCCCTGCCAAGCTGGGATTCTAACCAAGAACCTCGCTGTTAGGAAACACTGCAGGGCTACAACCTGCTCTATTTGGATGCGGTCACAGCAGCCTGTGGCATATGGTGCACGTTATGTGTCAGATGGTAATGTTAAGATACAGAAAACCAATACCGCTGAGCAACAGACCCAAAAAGGACTTCTTTTTTTTAATTGAGTTTATTTATCAGCTCTGACCACTGAATATATTTCTTGTTTTTTTTTCCCAAGAACGTGCCCTTTACCAGATCTCCTGTTGACTTTGTGCTGCAGGTATGACGTGCCAGGCGAGGACTTCCTACACAGAGGATGAGGTCCTGTGGGGCCACAGATTTGAGTCCTGCATTTCCTTGGAGAAAGGAGCGTTCCGTGTGGACTGCAGTAAATTTGACAAAATCTTTGAGGTTCAAATGTCCAACCTCAGTGCGAAGGACAGGAGCTCAGCAAAGGAACAAGATGATTTGTTTTAGAAAATCGTATTAATCCATTCCTTTTTGTGTATTAATATTGCAATAAACTTATCACTCATAGTTCATATATATTCATCTCAGGGTGGCTGTGATCTCTGGTTTGTGTTTTAGGGTTTGCTTTATGTTTTTGTTGTGATAAGCCATTTAATCTATGTTGCAATATGAAAGAGTTTTATGTTATGTTTAAATTATTTTTCAAAGCTTTGAATAAAAATTCTACTACACCAGTGTGGTCTTGTCTGTGCCATTGGAAAATACTGTTTTCCAACTCTTTGAAGTCCAAACTGGATTTGTTATTCTAGGACTACACATTTATCTTCTTTTTTCCAGGATAATTAATCATCGCCTCAGCTTTATCATGTAACCTATTGTACCTCACTACACTGAACTATTTCACAGACTATAAAGTAGTTGAAGCTTGAGCAGCGACAGCACTGAAATGCTGCATGTTTGGACTGTGGATGAAGTATAATTAAACTGCAGTTGTAAATTTTGTTTGCATATCTCTACAAAATGGGCACTTTTACTTTTAATTAGGGCCCAAGCACTGACAGGCAGTTATCGCAATGAGGCCCTATTGAAATTGTAAGGATTATTATTATAATTTTTCAGGGCAAATTAATTGGCTTTTTGAGGGCTTTAACATGCTCAAATTCTTACCAAAATTTGTAGAAAATTAGACAGTGGTGAAAATGTGCGTATTTTAGTTAATTAAAGTATTTGCGTACTCCTCTCCCACCACTCATTTGCAAGATTTGGTTCTCTAAAGGTTCAGTGTGTAGAATGAAGTGACATCTAAAAATGAAATTGCATGTTGCAGTTGAGCTCACCTGTCCCTTACCTCCCCCTCCCCTTCCAAAGAGAACCTGTGGTAGCTTTAAGTTGTCATAAAAACTCAAAAGGTGTTTAGTTTGTCCAGTCTAGTGTAAAGAAAACCACAATTTAGAAAAAACCCAGTAGTGAAAACATCACTAGTATTATTTTATATTCAATTTCTGCCAGTAAATCCCATTCACCTAAATCTTACACACTGAACCTTATTTGGACTATGGGCAGAGAAGGTATCTGGTTCGTCTCTGGTTCGACTCCACGGAGAGACAACAAAAGACGAACCTGGATTGATCTGTCCGAAAAACCAAGAGTCTCCCTACCCTATCTAGTGCCCCTGAGCAAGGCACCTTACTCCCCCAACATCTGCTCCCCGAGCGCCGTATATGGTCGCCCACTGCTCTGTGTGTCCTGCACCAGATGGGTCAAAAGCAGAGATTAAATTTCCCTACCTGCATGAGTGTGCCTTTGCATGTCTGTGCATGTGTTTGGGACTAATAAAGGCATCTTAATCTTATATTGGATGTGAAAGGTTAGATGAGTTTCTCCTCTTAGTAATATCAGTCTATGTGTAATACCGATTCCAATCCGGCAAGTGGCGCTCATGCAGCAAAGCCCAAACACCAAGAGAAGAAGAAGCTGTGTCAGAAGCGCAGCATGATGGGATATGAGAATCCTCCGGCGGCGCGTTGCCGCCATGTCACCTAGAGAGAAACGTTTAGTGCTTCTCTCTTTTTTAGGCATACTAGGTCTCGCTCTTTATTATTTTCCTACTTTTCTTTACGCGTCTTTAATTATCGCAGTTTGTTGTATTGTGTGGTACTACCACAGCGGAGGACCGCTTCCCGCCAGGCTAGGCCTGAATCCGCGGGCTGGACTGAACGCCCCAGGTGTGCTCCGGCGCTGGTTGCTGGGTTGGGGGGTGACCGGCGTGTCGGTGGCCGCGCGGGGGAGGAAGAGGAGCAGCGCTGACAAAGCCGAGCACCGGGAACCAGTGGGACATTTCAGACAAAGGCCCGGCGAGAGCGGGATTTATCGAGGGGAAGCTTTGGCAAGTGACTCGTTTCTGTTCAGTCCCCGGGATTTCCTCATGGGCAGCTACATTGGAAAACCCGAAAGTCCCATGGCTGAGCTCGGGAGGCCGAGGGCTGGGAGAAACCCCCGAGAGCTGCTGCGGGAGAAGCTCTCCAGACCCAACCATGCTGTCTACACCCCGAACAGGAGGCTGTCGTTCGCTGGGTATGTTTACGTTCAAATCTCGTTATAACGTCTTGAGCCATAAGGAGGCACTAACTGCCTGTGCCATTCAAAGCTTCTTGGCGGGTTTTATCCACTAACTGGTAAATACCGGTTAGTATTTACCTGGTTGATGTGATGATCCACAGTTTAAGATGATCCATAATAGGCAGCACAATAAGTAACGTATAGCACGTGTGTGATTTGTAAACATCTCACATTAACTTGCTCATATGATTTGCTGTAGGATGTGTAGATGCACTAAGTGGTACAATGGTCATCTGAGGCTCCTTTTAGTGGAGAAGAGGGCAATGGACTCACACTTGCACACCTCATTATTTCAGCAGACTTGTAAGACCGTTGTGTGGGTCTAGTGGTGGAATCACTGAGTAATGTATGGACGTCTGAGGTCACTACTTGGCGTGTGTATGATCTAGGTGTGTGTTGTTGAAGAACATATACTTCTTGTGTATCAACTCTTTCATCATACTGTTGTTTTTTTTTCCTCTGCAGGGAACCACCTGGTCAAGTGGGCAGGTTCACCATTACCCCCCAGCGTCACTACCCACTGCAGCAGCCGGGCGCCTCGTCAGTTGGCATCTTACCTCCTGTTGGTTGGGAAGGCTTCAGAAAGAAAAACATCCTCAGCCCTCGTAACTCGGCGGCCGCCCTCAGTCCCGTCACTGTGAAGATTGCCAGGCCCAACCACAGCATCCCCAGGTCTCTACATTCATGTGTATATATATGACCTTATGCTGAACCTTTTGCAGGTGTAGGAAGTCTGCTCAAAACAGATAATCCATCATGCCTTGCTTAATTTTTATCACATGCATTATTGTTGTGAAGATTTGCTGCCCTGCTCTATTTTCTATTATTTAAATTGACTCTTTGTATTTTGAAGTGTTCGTTAGCCAGAAAGAGCAATCTGGGTTTGACATTTATTGACTAAAGGATGGATTTATTCTTCAGCCTTCAGCAGTGATGCTGTTTGAAAGTTAACGTTGACAAAAGCTCATCCATGTCCTGTTTTATTTTTAGTATGGACCATCTAAGTTGTGCCAGGCTTCCCAGGGCCCCTGCAGACCCTTGCTCCAGAGAAACTGTCCTCAAGGTGTTGAAGGAAAGTCGCAAGAGAGAAGTGGAGGATGAGGACAAGAGCTTCACGATCGAACAGAAAAGCAAAAGAAGGTATCAAGCTAATACAACCTGTCTCAGAGTGTATTAATGTTTAAGAAGATTTACTTTGATACTTGTTCTTACCTCTTTCTCAAGTAACAGTTTACATAAAGTATAAAAAGCCAAAATCACTCACTCATTCAGTTTTTGGTCAGTGTTATTTGGATTTTGCTATCTCTGCATGATTGACCATTAGAGCACATACAGGTCAGTTTTCTCCATTCATTTCAATCTTATTCAAGAGAGAATGTCATCTTGTTCATGGCAACCTAAAGTAGACCAGTGAGTGCTTTACTTGAACATTGTCCACCTCCAGATTCTTTCTTCAACCTGGGATAATGTGATGGGCTGTTACTGTGAACCATGAACACATCACTCCTGTTCAAATATAGTTCTCACCTAACAATGTTATGTTATGGAGGACTTAACAATTACCACAGAATTACAACACAGAGGGGAAAAAAGACCCAAAATAGATTTGACTTTACACATTTCCAGTGGCGGTAATAGAATATGTATAGAGATTCTTCCAAAGATTTTTAGCTTCTGCAAGATTTCTTTGTTGTTTTCTGTTTTAGGCTCAATTTTTTTTTCAGCAATGTGTTTTCACAAAAATCCAAGTATTCAAATCACATAAATTATTTGACATGTTTGTTTTCCATATTTATTTCCCCAGACGTAATGACAGTGAGGGAAGTGCACACTCTGCTTTTGAGCCTCTTCTGCCCAATGGGACACCGTCACAGTTGGTCCCTAAGTGAGTTAAAAGTTAAAATATTGTCTTTGATTGTCACTGACTTTTTAAGGCAGTAGCACTCCACAAAATATAGTGTGACTGTCTAAATGTGGCCTGATATGCTTCCCCGTCACCTCTCTAGGCCCGGAAACCTGAAAAGAGGGATGTCCTCTCTGGCAGAGGAGTCCATCATGAAGCGGTCTCGCACCTCCTCCATCAGCTCTGGCAGTGGAGCCCATGCCCCTAGAGGAACCCCAGGCACCAGGAGAAACCCCATAAACAGCTCCTACAGTTCATCGCTAGGCATTAGTCAGGTACGTCTTACCTGCTGCATTATATTGCATGTGGCCCTGCAGAGATTAAGTGGAGTTGTTAAGGCTTCATCTCCTTGTTTACATTAAAAGCGGAAGAAACGGTCAACACCCAGCTCCCCTCTCTCCAGCCCTGGATCTTCTCGCTGTCAGACTCCAGTGGGAGTTCCCAAAAGAGCCAGGTATGTGTCTGCTGATTTCCTGCTGGGTCCAGTCATCCACATTTAACATTATATTACATTTCCTTAAACTTGTCTTTTCATTATCAGAGAGGATGACCGACAGTCCCCCAGCGCAGCATCCTCTGTGAGGTCGGAGCAGACAGCATCCAACAAGGCACCTGATACTTGTAAGTCATGTATATCAGGCATTACTTAGACATTTATTTGTTATTTATTGAAATTAAAGTTCAATGATTTAAATGTACCATTTTATGATGATTTTGCAGCCAAACTGGCCGCAGTCCCAAAGGTCCCAGTCACTACCTCATCAGACTCTACTAGTAGTGGTGGGAAGAGAAAAAGGAAGATCCAGTTGGTGTCCAGCCACCGTGACGATGAGATCTCACTGGTAAGAAACCTATATTGCCAAACTACAAGCTTCCTTAAACCCATGCTTATGTGATGTGCTAGATTGATCTGAATATCTCTATTTCATTTAATGGCAGCCCCCGCCTCCAGAGCTTGGCTACAGCATCACTGTGAAAGACTTGGATGAAGAGAAAAAGGCTGCAATCAGCAAGATCCAGAAGGTCCTGGAGACGCCTGGTGAGTAGACACAACGACAGAAACTAAACATTCAAACATAAGATACATATGCTGGAGGAATGACAGATTCATTAACTGAACTTTTAAATACTATTGTGCTGCTGCACCCGGCATTTTTAGACCTGACCAGTCTCCCATGGCTGTTGATTAGATGAGCCCTGAGTCAGCTCTGTTGATTTGTGCTTATTAAGCTCCAGAACCAGAGAAGTCGGTCGCTCCCCCAACCACCACCAGCCAGACCACCGCCTCCTCTACCAGCTCTACCGCCACCACCACCCTGAGCAGCCTTCTCGCAGCTCCTCTGCCTACAGTCTCCAGCGCTGCCATCCCAGTCATCAACCTGGATCCCAGTCCTAGCAGCAATGTCAGTAAGGCAGCTGCAGCCTCCAACCCACTGCTGGAGGCTCTTAAGATGAAGGCCGGCACTCCTGCTAGCTCCACACCTGCTGCCAGCGCTACCATAGGTACAGTCACGCCAGTAATCTTTACAAAATACACAACCTGTATAACGTCGTCCTCTATTATAAGTCAATTCCTTGTCACCATTTGTAATCTATCGTATGTAGAACATTTCTTTTCGCAGTTCACAATTTTGAATCTTATCATAATGTAACAATTTTATGCATCTTCTCTGTGCTGATAATTTACTCTTTAATTTTAAAAATTAAGCTCAATAGAGAATTACCCGATGTCTTGTTTTAATATCATGCTTAAGTTGGTTAAAATACTTAAATATATTGATTTAAAAAGAGTCTATTGTTAATATATTGTTAATTCTACCTATTCTTTGTCTGGTTAGTATTTTCAAGTTAGGGTTTACTTTCTAAATATCTCATATCCAAAGTACTCCTATATTTCATGACCTATTGATTATTGTCTTATGTTTGATCAATTCCATATGTTTCTCCCTCACTAATTGTAAACATTGTCTGTAGGGTCTGTGTCGACCACACCAGTGCAACCCAGTGGCTTCAACCTGAAGACAACAACTGCAGTGGATTCCCAAAGGCCTCCCCCTGCATACCCATCTCAGTCCTCCACTGCTGGTGTGGAGCAGCCCTCTGCCTTCACTCAGGTCCTGAGTCAGGTCATGAAGTCTCCCAGCAGCATCCCACCTGTAATAGGACCAACACTTTTCGGATTGACCAGCCAGAGCAGCACCCTCTCTGCTCCTACATTCTCTAACCCGATCACCGTTGCCAATGCCCCAGCCAGCAGCTCTGAGTCAGTGAGTAGCACAAACCCTCTGCTGGCTTCAGGATTCAAGCCCATTTTCGCTGTCACCACCACCACATCCGCGTCAGCTACATCAGCTCCAGAGAGCAAACCTCCTGTCCAAAGTTTCAAGC
Source organism: Platichthys flesus (assembly GCF_949316205.1). Classification (NCBI taxonomy): domain Eukaryota; kingdom Metazoa; phylum Chordata; class Actinopteri; order Pleuronectiformes; family Pleuronectidae; genus Platichthys; species Platichthys flesus. The sequence continues at coordinate 10,775,878 of NC_084959.1, read as the reverse complement.
CCATCTTCGGAGGTGCCACTGCAGGTATTGGCTTTGGACAACCAGCCACCCTCACAACCACAAACCCAGTCTCTGCCGTTTCTGCAAATAGTACATCTTCAATATTTGGTGTGTCAACAAGCAGCACCACAGCTGCCTCATCTGTTTTTCCTGGCTTGACCAACCCCCTCATGGGAACAGTGTCCACCAGCGCCATAACCACCACCACACAACCTGCAACACAACAAAGTGTGAAGTCCCTCTTTGGTAGCTGGGCGACACCACCTACAACAAGTACCAGCTCAGCCACAATGCAGGCCCCTAATACAGGGAGCACATTTCAGTTTGGAACTGCTACCACCACTGCTGCAGCTGCACCTGCACCTGCACCTGCCCCAGCTGCTTCTGCTATCACAACCTCCAGCAATGGCGGCTTTGGATTTGGTACCACGCAGCCGGACCCTCAAGCTGCCAACCAGAAGGCATTTGCCTTTGGTCAGCCAGCACCCAGCCAAAACTCAACCACCGCTTCATTTGGAGGCTTTGCCATGGCCAGTGCTGCACCAACCACTGCTACTGCCCCCACCCAGTCCACTTTCCCCTTTGGGAAGGCGTCTTTTGGACCGCCAGCGACGCAGTCAAATTTTGGCTCCTCAGCAGCACAACCAAAACCATTCAACTTTGGAATCAACACAGCATCATCCACACCTGCCCCTAACCCCGCCCAAGCTCCTTTCAATTTTGGGTCTGCTGCTGCCCCTACAGGAACTACATTTGGGACCACAGCACAACCCGCATTTGGAGCTAGTTCCACTGGTTTTGGTTTTGGTGGATCCACTGCTCCCCCGGCTGCACCCACTGCTGCTCCGAGCTTTGGTGCAGCAGCCCAGACTCAGAGCTCCTCCTCAGCCGGATTCACATTTGGTAGTGCTGCTCCTCAGCCAGCTCCCTCTGGTCCATCTCAACCAGCACCCAGTGGATTCAACTTTGGTGCTGCTATGCCATGCCCTCAGTTCGGAACACCGGTGGCCAATAATCCTGCACCGCAAATGGGAGGCTTCAACTTTGGGGCGGCTGGTGCTGCTGACAAATCCGCTTTTGGTAAGGATTAATGTTTTGGTTATTTAAAGCTGGTTCTACTGTGGGATTCATTTCATAAATATCTAAGTATTTTTTGTGTGTGTCATAACTGACCGTCATTTGTTTTTTATCCAAGCAGAAATTTATTTTCATCCTCGGATGATTTAAGTTTAATCAAGGTTTTTGGTGCTTTCTCTGCAGGGACGTCTACCCCATCCTTTGGCCAGAGTGCTGCTGCAGGTCCAATTCCCTTTGGAAGTCCTGGAACTCCTGTCCAAGGCTTCAACACTGTTCCATTTGGTACGTCTTTAATGCGGTGACATCACCTCTGTTTGGAAAAGTCTGATCCCCAGGTGACTTGTCGATCCCAAAACTGAAGGGACCCAGGTATCACTTGCTGTTTACCATCCTGTTTGATCACTACCTTTGTTTCAGGAGTCTCGCAGTGAAGATACTACACAAAACTTATAACCATTGTGCATTTTTAGAGAACATCGCAAAATATAACTGAAAAGAATGAAGCTTTTAGATGCAATTACTGAAAAAATCCAGGTGCTAGTTAACATAGTCAACTAGCAATGAATATTCTTGGTTAATGGTAGAACAAAAAATACAGTTTAATGTTCCTTATAAATGATATGCACTCTGTGTTTTTCTTTTTAAAAATTAGGATCTCCAGCTGCTCCCTCCTTCTCTATTGGAGCTGGAACTAAGCCATCTAGCGGACGGCAGAGGCTGCAGGCGCGGAGACAACACAACAGGAAGAAGTAGCCTGGTACTTGTGTCGATCACCTCTTTCAGGGGACTTCTACTGCTGCTGCTATTATGGCTAACCTGGCTAACATTGCTCTGTTCTAAGCTCAACAACCCCCAACCAGGCTGCCACCATCCACTCTGCCTCCTATGCCTCCTCCAGTGGGATTGTGCTGGCCCTAAACAATGTTTGCAGAGGAGTTAGAAAGAGCGCATCAGCTTGCTGAGTTCATGCTGCCTGAATGACTACATGACCCAGTGAGGGAACGTAGCAGTGAAGCGATAGAACAATGTACATTACTTGAAGAGAAAGAACAGACAATTGAATAGTTTGATTCTGAACAAAAAGCATATCCAAAGTTCTTTTTCCTTTAACAGTATGTGGACACTCCCAATTGGTTCGTCTTAAGGAGAAAATGGAGTCAGACAGTGAAATTGAGCCTCGGCTCAAACATTTATTTTTTTACGTGAAGCGCTCGCTGGTTTGTATGTCTCTGAATTTTTTTGAGTACATTCTCTGAATGAGTCTGAGTTGGGTGAAATGCACAGTTGATTCAGATAAGGTACACAACGCTGCCGTGTAAAAACAAAAGTTATGAGTCGTGTGCATTATAAATTATTTTTTTAATTGGATCTCTGACCCTGTACATGAGTGATGGATTTCAGCACTTAAGGGCAACTTATTAAATGTCTTAATGTAGTTAGTGGAGGCCCTTGTGTTCTTGTTTCATACTTTGTCATTACAAGCATTCCCAGAGTCCTCATGCGGGCAGCCTTGTTTTGGTAGCGATTGCCAACACAGATGTTATTACTGAGTCAGTATATGATGAGGATGACTACTTTAATTTGTGCTGTCGAACCAAAGCCAATTCTTCAACTTCATGCCTGTGAAAACAACCTGTGTTCTGTATCTCATCTTTACATCCGGAGAAATGTTTGTTTGTGCCAGACTACCTCTCTTTACCTCCTAGACTCTGAAGTCTTGTAAGATCCCTAAAAAAAAATAACCAACCTTACAGCATTGACTCGAACATTTTTCTTTTAACTACTGTTAATACAGATGTACCTTAATAAATATGGTGAAGTTTTCTTCCTTTCAAACGTCTGTGAAAAAACACTTTCTCCCCACTTCTGAAATATCACTGTTACAATAAATTACACCACATTGATGCATAATCAAATCTTTTAAATTGGAAACCCTTACCTGCTGGTGATTCTCACTGATGATGCAGTGATCTTGGTCGTATTTAATTACTTATTTGCACAATGAGGTGAGAATTTTGTCAAGCAAAAATGGTTGACCAATTGATGTCAGCTATTGAATCAGTTATTTATTTTTCACTTCTGAGATTAAATTTCCATTGTGAAAAGTGGACAGTATCTTATGCAGTTTTTGATGGATTTATTTTGAAAGAATAAAAACTGAATTTTGGACATGAACGTTCCAACAAGAAACCATTCAACTTTTCAAGGTCCTACTCTTGTTTTCCTCCCATAAGCCCCATGTGATCAATGAAAAGGGTCTAGACCCTGGTCGGATGCTTGTGTAGCTGAATCATATTCAAATTTGTAAAACAGGGTGACTTATGTTAATTACAGTCTATCTGAAAACATTACTACTCTACTGTTCTTTCATTTTTAGTGTACACATTTTCATATATATACATTTTTAAATTGTGAAAATCAGATGAATAATAATTTAACCACCAGCATGTTCTCATCAAACATGATAACTTACATCTTCCAAGGGGACGTATTGATCTGTTTGTTTATTTGATGCTATCAGGATTACGCAGAAACTACAGGACAGATTACCTCGGAACATGGTGGAAAGATGTGGGTCAGGGAAGAATTCAATACATTTTGGTGTGAATCCACATTTCTTTTTCTGAACCTGTTTTAATGAAAGGGTGTTTTTTTTTTTTTTTTACATTTGCATTGTTTGCTCAAAATAATAAATGAATCTCGATGAAAAACAATCCGGCACGTTTAGGGGACTGACATTTATTATTTATTATTCAACTGCTCAATAGCTACACGTATAAAGGTTTGGAGTTACACGCTTGTTCCCATGACAAAAGCTAAAAATGAATATTTAATCAGTATCTAAGAACCACAAACTATTGTCGAGGTGCTGCAGTTTAACTCCGGTCCTGTAGGGGGCGGTCTTCTCTGTTTAACTACAGGAGGAAATGGTACGCGTGCGCAGTGTTTCACAGGCGCCCAGTGGTGGTAGCAGGTCTGAAGCTACCTTAGCTGTTAGCGGTGAGGGGTACGTGGCAGAAAGCTCTGGACATGGAGGTGGCTGCTCTGGTCGCCCTGACCTTGTTACTGGGGGCTCTGGTGGGGTTGGTGGCGCTGGCGGTGGGCAGGCGGAAGGAGGAGATACGAGAGGAAGCGGAGCAGGCGGCGGAGTTTGCCGGTAAGAGCCGCGATCGGATGGGCTAACGTAACTCTAGCTAGTCCCCGGAGCGGTGAGTCACCGACCCGCTCACTGTCACTGCCCGACGCTCCGGGACGTATCAGCGGCTGCAGCCACTCACAAGCACCGTGGACAGACAGTCAGTGGTGGGAGTGTGTCTGTGATGTCTGTGATTCATTTACACAGCGACACAAACGACCCACCAAAAGCTAAAGCAACTTTGGAGACTGTCAAGTGTCGAATGAATACATGTTGCACCGACTGACCAATGGGATGACAGCTTTATGGCCATTCATTGTTAATATGGAGAAACCTTTATCTGTTTATTGGTATCAAGCATTGAAAATGAACTAAATACAAAATCAATCTACAGAAAAAGACTGGAGCAAAGAACGAGGCAAAGAAACCTGAGACAACTATTTTTATCAGTGCACATTTTTAAGCGGTTCGTGTTTGGTATTAACTGCAGACACAAATAGATGAGTGGGTAGATTTTCATGATTAAGATGTTATACTTATTACTTGTATTATATTTTATGAAAAGAAAAATGTATAAAGCAGAATTGTGTAATCCTAAATCAGTACTTTGCACCTTTGGCAGAGAGCCTGAAGTGTTTCAGAGCTGTGAGATCTCTTGCAGTTGATAAACAAAATCCTTGATTAGGAGGGTGACTAAAGTTATGTAAATGCTTCAATAACAGCAGTTATTCCTGTTATCTAAGTTGATATTTAAACGGTGCAAGAAACACAAGGTTCTACACATATTACTGGATTAGGAGTTTTTATTTTTTGCATTTAAGGCCCTTTTTTAAATAACAGAATTCCTTAGATTTCAATCAGTTCCTGTGGTCATGATGTGGTATCATGAGTTACACTGAGACAGTTTTCATCAGTACCTTGTTTGTCTTTCAGCTGAGGCCAGTGCTGTGAAAGGCCCTGCACCCAAGAAACAGAAGCAGGAGAAGCAGCGCAGCCGTAAGGATAAAGCCGCACAACACACATTCAGCCATCCGCTGTTGGCTTCCTCACTGAAGGTAAACCGCATCCCTCACTGACTCTGACACACACACACACACACATACACATACTTACTTGTGTAAGAGCCTCTGAGGACAATTAGGACATGTCAGAGATCCAAAAGGGTCCTGTTATCTATTCTGTTAAGATATGACTGTTTTAGATTAATGTAATGTAATTCTAAAGCACTTTAATCAAAATAGGTATCTGCACAGTGCTTGGTCAGTTTTGTCGAGATAGACTCAATTGACTGGCAACCGAGTGTATCGGTGATCCATTTTGAAAGATTTGCATCTTTATCTCTCTTCATCTTTGAGCATATGTGTGTTTGTCCTTTTCTTTCCAGGCCCACAGTGGCAATGTGACGTGCCTTGATTTCAGCAGTAATGGCAAGTACCTGGCTTCCTGCGCAGACGACCGCACTGTGCGCATTTGGAGCACCAAAGACTTCCTGGACCGGGAACACAAGTGTCTGAGGGCCAATGTGGACCTGGATGATGCCACACTGGTCCGCTTCAGCCCGGACTCCAGGTCTCACTCTCTGAATTTACCCATTGATTTAGATTACCAGAGTACAATTCTGCTATTGGTTCATCTGGAGGTAATGTTAGGATACAGTCACATGATTCACACCCCTTCCTCCGACACTGTAGAGCGTTCATCACCTGGTTGGCCAATGGGGACGCCATTCGAATCTTCAAAATGATCAAGAAGGATGACGGCACTTTAACCTTCAAAGCTGCGCCCGAGGATTTCCCACAGAAACACAAGGCCCCCATCCTCAACATTGGCATTGCAGAGACAGGTACAGAAAGAATGAGTTTGTAGTTTTTCTTCCTTTCATATTATTTGTTTTTTAAGCCAGTTATGATAGATCGATAGATAGATAGATGGATACTTTATTAATCCCGTGGGAAATTCAACAAAGATACCATGGGCATATCTGTTTTATTTTTAGTGTAGACACTCTTTGCCCAGATGAATCTGCCAGGCGAACATGTAAACATTACTCTTTGCAGGCAAATTCATTATGAGCGCCTCCGTTGACACCAGCATCCACATCTGGGACCTGAAAGGAGAGGTCCTGGCCTCTATCAACACTAACCAGATTAACAATTCCTATGCTGCCGTCTCCCCATGTGGCAGGTAAGTCCTAAGTCCCACCTCCTTGCATCACCTCAAACCTTCCACTCGAAGATCCATTAGGGAGCAATCAAATATGACCCTTATTCTCCCACCTTGTTAGGTTGTTTTGTGGGTTTCATCATTGAATAAAAGCACATGTAATTCAATTTATCATAAGCCCCCTGAACAACTGTGGAACTGTGTATACATTTTTAATGCCAGAAAAAGGAAAAGTAATTTGCGATGCTTATTATCACTAGGTAAATATTTCTACAAGAGAGAAACCCTGAATGGGACTTTGGGGGAGATGTAATTGTTTGTGCCATTCATCTCTGTGCTCAGGTTTGTAGCATCATGTGGCTTCACTCCCGACGTGAAGGTGTGGGAGGTTTGCTTCGGGAAAGGAGGAGAGTTCAAAGAGGTGGCGCGAGCTTTCGACCTGAAGGGTCACTCGGCCGGAGTTCACTCATTTGCCTTTTCCAACGACTCTCACAGGTAATAAAGGCCTCCGAAGTCTACAGCCACACCACTATGTTTTTGCTTGAAGACACATCACTGTTGCAATGTTTATGGCTGCCCTCCATGCTACTCCAGAGTTATCAAGCCCCTGAAATAAAGAGAACTTTGGAAATGACACCGTCCCCATTTTAGTTTGAAAACTCCAGGGCTGTGTGCTTATGAACGGACAGAAACTAAGACCTTTTGAAACAATGACGCAGTCTTTTCTCATCAGTCACTCTAGACTGAGGGGTGACTGCAAATCGTCGGTAACCGTCAAACTTGTCTCAGAAATAATATCATGGTCTTTTCATCATTGCTGTTTCCAGTAAATTTAAGCTATGTCTGTCTTTTTAAAATGCTGTGTTACTCTTTCATGTAATTTTTGCTTTCTTTTGATCGTTTATTTTTAACCAGAATGGTGACTGTCTCTAAAGACGGCACATGGAAGCTGTGGAACACGAACGTGGAGTACAAAAAGCAGCAGGATCCCTACCTCCTGAAGACAGTCCCCTGTGTGTCATCTGAAGGGAGCCTGGCCGCCTTGTCCCCAGACGGCCGAGTGGTGGCCATCAGTGACGGCTGCAACTTGGCAATGTTCAACGCTGCCAGTGGCAAGTTGGAGGAGGAAATGCACGGCGTCCACAGCGGGGCAATCAACGACCTTAGATTTGATGTTAACGGACGCTTCTTGGTGTGCAGCGGCGACAAGGCCATCCGAGTGTTTCACAACGCCCCGGGGTACCGGGCGGCCATCAGCGACATGCAGGACATGCTGAAGAAAGCCCAGAATGAAGCCATGAAGCAGAGACTGCAGCAGCAGATACATGATGCTCAGAGTGCTCTGGACACTGTGCTGGCTGCTCCTGTCGATTGAAGGATCCTCAACAAACCACACTCTGAAACTTTCTGAATCGGACTGCTGATTTAGATTTTGTGATTATTTTTATTTTTCTGCAGCCTTAATTCCTCCTGATCTGTTCCGGGAATGAAGGAATGTGCATGCAGTTTTGATAAAGAATATCTTTTTATGGAAAAATAAAATGGTTTGAGTTATTTTTCTGTCCTTGTTAATGTCTTGTGTAATGAGTTGTCTTTTGAAACTTAACTTTAAGGTCTCCCTACACTAAAAATTCTTAATTTTAAACCTCAGCTTATATACTGCATGCACAAGATGATACCATTTGCTTAACATATTCTCTGCCAGGAAAACCATCCCAACCATACCGCACATATTGTACCATAAATTCAAGTTCAGGGAACATAAAGAAAACTTTCCTGAGAGCAAATGTTTACATAGCCTTAAAAATAGTTTGATTTTTAAACTAAATTGTGAATCAATATTTAATACTTGTTCTACTTCCACTATTTGTGTATGCAGTCAAAACAAGATGTAGTTTGCATCTAAACATTTGTTAGGAAATCATTGTTATGAATTAAACTATAAATTTATTGTTAATATAGACTAGAAATTACATACTATATATTATATTATGTTATCTCAGCCAGGGCCGGCCACAGGCAGACAAATTTGTAAGCTATAAAAAACAATAAAAATACATAATAAAAGATATAAAAAGAGTCCTGCACTGATAGCATATCATGTCATGTCGACACAAATAAACATGTCCAAATGATGTCCACAATCGGGATGATTCTTACCTCTTTATTTGTTCTTTCTTCTTCTCCTCTACTTTGCGGTGCACCTGATAATTTAATCTTTTTTTGATTCATCTTTGACTCTAACCGCAGTCTATCACCGCAGCGTGTACGTCAGGGACACACCTGAGGCGGAAGCGCAAATTCTGTGTGAGCCGCGTCTTGACTGTTCACACAGGGAGCCATCCAGGAGGATGTTTTAGATGCTGGCTTGCCTTTCCACAGAGCCACGGGTGGTGACATCAGCAAATGTCCCTACTATGCTGCCAAAATGAGTAGGTTTTTATACATCTCTTTGTATGCATCATGCTGCTATGGGGAACTGTTGTGAAATGAAATGAACTCTCCTTTTTTTTCTGTTCATACTGAAATAAAGTGGATTCACTTGGTCTGACGTTTTGCGATCACATCTTTAAAAAACACCTCATTAACTTCACATGGGGGGGAAATGTTTTTGAGAAAAGATTCCAGATTCATTCACAAGACTGGCACTCAGTAGAGCTCAACAGAGCCGTATAGGTTCATCTCTGATCCATACAGCTTCCTTCTACCAAGTTGTGTGGTTATTGGTCTGGTAGTTTATTACATAAACCTGTTGACTGACAAATCAGAGGTGAAAACATAACCTCCTTAGCAGAGGTAATAAAACCTCCTCACATTTATCAAGGAAATGTCACCAACGTTAATAATTATCAGAAACACAACAGGAAATTAAAAGTAGAATGCAATGTTTCTGGAATATCTAATTAGTTGACAGGTAATTTTCTGTTGGTCGACTTATCAATTAATTTATTAAAAGCTTATTTTCCCCTGCTACTTAGTCTATATGGTTTTTATATTGTGTTTTATTTACTTTGTATATATTGGTCTATTTTTTTCGTGCACTGATTGCTGGTTGTACATCAAATTGCCCTTGAAGGATATTAAAGATTTTCTTTTATGGACAACTTTAGTTAAACACAAGTTGCAAAAACCAAGCTAGAGCAGCAGAGAAACCCAGCAGCCAGCAGGGGGCAGCCTCAGGACATCACATTGTAACAAGCAGCAGCAGAATGTGAGGTGTGTGCAGGCGTCTGAAGACAAGGTTGGAAGAACTACTGGGTTATTCTCTAACAATAGGTTTTTAAAGCATGTTAAATCATCCAGTATCTAAAATCCCAAAATATAAAAGTAACTTTTAAGTAAGGCTTGTATGTAGTAAAGTAGAAAATATTTACTCTGCAGTGTGTATCAAAAGCAGCATAGAATGACACTAACACACGCAGACAATGTGTTAACTGACATCTACTTGTACTGCTTAGTTCCCCACGGTGATCAGTAGCTGGAATGGCCTAGTCAGTAAAGTAACTGCTCCTGATACAGATGTCCCGGGTTTGAACTCCACTCATTCCCATCTTAAAGTTGTCAACATATTGAATTCTTAAAATTGGAAATTATTCTCTTATTAATTGCAAAATATCGTACACTATGTAAATTTAAATTAATTAAATAAAAAAACAGAAAAAAATAAAATAAAAAAAACTGCGTGCGCAATTCCTGCGCAGTAGGTTTCTGCGCAGCATGTGCGCAATGGGCTTCTGCGCAGAAGGTGCGCAGTAGGCTTCTGCACAGAAGGTGCAATGGCCTTCTGCCGCAGTGGCCTTTTGCGCAGAAGGTGCACGCGCAGTTTTTTTTTTTTTTCCCATTTAATTTAATTTAATTGTTATTATATTTAATTCAATTTTATTTAATTTAAACACACACACTCACAGGCTTGTGTGTGTGCGTGGCTCATTCATTAAATGTAAGTGTAAAGCTGATATTTGAATTTGTCATTAAAGTTTTTGATGGCTGTAAAAAACCCGGAAGGGAAGAATTTTGAACCGGAAGCAGTAGCTGCGCTGTGCGGCACGTGTTTCCTGCTACAGCAGCATGGGCTGGTAGTAGTGTTGACTGTTAGCTGATGTCTGTAGAGATGGTGGAGCTCTCCGTAAAAACCGCGGAGCCGGTCCGAGCCGCCGGCGTCCTGCAGCAGAACCGGGTCTTCCTCGACTTCTTCTGGGACCTGGCCAAACCGGATCAGGAGGTCCGGCTGAAGGCGGTAGAAGACCTGATCCAGTACCTGAAGACCAACGATAAGGTGAAGCAGCGCTGATCACTGTCACCGTTAAAAACCCAGCGTGGCACTGCCGCTGGTCCACTGCTGCTGGATCCCTAGGATAAAACTAGTGATGTTAATTATCACAGTAATAATGTCAGATATTATTCGTTTTGTGAAAATGATACAATACCACAAAGATACGATCAAGTGAAAGTGCATACGAAGTAGAAGTACTCATTAGTATGACGTAGATTGGTCTCTGTCAATACTACATTATTATACTATTGATCCATTATTGTCTATGTACAAACATGTAAACAGAGCTTTAATGTTGTGGTTGAGATGGAGCCTTTACAGCCTTATATACTTTTAGGTTCTTGTCTGCATCATGTTGCATCAACACCATATGTGTTTTTAGTTACAAGTTACTTTATATGATTTATATAAAGTAACTTGTAACTACAGCTGTATAGTAATATGAACAGTGTTTCTCTCTGACGTGGACAGGGCCCAGGGGCAAACATTTGTTATGTAGCCCCTCTCCACTATTTATGACCGTTTCATTATGTCATCAGGCACCTAAAAAAAAAACCATAACTCCCAAATTGAAATATTAGTTAACTGACATGAATTCACGTAATCTAGTTGACTGATAAAATGTTTAAGGGATTTTAAAGCAACAACAGAAAAGATCAACTGGAAGCAGCTTTTCAGCTGTGAATATTTGCTATTTTCCCAGTTTTCTATAATGACAATACATGGAAAGCAACATTTTGTCTATGGACCTTATTCCGAATAAGGTATTGTTTGTAGTAAGATAAATAAATTCCACATGTGTAAGTGTATAATAGTTGTGAAGTACGCAGCAGTTGACCATTGAGTTCTGCTCTGTGTTTCCTACAGGCAGATGAAATGGAATACACCTTTAAACGGCTGGTGGATGGACTGGGGCACGCACGAGAGACTGCGAGGCCTGGATTCAGTCTGGCTCTGGGACATGTGAGTGGAAACCACCCCTATTTTCACCTATCTGTCCATGTGGGACATTATAAACCCAAATGCAAAGGTCAATTTACTAGTTATTCAAGAGCTCTCAAATAAAGTTTTAATACTGGTGACTTCACCACAGCTGAACAAGAGCCATTCAAAACTGTGAGATGCCGTTGAAGTGGACTTTTAGTTGAGTTCCCTTTTGACTGTGTCACTCATCCTTTTCTAATATTGATAAATACAAGTCAACTGTGAGAATGAAACTTCAGCTCATTAGACTGTAGCCTCATATTAATCTTGCAGATATAAGAGTGTTATCAATTTTTGATCAGTTATGAGCATATAACCAAAGATGTTCAACAACCTTTTTAAAATTTTGATTGGCAAAATGTCATCATGTGGCTTAACAGTGGATGCTGAGCTTCAAACCACAAGTGATCAGTTCTAGCACTGACTTCGTTGAGCAGCAATAATCAACATGTGTTACATTAGATTGACACAAGTTTGTCTTTTACAGGTCTTGAGTGCGTTTGAGGACGTCCCTCTGCAGAGTGTCCTCGACAGAGTCAAAGAAAAGCACAATCTGCTGACAGTGAAGAAGGTGAGTGTTCTGTGTTTCCCCCTTCAGCTGCGGCAGCTTCACGAGTGAGACCTCTGCCCTTCAACCCTTTCTTTTGTTTTTCAGAAACTTATCAGAAATGCCATGTTTGGAAACCTGTTCGGCGTCCTCGCCCTTCAACAGTCCAGTCGCCTCTCTGAAGTGAGTAGTGTCCCCAGCACAAATGTATTTAGTGATCAGGTGCAACAGCTAAACTCAGAAAATAGGAGACAATGTTGTCGCCCATCACAGTGGGAAAGACTTTGTTGTAAATTGAAAAAATAATTATAGTCAATGTGAGCAAGTTGAAATGTGGGTAACATGTTTGCGTCTCTGCAGGAGCCGCAGGTGGTGCTGGGTTGTGTTCAGCTCCTCCAGAGCCTCAGTCAGCACAGACAACACTTGAAGGACCTGCCCAATAAAACCATGATGGACATCCTCAATGAGGTGACTCTAAGTTACACTCTCGTTCATACAGGGGCCTAATAACACATATTCACACATAATGCATGAGGAGTTTTAGTATCACTTTGAGTTGTGTGACATATTCCTTTTATTTCTAAAAATCTGTGTGATCCTGTCTGTCAGATCCCAGAGGAGGTTTTTGAGGAGGTCCTGCTGAGCACACTGAAAACTGACCTGGCCTCAGCCTTCAGCACTCCGGAACAGATGCAGTTGCTGCTGGTGGCGCTGCAGCGTTTCCCACAAACACTCAAACCCAAAAAACTCAAGAAGCTGCTGGGCTCCTCGACCATCATCAACGCTGAAAACATCCCAAAGTAAGAGCACTGTGATCGGCTTCATGTGGTCTCTATTGAGGTTAATGTTCCCCTTCCCTCTGTTACACATACCCCAACAATTATTCTGAATATCTAAGCAGTATTTGACGTTCTCTGGCAGGCTGGTAGAGGTGTTAAAGACGGCAGCTCGCTCTGTGAAGAAGGAGTGCGTCCTCCCGGGAGTGGTCCTGGACCTCCTGAAGCTCTCCCTGAAGGAGGACAGCTTCCAGCTCTTCTGGAGTAAAGCCATCGCAGAGGGCATGTTGAAGGATCAGCAGCAGGGACCGACACAGTGAGTCCTCACAAGAGAGGGAAAACTACAGGGAGCAAAAAGTTTATAATTTAACAGAAGTGATTCTGTGACCAAAATAAATCTAGTAGTTCAACATGGCAGGATCTTAAAGTGTCCTACCAGGCCCTGCAATTAATATGATGGTGGTGGTAGACAAAACTAACACATCCCTCCAAAATCTCCCATAGGTATCCAACTGCCTTTAAACCATCTGCATCAGCTCCATTTTCATTTGCTTTCTATATTGGCCAGTCCTCGTTCCAGTGAACAAAATTCATGTGTTCCTGGTGTCGTCCTCTCTGTTACCTCCAGTTACCTGAGCTTCCGTCTGCTGGGCAGCGCTCTGCCTCATCTGTCTGTGGACCAGCTGAAGGAGGTGCTGTCCGGGGAGGTGATGATGAACTACGGGGAGCACGTGGTTTCTGCTCAGGTCGGTGGAGATGTTTCGTTGATTTTATTTAACAGGTTAAACTCTTACAAGATGTTTCATGATTTAGAAAAATGGGTACATCCGGTTTATATAAGACACAGTTACAGCTAGTGTTGTGGCTCGATACATAAACAAAATATCTCTATATAGGCATTAAGGAGTGATTGTTAAGCTACTTAAACTGGAGCTCCCATCCATTAACATTTGACCAATTTAAATCTGATTTTTCATCGCTCAGAAACCTGACCGCTTCAAGCTCGCCCCAGAGATGGAAGTCTACGTGTCGGACTTCTTGCAGGGCTGTGAGGACTCGGATAAACAGCTGGTGGTGATGGTGGCCTTCTCCTCGCTGACCAACCAGGGTTACCCCGTGGTGCCGTCGGTGTGGAGGGTGGTGCAGCACCTCCAGCCTGCAGCTCTGCAGGGTTATGTGGACTGGCTGAAGCTCACGTTCACGAAGCCTCAGTTCGACAAGCTGCTGGACTTCAGCACTCGCAAACAGAAAGAAAACAAGGATGCACGGGAACAGTGAGTGTCTATGTTCGCTGTAAAATGTTTATCTTTATATGTCAAGTCTGGTGATGGAGATAGAGGCATACAACCAGGAAGTAACTGTTCATTTTCCCTCCCTCAGGAAAGAGGAGCCCATAGTCCGCCTGAGGAAGTGGATCGTTTCTCGACTCACCTCAATTATTGACAACCACCAGGTGAAGAAGCAGGAGGATCTCATCATGGATGTGGCCAGGTGAGACTTGCCTCAAATGGAGAGATGGGGATGTGAAAGTCTCAGGGCTCGACAAATATTTATTTTTTTCTTGTTATTTTTCTTCCAGGTTCGTCTTCTTCCACGCTTTCTTCAGCTCCACGAAAGCTACGGCTGACATCGCAGAGACGAAGGGGAAGCTCTCCGTCCCAGTTGATGATAAAACCAGAGCAGTGCTCGTCAGTTCTTTCTTTGGGTGAGACATGAAGTCCTCTCTGCTGCTGTCAGACAGCTTTCTCTTTACTCCTCTCAGTCTTTGTTAAAGAAGATGGTGTGGAAGATATGTTCAGGGAAAGAAACCAGCTGTTACGATAGGATACAACATGCAGTTATTGTTGAACTTGATTGAAAGCACAGGATATTTGTACATTGCAAATCCTGTTCCTGGGACCTGTCGCCTCTCTGCATCACTATTTTTCTGTCCGTCCACCATCCAGTCTTCTCCTGTCCATGCACCACCTGCCCCTCGCTGACGACTCAGCCGAAGGCGCGGCCGCCAACCAGAAGCGAGTGCTGGGTGCGACAGCCGATGGCACCATGTGGATCTACCACCTGGTCCAGTACGCCCAAGTCCTGCTAAGCCACCCAAAATCCATCCAGAGCAACAAACCTTTCAGCCCTGAGCAGACACAGGCCTGGGACAGGTAGGACGAGACAATCTCCTCAGATAGTTTGTATTCTGCGATGCAACAGCAGGACGTGACCAAGATAATGAAACCACCCAATGCTTCTCTTCTTCTACACTCTTCCACTCTCCTTTCAGCATGCTGGAGTCAGTGGCGAACCTGAAGAAGAAAGCAAAGAAAGGCCAAACCACAGAGAGCCGTGCCTTCCAGCAGCTCTTCCTATTAGTCGGAATGCACCTCTTCAAGGTACAACATCCATGTTTTGGGATTATCATACCCTTTATGTTAAGGGTAAATTGTCATCTTGACTGAATACTGTAATTATGTTTCCTCTGAAGGCGCCTGAGGAGCTGCTGGACATCATGAAGGACCTGCAGAGCTGTGTCGACAAAGCCCAGGAGAAGAAATCCAAGAAGAAAAAGAAGAAGCAAGGTGAAGACTCAACTCATACACAGCGATTTTTAATCACACAAAATTTCAATATATATATAAATATATATATATGTGGCGTCACCTATATATATATATATATATATATACAGTTTATTAAGAGTTAAATTAGAAGAGGTGACGCCACTCATGTGTTTGCGTGTTTCATATGTTGCTCAAGCAGGTAAAATTAGTTACAACAGCAGAAAACAGCAATCAGGGCTTTGCTAAACACGTAGATATACAGTGCAGACTTACCCTCTGTCTGCTGTCTGTTCACCACCTTTTGCCTCATCAACTGTTTAAGCTGTTAATATGTTAGATGTTGTGTTTACGGCTTGTCCCTCTGCACCCAAGTGGTCAAGGAAATCAGTTAAATTCTTCTTTAACGTGTGAATTGTCCCTGCTGCAGCCACAGAGGAGGAGCAGGAGCCTGATTGGGTGGAGGTGATGGTGGACATCTTGTTGTCCCTGCTGTCCCAGCCGAGCCGCCACATCAGACAGGTCTGCAAAACCGTCTTCACCTCCATCTGCCCCCACGTTACCCAAGCCGCCCTCACCGCCATCTTAGAAGTAAGTAACACACACAAGTTATTTCACTGTCAAATAGCAAAGAAAGTTATTTCTGTAGATCAGTGACACTGGCAGCTTTGTGTTTGACTGTATTTCTTGGGCTTTGTTTAGGTTTTGGACCCAGAGAAGGATGAGGAGGACGGTGCTGTGTCTATCACTGACGACAAAACCCAGAAGACAAAACTAGATGAGGAAGATGGGGAGGAAGAAGAGGAGGAAGAGGGTGAAGAGGGGGAAGAAATGGAGGTCAGTTGTAATCTTATTACAAATCTTTTCTCGTATTGTTTCACCTTCAACTGTTTATATTGTCTTTTATTTAATGATCACACGGAAATAATGCACATATCTTTACGGTTAGTAAGTAAACACTTGATACTCATATTCTACAACCTGGTGTTTACTGTGCCAGGAGGAGTCCTCAGAAGGAGAAGATGATGACTCGGACAAGGATGATGAAGCAATGGAGGAAGAGGAAGACGAGGAGCAATTGGAAGGAGAGGTGGACCAAAATTTCCGTTTGGACTTGATGAAGGTGTTGCAGCAGCAGAACGCTCTGGTGGGTTCATGATTGTTTTTTGTCCACTTGGAGGCAGTGTTACATTGTGTAAGCTCACTGAAAACTACATGCGGTTACGTCATGGCCTGTCAATAACGATGGATGATGCATCTCCAATTTTTTCTGCTGTACAAAGGTTAAGGCAATCTAGATCATTTCTCTTAACTTTTGGGGAGCTGTCATGTGCATCTTTATATTAAGTCTTATGAGCTGGAGCCCTTTATACATTTATGTGCGTGTCTCTAGAGACATTTTAGATGAGAATAACATGGCTAAGGCCTAATCAGACTCTTCAGCAGAGCTGGTTTATAACCTTGTGAATGTTCAGGCCACAGAGGAGGATGCCAGCGATGAAGAAGACCTGGATGATGACGCCATGATGGAGCTGGATAAAGGCCTGGCAGCTGTGTTCACGGAGCATAAGAAGGCGGCCCAGGCCAAGAAGGATGAGAAGACAAAAAAACACAAAGAGAAGATGCTGGTCCGGGACTTTAAGATCAAGGTAGGTTATCCTCAGTGTGGGGTCTTGTAAACATTTTTTGGAAAGGTCCTCAACCTTTCAAACCTCAAATCTGTGTCCCTTTGTTTCTCCGCTGCAGGTGTTGGACCTCATTGAGGTTTTCGTGGCACGGCAGGCCGGCAGTCCTCTGGTGCTGGGTTTGGTGGAGCCTCTGCTCAACCTCATCGACAGAGGAATGAGCTCCGACAGCAACCAGCAGGAGCAGGACTTCCTGCGCCGAGCTGCAGACATCTTCAGGTAACGCTTTCTTACTGTGGACACGGCCCTACGTTAGATTTTAAAATAATCAGATCTCTCCTTAAGATTTCTGACATGTATATTTTAATTTTCTAGCATGACCAGGCTTTTAATGAAGGTATTACGTTTGCTGTTGACCTGTTGGTATAATTTTTTTTTTTTTTTGCAGGAACCAGCTTTGTAGGTCCAAGGTTTACTGCAGGACCGCTGCTGACAGACAGGGGGAGCTCCATGACCTGCTGGAGAAACTGATGACCAAAGCCCAGAAACTGAACGACTCCTCAGTTTGTCTCTACTACTTCAGGTACAATTTCATTTCTAATGAGTAGAGAAGAAATTGAGGCTACGTAGTTGATAGATTAGGTTTTAATACTGTTATTACATGGGCCACATTTGAGCCAATACAGTACCAACAATCTGAACTGAACCGTTCCACTCACTCCACACACTGTGTTTGCAGTGCGTCTCTGTACGTGGTGAAGGTGCTGAAAGGAGTTCCTCCCACCGCCGAGACAGAAAAGCAGCAGACGGATGAGAAGTCAGCGGAAAGCGAAGTACGTTCTCCACAAACTAATTCATGTGTCACATTTCTGAGGTTTCAGCTTCCATCCAAATACAATGGAGGTGAACGGAGATTCTATTTTCCAAGTTTATTTTTCTAAACCTCTATTAAATGACGGAAGTGTAACTGAAAGTAATGAGACTTCACAGCAGACATTTTGACATGGGGAAAGCAGCAGTGCCATTGATTAATGACAAGTCACTCACTAGTAGGCAGTGATTAATTAAAATGTGCTTCCATTGTTGCCTTTTGCTTTAGTCAATGCTCCGACTTCTCCAACTCAGTCAAACTTAAAATCGTATTAGCAACTTCCTTAAGTCGACATGGAATTAAGTCACCATTCATTTTATTATTTACACATTTTCTTTTCCCACTGTAACATGTTAAGATTACTTATTTTCTACTCCGGACCCTCTCATCTCACCTTTTTATATTTACGTATTTACAGACATGCCTCAATTGGTAGAAGACCCTGAAAGGTGTGTGTTGTCTCATCTTTTATGGCGTCTGTGTGTTTGCAGCTGAGGTTCATGGGTAACTTGGATGCAGATCGCGTCTCGGCCGTCTTCAGGGAAGCTCTGACCTCCTTCATGGGCCGCAGGAAGAGCCCTCTGACCGCTCAGATGTTCACAGACTTGTTCAACAGATTCCCCGTGAGTACAGCGACACGCGTCATTCAGAGAGCAGAAGTTAGGTCAGGACACCACAGACGCAGAGGGTCACAGGGAGTCTCCACTCACAGTTACTGATGCAGCTCGTGTGTTGTTTTCCAGGTTTTGTGTGTGAGTCTGTTGGATACAGCTGTGCAGCACATCACATCTGCAGTCAGACAACATCAGCAGGTAAATGTTTTCACATTTTTCTACAGCAGTAACAGTTATGTAGCTAAATTACTGATGACCATTTATCTAATGGTTTATATACAGTTTGCTAAGTGATTGTCAGGAATAACACTGGGTGGTTAGGCAGAAAGGAGCCAGAAATAAAGTCTTGCGATCATCACTAATTTGCACAAAGACAAAAAACGAACGACGTATAGCACAAAGTATCAATGTGTTGAGCAGACCTCTGACCGTGTCGTCCCGCTCTCTGACCTGAAACACGACTGCACAGTGGATATTACCCATGATCCCGAGCTTCATGACCCAGAAGAGCTGCTGCTGTAAGAAATACACCAAAAACTATTCAAAATTATTTATATTTTAAAATTGTCCTGGCTGAATATTGGGTGTAAAAAACTATTCGAATTACTTCAAATTATTTTTGCCTTATAGTTCTTTTAACTGATGTACAGTTCATCCTTGCGATTGACCTGATTTTGACAATTAACTCTGCGACAATCAGTCAGTTCCACACTTCTAACAGGAGATTGTACTCGCTCAAGTAGAGCAATAACAGACGTTCAGGGTGAGGAGCGGTAATGAAAGTGGTACCACTCTCTCTACTCCAAGTCAGAGAGCCAAAGCATTATTTTGGAAGCTGCTATTTTAGGATAAAACAGTTGCGTAGTGTTGCTTTAAAGTGTAAAATTGCTGATGGTCTGTATTTATCATATTGTCCTAAGTCCCGTTGTCATTGGTCTACACTCCAACTTCCCCAACCTCCTGGAGACATTGGTCTTTTTTTAGCACCTTACTTGGAAAGAGGAGAGAAGTGTAAATCTGTTGGAGACTATTTTTGTCTGCTGATTAATCCAGATTTGGTCTTGTATTATTTACAGCAACAGAACAAGGTGTGTGTTATTGAGCCAAAACAAAGTTCTGACAACCTGCTCCCTCCATCTCAGCTGCTGAATCCACATTTATCAGCAGCTCATTCTGCAGTTAACTCCTTGTGTATGTTAGATGTCCTGTTGATGGACATTGTTTCATGTGTGTGTGTGTCTTTGCTTTAAGGGCCAAGCTTGTGTGCTGGTTTTGCGGGGGATGCAGAGCAGGGAGGTTCAGAAGCTTCTGAGCGGTGCTCCTTGGACAGAGCTGTGTGTGAAGATTACAGGTCAGCTGGCAGCGGTAAGTCGACACAGCTCCACATCACATGTGTTGTACATCACAGGAGTAACAGAGAGCCGGAGCAGCTGCCAAACACAGGAAGTCAGGAAGAAACCATCTGCTGTTAAAGGAATATATGAATTTTACAGGAGGTTTTAGCAATTCCTCACCAGTTTGAATGAGGTGGTTTATAGTCCTATTGTAGTGGAAATAACCTGTAACGTACAACACTTCTGTTAAAGAACATGAACATACTACAACAGGTTTGTAGATTTATACGAATAATACACATTAACTTTAGAGAGTAACAACATGTCCATGTTGTTATTACTTACAGCTGCACTGCCCCAAGTGGTGAAAAAACATTTTATTCAGGTCTAACAGGAATCTTGACCATATCGGTTCCTGTTAAATTACGGCTGTCACTTTTTCGCAAAAATCGAGGCCAAACTATTTTCAACGCACAATTTGTTAAATGTATTCAAATACGACAAGCTGGTAGTGAGCGCCTTCTGCTGGTTCACAAGGAGAACTACTTCAGGCAGTTGGATGCGCTGTGTATTGAATTTGAGCCTCTCATATATATATATATATATGAACCTTTCACCCCACATTCGAATGAAAAATGAGAGAATATTGTATGACAATTACAGCCGTAACTGGTGATGTGGGTGCCCTGACCTGGTACCATTAGACTGTAGTTCCGCATTTTGTCTGTCAATATCTGCCTGATTAAAATTCATATGTCTGTGTGAACATGAGGCTGTAACTACCCATCTTTTCCACAGCTCATACACCCGAGCCCCTTTAGGCTTGTGGGGATTTTAATTATATTGTTCTCAGGCTTTATGAGTTTGCGTCATACAGTGATAAAGGATGATTAGAGTAAAAACGGCACTGACTGTCCTCTGTGTGTCCTTGGGACAGAGGAGAGTAAAGCTTAGCATAATTACATGCTTTTGCAATTCGTCACTAAACCAATTCTTCTCTGTGTTCTTTTCCTCCTTGACAAAAAAACTGAGCCATCTAAACAGCAACACTGTTTTCATTTCCAGGGGCTAAATGTTATCATAAGATGAGACAGTGACTTCTGAGCTGCTCGGCTAATCGTTGAATATGATGAAGAGTTTAGTTTTGTGTGTAAAAATGACAGTGACAAAAATACTGGGGTTACACAGTGTTTGTTATTGTATCCGTCAGCCACACAGCTTGTGGGCTGCTCAGGTTGATTAATAAACAAATATTGAATTCTAGTCGAGCATAACTAAGATAAGATTTATTGATCCTAGCTAAAGAAATTCACACATGAGGTAGACAAGAGAACATATGAAAATACAGAGAATATGTATGTAAAGGAAGATATTAAAATAATAATTATATATAGTCACAGAACCGATGACAAATAAATGTCCCTATAGCTGTTCTATAGGCAGATTATATTGTTATTAACCATTTATCACATATGTCTTGAAGCCTCATCAGCTGCAAATGTCTAAATCAGGGTTTAGACAAACTCAAGTCACGGACGTTTCAGTGACTCTTCCTTTCTCACTAAAGGCTTTGCGAGTTTAAATGCCCTATTTTATTTATTAGATGTCCTTTTGGCCGAGGGACTCTAGGATGCTGACGATTTAATCACTGCATCCTCGATAAGAGTCCAGCTTGGGACCATTGTTGCATATCTTCTCCTCTTTTTCTCTCTCTCTTCCTGTCACATCTCCATTATCTTCTAAATACAAAGTGAACCATAAAATTGATTTAGTTAGGGGAACGTGGATCAAGAGATATTTTAGTATCAGCAATAGTGTAAGCATCATTAACTCAACTATAATAAAGAACAATGAAAACACAAAATAGTACATAGGTAACTCACTTACCACGTTAATTAACACTTACTAAACATCATTGGTAATAATGAGTCAAACTGTACAATATTTATAATCTCACAGTGACTGTAACACCAGTGTCGTCCTCTTCTCTCAGTGTCTTCAGCAGCTTGGGGAACAGACTGAGAGCAAGGTGGTGAGGGAGAAGGTGTTGAAAACCCTGGAGCTCTCTCAGTTCCTCGTCAAGCACGTTCACCAGCAGGTAGGTTGGGCCTTGAGTGTGATGGTGACATCATAAGAGAGGGACCTGATCATGTGGTTTGACATTCTGCCTCTCCTGTCTCCGCTCTGTGTAGAAGCTGACCGTTGACCTGGAGCCCCTTCAAACGGTCCTGCAGGGCCTGACCAGCGTCCTCACGTTTAACCGGACCGGCAAGATGGAGGACACCTACTGGGCCGTCATGAAGCACTTTGGAGTCATGTGAGTTCATGTGGAGTTTACGATGTGTTAAACAAAATATTGGACAAGTGAAAGATCAGTTTTCTGTTATGTGTCTCTGTTTGGCACAGATTCTCACAAAAGCTTGTCCAATGGGCTTGTAGGTGTGTTAGTTAATACTGGTTCAGTGTGTTGTAGTTCTTTCTAAATAATGTAATACAACTACAAACAAGACCCAACAGTGAACTGATAACTTATTCTAAAAACACCCTGGTCAGGATTTATCTCTTTACACTCACTTTGGTTTCCCATGGTGTTTCTGGACTCGTCTACTTCACCTTATCTTCAATAATGGACAAGTTTAAGTAGTTGTGCTCTTATATTTCTTTATCAGTCGTACCTTACATAGGTCTTAAAACTCATTCATGTTCATGTAAACTTTTGCAGGAAACCCAAAGTAGAAAAAATAAAGCCTGATAAGGAGGTCGCACAACAGTCCCTTCCCAAGAAGAAGAAGGGCTTTCTACCTGAAAGTAAAAAGAGGAAAAAGCGCACAATGCTTGATTTAGAGCCTGCAGGAGTCGCAGTAGAGCAAGCCACCCCCGAAGACAAACCAGCAGCCGACAAACCAGCGGCCGACAAACCAGGGGCCGACAAAGGACAGGCCAAAAAGAAACGCTCCAAGAAATCAAAGCAGAAGCGACCGGCCAATGGCGCACCGGCATCTCAGCCCAACCCGGCCAAGAAGAGCAAGACACAACCAGAGAGCAAGATGGCAATGAAGAAGAAAAAGCCCAAACAGAAGAAAGAGGGAGGAGGGCCAAAGTGATGTGGACACTGTTATTTTTAATGGACACAAATTTGTTTTTTGTTAATTTCCTTTATGGCCGTGTCTTCGTCTGTTAATTTGTCTGCTGCACACATGGTAATCACCGCTGCCACTCTGTGTCCGGCAATATGTTGCCGTATGAGATACTAAAAAGTTCCAATGTGTGGGAGTGAATTAGGAAAATATTATTTTTCTAATGTGCGGCTTTTGATTAAAAATATATAAACAACTCCAGAATGCCTTGAGGAACTTTCTTCATATTTTGGTACAATTGTTAATTTGGAGGTCAAAGGTCACGGTGGCCTCGTGTTCACGTGAACATCAGGAAAACCTGTTGGGAATTTTTATTACACCCGGCATCTCTCGGATCCGTATGACCTGACTAGAATTTGGAGGTCAAACGTCACTCTGACTTCACAAAACCCTTTTGAACCTCATGAATTCGTTCTCGTAACAAATCCTTGAGAATTATTTTAAATTAGGCACAAATGTTCACTTATACTCAAGGAGTAACTGATTCGATTTTGACGGTCAAAGGTTACAGTGAGAGCATTGACATCTTGAACATGATCTCTTAAGATTTACTTTAGGGAAGGGTTGAAGACAAACAACTGCTTGGTAATAAATCTAGTTTAGGTTGAAAATCTAAGTTTAATGCTTGTAATGACCAATTTGAAATTTGAAATCTAGGTAAAGTCAATCAATGCAAATATTATAGGCATTTAAACTTTAGGGAGGATGCTTCCAAAATAACATCCAGGAATAGTTTTTAATCATCAGTGAAGTTAATACAAAGTGAAGAGAAAAAGACCAAAATGGAATCACTGTTTGATGTGACCACCCTCTGCTTTGAAAACAGCACCACTTCTCCTTAAAGCTGCACTGGTCTCCTCAGTAGTTGGAGACTGCCTGACTCTCTGGTGTTGAGATCAAGGCTCTGTGGGAGCGGTGCCTTCTGTCGCAGGACTCGATGTCCTTCTTGTGGCTGAAGATAACTTCTTAATGACTCTGGCTGCAGAATGAATTTAGGACTGTTCAGGATATAAACCTCTAAAGTCCCTAAAACTTTAATACAGCACTGTATATTATGTCTGCTAATACTAACCCCTCGTGGAGAACAAAGCAAACTTTTAAATTGTTTGGTTTTGATTGTCCTCTTGTATCATTTTTAACTTTGAAAGCATCTTGTAAATGTGTTTTGAAAGATGCTATATAGAGGAAAGTTTATTCTAAACTTTTTTCAGATGCTTATTAATACACAGTCGGCCTAATAAGCAAGACAGTTTGTGAGGTTACATTGGTTTGGTTTGAAATGAAGGACATGACATCTAGTATTAGACTCATTGATGTGTTTTCAATGATTCTTGTGAAATGACTCCATGTGATGTACCTTTATTGATCCTCTGTAGGAGGAATTAAAATTTGAGCACAAAATAGTCGCAGCACAAGGGGAAAATGTAATGAGAAATATAATGATAGAAAAACACTGAAATAATACGATAAACATGTGATGGCACAGTCAAATTCTAATGTTATACAATATGTGCTCAGCAGAAGATTTGTATTCTTAGACTGCGGGTGCAGTGGCATTGTTCTGGCTGAAGAAAAATATGTCACATGTGCGAACTGACAGAAATGCTACGCCATTATATCAGAGTGTAAAATGTCACACGCCTTTGCAGAGGAGGTGAAGTTGCCTTTGTGCTGTAAGCCAAGGTGAGAAATCGCACACAACTCTAATTTACCTGTCACCGAAATGATGCAGCGGCCCACAAATGGATTACTGTACGGGACATGAAGCCGTGCAGCCATAAATCTACAAGAGTGTCAGGCAAGGTGGCAGAGCCATCCATCAGGAATCTCATCCAGAAGCCCCCTTTACTGCAGGAACCTTCAACGGGAACCATCTTACAAGCATTACACATGCAATCTGATGTTTGGTCATGTAGGACCTGCATTGGGGGTGTATTTATCCTACTAATGTTAGTATATAAATCTCGCTCTACACATTATCATGAAGTAGAAATAACATTTGAAATATAAAATGTACACTTTAATAAAAATTGATTGTGGGTTTGATTTACTGTGATTTAGGGGCTTAGTGGACAGTGAACATCTTAAGTATGAAATGAACGATTAAATAAATAAATGAAAATACTTTTTAAGATCCTCAAAAGTTTTGTTTATACGTAAGTAATACTAAAAAAGATTTTATAACATGATTACTCAATAATCATAACTACATTATTACAGGAGTTAAGGGTGGTTGTCCCCAGTTGTATAACAAAATAGTTTTATAGTTTTCTGTGGGATCATCTTGCAAGCATGACAGGAAATTAGTTGTTTGGTCCTGTATTGCAGCCAGGATCTGCAGCGGTGATGTATTTGACCTAATAATCAGTGAATGTAATAGCTCTCTCTAAATTTGTGTTTATGCGTGTGTGCGTGTGTGCTTTAGTGACAAACCCACCGTAAATGTTCTCATCTCCACAGAGCAATTTTTAGCAGCATCTGTCATAAACTCACTGTGTACTATCCGCTCAGCACCACACAGCAGAAACACAGTGTTAAAAACTATGTGGTGAATATGGTGGTGCAATTAGGTACCTCGACTTTTCCCTTAGGACTTGATGGAGACTAAAAGCAGCTAAATAAGAGTGAATATTAGACACACCCACACATTGCATAAATCGCTGGTCATGGTCCCAGAAAAGATGAGAACTCTTCCTTGGGCCGAATGAAGCGAATGAAAAAAGAAAATCTAAATAAACAACTAGATTCAAAAATGTGTTAATTTTTTCTGCCAGAGGCATTTAGAAAGGGAGGTCGTGTGAAGCTAACAGCAAAGACTGTCAAAGTTATCATGCACAAAATTCCATCGTAATCCATCCAATAGTTGTTGAGATATTTTAGTCTTGTTCTAATGGTTGAAACGCCATCATACAGACTTACGTTGCCAGTCACACTGCTGCTGGAAATGGCTTTAATACTGGAAAAGGAAGCAATGTTTTGATTCTGTCCCATTTGTACTCCTGCTGCTCTGTTTGAGTGACTGTTCCCTATAAAAATGAAATCATTCATTGGTGATTTGTATGATTACTTGTGTCAGTAATGGTTCTGGTCAAAATTATGGATGACATGCAGGAGAATAAGGAGTACATGTGTATATCATGTTGTACAGAGCAAAGCCTTGTGTTCAACCGCTCCAACAAGGAGTTTAAAAGTTAAACTTTCACCACAGAAAAAATAATGCAGCCTTCAGACAAGTGTGATTTGTTGTTCCTTCTTCGGCCTACAGAGCACCGGGTAACCTCACAGCCACAGCTTCAACCTGCTGTAATGAAGCATATAAACAGACACTGCTGGTGACAAATCATCCACCTCGAACCGTGACAGCAGGGGTGAGAACAGGAGCAGCGAGATGAGATATAGAGCGCGCAGCCAATCTGCTAATACAGCTCAGTGGAATAATCAGACCGAGCTGCAAAGTCGAGGGCGAAGCCTCATAAATATGTGGGGGCTGTAAGCGAGCGCAGGCCCGATCCATCCCTTTACCTTATGAAATATTTCACTTCCTATGCAATCACGCTGTAAAATGCAGTCTATTTTTCTGATCTATTACGCAGTGGACTGTGGAGTGTTTATCATTACAGTATTTTGTCTTCACCGATTTTGCTTTTGTTAAAAAGCAATGGCCCTTTTTTGTTCTGATGCTCCTCAGCAGGCAGGTTGGCAGGCCCGCTGGCAGGGTGTTAGTGTTATATCGAGTGCAACCAGAAACCCATTCATTAGTGTACCCAGTACTTTCCCTGTCAGGCCTTGTAGGAACAATCAGAGTCGTTCCACCACTTATTGGAGGAGGCCGGAATCTGCGTGCATCACAACCCACTTTGCCTCTCCTGTTAAATACTTCTGTGCTGAAATCTCTCGGTTCCTCCAGTAATAATTTATAGGACCATACCAATTTTGGTCCATGTTTCTTGTCACTCTCTACAAAACTCACATTGCAATATTTATAATAATGTCGACCTTCTCCAAAAGCAAGCAAGAGGTAAAACTGTGTGTGTGCGTGTGTGTGTGTGTGTGTGTGTTCAAAAAAGAAACTGACTGGCATAACAAAACCAACGACCGCCAACTCGTGCAAGTCTCTGGTGCCTGCAAGTTGATCTTCATACGTTACAGAAATGAAAGGAAGTCAATGATTGTCTGGAAACACACACAAAAGAGAGGGGGGAAAGCAATGAAAACTGTACGTGCTCAACAGATTACATTATAAAATGATTCACTGAGACAGTCCGAGCCATGTCTCAAAAGCCAAGGTTACTCCCAACAATTCAATAACGAAACCAAGACAGCAAGATAAAAGTGTAATGGGTTCTTTTCCTGGGTCGTGTCCTCATCCCTCCACCAAGTTTGATGGAAATCGAGTTGTGTAATCCTGCTGAAAGATAAACAAACATAAGACACGGGTGCAAACATAACCTTCTTGGTGGAGGAAGTGAAACCTCACAGCTTTCCTAAATGCTCTGTTGGTGGAGGCATAATGGGGCTTAAATTGTAGACCAGGATATCCAATAATTAAAAGTTAAAGAAAATAGGTTAAATTTTTGTGGCACTTTTCCAAACCAAGAATTTACTCAGCCAGGAGCAAGTCATTCATGATTATATAATCTTACTAAAATGTTTTAAATTGTAATAATCAACAGACAACCAACACCCTTGTAAAGTCTTTGTGCAGCTCAGAGGAGCCACTCCCATGAGACAACAAAACCCTGAAAACTGGCCTCATTAATTCTAAATTAGGCTGTGTACAATAACTAGGCTATTCCCTGAGCAAACCTAAATCACACAAAAATAACTCACTCTGTCTCGCTTTAATGCAACTCTGTTACCCTGACAGTAAATAGCAGCAGTCAATCATCTATTCACAGTAAATCCACTCCAAACCACTGACCTCTGACCTCTAATCTTCATTTCACAGCAAGTGACCGTCTCCCCTCCCTATAACGACTTAGAATCAATTTATTCCTAGTCCCTGACCACCACTGACCTCCATCCATTCCCAGTCACTGACCTCCATCCACTCCAAGTCACTGACCTCCATCCATTCCCAGTCACTGACCTCCATCCACTCCAAGTCACTGACCTCCATCCATTCCTAGTCACTGACCTCCATCCATTCCTAGTCACTAACCTGCGTCCATTCCTGGCATCTGACCTTCATCAATTCCCAGTCACTGACCTCCACTGACCTCCAATGACCTCCATTGACCTCCATCCATTCCTAGTCTCTGACCTCCATTCATTTCTTGCCACTGACTTTCATAATTTCCTAGTGAGTGACCTCCATCCATAGCTAGCAACTGACCTTCATCCGTTCCAAGCCACTGACCTCCATCCATTCCCAGTCACTAACCTCCACCCATTCCTGGCCACTGACCTTCATCCATTCCCAGTCACTGACCTCCACTGACATCCAATGACCTCCACAGACCTCCATCCATTCCTAGTCTCTGACCTCCATTCATTCCTGGCCACTGACCTTCATCATTACCTAGTGAGTGACCTCCATCCATAGCTAGCAACTGACCTTCATCCGTTCCTGGCCACTGACCTCCACTGACCTCCATCCGTTCCTGGCCACTGACCTCCATCGTATTCCCAGTCACTAACCTCCACCTATTCCTGGCCACTGACCTTCATCCATTCCTTGCCACTGACCTTCATGTTTTTCATGTCAGTGACCTTCATCCATTCCTAGTAACTGACCTTCATCCATTCCTGGCATTTGACCTTCATCCATTCCTTACCACTTTCCTCAATCTACTACAGCCACCGACCTTCACTGTTTCCTATGCACTGAACTCTACAGGCACTTTCTGATTCTGACCTCCACCCAATCTTACTGACCTCCTACCCATTCCTAGCCACTGACCTCAATCAATCCATCTGACTGTTATTGTCCATCCATTCATCACCAGCTTTCCTCTTTCTCTGGCTTCCTCCTACCTTCCAATGAATTACAAGAGGGGTGTTTTGCCACTAAACAAATACATAGAATTCAACCCTGTCTTTAGCAGATGGAAAGTGTCACACTGTCACATCAAACAGGGAGATGTGAGATAGGTACAGACATGACTACAACAGTACCACATGAGAACATATTGTGGATCCTATTCTATAAGCGGTCCTGACGGAAACACATGTTTAAATGTAGAAAGCATTAGTCATCTTCTATTGACTTGCTTCCAATTTCGCTGCCAAGATAAATGGTTTCATTTGGTTTCACTTATGCTGGTGAGATAAGATGGGCAGACACTCTGTCAGTGCATCTTCCAGATCTGGAGTCTTGCCAAAGACTGCCTCATATCCCCTGTCTTTTTTGCAGGGGACACTTAGGAACATTGTCTCCTGGTATCTGGCCAACCCACTGACTGATGCTGATTCTCTTCCACTGACCTCCAATGAGACATGCCATGGCGCCATCACAGGCCATAAGGCTGTGGAGATTAAGAGCGGTACTACCGTGGATAACCTTCATGTCAGGAGGTCACTGAAAGATTGATGTTGTCCAAAGAGAAGACATTATGTTGTACATGCACTGGATCTGATTCTGTATTCGACAGACATGGTTCTACAGTACATGAAGTTAATTTATTATGAGAATTCATTATGCAATGATGTGGTCCTTTGGTAGCTATAAGACCCAAAGTCTGTGGATCTCCCCTGGTGAGGTCATTTACATATGTCTAGGGAAATGGGGGCTGAAATGAATATCCAGTCAAACATTTTCTTGTCATCTAACATCACCTGTACAATAAATGATGGGAATGAGCCATTCATTCAATGGGCTGGGAAGCTGCACGTTCACCTAGGTCATAACATTCAGATTTGAAGATCACTGACACATTCAACGAGTTAACATAATGTAAGTATTTATTTATAAACTTTGAATAGTACATATTTCCCTTGGATAAGGCAGATTATATGAACTCCATAAAGATGATGTTACTGTAAAACATTCCAGCTCTCATAATGGCATACATTTACAATGAATTCATATCATGAATGACACAGAATTTCTATTAGGCCCACTATTATGCAATATGAAGGATCATAAACAAAAGAAAAGATCGGCTTCAACAGAAACCCTCTACTGGAAGGATTCTCAATTTATTACATGTCAGAGAATACATTAGAAATACTCAAAGAAAAAAAAGAGAAAATACTCTATTAGCGCAAAAACTGACTATCTGACACATCAAAGAAAAATATCTTATGTGCATTACTACAGCAAAGAAGTCTTGCATCCTGTCAGGCTAACTAGAGCTAGCTACAGATGTCTAACAGACATTGGAGGACAGTACTTTATGCAAATATGCTAAGTCACTTAATTGAAGGAAAAAATACTACGCAAACAAATAAGCTATTTCTATAGCCTATGTGCAGTTTTTTCACTGCCTAACAGCACCACAACATCCACTATAGTCTAACTACATACTGGTAGTGTGTCAGAGGACATGCCAAGGCAGATCAGCGAGCCATTATGCTCCCGGTTGTGTCATCAACTCTTAATAATTCAACACAACAGTGTGTTACATCCCAGGGAGGATTTAAAGTTTAAACATCTCTGAGGTTCAAACAATGTTTTTGGGCTTGGAAGGGGGAGGAGGTCCAAAAGTCAAAGCAGGCAAATACTTTATACAATTCCCTTAAGGAGATATCGCTTGGCTAAATATACGAGTGTGAGAGGAAGGAGTGTGGCCACATGGCTAACCAGCAGATGGGTAACAGATTAAAGGGAAATCCAACATAAAGTGGCTTTGTCGGGTGTTGGGCGACCAGGTGATCCCTAACCCTAACACCTTCGACATATCTTGGCATCGATTCTAAAAACCTCTGGACACTACCGGAGCGATGAACACCATTCTTCTAAAAGGTATTCCCCTCATTTGGTGTTTTGGTGGCAGTGGTGGAGAGCGCTATCTAACACAATCAACAATCTCCAAATTGCATTCAACTCGTTTTTACATCTGGCGACTGCAATGAGTTTGCATAAGACTCAAATCATTTTTCCTACTCATCAAACTCGTGTGGGGGGGGGGGGCTTCTCTTAATGATTGAAATGTTTAACCTCGAGATACAGGTGATCACTCAGAACAACTTGGTATGGATTTCTAGTGACCTTTCCCCCGCTGTGAGGACAAGTGGAACCACACTGAACCAGCACAAAACGCCTCCTCTCCGCAACACAAAGCAAATGGATCCATTCGGCCTGCATCATTCTCTGGTCTCCTCGGGACATTTCTCATTTGATCGTATCGCTTTTCCCCTCCACATCTCACGTCGCTGACCTCCAAACTGTGAATTCATCTTTGTAATGCAGGGGGTTTACAAGCCTCTCTATGTAATTGTTAGCAGCCCGTCCTTGTTGTGACAGTCGGCTCACGTCCCGCTTTGACATTCTCAGTCACCTGCAGAGGAGTCGCTCCTCGGTTTTTCTTATTAAACTAATGCACCAGCGAAGGTGGGCTGTCTAGCACAATTTCCAACCTTAAATACTGACGTCTATCCAATGGATGTAAATCATTGTCTTGTCATCTTAATTCAAAAAAAGAATCAAATTGGCCAGATCAGTTTTTTTATACCTCAGAGCATGATAGGAAGTTAATTGATTAATTGAACTCTGAAGTTCACTTGTGTGGAAGCATCTACATTCTTTTGGTTTCTCTTCTTACATATTCCGGTTTCCATTTAACTTGCCAGCCATCTGCAGCGCCACTGTAGTTTAGGCCTACTACTCTGCTCAGTATTCTGCATTTATCTGTTTCCTGCTGTTTCTAAGTCATCTACAAGCAGCAGAGGTGGGTGTGGGAGTTCTTTGTGCCTTATTGCTTTTCCTGTTATTCCACAGTCCCGTTCCCTGAAGTTGCGCTGAGTTAACAGTCCAGAGCAACCGCCTCGTGCAGCTCGTCCTCCCCCGGTGCCCCGGTGACGTCCCCGCCTCCCTCGCTCCGGCAGGCGGGCTGAACCTCCCCGCATCTCACCGGCCGCACGATGACGCACGGCCTCGCGGGATCCCCGCTCGCCGCTGCGCGCTTGGGGCTGCGACTGTCGCGCTCGTATTCCTCCTGCGCGCGCTGGATCTTCCTCTTCCGGAGCTTCCTCTTGTGGAAGTGGAACGTTGCCAGGGAGACGAGGACGACCCCCGCGAGCACGGCCACCAGCACGAGGAGCGCGAGGGTGGAGGAGAACGGCGGAAAGAAGCCGAGCTGCTCCACGCAGGTGCCGTTGCCGTTGATGGCCTGGAGCGCCCCGTGGCAGCGGCGCAGCGGCTCCGGCAGCCGCGGGGCCTCGGAGGTTGTGTCCGTCATCCGGTCCACCTTCCCCCGGCCACGCTCTGTGTCTCTGACCCGAGTCTACCCCCTGCGTGCTCTCGGGGCTCAGCGCGGTGACACCGGCCCGCACATGTGGTTACCTGCACCGAAGAGAAGACACATGAGACCACTGCTCATCCAGAGGAGGCTGCCCGTCAGAACCATCAGAAACACGCCCACACACCCCCATTAACTGGCCCAGGCCACTTTAATATAGGAACACACCAATCTGGAACAATTAACATGGGAAAATGCACTTAATCACAGCCCTGTAGTGGAGCATTATGCAGCTGATCAGTGTATAAAGGGATCAGATGAGGCAGTGAGGACAATGGGCTATCATCTTCTATATCCTACAGGCCTTACAACGTCCTCCTTACAAGAGCATCTTCTCCTGATCTCCACGCAGCAGCCTCTCGGGGAACAGGAATGCCATCTTTACGCAGAGGATAATGTCTGCATCTGTTCCACAGCAACACACACACAGCCAGTTTAGATCAAAAGAAGAAAAATTCCCCATTCTTACCTGATGAAAGAGTCCGGGGGAACAGTCCGTGAGTGGAGAGCCGATTTGTGTAAATGGGGGAAACTGGATGGCGGTGACGTTATTTCATACAACGTGATGCTGCTGGTGAGCTTCGATCAGCCAGGACGCGTGAGACTGCCGCAATCCGCTCAGTCCTGGACTCCGCTGAAAATGCTCCGAGCAGGCTGGAAGGAGGGATGAACAAAAGCCCTCAGTTTGAATCGAAGTGGGTTTTTAGAAAATGCGATTAGAACAGAGCCGTGATCTGCCTCCTCTCCTCCTCCTCCTCCTCCTTCTCCGGTCATCCGCTGCTCCAGCATCTGAACGAAGAGCTGCAGCTGCATTAAAGGTCCCGTCTATACCAGTCAGCTGGCAGGGCTGGGGTTCTCCTTCTCCAGATATAGTCAGTGCCAACGTTTCCATCTAATGACTGTATATGGTCATTAGTTCTCAAACACAGAGGCAAAATTCCATATTTTACTCTGATCTACAACCACTGGCATTCCTGAGGGTGTGGTTGGTTACATGATGCAAACCTAAATGATTTGAAGCGTTAAAGCCTAATTATGAGAGGGAGATCATGTCCAGTTGTAATGCATGTGGGTACAGCTAAGAGCCATTATAAGGCTTTTCCCAGAATCTTATACAAGTTGGTATTGTAGAGATCCCACATGCACCTCTAGCTTGAGAAGCATGAATATGTTAACACTGATGTTTCGCTTTAAGAAATTGGGACTAATAAATGGGGTTCAATGAGAAGGTTGAGCGTTTACAAAGGTTGATCTAAATGTACATCAGTGTGATATAATAACATGCTTAATTTATTGACCTTTTTAAAGTCTTTAATGAACCCCAGTCCAAAGTTGACTCAGGAGTCTGGGCGGTCCTCCAGGGCAAGCCTGGGTTTACTGATTCAGTCATGATGATGATAAGTGATGAGCTGGAAGATGAAACTATCGCAAAATTCAGTATGATATTATTAAGTTAAATAATAACTCTTATGCAAAACGATATGGCACTCAATAGAACTCATACCTCAGCCAAAGCCCAGCAGTCTCTTAAAATTCAATCAGGCTGCATCAAATTGCACACAAGCACTCATATATATCAGTTCCCTAAATGTGTCTGTTTCCTTTTTTCCATGGGAAATCAATAGAAATTGTTATGCCCTCGGAGTGTGAAAAAAGCTTCTTGGATCCGCCCTCTGATCCGGATCTGTGCCAAAATGTAAAAGGCTTTTCCCTGACCCATACTGCATTCTTACCAAGTTTCGTGGATATCCGTTGAGTAGACATATGTATAAAGGGGGGAAAACATAACCTCTTTGACAGAGGTCAAAAACTAAAACCCTTGAAATAAGTTTGAAAGCCACTGATTTAGATCACCACCAAACTGAGCTCAGCTCTCCCCTGACCATAAGATTACCGCAGGCAGTGTGGCAGACTCCAAATATAGAAGTGTGGGTAAAGGAGAACACGGTGAGGAGGTGTTTCTACAATGAGGCCGTACCTTGACCTACTCAGGCTTTCAAGTAACTCAAACCACTTTTAAGCAGAGAAAAAATGTCCATGTTCTGTTTTAGTGACTCATTTTGTCTGGAGCTGATTCCATGTTACTCATGTGCTCATTCTAGGAAGACTGAATTGAGTTGCTTGTTCCAACTGAAAATAATTGACTTTTTCATGGGCTATTATGAATATATGGACATGATGCATTGCACAAAGCAATACGGCTCATGTTCACACCTATAAAAAATAGAAAACTTAATGTTGGATTGAAGGGAAGCAGCTTTGTGAAGAAAGCAGTGAATTCTGCTAATAAGATTCATAACACACAACCCCTTCGTACCTGATGTCTGTCGATAACAAGTTGACTTTTGCTGCAACACAAAGCAAAATTATCACATTGCTGTGAGATTGTTTCCTAACATCAACACCTTATTTCAGCTATTTACTGGTCACCACACTGAAGGATAGAATGGTTGTTGCCATGACAATGATATCAGTGCTTTCTTACTGGTATCTGAGGCAACACGGCTCCATCGGCACACCTCTTGCATTGTTTCACAGCAGGGCGAGGAGAAAACCAAAGTCAGCAGAATTCATCCTCTGAGGATGGCCGGGCAAAATCAGCACAGATGTCATGGCTGTCATTCCAAAAAATGGGAATCTGTTACGATCAGGACGGGTCACTTGTGTCTTCCAGCGGTCAGTGGTGTCAGTTTACTGCTCATGTGTTCATCGAGGTGAGAATTATTGTCCACAGCAACAGAGAATCAAGCTGCACTTCCCTCCCTCTGGACAAAGCCAGCTATGTGGATCATGTTGAGGCCAGCTGCTTTCAGCTTGTTGCTCCAGCATTGCTACAGTGCCCAAAAGAGCTCAAGGAACTGCAAATTTGAAGTGATTGTAGTCTGCTGCTCATCATTGGTGCTGGAACTTCCAAAATCATTGTACTACAGCCAGGTTCATAATTCTTTGGGGTCCCCTGGAATTTTCCATTGTCATTTTCGCAGTTTTATGCACGTTTTCTGAATTTGCAGTGCATTGAGCTCTCTCGGCCACCGTACACTGCAGCATCGAACAAGACACTGACCACCGACAAATGATCAACTCTATCGCCTGACAAGAATGTCAATACTCAATTATTCTAGAGAATCCTGCATAAAGCTGAACTTTCACGTTTCTCTATGTCCAATATCTGCAGCTATGCTAGCCTCCATAATACAAATGCAAATCGGCCAATAGAACAATAGCAGATCTGACAGCATGTGAGCAATTACAGCAGGATGTGATTGGCTCGGAGCCTTATACGATGCATGATTGTTATTATGAATCCAGCCAGCTCTAAATTCTCTGACTTCTTATAGTCAGAGAATTGCATATTAATGGAGATGTGTAGTGATAACCGATAAGGCAAAGAGGGAGATTAAATCCGATAGAGGTCTCTCTGCTACTTTGCATTCGCTCCACCAAGCGTCTGAGATTCTCACAGTAATTCCCCAGTCCTACTTGTGGACATGCTCCATCACCAGCGGGGCTCCATGAAAAATGAATGGCCTTGGAGGAAGTCAGGGTCCCTGGATGATAAACTCGCTGTAGGTGAGTGCATGCTGAAAGATTTATACAACTATTCATGCACAGTTTAAAGCGTGGCATATGTTTGGGGGCGGTTAAATGGAGAGTGATTATAGCACTTATTTTAAAATTCATACAGGTCTTCTCTGCGTCTAGGTCAAGCTGCCCCACATTGGGGGAATAACCCTCACCCACAGATAAGCCACTGATAATCATATTCATAGCCTTCAAACAAATGTAGAATCCTCAAGCCAACAACCTTCCAGGGCCGGGGGGGGGGGGGTCAATATAAACAAAAAAAAAAGATTTAAAAAACACGACACAGAAAACAATTACAACTAGAATATCTCGGCCCAATAGTCCCTTTAAATTAAATCAAGCTGCACCAAGTTCCACACACTTATAGATATTATTCCCTTAAATATACCTTTTTCATGAAGATCCATGAATTACACCTTTTGGGGGAATCAATGAAACTATTAAACGAACAGCCTATTCCCCAAGTAGCTTGATTAATCCTGCAAACTATCAAACAAACAAATAAACAAGGGTGAAAATATATCTCCGTGGCGGTATTAATCATTTTCAAGTGAATATTGGTGTTCACCTGCAGAAGGGATTATTGAAATAAAATTCAGTTATTGTACTCTTAATTAGATTTGTATTTGTTTCAAGAATCTTATGATGAAAAAAAGGATCAAACCCAGTATTAAACCCTGTGGAACACTAGAGGGAATATAGCTTTTTAAAATCCATTTTTGAAAAGGAGAGGAATGTAGAAGAATCGCACATAAAGAATTGACCATGCACAAATTAAGACCAATCATGATTTCTCTCCTTGATGGCTTTTCACAGTGTTACACCTAAAGATTGATGGAGTAGTTGTGTAACGACAAAAAAAATAAAACAGATTGAGAAGTTTATACCCCATCTAATTTCACACATCTGCACACTGGACATTACCTGCCCAGCACCAGGCAGCATTTGGTTTATCCGTGCTTGTTCGCTGCCTGCTGGGCCTGGAAACAAGCTTGATGAGGGAGTGAACCATAGCGGTGCGGATGTAGACCATAAAACCACCCCAAAATATTTGAAAACACTCACTCGAGCTGAGAGGCACTGCACAGTTTAATGGTAACCCTCTGCGAGTTTGCCACAATGAGTGACAATCATCACATTACACACTCACTTGATCCATTGGTGATAAAGAAATATTGATTATGACAGCTTTAAACGTTCTTCTGGCTCTCGATGGGATTCCTTGAGAGTTAAAAAGAAGATCTTTATAGTTTGGATGATTAACAGCTTCATTATAAACCCAAACTATGACTGAAAGCTGAAAGACCATTTTTCTCTCCCTTAATGACTCTTAGCATTGTGTCTGCCCATTACAGAGCCAAGCCGACTGCAGCTTGTGTTAATCAGGATTATTAACTGTAATGGGAAAGGTTTGTGGGCCTAAATGCTAATGGGGGAAGGAGAGAAAGAGGAGGAGGAGGAGGAGGAGGGGGGTCCTAAATGCATCTTCATATGAAGGAGCTGATATCTTTAGAGCTGCAGGCCATCACCGGGCAGGAGCAGTCCTCTTGATATTCCCTCCACGCACACACCACTGCTCTCACCGCGAGTCTCTGTCAGCAGAATTTATAATGAATTGCACAAAAGCTGGTTTGCCATGCATGCATTCATGCAGGCACATACACACACACACACACACACACACACACACACACACACAAACAGACAAAAAATACCAACTTTCCCTTTGTGCACTGCAGAAATGGCTTTGGGAAAGAGAGAATGAGGCTGTTGCGCGCGCAGAGAGAAAATGTCTTCCACAAATTGACTTTTCTGTTTGCCTGACGATTACCCTGTCCCCAAGCATTAGTGTGTGACAGAGTGTGTGCATTTGTTAAAGTATCTCACACTTTTGCTTTCTAAATGAAGACATACAGTACAGCCGATATCACAGTTCTGTAAAGGAGGAATACTTGAAAGGAAAGGATGATGACTATTTTGTTTTTTTACATTATCATCATTATTTTTGTGGCTTTATTCGACAGTAGTGACAGAATTAGGAATGACAGTAGATGAAGGGGTCGGAAACATGCAGAGGACATGAGGGTTATTCAGGGTTTAATGCAAAATCTCCTCACAGCTCGTGTTGACAGAAGAAGTGGTTACAAGGAGAAAAACTCCAGAATGGGAGAATATTCTTATTTCCACCAGGACGGTGACGGTGCAGGACTTATTCAGGTTCTTGTTGAGAATTGGCCACCATTTTGATAGGTTTGGCTCCAGCCCCCCTACAATATTCAAAGGGTATATTGGCGGCAGTAATGCACCAATTCATAGTTTATCGACTGCCAATAAAACCCCAAAAGTGTAACTGTTTTTCTTGCTTAGTCGTATAGATTAACTCTCTAATCTTTTTCCAGATACAGATGTTTCCAGGTATCTAACAGTAAAGGCACAAGTATGCTTTTATTTATATATTTTGCAAGTCCTGGTTCCACACTTCTCAGAATTAATTTGAAGAAAACGTGTAACAGATCAGGTCCTTTAAAGCTGAACTAAATCAAATTGTTCTTTCATTAATGAATTAAACCAGATTTAAAAGTGGATTTCCACACTGACATTCTTTAGAAAATCAGTCAGTATGATTGTCTGGTATTTGATAGAAACTCAAAAGTTTATAAACATCCCTTTTTCTACATCTTTCTCCCTGATTTCACATTGATCTCTTGTTTAGCTGGTGGATGGCACATCAGCAGCTGCTCACCCTTTCCACCCACCTCATGTCACTGTGAACATTATCACAGCCACGTTTCCATTTACACAAAAGCTCAAATGAATAAAACCCACACCTTGCTCAGAAACGATCACACCCACAGTTAGGGAACAATTCTGTTCCTAAGCAACTGATCCTCTCCGTGTGGGGTTTGCATGTTCGCTGTGTGTCTGCGTGGGATTCCTCCAGGCGCTTCACTTTCCTCCCACAACCCACAGTCGTGCAGCCGAGCTGGAGTGCATATTTTAAATTGCCCCTGCGTGAATATGTGACTGCTTGTAGGAGGTCTGATAAAATGGGTGCATGGCTGTAGGTGTTGTGTGAAAAGCTCAAACTATAAATATAGAAATAAATGTGTGGACTGATGAACACTCAGTGGTCTCGTGTAGCATTTTCTTAACAACCCATAGGCCACTTTAAACAGGCGTCATGCACCTTTTGAACCCCTACACAGAATGTAAGCCCTACTGAAGTGTGTGGCAGTATTAATGCATTTCTGTAATTCTGTAAAGGTAAAACATATGCTTTCTTTTCATTTTCAGGGAAGCATAGGTTGAGGACATTTCTTTTAAATAAAAGACTTCAAAATAATATGAATCCCCCTTTGGTCCTTTGCCTTAATGTAAAGTTATTCATGAAATGATCATTAGAATCTAAATTATTAGCATTTTCCCAACTCATCAGTAGCAGCTGTGTGCTTTTTGTATCCTTTAATTTTATATTATTATATGTTGAATTATATTATTATAATTTGTGCACATTATTCAACCATACACTGTTGATGGACGACTCGACGGCTCCCCTAAAGTGAAGCAAAAATGTATTGTTCGCCCCCTGTTGGCTAGCTGCAGTGTAGGTCATGAACTCCACTTCCTCCATGTAAGTGGGTGGGTGATGGACCAAACTAAATGGTCCATCACCCAAAACTCGAATTTGTTCTGAAAGCAGTTTTTCTATCATTCTATGTCATCCTTATTACGCTGATTTATCTCACAGTGCTACTTTTCCCAATTATTTTGGCTTTAATTACTATTTGAGTTATCTGATGCTGTAAAAATGGGGTGAAACATCATGATTGACGGCTAAGACTGTCAAACAATTGGTCAAATGCCTCGGTCGGCAGGATTTTAATACTGCGGCTCCATTCC
The DNA here is from genome assembly GCF_949316205.1 of Platichthys flesus. Lineage (NCBI taxonomy): Eukaryota > Metazoa > Chordata > Actinopteri > Pleuronectiformes > Pleuronectidae > Platichthys > Platichthys flesus. The sequence continues at coordinate 10,735,909 of NC_084959.1, read as the reverse complement.
CAAATCACTACTGGGCAGACTCGGGCTACAAATGTGCAAGATGGCTGCGTTCGTATCCAGGATAATTTGGTTTTATTTATGGATAGTGGGAGAAAACTGAGACACGTCGTCCATCTCTATATGTACAATCTATGGATTCAACTGACAAGATGTTTATCTTGGAATGAAACTTATGAGAGAAGCAGGTGCAAGGAAAGGAAAGATGGGGGGCAGTGTTTTAGTAAATGTACCTCTACCCATTAAAAGGTCTGTGAATGTCCCTGCCAACCACAGGAGAGTGAGGCCAGTCAGAGGGATCTGTTGCTCTTGACCAAATTGTCGGACTAACAGACAGATGAGGCGAACAACTATCACCATGCTCAGCCAAACATAGCCGGACACACTCATTGTTGATGGTTTTTGTCCTGTGACAGTCAGCTTTCCTTTTTTTATGGTCAGTTGACAATGTGGCATTCCCAGTAGTTTGTCCTGCCGTTGACGCTCCGCTCTTGTCGTCTCGAGCCTGGAGGCTTTCCACTCTCCTTCCACTCTATCAATTATATTAACAGCGGCCCGGAGCTTCCTCCTAGCATGATTCTGTATTTTGTGACAGGAAACCTTTCTGTTTTTACTTTATGGCCTCCTGCTACATTATTGCACTGCCCTGGTAATAGAGCTTACTCTCTATTCCACTCCAGGCTTTGCGCCGCAATCCAATCTGTCTTTCCAACACCAGGCATTTTCTTGGGACAATGAAGTATGTTTATGGTTGTGCTGATGTCATCACATTTCTGTTTGTCCCTCATCTCCCAGGGCACAGCTTACAGGAAAATGAATTATACAACACAATGGAAAGGATGGATATTCTGCAGTCAAAGTGAAGCCAATTTGCTCTAACATGACTTGGCTTTTGTTTCCAGCTAGATATACAGCCGGAGATGATCTGCCAGCGTACTGTAGAAACTCTGCTTTCCTGCTTTGTTGCGATTGTGTAAATTATGTATCACCAGTAAGACGCTGGGGGATTCTTGTGGCATGTCAGGTTCATTCTTGATTGGCACACGGCACAAAAATAGCATATCAAGCATCCCTACACTAATTGTTAGTCATATTCAAGCCCCTATGTATTGTATAACCATGCCCACGATGTGGATCCACTAGAGAGGCTTGGCTTTAAATCATTCATTGATTTAAGTGAGCAACTCAGGCAGAAATACAGTATGTTGGACAGGCAGTACTCATGCATGCAGCCTTGGCCTTGAGCTTCCCACTGGGACAATGTGAAGCGACTGGTGTTGCATGTATATACATTGTATTTGAGCTGATGCGTTTCTGTGCATTGGAAATATTTTGTCACATCTTATCATTCTAGAATTATATTGCGGTGACAATTCTATTATATGTACGACGAAATAATAATTACACTCTCTAATCATTATCCCAGGCCCTAAAAAGATTATGTCCAAACAGGATTCAGCTACAAGTGATGGAGGACAAAATCTGAGGTAAAATGCATTTTAAGTTTAGCAGCAGATAACGTGAGGCTCCAGCCGTCTTAGCTTATCAAATCATGTGGGTATGTTCTAAACTTAGTGCCTTTTTTTGTACAAAATTCTCTGAGTGTTTTTCTGGACGGTGTGTCGTGCAGAGCTGAAGTGCAGTTTGAAACACGAACAGTGAATTTCATCTTGAAGGACCTCAGGGATTACAGGAGCACTGTTGACAAGAGGAACATTTTCGGTGACTGATAACTCTTTCCACTAACATATGGTGATGTGAGTATTGTTTTCAGACAGTTTTGAACACATTCTTTTTATATAATATGAACGATGCACAATGAACCCATGAGTCATATTGTTTTTTTATTTCACTAGAGGATATTTCAAGATGCATCTCAAAGACCTTTGACTTTAAAATGTATTTTAAAAGATGTGCGAAAAGATCAATATTTTTCTTGCAGAGGGACAAATGACTATATGTAATGAGAAAATTGATTATTTTTCTACACACACGTAACTCCTACATGTTTTAATAAAATGTGTCCTTTCTGTGTTTCTTTCTTTCTCTCTTTCTTTCTTTCTTCATTATTTCTTCCATCTTTCTTATTCTCTCTCTATCTTTCTTTATTTCTTCCCTAAGTCCTTCCTTTCCTGTTTTTTCTTTCCTTCCTTCCTATATCCCTTCATTGATTTCTGTCTTTGTTTCTTTCCTTCCTTCATTTCTGTCTTTGTTTCTTTCTCTCTCTTTTTATTTCCTTCATTTATTTCTTTCTTTTATCCTTCCCTCTTTCTTTTATCCTTCCTTCCTTCTTTTCTGTCTTTCTTCATTCGGTCCTTCTTTTCTTTCTATCTTACCAAAACCTTAATTGATAGGTTTGAGGAAATTATGCTTTATTCTGAAGTATTTCGGACTTTTACTGTGAAGGAGCATCGCTCTGGGCGGAAGTTACGGTTGCCTGTCAAGATCCGAAGTTGTGAATCTGAGTCGCTAGCTGAACTTTCGTTTTCCTCTGAGAACACAGTGAGCATGGCGACGTTTTTCGGCGAGGTGCTGTCGGTGTATTCTCGGGCTGTGGAGGAAGACGACGAGGAGCGTGAGGAAAACGAGGAAGACGAACAAATCCGCCGAGAGCTGGAGGAAAAGCGGTAAATAGCGTTAGCCCGCTAGCATGAACACACGGGAAGTGACAAGTCAGAAAGCATGGAGACCATTCAGAAAGCTCCCTCCAGTGAGATAAACATGTAAACTACATTTCAGTTTAGTTTATATGTGGCTTCCATTCTCCTTCGCTGAGCAGCTAACATGAAAATATGATGGTTAGCGGCTATTAGCAGTAATAACACTGCCTCACACTACAAGTTCTGACACAATGGGGTCTACTTTATGTCTCTGGGTTTGTACCGAAGGGATGAACACCATCACAACCATTGTCAATGACTTGTTATTAGCTAATTCAAGCTAATAGCAAGTCACAGCACATGATTCACATCGTTCATACTCATTCAACTATTACGTCACGTGAGTGGATCCTGGTATTGTCATCCTGTTTCTTCACCCCTTTTTAGAGTGGTCCTTTAATATGTAGCATGTGTGTGCTCAGCTGTATCTACTATTATACTACAGCCCTACCACTATCCTCAGGCACTTGCATTCCTAGGTGGAGTAAAATAGTAATACAAAAAGAATATCAAATTTGAGTCTTATAGTGTTTTCTTAATCTCTCCTTACTTCTCCAACCCCATCTCTCTTCGATCAGGGAGGTTCATCTGCACTGGATCCCTGAAGTCTCAGATTCACTCAAGTCCGGAAACAAGCTGCCGTGTTCTGAGTTTGTCCTCGCTGTGGGACACAACGCTGCCAGTAGGTAGCTCCTGTGTGCTACCTTACCAGTGATGAATGCTTTTTATAGCACACTCAGTATTATTGGAAAGATCCCTGTGTAGAAATTACAATAGTGAACGGTATTTAGGAGTAAAACACCCAAAAAATGTCTGTGGTAAGGTGTCAACATAGATATGTGCACATCATTTGTTTATCACAATATATATTCTCTAGAGAGCAACACATTTCTTTTCTTAAGTTAAATTATGCACAGAATTAATACGACTAAATGCCAAGATTTTACACCTTCAATATTTATAATTAACTATGTATCATATATATTGGGTGAAATACGTCAAATGAAAGGTGTTAATCATAGTGAGGAATAAGTGTTTTAGCACCTTTGAGTACATTTTTTACACTTTGTGGCCCGCAGCTTTATTGCTTTGGTTAATGAGTCTATTTTGTGCAATGGTTGCTTTTTAAAGAAAACATGTCAAAAATTTGCTGTTTTATTTTCTTTGATATGAAGATGTGATTGTTTTCTTTGTCGCTCATGATAATGAACTAAAATATTTATGGACTTTGACTGTTTGTCTGACAAAACTAAAGGACCAGAACATGTCATCTTGTTCTGTGGGAAACTATAATAGGCCTTTTTTTCATGGCAGTCCTGAATACCATATTTTGGGGCTTCTCTGACAGCAGAGCAACAAATTACTGGTTTTATTATTATCTCTTTATTATATGTCAATAGTCTTAAACCCAAATAGGTTCAGTTTATTATACCATACAACAAAGAGAAGCAGAAATATTCATAGATCAGAAGCTGAAACCAATGAATGATTGGTAATATTAACTAGTATTAAATGATCAAATAATCTATTAACTTATTGATTCAATGTTTCCCATTTAAATTATTATAGTTACATTTTTCCCATTGTCTGACAGCTGTGGCATCTTCAAACTATATTTGAATGCATGTCAGAAACAGTAAATAAAGTAAACATCTAAAACATCAGAATAGTTCCAATGTGAGCCTGTTTTCACAGGGTTTCTGTCAGTGTACGTTCTCACCTCTGCAAACTGGGACAAAGTGGGACATGCATCAGTGTGGAACGAGAGGAGCCGAGCTGTAACTGGACAAACAAGCAAGGAGTCAGCATGTGTTTTCTACAGACACAAGGAAAACCCCACAGTGAGTGACAAACTAGTTGTGAACATCACTTCAGAATGTGTCTGTTGTTTCATTATTCCCACAGAAGGCACCAGGCTGCTGCAAACTCAAAGATCATCCAGTTAAATGAGTTTGGTCCTGATTACCTCAACTCTTCTTAATTAAGAGAATATTACTTTGGCTGTGTCCATTTAATTATTGTGCAAGAAGAAAAGAATACATCGTTGGGTAAATATAAGAAATACAGAATGACAACTGAAACAGATCAAAAAACAATGTTTACGAAGCCGTTTAAATGACAGCACATACTTCAATCTCAGGTCTACTGTCCTTTTGTACATGGTCATATCATATGTTACTGTGTTCCTGTAGCATTTGCACTGTATTGTATATTGAGAATATAACATGGAGCCCCACTTTTTTTTGTACAAGTAGGAAAGTAGGCCAAGGCACACAGGATTAATGAGCCCTAGCCATCCACAGATCAGAGTTATAACCAATCGCTCTCATGTGTGCAGCGGTGGATGTAGTTTCTCTCCGCCCGATGTCTTTCGCACATGCTTTAATCAAGATAAACATAGTCAGCCGCCATGTGTGATAGCACTGGGCTACTGAGGAGGCTTCAGATTTATCACACATTTCTTCTCCTGCTGACTGAAATTGCTGCAGAGATTTAATGAGTTGAAGGTAGAGGGCTTCAATACACGGTGAAGCAGCTGTGGACCACTGATATGACAGCCACTCATTGATCTGTAGATCACTCAATAACTGAAATTTGTTTGTGCAGGCTTTTGCATTTATTGACCCTGGACAGTAGATAAATGATAAAAACAAGCAGGTTCGCTGGGAGAATACTATGTATGGTAAGGAACAACAATAATTGGTTTATTCCGTTTAGTTTTAAATAAAAATAATATTTGGAAATTACCTGGCCAATCTTATCTAAATTGAAAACATTGCCTTGTGCTTTAGATTTTTCAAAGAGAAACTAGTTAATTAAATCATCAAGACTATAATCTGCTCATTATTTCAATACTCAAAATAATTATTTCGCTATTTATTTTTTTGTTGGCAAACTCACCTTCTAACTAAGCTCCCGCCCGCTATTTCATCCTCTTTACAGCTTCTATGTGTTTGGATTTCTCCTTCTGCTGTGGGTGTTGCACTGTAACACATGAAAACATCACAGAAATACAAAGTGGAGATAAACCCAAACTGCTTGTACCCCGATGAAAATAGCTGTGTGTGTGACTTCTACCTTTGATTAGACATTTAGTTGGGTATCAGTCTTTCCTGGCTTTGATTCACACCACACAGACACAAGTATGAGTTTGATCCACAAATGTCTCATGTTCTTTCCCCTAAAGGTTTTGATGTGCCAAGTGACTTCCCACATTGCAGAAGACCAGCTTTTTCAGTGGACAGAAAAGGTGGGATATGTTTATACAATAATACATTATTTGCACTGTTCTGTGATACATTAGGTTGGTATATGGAAAAGTTAAGACCGGTTTTCTCTACTGCAGACAGATGGCAGATTTACGACCATGCACAGGTTTATTTTCTCTCATTCATTGAGCTCAACAATGAGGCAACACCAGGACGTTCAAATGATTATCATACTCAGAATTATTGTCCTGTACATAATTGTTATCCCTTAGACACACATAAAACTAATTTAGCTATTTGCTATGAATAATCATATTCTTTGTCAGTACATATATACTCATTGACAACTAAATTAAGTTTGCGTTTTGACCCAGTAACAAGCCAATCACATAGCAGCACCGCTGATGATTGTAGTTAATCTACAATCATCAGTAGTCAAACATGCAGGTATTCTTTAGGTTGATAGATTACTACCATTAAAATGATGTTGTGTTGTACTGACTATGTTTCTTTGTCTCATCCAGGTTTTTGATTGTCTTCAGCACAGAGAGCTGAACGTGACAGTGTTGTCAGATAGCTCTGTGGCCGATTACAAGACAGCAGATTATCTGTGCACCAGCGCCACTCCGTTCCTGCGCTCTCTCCACACCGGTACCTTCAGTGGTAAGCCGGTCTGCCAATCACTGGAGCAGCCCAACATAGTAACTGGGCTTTCAGCTGCAGGTACTAACTTCTCTCATTCTCTGCTGTTAAGTGGCAATGTGTACAATTGCATGTGGGGTCTACATATGAAATGGTTTATATTGCAAAGACTGATATATAAAATGAAAAGAATAATTATTAAATTTGAGGGGAAATCCAACAGTCTTGCTGAAAAGCTAAATTTACCAATTGAGATCTCACATTCAAAAAGATATTGAGTTGATACTTGGTATTACTAGATAATTTTAAAATTGACAAGATGTTAAAAAGTAGGCTTTACATTCACTGGAATGTCCCAGGACAAACAGCCTTACAGCTCTTGGTTGAGAGCCATGGAGTCTGAAACATCATAAAAGTTTGGATTCTCTACTCTTCCCTTTGAAGTGTCCTTGAGTGAGACACCGAACCCCAGATTTGTCCTGATGTAATTAGCTTGTAAGTATCTTCGGACAAAGAAGCACTTGCCAAGTGAATGAAATGCAGCACCATTATGCTCCTCTCCACTCGCTCGGAAAACACAGCCTTGCATCCTGATTTGGTAAATAAAATGGTGGTTCTCCAACCAGAACATTGCCGGTTCAAACCCCACTCTCTCCCATCTGCATGCCGAAGTGTCCTTGGCAAGATATTGAACCCCTAAATGGCCCCTCATGACTGATTAGTGTACTAATTGTAAGTCGCTTTGGACAAAAGCGTCAGCCAAATGAAATGTAATGTAATGTAACATAAGACGTTGATAATCTAAACAAAATGTGTAAAGAGCTTCAGTCCGGGTCACTGAGGACTGCAGAGCATTTGCCCTCCTCATGTCAAAGAGTCTAGTCTTCTTCATTGCATAACCTTACATTCTTCTGCTTTATGCTGTTTCATCAGTACTGAACCACTGCCAGGTCCACCGCATCGCCACCGTCGTCTACCAGTGTTACAGTGACATCCTCGGCCCTGACTCTGTCACCATGGAGACCTACAAGCCTGCACTAACCAAGCTTGGGAAGTCCATACAGGTGAGCTTCCTCTCTTTTTATATCTGAGTGAGCTTTTGGAAGGGCAGTGGGTAGTAATTTTCAGAGAGATGTTATGTTTGACAGTTTGGCAAGACGCGCCTTTCTAAAGACTAATGAGCCAATTGGCAAATTTTTCCATGCAGAAGTAGCCAGTTTGCAATGGGCCTCCGGGCAAAAGCAAATTCAAAAATTGTTTATCTACTGATCCAGGCTCATAAAACTGCTCCATGTACATGAGTTAGTAGTGCAGCAGGCCTCCATGTCATTAAATGAGTTTTAATTGTACTTGAACATCATTCGGCATGATGATGTGGACGTGATCATGGCCTCATTAAATCACCATTAAAACATAGCAGAAGAGTTCCCTTGTTATTCTGACTGCATCTCTTTGTCTCCTCAGTTGGCCTCGTCTCCGAACACAGATGTCCTGCGCAAGTTTATCCAAACCACCGAAATTCAGAGTAATCTCTATATCTGAACATGTTTCACACTGAATGGTGCATTAAAGTATGTTTTCCTTTGATAAAATACTGTAATTTTTGAAATAAAGAAAAAAAAATACATGTGTATTTCCCATTAGTTTCTAAAGAGTGGTATTATGACTGGCATGCATGCACCATACTGCTGTCCATGTTAATGATTTATAGAACAGTGCTAGCAACAGGTGAAAAGTTTGAGCTTTGGCTTAAGACCAAATACCTGCAAGATTTAGGACATTCTCAGGCTTTTAGTCTAATTTCGCAAAATATAAAAGTGACATGGGATATTAGAGACTCCTCTAACTGTCCATGGATCCATTTAAAACCCGAAACCAGCAATAAAATGATCCCGCTAACATATTTGTCATCAAAGACGTAATGTATCTCATTCCTCCGGGCTTTAGAACTCCATTGTTGTCCGCAACCTCTTAAAAAAACATCTTTGAGACACACCAAATGATTGGTGAGTAAATCCCACCAACCATTTTGCTGCTTCAAATACTTACTGAATCATAAAATGTTTATCAATCTGTAGCTGAACGTAGTCTCAGAAAAAAATCATTATTGAAGCTTCATTTAACACCATCTGCTGCTGTGGGCGATATTTGATCATTTCAATAGTCAATATGATGTTTTGTTTATTTTATGGTGGATATGTTGGTGTCGTCTATCGCTTTTAGTTGACTTGCGTTAAAGGTTTTCTTAACTATAACTCAGTTTTCAGTTACCGTCTTGTGCATTATAGTTCATTATAGTTAATTATTTTTCATTGTTATGCGGGTGAAGGCCAGTGGCTGTGGCCATTTTAGTTTTACTTGTCGTTGTCCATTTGTAGCTCCTAGAAAACTGTTAGTATGTGTATGTCGACGGGGAGCCACACAACCCGGAGTTACTATGCTTGTGTGCACAAGGTTGGCCATACAAGATGAATCAGGGCATAATGATCCTCACAGTGTCTCCTCCTGGCCTCCCGGGGGCAGCAATGAGCCAGTGAGCGATTTGAGAAACAACACAAGGTAAAAGAAGACTAATTGAGCGAAAGTCAAACTGACCTGTTGATTATTTACAAAACAAAAACAAACGACAGCTGGTTTTAGCTTTTATTTGTCATATCTTGTCGTTTAAACAGTTAACGGCCGAGCTGCATCAAACAGTCTGCCGAGCCAAGAGGCTGTTTTAGCTGTTAAATAAAAGCACTTAACGTTAGCCTGTTTAGTAAGGCTAGCTATGAGTGCTAGCCGGGTCATAGCCTCCACGGGCTGCCGAAACAAAGCTCCAATCAGCCGCAGAAAGGAGCACCGAGCCCCCGGAGCTAACAGTGTGTTGGCGGGGAGGAACCCGCCTGTGGTGGCGGTGGGAGCCTGGGTGGAGGACGGACCAGACTTCCAGGAACACCCGTGTGTAAGTGTGGGACTTCGCTGCTAATGCCCAAAGAGATTCCCCCAGGTTGCCAGGCACCTCACTTCAGAGACTAATAGACAGTCTGCAGAGATTGTTAGCTGTTGTGTTGTTGACATGGGGTTTTCTCTATGCCACAGCTGTATATGTAACATATTCATTCTATTTGTAAACCTCATGTACAGTATTGCATCGATAACCATAACTCCGTTGGACACAGTTTAAACTCCACAAAGATACTAAAACATGAGCCTTCTTCATTACAGGCCCTGCTGTCATTTAATGGGCCATTTACAAAACTTGAGTTTAAGTTGCATCGCCACAACAAAATCCCTTTCAAATTAAAATCTGGCTTGAATTTGCTATATAAAAACAGCCTTTCATTTCATAGATTTATGTCTTGTCAAATGTACTTAAATATTGTAAGTGAAGGTATTCAGAAATACAAGACAGGCAAATGATATCCATCCGTGTCAAAATATTATATTTGTAGAAGTAGTTATTTATTTTTCATTAATTTATCTGATTTTGTAGCCAGTCCAAGTTGGTTGTGTGGTTTAATCTGTGCTAATGTATCACATTTTATTGACTCATAAATATTTTATTTATAAAATCTTAATCTGTAGAGAATCTGTAATTATAATTGTCAGTTAAATAGTCAAATGAATAGAGAGTACTGATTTTTCCCCCGAAGTACAGAGAGTTCTCTCCTGTCTTGTTTAGGCTCTTGCTTTAATAACTGAGGAGCTTCAGGCAGAAAAGAGGAGGGAGAATGAAGAGAGCCTGCGACGATTTCAGGATGGAGTGCGCCACCGAGTGGCACAACAAGCCCAAGTCTACAGGAAGAGACAGCAGCCTCAAACTGAGCTAATGGTAAAGCTGACATCATTTTTGACTGATAATTAAGTGTAATGACATCACATCAACTAAAAAAAACTACTAACGGTAAGGGCTGAGATCACTGTCAGCTTTTATTTTGATTACCTTATGAAACATTTGGTCTGTTAAGTGTCAGAAAATAGTGAGAATGCTCAGCACTCCAATCTCTTCAATTGCTTTATCCAACTAACAGTCCAAAACATGAAGGTATTCCATCTACATTATATTGATTTAGAACAGAGAAATAGGGCATGTCTATACATAAAAATCACTGTGCAGTCAGTTTGTCCAGATTTTTGTTGACCCAGATTAACAAATACTCCATTGCATGCAATTTGATGTCCAGGTTAAACCTAACAGGAGATTCCCGCAACAACAGTATCGAGTGTGGACCCAGCATGTGCCTGCTGGGGAGAAGGTTGTGACTGCAGGAGCTGCTGTACGACAGAGGGTGATGGAGAGGAGCTTTCAGGAGGTGAGAGGGTATTGCATAACATTACCACAATAGAGCAGGAATGAATAATTGGAGTCTGACCAAAGTAATGACATTTTTTTATTTCCTGCTTGGATGTGTGCGTCTTCCAGAGATCTGTACTGAATAAACTGAAGATATTAGATTTGATCTGGTTGGTACTTTTCTTCTACCATGAATTTGAATTGTAAATTATTGGTGTACCCACCTATTCGTATTTTTCATTTTTGAATGGCAAAGATAAGCAATATGGCCCTAATTCAATATCATCGATTAAATGGCCAGAAGCGCATTCCTACATGCCATTTGTACTTTCACCTTTGAGGCTGCAGATTTGGGAAGACCCTATGTCAACAGGACACAACCTAGTCATACAGTTGAGTCCTTAGGGAAATGTTTGTCCTAGATTGACGTGAAAGAACTTGACTTGCCAGCACAAACCTCTGACCTCCACCTCACCCAGCTCCTCTGGGATGACCTCGAGCACTAACTGTCGACCAGGCCTTATCACTCAACATCACTCTTTGACCTCACTTGTGCTTTTGGGTCTGAATGAGAGCAAATCTTAACAGCAAGGTTCAAGATTGTACGGCAGACATACTGAGACCAGAAGAGGGGAAGCTGTTCCATCAGATTAAGGCCCAAGGTTTTACATACAAGAGTAATATTTGGCAGAATTTTTTTTTAGAAATTGCAGCTCAGATTTGAAATATATTTAGTATTTGAGGTAATTAGAAAAAATGTCTCTGTTGCAAACTTTGTCCAACAGAGAGTGCTGTTTTATCTAAATGTTTCTGGTATGAATTTGGATAGATAACTAAAACCATCTTTATTGATATCAGTCCAACAATTCTAGTATGTCCTCAATCATCCTCTTGTAATAATTCAGGCAGTCCTATGTGGTCCTATTTCCTTCAGCACAGTGTGTTATTGGCTGTGTGAATAATTGTACTCTTTGCTTCTATGAGTGATAAAATATCGTGACAGTGATTTACTTGGTGGATTATTTATTTCCATGATTTTCCAGTCTAGTGAAGACATGAGGCAGGTCAGACTCAGACTGGCCGCCTGTCAGATGAGCTCTCATGGAGGAACAACGTCAGACCTTCCCGGAGGCAAATGGAACATATCTCCAAACAGACATGCAGCTGTCAGTGTCTCACACTTGTTCCTCTTTTAAAAAATGAATAGTTCCTGTTGCACATTCAGGATATAAAAGATACATTTTCCTCTGTTCCCAACAGAAAGCTGAATATTTCATGCAAAGACCAGAACAGGAAGTGGATGATGAGGAGGAGGAGGATTTTCAGAGAGAGGAAGAGGGAGATGATCATTTCTTCACCAGTCAACATGAATATCCCCATGTTCAGCACAAGGTTAATGAAAACCCAGAGTGCAGCAGCATTTCATCGTGGCTCTCACTCTGTATTCCATGTTGATGGCGTTTCTATTTTCTGTTCTTTAAAAATTTATTTTAGATGTATTTAGATATAATTTATTCATCTTCATTACAAGAATCAATTATTTGGATTTAAATGGTAAATGTAGTTGGATGACCAGATGAAGAGACATTCATATTTACAGAATAATATGACTGAATAGTCACCAGACACAGTTTGCCTGCAACACACACACCAACTTCTCAGACTTGGAAGTTCATAGGTCAAACTGAAACACACAGACTTCATTCTGTTGGCATACTCTCGCTATACTCAGCTTAACTCACTCTTTCTAGCATTATTATATGTCTTTGTCAGATTAACTTTCATAAAAATCGATTCAGAAATCTCATAGAAGAAAACATTTGATATCGTTGTTCCTCAGTAACTTCTGAAATGACTTAACTGTTTCATTATAGCGATGCTGAAACCTGATGCTTTGAACACATTTTCAGATGTGATAGTTAATGGGAAACTGATAATATGAGTTAATGAATGTCATACACGTTTTAAGGTGGTGTAGGAGTACTGTGTTGCAATGTTATAATAAAGAAGGAGGATTAAGTTGTAAAAACATGTTTTGATTTCAGATTTACTTGATATTTGCAGCTTGGTTAATTTATACCATCTATAGCTGGTTAGCAGTCAAACCTACTGAACCTGTTTTGACTGTGTGTATGTTTCAGGTCAGTGGAAGTGTGTTGAGGGACACAGACAAGTCACAGCCTGATCCTGGTTTCAAGTCCAGCCTCAGAGCCACACAGGTCCTATGGCCTCTGACTGAGCAGGAGGAACTTAGAAGACAGGTAGACCCCAGACAAAGTCATGAACCTTGACTTCACTTGTGCAAACTTGTGTCAAAGCAGATGTCACAGATAGCTCGCCTCTCTTTGTGCAGCGTCAGTCTCAGTTCCTGATGCAGCGTCGCCACTTCATGAGCAGTGAGAGGGAGCAAGTGAAGGAGAACAATCAGCACAGGAAACACCTGAAGAGAACCGCAAGGTGACGACTTTTCATCTGTATCACTTCCTCTTATTTAAGGGTGTTTAAAGTGATCTAATGCCCAAACTATCAGAAACTGAAATAACAATCCTCTGGGGCTCTGAAAGATGGCTGTCCAATATTTTGAAGAACAGCAGCTTGAATTCAGCTCAGTATTTTATAATAGACAACAGTGTTATGACGAATATTACTTAATGTTGTACTATGATTATTAATACTATGTTTCTGTGTGATGATTTTACCTTGAACAGTGTGTTTAACCATATTTTAGCGAGAGAAGTGTTGAGATTTACATTCTAAAATACTAGCGTAATAATACAAATTGATCGTTCAGCCTCCTTTCAAATGTGTCTATCCTCCATGAAGGATAAAAGAAGAGAAAGAACGTATTCGTCTGGAGGAAGAGAGAAAGTTTGAGAGAGCTCGGCAGCTCGTGGAGGCCCGACAGCAGCTGGAGGAGAGAGAGCTGCTGATTGTGGAACGACTGAGGCTTGAGGAGGAAGAGAGAGCTGTGGAGATGCAGAGGAGAAAAAAGGAAAAACACAAAGTAGCGACAAGGTAATTCATGGGGATTACACTTGAATATGTGTAAACCCACAAAACTATTTACACCCTCAGATTATAAACGGCTTCTTGAAGTTTGACGCTGTCCTGATCAATGGACTGATTGTAACTGTGCAGGTTCATTGACGCCCTGAGAGCTCAGATGAAGGAGAGACTGTCGCAGGAGAAACTGGTGCCCCCTCCTCTCTGCTGCTGTGCTTCCTCTTTCTGGGACTCTCACCCCGACACCTGCGCTAACAACTGTGTCTTCCACAACAATCCCAAAGGTAAACTAGGCACACACCGTGACCGGCCTCGCCATCTTTACATAATAACATTGAGCTTCAGTGGAAATATACATGAAATGTATACAAACACTTCAGTCGCATTTGTCTCTTCCACAGCATATGCCCAGGCGTTACATTCAACAATGCTGAATTTGGATTCACGGTAAAGGAAGCTGGTGAACTGCAGTGGAAAGCGACCCCAAAGAAATCAGGTCCTTGTCGTTTAGGTCTGACTGTTTGTAAAGGACGTTATGGGAAATACAGTCTAAGTGATGGACTAGAAGATGGATGATGTCTGTCCATTCATTGAGTATAGAGGTGCTTCCAGAGAGAAATATGAGGAAACCACAACAACAGATACTCGATTAGTTGCCATGATATGTTTCCCACAATTGAATCCAAATGGCATTTTTATTGTCTAATAACACAAGCGAGATCAGATCTTCATTCAGCGAGTCGATACAGTGCAATTTCTGAAGTGAGTTTAAAAGCTTGATAAAGTTTAGGGAAGTTTAAACTTGAAGATATGCTTTTGAGGATTTGCTGTGGTATTGTATGGTATTTATAACAATATACTGTGTGTCATGTTAAGTTATAATTCCTTGATAAACTTAAATCTGTAAACTGTTTTATTTATTCTTTATATGGAAGTGTATGCAGTGTTTCCTCGAAGCAGGCTGCCGCTGCAGCAAAATGAACAAAGCGGAAATTTTAATGTTTGCACCGGCTGGCATTCAAATGGTGCTTGTTAAATAATCATGGATTGAGGAAACATCACCCTCATTGCAAACTTTGAGGGGTGAGGCCCTGGATGTTTTCTTCCCTGGTGGTGTTTAACAGCAAAGAAACACATTCTGAATAAACTGGAAATGAATATGAATAACTTAAAGGTTATCTCACGCTCTGACAAGCCAGCATGCTTGAATACACTAACCTTTATTATAATCAGGCCAAATGAGTTAAGTTTATATAACTGACATCATAAAATAAAAAATTTATTTTATAGCAATTTGATATTTAAATTGTAAATGTTTGTTTATTTGATAACTGTTAAGATTTTTAAGTTTTGGGTTGAATTTGTCTGTGTGATGCAGTTTGATGATTGGACAAGCGTTTGACAGACCATGAAAGTAAAAAACGTATTTATTATACTTCTTTACAGCCTTTAAAGTGACTCTGATTTAACTAGCAAGTGTCCTTCCAGAGACACAACCAAGACTTGTTCATTTATAGCTCCACAGACAGCGATAACATCATTTTACAAACATTTAAATGCATAAAAACTGAAAATAAATAATAGAATACATTTTAATGCGACAGGGATATCTCAAATCAAAAATAAATATTGTGTATATAAATAATAAATTAGTCAAAAGCTGTTTGTGTTGCTGCTGTGAGCGGTGGCTCCGGCTCCAGCGGCTCCAGTGGCTCCTCGCCGGGCTTTGCCTTCACCGCTCCGCTCCTCAGCTGTTTCCGGTCCGTGGTCAGGGCGGAGGGTGGGGGCCACTTAAGTCACGTGTCCACCGGGAGGCTCCGTATGGAAAACAGTGGATGAAACACGTTTGGGTCTAATAATAATACAATTCACGTTTCTATTCTTACCGGACGCGTGTTCCCGGCGCGTGGAGGGAGGCCGGCTGTCTGCTGAGAGGAGCATATAAACCAGCCGGGCAGAATGGAGACCTGCTGGATGTCCACGGAATGTATCTCCCCACACGAAGCCAAACGACTGCTGCTCTATTCTTCTAGCACATAGCGTCTACCTCTACCCCCTGTGGCGTTCACCCGAACCAAACCGGAAGGTCCGGTTCTGTTTTAACATATATTCACTGTTATTACCAGGTAATAAGCAGCTGGTTACCCCCTGTGGTTAGTGAGTAAGCTACAAGTTAAATTCGGAGGACATGTCTCGGATCCAGTTGTGAGTCTCCCTGTTTTTTTTTGTGGACGACGGACACACGTTTTTCCGCCAACATGAAATCGCCCCTGGCTCCTGGAATGCGACTCATCACGTCGTTTTCTCGGGACAGCTGGTAAGTTTCTCTTATCACCGTCCAGGTCCCACTGTTCTGTCCCCAGCAGCCGGTTAGTGGCACCTTCCTTACACGATGGCAGCCTGTGTGTGTGTGTGTGTTATCTCCCTTCGTAAATGTTTAGCCAGGGCACGTATATAACCTCACAGTGTGTGGATCAGTGGTGCAGGTCTTTGTTCTTTCTTCTTTATACCATGAAACCGGTTTCTGTGAGTCGATACATCACGTCACTAACTTGTTACTACTGCTTGTTTCATGTACCTGCTCCAGCTGCGAGGATCGTCCCTCACACAAAACTCCATTTGCTTATAACAAGTCTCATTTCAAAGCTTCCTCCCCTCATTGAAACATTGAATCTTCATAGAATCAACTTGCTTATCAATACATTAGGTATTTAGGGAATCTGCCACCACCAGGCACTTTAATAACATCTCAGCCTGTGGTGTTGGTTTTCACTGCCACCGGGATGAAACGTCAACTTATTTTTTATCATTAGTCTAACTTTTTTTTAATCATTAAAGGGAAGGCACTGACTTAGGCCACGCCAATAACTTTTTGAATTATTATCTGCAGAAGTCGATCAATTTTGAAAGGAGTTTTGATTAACAAAGCAGTAGAATATAGTATTCCTTTACATCCGAGTGAGATGCCTTCAGATTGATTTGTTGTGTCCGACCGACACTCAGAATCCAGTGTGTTTGTTTACTATAAATCAATACAGCAAATAGCCTCAAATGTACACATTTGACAATCTGGATACATACATATTGTACCTGGAATCTTCTGTTGTAAATTCACTTAAATTATGCTTGGCACACAAGTTCACTTCAGAATAATGAATCGCCTTTGTTATATCTTGAGGGTGTGTGATACAAAACACAAGGAAGGAATGCTGACGTGTGTTTATTACCATGAGAGAGATGTTATTACACAAGGGCCACCGCCTTATGCTGCAGAGATCATGTGTTTCATTTAGGGACTTACATTGAACCAGGATTTATTAAAGTGATATTTTTACTTTAATCCATACAATAGTATTAAACATAATTCCCAGTACGCACACAGCTGTCTGCTTATGTTTGTATTGATGTCAATGGTGTTCCTGTTCAAGGCTCTTGTACTATAACACGTATTTATTTGGATCTTTCTCTTGCAGTTATCGCACTTTTATTCTTTTCCTCACCTTCCTCTTCTACACCTCCTATCACCTGTCAAGGAAACCTATCAGCATTGTTAAGGTGACTATAACATTTAAAAGGATCATCATAAACTAAACCTTAACCCATATAGAAATGAAGACAATTGCTAATGTTCTGCAGCGTGTATGTCTTTCCTTATCTAATGTGATGCTGAAAAACGGATTTGATTGTTTAGAGTAAAATTTATGGTTTTTAGTAAATGGTCTAAGAACATGTAACAGCTATGGTATAATCCTTTTAGGCTCCACAGTGTCTAACCTCTCCAAAAGAAAATGCAAATCACAATTACGTACACTGAACGAAGGCGCATCACCAACCAGTGACTGTGACAATAACTAAATGTGGCACTTTTCCTTCCACTGTTGTTTTGGTTACAGTGGTTCACCAGTCCCTGTCAATATTTTTCTCTCTGATCCTCAGAGTGAGTTGCACAGAAATTGTTCCACAGTCGTTCGACCTGCAGACCTCAACATAACCAACAATGCTACCTGGTGTGACTGGGCTCCTTTTGGTGAGTTCTTAAGCTCCTTAAGTTGTCATTTTGTCAACAAATGCAACATAAAACCTCCAGCACCAGCTAAACCCTTCACCATGTATTTTAATAACCGTTATGAGTATCAGTATCAGGCCTGAGAATTCTGTAACCATCTACCTAAGTTATCATATAGGAATGTTGTTGATTCACGCACAGGCTCCACATCAGTGCAGACACCTTGGTTTTAATTCCTGGTTTGATTCCATAGCTGGACACTAATATGTGTATCCTTGTCATCTCTCTAGACCAAGACAACTATCAGACACTGTTTGGGATCTTGGATAATTGTTTCCTGGTTACCTACGCCATCGGCATGTTTTTCAGGTCTGTATGTGCTGATGCTGCAAGTCCTTGTTTGTTGTTTTTGTCTGTGGGTGAATGTCACATTAAGCTTCAATCATTTTCTTGTGTCAACAGTGGAATATTTGGAGAGCGCGTGCCCCTGCGGTACTACCTGAGCGTTGGGATGCTCTTGAGTGGATTGTTCACGTGTCTGTTTGGCCTTGGTTTCTACTTGAAAATCCACTCATTGTGGTACTACGCCGTCATCCAGGTAAACATACAACACGACAAACACACACTTTCTTTTCTTCCCTTGTTGGCTGTAAACACATGGGCAACTTGTAGATGGGTTGGTCTGATCTGTTATGTACAGTGTAATAGGCCCTGTTCAGACCTGGTATTAGCACCCTGAGAAGTTTGATCACAAGTGGACAGTTGATTTGTTCACACCTGGCATTAAATACAATGAATGCTTCTCCCGTGTCGACTTGTGATCAGATCTCTCAGGACGATTGTTATTACCAAGTCTGAACAAGGTCATTAACGTGTGTATCAGTTTATTGCTATCTCATAACAAAAGTTCAGCCGCACCCACACACACACAGGAAATTAAAGTTACTCCCTGTGTGTATGCACACTCAGTGGCTAAGTACAAATAAATGCATCAGGTACGTTCGACTTCATGCAGCGTTGTGCAGGGCGGACTTAACTTGATGCATGCTGGTCCTAACACAATGCATACTGGTTAGAATTTTTGTCTGACTCCATCCAACGCTGTTGAAATAGGATGTGATGAATTTCATCTGTTGGTTTACAGACGTCACTTTACACTATAGTTTAATTAATCAAATTTTCAGCTGAAAGAAAGTTCTAAGTTAACTGTTATCTGCAACGAAAAAATCAAAAGTTGTGAAATCTGTCGTTGTTCTTGTCTCACTGACGCCAAGAGTAAGTAAAGTAGAAAGTGTCCGACTTGACGTTTTTTTTGCTCCACCCCTCAACCTGATCAAGACGGACACAGTCAGACCAAGTCCATCTCGAACACTCGTTTCATCACGAAAGTTTTGTTTCACTTCAGTTTTTGTGTAGTGTCCTTTTGACCAGTAATAGCCTCGACCATGCACTGAGATTGAGAGTGTGCCTCATGGTGGCAATCAAGCTCTGACTTGTTACCTTGCCTAATCAGAGTTTAGTTGTATTAGTGCGAAACAAAAACTATTTCTTTGTCACTGCAATAAATCCAATGTTCTTCTACAGCTTTGAGGTGTTAGATGAGCTTCACATGACGCACCCCCGTTATCAAATTCCACAAGTGAACTCGCAACCTATGGAAAACTATTAATAGAAATAGTTCCCGTTCCTCATATAATTATTAATCACACTTACACCCGTCAGCTCCATAAAGAAAAATCTCTATTTGACATAAGAGATAAAAATCCAATATCTGAGGGGGAGCTCTGTGGGTCAGTACAGACCTAATTCATCATCTCTTCCCTTTAGGAAATGTAGAGGTCTCGTGGTGGCTTAGTCAGGCTTTACTCACATATCACATGACTCACGGCTGCATCATATGACTGCAGACATATGTCTGGGCTTATAACGGATTGGTGAGAGAATGCTAACACTGGTCTCCCAATACCCTGTATAGAGTTGGAGAGTTTGTATTATCTTTATGGTGCTTTGGTTCTGTAAGTTAACACATGCGGGTGTCTCCTTCTGTTTGCTTCACTCTGCAGGTGATGAACGGGCTCGTGCAGACCACTGGTTGGCCGGCAGTGGTGGCCTGTGTCGGAAACTGGTTTGGGAAGGGGAAGTGAGTACAGTTGGAGCAGACCCGCTGACTAAACAGTATTCAATACCTTTTTTTTTACAGCTGACTGACAAACACGTGCCTGTTGGTCAAGGTCTCATTTTGAAAGCCCAGTGATTGAATGAACTCAAACTGGTTCAACTGCTTCTTGACCAGTAGAACTACAACCACAGTAGAAAGTACTTGAGCACACATGACTTTGTGAACAACAGCCCCACGCCCATCTGAGTGGAGCCCAGCCATTTCAGTGTCTGGCCTGTCGCTGTAGATTGTGTTTATTTGCACGAAAGAAACCTTGATACACAGAGAGATCAGACATGTTTACACAAGCTGTAATAACCTGGTTACTGTTTACATGAAGCTGATCAATATGATATAAAATTGTAAAATGTTCTGAGATTTAAATCTACCCAAATTTGTGGTCTTTTTAAAAATAATTTCTTTAGCTTAAATAGTCAATCAGTTGTTGATCATTAAAGAATTGATTTTGGTTTGAAATCCACTTACCGAATGAGAAGATTGTTTTCAACCTCATATCTATGTGTGAAGTATGGGCTTGAAGTCATGAAGTTCTCAGTATTGATTAGCATGAAGTCTGGAATCAAAGGAAACTGCTAACCTCACTGTGTCCTAAGGTCACCTACATCTACCGCCACCTAATAGCTTTGTAACAAACACATTATATCCTGTCAATAGCTTGCCCTATATGCAAATACAATTATGAGTTCTGTGCTCAACTTGATTAATGCTGTATTCTCAGAGACACTTGTCACACTGCCTGATAGATTCATCTTCTTTGCCACTGACAAATCTTTAAGGGAATATTATAGTAGAACACAGAAAGGGTTAAAAGTCTATTTAAGAGTTTTCTTTAAAAACTAGATCATTGCAACACCTTTCAAATGGTATACACCTTCTTTGTGTGCTTGTTTTGATCCTGCTTTGTATTTTTGCTCATCAGACGTGGGTTCATCATGGGTGTGTGGAACTCTCACACCTCAGTGGGAAACATCTTGGGCTCCCTCATCGCTGGAGTCTTTGTCTCGTCAGCATGGGGAATGTCCTTCATTGTCCCAGGCATCATCATCGCCTGCACTGGGATCCTGTGCTTCTTCTTCCTGGTTGAGAGTGAGTTTCTGTTCATCAGACACACACACACACACACAATCACAGACCCACATCCTGTTATTACAGGCTCATGCTCAATGCTGTATATTTATTATGCCACCATCTCTAAGCCGCTGTAAAAAGACATTTCTGATTCCCATCTTTTCTTCTTCTGTTCAGAACCTGAAGACATTAACTGCACTCCTCCTCAGCACCATGTGAGTTCTCAGAAACGTTTAGTTTCTAATCAATTAATGAATGAATAAATTAATAATAAGTAACAAGGATCTTGAACTTTTGCATGCCTGTTTATGTGTGTGCCCTTTAGAGTGATCAGGACAGCGGAGAGGTGGAACCTCTCTTGCAGAACTCGCCCCGAACCGTCAACGGGTCCATCTCCAGCGAGCCTCCAGCCATTGTTGAGGATCACACCGAGGCTATTAGCTTCTGTGGAGCTCTCAGTATACCTGTGAGTCAAAGCAACTCTTTTTAACCTTAGAAATGTTTGGTTTGATTGATCTGGTTGGATGATTTTTAAACGGGCTGTTCTGAATTTTAATTACAGCGTAAAAATGTATAAACAGCGAACTAACAATGGTCATGTATTCAATATTTAGAATTTTTGTTTACGCTTTGTATATTCAATATGTGAATTGTTGAAAATGTAAACCTTATCACCCTCTGATGGCTGTGATGGAAACTACACAGTCAAAGATCTGATCTACCTTTTTGCTGATTTAAAAAAAAAATCTGCTTTTGAGACACTGCACTTATTTAAAAATCATTCAATTAGGAAACATTTTACACTTTTATTTAACATAGTGGTAACCATCTGGAAGGATCTGTCTGATTCAGCTCCGTAAGCAGTGTGAAATCCCAAATGTGCTTTCTTCGTCTACTTTGCTGCAGTTAATCTGAGCAGACTCATCAGGAAGAGGTCTCTTCCTAAAACATGTTTAATGTAAGCGACATGGGAAAGATCCCAGAGGTTTTCATGTTGTCGTTGTGTCTCACACAGGGAGTGATGGAGTTTTCTCTTTGTCTTTTGTTTGCCAAACTGGTCAGCTACACTTTCCTGTACTGGCTACCTCTCTACATCTCAAACGTTGGTCAGTGTTAACACACTCTTTTTTTCTCCAATTATAAAATGTTATTTGTATACTATAAATGTAATATATTTTCCTCCCCATCATCCTAAAGCTTGTTTTTCATTTTCAGCACATTTCGATGCAAAAGAGGCAGGAGATATGTCCACACTGTTTGATGTTGGAGGAATTGTGGGTAGGTTGGGAGCCTTGACTGATCGGACTTATCCTATTATCTGAAAATACTTGTTTCAGGTGTTAGTGTTAGCCAGGAAGATGTAATGTGTCTGAACATGTTTTAAATGTACAGGAGGCATCATGGCAGGCGTTGTGTCTGACTACACCGGTGGAAGAGCTACAACCTGCTGCGTGATGTTGATTGCTGCCGCCCCCATGGTCAGCGTCACTTCATACAATAAACAATAGATTTAACAATAACTATTATTTCCATCTTTGCATAGATCGTAAAGGAATTATTTGTTCATGTTTCAGCTTTTCCTCTATAATAACATTGGACAAAGGAACCTCGGTACTACAGTGGGTAAGTCTCTTTTAATACTCATTCTATCATCTTAATGTTAATTCAGCTATGTGATAGTTTGCTCTTACAATAAAAATGAAGTTCTAAGACAAAGCTGGAAATGAGAGATTGTGGCATTTTTTTATGGAATTAAGGCTCTATAAATACACACTCAGATTCATCATAGCATTACAGCAATAGTAATAATGTTCTCTAGAAACTGGAATGATCGTGAGATGATATGAATCATGATCTTAAATCTTATTCTGCATGTATTTGTGCCTGTAGCGCAGATAGTGATCAGTTACAGAACCAATCCAGGATTTGAACTGAAACTGTTTATAAAATGAGAATTATTACAAACATTTGTTCTAAGTACAAGTACATGTGAAAGATGTTTTTAGACATTCTACTTAAAACTGTTTTTCCAAATGTAGCTATGCTGCTGGTGTGTGGAGGCCTGGTGAACGGACCATACGCACTCATCACTACAGCTGTATCTGCAGACCTGGTAAGAGGTGATGCATCTTGGGAAACGCTCAGTTGTATATAATCCCACTGACATGTAGTGGACATAACTGAAAAACACTGTTTGTATTGATTGACCTGGTGTGTTTGTTACAACAGGGAACCCACGAGAGTCTGAGAGGAAACTCCAGGGCCTTGTCGACAGTCACAGCGATTATAGACGGGACTGGTTCAATAGGTACGTGTTTAGAGTCAGAACTGCAGAGATTCAGAATCTCACTCTTCAGTTTGTATTTTCAATCACTCTTTTAATGTCCCTCCTGTAGTAATATTAACAATGGATCAAATCAATATTGGCAAAAACTTGTTGGTACCTCAGTGGTGAATCCACTGTGAGCTACGTGCTCAGAATCAAAGAATGCACTGCCAATCCAAAAATATACGGATACTTACGTGCATTAAAGATAATGATGCATAATAAAATTCATTCCAAGACTCATTTCGAAACCACATTAAAAACCCATTAATAATAAGACATTAATTGATTGTAACCTCAATGTTTGCAGGGATGCCCTTACTGCAAATTGATTTGCATATAAAGTAAAACAGAAAATGCCATATAAATATCCACTTGACTCTCGGACAACAGCTGTAGTGGTGCTGCACTCCTCCTGAACACAGGCGCTTTGTTAACTCTGTTCATACCTGACATGTTGGCTGATCCGATCACATGTGAACAACTCTTAAGTTCATGTTGTCACTTCACTACTGGTATTAGAATGAGCCCTGAATGTGTCTCCAGTGGAGAATTCAGATCGGATTGAACTTTTCTGCTCTATACGCAAATAAATCAATCATAAATTCTCCTTTTTGTTTTGCGGCAGCCAGTAATGAACTTTTCTCTTCCATTTTCCTCCTTTTGATCTGAACATTTACATTTTCAGCCCTTTTGCATGTATAAGTCTAAAAGTTTGAAGGTTGCTGATGTCACTTATTAAAAGAGTCAGCAGAGGCGTCACTGTTTTGCCGTTGGTGTATTCTGCAGGAGCTGCACTGGGTCCTCTGTTAGCCGGTCTGATCTCCCCCTATGGCTGGAACAACGTCTTCTACATGCTCATCTCTGCCGATGTCCTGGCCTGCCTGGTCAGAAACTCCTCCTCTCCTCTCTCACATCAGGCTCACAATTTTCATACTTGTTTTAGATGATTGAATCGTCTTGAATATGTTCCTCTAGCTGTGTAACAACAGCCCAAATGACATGTTGTTTGTTTTTCTTCAGTTTTTGTCCAGGCTTGTTTACAAAGAAGCACAGGGTTGGTGCAGACGTGCTCCCCGGGTCAGAGGGTCAGTATCTACAGCGGCTGTGGTTTTTCCAAACTTAACCTAAATATATATTCATGTCAAAAAGTCCCCATGCGATTATTGTATACCTAATTTTCAATTGCACCCTGGTCAGGTTATCAAAGCATGACAAAAACAACAAATCTGTAAATACAATGATGGTTGCTCTGGTTGTCAAGCAATCATCACCACCGCCTGTTCCCGGCGAGAAGCCACATTCAGCTGCAGAGAAAACTTATATCACTTTTATATAAGGAGTAAAATAATAATAATATTGTATTTTGATTTCATTTTATCTCTTACTCTTCATATTCAAAGTAATTGTATATTTTACTATTTTAACCTTTTTATTACAGGTTCAAAGAAATCTGAACCACGCACACAAACAAACCAGAAACCAAACACACAAAGAGGGAAACAAAGCTTATGCTGATCTGGTACAGTGGACAAACGTCTTTCCATTGAAGAAGTCATCAGTGGAAAGTTCGAAGAGACGATTGAGGCCTTCTTCTTATTGTCTTATAAAAGACAGAACTTTTATATGACTAATCTCCTAATTCTGACTTGTTTTCATATTCTTTTATCATTAAAGTGTATATATTGTGCCTTTTCTTAATTTTGTCGTTTTCTGTCTTCTTGGTTACTGCATCCCCACAGTACACAACACAGTACACATTATAACACATGACGGTATGGAAGAACTCGCAGCCTGTTGACAATAGATTTGATTTTTTTGTACGTCATTTAGTCATTATAATTACTTCTGTGCAGGAACAGAAGGCGAGAAGGAGGTGCGCAGTCCACTTCAGACCATGAAGTAAATCATTTTTATTTTAAATTAAATTAAATTAAATTAAATTAAAATAAATAAATAAATAACAGAAAATAAATAAAAAGTAAATTTTCACCACTTTCTAATTTTCTGCAAATGTTGGTATTTGAGAATGTTAAAGCCCTCACAAAGCCAATTAATTTGCCTGAAAAAAATGTATAATAACAAGGGGCCATTTGGTTTGCAAACAGCAGTCACACACAACCCATACACATCGTAACAAAACATAAAAAAGAGCGTTAAACATCCATTAGTCCTTTGTTAAAATACTAAAATATTTTAAAATGTGTGTGTGTGCCATATACCAGGGCTACAGCTGGTTTGAAAGTCTGACTGCTGAGGGGACAATGATAGTAAAGATGATAGAAATTGAAGCATGACCACACATTACAATAATAAAACTAGAAAAATGGATCCACGATCTCTGATCCGCAATCCACCGTCATATGGTCCATGATCACACGATAGAATCATTAGTGTAAAAATTGGTGAATCTGTCTCCCCACATCTGAACTACTTTGTTGTCAGTGATGAGCAAATCATTTCTCCTTCTAATTGTCTTGTTTTATTGGATCAACCATCATCAACCCAGGGATATTCAGTCAATCATAGTTTAACATTTTTTAAACTGGAAGCTTTACGTTTTTTAGCACTTTTTCCAGAGTTGATCGATACGTTTTTCAATCAGAAATGTTGTGTAAACCAAATTATTGACTACTGTTGTAGCTTTTAAATATTATATATATGAAGTCAAATATATACAAATTAATATATATATATATATACATATAATACCAGGATTGCTCAACCCTGGAAAATACCAACTATAAAATACAATTTCTAAAATTTCTAGGACTGCAAAGCAGGACTGAGCAGCCCGAGCACATGCATTTTGAAACGTTGCATGCGTTTTGCCTTTATGCCTGAAAAAAAAAAAAAAAAAATCATCTGATCAGTAGGTGGCGCTATTACCCTGAGGGAATATTGACACAGACCTGTTCAGGCTTGGACTCTGATCACGAGACACAAGTTTGGGGGTCATAGGTGATCACAGTGGAGTCATGACAACATCATCTCCTTTGGCGAAAGATGAACCTTCGTCGTACTTCAATGTTTACACGTTTTGAGGAACTGTCCCAATTCTGAGAGAGAGAAAGACGTCACTTTTGCAAGACATAAAGATTTCTTTGATCTTTGACCACTGACACTGTCACTGCAGGACTGGAGTTGTTTGTTTATGGCTCATCATTAAAGGATTCATGGTCCATGTATCTGATCATTTCAATAGGGCCTCACTTATTATTATTATTAGTGCCTGTCAGTGCTCTGGCCCTAATAATGATTTATCAAGTTGCATGGGACCTTTTCTGAAGAGTACACTTACCTGAATATATGTACATGATTTTACTAAAGTAAAAATTTCATGACAAGACTTTTCTGTAACGTGGTGTTCGTACTTTTATTGAGGTAAAGGTTTCTTTCAAAACAAAGTTATACAACAAAATCTGGAGCCTGTTCAGAAAGGTTAGACAAAAGTTTTCATCAAGACTTTCTAAAACTATTTTGTTGAAAATGATCTCTTCCTGTTGTTTGTCAGGTGGTCCTCGTCACAGAAAGCAACAGTTTGATTTCGTTATTTGCATCGTTTCAAAGAAAGAATGTCAAACCCAGGACACACACCCTCTGTTCTATGATAGTGAAAACAAGTTTATTATGGTCCCTGGAATTAAGAGTCAAACACGATTCCCTGTGACTCAGAGGGTGGCCCTGGTATCACCTACATCAGTCAAAAAATAACATTATATAACATTATAATTATAGTGGTTTTATTAGATGACTACATTTCACAAGTCTCTCAGCTCAGGGTTCCTTATCACTGCAACACGTTTTTCTAAAATAAAATATACAAAGGACACGCAGAACAAAAATGTATTTAGCAAAAGGTTAAATAAACAGGCAAACAAAAAAGAGCAGCCAAACCTGGACTTAACAGCTGAAAGAGGTTTTATGAGTCTCTATGTTAAACGGAGCTCCAAAGAGAAGCCTCCATCAGAAGCTCAGGGTTTGACCAGCAGAGGTCAACAGGAGATGTAGTCAATATCTTTCTCACAATCAGTAAATCACAAGAAAACAACAAACCCAAAAAGGAACTGATACTTCTTGCATGTTCTTGACTACGCAATACGGCTTTAGATGTGTATTTTGAGCCAGTCCCACGTACACCAACCGACCAGAAATATTCACTAGAACAAACATGTGTATTCATCCACAGCGGAAAATAGTCACCAACAAAAAGTTTGCTCCCGTTTGAAAATTGTTTGCTTTTAGCAACAGTGATCGGCTGTTGTAGGAAATTAGATTTTCATGAGATTCTTTGACGATAGCGGAAAAAAAATAACATTAGAAGCTTTTAACCCTGTATTCTCTGCAGGTGACAGAGAGCTGACTGAGGAGTGACCTGAGTGAAATCGACGAAGTACCGAGCCCCTGAAGTCCGATAGGAGGATTCTTTTTTTTATCTTGTGGGAACAAGAGACACGATCAGACAAGTTGTAAACAAAATCTTAAGTTACACAATTGTATTTGGCAGAAAGAAAATCTAAATAAATAAAGGAAATGTTGGCAGTTGTAAACATGTGGATTCAATGCAGACACTGACTTCCTGGTTCAACTGTAACATACTGTGAAAACCTGGTCGTGCACACACAGTTTTCTTATCTGATCATGTTTCTTGCCCAAATTTGCTTTTGTTATGCGAAGCCAGTATTTTCTCTTCACTGAACAATTACTTTGGTGAGTACAGTGTTACTACTACTGATGCAAGTTTTAATAAATTAGAGTAACGCGTTTTAGAATTATTGATGGTGTAAGACATCGGTCACTAAAAGATTTTTTTTTACACCCGTCAGGAACAGATGAAAAACATATTTTCTTACTGAGGCCGACAGTACGCAGTAAAGAATGGCATCATAACTGCTAACACACCACTACAACACAAACATAGAAACACATCATAACAGTAACAAGAGCAATCCTTGTAGAGAACCTATCGAGCATATTGGCACAGAGGCTGCCTTCAGACGTGCACTGAACTCTGGACTTGAATCCTTCAACATTCAAACAGATTAAGTGACAGTTGCAAATTCAAGCCATAACCATTAAGACCCGAAGGAGACAATTCCCAGCAGCGTTCTCATTCTGCACTTTTTCTGTGTGTTCTTCATCTTTGTGGCTGATCTGAGCACAGAGTCACATGAACACAAATCAAACAGCTGGAGGCTCTCAGAGCGAGCGGGAGCTAGAGTGGGAGTGTTGACAGACGTGTGGTGGTGTTGTTGCACTTCTGTTGTCTTACGTGTCCATCTAAGGTTTAAGCCTGTAGCTGTAGCCCTGTTCAGAACAGGGATACTGTGTAACTTTGTCAAATCGCCAGTGTACAGCCCCCTCTCTCTTGAAAAAAAAAAAAAAAATAAAACAAAACAAATAAAGATGTTGAAAAGCTTCATGTGATGCAGTTCAGGTTTTTCAGTGATGATACGCAGCATGATTCCAGGAGCGGTACCAGGAGCTGAAAGGCCAGAGGGAGGGTCAGAGGATTATTGACTTAGACAAATAGAAGTGGCGCAAAACTTGATTGAGTGTTAACCCTCGACCATTCATGTCAGGAAATAGGCTTACACCAAAAAGGTTTTGTAGATATGTCATGCAGAACTTTTTGGAAAGCAGCAGGTTAAAGTTCTTTCCTGTTTCAAGTCTGTAGGATAAGCTAAGCTAACCCGGTAACGACCACAGCTCATATACAAACAAAACATATCTTGATGTAAATCAAGAAGTCTGGTCTGGATTACAGGAATGGAAAAAAATTCTGTAAATGTAATAATCAGCAATGTCTCCTACAGATTAGTACTCTGCTGTGAAATCCAACCATACCCTGCATAAATATACATTATATAAATATCAACACTGTTAGAAAGAAAACAACAAAATGAATTTAACAAAATATTGAATAATGTTTAAGTTAAAACAAGTTGCAAGTTAAAAGCCTCCAGTCTCCACGGTCTGCTGTGCTCAGGTAAGTGTCTCTTACCCTGGTGTGCTGTAGGAAGCTGGGTTCACCTGAGACGATAAAGATCCTGAGACTGAGGACAGGCCGTTGGGAGAAGCTTCACGACTTAAACTGTTTGGAGACGAATTTGAGGAAACTGGAAGAAAAAGTTAAAAACGATGGCTGTGAGCGAACACATATACCTTCTACCATCTATTTTAGATCATGTACAAATTAACTCTGGATGGGAGCATTAGAGATGAAAATGTTTCCAAGGTCAACAATTAACTTTCACACGCTAATGTTGTGATAGGGGAACATACATGTATTAGTATGCATGGTAACCCCCAGTGTCAGTCACAATTAAGTTATTAAATATCAGTTTTTATATGTAGGTGAATGTAGGGACCAGAACTTACCACCACCTGAAGTCAGAGGGCTGTAGGATCTGGATGCTGAGGTCTAAAACAGAGTGGAAATGTTTTACATCAATCCTGCCTCAAATCAGGAATATAAATATAATAACCTTATAATCAACTATTTACATATTTATACATGCTGTACATGCTATACAAGCTTATTAGTAAAACATATGAATACAATCCATTCATTTGTCATTATGCTGACTCATACTAGAGACGGAAGCTAATACAAATAGTCTTAAGTGTTAGAGATTGGTGATTTAGTCGACTGACCATTCTGGAGTTGTAGTTGTGTGATTTGACAGGTAAACTGGTCACTGGGCAGTAGATCCTCTTCTCCTTCTGACGACGATTACAGAACCAAACTCGAACCACCTCTTTCTCCATGCCCAGCTGCTCTGAGATCATGGTTATCTCCTCAGAGTTGGGCTTAGGGTTCTGAAAAACAAAAATGCCCATTATTTCCTCCTAAAATGCCTGTCAGGTATATTTAGGTGGTAATATCTCGATGTTCTATCATTCTAGTAATGACAGCAATATGTCAAAACAAATTGTATTCAGACCTAATGTGTCAATCAAAAACTACATAACTTATTAACTCTGTAACTTAGAAAAAATGAGCAGTGTCACCATAAGACCTCATTAAATATCGTTGGAACTCACATCAAGAAACCGTTTCTCCAGAGTCAGCTTGATGTTCGTTTCGATGCTTGTCCTCTTTTTCCGTTTGCGGCCGTATCCCTCCATCAAGGGCGGCAGAGAGTTGGAGTTACTCATGGAGTCAGAGGGGGAGTTCTCTACAAACAAATGGAACGTGGACATTCATCATCCCTGTTCAACATTGAACCATTTTTCACATCAAGCTAGAATCATCAGAGGTTCTGCAATAAAAACAATGACAATAAAAATGTTAGTCCCTGTGTTGTACCTGCGTCACTCAGCCATTTCTCCAGCAGGGGTTTGAGCTTGCACATGTTTTTGAAGCTCAGGTTTAGAGCTTCGAAGCGAGAGATCGTGGTTTGGCTGAAGTCGTTGCCGTACAGTTTCCCCATCGCGAGGCCCACATCTCCCTGTGGTAAAACAAACACACGGTCACGATCATCAGTCAGGTAGTCAAAGGTTCCCAGTCATCATCAGTGGATGGATTTTGACTGAAGTAGAGCAACTAGTGAAACATCTATTTTCATGATCATGAATTCTGATCAGTACCAGTCTAATGGGAGGGTTGAGAATTTTACACAATTTAGTTATATGCCGTCATTGAAACCTGGCAATGTCTTTGAGTGCTCGTCTTCATTGAGAATAGTATTAAATACTAGTTTAATGACTTGTAAAATCTTAAATAATAAAGGATACACAGTAAATTAAAAATAATCAGTTATAACAAGTAGTAGAGTACATGTAGGAAAGTATAAGTAAACACAATAGATTAAAAATACAAGATGCAGATACAAAATACACATCTGTTAACAGTCAACAGTTTAACCACTGTAATTAGACCAGAAAGTTAAGGTACACACTTCTGAAATGTTGCTAATAATCCCCCATTGCACTGAAATACTGTGTACAAGCAAATACATTTAGCACAGTTAGTATTGAATTGAGTGAAAATAAGAGCTAAGATGTTATAAAGGCTCTTTTAGATTATGGTTTCATCATGTAAATCATATATTTTCATTGCAACACGTCCTGACAGGTACGACTCACGATGGAACAAGACGTAGATTTAAGAATTTCAGTCGAAAACAATCTTGAATCTTAAAAAGAAAACTAACATGTTGTATTATTAAACGGCACAGTAAAGCACACTGGACTATAATTACCATCTAGGAAAGACTTTAGGGAGATTTTCATATTTTTATGTCTTTTAATATATAATTATATTATAATTTTAATTACCGTTTAGTAATTTACTATAGAGAATTACCCTGAGAAGAGTGATGTTGTACGCTGTTGCACAGTAAAGCCCTAGACCAGTTCCCAGACTTTATATTCAAACAATATATGTAATCTGAGGGAGACGTCTGAGACAAAGGACGACAAAGACTAAATCTCCTTAAAGCTGCCGGGAACTTTTTTTCATGACTTCTCTGAAACATAAAAATGTGTTGCATTGAAAAGCATCTGAAATATATAAGTCTCACGTGAAATGACTATTCTGACTTTGCCAGAAAATGATGTGTTCAAGTAGAACCCTACTGCCCACAGGAGAAACTGATGGAGATTCTTTTTCAGTTTTTAAGGAAACCTAAATGGTCCTTCCTCTTTCTCACCTGAGTGAAGCCCAGTTTGATGCGTCTTTGTTTGAATGCTTTCGCAAACTGTTCCAGTTCCTCCAGATCACTGGGTTCCTCCTGCTGTGGTAGTGACAAGTGTTTAGGCATCTGCAGGTGAGACATGTCCATGTGGTTCTCCATGGACGTTCCCGCCAGACCACAGCGACTCATGGCCTGGATCACACAAACATCATAGGGGGAAAAAAACTAGTGTAAAAGAGGAAGTGAACAAGGTTACCTGCTGATAACAGTGTGTGACTCAAAAGTAAAGTCGCAGGATATGAAATCACGTACAAGTCGACAGCACATGTCACATGTAGGGTTGTCTGGATTTACCTGTGGAGTAAGAGCCAGTCCCGGTTGGTGCTGAAGAAGACCACTTTGACTATGGCTGGGCAGTGACAGCAGGTTTTGCTGCAGTATGGCTGCAAAGGAAAACAGGTTTGTGATGATTTATCCTTTTCATGCAGCTGATTTGCGGAGTTGACTCAGTGGAAGGTTTTGAAGACTGCACCTTGGTGGTTGTTGGGGTTCTGGGAGAGCAGGAAGGAGGAGGGAGAGGGCAGGTGGGACGGCTGCATCAGAACCAGCCCCTGCATGGTGTGGAGGGACGTGAGCTCCTGGAGAAAAACAAGATACAGCAACAGAAGAATTAGTCTTAACTCAATTGAGCTTTTGCATTGAGTAGTTCTGCAGTTCTGCAGTGGTGGAAGATACATCGAGAAGAGCACTTTATCTGCCACCAATTCTCACGTGTTTCTACTCTACATTAATATTAGTTTTTTTGCTTTGTAATTTCTTTATATTTCTGCTCCACTATATTTCAGAAGGAAATTATCAATTAATTTAGTTAGTTACTATGATGGGAAAGGTTTTCAATACAACATATAATCACAATAATCTAAATGACGACATATTAAACATCCTCAAGTAGAAAGTATAAAAGTCATAAAAGTTAAGTTCAACATTGTTTAATCCCTTCGGTCGATTAGAAAACGCAAAAAAAAAAGTGTCATTCACAGTTTTTAAGATGGAGGTGACAAATGTCTTGTTTTGTCCAGATACCGGAACTATTCAATTATAAGTACAGAACATGACCGATATATGTACGATATTTTTATACTCTAGTTTCCCGTTCAGTAGGATTTAAAATGCACAACTTTTACTTTTAGCAGTGTACTTGTACCATGTTGTATTGTCAGACCAGTTCTTCCATTACTGCCATCCTGTGAAAACTGATCCCTGATGATACGCCAATTTACTGTAAGATGATGTTCTTAGAAGTAAAGAACCCAAACAGCTGAATGATTTAGGCCTTGTTCAGACCAGGTATAAACATGTTGTGTTTGCGAAGACCAACATTTTTTGTTTTTACCCAGTGTGAGAAAAAGAAATCGCTTTGTCAACGTGTTTGTGTGCGTTGGTCTCAGTGATCAGATCTGGAGACCTTCAGGACGCGTTCAGACCTGCATTTAACTGACCGCTTGTGCTCTGAACTGGGTCTTAGTGTCTGTGTCTCACCCCTGATAGCTGACCTCCAGGCATCTGAGAGCTCTGTGTCAGGTGACATGTCTTCAGCGAGCCTAGGTGGGCTGAGTCGTGGATGTTCTCTGTTTTTATCTAAGGTGTTGAAAGCAGAAGAAAAAAACCCAGTTTGAAACAATATGTTTTTATACAGTTGAGAGAATAAGAATCCTAGTATGGCTCCAGGACCAGTTTGGTCACTGAACATTATACAAAGAGTGATGGAGAGTCTTTCCCTCCCCTCGGGCAAGCCAGTATGCAAATACCCCACCACCCAACCACCCCACCCCTGAAAGCCGTGGCACTTCCTGAAAACATGAGCGCTGAGAGAACCGCGCTCCGCTGCCAAAAGGTCTGTTTGGAGAAGTATCCAAATAGCTTCCAACTATTTGAGGTGCTTGTGAAGAGGTGGCATCCCTTATTGACATCTGTGCTGAGAGCAGGTAGTTTATCCCGAGGATGTTAGACATCCAAAAGTCAATTCAACGTCTCGGATAAAGGTACATTTAGTATCCTCCACTTTGCTCTGGGCTGTTTATATTCCAACTGAGCTCAGTTATTGAGTCTGCCAAAGAATACAGACTTACATAAAGTTGTTTGATCCTCCATACCCTCAAATCCCATTAAAAGTTCAAAACTAATATTGAACTAATCCCATCAATGAGTAAGAAGGTCTGATGTGTCTTGTTCCTTTTTACAACGGCTCTTTTGTTGTTCAGCAACTTTTTTAACCCGTCACTGGGAAACATGTTCCTTCCTTATGATGAACACAGCCCCAGTAGTTTATTTGCAGTCATTCCCAGTGCAGCTGTAAACCCACCTGTGGCAGGAAATTAATGAGCCATTAATAACCGTTTTAACACTTCATATCCACAAAACTGTTCCAATAAACAAATATCAATCTTTGGTTAAATTATGAGCAGCTTGCTAGGAAATCACTATCCTGAGCAGAAAATAGTCCCCAACAAATACACTATTTCAAATACAAATCCAACTTTAAATCAAACTTAAGAATATTGATCAATCAATTGATTTGATCCAGGTCCTTACGCGGCGTCATCAGGGTTTCACTCGCTGCTGCACACAAACATCCCTCTGTCTGATCAAGCTAACAGGAAAAGGATACTACGTGTCGAACAAAGAAAACTGAATCCTGCTGATTAAAACCCAAGAAGAGACGATGAACCCTGTTACTCACGTGTCGACTGAAGTTGAGTCCATTTTGGTCTAAATTTAAAAAAGAAAGACAGAGATTATCAGAATTAGGCTCAAATCCAATCATAGAGAGATTAAATGCAGTCTGTTAGCATTGAGCGTTAGCGATGTGTGTTTAAACTGTTTTTCACTCTTTTTACAGCAGCAACAACATCATCTTTAAATCATCAGTTTTATGAGCGTTAACACAAATGCTTTTATTGGATTTGATATAGTTATAGATACTAGTATACATATATATATAACATGTAAGAGCAAGGACATTCAAATCCTTAAAACAGACATACATACACCTAAATATAACAGAAACAGATCAAGTTGACAGAGGATTACACAAAAACCATAAATAATCATGCAGCAGTATTCCTCATTATTTAAGTTAAGTTTTAAAAAGCTGACAATCATTTGATTAATCAGGATAATTTTAACCAGGTGAAGTGAGTGTAGTGATCTAATAACATTAACGTCACAGAGGCTGTACTTTTGATATTTTGATACTTTAAATTAACTCTCCTGATTAAACTTCGGTAATGTTTTACTTCCACATGTAAAGGATTATTTTGAAATGTGGTATTGGTTCTTTCTCTCCTCCTGCTGATTGTCTCGCAGCGGTGTTTAAAAGAAAAGCAGATTACTGGGATGTGAATACACAGGAAAGAAAACACAGCGCTCTGTGTCGAGTGTGTGCGGAGTGGACAGGGAGGGAGCGGATGGAAGGGAGAGAGTTCATGAAGCTGGATAAAGCTTAATTTGAATGCCAAATAGGGTGACTGGGACTGTGTGTGTGTGTGTGTGTGTGAGCGAGAGAGAGAGAGAGAGAACGTGGGAGAGAGAGAGAGAGAGAGAGAGAGAGAGAGAGAGAGAGAGAGAGAGAGAGAGAGTGAGAGAGGGGGAGACAGGTATTTGAGAGAGCTACTGGAGACACGATGCAAATACCCCCAACCCCACCTGGACTCTCTCTCCCTCTCTTCCTACTCTCTCTCTTTCTACCAACCCACCCCCTTCTCCCCCCTCCCCCTCTACTAACCCCCCAACACAACCATCTTCATGGCCAAAACTCCAGTATGGAAATGACCAAGACATGCAAATCAGCCCTGAGCCTTCATGCAAGGCTTTATCTCACACACGCACATGCACTGACTCACACACAGAAACACACACTCACATGGTTAGCAGACACACATAGAAAGGGATTCTTCCGTTAGTCTTCAGGGCAAATATTATATTGTAACTATTGTAACTATATACTATGTACACTGTAGTGTATCCCGACCAATGTCAGGTGGGATTGGCTCCAGCCCCTCCAGTGACCCTCAAAGGAAAAAGCGCAACTGATAATGGTTGGATGTTTGGAGTTGTTATACAAAAAAAAAAACCCTACATTTCTATTTTTACAGTGAATTAAGCAATAGGCTGATACATGCTTGTGTTTGTCTGTTTTTGTTATGGTCGACAAATTCCATAAAATGACCAAAATCAACAGTGACTCTGTTAATCTCTCTGACTCAGTCTGTTATTTCCTAATTAATGCAAACACATGAGCCACAAACACAGTTTCATTAAAAGCATTGTAATTTTCTAAATTAGCTGGGCCTTGTAGTTTTAGTTTGGGGATTTTAAGCTAAAGTTGAAACTATCCTCTGTGTGTTCATAGAAATCGTTTGTGGTGTCTTGAGTTGATTTAGTGGTACAAATTTGTGTTGCGCTTTTATCAACAACATTTTAAACAACAATGCAGTTCTATGGCACAAAGGAATAATATCAGGATTTGCTTTTGATTATTATGATCATGTCATTGCTGTTTTTTGTCTTTGCAGTGGATTCATTGAAAATAAGTGTAAGTGTAAAGCGAGAGCAATAAGTCTTCTTAAGCATCAGAACTATTTGGTTTATTTTCTGAGATCTGTCTCAGTTTAATTTCCGCATTGAACTAAATGACAATCATCAATACCGACGATTTTTTTTAATGTAATGATACACGTTGAGTTTAATTGATTTTGTACCTTTTATAATCTGAACTCATTTCTCAAAGCCTACACACGGTAAGAAAAGAGTATTGGTCAGTGACTGAATTACAACACTCTTACAACAATCCTCCAATACGGGGTTTATGGAGCTTTAAAAGTTCAGTTGATGAGTTTACATTATTCAAACTATTTTTACTGTTTTAAATTCTTAAGATAACTAATTTTACGAAGAGGCTAACTGATACATTTATATGAACCATTGTGCTTATAATAATTAATTTACACTGTCTGTTGTTAAGAAAGTAATAATAAATAAAGAGAATTTAATAATGTTGTGTACAGTACAGGTTCTCACTGAATTTCAATTATGTTAATTGAATATTTGTCAAGTTTAATCCTTTTTGAATCGCTCTAGTTTGCGACGGCAAATTTAGACAGAAACGCAAGGCTAATTTAAGCATAAGAGCAACATTCAAGCAAAAGAGTCTAGGTGGTTAGCATGCTAACTTCACTATAAGGAAAAATTATAAATTTGCCATTGCTTTGCTTTTCTCCTGACGAGTAAAAGAAAGAAATTTGATGCTCAACTTCCTGCTCAACTCTTATTGACTTGAGTTTGGTGCAGAAGAAATTAATTAAATAATCTTTTTAATTAGATTTGTGTAAAACCTACATGTAACCATCATTTTTACGTTTGCACAGACACCTAGGCAGTTACATTCTTCTGATCTGGTGGAGCAGCTGTATGAACCCGTAAAAGTTCAAAAATATTCCTCATCTCGCTGTTTCAATGTTCTGCTGCCTTCTAACGAAATGTTTAACGTTTAACACCTCTTTTCTCATAGTGTTAGTGATATTGCTCCATGTATGTAGATCATTTTGCTTTCATTTGTTTACGTTTGCTTCTGAGATTTCTGCCTACACAGACATACTGTGGAGCTGAATTTAGAGTGCAATGCTCACAGCACTGAAACAAAAAAATATTTTTTAGAGAAATGTGCTTTCACTGGGAATAATCAAACATGTGTCAACAGTCTTTGTACAGTGGGAACACACATTGCTGTTGACTCTTTGCTGGCTATCATTGTTTGTTATGCTTGGAGCACCCTATACAACACACACCTCAACAGCACAACCTAAATAAAAATAAAAGACTAATGCATTGCTGCTTGAAAATGGACCATGATGACTGGTAAGAGAATCGAGTAACTGCAGCTGTAGCACTGAGGACACCTAATGACTTAAGAGCAAAATGTCTCTGGATGATCATACACTGACAAAAACAGGGACATTTAGCACAGACCTTCACTTCTGTCACACGACCATTGTCTCAATAAAA
Source organism: Platichthys flesus (assembly GCF_949316205.1). Classification (NCBI taxonomy): domain Eukaryota; kingdom Metazoa; phylum Chordata; class Actinopteri; order Pleuronectiformes; family Pleuronectidae; genus Platichthys; species Platichthys flesus. The sequence continues at coordinate 10,697,838 of NC_084959.1, read as the reverse complement.
GTTCCACATTTTCTGTTGCTTGTTCCTGGTTTTATTTTACTGCTTGTGGCCTTCCTCAGCCGCTGGGCAGCAAGCATTTTTCAGCGAACAGCCTCAGGTGCATCCTGGTGTAGCAACCAACTGCCACCATATCCAACTCACATGCAAACGCACACACACACACAAACACACACAGGGGTCCCTGCGGTGAAATCTAAATGTTTTCATGTAGATGTACCAAAACAGACATCATATGGCCCAGTATATGAAGAATGATTTGTTGTTTATCTGGCTAAATCAAATGAAGCTTTAACAAAAAAGTGATATAACCCAAAAAAAACTAAATGTCAGTGTGTACTAAAATGCTCTGGACACACTTGAGCTGACAAACATCCACTCAGATAATCCGGACAACAGAATAGTACATAATTATACTGATATTCAATATAAATAACGTACTTAATTAATAATACATAACAAAAATACAATTGACCATATAATAAAACATATCATAGTACATATTTCTTAATTGCTCCTTTAAAATATTATTTAACACACAAGTAAGCATATTGTAATATACTCTTCATTTTGAAAAAAAAAGTTTAAATTCCACTTTTTCCAATCTATAAGGCAATAAAGAAACATCTGCATCACCGGCAGTGACAGAATAATCACAGTAGAGCAATGCCACACTTCTCCTGAGTCATGTCCACCGAAGTTATCTCTGTGTTCAGATGATTCAGCGGTGAGAGAACGGTGAAATGTCCTTACCTGCCTGTTCACCTTGAGCCTCCGACTGTTCCACCGTGTCTGCGCTCATCTTAATATCTGTAATGATAAATACAGCTGATTTTCCTACCGGATAGTAACTTCACCAGGACAATGAAGCACTCAGGCCACCCAGGAAAATGATCTCGACTATATTCTAATAAGCCCTCCCCTCTGCACCACCAAACACACACTGCACACCCTCCTCTGTCTAATTGTAATATTCATAAGCGAGGCAGCACCATAAAGCACCACCACTCTCACTAAACTCTCATTAATGCTCCGTGTGTGCAAGACATGAGACAGTGGAGTTTAAAAAGCCACTGACGAGACAGTATTTGAGGAGGGACCCACCTCAGGTAAAGAGTCCGTGCTGCTCCGGCTCCTGTCGGTGTTCCTGATGATTCAAAAAGAAACTTGTGTTGGAATAAAAAGTTTTGGAGATCCACGGGCATTCATCTGCATTTTCCTAAGTGGAGGAACGCTCACCTCTGCAGTGCACCCTATACTGGCCAAGGGCTGATTTGCATATGCCTCAGAGTGTCCTATCCAGCTTCAGACTGTTTGCATAAAACAACAATGGGGGCTATACGGCAATTTACTGTGCGTGCGTGTGTGTGTGGCTGTGTGTGTGTACTAAAAGGCTCAACAGAGTCCTTTGAATGACAACATTACAAAAACCTGTTGGTTTTCACCTTGACCCCTCATACAGCTCAATATGTTTTAGTGAAGAGGAGAACCAGGTGTCAACTGATATTTAGACAGTAAGTCAAAAGACACAAATTTGACCCATCTCAGAACATTAGGGGAAAATGGCAATTTCGGAAAAATGTATATCTTTGAATTTTTACCAATAACATTAGTACATTTTCTTTTTCTTGCATGAATGAAACTCCCCTGACATCATAATGACGTGCACTTAGAAGTTCACTTGGAATTAAGTTCATAACTCTGAAATTCAATTTAATAAATTGAAATAGTATGAGGGGGTAAACATACACATTTGTTTTCAGAATTGTTACAGATTAACTATTTTTTAATCGACAAATTGTCTATGCAGTTTCAATGGACATGGACATTCTACAAACCAAAGCTTTAAAGGGAAATAAGCAACATTATCTTTTACTTAAGTAAATGACACGGAGGCTGACTTTGCTCGATGTGTAATTTGAATTATTATTATTATCATTATAATGCTTTGCTGGCTAAAGTGGAGCTACTTTTACTATATTGTATTTAATGCTTATTATAGTTTTTAAACTGAATCAAATTTAGTAAAATTGAAGGCAATTAACATTGATGATGGCAAATAGGAGCACGAAGGTCAGTGGTTGTTAGTTTTTCTGGTAGTGGAGTGAGTACAACTATTGAAAGTATCGTTAAAATACAGTTATGGGTGTGAGTAATAGTCATATTTACTTTCCAACAGTCTCATAGGAGATTTGCCCGAGGTGTTTATATATTTATATATATATATATATATATATATATATATATATATAAATATATAAATATATATATATATGAATAAATGAATATTTTTACTTTGACTTTACACTTTGTTTAAGTAACGGCTTCTTTTTTTTCTCCAAATACCTCAGGCAAGTTAGTGCAGCAGTTATTGTCATTATCAGTACATCTGACAATTCTGTGCTTCAATAACCGATGAACTCCTCCCCGAAGTCAAAGTTAGCATATTCTCCATGTTTTAGCTCACAGTCAGAAGAAGTCCTGTCGAGTTTCAGCCTTAGAAATGTGAGGGAAATAGTCAATATTCACCTTTTCAGAAGATGGGATTGGATATTCTAATGTCGTTCTTTCTGTTTTTAAAATGACCGATGTCGTTAATCAATTATTAAACTCGCCGCCGATTAATTTTCTGCTGATAAACTAATCGATCATCCTCAGGTGGGTATATAACCTCGCTGGCCGATTGCTCTGCTGCTGCCACTACACACGGTGGCGCCAAATCCCATTTGTGTGTCCGGCAGACGGGGAAGAGGCCATAGAAGAAGAACCGGAGGCGTGTGATTGGTTATTGCTAGGGGACAGACAGCTTCAGAGCAGCCTCTACATCCTCAACACAGGACGATAAAACTCGTAATGTTCACAGTTTATCACAGTTCTGTCTTATCACACAACTTTATTTAAGTACCTAAATGTGGATAAACCAGCGGGGACGACGCCTTCTGTGTCCTAACATTTACAACATATAATGTAGCCCCCTGTTCCTCCTCAGGTGTGGCAGACGATTCTGAGAAGGTGAGTGAGCCACATTGCTAGTGCCAGTTAGCTAGCGAGCTTAATTTGTACATGTTTACTTAATGCTAAAGTCTGTAGGGAAGAAGAGAACCCGCACATGGATGAGCTCGGGTCCTGAGCTGGTTCTGTGTCCGTGTGTCTGCTGATGCTGGGCCTCTTCGTGCTCTCTGACCACACAAGCTAGCGCCGATGTTAACAGCCTCAGCCCGTGGATACTGTGTTTTAGTGATATGTGTTTTACAGCAGGGGTCATGTAAATAGTGTGGCTGTCAAAGCAAACATGTCCTCCTCACTGCTAAAGCGGTTAATTGGTGTATTGATTAGTTGGTCTGCATCTATTTCGGTTATAGTGAGATAAAGCTATTTCCAATTTAAATTGATGGAGAGACAAAATTTGATGAATCAAATACCTAATTTTGGGCTTTTTGAAACTTACTAATACAAATTGTACTTTTCTTCTTAGACCACTGGCTACAGCTTCTTAGTTTTTTTTTTCCTGACATCAAGACACTTCAAACTGACTGAAATGGATGAACAAAGTGTTGAGGTAAGTGTCGCACACATAAAGGTCCTTCAGCCGGAGATCCTACATTTTCACTGCATGAATGTTTAATACTAACGCTTGGCCAGCAGCCCATCTGGTACCAGTCTGAAGGCTGGACATTACTGGGCTGGTTGAGCTGGAATTAGTCCTGCAGCCATTTAATAAAAAACACATAGTGTGTGTGTGTATGATAATGAAACGATAACAGTTGCAGATGGTTCAGAACCACTACATTGAGAACACATCCGTTTTAGTAAAGGCATTACACTACACATTATTATGGTTGGTTGCCACACTCTAGATAATTAATTGGAAACGCTGCATTCTCTGTACGTGTGCAGAGCATCGCTGAGGTGTTTCGCTGCTTCATCTGCATGGAGAAACTGAGAGATGCTCGTCTCTGCCCACATTGCTCCAAACTGTGCTGCTTCAGCTGCATACGAGTAAGTCACAAGATTTTGTGTTTTCATCACAACCCCACTCTGTGTTCGGCTGTTAGTAGTGAACTCTGGTATTAAAGATTCATTGTGTAGAATTTAGGGACATCTGGTGGTGAAGTTGTGTGTTGCTGCCAGCTGAGTACCCCTTACCTCATCCTCTCCTTCTAAACGTGAAAGAGAACCTGTGGTAACCATCACTGGTCATAAAAACTCAAAAGGTGTTTACATTGTCCAGTCTGTGCTACTGTAAAAAACATGGAGGCCTCCGTAGGGAGGAACCGCTCACGATTTGAATATGAATCATAAAAACTCAAAAGGTGTTTACATTGCTCAGTCTGTGCTACTGTAAAAAACATGGAGGCCTCCGTAGGGAGGAACCGCTCACGATTTGAATATGAATAATTTGAATATTAACGGCCCATTTTAGGGTAAAGAAAACAACAATTGGTCGATTTAGATGAAATACACTAGTGAAAACATCACTCGGATAACCTCAATGACCTCTGATGACACTTCAAGTTACCTGGGACTCCCAGCAATCAGTTCGAACTGATTGAGCCTCTTGGATGAGAGGGGAATTGTCTTCAGGAAACTTTACCACGTTCGGTTGGCTAAACCGTGATATGATGACTGAAAATCTCCACAGACATTATTGTCAGTTATATCTTTAAAAAAAATCATTTTAATTTACCATTGTAGCCCTTTTTCATTGATTTTATTTTGATAAGATTTATTCTTCTTTGACATTTCTCCTTTCAAAGCGATGGTTGACGGAGCAGAGAGCCCAGTGTCCTCACTGTCGGTAAGCCCCTGCTAACACACATTAGAAACCTACGCACTGTCAATATTCAAACTGAACAGAAAATGTTACAGACATGTTTTCACTATTAACACTGTTTCTATTTTTAATGGACTTGATGCACACACACATAGTACTCTGTTAATCATCCACCCTCCACACACATCCACCAGTCTTTTGATAATTGTCTCGTTATAAGGTGTTTGCTTCGAGGTAACATATATTTATGTGTGTATGTGTTGTTCTCCACACAGTGCTCCACTCCAGCTGAGGGAGCTGGTCAACTGTCGCTGGGCAGAGGAGGTCACCCAGCAGCTGGACACCCTGCAGCTCTGCAACCTCACCAAGCATGAAGACAATGACAAGGACAGGTGAGCGCCTCCTACTGCTCTCGATTGCCTTTACTACCCTCCACTCGTATGTTTATTAGGGTTCAAGGATTACTTCCTATGATTTTTTTAATTATTACGTCCTGGCCACATATATCACATCCTGCCAGGAAACTCTTTCAATAAAACAGTTTTTTGAACAAACCTGCGGTAATTTTTGTTTTTCATGTAAATCATTTTCTGCATCATTAGAAAACTGTTACTTTTAATGTCACTTCATCTGAAATACATTGATCCTTTGCTGAAAGAAAAGAAGTCCCGGCAGCTCTAATGGAATTATGGTTTCATCTGAGGACAGTAGCAGTGAATTAAAACGGGCTGACATTTAGAGTGTTGAAAATTTACAAGTTTCCAGAAGAGCCTTTTCTTTCTGTATGATGATACTGTTGTTGGATTCCTGCAGATGTGAGAACCACCACGAGAAGCTTAGTGTCTTCTGCTGGACCTGTAAGAAATGCATCTGTCACCAGTGTGCCCTGTGGGGAGGCATGGTAAAGTTCCACGGCTTTGTTTTTAGATTTAGTTTGCATGCACATAATAATCACCATAATAATTTACATGATCAAGTTTCCACAAATTAAAAGTAAGGCTGCATTTTCTATCGTCTGCTAAATATTTGATCAATCAATAGATTAATGGTTTGATCATAAAATGTCTGAAAATAATAATTTTACATTGCTCTCTTCATCTGACCAACAGTCAATTTACAATGATTGAAGACAAAAAAGGAAGTGGAAAAGAATCTCCTTAAAACATGAATCCCAAATGAACTATTATTTTTCTTTTACCCAGCACGGTGGCCACACCTTCAAGCCTCTGGTTGAGATCTACGAGCAGCATGTCACAAAAGTGAAAGATGAGGTTGCCAAACTCCGCCGCCGCCTCATGGAGCTTATCAGTCTGGTGCAGGAAGTGGTGAGGACTGCTCTTTTTCACACGAAATGTCTTAATAAATGGCCAGGAGATGTACACGGTACATTCACCCTCCTCCGAGGATGAAGTTTGTCTCTTCTGGACTCAGATTCTGTTTTCCAGTTGTGCCACCCTCTGACACAATGGACCCAACGCCAGAAAATGTCTCTATTCGTATCCTAGGACTCGCTAACTTTTTTTTGTGAGATTTCTTTGTGTGTCACCAAGCCGATGGTCAACAAGGCTGTATAGTATTGCATATCGAACTACCACCTAATTTAGGTTGGCATCAAAAGACAGAAATACGTTTTTTTTAATGTGTTACTGATTTAATTAGTAACACTTCAGGAGTTAAAAGTTGAGAGCATATATCTGTGAAATGCAGTTAAATGCGAATGTGCGTTTCAGGAGAGGAATGTAGAGGCTGTCAGGGGAGCAAAGGATGAGAGAGTGAGAGAAATCCGAAACGCGGTGGAAATGATGATCGCTCGTCTGGACAACCAGCTGAAGAACAAACTCATCACCCTCATGGGTAAGACTCCAGGACACACCACTGTCTTGTCTGTGTTGAATCTTGTAAACCCAGAATCAACACAGCTGCACTAGCTGTGTCGAGTCTTGGTTTACAAGATTCAAATGCAGCTTGTAGGTAGATGTAAAATCAAGCTACCCCTTTTTTGTGATGAAACCATAGCAAAAGAGCTACTAAAAAAACCTTGTCTGACCACAGTAATAAAAGCCATCTATTTAAAATATAGATGAAACCATGAATGTTGTATATCTCCTGTCTGAAAGGAGCTATTGTTGGTGTGAGACACCATAACTGGCAATTACGTGTGTCTAAAGGTTGAGACCTGACCTAACATAGTATGGAGGCGCCTTTTATAGCTTTGGGTAATGTCCATTTGAAATATTTATCTGTACTGAGTGGATGCAGGCACTCAGTGCTCACACACACACAGCCTGCATACTCACCCACCCACTCACTCACCATCCTCCATCAGGGCCGACATTCAACACACTGAAAATAGAAATGTGCTCCTCCCCACCAGGCCAGAAGACGTCCTTGACCCAGGAGACAGAGCTGCTGGAGTCTCTGCTGCAGGAGGTGGAGCATCAGGTCTGTTGTCTGCAGCAGCTCAAACCTCCCACTCAATTGGCTGCACTACATATTGTTGTTTTGTGTTTTGTGTGACGTTAAAGACATTTTAGTCAAGATTGATAGATGATACATTCTGAGGCCAGCTTACACATTTTAAATGTTTTACTCCATGCTAATACTGAAAAGTGTGCCAACCAATTTCTCGACTGTAACACCACCATTGTTGATGTCTGAGCTGCGTCATATGTTTGCTGTGTGTTTTTTGGAACAGCTTCACTCCTGCAGCAAAAGTGAACTCATCTCCAAGAGCCCAGAGATCCTGCTCATGTTCCAGCAGGTCCATCGGAAACCCATGCAGTCCTTCGTCACCACCCCGGTCCCTCCAGACTTCACCAGGTGATCTGCTCAGCTGTAGGGACGGGTGTCACAACATATCATGGCCATGATTGCATTTAATTAATATTATCATCAACAATTTATTAGATTGTTTATCGGTCTTGTCTTGTGTGTAATTGTCCTTCCTCTGTGTGCTTTCAGTGAGCTGGTTCCTGCCTATGACTCCAGCACCTTTGTTCTCATCAACTTCAGGTAAATTATCTCTTAGGCTTTATTTAGACAAAGCTGCTGCGTCAATAATATAAATATGAAATAGACGGCTTGTTTTCAGTTGTGTATGTAGTAGTAAATAATGTAAGAATTGATTCAGACAACTCCTATCTTCAAAACAATTTTTTTTGAATTGTCTGATCATGTTGAAATAGACAGATATTGATGCCGCTTCTGTGCCTGTAGACATAGGTGGATCACGTCCCTGCAAACTATTCGTCTACACTTGTTCTGCTACATTTCAGTATAGGAGACCAGCTCCTTATCTTTTTTTTCGGGCTTACTAGTAATTTTATTGATAATATATTATTCAGCTTTATCGAAATCTGCTGCACTAGTTTCACCATTCATTACTACTTATACTAGTTACATATATTTAACAGACATTGTATGCTTTAGTGCAGGATACCTTGAAGTTAGTTAACCAGATAGTAGCAGCTGTAACTAGAGCACAAACATTTGCGAACTTGAAACTCTTTCTTTGTTAAGGGCTGTGCTTTTCTGAAATGATTATTAATGAAGTCAGTCGTGTGGGGCGGTTGTTGATGAAGAGAATAAGGATGAGTAGTACTCTGAAGTGACTCCACCCACTACTGTATCTGTTTGAGGAACTTGTTAAACCCGGAAGGTCTCCAGCAGAACCCCTGTTGGTCATGGTTATGAGTATGAGTTTGAATGATGTTTGTGTTTTTGTATGTTTGTAGCACCCTGAGGCAGCGGGCAGACCCAGTGTACAGCCCACCTCTACAGATATCCGGACTCTGCTGGAGACTCAAAGTTTACCCAGTGAGTGAGAAACAGTTTCCTCTATTCAGTATTTTTCCCTTATAAAGAAATATGAAAAATAAAAGTATTTTCCCCAAATGTTGAATCACATTTGGGAAATAAAGCATCTATCTACTGCTGGATTTTGTGATGATCAATACCACCCTTACATCTGTCATTAAATATGAGGCTACAGCCAGAAGCATGTTAGCTAAACATAAGTACTGGGAACAGGGAACAGCCTGGTTTTCGCTGTCCACAACAGTAACAAAATTAACATACCATAACCTAGAAAGCTCAATTATTAACTTGTTATAGTTTGCTAGTAACTCCCCGGTGGTACTGTAAATCAATGCTTGTGTCTCTCTTAGTAACTATTAATATGTGTTTCCTCAGGATGGTAATGGTGTAGTCCGGGGAAACTACCTGTCTGTATTCTTGGAACTGTCTGCTGGACTCCCTGAAACATCAAAGTATACATTACTTCAATATATTCGTTCTCTATTTTCTTTCTCTCTATCCTCATGTTCCTCAGCAACATTCTTTGCATATTTCTAACATTTCTCTAAGGTTAAACCTGTGGTTACATTATCATGTAATCGCAACAAGTAGACAGGAAAATACACACCTAAATTATGAAGTTATTAATGCTGGAATATTCATTAGTTGTTGGTAAAAGAAATAGGGAATTGTTGAGGCTGCTTTTAAATGATATAACTGTCTGAAACCATCTCAAGTCCTAAGGGAGTCTAGAGGCAAAAAGCCATCCTGATATAAATCAAATTTTATATAAAATGATCACTTATGCATTGTTTTACAATTGGAAGGCAGGAACCACGCTGTGCTGTTTGTTTTCTTAATTTCAAATGGCACAATAAAGGTGGTACAATGCATTTTACTGAGAAACTGCAAGCCCAATTTTAGGACATGTAATGTGTTATTTGCGCAATTCAGTCTTTCAAGGGCCTAACTACTTCTGAAATCCTGTCTCAAGTCTCTTGGTGTGTATTTTATTGAGTAGTGATGTTATATTGAATCTGTGCAGGTATGAGTATCGAGTGGAGATGGTCCATCAGGCCTCCAACGACCCAACCAAAAACATAATTCGGGAGTTTGCCTCAGACTTTGAGGTTGGTGAATGCTGGGGCTACAACCGCTTCTTCAGACTGGACCTTCTGGCCAGCGAGGGCTACCTGAACATGCAGACGGACACACTGGTCCTCTGGTGCGGTCACACACAAACACTAACATTATCATCATTCTGCAGCTCATGCTCACCTGCACAAGCACCCAGATAATACAACAGGATAACAGATTGTGATCAGTTTCTATCTGTTTTGCTTCACAGCTACCAGGTTCGCTCACCAACATTCTTCCAGAAGTGCAGAGATCAGTATTGGTACATCAGCCAACTGGAATCGGCCCAGAACGGTTATATCCAGCAGATCAACAACCTTAAAGAGGTACTGTTGTGTTTTGTTGTTTGTATTTGTGGTAAAAATCAGTCAAGATTGTAAATTTCCAAGTGACAGCAGCTTTGTGAAGTTTGGGCTACAAGCCGTAAACCATAAATCACCTGCAGCTGCAGATTCCAAAGTTTCAAATGTGTCGTTTCACAGTTGAGATGCATTTGAAATAATGCACAGACATCTAGAAACTTTTATTTTAATGCATGGTGCACGCACAAACTCTCCTTCAGTATAAGCATAAGAGAACTTAATTTAAAACCTTTAAAAAGATGCTATGATTTTGTCAGACACTGGAGCAAGAGGGAAGATACCAACCCTTTAAGACAATGAATTTTCTCATTGATTGTTATTTTATCACCATTAATCACTGATTCCCAGATTTCAAAGCCTGAACTGTGAATACACCTTTTTGTTTATGGAAATCTGTGTTTCATTAATCTATCACTCATTCATTTATCTGATTTCAGAGGCTGGCCATCGAGCTGTTTCGCCGTCAAACGTCGCGCAGCTCGTCCCCACCTGACATGAGGCTGGCTGCAGGCACCACCGCCTCTGAAAAAGACCCTCGCTCAGTGAAGAGCGACGATGATATCCAGACCATGTTGTCCAACACAAAAAAATGTGAAGAGGAGGAGAGGACGCAGCAGGATGATTCTAATGTAAGGATGGAATGTCCAATTATTTGACTGAGTGAAATACTTTATTTTTGCCCACCCACCTCCTATGTTTTGTCTTTTGTATGTTTCCCTGTTAAAGTAAATGTTGACATTTAAATTAGGGCCATGGTAGATTTTGGCTGAAGAAAACACAAGCCCTGATCTCTGTGTAGTCACCGTGTGACTGTGTTGTTCAGGAGCTGTCGGACGGTGACTTGGAGGTGGACTGTCTGACGGAGGAGGAGGTGAACCCGCTGGATGGCAGCAGCACCTCAGGGAGCTCCACAGCCACTAGCAACACTGAGGAGAACGACATAGACGAGGAGACCATGTGAGTCGAATTACTTTCACTGCCTTGATGTAAAGTAGTGTGGAATTTACAGTTTTTTTTATTGATTGATTAATGTGCATAATAATTACAAACACATTTTTGTTTGCATAGGTCTGGAGAGAATGATGTAGACTTCATTGGGAACCTGGAAACAGAAGAAGGAGAACTTCCTGATGACTTGGCTGGAGCCACAGGTAAATTCAGTATGTAAATCCCACACTTCAGTTTTACTTTTCTTTTGTAGGAATATGTATTTTGTTTAAATCTGCAAAGGAGATCTGAGATGTATTTGTTTGTCTGTCAGCAGATATCGTGTGTGACTCGCAACATAATTCAATAGAACGTGGTTGAAACTTTGCTTAGGGTCAAGGGAATAAAACCTAAGTTATATTTTTCACATCCGCTCCTGAGGATCTGCACCATCTTGTTGCAAGCATCTCAGAATGTGTGACCACATTGTGACTGCACATGCGTAGTAAACAGATCTCCTTTTGTATCCAATGTCCTTGTCTTTGTCCCTTTTGGAGTATCGAATGAAAAGGGATTTGTTTAGCGCCTCCATGTGTGACAGCAGAATACTTTTCTGAAGCATCACAAACACAAAAAGGTCTGTCCACTTACATTTGGGCTCAAAACAACCAGTATAAAGGCAACATTGTTTTACATTTGTTTTTCTGTCCTAATCTGTTAAACTTGACTTGATTTCTTTTGTCAAAATATAACCTTAAAGCAATAATGCACTATTTGTAGTGTGAGTTTTAACAGGGCACTACAGTAGGGCTGCAAATAAGGGTTATTCTCAGAGCTTCCCAGAGTCTAAGGTGACATTTGCAAAGAAAATTACTTGTGAATCTGGAGCCATCAAATATTGACTCTACAACTGGAGATAAAAAGTTTGTTCTGTCTTCAGTTTAAGAAAATAAAAGCCTCAGTGACTATTTGTTAATTTACAGAATAAAATCTATTTGGGTTGTCCGACAACTGCATAACCAGCACATACTGAAGGAGCTGCTCAACAACTATCACTGTGTTTGACTCTGTTGGTGTTGAAAGGCATAAAGAGGATGAGTCATTGTTGGAGCACTGAGCCCTCACAGTGTGCTGATATAATAACACTTGGTCTGTGTGTGTGTGTGAGGGGATCGTGGTTGAGAGTTGAGCACAGACAAATTACAGGAAAAAAAACAGCTTCATCTTTTAATTAATTGTTTAATTCAGAAGTTTCTACATAAGCAAAGATCAATTGTGAAAATTAGATGGATAATTTCATTAAGAAAAGTGCCAAACTGATGGAATTGTTTGATAGTACTGATGATCTTGATTTTAAGACAAATCAAAAGTCTTAGTCCATATAACCATGTGAAAACTCTTGTCTACAGGTGGATCCAGCTCTAGTGCACCTTCCTTACACCGCAGTGCTGCTGCTGGTCGCAGTGGCAGCGGAGCTGCTGCTTGTGGTGCCGTTGGGCCAGGCAGTAACAGCCTCCTGGAGATTGACCCGGTCATCCTGATCCAGTTGCTGGATCTGAAGGAGCGCAGCAGCGTTGAGTCTCTGTGGGGCCTTCAGCCTCGGCCTCCTGTGTCTCTCCTCCACAGCCAAGGTCTGTAAACACAGCTCGCAGCTCACCAACAACAGATCATTCCAGCTAAACAGAATCAATACACCAAATCTCACAAAAGGTCCCTTTGGATATGTCACAGTAATTATAGTTGAATGAGGTTAAGGGACAGGCTGACTTTGCTTTTCCTGCTCTACCCAAAACATTTGAGAAAACGCTTATACATTTACAGTTTTATTGATTGAGACCCTCCCAGATATTTAGATGCGATATTGTTTCTCTTATGTTGGAGAGATTTTGTGCCTTGTTTAAACACCTTGTTTCTCTTTTTGTTCAGTGAGGGACAATCTGTATAAAGTGCCCCAATTGGGTCAGTTTATGTTTTTTATTCACAGATGTAACATTAACCAAGTGTAACAGATTCAGTGTCGTTTGTGTAGAAGTGATATTTTTGTTGTTCATTGTTATTAGAATAGTGCCCCAGTGTCTCACCCTGGTGGATAATTCTACTAATTGTATTTCATTTAAATTTGTTTGCCTATTTAATCTTCATAATAGTGAACACAGAATATAGTGCTGAGTAATGTAAGAAGATTGAGTAAAATAGATCAAGCTGAATCATAGTGAGTCAAATTGTAATGAGATATAAACTCTGATGCTGGACAGCTCATCTTGGCTACTCATATAGTCTTATGCAGCATATGCTGTCATCAGGACAGGTAATAAAACTGCTGTGTACTATGGGAATGGGAGTATTTGGGGAAAATAGGTTCTGTACATTCAATCTACTCTATACATATTTTAAAACCCACATTTCATAAAACAGACCTCATTGTTGTTTCTGTCTCTTCCAGCTCACACTCACTCCAGGAAAGAACGAGAGCGGCGGCCTCAGGTGGTCCGACGATCAGCTCCAGACTCGGGGGTCCTGATTCGCCTTAAGGCTCAGATGGCAGAGGTCCGCAGCAAGATGTCAGTCAAGAGTCAAGCGCTGGAGGCTCGGGGGGCCGTGGAACCTAGGCCTGGCCCATCAGGGGCTTTCAGTGTGGAGGAGGTTTCCTCTCACCACGCTGATTCAGAGCTGTCAGCTTGTCGTAAGACCAGTGAGCTGGACCTCCTGGGGAGAGCAGCTGCTCGGTCCAGGCCCTGTCGCCCTGGTGAGTAGTGCCACGATGCTAAACTGCTACAACACCAAGAGTGCAATAAACACAGAAAACACTTTGTTTAAAAGTTAACTGAAAGGATATTTGACAGTTAGTGGGTCAGGAGCACTGAGATGACATGTAATTACATTTTTGTGTACATGTGTGTTTCTTCTTTCTGTACGCAGTCAGGAAATCTCTCTCTCCTGTCCTGGACAGCAGTGGCTCTCTGGTTGTGAAGAGAAGAAGTCCAGAAGAGCTGGACAAGGAGCTTAGAGGAGCAGAAGCCACCCCAGAGCTCAGCCTGCATCCTAAAGAGGGACTGGCAGCTGCAGACGGTCAGTAATTTGTTAACTTGTGTTTCTTTTTAATCTTGCATTGATAGAGGTTTTCTTTTTTGGTGACATATCCACAACATAGACAATATACAATCCGTTTGGTGAGCCATACCATGATTGAGGATTAATATAATCTCAGAGAAAATATGTTTTTAGTCTATTACCAAGGAGGTTACAATATTTATTACAGACTAGAATCTGAGTTCCTTTTGCTGTATTCATTTAGGAAGGAACAAAACTTAATTTGAAACCATATGAACTGTTCAATGTTTCCTTAGAAGGCAGCAGCTGTGACTATGTGAATTGACGGGTAAAACAATTTGTTGCAGCACAGTCCCTGTAGATTACCTCTTAGTGTAAATGCTGTATTTCTGCTGTTTATCTTACGATCTAAGATTTGTTACAAAATATTCCCAACCATAAACACTTTTTTAGAGTGTAATCTTTCTACTGTGTTGGGTTTTTGTTCTCTGTAAGCCTGCAGACTCATGGGTTTATGGTATTACTCAAACTAAACTTTTTCCGACATAGTTCATGACTTGCTTATAACATGTCTCTTTTCCAGGAGTGCTGAAGGCAGACGGCCCCCAGGGCCCCGTCTTGTCTCAGGGCTGCTCCTCATCAGAGCCGGGCTCCACCTCCAAGCAGCAGTACTCAGTAGAGTCACAGCTGTATGGGAACTCTGGGCCAAAAGATGACATCTTCTCCTTGGGAGGACCAAGCTACTTAACTGCCAGCAAGATCTGTGGCAGCAGGACCCTGGGGTGAGTCTCAGAGACCCATCAGTCACACGAAAAATATCAGTATTTAGCTACCGCAGACAGTTGTTACTAAAAGAGAGAAAGCCTCTTGACTTACAATGCTTCCATTATCTCCCACCACAGGGCAGCAATGTTGGACTGTGAATCTGAGGGCTCAGGAAATCAGTCTTTGCTGGAGGGACCATCTGCACAGCCACAGTCAAAGGAAGGTCTGTTCACCCTCTGCCACCCTCAGGAACTAAGATATTTTAATTTGTTTTGTAAGAAAGTGCCATATTAGTTAACTTAAAAAAGAGTTCAATAATGATCACTGAAATAAGAAAAGACAGGTTTGGTGGTCTCATCCTTTCTCGCCCTGTTTGTAGATCAGTCTCCCTCTGTCCTGGTGGCAGCAACAAGCAGTGACAGTGACAGTGAGGACGATGGGCTGCAGAGCAACAACTCAAGCTACGACAACCAGACTCCTCCCTGCACAGGTGACACACACACTCCCAATGTACATGATAACACATACTGCATGTTTTTGGGTTATCTCAGATGATTAATGTGGTTTAAATCTGTATTCATCTATCAAAGGTCACACTGGTGGACCCTTGTTTTGGTCCCGAAACTGGACCATCTAGTGTAGATTACAGTGCAGATGCAAGCTGTCCACAGACATTTAAAGACCTGCCATTGTCCACAAAACCGCTGTGACAGTTCCTTATACAGTGGGTGTCTTTGTCACGATGACCCACTTAAACACACAAGCTGAAAACAATAACAGCCCAGTTGTTGCAGCTGGTAAATATCCAACATCTAACATGCTGTAACACATGGCAAATAAACACTCTCTCAGACTTTAATATCAAATCAGTGACGTGCAACAGCAAAAGCACAAAAATGCTTTTTTTTTATATCGCTGTGATCAGCTGACTAGTTACTCTTAAGTCAATATTAGTGGGTTTATATTCAACACTGTGGCAGTCGAGGCTTCATCACACATCTTAAAGGGGATAAAATTATGTGGATTATGTGATGAAAACATTGATTAACAATTTAATTCAATACATGAAGCATTGTTTCATGTTTTGAAATGGAGACGTCTCAGATCTGATCGGATGGTTTTCATCTGCAGCAGTTTCTCGTCTCTCGAGAGGAACAAATGCTCCAGTGGATGTGTAATGAACTGCGCCCGTTTCCATTTATTTTTTGTCAAATTTTTCTTTTATTGTTAAACTTTTGCACCTTGACCAAGGGTTAAAATCTTTAGTTGATCGTTTAACTTTTTATGATTTTATACTTCTCAGGTGTTTTTATGCACTGGGTGATGTTAAAACTCTCACTGAGCAGACAGATGTTACCAAGCTCCACAGAGTGGCTGATAATTCACCGTGGGTTCATTGCTTTGCTATTTCTTCTTCTCCTTCCTCCAGGAGAGCAGCTCATGTCTGATGACATGAGTCTTCCTGCTGACAGGTGATTCCCTCTGAGTCTGTCAGACCTGGCAACCCGCTGCTTTATCCTCTGTAGCCACACAGTCTTGCAACAATGGCCGCAGACAACACACAAGCTTGTTACACAGATTTGTAGAGTAGAGAAGCTGCTTGTTATGCATGAACTCAAAATTCATGAAAATTCAACACTAGGTTGTTTGATCGCCTGTTTGTCCAGAAAGAGTGCATTCGGAGGTAAAGACGGCGGTTGATCAACTTCACATGGTCCAATAATATCAATGTCAGTAATACAGTGTGAATACAATGAAACTGCACATAAACACAAAGAGAGAGAGAGAGAAACCCCACATCGCAATTTTGCCATTTAAAATGATATTTCTCTCTTCACTGCTCAGCATTTCTTGGTCGTCAACTTTCAAACACGTACACACTTTCACTTCTTTCATTGTATCTTCACTAAGTGCATCTGAGGAACATGTCTGAACGTGTAATGACTGAATTTCTAATCTTTATACTTTTATTTTGCAAACCTGAACCTACAAGCCGTTAAGTCACTTCTATTAACTTTAAGTACACATCTGTCGCTTTTTCTGTGTATAAATACTTTTATTAATCTGAGGTTTAAGTGAGTTAACTGTAGCCTGTCAATAAGAAATGTTATCTGTTGAGTTCAGTATGCTCTTCATTCTCAACACCTACTCGACGTCCTTCAGCCGTGCCCTGCACCTCTCTGTGTTTGTGAGCTTCCTTTTCTGATGTAAACTATAACATTCTCCCTTTTCGGGATATTTATGTAAAAGTCCTCACTCTGAAAAGCAGCACTAACAGGAACATCTGTCTCCGTTTGACATTTGAAAAGGCTGAAAGATCACAGAAGAATGTAGATTTGAAAACAACTACTCCACTGCTTTCTTTTCTTGCCTGAAATTATGAAGTATACTACAGACGCCATAACAATGTCCTGGCAGATGTTTGGTTCAATCTGTGTCTGCTCAGACAGTAGATTAACACTAGACAATGCTGCTCTGTGCAGGTGGAACCTTTGACCCAAGCAGAAATACCCTGAACAGGAATCTTTCCCAGTAGGACCAACACAGCTCTTACCAACCAAAAGTGGCTCTGAGGCGTTTAAGGGAGCGATGCCAGTGTGGTTGACTTAGCATGTATTATACCAAGACCCTGAAATTGAAGGAGCCAAGTTAACATTCAGTTTCGAATTACACAGTAACACCAGTGTCTTTCCTAACGAGACATGTCTCTGTGCCTGATTTGGCGTCAGTGCTGAAAATGCACAGCAACACTTGTGTTGGGTTGCAGCAAATGATACTTGTGAGTAATGATTCATGTTTTGCTCATTTTTTCAAGTGAGTCTTTGGTGTCAGCAAGGAGTGAAAAATGTCTGTCATATTTTATTCACAAAGTTATTCCATAGTGTTGAATCCACAGAACACACTGTCAACAGATTAGGTTGGAAACGCGTCAGGCCCTGAATGAACTAGTGACGCTTCTTTCTGTGGGTTGCGTCTCGAAATGTTTCTGTGCTGTGAGCAACACAAATCAAATTCCATTTAGAATCATGGTATTGCTGAAGAGGCGGACATTCCAATAGATATATTAAAACCATAGCAAATTACACAAGAACGATCTACACGATGAGACATCAATAGAGCGAAGAGTTCATTTTTTCACACTTTGTTATTCATATTTATTTGAAGCTCGCTTGTCTTTTACTTTGGATAAAAGAGAAGACTTTACATATTGTTCAGTCTTTAGTTTACATTGTAAATATCTTACCTGCTGTAAATCGGCTCTAACGTGCATGGCCTTATTGGCTGGGTGGAGAGAAGAAGGTCGTAACAATGAAGCTTGATGTTTTAATCCACTTCTACAGTTCCAGTCCAGTGATTTCAGGACTGGATTTCCGCTTTTCCTCCGTCACTGCTGCTGCTCACGAATTTGATGGAGGCGTTTGGAAACAGCAGCCACGTTTACAAGTTTTGTTTGGATCAGATTTTCTCTTATTTGTGCTTGTTGTGTCAAACCCTGCTCTTGTTTTGAATGTTCACAGGATGTACTGTGCATTGTTCAATGTGTACATTTCCCTTTTTGTCTAATAAATAAAATGTTTTACGATTCTGAAAATTGCCATTTTGTCTTTTCTTCTATCTCACATCACTTCACACATTGATCACAGATGACATGAGGTTGTGTGAGGGATGTCGAGTGCAACAAATTCTAATATAGATTGTACTCAGGCTAATTTCTGTGCTTAGTTTGCCCAAGATTAAAGTTAAACTGGTTTATCTTTAGAGGTTCTGGTCATTTCCTTGGTTAAATAATCCATTTGAAGCAGAGAGACTGAACTGTCAGTGATGGATGGTGGTTGTTTACAGCTTGTGGTTATAATCCGTCTTAGTTTTCTGTTTGTCTATCCTGTGGGTTTGTTTCCAGCCTGTCTGTGACTGCTCATGTTTCCTACAGTGGTGTAAGAAGAACAATAATCAATATGAACCATACATATAATATCTTTTTATGTTATAATGGAATAAAAGTCCTTCATTCAAGTTTTTACTCAAGCAAAAATGTGAAAGTTCAGTACAAGAGTGAAAGTAGTCCCTTATACAGAATCAGCCATTTTAGAATTGTGTTAGTTGCATTATTGGATTATAATTGTTTATGTATTAAGAGCTGTCTCATATTGTCCTAATGTGGATCTAATTGTTGTCCCAGGGGACTGGATGTCACTCAGCATGCACAGGAAGTAGGTCATCGGTTTTGTTTTCTTAGTCATGTCTGAAGGCAAAATGATAAGACTGTGAATAAGACTTGAATCCACTAAAAATAGACACAAAATGATGGGACAGAGACACAAAACAAGGACCAAGTGATGCAAAACGACCACAAAGAAAAGCAGCGTCATTGCCATGTTTGTTTGTTTTTAATCAGGTGGGCGGCCTGAGCCCTGTTGTCTTTTACTTTTTGTCCATGACTGTATACAGGCAATGCTGATCTACAAAGGGCTTGTTTTAATTGTAGAGGAGAATATTCATTTAGCATCAGATAATGAAACTGAATAGTAATTTATAAATTGGAGTCCCGACCCATTGTCATCGTATTACATGCGCCCTTGTTTCTAAGCTTCAAGACGAACCCTCAAGGTCTTTCCCCCCCGTCTCTGAATTCCATTGCCCTGTTTTCCTCAAAGCCAAAAACCACTGGGATGGAGAGAATAAAGCCAGATTACGAGTGGGGTGAATGATGAGTCTTTTTATAGAGACAATGTGGAGGACTGCTCACTTTTGTAAAGCTGTTTATGTAACGGCAGACAGCACTGTTCCGCCTGAAAAGCCTTGTTACAGCATCAGAGTGCTCCTCACGCTGCGCGGCTCCCGGCTCTTCACTCTGCTGTCAAAACAACCTGCTCAGGTTTCCCATCATTCACCTGCAGCACGACTAAACATATCTCCACTTCCTGTGAATCTTACTGTGTGTTGTCCAACCACCCCGGAGACTGTCTGACCCGTCTGCGGCTGAGTCACAAGATGAATCTGAGGAAGTTCTGAGATAGATTAAGACGAGAGGAGAGAAAAAATATTTCCACTAGACAAACCGGTCATGGGTTTTAAAAAAAAAAAATTGTGGTGAAAAGGTCTGTTTCGCTCTGTTGACTGTTGTTCGATTCAAATTAAGGGATTAGAAGGAACAGCCTGCAACTCAGTGTTATTATACTATCCCAAGAATATATTTTCACTTACTGTAACATTGTGAGATCTGGCATTCTTTGATATTTCACCATTTCCCCCCAGGGAATAATGAATGGGTTTTGACAACAAAAAAAGAAGCATGCAGGGGGCTGATATCTTTAAGTGTGGGAAATTTGGTGCGGCCTGATTATTTGGGGACTGTTATATTGGTGGCAATTGAGTGTCATTCATAACTGTCGACTACAGCTGTGTGGAAAATTGTTGTGGAGAAAAAAGTATTTTCCTCTCTGCAATGTGACCGAGCAGAGTATATAGTATCAGAAAATAGAAATGCTCTGGTAAAGTATTTGAGTTTCCACCACCAGCAGTGATCATTTCATCAAACTGTCCTCCAGAGAGAAAATAACCATCAAGCTGCTCCTTCAACACTGAGTCAGGTATTAACTTCAGTGCAGAGAGGCCCTGCAAATGATAAGAAACGTGTTTTGATCTACATGAGTAAAAAAATCGCATTGTCCATAAAGGTGTCAATACAAGACGTACCGTTCAGACTTTAAAGCATTTGATAGTTACAGGTATTTGTTGTTCTTAAGGCTTTGAACATCAGCACATCAATTCCAATTAAAACTGATTGATACTACAAGTCTCAGCTTTAATTAGGGTAGATTCAGGAGTTCCATTGTGATGATTGTGATCAGGCGACTGACTCAGCCAGTCGAGGAAATTCCACAACAGAACCACCGCCATGTTTGACCAGTGGCTTTAGGTCGTGAGCTGCTCCTTTGTTATTTCACAATTTCCTCTTCCCATCATTTTGATTTGTCTTTCATCAGTTCTTTTCTCTTTGTATACTTCAGCCTTACCTTTCTGTTTTTGAGTTTCCCCGATGACTTGCATCTTTTTGCTGAGTTAATGTTCACCAAGTCTTCTCTTGATCAATTGGCAAGGAAACATCAACACCTGCCTCATAAGGAGCATTTTTGACCAGTCATGAAAAACTTTTTCTTTACCATGCTGTTTTTCCGGTAATCCTCATTAATGGTGCTATTTAATGGGTCGTTTACCATTGTCTTGTTTACCTTTGATACCTCTCTGAGAGACTTTCCTCTGACAGCGCAAACCCTAACCCTTTACATGAAGAGAAAAAAACCAACTGACAAAGGAATAATAGGCATCAGCCAAAGACTTGTTCTAATCTTTATATACATGATAATTAGTCACCAGTTACATTACACATAATTATATACTACAGGAACACAGTTAACACAGGTACTCAACGTGGGTTTTTACAGTTTTTTTTGTTTTATATACCTATCCTGCATGTTGAATAAGAGCCAATCATGCGGCTTGTCTCCACGTCTGGAGGACTAAAAAGAAGCGGACTGTGGACCTGAATGAATCAGAGCCCTCATCGGTCCCATCGCCTCCTCAGACCTACACTTGAAAGACTCCAATCAATCATTTCAAATGTACACGGACGTCCAAACTGCAGAGGAAGGCCGATACGACTGAACAGTCCTGCCTCCTGTACCACGAAGAAAACTTCACATTCATTTTTCCACAAACGTGCATGATAAGCTTTAGATCTCAGTGACGTCATATTTCACGAGGAGGTGAAATCAGGCTGACTGATGACTTCTTGCAGGAGGTGTAGGAGTGTGTGAAGCCGCAGATTGTGACTCATACTCCTATCCTCTGTGGGAAAAACGAATAGGAAATTGACTTCAGGAACTCAGCGGTTATGCTCTGTGACCTTTTCGAGTATGGCTGACAACTGCATCTCGCCGCATCCATCAGCAGAAGACAAACCCCCGGAGAGCCTCTTAAAGCAACGTCATTATTGCTTACAGAGAAATAGAAAAAAGCTTTTTTGTGTACAAGGACACACAGTGCAGATTCATGGAGGGCCCTAAACTTAGACACAGATTACAGGAGGGCAGAGCCGGACTTCTGCTCGCTTCTATTATCAGGGGAAGGATACTTCCGACTCAGAGGATCTTTTTAGTGCAGGCAGCAGAGCATGAGTGAGTGAGGGGTTTTTCTCAAGCTTAGGTAGAGGATTTACAGCGATTTAAAGATGGTGAAACGTCTTTATTGCTCATACAGTGACGACTTCTAGCAATTTTGAATACGATGAGTAACGGCACACTATAACTAATTCACAGGGTTGGGGTGACTGCCGCCCACGCGTCCCTGTCACCGAGCGCTGCTGTGGTGCACATCCTCAGCGCTTCACTTCCTGAGCTCTGGAAGACCTGCTGTGAAACCGTCGGGGATTTAAACCGAAACCAACAGTTAATCCCAGGGGATGGGAACCTGCTGCTGCACTGCACAGCTGCTCCGAGGCGTAGCCACAAGCACAACATGCCCCAAAGTGTCGGCCAGAGCAGCACAGAAATACCACCAGTTACCAAACAAATACAATTGTATTTTGTTATAATAATAATAATAATCATTTTAAACATCTCAAGAATCTTGTAATAATGTCAAAGGACCAAGTATCTTGTTAACACGACAAAGTATCTCAAGTGGTCAACAGTAGAAGCAGCCACCTTAGCATTGTAAAGTTTTGAAAATGGTGCAGACGTTCAGATTCTCCTCTCGATATTAATTGTGATAACTGCCATCGCCGGGTCAACATGTTTATTTGACTTGGCTTATACCTGAATTCTCGCGAAATAATAACATCTCCATCAGTCTCAACTGTACGTTGCACTAGCGCTAGCTATCGAATGTTAGCATGCTAGCACTCCTAACTACAAAACATTATACCAGCTCGTTAGCATTGGCACTGTGCCCAGTTTGTCTCGGTTGTGCCACATGTTTTTCTTTTACCTATAGAGTTACATGCACATCTTTTCAAGACTGTTCTCATTTTAATGAAAAATAACAACACTACACTACATTAGCCTTGGCTTCTTGTGGACAATTGTCCTTATTCACACGACCACAAGAGGCCACTAGTCTAGAAAAAGAAAAAAAAACATAGGTTGTTTTTAGAGTTTAAAGGAAAACTGATATATTTTTGTGTGAGGAAAGAAAGAGAATTTGGCGAATCTTTGAATTCATCAGCACATATTTGACCTTACTTCCATATGTGCAAAAAGCGTTTCGGGGGGAATGAACCCTCCATTTATTGTTGGGAATGATGAGGTTAACGCAAAAGTAGCTAGTCCTTTTTATTTAGAAGAACATGCAGTGACTCCTAATGTCAGTTTGAATGGAAATCGTTGTCATTATAACAAGATCCTGAGAAAATGTTTTGTCTCCTGGTGTCATCTCTGTCTCTTTGGGGTTTTCTGCCCTGTGTGTGCCATGTAAAAGATCTCATCTATGATGTAAATGACAACAAAGTGAGGCCCCAACTCAACAGCAGCTCGGTTCTCTTGTGTGTTCCTCATCTATCATCAACACCTTACTCATCATCTAACGCCTGCAGAGTTGGAATAAAAACCTACAAACTACTGATATAATCTGATTGGCAAGATGCTTCTTTAAGGCTCATACTGATAATAATAAAAAAAAGAACTCAAAGCTGAAGACTGGAGACAACAGTAATTTAAGCCGATAATAAACATCTTTAGATATTTTCTCCCAAGATTTGAGGGGTGAGAAAGCAGGGTGAAACAGCAGCTAGGCCATTATAGGACACTACAACCTTCCAGCCAATGCCAGACCAGTCCAGCGCCTTTATATACCTTAGTAGCTTTTGAAGGCAGAGGCCGAGTTCCGAGAGTGATGCCCCTCAGGCCTCAACATCATCACCTCCACCTCCGTGTGGTGGTAGGGGATGTTTAAAGCCTAACATCCGACCGTTTAAAGTCAATATCTGAGCCATGTGTTGAGCCTTGTGGAGCATGGAGTAAAACCACTGATTTATAAGACAGAATTATTATATACACTCTTCCAGCAATTGCTCAACTCACAATGAGTATTCATAATATACATACACATCCATGCCCAAGTGACAAAGTTGAGATGACTGTGATTTCCATTGTTTTCTGGTACTTCTCCCATCTTCTCCGCATATCAACCAATGCCTCTAGAGACAGGCTTTTTCTGTGTTGAGTGTCTAGACAGTACTTCCTCATGGCTAGAAGCCCCAAAAAGAAGAACCACAACCTTCACAGAGTCTTTGAGAACGTTCTGGGTCATGAGGTACATTCTGCTTCATTGACAGTCCACAGGATGGTTAGAGGAAAATCCGAGGTGAGTCTCCGTCTACCAGCAAGACTGAAAACGGGAAGTTGTGGCCGCATTTGTCAGGGATGACAAACCAGTACCAGTTGTTGGATAAATCACTTTTTTAAATGTCTCATCTTCTCAGTGTTTCCTCTTTTGGTGACATGGGCCAGGAAAGTGGAGGCACAAGTAACAGATCCTGGTTATCACTAACATCCTGACATTTGTAAATTCACTGCATCAATCAAAGAAATTGGGGAATGACGGTGTTAGGGAATGTTAAGGAATAATTAATAAACGTTTGATAAACCCCATTCCTGAACAGTCATTGTCCAATCACAGCTAAGCAACCACAACTAGGCACAGCATGGCACGTCACATCACGTTGACCATGTCCTTGTTAGCCTTTGCCAAACCAAATACACAAGCAAAAAGCGTTTGGAAATTATTGAAGTGTGTCTGGCTTCTCCAACCGTCTGTATCACGTCTTTTGGAACGTTAGCAGCTGAAGCAACTCCGGCTAAATCTTAACATTAAATAGCATTTCATTTGCTAAACACATCATTAAGTCCAATTGACTATATAAAGATGGACGACGTGACTTCTCCCAAAGGCGTCTTGATTGCAGTATAGGTGAGGCAAGTTAATATCAAATAATTTTCAAAGATGGTATCTTTCATTTTAGGTAGTTCTTATCACACTGATCATATTTCCAAGCGCTTATTTTCCTGGTATACTAGATGTTAATTAGTTGTCTGATGAACTGTTGCTCGAGCCCATGTATTGGCGGGACATTATTTACTGGAGACAATAAGAAGCTAAGTACCTAATATGCTAATATTAGCAAAATGTATGTTTCAAAGATTAGCTTGATTTTTGATTCGGTAAATCAGTTACTCGCAAAGTGACAGGTGTAGCAATGTTAAGTAAGGGGGTGGGGCTTAGCGAACGTCAGGTGCTCCAACAACAAAAGGGAACAAAAGTGTGTTAAGGGTAATGTTCTTTGAATGTGACTGGCCATCCGAGTTATGTAATTAATTAATGATCATAGCAGTTTTCAGAGTAGATTTGTGGGATAGTTTGTCTAGTTATTCAAGGTTAGATACAGTAATACTATATTGTTATACGTTTAATGCAAAGTGTCTTTCCATAGATTAGTCTCACCCAGTTAACTGGTAATGGGGCTTAGCTTTAGCATCAAGGGATTACATGAAACCTTTCATAATAGTGTCATCATATAGACCAAGAGGAGGGTTATTATTTGATGGTTACATACTCGTTTGTTTATTATGTTTGGATGGACTACCTACCATATCTGGTGTTAGATAAATTAAAACCAATGAATATCAGCAGAGACCAGGTTTCTATGTCTCAGTCAGGAGAGATCAGTCTTAAGAATGGTGGCATAAAGACCGAGCTTGCTAGGACTTGCTAACATAAGTGAAGTGCAGGCTTGTCAGCAGCATGTTCGAGCACACAGAGGGGGCTCTCCGTTGTAGAATCTGGATCAGATCTGAGGAAAATCCAATTATAAAGACACTGTGGGGCCATGGGAGCTGGCCTCAGTGGACTACTCTGACAGAGGGAACTATCTTGGAGTTTGTGATGACTGGGATGTTTGCTGCGTAATTATAAAGCTGTTAACACCACAACTATATTTACAGATAGAAAACTCTTGTTCTCTTGTCTCAGGCTACTAAGGCCTCCAGGAAATGGGCAGATTCCCTTTATGTTATCCAGAGGACTATAGCGCTACTAAATATAATAATCAACATTTTGGCAAATTCACTTGCTTGTTGAGAGGATGAATACCACTCTCGTGTCTGTACGCTAAATAAGAAGCTTCCGTCGGTTTATGATTAGTTTCGCTTGGCATTAATCTTCAATGAAGTGATTAAGCATGTTTTGCACAATGTCAAACATTATTTTGAATGCATAACCCAGACTTGTCTTCAATGGTGATATTAATATAAATTCCAATTGATAATAAATAATTAGTGAACGTCTATGTATGGAGAGTAGGCTTTAGTAACACACATGGAAGGCACGTGTTCTGCAGCTATCCCAGTCCAACGTTAAACAGTCCATCAAGCCTGCTGGAAAACGCTTCTGTTCAGTGGGTTTTGTGTGAAGGTCAATACACTTGAAATACTTCCAATAACTATGTGGCCCAACAGCAAATATATAACAAAAATATATTATCCATACTCCCTTCACTCACCGTAAAACCCATTAACCCAGGGTTATATCCCCATCTGGAATACTGGACTACATTAAGCCTTTATTCAGGTAAGTGACTGATAATCTTTTATAATCAGGTGTTAAGTGCTTTTATCTGTAGACGAAATGTGGCTTGATAATGGCTGGGTCAGTGACTCTGTGAGAGGGGGCAGAACAGCATGTGCCTCCAGTCTCAGAAACCAGGATCAGCAGTTGTTCCGTCCTCCTCCATGAACTTTAGTTAACTGTGAGGGAGGAACAGGAGAGAGGACAAAGAGGGAAGCTGTGCAATTTGACCCTAATATAATGCTAGGTCGCTGACATTCTCGACTGCTCTCTTAAGACAAAAGATGATGTGATGCCTCAACCTACACCGGTAACAGAAAATAGAAGTAAGGAAAATAATAAAGCTGTGTGATCATACAATCAACCTATAATACAAATTTGTGTGAAAGGGTCAATTAAGTAATGATGCACAAACGTTAGCACTTTTGGTTTCAAAGTGTTCTTCACTAAATAAATTCCTTGTTATTCTTTAATAACCAAATTCAAAGGCTTACTTAAGTACATATCATTGCTGTTGTATGGTAGGAATATTAATATCAGTGCTACCTTCAAACTGCAGTATCTGCTAGCACTACTTTTACTTACATCACAAAAAATGGCTAAATGATCTTGGCTCCAAAATCTGAAAGAAACCCTTTAAAGAAGAGTGGAGGGTCTTATAACCCAACAGTGATCATGCAGTGATATATTCAGCAAAGTTCAAGTGTTCACATAGTGTTGGCCATGTGGTGTATACTCTTCTTCTGTAAGCTAAGTGGTGAGATAATTATCTTTTCTTTGTCTGTATACTTAATTTAAACATACCTCATTTCTGTCTTAACACTGTCAAGAGTGGAGCAACCAAGCATTAAACTTTAACTAATGTTCAGACAGCATTTCCAGCTCAGGCTTAATTTTGATCAATGGTCACAATGGAGTGGATCTAGGTTTGCATTTTACCTCCAGCATTGAGGAGCAGGTCCTGTGCTCAGTGGGCCAGCAAACATTTGGTAACATTTTGGCTGAGGAAAGTGAGCACCACTCTTCTGACAGAGAATCAAATATCACATGACAACTGCAGGAGCCACAACTAACTGTTATCAAAGAAGGACCTGTTGTTGAAGGCAGTGGTAGGTGGGTGGGCTGAGGGGGCATGGAGCCGGACTGAATAAATTAAGGAGATGGTTTGGTTTGGAGCACCTCTTTAGATGATGGCATCATTGGGCAGGTGAGGCACTGCCACTCCAGGCCTACAGTTGGAGTAGCGCTGCATGTGAGGCGGCAGGCGACCAGATGGTAATAGGCCTAGCTTCTCCCTAAATCTGACTGGCCACCTCCGGCCCAATTGCCTTCTATCAGAGCCAAGCATGCGGCTTTTCCTCATTGCCTGGCCTAAAAGCATAGCTGTCTGGGGCCAGAGTGGGTCCGTAAAGCTAGAGATGCTAGACCCCTGCAAAGGAATACAGGACCCACGCCTCACTGGGCGTTCTTCTCTGTAGCTGTGGGAGGCTGTAAAGAGGTCTGAACTAAAGCCGGAGCAGGGCTGTCGTGAGCCCCCTGTCAGGGAGATATGGCCCTCAAGTGATGGCCCGAGCAGGCTGAGGCTAGTTCTGTCCGTCAACGAGTCTGTTCGGTCTTCATAGCCGAGGTCAGCAGGGGCCGAGCACTGCTGTTGGGGCCATCCCCCACGACTCTTCCCTCCATTGTTCGCAGTGCTCCCTCCTTCACCACCACTGCGCTCTAACCTGGCTGTCTCATCTTCCTCCTCGTCTTCCCGTTCTCCCTCCTCCACCTCCGCTACTTCCTCTACCCCCCTCTCTACAACACCCTTCTCCTCGTTCTCTGAGCCGGTAGGTGGTAGGGTGCGAGGGTCCCGCAAAAAGACCACTATGACTGTGATATTATCACTTGAGCCCGCATCACGAGCAGAGGCCACTAGCTTGTGGGCTACCATGGTGGTATCTCCAGAGTTCTCCTCGAGGTGGTCGCTGACCACCCGCACTGCCTCATCTGAATTTACTGTGTCCCAGAATCCATCACAGGCCAGAATCAGGTAGTCTTCTGAACCGTCCATTGGGAAGATATCATGGTCTGCATCCCCACAGATGTAGGGTTTGTGCTCTTTGTCCCCTGTCAACATAGGCAACAGGTGAGGTCCTTCTTATACCAGCATTTATGACAGCAAAGTTTACAATTTGCATTGCCATTCAGATAGACATCTTCATTTTTTAAGTGAAACTTACATTTTCAAAGCGACTACCTTCATATGCTGAACATTTATAATTATTTCTGATTCAACTTCTGAAATATTTCAATGAAACATTTTTGGAGCAAACATGTGACATAAATCTAATATCACAGTCTAGTGTTCAAATATACTACATGTGGTACAGAGTATCCGACTGTAGTAATCTTTTACCTATTGCTCTGGATACAGATAGACTGCCATTAACCCTCCATGTGCCAAACCAGATCACACAGCCTCCCAGAGCCTCGATCCTCTGCTTCTCATCCTGCAGAGAGACACAAAGCACAACTGGCTTTAGTGGTCATAATGGTGATGACGGTCACATAGTACATCCTGCTATTTCCTGGAGCAAATGACTCAGAATGGTGTTTTCGCTCTCCCAGTTGTGTCTAATAGTCTACCCAATCACACTCTTAAAAAATAAACTACCAAATATGGCGTTTTTGAGCAGACAACACAAAATAGTTTTGACTGAAAATGTACAATGAACTAATATTCGAAAAGGCAGGAAACATCCCGGAACAAAACGTTGAATGATGTTCCCGGATTGCATTAGGAAAACATATACTGTTTTATTGTGTAATAAATATTTCTTGATTCAAGATTCACCACTATGTGCTCTGGTTCATCATCTCAATCAAGTGGAAATGATAGATTTGTGAAGATATGTGTGTAGGTGTGAATGGCTACCTCTCTGTCTGGTTTATGTGGTTTCATCAGCTCCACGGCCTGTCCTTTCCTGACCAGCATGACCTGGGAGTCTCCCAGCCAGGCCACATACAACGTCTGGCCCCGCAGGAACGTCACCACGCCTGTCGTGCCACAGCGCAAGTGCTGCCAAACACAGACATGTTTCTTACAGAGTTCAAGTCACAACCTGTATGTTACGGAAATTGCTGGATGATGGAAAAAACAAAGAGTAGGGGTGATTGGGAGGAGTGGCCTGTCCAATTTGAACCTGATTGGTGCTTTGTTGTTGGACTACTGCCCTAGTAATTGATTGGCCACAACATAAACCATGTTTGGGCAGATATGGTCAGAAGTTATTTTAGGCCTGTTTGGTGCAAAGGTCTTCTGAAACAGGAGATCACTACCAGCAGGCCAGTGGGATAATGGAGGTGGTGGTAGCAGATGCCAAAAAACATGTGAGAGTGTGGTGTGGCCATGGATCAGGACTTTCTGTTGGCCTCAAGGAAATTCTGGCGAACCATCAAATGACTCATGACGGGAAAGCAGGATTTAGCCACGGCTATGTATAGCAGAGGAGTTGAACTGCTAACTCTGAATGGGATTAGGGGTTTAATAACTGACTTTGAACACTTTAAATCTGAAAAACATGCCTCCTAAAGACGAGGCTGGGTTTGGAGAAAACCTTATTTATATTTCTAGTGGTCAAGAAGCACATCAGTGGCAAGGCAATAGGCGTGGATGAGATTTTCTATGAGATGCTTGAGTGTAGGGCTTTCTTGGCTGACATGTCTTTCGATGTCGCATGAAGGTCGGGGACAGTGCCTGTGGAGTGGCAGACTCAGTTTGTAGTTTCCAAATTAAAACGTGAGGCTGGAAAGTGTGCTCTAATTATCGGGGTATCACACTGCTCAGCCTCCCTGGGAAAGCGTTTGCCAAAGTGCTTGAAATGAGGCTGTGACCGATTTTCAAACTTCAGATCCAGAAGGAGAAATGCATATTTTGACGTGTTGATGGCAAAATTGACCAACTCTGTATCCTGGCTGTGGGTAAAGAGTTGCAGTTGGTTGCAGTAGGGGTTGTTGGAGTTTACACATTGAGTCTGCATTTGGACCAAGTGCCTCAGGGGGTCTTGTAGAGGCCACTATGGGGGTATGCCCCAAGAGAAGGAGTTTTTAGCTATCAAAATGTTTTGTTCATGATTTAGGGGGAAATGGAGAGGGGGATTGACAATTGAATTGATACAAAATTAGCAGTAATTCAGACGGTGTACCAGTGTACCAACATTGTTGTTAAGAGGGAGCTGAACTAGAAGGCAAAGCTTTCCATTTATCCATCAAACCCTGTCCTGTGGTCATTGGTGGCTCAGAGATAGGATAAGGAGCTCAGACAGGGACATCCAACTGGCAGGAGACTATGGGGTTGAGTCAGAACATGCTAGACAGATTATTTATCTCATCCGGCCTGGGCAACCCTCCGGATTCCTCACTTGCTTGGAAAAGAGGATGTCTGCTGTTAATTACCTTGCTTAACCTCCTGCCATCAAGACCCAAGTCCAAATCAGTGGCAAAACATGGATGGATGAATGTAGTAGGGAATAGCGTTACTAGAAGTACCAGCGAAAAAAGTTTCAGTAAGAGTATCAGTAGATGAGATAGCAGAAGCAGCAATAGTGGGAGTACTAGTAGAAGTTTACTGCTTTTGATGATCAACAGGTTAACACTGGTCACTACTCTGCTGTTTAAAAAAGGATTTTGATTACCTCTCTTGATGCCTTTTTCATGAAGTGTTCGTCAGTGACTTTGAAGGCCTTGCAGAGCGCCTCGATGGGGTCCTCGTTGAAGGATTCCTGATGAACTAAGTTGACGTGGAGGTGATTGGCAGCATAAATGGCGGCATCCACACCACCATGGCCGTCAAAGACTGCAAAGAAAGCTTGTTCTTCCTGATCCTAAGAGACAGTACATGACAGTCAGTGGGATTGTGTGACGTAAGGATAACCAGATATCCATATTAACTGTAAAAAAATAAATAATAATCTGCATTTTGAAAAACTGTAAAATTGGCTTATAATGGTGACGAGGTTAATACTATAAAGTTGAATATATCGCTTTAGAGGAGAGTGTGGTAAATGTTCAGAGGATCGTGGTTAATTCGTGTCTACCTGAATGTTGAAGAGTGTGTTGAAGTCAGGGATGATGACATGCTTGTCCTCCATCTTGCGCCTCATGTTCTTGATGGCGTGGATGGAAGTTTCGTAGTATGGCTGTGGACGGCGGCGGAAGGGCAGCTCCTTCAACCAGAGGCAGCACACCTCAAACAGTCTATTAAACACCAGCCGGGCCAGCGTCACAGCATCCATCACTGACACACACACACACACACACACACACACACACACACACACACACACACACACACACACACAATCAGTTGGTCTACATGCATCTTATTTGTATATATGTAAATCAAGTTATTTCCGTAGGGTGTGAGGTTTCCTGTTTGGGACCTGGTGTGACTGACCAATAGAGGGCACATGCTCTTTCTACAAGGACACTAAAAGGTACAATCACGAAACCAGAACATTTTCAAAAAACAAATTTCATGCTCGTGCCTCTCTTATTTTTTCTCCAAGTAAAACACAAGCACATTGATTTACAGGCAAGATATATGTATGTGTAGCAATCCAAAACATGCAATAACTTCACTTGGAATTTTAGAGCAATGTAAGAATTTTAAGGCAACTCAGACGAGAATGGCAAAAGAAAAATCCTGTTTCCCAGTGAAAATGTTGCCGTTATGTAAGCAAAAACCTCAAAGGATGTTTAACTTATTCAGAAAGGCAGATGAAAGGAAACCATCATTGAGATACAGCACAGAGTTATACAGTCGTGAGTGGAACGGATATGAGGCCAGAGCTTCTTCAGTAATAGCCAAGGCACAGACGGCGAGCACACGGGCTTGACCTACTAATGCTGGCTGCAGGTATAATAGTCTGATCTCCCTGTGCTGTTGTCTGCTATTACATATTTGGTTTAGTGAGACAGAGGGTAAGAAATACAGAGAGACAAAGTGTCTAGCTTTTCCCTCAGCACTGCACCTTCTACAAGTCCAAATACTTAAAACACATCCCAATTCCTGAACCTCACTCTGTTCTGCTTCTCCCCACTCACTGCATCTGAAACCATGGGGCTATCCATAACACCTTGGAAAGAGTCGAAGAAAAGACACAACAACAATCACACAGCAGAGTTGGATCAGGCAACATCGAACAGGATGTGATCGGCCGTTACGCAACACGAGAAGTTCTTTGAGAGCACACACAGAGAGGTGTGGAACGGTTTGAGCTGTGAGTTTGAGTCCATCATAATTTAAGCGTGCCACACAATGAGAGTCTTGATAAGATGGTGAATAAAACACAGTGTACTGGCAAAGACATAGGAGATAATATTCATCCAAGAGTTGAGGGTTTTAATTTTGATTTGACGTGATAAAAACAGCAAACATGGCTCCTCAGCTAAGCATTCAGACTTTTAACTTAGAACTTAGTTGAAGCAAGTTTGGTAGCGATTACAGACTCGAGTCCTCTTGTGTATGATTTGACGAGAATGTCCTTTTGTTAAATATTACCACATAGGTCCTCAGCAGCATATTATAACCCATCATTATGTAAGGAAGCCTCTAGCAGCCATGATAATTATGACAGGAGCAAATAAGGAGGAAGGAGGAGGTAGACTTGGGGATGACATTGTACACCTAGTTCTGGGGATTTTCTAACATTCGGGTCTTAGCAGACTCTGTCAGATAGGATAGGGACCATCACCGGACAGATATTTTAAGCCCTTTCTAGAGAGATTCAATTCAACAGAGTTATTTCTATGTCCTGTGTTGTCTTGGCTGTGTGGTTTGAGTCAATGTCATATTGGACCTTCAGCCCAGACTGAGGTCCTGAGTGTTCTGGATGAGGTTTTTATCAAGCATATCTCTGTGCCTAGCATCCTTCTGTTTTCCCTCAACCCTGACTAGTCTCTCTGCCACTGAAAAACACCCCCACAGCATAAGGCTGCCATCACCATCCTTCACAGTTGAGATGGTATTTGGCAGGTGATGAGCAGAGCCTTGTTTTCCTCCAGACATGAAGCATAGAACTGAGGCCAAACTTTGAGGAGAAGCTTATGTCTAGTCGCTCATCCTTAAAGCCCACATCTGTGAAGTTCTGTGTGATGGTTGTCTTCATGGGGGTTTCTCTGTCTCCCCTAGTTGTTCAGTTTGGTTGGGTGACCAGCTCTAGGAGGTTGAAGCATTATGGAGGTCACTGTGCTCTTAAGAACCTTCAATGAAGACCCTTGGAGGATGTAGTATATCCGACTTATAGCTGTGACTATACAGTACTTTGGAGTTGATTCCATGCCCTCTAGTGGTCAAATACCACTTAAAGCAGTTCTGCTGGGGACAAGTGGGACAAAGCCCTGGAGGTTACATGACTGTGTATGTGTACAGGATGACGTGGGAGAGTGAGACCTAATTTGTCTGTACCTTTCTCTGTGTGTGTGTGTGTGTGTGTGTGTGTGTGTGTGTGTGTGTGTGTGTGTGTGTGTGTGTGTGTGTGTGTGTGTGTGTGTGTGTGTGTGTGTGTGTGTGTGTAGTCAGAACCCCCCCGAGGACTCACGTGGTAGTGGGTCAGCTCCATCTTCAACAGTCTTAGTGAGGAAGTGGATGGAGAGGTCAGTCTGCAGGAGGCTGTCTGCTGTGGCTCTGGCTAGAGCTGCAGCCAGGGAACACGGACAGTTACTGTGGAGAGGAGACATGACACAGTTATGAATGGGGCCAGACTTATCCGATGTGGAGAGCGACAGTGTCTTCTTATACGTGACCAGTTTAATTGTAGCATAAAGGAAACGCCAAAACAAGAATATCAACAAATATATTATCAGTTGCTTAAGTAGATGTATTTTTCTCCGAACATGTTAAATGTTACATCAGTTCTATTTTAGTGCAGCGCTCGATCAACACATCTGGCAGGAGCTGTGTGTGCATCTGTGTCAGAGAGGGTCTGTCTCCTCTAAAGGTTAAGGTGCGTCAGGGAGGAGGAGGAAGAGGCAGTAGAGAAGAAGGAGGAGGAGGAGGATGATGAAGAGGGGGACGTTTGAAGGACTGAAGGCCCGTTATACGTGAGTCACTAAGACAACTAGGTCACCTTCAGATGTAGGTAACCATGGTAACCCAGCTTCTGGATGTTATCAAATTAAAGAATGGCATCTTTATTTAGGAGTGAGGGCCAAAGTTTACTTCAGAGCAGTTGGAAATATGAATATATTGAAGTATAATCAAAATAAACACCAAAATGTTTATTCTGTTATGTCCTGGACAAAACTGCAGCCAGGCTAATTGGAAGCTAGGCTCTTGATACATGTTCAGTGCTACAAAATGTGTCCATTAAACCCAATACGATGTTTCTGGAATTTGTTCGACTTGCCCAAGCTGACGTAACATATTCTGGCTCATATTAATTCAAATGTATCCGTGTGCCAGATGAATCCTCAAAGATTTACTCAGAGCAACAGTACCATGCTAGATAATATCCTGAACACCGTAAACAGTCATTACACTGTTTAATTTACCCAAATTAATGATCTGAAGTACAACACAGGGAAGTGTTCTACAATTAAATAGTGTGAAAGCACCGCTGTGGCTCCTTAGTTCAATTACAAGGGTTTAATCAATGAGCAGTAAAGCGGATTTAAATGTATGACCCAAAGGCTGGTTCACTTTTAAAAGGAAAATTACCAACCTGGATCTAAGGGGTCTACGTCTTTGAGCAATATTTTATATAACGGACGAGAGCAGGTGAGGTCTTGTGAAACATTCACAGAACCTTAGCAGAATAAATTCTATATGTATCGTCAGAGAACAATCCAGATCATAAAAGGACGTAACACAAAACAAAATTCATAGAATAAAATAATTACTTTATAATATAAAAACACTGAACATCACTGTTTTTTAGAAAAGCATAGCAAATCATTCATTGAAATGTATTTACTACCCTCACAATATTGGCAAAAGTTAAGTAAGCATCAGTCTAATTTGAATTCACGTAGGATTTCTGGGGATTTTGTAATGATCTACATTTTAAGACAACATGCACACCACACATTCTAAAAACATTCATTTTCCACACGCATATAACCTTTTGTGTTTTCTTAAGGTATTCCTTTCCCTAGTAGGTGTCAGGTACGCTTACATACTGCTAATGGACTTGCCCTTTGAAATGAAAGGTGCCATGTTGTTTTTTCAACAACAGACAACAATAAACTGTAGTTCCCCTTTATATAGGAAGTGATCATTTGCCTCTCTCCTTTTTGCTCTGCTGGCTATGTTGTAGTGTTGTCAATAGTTAAAACACAACAGGAAGTAATGCTCTCGCCATGGCAACCAAAGTACCTAGAAATAACTTCAGTGACGATGGTTTGAAAGAAATAGTTAAATAAATAACTAATTTACATCCTGACATGACAGAACAGTAACAGACACTGTACGTTACAACAATAAACAGTCGCTCAGTGATGCAAAGTAAAACATAATTTACTCGTATTAATATGCAGTCTAGTTAATGAAATGAGGTCGCAGGCTTTTGAGTTTTCAACTGATATGAAAACGTGTTCTTGTTATGCTTATTCGGCCTCTATAGCCCGTGCTTGTGTTAATTACTTGACGTAAGCAATCAGCGAAAGTGGTTTATAATTGTGCTTTATAAATAAATATGCATGCTAATTGAACAATAAGATAAAAGAGTACGATTTTGCCAAATTGTAATAAATCGTTTATCCCTAAATTGTTTTGCATTTGAGCCAGATGAAAACAATGGACCATGCAGCTGCACTAATGTCAACAGATCGACACAGTCTTGGTGGGTTGCACTGGCCTGCTGGTTTGATTAATTAATTATTCACTGGCTTCCTGTCACTTCCCCAGCTATTGAGTCCATATGTTTAATCAGGAGGATAAATAAGCTTCTACAGCCAATTAGAGTCTAAGTAAAACTGTGCCTGTGTGTTATTTCCTATTGTCTCCAGGAAGACGAGTGACACAGACACATTGTCGTCCATTTGCTCTAAAAAAAAATGGTTGAGAAGCTTGACAATTGTCCTTTTTCCTTTAACAAATTTTAAACATTAATTAAATTTGTTCTGTGAGATATTTTCTTTTTGGGTAAATTTTTACATTTCACAGATCAAACACTGTACATGCAGTCCTGTAGAGTATTTAAATAATCTGCATCGTATACAGGGAGATTGTCCGTTTCTCTTCTCTGACTCATTCGTGCACTTTGTCGTGTGGTGAAGTTGAAGTTATCTGGTCCAGCAACATGTGTATCCA
The DNA here is from genome assembly GCF_949316205.1 of Platichthys flesus. Classification (NCBI taxonomy): domain Eukaryota; kingdom Metazoa; phylum Chordata; class Actinopteri; order Pleuronectiformes; family Pleuronectidae; genus Platichthys; species Platichthys flesus. The sequence goes on along the minus strand of NC_084959.1, from coordinate 10,661,114 downwards.
ATGTTGTAATCCCTCTCCTCTCCTTTAGAGCTACTTTCTCGTCAGGTCCTTGATATTATTCTCCAACTGGGTCAAGGGCTAGAAGCATCAGCAACGGAGTCGTTAAAGCATGGCCCCATATAGCAGTAACCATAGCAATCTTCTGGGTAAACCTCTCCTTGAAAACGTCGAAGCTCCGATAGTCAAATATCTTGTTCTACTTCTTGAGGGGCTGAAGACAAGTAACAAATCTAATTGTGAAGTCATTGCATGAATTTAATCAGCACGTTGCAGAGCAGCCCCATGACCCCCTCTGTGCCCTCTGTGTGGACGGAGTGGGTGTTTCTTTTTTTCAGACAGAGTTAATATCCATTTGGAGGAAGATAAATCAACTGAGATAAATATGATTCTCAGTTGACTTTAGTTTTTTGCTTTCCCACAGATTTAGGACTAATGGATTTTGTGCCCCCTCTAATATACTGGGATTGAAATTTGCAGTTTGAACTGATAAACTATGTCAAAGCACATTGGGTGTGTTGATTTAACCTCTCAAATCTAAATACGTCTCTGACATGCTGCTGCGGTATGAACAGTCAACAGCTCTCGGATTGTCTACTGCAGTAAGTCCAATCAAAATCTGCCTGCGATTAAAGATGGGCAACATGTTTTCACTTCTTCCAATTTTGCAAAAGTGAAGCCAACATTTCCTGGATATGAGTGACTGCATTTAGCACTGGTGATGTCCTTTGGAGCCAGAGTCAGTGCTGTAGTGATCGCGGAGTGGAACCACAGTATCATGGTCCTGCTGATATCTGTGTTGGAGCAGGTCAAAGTCAGTCTGAGCTGTCAATCATGACGTTTCACCATCAAATAACTTATTAAAACCAAACTTACATGAAAAAAGAACACTTGAACAAACATGGTGTGATACCTTAAATTACAGAAAACAACTTTGAGTAAAATAAATTCAAGGTGTATTTAGATTTTTTTAGTTTGTTTTAAGCGTGTTCATTCATATCTAGTGCTGCACTTTCTGCCGCTGCTTACTACATTATAAAACATGCTAAACACATGTCAAACTACTGTATATGGAGCAACTGAGAGTGCACGACAGATAGAGAAGAAATGACGACAGAATGAGGAGATGACATGTGGGCAGGATCTGTATGTCAGTGTTTCATCATCAGCAGTGTCCCTCTCCTCCATGTTTCCATTCATAGAAATTCTCTACATTCCCCCCTCTCTCTCACTTTTTCTCCTCTCCTCTCTCGTTCCACCACTGGCAGCCCGTTGGGGGTGGATGCTGAGCTGCAGAGCTCTGATTGGCTGCAGGTAACGCAGGAGAACGCGCGACGCACCAATGGCAGCTCCCGGTAGCTTGTGCATCACAGTGAGGTCATGTGAAGCGGAGGAGGATTAAAGGAAAGCTTAATCTCGGTTCACACCATCACACTGCAACAACACGACTCACTAGATAAATGACCAGCGCCAGTTGAACTGGTTGGACTGGACGTCAGGGTCACTGATTCATGGTGAAGAGAGTCTTGCCTTGTCTTTCATTACATTACATTACAATACATTAAATTTCATTTAGAAGCTTTTATCCAAAGCGACTTATAATAAGTGCATTCAACCCCGAGGGTATAGACCCAGAACAACTAGAATCAAGAACACAGCATTCAGTCCCTATGTACATGCATTGCTCTTATCTCTCTGGCTTTTCTCATGGTCAACCTCCTAATCTTGATGAAATCCATGTCTCAATGGGAACATCATATGAAAACAGCATATATGGTGCTCACTCACATATAGAGGCCAAATAATCCAGCACAACAGAACAGACACTAACACAAACTAATTGCCTCTCTTGTTGTGTCAATAACCACTTTCCTATTAACCTTAAGGCCTCAGCTTTGGATTTGGATATTTAGCCTTTCCTTGGTGTTTTGATCTAAGATCTTACATTCTGATTTGGTCTCATTGTTGATGTTTTGTGAGGATCCAAGGAAGACTAGTAAATGAACTGATGAATATGAAGATTTGTGTTTCCTTTCACCTCAACCTGAGCCTCAACACGTCCTGGACCTCAACTGGTTGCTTCTTTTACACCTAATCAGGACCTAAACTACACACAGACACTAAAAACAAGATGGATGCAGCAGAAACCACAGTTTGAACGTAAAGGAGCCACTTACAACTGTGGATGGTCATTGCAGGTAAATAGAAAGCTTCGGCCATTTTTTACATGTAGACAATGAATATATAGATCATTTACTTATTGGCAGTTCAAATACTGAGGACTCTGATGATATTTTAGTAATTTTACTATACTATTATATAACAGTAATTTACATAACATCCATTCATTCTTCATCTTGGAAATCATGATGATGATGAAGCAAAAAGCAAAACCTCACATTTGTCAAAACAAAACAGCTTTAAAATGAACCAGCGTCTTATCTGAATATCGAATTTGAACTTCCCTGCGTGGTCACTGTTAATGCTTCCCTAAACTATATGTCCGGCCATTAGCACACTATAGTTTTGATGCAATCAAATAGAACATCTCTGCCATAAATTCGTCCTTAACACAGATAATTAAGTTCAATGATTGACGCTGTCAGAGAAGTTCAAGTTTAACTGGCCTATGTTTTTATTATTGAGGTTGTAGTGGAGGTGTTTTACTAGACTGTAGTACTAATATTTATAATACTCTCCCACTCATTTGTGTATAAAAGGGAAATCAGTAGAAACAACATGCTCCTGCTGTTGGACCTGAGTGTAAAATGTGCCCGAGGTTCAGCTGCGCCAGTGGATAAAGTTTTGGAGTTGAATGTAGCTGAATGTTTGAGTCAGCGGTGATTACTGCCTGCTCCCATGGTGCTTACCACAGTCTGGTGTTGCTTTTGTTCTCTGCTGTGCTCTGTGCTGCGGCTGTGTTTAGCTACGATCACGCAGGAGGCTCTGACAGGCTGCTCGCCGTGATAAAACCGGAGAGCTCTGAGTGTATGTGTGAGCAGATGACTCATGCATGCAGCCATGATATTTTTTCTATTTTTTGTTAACCGTTGCTTTTCTACAAGCTCGTTCTTTTCCTACAGAATTAGCCCCGGAGTCGAACAACAAGGTTGTTTCCATAGCAACACGGAAGCAAGTGACTGACAGTCAATAGTGTCAGTCGTCCTGTTGCCATACCCACAGAACGAGCTCCCACTTCATTATGCTAAATATTGAACCGTTTCCGTGCCAAGCCGAGGTGAGGGTGTAGATCCACTGGAACTCAAACAGCTCTTTTTGATATGTTCTGCCTCAGGCCCCCCCCCCCCCGTCCCTTGTTCCAGGCATTCCTCATATTAAACCTGGAACGCAGCTCGGCCTTTTTCTGGGAACAGAGAGAAAATCCTCAGGTGACTACCAGCCTCACACTGGGTGCTTGTTTTTATCAAATATTACAAAAGAAACTTAGAATTATTGGCTTTTAAAGGGCGTCTGTTACACGAACACAGTATTCTCAAGAGGCCGGAACAGGATTACATAACACTAATAGTGCTAGTAACCCTTAAATCCTTAAATCATGGCATTGCGGCTTCTCCCTTGAGATGGATTTCAAATGACATTGATGAATTAATTTGTCTCCTCAGTCCACACACACCATGTGGCGCTTTAGTCTGTTGCCGGGCTTTCTGGCACCTAAATGTGAGTGGCAAGAATTCACTGATGCCGCATCTGATCTGCTGGAGCCTCTGATAAATCTTTTTTTTTTTAAGATAAATAATTATATTTTTCTTCAAACTTTCATTCGTAATAATTGTCCATTTAAAATATTATAGATTTAACTGAATTTGTTAACAAATTATCAAAGACTTACATGAAAACCTTCATGTAAGTCTTTGAAATCCTTCATATTTTTCTAAAACACAGCTGGGGTTTTACTCGAGTAGGAGCAAATGCTGTATTTGTTGGGGAATATTTTCAGCCGTGGATTAAGAGACATTTGCTTTCCTAGTATTTACAGAGCAGAGACCACATCTATTTGCGATGCATAAATCATTTCCCACATGTAAACTGGTGTTAAAAAAAAATTGTGTGAGTGTCAGACCAGCTTACACACATTCACATCCGGAGCTACTACTAACAGTTTGCCTGAGGACCCGAGACCAGCTGAAAATGTTGATATCTCTAACGGATACTTGAAATCGTTGGCCTAATTTTTCTGTTATGCCCATAATTCAGCAACAAAAAGTCTGTTGTATAGTGTGATAATGTTGCGGTAAAGGTTTGGTTAAGTTTAGGCACTAAAACAACTAAGTAAGATTTAGGGAAATGTTATTATCTATAATTTGATGTTTTAGTTAAAATGGGTATTCTGTATAAGCTTTGTTGATACAATGATAAATTCTTTCAAATTAAAGTTAAAGGAACAGTTATCACCAGGGTTAAAAGGAACCTTCACTAACTCTTGGTTTGATACAAACAGGAAAACAATCCTGTGTCAACTCAACGTTTTGTCATCCCACCCACTCAGGTCTCCTCCCCCCAATGTCCACAGACCCTTGACTTTTCCCTGGACAGGAGTCGTGATCAGTCCAAATGTAGTCCAGATGCTATCTATATATAACGTCATTCTTGAGCAGTTTCTTTTGTTGGGAGTACAGTCCCATGTGATTAAGGTCGTATTTACATCCTTTTATAGTTAACTGTGGACGTATAAATCTTGCTTGGCTATCATCCACTGATTGAAAGCATCTCTGACCTCCAATTCAACAGAGGTGGAGATTTATCTCTTGCAAAACTGATGAATAAAGTTTGAATCTTTCAGACTGTGGTATTTTCTTCACCTCACTGTGTTGGTCCAAGTCACAATATGTGCTTGTTACTGCTCCTGAGGTCTGACAAACAACCAGTACAACTGCAGGTGTCACCAGCAGTTTTTTTTTTCCTTCAGACGGCTACAGGGGGAAACAATGACCCCAGAGCTGGAAATCCAATTTGACAAGTGACATGAAGTTGAGATTCATGCTTCATCACAAGTGTTTGCAAAGAGTATTTTTCAATTTTAATGTTGCAGGACGGTCCGGGATGGTGCGAATGAGACATCGCAAACACAGCTAGTGAACCCAGTGTGACAATTAATGAGATTTATAAAACAGAAAGGTGCAGCTTTTTAAACCTGACAAAAAGATGTGCACACAGAGATTTATACAGAGGGACAGTCTGTATGGGATTGACTCTAAATAAACTATTGCCTGTGTGTGTTTGTGGTGAGGAAACATGTCGTCCGCTGCATCAGTGTCTCTCTCTGACGTGTTCTTGGACAACAACAGATCTCTACGGCACAGAGGACTCAGGCTATGGCAGCACAGACAATATACTTGTTGGTAGCAGCCATTCATTGTTGGTTTTGTTCTCTTTTATTGGATTTGAGGATAATCCGTGAAAAAATATGGATTATCAAGAGACTTTCTTTTAAATCAACACCACCTGAGATGTTTTCACGGGGGAATCTACTATAGACTCAGTGGCACTGCAGTTGTTGATGCTCACAAAATGGCTGTTTTCATGTAAACACAATGTCTGTGTATCTAATGCAAGGTTGCGCAATAAGAGTAGGCCTATATGGATGCGTTGTCTCGTCCCCAGGACCATCTCCTGTAAAAAGGTGAACTACGAAGACCAGCAGATGTCAACAAAACGTGTGCGCTGTGTTGTGCCCTCTCAGCGATTCTACCTTAAGTGCACCTCTGGAGGTTTTCTGAGCTCCGCTGATGTAACACTGTGCACTTCAAACGGTGTGGAAGTGATGGGGCGAACCGCGTCTGCAGACGTCACAGAGTGCTGCTCTATGCATTTGCAATGGCGTGTTCCACTTACGATGAAATGCACAATGTTGGCTGCAGAGAGGCGTGTCTAATCCGTCATAAAATTAGAAAAACCTCCGCAGCCTCAAAACTCCTGCAGCAGCCCACGGTGCCTCTGAGAGCGCTGTGTGGGCAGGGGATCTACTATTTCAGCAAGACATGTCGGTAACGGGAGACTTAAAGGTGACACGCTGCAGGGAGGGTGAGCCGTAAAGCGTTGCATGTGTCATGTATACGAAAAGGCTGCGGATCTGTTGAAGTGTTCTCAGTTTCCAGATAAGCCTCCAGCCTCTGCTCAGCCTCCACAGATACACCGGGGAACTTGCATGTAATCCCCTCTGAGGTTTTTGAGCAGGCCCAGCGCTGCTCTGCACAAAGGCTTGAGGCAGTGTTATGTAATGTACCAGCTGGATCGTTGGTGGACTGATGGGAGCCTATAGGGGAGCCACATCGTGTCCTGACCCAAACTATCACTGGAATCACCTTTAATCTGAACCAATTTCACAGAAACGACAGTGTTATCTGTGTGTAGTGAAATGTGGGAGCGGCCACGTCTTGGTGATATCACTGATTCCCCAACACTGCAGTATTGACTGTTTCGAGCTACTGCTGAAATTATATTCTTTGAAGCTTATTAAGATGTCTGCCTCTAGGGCTTATTTAGAGCCTGGAGGCAATTAGCTTAGCTTAGCATAATGAATGGGAGCAAGGGGAAACAGTTAGCCCAGCCCTCTTGGAGAATATGCAAACCAACCCACCAGCTATAACTGGTATTTTCATCCTCCAGTAGTTTGGGGATGGAAGTTGTACACTGGGTTTGAGAGTGAAAACTGTTCCCCCACACATATTTTACTATCTTACTTAATCTTTCTGATGTTGTGGAAATTTATAATGTAATAAGGCACTACTGCCATGAGGGAGAGTCCAGTCAAACGCGAGAAGAAAAGCATTGGAAATATTAAAACGCTTTGTCGTTTCAATTGAGAACAAACATGGCAGTATAGCTTTGAATTCAACCAAAATTGATCCAGAAAGTAGTTGATTTAAGATGGGGATTGTGTTTAATATGTCTCATTAGCACAACCTTTCTTCCACCATGTTTCTGAAAATAATTTCAGGCTTGGTGATTGGAGCTGTAGAAATGTTTCATTTGTGAATCACCAACACTAAGGGAATGGGACTTTTGTGTTGTGTACCAGTCACTGTAGTTATTATCAGGAGTAAATAAGGGCTTTGTTGGGAACTATTTTCCTCCTGGGACATGGTGTTGGTTTTTGTTTTCTTTGTTGTGAGAAATGAAAAGATAGAATATCACCAGATTTACATTTGAATACATCTACTGTCCTCAGTCTGAAACAGATAGAACATCTTCTCTGTAATTGACTCATTTATCATTTATGATATTCTATCACAAAGCCCAGCAAAGCAAGGTCAAAGATATTTCAAGGCTGTCAAAAGGAAAAGGCCTCAACATGCGGACTTTATCTTATCCCGACCATCTGTTTTAACAGAGTATTACACTGCTTATAGGATGAAATGCTGGTGATTGTGAACAGCTCCCTGCACACTTAGCGTGCACTGCAGGGCTGAAAGCATCTGCTGTGAATCATCGTCTAAATTAATAAAACCTAAACCCCATAATACTTGACAAACTTCAATTGAATCTTAAATCCTTACTTAGTAATTAAAATCAGAAATCAGCTCATTTTTACATAATCTTTTCAGTGTTTTCAAATCTGGTGTTAATGCTCAGCACAGCACAGCACTGCAGTTAAAAATGACTTCAAAATATGATTGCTTATCCAGACACTGAATTCAATTCAATGACAAATCTTAGTCTTTGACCAGTGTTAAATTTGTATATCATATATAAATTAGTTTTAGACTTTTCCTGAAAATGTAAAATTGCTCACTTTTGACTAGAAACTGGTTTTAGTCAATGAAATAATAACAATGATGTTGGGCTGGTGCGAATGTTGATCGATGTTGAAGTTATTTTTCAAAGGACAAATTAAAATACCTCGCCATGAGTTATTAGGATATTGTGATGATGTGTGATGATTACCCGAAGCATCCTGTCTGTGGCCTGTGGGAGGAAGCCAGATTACAAAACCCAGGCAGACATGGAGATAACAACCCTTCTTGTGATGATAACAGCCACAGTGCTAACCACTGTGCCACCTTGCCACTCCCTTCATTGTTAAACCAAACATTTTCAGCTGCACTAACAGATAAATAATCAGTTTGTTGTCAATTTTGTCATGAAAAATAACTGTATAACTTTATTTACACAAGATACAGGTGTGTTTTAAGTGTGCCATTTTATTTTGATAAAACTGTTCACAAAGTAATTAAGCTTCACCTTTATTCATGGCCTCCTCATTATTCCTTATGCAACCTTGCATTTACATACATTAAAGTCTAAAATGCATTTAATTCCACTTAACTAATCATGAAAATCATGATCAAGAACAGTTTAGTCACCATTTTTTTTTACCTTGGTAAGTGCTTTTATCCACCTGTCACTCACATTGACATAATTTAATCATTCTTTTTGTGGCTCCTCTGCAGTCATGTAACCCCCAACCTGCCTCACTCGCCCCTGTTCAGCAGCGTTCCAACACATTGTTCAAGGTCACACAGGTAGGGATTCTAGACCATGATGTGAGCAGAACTGCTTTGCATTCAGTTCATCTACCACAGACATATGACTCATCATTTGAAATATGGGCACGGAGGGCGCACCCGCTACAGTGGAGCAGCAGCAGAATAGAAAAGGCCTCTGCAAAAAGTGTCTGTCCATAATGCTGTGAGAGGAAAAGGAGGACACTGCACACTTTTGAAGGTCGCTGCACTTCCAAAAATGGGGCCTCTCCAGAGCTAAAATTAATGAAGACGCCTGTTTTAGAGATGTCAATGTGAGCCATGCACTGCTGGAAAGACCAGTTTTTCTCAGTTTTCTACAGTCTAATGTAAATTACAAACCATGATGCATCAACACACTGTAAAACTGGAAGTGGTTTTACTGTTGGCATCTGATCAACCTACGACTTATTATCTTTACCGGATTAGGGTTGCAACATAGTCACTAAGAAGTCAAATCATACTAAAATAATAATTATAATAACTATTAGATTGTGAAATATATACTTATTCTCCAATATGTTTTGGCTTACAAAAACCAAAAGCACAGTGAGTGTCTACATTGGGAAAAAGGACGAGGTTGATTGATAGGTCCACAAAACGCAGGACTTAAAAACAGGGCTAGACCAAATCTAGTTTTATGTTTGAAACCATCATTGTTTCTTTTAAACATGATATCAACAAACTTATGCCCCTGTTTTTTATTGTCACTCTGACTATTGCTTTTGAGAGTTGTATTCCAGGACTAGGACAACAATTGACCTGTATCAACGGCTTAAAATTCTTAGGAGCTGCAGTTTTATTTGTGTTTACATAGTAACTCCTAAAAGTTTTAAATTCTCATTATATTTGCAAAGTGAATACTGTGGTAACCCCCCGGAACAGACATCTACAGACTTCCTTTTTTTTTTTTTCCCGGACAGAAAATAAATGTTGAATGACAGATTGCACAGGAAGATGGCTGTAGATGTAAGTCCTGGTCCCGTCTGTGTGGAGTTTGCATATTCTCTCTGTGTTTGCATGTTTTCCCTCTGGGAGCTCGGCTTTCCTCCCACTGCTCTGGTGAACAGGAGAATCAAAAGAACTCTTGGCTGGGAGTTTGTCTCAGCACAGTGATGGACTGTCCTCAGTGTTTCCCTGGCCTCAGGTGCATGCTGGGTACAGTCACAACTCCCCAGTCATATAGGAGGGTATGACATATTACTACACACCTTAATGTACAGCCACACAGTACAATTCTATCTGCTTCAAAGATGAATGAGCAGTGTAACTGATGGAAGTATATCTAGTTAAATTTGTATTTAGCTAATATATATATATATAACTAATATACATACAGCTAATTTAGTTTATTAACTAGTATGGCATGTTTGAATGCTTGCTAATCAGCATCAAATCCAAAGTAAAGACAATGCTATTTGCAATGTCAGAAGTTTCAATGCTATTCTGTCAAAGGCTACAAGTTTGATGATGATGATGATGATGATGATGATGATGATGATGATAGCTCTACTTTGAAAACACTCATCTGAGGATGAAGGCTGTATACATTGAAGTGTGGGTGTCAGACACTGTAGATTGTCGCTTTTGACAAAAAAGAGGACACAACAAATGCAAAGTGTGCTAAAAAGACTGAACTGGCATTGCACCCCTTTGTCAGACTCATGGCAGACACCGGCAACCAGATTACCCATAATGCCACTGGTACACCAACAGTTGGGTTACTGGTCCTTTATGTTTTTCACCATACCTACCTCTACTTCGGTTCGTTGGAGGAGAGAGAGGATTAAAAGTAGGGTTCGCCAATCAGAGGAAGGGTAGTGGCAGGTCTTCAAGTGAAAAGCGAGTTATAGACATATATGATTCATTTTCTGTTGTCTAGTTGTTACAGCTCGACAACTGATATAAAGAAATCAGTCAAACATCAAGAGACTTTCTTTAGAAAAGGAGACTAGTAATGCCTTGCTGGCACAAGGCAAATTGTTTGGCTGGGGCACTGTGGAAAGGTTACATTAGTATACTGCCGGCTCAATTGCCAGCGGTGGCGGAGGGCAGTGCTGTGGCTGCCCTCTGTGGTAATCCCAGCGAGACACTGTGATTAAGGGATTACTCCTGCAACTAATTTCAAAGGGATAGACCAGACACGAACGAGGAGGCGTAGAGGAGAGGAAGTCATAAGGACGTACAGCGATATATAAAAGCTGGCAAAACGAGGATGAGGATGGATGGAAGTAAAACACCCGGACATGTTGATAAGATAAGCACTCTCACAGCGTTCCCTTCGCTGATTTAGCTTTGTGGGCATTACCAGGCCTGCGTGTTTTTCTAAGACAAGATGCCTGAAAAGTCACTGAAAAAAAGTTTTTAGGAGAAACCGCAAACAGCTTTAGTTTTTAGAGGTGCTCCAGAAAGCCACAAGGCAGATAGTTCCCAAAAGCCTCAGAGGATGTGTATCTCCAGGGGGATCAAATCTCCTGGATTCCTATTGCTCTGATTAAACAGTGACAAGCCAGTAGACAGACAGATGGTAGCATTCAAAACTCGGACTAAAACTAGACAATTCCACTCAAACGCACTTTCTGTGCTGTTGACTTTCATTTACAGCTCGGCTTGTTCAGCAGTAAAGCTTCCTCGTGGGGAGAGGCGGCGACCACAGGAGCGGCGGAGGCATCAGATGTTGTTTTGTAAACATTGAATATGATAAGAGCTGTATCCATTTTCTTTCAAACTAGTTCAGCCCGAAAGGAGGTCGCTTCACTCTGAGGCAGTACATGTGGGACTTCAGAGAGATGGTCTGATTTAAGTTTTTTTCCCCCCCCTATCTGTATTCAAGAGCATGGTCTTTCAGTTTAAAAGAGGATGTCAATCAATCAATTTTATTTTATCGGGATAGCCCATATTCACAAATTACAATTTGCCTCATAGGACTTAATGATTTCCCGTTTATATTTTGTAAAGTTTGCACTCAAACAACCCTTTGCTTACATTTGCTCCACCTTTCCCCAACTTTACTTCTTTAAAAGTCCTGTATGGGAAGTTACTACAACATGGTTCATAAAATGCCACTTACAAAACCAAATCCAAGTGTAGAAGAAAAAATCAGAAGGCGGAGGAGAAATTCAAGAGTGTTGAGTTCAAAGTTCAAATTATATTGTGAACAAGTGCACAGTTTGAGCAGAAGCAGGGGCTATTTGAGTGCGAGCACAAGGTTTTCAGTGAAAGCTTTACAAAATCTGAACTTGTAACCAACAAATCCTGTTCTCAAGCTGAAAGACCACGCTCTTAAATAAAGACAAGAAAAAAAACAGACTGATATGTCTGCTGAAAAGTGACAGAAAAGCTCTTAGAAATTTTCTCACTGCAGATAGAATTCCTTTTGAGCTGTGGATCATTGCTGTAGAAAGACACTATGACATAACAGTACCTTGATACTAAAGCGTTGTCTCCTGTGGGTCTGACCTCTGATGTCCTAATTAAAGCAGAGAGAGGAACATATTGTCAGACATGCTGGAGAGGCTGCTCCGTGAATACGGCTCCATCCTGCTCAATGAGGGCTAATGCACCTCTTTAATGAAATGAGAAGCTTGCAATGCCCTAGTACGCACTGCAAGGTTACCGCTGTTGCATGTCCCCCCCCCCCCCCCCCCTCCTCCTCCCCCCCACCCCATCTGTCTAGTAAAGGCATAAAATGTCTCAAAAATGTTTAGGAAGTGAAAAGCTTCATAGATTCATCATCATCCATGTTCACACCATCACTCCCTCAGATTCCCACACTTCCGGAAAAGGGATGAGGACCCTCACCATTTGTTGACTCAATAGGAATGTTTACATTTTAAACAAAATCCACCAGAGGATGGATGCGTAATCTAATCTGAATGCACTTTTCTGACATTTAAAGGAATAATTACACTTCTTTAGAGGAGAGTTAGATGAGAAGATTGATGCCCCACTAATTCCTCTCCTTTAAATATGAAGCTACGGTTGGGAACAGCTAGCTTTGCTCTGTTCAAATGTAATAAAACACTTTAAAGCTTTTATCAACCACCAGCCAAATTCCCCAAAAATGTCCCGGCTTCGAGTTCGTGATATACTCCTACACTGTCCTACTGGTTTGGAAGCCGGGGCTGACAGTGGGTGTCATCGTTCCTCGCGCACCTAAATTGATGTCTGCATAAGTAGATGTTTTTCACATGTGTAATTGGTGCCCATGTCAGCACCACGTAGTGCTAAATTGCTGGCTGCGTGCTGATGTCTGTACAGCGCCTTATGTTAGAAGTCTTCACAGTTCTCACAGTTCTAAGGAACCAAGACCAGACCTAAGGTTGACCAGGTCCATATTAAAAACTGTCTAATTTGATTGTGCATTCTTTTGCTTTTACGGCCACAAGTCTCAGGTCTAAATGTCAATAACCACCCAAATCAAAATGACTGTACTCAATATCAAGTCTGTCCATGTGACATGCCATAAAACACTACTTACAATTATAGGTGATCCCATGTAAAAATATTTGGACAATTTAACAATACATTTTTTTTTATGTTAGAATGACAAACATTGAATTTATTGGAAAACTATAATAATCTGGATGTCATTTAGTTGGTTCCAGATTAGTTTTGGTGAAAAATGTAAAAATAAGGCTAAGAAGAATAAAAAAAACTATTTTATGTTTTTAGTTTCTCTAACGTGAAGATTTTATGAATTTCTTTACCTCATATTATAGTATAATGAATATGTTTACATTTTGTGCTGCTGTTAACACAAAACGAGATGTGAAAGTGTCACCTTAGTCCCCTCTTGGTTATCTTTTATAGACAAAATCATTAATTGAATAATCAAAAGACAAATAGATCTTAAGCATATTATACAAATATACCAAAACGTATGTACTTCATCATTAATCAGCATTAGCTTTATGTTTTCAATTGTCATTTTCTAAGATAAGATGTATTGCAGATTTAATCAATCTTTATTCGTTCTTTGCATTACTACAGCTGAAGAGGTCACTTGAGATTCACCAGTTCTGTGTGGAAACAGCCCCATCGAGAGTGGGAGTGATGAGTGTGTGGGCAGGTGGACATTACTGCTGCTGTACACTTTAGTACTGGCAGTTCCTCTCTCCTGTGCAGCATCCTACTTCTGCAGGATGGCCTGAGGGGAGCCCTCATTAGTAAAGCCCGAGCAGGGTTTGCTTGTTCCAAACAAAGCAGGCTCGTCCTTGAAACAGAAGACACGACTAATACCAGTTAAGGTTCGCCCAGACAGAGATGGTGTGACTGGATGTAGACAGCGGTTAATAAAAGAGTGGAACAGGTAGGTGACTGCCAGTGCCGTGGAGTAGAGTGTTCTGCACAGTTTTGCTTTGAAGTCAGATTTAGGGAAAATCCCCTTGTTCTGTAGCCACACATCTGCGTCAAGGTGATTTTAATTTAATTATTAAGAAATTACTTTTTATAAATGGCGGTATTTTTTAAATGGTCACACACATGCCATTCTGTTAGCAGACAGGTGTTAGCAGACAGCAGACAATACATTTCAATACATCAAAATAGACGCATTGCCTTTCACAAACCAGAGCGTTCAATGGAGATTTAAACTTTAAACTTGATTTGAGTAGTATGTTCAGAGTTAGCGGATTGTGATTGTTTCTGTGGGTCTAATAAGCTTAGAAGGAGAACGTAATGTAGTGTGATTCACAGCAGAGCGGACAACGATTCTGCCTGTCACCAGTGAGTGCAGCTTCACTGCTAAAAGCTACTGATTCGATCATGTGGTGATTCAGAGTCAGTTCTCTCTGACAGTTCCTGCAGCTTACAGGCCGAGCACAGACAAAGGTTTGTCAGCAGCGGTAATGAAAAGTAAAGGCATGAAAGATAATGTGGGTGATGTCATTTTAAGGCAAGGCAAGTTTATTTGTATAGCGCATTTCAACAACAAGGAAATTCAGAGTGCTTTACATAAGTCTAACCCTGAATTCAAAGTGAATGTGAGAGGCAGGGTGACTGCATTCAAAATCAACTAATGCACGAGAAGAGTTTGTCCTGTGGCAAAATAGTTTGACTCCAGATAAGAGATAAGAAAAAAGGAGGAGAAAGGACTGGAGGTGAATTCAGAGATCAAGTGATGAGTTAACTAGCTACAGAGACAGATAACAGTCGGTTTATAACATCTGTAAGCAGCTATTTATGCTGGTGTACCAACGGCCACACTTGACCAGCTCTCTGCAAACATGCTGAGCATATTTCTGAACATAACAGCCACTAATCACTTTTTTCTAAATTATTAGATTGAATATCATTTGAAATGAATTAAAATTACAAGTAAATCTTTGACCAGAGCCAAGGTTGTGTCTTCAAAGTCCTTATTTCTCTGTTATATTAGTTAAGACGGCAGCAACCCGTCACACAAGCTTAAAACTGGAGATTGTTTGGTGTTTTTGCCAAAACCGATCAAATGAGTGGCCAATGAATAACCTGATGATTGACTCATCGATTTAATATCTACACCTAGATATTTTTTATTGATAATTATCTACCTATAGTTGATCACAGTCCTTGTCACGTAGATATAACAGCTGAAGGTGCAGTCAGTCCAAACAAACGAAGGGGATAAAATAATAATAGAAGACTGTTGTAACGTTGCACAGGTCCCCAGAAGCTCCAACAGTTCAACAACACTGATGTCACAATTTATCCTAATGTCCTTTAATAAACTGCCAGCTCGTCTAACACCACCTTCTCTCCTACTCCTGCTGTGTGTGTGTGTGTGTGCGCGTGTGTGTGTGTGCGTGTGTGTGCGTGCATACTGTTCAATGTTTGCAGGAGAAAGCCGGATCAACCCCCTAGTTCTTTACAGCTGTTGGAGACATTTCTGTTTAATGAGGTCTAGAAAGGCTCTCCCCTCAATTACAATCTATCAGCTCTCAGTGTGTGTGTGTGTGTGTGTGTGTGTGTGTTTGTGTGTTTGTTTGTGTGTAGGGTCATTTAACTCCCCCTCTCCCTCCTCTTCAACTCATCATCACTTCCTTGCTAGTCAGTAAGCAGAGGGTAATATCACACTTCTGTCGAGTTTTCCTTTTTTCATTTAAGGGAAATCTAATACAGATCGTACCACTGAGACGAGGCTGCAGTTGCAACAATCCATCTGGCTTTATAATCGTAACTCAGCCCCACACTTGTCATATGGTGAGTCCCAGTGTGCTCTGTTAATTCACTGTACCATGATACCTCCACAAATAAAAGGGCTAGAGAGAGCTATAGAGCTTCAATTTATCAGAAAATGATTCCTCATCACTGAAACGATGAGGATGTCAGTAAGAAATGACTATAATTACTCGTTTTGTGTATATCGGGTGTATCAAGTTAATGTAGTGCAAGAACTGTTCTTAATATAATATCAACTACAGGATTGTTATGTCAGGTTTGATGATTATTAATGAACAATTACTTCTTATGTCTCCTGAGCCTTTGTGGTGTAAAAACAAATCTGAAATGACCTGAAATGTTTCACTCTTGTATCGATACAGGGCAAACAGGAATTTGTTGAAAGTAAAATAAGGATTTACAGAAAAAAAAAAAAATACTCCTAAACAGCTTCAAATCTTCATGGCAAAATTCCCAAGGCTCTAAACTCTACTGGAGGGGATGACATTCATACTGCTGCTTCTTTTGAGGGTCGCAGAGGGGTTGGAGCCAATACCAGCTGACATTGGGCGAGAGGCAGGTACACCCTTGACACGTCGCCTACATACAGATACAAATTCACACTCACATTCACACCTACTGTCAATCTAACATGACCCCAAACTGCAAGCCTTTATACTGTGGCAGGAAGCCGGACTGCCGACCCAAACGCAGGGAACATGTGCCTCAGACAAGATTGTCCGACATGTACCTTCCTGTTATGAGGTGACAGTGCTCAAAACAACCCAGGCGGGAAGTTATACTCTGTGTTCACAAAGGATGAAAAGAAAATACTCTTGTGAAAATATGTTTCTCTATGGTTGCTTGATGATATTTCAAGGCGCTGCTGTCTAATGCCAAAACCTCACATAGGCATTCAAATTAGTTGATATCCGGTGGCTGTGAAGGTCACTTCATTTCAGCACTCATCAAAACCAGGCACTTGCACGGAAGCCTCCTCGTTCCTCCTGTTCCTCCACTCACTTATTACCACTCTTCCTTTTGTCGCCTGTCAGAGGAGAAAAACCTGAGAGTGGAAGTGAACACATTTACAGAGCACAGATGTCTGGGTGAGTTACGATTAACACTTCATGTGGAAGCGCTAGTTTGAAGTTAGGACTCGTGGAAACAAATAACATTTACATACTGCCTCTGTACAGCATCCACAGAAAGTCCTGAGTGGAGAAGCTAATTAAACCCTGCAGGAGTTACTGGATTATGATTTAAATGATCAAAACCTACTCACTTTGAAATCAGAGGAAGGCGGCTCGTGTACATCTCACCACAACCCAGATGCAAGCATGTGTCTTCTTGTTTTATTCACACAGAAGCGTCATTTATAATTTAACGTTTATAATAATTTTAAGTCATGGAGTACTTCAGAGTAAGCCCTCCGAGGATGCTGACACTCAAAGCCGCATCCTGTTGTTTTAAAATGTGAGTCCCAGCTGCCTGGAGGAAAATTTATTAGAACCTAACTGGCATAATTTTAACGCACACTCACACACGCTCTGGCCACACACCCAAACTCGTTCTAACACACCAAGTGCTTCACCCACCCCCTATTAACACACACTCGCACACAGAGGGGTTCTCTCTCCTAGCAGAAGTCTATTATTAGCTGTTCAACCCAGAGACAAACTAATGACACGTTGGGATGAATCACCAGCGCTGCTGCCTCCGACTATCATTACACTCACGGCTACAGCTACAGTAGACAACCATGTCGGACGCTGTCCACCATGCACACCTACACACACACACACTCATTCCGTCAGTCTGTTTGAAGAACTGCAGGAAAAGTTCTCGTCCATGAGCCACTAAGACCCTGGTGTCTGCAGGTTCTCACAGCATCATCTATAAAACCTGATTCAACTAATACCCCTTAAACTGGCGTCCAGAGATCAATGTTTTATTTTGGATTATCTGCAACTAGTGTGTTCACTGCCAAGTTTAATTTGCACTCGGTATTTAACTAAAGAAAATGTGTCCATGGTACCTAGTATCGAAAAACTGTCACGTCTGGTCATATTGATAATCTTGTTAACTTGTTATTTTAATTGGTAAGTGATTTAAAGAAACACAAATCCTAATCTTATAATTGTTTGTTTTTACATTTCCCAGAGTTTTTCTTTCACGTACAAAGAACGTCAAGGACAGGGTTTTTGTTTACATAACATTGACACTGGTGTAGCCACTGGTCGCCAAATTGATGTCTTCCTCTGTGTCTTCTACATGTGTGGCTCCTCTTTTTCATTTCATTTGCATCCGTCCCATTCAGGCTTCTGAACCATTTTTACCAGCACCACATTTACGAGTCTCCAGAATTCACCTTGGGGAAAAACACTGATCGCATCAGTTCTCTTTATCGGCAGATACACAAAGTTGATGTATTGGAACTGGGAAAGAAAATCATAATTTCCAGCTACAGCAGACAGCTTTTCACAGAGGAAAAGGCTATAAACACCCATTGTGCACTACCTGCTCGGCACCAAACATCAGACACTGTGAGGGACTAGTGGGGCTTTAACAGCTCAGGATCGTGACGCAGCTAAAAGAGGGTTAACGTTGTACTTACAATAATTCTGTGGACTGAAAATTGACTCCAAATGAATGATAATGTTTCTGTGTAGCTGCCCTGCTGGCCTGGGGGTCAGAGCAACGAGCACAAACTTCTATCCTAGATCTTTCTAGCCTCATTAATCTGGTAGTTTTGTTTTTCCAGCTAAATGGAAAAAATTACAGTTTTGCTCCATTCTCATCGCTCTAAGCATCGGTTCCAGTCACAGCAGGAAGACAAACCTAATTATGGTTTAACTGCACAATCATAACAAGTTTATCCTGTCTACTGTATCTATGTAAATACCAAAACTTTTGATAAATAAAGGGAAGAATATTGTTACTGATATACCTAATTTCCCAAGTATTTAAATCAGTTCTGAAATTTGTATTTCACATCTTACTAGCTCAGCTAATTAATCAATAAGTTAATCGAAACAACAAATGAATCACAAACAAAAGTTCTAGGTTCTCATTTGTGAGGATTTGTCTTGGAAAACAAGGATTTTGATCAACAATAAGTGAGAATTAAGCCTTTTCACTCATTTGATTTTAAATTGAAGGATACTTTTTCATACAACAATCTTTTATTTGGGAACATTTTATAGATTACTCAATAATGAAGGTAATTAATACAAGTCTCATTTGCAATTTAAAAACGTATCTGATGAGACCCAGCCCTGTGTATTTGACTGATTTCTTACCCATATGTCCTTTTCATTTATTTTACAAATAAGATGAAAAGATTAAAGAGAGGGGTTTTACCACCGTGTAAATTCTCTGATGAAATTTCAGTATAAATATAAAGGTATCAGATGTTTTCTTTGTCAACTTTATTGAGAATAAAAAAGAAGCAAAATAACGCAGTTTTCTGCTTGCATCGGTCCTGGAGTTATCTAGAGCACAGTTATCAACCTGACACATATAAAGAAGTCTGTCTAAACCATGGCTGCTCCTGCAGTTGCTGCTGCTGCTGCTGCTGAGTTCACGCCGACTACAGAACACCATTATTACATGGTGCAAGGACTCCTGGGTTGTTACTATAGCAACTGACGTATACAATGTAAAGACGTGTCAAACAAAGATGCAGATCAGACCTCGTCGTGTGCACAGTTTCCCACATGAACAGAGGGCACGGCTTTCACTGGCAACAGGCAACGTTAATGGAAGCATAATTGATACATTAGATCGTGTGTCAGCTCTGAGAGAAAGTTGATACCTGATCTGAGTTCGAGGCTGCATGTTCGACTCCATTTAAATACTGACGCAGCTCATAGGCAACAAACCTCACACGCACACAAATGTTCAAGATGAGCTGTGTAATCTTGAACATGTGTATGTTTGTGATTGCGTTTGTCCATTTAATATTACAGTCAGGTTAACAACAGGAAATGTTCCAACAAGTCCTTTACATTATACAGAAAAAAAATATTTTCTGATGTGACGCGACAATCAGACAATGAAGAAGATGCAGAAAGAAGAAGAAGCCCATTCCCGTGAAGATTCTCTGTAGGTAACAATTAAAAGTACTGGGGCAGGGCCAGTGGGCGATGTCTTCCATTGCTGACATGATGTGAGCCCAGCATCGTGATTGCTGCCGCCCACACACAAACACACACAAGCACAGTTATCGGTGATACGACTTTGCATCGACTTCCATATGTTGAGGACGACCTAACCAGGACCCACAGACCTCAGAAATGCCATTTTACTTCATCAGGACCTGGGTCCCCATAAGGTCTGCTGGTCCCGACAAGGTCAGTGTTTATGCAGGAAGAGGTCCTACAGAGGTAACAAAAACAAGTACAGAAACTAACACACCTTTGCTCATAACAAACAAGAGGCAGGTATACTACATATTTGACATATAAGACCTTTATAAATATTTACACTTTTGGCCATTTGCTCAACAAATGAACTCTTAATCTGAACAACAGACTGAGCATATTCATGTACATTTAAACTCTAAAAGGGAGCTTCTGGTCCGTACGGTCTCCTAGGATCCTCTGTCACACGGTGAGGAGCCAACAAGTGATTCATCTACTTCAACAAGTCAAATAAGTCACTACCTCGGCCAGAAAAAGACAGACAGAGGGATGTGATACAAAGCAGGCTGAGGCTATTTTGGTGCATTTGGCCGTTTCACAAAGCCGAACTGGACCGATTCCATTTAATTGACTGGGATAACTCTGGCTTTCAGCATCATAAGGAGGACACTAGGCATCACACACCAATTTGTTGAGATGTCCACTAAAATCTTGCAACAACCAGTCGTCATACCATCACATGTTTGTGGATTGAAGACATGTATTTGGATTCCACTTCCACAATGATATAGATCTTATCATCTGTGGTTTTGTATGAAAAGATGAGTTTTTTAACTAAATAGAGAACTACTCCTTAAACCTAAAAGATTATTTTACTTATTCTATTTGAAAAAAATCCCCACTCAAATTAATATTTTGACATTTTGTGAAATATTTTCAGTTTCTTCCCTAGAGTCCTTCCGAGAGTTAGATGAATTTAAGCGAATAAGATATAAGTGGATAATCAGCGCCTGTAGAACTAAACTCTTTCTTTCAGCAATATGAGACTGGCTCGAGTCTGTGGTCTTATACCTGCCACCGACACATGGGCTCTCCATCACTGCTGGAGTGCATCCTGACCTTCTCACAGGTTAAGTGCCATATACTGTACATGTGTGCCCATCAGGTCCGGTGAAGTCTTTTTCAGACGTGATTTCGAGTAACAGTCTCCCTGCCACTTTTCGTGCCCTAGATGAATCCTTCCACCATGTTCTCCCCAGCACAGTTTCTGCACCTATTTTGGATTTAAAACCAGGCCAGGCAGCAGACGGCTCAGGGCAGAGCTCTCTCTCCGCAGCTTTAGAATCAGATCTCAGTGCAAATGCGTCTGCTAAGTTTGCCCCTGTCTTGAATCGCTGGATTCTGAGGAATTTAATTCAGTGACTCAAATCATGAATAATGCACGATATGAATCCTTTCTCTGTCAGATCTCTGAACATGGTTGTGAACATGCATCCTCTGTCTTTCCTCTGCAGTGTGTGGGAGATGTAAAACATGTCCTGTGCAGGTTTGAGTCATCGTGTGATATGTTTCCAGGTTGCAACACTTTGAAATCTGGGACAATTCAGTGTGTGTCTTGGATTTCACGGTGTACCGATCAGTCTGACGATGGAGGCTAATAACGTAACCGGGGATGGTTATTTTTAGACTGCCTGAAGATGCGCTCAGCAGTGATGGCGATGGCTTCCTCCCCCTCCTACACCACGATGACGTCGAGCTGTTACGCAAAACCAGGGGTTCACCTTTTGTGGATCTACAGCTCTGTCAGCGATGGCGTCAATTTATGGCACTTTAAAACATAGAACAGATACACACGCACACAACCACACACACACACACACACACACACACACACACACACAAACGCACGCACACAGGGAGGCTTTATAATACAATGCAGCATAACACGGCCGTGCTGTTAGAAGCAGAACTGATGCGCTTGTAACTTCTGCTTTAGCTTTCATTTCCCAATTGAAGCAAAGACACTTAAACAATGGGCTGGTGACACCCATCAGGGCATGAGGAAGGTACCCGGGCGGCCAAGCGAGCATCCCGGCTTATCTGACCCAGCCAGGGTCGAAGCCCGCTCACCTCCACACTCACACACACACACACCTCTATCAAACACAGCATGACAACTTCACTGCCCTTTTTCCTTGTCGATTTCACGTTAGAAACGCAACAAACACCACAGCATGCCGTGAGAGAAAGTGTACACTTAACTATTTGTAGAGGTGCTGGAGACACAGGTCGAGACATTCCCCCTCCACCTCGTCCTCAGACACCTGGTCCGACAAAGGGCGCATCGGCACCGGGTCGCTCTCCTGCAGCGGCATCCTCATCTCCCGGAGGAAGAGCTCCAGGAACCGTCGGAAGGTCTTCTCCTCTGCTGAAGAGCCGGCCATCATTTCTCATTCCTGGACAGATAGAGACAGCTCCGTCCGTCAGTATGGCTCCGCTAACTTACCGGGCTGAGAAGACACGAGTCGGTGCACTAACCCAACTACAGGAGTGCCAGTGCCACACTACCACAGTGAACGTGCTCTGTACCGGAGGAGCTGGGCCGTGGACTGCCGGTGAGTCTGGGAGCGGAGGACCGGGCTGGACGGGCAGGAGCGATGTGTCTGAGGCTTCACCGCCGAGGAGGAGCTGTCACAAGCCGGACTCGGTCCCCATTCACAGCTAAGCGGGGGCGCGCGTCGCGTTATCGGGGATTTCGCACGATCAGAGGGCAGTGACGTCGGAGAGAGCTCAAGAGCGCGCACGCAAACTCGTGTCGTCAGGCGTCCGAGACCTTCTGGAGAGGGTTTGAAGGTGGTTTCATTAATGAGTCTTTAATAGAAACCTTTTACTCGTGTATTCCAGGAGTAACTCACATCTATTATTTTTATAATATTATTTACATCGTTGTTAAAGATGTGTAATGCTAAAGTAATTGAATGTAGAGCATTATGAGCTCAAATATTATTCATTCGTATATAACTATGGTGGTCCTGTAGTACAAATCACAGCAGAAAATCACTTCACACAAAACATAAGAAAAAACACAACAACCAATAACAGAGGCACAAAAGCAAAATAGAAAACACAATCAAAAAACATCACAGTTAATAGGAACACAAAACGACAACAGAACAGCAACTTAGAAAACACAACGACAAATCACAAAGCACAATGAAATCTACTCCTATCAGAAAAGGTAAGTACCTGCTATCAATGAGGCTCGTCCCTGGTTGGATGGGCACACTGTCTACGTGTTGTGATTTGGTGTCATGCTATCTTTCTTTTGCAGTTGTGTTTTTGTATGTTGTGATTTTTTGTGTGTTCCATTTTGCTGTTGTGATTTGCACTTCAGGGCAATCGTGCATTACAGATTTTACAAACTATGTAAAATTGTCTCCATCGGTTACAGCTGTTAAATTATACTTATACATGAATTGCTCAGTAAAATGAATAGTAAAAAAATAAATAATAATAAATCACATTCCTTCGGTTGTGAGTACTTTCAATTTTGATACTGTAAATATGCTACATTACAAAACAATACAATCTAACTTTCAAGCTGATGATACTCACCTACTCTATTTGATTTATATTATTTACAGAGTGGACTTGTTAATTTCCCGTGAAATAAAAAAGAGAATTGTCCAATGTATTTGATAGAAACACCACTGAGTGTTAATAATGTTATAATCTATGGTGATAATGTAGCTGACACAGGAGCGGAACGCATATGTTGCATCTACTCGGACATTTTAGCGGGACGACCCCGGAAGTGGTTGCGTCGTTATTTTCATTCCCCTGTCTGTTTCTCAACATGAGAGAGGCCAACATGGCTGAACCTGTGAGTATCGGGGCGCTGCTCCAGTCAGAGCTCGTCGAGGACGCTTTGTACCGGGAGGAAGGCTTGTGTGTTGTCGGTATTTTCGGTAAAAGCAACATGCAGCTCGCGCCGCTGAAGGAGTCTCTGGTCAACACTCTGGCGGATAAACACCTCTTCGCGCTATTTGGCGGCCCGGAGGATGGCGGCACCGCGGACAGCCACATCCAGGCTTTCTACAACCAGGAGGACCGGGTGCTGTACCTGCTGCTCTCCTCTGTCTGCGACAGCCGACAGCTGCTGCGGGCCTGTCAGACTCTCAGTGCCGGCGCCGGACACTCCGACGCCCATGACTTCTGGAAAGGCCTGGAGAGGCAGCACTGCCTCCACCTGCTCTACATGTTCTCCGTGTGCCACGTACTCCTGCTCGTCCATCCCAACCAGACCTTCGACGTGACCTACGACCGCTTCTTCCGAGCCCTGGACGCCGTGCGACAGAAGGTGCTGCCCATGATCAGAGCTGCCATCAAAGATTGTCCGGTGTCCAAGGAGTGGAAGCTGAACTGTCGGCCCTGTCCTCCGCGCCTGCTCTTCGTCTTCCAGATGAACGGAACCCTGAAGGTCTCCTTTTTCATTATCATGATGCAATAATGCATTGCACATATTATTATTCAATTTTATATAGCATAGAGTGAGAAAATGACAGATTTTTAACTGCAGGTTGTTATTGTATGTTATTTAATTTTATATAGTTTATCCAGTTCACTTTTATTTGATCCATTGTATCATTAGGAATTATTGTAATACACTGCAAACTATAAAGTAATTAAAATTGCCCTATAGGATCACTGTATGGACGATTGTGCAGTATGTTTTAGGTTGTATTGTGTTCTTATGTATGTTTGTATCATGAGTTTAAATGACACATCCTTGTTTTTCCAAAGGTTTCTGCCAATGGTTCGGAGTCTGGAGGAAACCCAGACAAACCCAAAAAGCACTCTCCCAGGAGGAGGCTGCAGCATGCACTGGAGGACCAGATTTATCGCATCTTCCGTAAAAGCAGAGTGTTGACAAACCAAAGTAGCAACTGTTTGTTCACCGTGCCCGCCAACCAAGCATTTGTGTATGTGATACCAGCCACGGAAGAGGACCCTGTGGGAACGTTGCTTGCTCAGCTGCGGTCAAACTGCATCTTGTGTGAGCAAGAAACCCCCACGGTGGTGAGAGGGCCGAGGCGTTATCAGCAGATGCGACGTTCGGCTCGGCAGGCCAGCTTCAGCACGGACTCGGGCATCGCGCCGCTGGGCGCTCAGCTGACGGACTGTAGCTTGAAGGAGTTCCTCTGGCAGCATGTAGAGCTCGTGCTGACCAAGAAAGGCTTCGATGACAGTGTCGGTCGCAACCCACAGCCTTCGCACTTTGAGCTGCCGACCTACTCCAAGTGGGTCCAGGTGGCCTCCAGACTCCACCATGTCCTTATTAGCACCACAGAAGAAGAAATGGCTGAACTATCTACGAAAGTGCAAGGCCAGCTGAAGGTTTTGGAGGGTTTTCTCGAAGCTGACACAAAGTTTTCTGAGATCAGGTGTCAGAAAGCCCTGCCACTGGCTCACAGCGCTTACCAGTCCAACCTTCCCCATAATTACACCACTACAGTGCACAAAAACCAGCTGGCACAGGCTCTGCGGGTGTACAGCCAGCACGCTCGCGGCGTGGCGTTTCAGCGCTACGCTCTGCAGCTTCATGAGGACTGCTACAAGTTCTGGAGCAACGGCCACCAGCTGTGTGAGGAGCGAAGCCTGACTGACCAGCACTGTGTTCACAAGTTCCACCTACTGCCTCAGCCAGGTGAACATGCCCCACTTCTTTCTGTTCTCTGCTACACAGCATCGGAGCTAACGATGTCTGAAACTGGTGATATACAGGGTGTATAATAGAATAACTTATTTATCTGCACACTGGGATCTCCAATGTAGTTTATAATAACTGTCAACTTCTTACGACAAACATTGCACTTAATGAAACCATAGATAACAGAGTGTGATAGTTGAACCATTCACAAAATATATGTTTTTTATTTGTTAATTTACAGGCATGTATTTGTATACAAACCAATATCCGATGCCTGAAATCGAATGTTTATTTCTACAGGAGAGAAGCCAGATATTGATCACAACCCCCCCATACTGAACCACAACAGCAGGGGGCGCTCCACCAGCTCCTGTAACTGTGGCAGGAAACAGGCTCCTCGTGAGGATCCGTTTGACGTCCAGGGTGCCAATTATGACTTCTTCCAGGTGAGGATTCACACTGTGCTCCCTGAGGGTCTGAGATCCACGGCCGAGCAGCTTCTCTCAGCTGGTTGTCACATTTCACACTCGCGGCTCTGATGGTGCTAATACTGTGGTGTTTTTGTTACTGCACTTCCTGGAGAAGTTGTCAGTAAACAAAGTGCTGAAATGTTTTTATTTGAAAATGAATATAAGATAAGAAGATCCTTTATTAGTCCTATAATCCTGGAAATTTGCTGTTCTACAAGAAGTAAAAATAAGATGCATTCAGAAGAAGTAATACATTCATTAACATACAATGTTTATGTGAACAGGATTGGGAGATTCATATTCTTTAGATTTTTATCATTGTTATCATTTCTTCTATTTTTGTGGTCACAAAAAGATCCTGTATGAGATGATATCAGTTTGATGGGGGACAGTCTTTGTTTTGTGCGAAACAGTTATTTCCTCAGTTGAGCTGTAGTTAATATTTGGCTTCAACTGTCTGAGTTTACCAAAAAAATCAGTTGCAGTTCTTTTAGTGTCCATTTCTCCTTTTGTTTCAACATAGAGTTGTTGGTGCTGAGCCAAAGTGGTGGGGAAATTGAAAGACTTTATGGAATGAGAAGACTGTACCATTTGGAGTTACCCTCTTCATTTGTCTTACTCAGTGTGGCAAAGCCTCATGAATTCTTATACAGAAACTGGCCTGTGCATTTGTTTACAGTCACTTGTATTGTAATTGATATAAGAAGGGATCTCTCTGGGGCCAGTGCAGATGATGAATAAATGAGACCAAGAATGCTCGCAATGTAAAGATGTAAGATTTAAAAAAAGTGAAACTTTCCTCTTAAGTGATACTAACCTTATAAACAGTTGACATATTTCTAGTAGAATAGATATTGTTATATTGCTCAGCTCTATCTCAAATATTAGTTGTTGTTTTTTTCACATATTCATTACTCACATTCTCTAACTCCGCTCTCCCTGAATAGATTTTGGATGAGAAATGCTGTGGAAAGCTGGAGAGGATCGAGTTCCCAGTATTCCAGCCCAGCACTCCTGACGCAGCCCCAGCTCCGAACCAGGCTCAGCAACTGCCAGTAGAGCCCTCGGAGTCTGGTGAGGCTGAGAAGGTGAAGGAGCAGGAGCCGAGCACTAGACAGAGTCACACGCCCGCAGACACCAGCCTCAGCCTGGCCCTCAGTCTCGGACAGTCCTCGGACAGTCTGGGTACCTATGGTGAAGGAGACGGAGCCGAAACCCAAGTTCAGCCGAAGAGGCCGAGCCTGGTAGACCGACAGCCTTCCACTGTGGAGTACCTCCCTGGTATGATGCACTCAGGTTGCTCAAAGGGTCTGCTACCCAAGTTCTCCAGCTGGTCCCTGGTCAAACTGGGAACAGCAAAGTCCTACAACTGCCACACAGGTCTGGAACAGCCGGGCTTCCTCCCCGGCTCCTCCTTCCTCTTGCCGTGGGACTTGGTCATTCGCTCCCGGTCAGAGGAGGATACGGGACTGACGGAGTCTTTGGATGGAAACACCTCTTCGTGGCCAGCCCCTAACAAGACCCTGGTGGGAAAGCGAGGGAGCACTGGAGGTCTGGGTAGGAGTCGCAGGAGGGATGATATGGCTCGAGCGTTCGTGGGGTTCGAGTATGAGGACAGCAGGGGAAGACGCTTCATTAGCTCCGGGCCTGATAAGATAGTGAAGGTGCTGGGGCCAGGGGGCGCCAAAGATCCCGCCACCAGGGTGCTCAATACTGACATGCCGTTATACATCCCTTCGCCTTCCCAGGGCCGCGGCCTGAAGTCTCACTACGCCCAGCTGGCTCGCCTTTTTATTGTGGTGCCTGATGCTCCGCTGGAGGTTACACTCAACCCACAGGTAAACAACCAAACACACAAGTCCAGCTCCGAGTATCTCTTAAAGCCTTTAGCTACAACTCTGGGCCTCAGTTTAACCTCACTGATCTGTGTGCTTTGTGCTTTTGGAGTCATCTTAGGTGGGCGCACATTTTTATGGAGACAAGCCATTAGTAAAAAAAATCATCCCTATTTATATTTATTGCTTTGAGATGACTAAGTTACCCTCCCCAGCTTCCTGCAAATCCACACCTCCACTGAGATCTGTTTTCATGTGTTGTGCTTCTTGTGAACAGCAAAATCCAAATGTTTCTGTGTTTAAGTCAGCGCAGCTCTATCCCAAACCTCTAATCTGCCTTCCTTGATCTAACTCCAGTTTTGCAAACTTCCAACTCAAATATGCTGTTGCTCGTGTCATTGGCCTCAGGCTTCACATACTTTCTCCAACCTACACTGTGAATTGTTGAACGATGTTTTCACTGTGGACAAGAACAAAAGAATGAAAATCCGAATACATTTCAAGACAAATATAACACACATACTTTTTCCTACCTCTGCCAAGAAGGTTATTTTTTTTTCAACGTTTGTTTGTTTATTAGCAGGATTTAGCAAAACTACTAGATGGATTACCTTAAAACATGATGGAAGGATTCGCTATGGGTTAGCAAATAATCAATTAAATTTTGGAGCGAATACAATAATTATTTTCAGTTGAGAGATGGGATGTTTTTCAACATTTTGTTCCTTACAGATTAATTCATGATTCAAAGTATATTTCGGGGAGTGAATATACCTGATTTACCAGAGTGTGTTTGGTGCATTTTAGATACAAGCAAAAAGCTGGATCTAGTGAATTTAAATGTGGTTTCTCAAGGTTAGTAATATCTTAACTCTCTGTGAGGTTAGACTCATTCACATATTTGGTAGTAAAATATAAATGTTACCTTTTAGTTTCAACAGAATTAATTTAATGTAAATATCACATTAATCCTTATATGACTGTGTTTTCAGGTGCAGCCCGGTCTCCCTCCCTGCCCAGTTTTCCATCCAGAGCAGACGGAGATAGTGTTGCCCTCCGACAGTCTGTGGGTGCTGCGGTTCCCATATTCCTACGCAACAGATCACGGCCCCTGCTACCCACCCAAAGAAAACCAGCCTCTCAACAACTACAAGGTGCTGCGAGGCATCCTGAAGGCGACCACTGCTAACCCGCCACCACAGTAACCTGAAAGACTTCACCTCTCAGTGAATCATTGTCGGAAGAAGATAATAAGAAGAGAAAAGAGAGAAAACAGAGACTTGACGGAGCGACGCTGGCATCTCTGACTTGCTGCAGTTTAAAAATGTATTTGTTTGTCGCCACAGTATCAACACTGATCATCACGTAATGATCAATTATTCTATTAATGAGTTAAATCTTTCTTCAGAGCAGCGCATTCATCAGTTGCTCCCTTGATTTTGTCCTCTCTCTCACACACACTCACACACACACTCTCTCACAAACAAACAGTGTGATCGAGCACATGTGAAAACTCAGTCTGGGTAAAAACCACAGACTTTATGAACTTATTAAATGAATGGAGGTGGAGGAGGTGGTGGGGAGCGCTCCATTTGGTTTGACGCAGTCGGAGCGGCACATAACGCGAATTATAGAGACACAGAGGAGTAGTAAATTATTCACAGAGCTGCTAAAGATTGTTACAAATTAATTTCTACAGCCAAAACATGTAAGAAAAGACTCACATTCAAGCTGTAAGTGGTCTTAGTGGAGCTGTGCATGGCTCCCTGGTGTCTACTCCAGACCTGGTGGCACTTTGACCAGGCTATGTGCCTTCTCCCGGCTATGGAGCTGTGCGTGGTCTCTGCGTCCATAGCCAGGGACTGTTGTATGTTTATTTAGACATAATCACAATATTGACCAACATTATCGATATCGCATGTTTTCCTGTTATTGCACACCCCTACTGCTCACACAGGTTGAGACATTTTAATTGTCTTTCTGCCCGTTGCAGGGTCTGCTGGTGACATCCCCTGGTGAGATCTTCTGTTTTGCTCCATCATTAGATAAACATCTCCCCAAAGGGTCTCGTAAACTTATTTCTGTATTCTCATTAAATGAGCTGTGAACGTTCAGTCTCCACAGAATTGACCGTATTGATTTTGAGAACCTCATGACCAACAGTTTTACTGAACTCTTGGCACTTAGGCACAATTATGACCATGGCATTATTCTAATTCTTTCTCTTGGGTCCAATCTGAGTGTTTGTAAACCAGTAACTTGTATCTTATGTCACAGAACTTTGCATATGTCGCAGTTTACAGAGTCGGGTCTGATGAACCGAGGTCAGCAGAAGAAAACTGAGAAGCCATTAAGGCTGAGGCTGGAGTGCTTTCTGCTTCATGTGCAGAATCCGAATATGTCCACAACTCAAAAATTGCGACATTGAAGACTTTTAACATGCCAGATTACAGGATACTGGAGTGGAACATGTCGATTTTTTTTTTTGTAAATAAAATTAACGAGGTCAATCTGTGTCAGTCACTATCGTCGCCAGGGAGTTTGTTTTCAACTGCGTTTGTTTGGTTGTGGACCGATTTTCACGAACCTGTTGGGTCGGGGGGAAAAGCTGGTAGATCTTGTGCGGAGCCATGAATGTCTTTTTTCAACAGTTTAACTTGTTTCTCAGAGAATAATTTATGGGTCTTGATAAAAAAACTAAAGGCTTGTTTTGGGGATTGATAGTTATGAGTCGGTGCAGATAATAATTTGGAATGTGGTTTTATAAGGGGACTGTCGGACCTTGGCGTAGGTAAATACTCTGTGTTACATTGTTATGTGATATCTTCTCAGTGATGTTGAGGTAAACACTAATGTGAACAAAGTATAAACTCTCGCTCTAATTTGTAATATTTGAAAATCATTTTTATTGACTCAAATGAAGTAATGAAACCACACACTTGGATCAATACTCAAAGTGATACCGGCCTAAAATAGAAAGAGGCCTGCATTCAGCATTTTGTTCACTAGGTGGGGTTGGGCTCCTTCATCATGATTAAGTCTCCTCCTCTTCCCTTGATGGAGACAAATGACCCTTTTAAATCTAAAGAGCGAGGCCTCACAACAGAGAGATGGCTCATGAGGGACTGTGTATTATATTTCAGTCCACATGAGATAATGACGGATAACATGCTGGGCAGCTCAGTACAATTGTTTGTCACATAATCCCAAAAACATTTTCTTTACAATCCCTGAGCTGGCTTAAAAATGTGTTGACTTGAAAACAGTTAATTATTAAGTTTAAACCTAATGTGACCAGAGTCTTTTGGAATACCTTCAGGAGGCTCACTCCAGAGACACTTAAATTGAACCTTGTGTAATATCTGTGGCCATAAGAACTGCTGAAAAGAAATTATCAGAGTTTACATCCACTACTGTTGTCTTTCTCTTGTTCTTTCAGTATTAGAAGACAATTTATTAAGGAAATAACCACTTAATATACAAGTGCAGGTTGTAAACTCAATGTTTTCTCAGCTTGTACCTTTATTTCACCCACCAGGCAGCAAAATTACCCCAAACAGGGGCACTTTTATCGATTTCACCATAGTCTATTGCTCTCTGTCAGATATTTTGCTAGGGTTAATATAATAAGTGAAAGTGTGAAGTTCATCCATCTTTTTAAAACTCTCCTCCCCTTGTAGTTCCGTCTTTCAGGCGAGATGTGAATGTAGAGTCTAATGTTTTCCTTCTGTCTCTCAGTGTTATCAGCTTTTTGCTGTCATTGTAAACACAGTTTTTCAGAATTTTCATAACAAGAAGGAACCAGGAAATCAACTGGTAGTCTTATACAATAGTAACACGCACACACACACACACACACACACACACATACACACACACCTAGCCTTTAGGAATGTGGGTAATAACAATAAGGTTAATAATAAATCTAAGGTGCGTGATCCAAGGTCATAGAGTCAAACGAGCATTGAACGTCTGTTCAATGTTTCCAGCACTGTTACTGTTATAACAGTTAAATTGTTTAAATTCATCACTCTATGTTCTCTAAGCACCTTGCTTTATTCTTATTTGGAATATTCACATCAATTCACTCTTCAGATGATCTTTACAATATGAAGTGACAGTTAATCTGCTCCCAGCTCTTTGATTGGCCGCCTCATGGGTCAGGAAATTTGAGAATGCTGCCAAAGTCCAGCTTTTAATGTCTTTGTGACTGGAAACTAAACATTTAATCGTTAACATATTCAACAAATAGACTGAAACATCAGATAAACATCTATATATACACACAAACACAAACACACACACACACACGTTTCTTCTTCATGCTGGAATTTAGTCAGACCACCATTTATTTGTAGTGACACCAAAGAATTGACCCTAGAAAAAGAAAATGCCCTTCAGCCAAGTGTTGGGCAGCGGCAGCAGTAAATCTGGGTATGTGTGTCAATCAACAACAACCATAAAAGGAGCATAACAAACTTCCAAGTGTTCGGTGTGTTGCTCCTACCTGTGTACAGGTGGAGGAGGCGGAGGAATAAAAGCCAGCCCCCATGTGGATCAGAGTTTACAGCTCGGCTTTGTGTCTCATTTCTGTTTTACCACTGTGCCAAAGTTCACATTCACAACCCGGGACAATAGGAGAAAGAAGACACTGGACTGCGTGTTCTGTGGCAGCTTCGTCTTACAGATGAATCGAGTGTGACCCTGAGACAACTGAACCCACACGCCTGCTACTTTACAGACAGCACGACGGGATGTGAGTATAATACGCGTCAGATTTATCCAGTGTTCAATGATTATTTTGCGGGACAGAAGTTGTCCTGCAGGCTCGTTCAATGGTTTACTACAAGGTTAACTTTCAACTTAGCAGTAATGGCACAATGCTACGCAGACATGGTTATTTTTTTCCGTATATACAATTCTGTGAAATATTCTGTTCATGAAATCTGTATATTTTAAATCGTCATTTGATATTTTGTTGTGTCGAACACTGAGAGGAAAAATCTTGAGCAATTTTAAAGGAACATACCAGTTTTTCTGTGTTTTACACTTATGGGAACAATTGAGAACAAATAAACTCACATTTATGTAGTGCTTATATTCTAGAGGAGCATTTCCATTCAGTGAAAATTTGCAATTGCCCTCTAGTTCTTTTTCAAATTCAATGTACTAGATTTTTGTCTTTAATAACATCTCGTGTTAACATTTCAGGACCTCAAAAGAAAAAAAAACATTATTTGTTTACTGATGGTATTTTTTTCAATTGAACAAGTATCAAGGACTGTGCACACATTAGTTTGAAGGGAGGGAGGTGTCAGAAAGGGTTGTGGTTCAGGGCAGAGCAGGGGAGGGTCTTTTCAGTTTTCACTACCCCAGGTCCAGTATAAACA
The DNA here is from genome assembly GCF_949316205.1 of Platichthys flesus. Taxonomy (NCBI): domain Eukaryota; kingdom Metazoa; phylum Chordata; class Actinopteri; order Pleuronectiformes; family Pleuronectidae; genus Platichthys; species Platichthys flesus. The sequence goes on along the minus strand of NC_084959.1, from coordinate 10,627,944 downwards.
TGTGATGAAGGTGAGCCCCGCCCATTTCCAAACATCAGCTGGTTTAAGGAAAAAATGAAAATGGTGGAAGATGAAAATCCAGAAGAAAAAGGCTGTTTTTCAACAACATGTAGTGTTAAGTACAGGTGCTGGTCGGTTGACTTTTTTTAGCCAGGACTCATATTAGAGTGTTATTGATCCTCTCCTCTAACTCTCAGCAAGAGTTTAGTTTCTTATAGTGATGAGCTGTTCCTTAAAGTTTACAGCTCATGACATGTTGTACCGGTGCAGAGCACAGCTGGGGTTTTTTCTGATGAGCAGGTTGATTGACAGGTCCGCAGACTTTTCCATGCAGCTGCTCCCATTGAGCTTCTCAGTGGACAAGAGATCAAAATGTATTTTCATGTCTGTTGCATCGGCTGTTGCTCTGGAGGTAGAGAGGGTCGTCCACAACCCAGAAAGTGAGAGTTGGATCCCCGGCTCCTCCAGTTTATTAATGATTAAAAGCTGTAAAAACTGTCCATTCAACATTGACTTACCTGTAGTGGTATGTAACCATTAGTGATTGTTGGTTTTATGTGTTCAGGTCCTGTGTCACTGTCTCAACAGATTTATGCTAATCACAGCCTTTACGATATACATTTGAAAAGCCTTCAGAAAGATTCACCGTCAAATCAAGAGGACTCAGCCAGAACAGTTTACTCTGCTGGTAGAAGGAAGTTTTACAGTAAAGTGTTCAAAGTGCGACCTGTGGTTTATCCAGAGTAACCATGACACTGCAACTGGAAAGACAAGTTAACCATGCCAGGGCCACATATTCAATTTCATCCACCTCCATTGTACTGAGGCACAGGCCAGAATATAAAGGCCTTGTTCAGACTGCCTGCATAAATCCATGCTTTGGTATTTCCAGATTGATTAAAAGGGTGACACGTGATCAGAGCCAGGCCACATTCAGAAGTGGTTTTAAATGTGATTCTGATTGAGAAACAAAAGAACAAAACTATGAACAAAACCTTCGAGACAGATTTCTAGCTAAAGATAAATATAGCTGGGATGTTTTGTGTAGAAATAATGAGGCCATAGTTGAAATAATATGTATTTTCTGGTCTTTTGTCAGTGCTTCCCTTGGCGATGCGACAATAAACCCTCAGGAGACACCATCACTTTGAATCAACCCAGAGCAACATGAACCACAGGACAGCAGCGGTCCAGCGGAGGATTGTGGACAAGGACGGCCACAATAATGTGCGGATTGACAATGTGGAGGGCATGGTCAAGCTTTACCTGCACGACATCTGGACCACTGTGGTGGACATGAAGTGGCGCTACAAAATCACTCTGTTTGCCTCCACCTTCGTCATTACTTGGTTCATCTTTGGGGTCATCTTCTACTTCATTGGAATGGGCAACGGAGACCTGGAGGGGAATTTACCAGACAACCACACGCACTGTGTGGAGAAGGTGCAGACGCTGACCGGAGCCTTCCTCTTCTCGCTGGAATCACAGACCACCATCGGCTATGGATATCGTTACATCAATGAGGAATGTCCCCTGGCCATCTTCACTCTGGTGGCTCAGCTCGTCATCACCGGCCTGGCTGAGATCTTCGTCACAGGCGCCTTTCTGGCCAAACTGGCTCGGCCTAAGAAGCGAGCAGAGACCATCAAGTTCAGCCAGTTGGCGGTGATCTGCCAGCACCAAGGAAAGCTGTGTCTGATGGTGAGAGTGGCCAACATGAGGAAGAGCCTCCTGATCCAGTGTCAGCTGACAGGAAAGCTCCTCCACTCAAATGTGACAGAGGAAGGTGAGAAGACGCAGGTCTACCAGACCGCTGTTGAGTTCAACATGGACTCCAGTGGAGAGTGCCCTTTCCTCATCCTCCCACTGACTTTCTACCACATTCTGGACGAGCGCAGTCCGTTGGCAGGCCTGAACGCAGAAAACCTCCAGACGCGAGTGTTTGAGCTGCTGGTCACCCTCAATGCCACGATGGAGTCGACGGCAGCCACGTGTCAGAGCCGCACCTCCTACGTTCCCCAGGAGATCCTCTGGGGCTACGAGTTCAAGCCAGTGCTGTTCGGCACCACAGGCGGGCGCTACGTGGCAGATTTCAACTTTTTTGACAAGGTACAAGCGAGCAACGACCCAGCCTTCCTCAAAAACAACTCAGAGAAGCTGAAGCTCGAGGAGGACTATAAGAAAGAATAGAGGATGGATGGAGGATGAAGAGGAAAAATGTGTTACATCGTATAGAAACTGATTAAACCTTTAACTTGTAACGATACTATAACTCTCTTGAAATGAAATAATTCAGTTGTTTTGTAAATAAATGTTTCTTCATTCAGTAAAAAGTGTCATGTTCATTTAAACAGAATTAAATGTTATTTAGTGCATGTTGGGATACGCTCCAGTCAGAAATCATCCTGTGTAGAAACAATGAATGGAAGAAAGTAACTAAGTATCTTTACTCAAATTGATTAAGTACAATTTTCTGATATTCCACTTTCTCCTTGCACTTGCTAATATAGTTACAAGTACTACAGGATTTTCTATATAAAAAAATACATGTTTTCTTACTCTAAAATGTAATTTGTTATAGACTAAAGAGTCCAACAGCATAGTGCTCAAAGTAAATTCACCTGAATGATCACAACAGTAAAATGGTTCTTTTACCTTAATGCAACTGTAATAATGTTTGAGTTTTGTTATATAATCTGCAAAAGAGTAAGTTTACTTTTCATACTTTATATACATTGAGTTGATGTTTACTCAATAAAAGTGTCCTGTGATCCTGATGCCAACACGAGTAACAGATCCCTCACTGTAAAGGAGTAGACCCATTTAAGGGACGCTTTCTTCCAGCTCTTGTTGTGACAACACGGCAGCTTGAGTTGACTGTTGGTGATTGTATATGGACAAAACAACGGTCCGAGACAGAGCAGTGACATGTTAATCAACAGGTACTGTAGGTTAATGTATCTCTCAAAATACATTAGCCTGACAAGACATCTCTTGAAGCTGCACTCCTGATGATTAGATCATCTTATGTAAATTAATTGAAATGAACACATATATGAATCGAAAGTTTGTAAAATATCAAGAAAGAAACGTTATGATAATTAACACAACAACTTCTGTTTGTCCCGGGAGAGGGATCCTCACATGTGGCTCTCTCTGAGGATTCTATGTTTTTTCCCCTATTGATAGGTTTTACTTATTGAGGGAACAGAGGATGTCGCACCTTGTCAAGCCTGATGAGACAAATAGTGATTTGTGAATATGGCAGATACAAATAAAGTGTAATTGATTGATTGATTGAACAGCTTCAAGATGTCATTACTACACAATAAACTTCTATACATAGAGAACGTTCTGGATTTGACAGCTCATGCTTCCAACTACATTACAACAAGGTGTTAATTTTAAAGGTTCAGTCTGTAGGATTTGGTGAAATCTAGTGGTGAAGTTGTATGTTGCAGGTGAATCTCTTTAAAACCTGTGGTAGCCTTCAGTTGTCATAAAAACTCAATACTCAATAACCCAATATGAATATAAAGTTTTTAAATATAAAGGGCCGATTCCAGAGTAAAGGAAACCCCAATTTGTACAATTTAGATGAAACATACTGGTAAAAACATCTCTAGGATTATTTTATATTCAATTTCTCCCAATAGATCCCCTTCACCTAAATCTAACTCACTGAACCTCTTAAGGATTATTTGCAAAACTGTGTTTTGACTTCTTGAATTCAGGTTAAAATCGATCAGCCCCACTGTATTAGGGTGGAGGTCAAACCATCACACACTTGGGAACACAAAACTAAAACTATAGGAACGGAGGTGAATAGCAGAATACGATTTTTGTGGGTTTTATTAAAACACCACTTAATGTAAATTATGTTGTTTCCAGCTCGTAACGTTTGGCTTTTTCCGCCCTTAGTTGGTTTAAACCTATATATACAGTCTATGGTTTAAACTGGTTGTACAGAGACACACTACCCTCACAATGAGCAACCTTGGGCCTCTTTGCCCTGCTCCCCCCATCTCCACAAGTCCTCATAAGTCTTTTGGGTTCTCTCTTTATCCCCTTTTCAAAATTGGTTGTACATGTAAGATATTTATGTATGTATTTATATATAGATACTGTATATGTAATAGTAGAACATGAAATGTGGCATTTTATTTTTTGAAGGACTTTTTGTTTACTTTTTTCCAACTGCTCAGAACTTTTATTTCACAGGAAATGAGGGTTAAAATTAAATTAAAATATAAAATTTAGATGAACGGGTCTGTACGCTTTTACTTTGATGGACCGGAGCCGGAAGCATTGTCAATGAAAAAATGATGCCTCTTTTGTTCTGAAGGTCATTGAACGGAAATGGTGTTGATAATGCTTCCGGCTAGAAACAAACCAGACTCTGATGTGTAAATACTACATTTAACGCTGGGAAGCTTGTTGTGTTCATTTTTAAAATCAACCGGAACCTGTATTTGTTATGTCTATGTGAGGTTTGAGCGTCAGACATGAGCGTCACGTTGGATATACGATTGAAAAGAGCGAACAAAGTTTATCATGAAGGGGTAAGTACGTAAACACAGCGAGCTAATGCTAACTGCTGCTACATCTAACATTAGCTCGACCATTTCAATCTGGCTGTTAAATGTTACTAGAAGATATTGTTCTTTTAATTAACTAACTAAGTAACTAACAAACTAAGAGGCGGTGTCTCAGCACATGACCAACAGCTGATGCGGACGCAGACCGGGACGCTGCCAGCTTCCTGTTTCTCTGGGGGGATAAAAAGCATCTATCACTAGGCTGCCAGACTGTCACCATCACTGCCTGTGCTTATCTTTATTTGATATTGTTTATATCTCTAGTTCTATGTATCTATGTATCAACTAATACCTGATGAAGGCTGTGTACACTGAAATAAGTATTTACAACATTGCATGAGACCTGGAGAAGGGATACATCAGTTTAGATGAATATAGTGTTGGAGTATAAATCATGACTGTGAAACTGTTCAGAGCTCTTACAGCAGGAGTCAGGACTTGAGCTGTGTGTGTGTGTGTGTGTGTGTGTGTGTGTGTGTGTGTGTGTGTGTGTGTGTGTGTGTGTGTGTGTGTGTGTGTGTGTGTGTGTGTGTGTGTGTGTGTGTGTGTGTGTGTGTGTGTGTGTTGTCCAGGAAGCGGTGGCCGGTGTCATCGTGTTGGTGTGTAAGGAGCCGCTGCAGCACCACGGCATCTCTCTGAACATGGAGGGACTGGTGAACCTGCAGCTCAGCTCCAAGAGTGTTGGCGTCTTCGAGGCTTTCTACAACTCTGTCAAGGTGAATTATGAGGTTTCACCCTGAGGACGTCTGGTGTCCGTAACCGATGTGTCTCTTGGGAGTTTAAAAACCTCAAGCTCCTCACAGATGTTCACCAGTATGTAATGCAGAATAGACCGGATCAATACTTAGGAGCGTCGAAGCAGTTGATCCGTTAGTCTTTCTAATTTTAATACAACAGATAAAATGTAGATAATTAACCAATGCTGATATTAATCCGACCCTCCTGTCACATGTGCGCAGCCCATCCAGTTGATCAGCAGTAACATCGAGGTGGCCAAGGCAGGAAAGATCCCAGGCGGCAAGACTGAGATCCCCTTTGAGTTTCCTCTGCTCACGAAGGGCAACAAAGTTCTGTACGAGACCTACCACGGTGTCTTTGTCAACATTCAGGTACGATGCATGCTCAACACACCTCCAGAAGTCCAGGTCACCCTCTGGACCTATGATCACAATCCTGACCTGAACAGCTCCATGTATTAATATTAGTGCAGGGCTCGGGCCCATTAGTGCTACAACGTAGCCCTAGTTATGTTTATATTTTATGTTAAGACATTTTCTTAAATTAAATTCTATATATTTGTCACTATAGTGTTTTATATTTACAGCTATATATAATGAAGTTGTTATAAACTGTTAAATGTCAAGCTTTAATCCATAACATCTCAGGAAGCATTGCTAACTTATAAAATACAATATATGTTAAAAAAAAAATATATAAAATATATTACCCAATTTATTGGCATCGGAAGCTTTTCCCTCTCTCATATTGGTATGGGTATCGGCCCAATAATCCATATCAGTCAGGTTAAAAATGTTCCAGGTGTATTTCATCATCACACCATAAAATGTTTCTGCACAAAATCCTGGTAGCATTCTGTGGATGTTTTAAATTAAACATTTCTTCTCCATGTGACACTAATAAAAAAAGGTGTTATTAGGTCAAATTAGCTGCTGGAAACCCTGGAAACCCTCAGAGCCTTTTCTCCCTTTTATTATGAATGTTAGAAGTAAAGAGGACTCATGAAGCTTTAGGACTAAAGATGCTCCACTATTCTAGAGGAATACCTATTTGTCTGTAACACACTGACAACATAACATGTAAATACAGCTATTGGAGGATAAAAATCAAATTCATCATCAGAAGCCTTTTCCTCCAGTAGAGTCCCAAGATTCTCAGTGGTGCGAGAAAACATTCAGTCTGGTTTCTTATTCAAAGTTAATGTTGTGTTCCAGATCAAGTTCTTCTGCGTGAACTGTCGTGTTTGTGTTTGTGTGTTTCTTCTCCTCAGTACACCCTCCGCTGTGACATGAAGCGCTCCCTGCTGGCCAAAGACCTGAGCAGGAACTGTGAGTTCATCGTTCACTGTCAGGTGAGCGGGACTGAAACTGCCATAGTGCAACTAAGACAGTTTAAAGTTATTTGTTTCTCCATTCGGTTTGGAGCTTCAGATTTAAAGCTGTGATCAACGTTCACACACGGATTATCCCAGGATTTAAATGCAGTAAAGCAAATTATTTGGATAGATCCTTGTCTGATGTCATTGAGATTTCTGTAGATTTAACTTACCATCTTTACAATGAGAATACTCATGCCTTGTTTAAATCCCACCTTTACTTTTTGGTTTGACACAATCACCAGTTGTTCGGGACACTATGCATCACATGACTTTTTGATCCTTTGATTCAGTCTTTGAATCGTCTTAATAATTTTGTTTTAATGTTTAAACTCAGATGAGATGTTAGTAATGTTGAATTCATCTTTTCCTTTTGAATTTTCAGCCACTGAAAGCGAAAGCTGCCCCCAACCCAGTAAACTTCACCATCACTCCAGACACGTTAGATAACATCAGAGAGGTGAGAACCCCCCCGTCGCGTCATACAATATTTGTATTGCTTCACTTTGTTTGATTCAAAGCTGAGAGAATGAATTTCCCATCTGTCCTCAGAGGAGTTCACTGCCGAAGTTTCTAATCCGAGGCCATTTAGACGCCACCAACTGTGTGGTCAGCCAGCCGCTGACTGGAGAGGTGGTGGTGGAGAACTCAGACGTCCCCATCAAGAGTATTGAGCTTCAACTCGTACGAGTAGAGACCTGTGGTGAGTTGATGATGAAATTCCCTTTTTTTTTTTAAAGAGGGGGTTTTAGTTCTTTTCTTAACGTCTGCTGTGTTCAGGTTGTGCTGAAGGCTACGCCAGAGATGCCACAGAGATCCAGAACATCCAGATCGCTGAAGGTGACGTGTGCCACGGCCTCTCTATTCCCATCTACATGGTGTTTCCCAGACTGTTCACCTGCCCCACGCTGGAGACCACCAACTTCAAAGTCGGTCAGTAAAGCCTCCCCCTCTGCTTCAAGTACTTTATGGTTCTGTATTCTTTTTTAAATTCATAGTTTGAGGTCTGTTTCTATTTACTGATATTTATTCTAGAGGAGTAAGATAAGAGCAGCTGCCAAGCACAACGATTGTAAACGGGCAATTTGTCACTTTCCCCTACAACACTAAAAAAAAAAAATCTATTTTTAAAAAAAAATCTATTTTTAAAGAGCCTAAATATACTTAGAAAATACGTTTCTGATGAACTGTTTGTTTCTGTCGTTTAGAGTTTGAAGTGAACGTCGTCATTGTGTTGCACGACGAGCATCTGATCACTGAGAACTTCCCCCTGAAGCTGTGCAGAGTCTGAACCAACCCTGGAACTCTGCTGCTGCCACTCTTCATTCAAGCAAACAGGACAGACGACAATGTTGTGACCTAGGAGATTTTTTTTTTTATTGGAACTTTGAACTTGTTTCTTACATAATGTAACATCTCTACAGCTGGTGAAAGAAATAACGCTAAGTCGGAGTGGCTCTACTGATGAATTCAGAGCTTTCTTTCATAAAAGTATATATGTATGATCATAAGTGAGATCAAATCTAGGAGAGTGATTAAAAAATATACAAACGTAATAAACATCACATGCATGGATACAATGATGACCAGTGAAGTTAAAACTTTGTTAAGACATTTGACCACTTCCCAGGATTTGTTCCTAAAAGAAAGCAGCGTAAAAAAAAAAAAATCTTAATTTTCACATTTGAAATGTCAGATGAACAAACGAGGAAGACAAGACCGAACACAAGACAGTTTTATTACGCTAAAGTAAAAACTGGTGTTTCTCTAAACATTGCTTTTTAATGACATAAAAAAAAAGCTCCTAAAAAGGCGTGTTTAGATTTGAATGAATAAAAAGTCAAATAAAAGCTTGAACATAAAAGCAGACTTTCAGGAAGTGTAGAAGTGGTTCGATGTTAAGGAGCCGGTCGTCTGCGGCCCAGCAGCGCGGGGAAATCGTCCGGCAGCAGGGCGTGGTTCCTGCAGGTCGGACACGTGCTCTGCTCCTTCAGCCACGACTTGATGCACTGGACACAGACGGGACAAAAGACCAATATTAAGACCAGCAGCAGTCACCGTCCACACACAGGATCTATTATCCCAACTCTTTTGTTCTGGATCTCTTTTCTTTGTTTACATTCAGACTCTGGGCTTCAGGACTGTTGTTTTAAAATGCTCTGCTCTGGAGCTGCTGACCACTACAGTTGTGTTTTTGTATTGTGTATGTGCTCAGTCACACATTCCAGAAATGGTTTGTTTTCAATGAGTTTAATTTGATTCTTAATGATTCCTTCACATTAGATACATATTCCAATTCTGCAGTAAGAACTAATACAGCCCACAGTAGTATTGCCTTAAATATGAAAATGGATCAAGTGCATCATTTATTGAAAGACTTAGTAAGTATAACCTTGTAAAATGAATTAGCTTGACGAGACGAAGATAATATTATCAAGAAATGCAATCAGAGTTCAGATCGGTGAGCAGAGTGTTTTCACTCTCAGCCTGTCCCTGCTTTGGCCTATACAGCCAGTTATCATCCATGGCCCTGTTTAAGACTCATAATAACATCCCACCTGATCACAAGAGGTCAGTGCTAAGTTGGTCTGTTCACACCTGGTACTACAATGAGTCCTGGTTGTTTCTCTCCATGAAGTTTTACTCTGTGACTTTATAGACTCGTCTGAACTTCGTTAGTTTATGTTCTTTGCTCTGCAGCTTGACATCATGAAAGATTTGATTTATAAAGAAAAGCTGACGGAAGATTATTTTGAATGACCTTTACCTCTGTCTTTATTCCCCCCGCCATTCAGCTTCATGTCAGCAAAAAATAAAATCCCTTAAAAATACTATTATTGTTTGGTTTTTATTAATTTCCTGAAGAAACATGAGCAGGTCATCTTCAGGTAGTGATGAGTTTTCTCTGACTTCTCGTTTCACTCGGCTCAAACTTCACTAATAACTGGAGGGAGGTTAATAAAGTCCTCCTCAGCTGCTCACATTCTAACACCAGAACGGTTTCTCACTCACATCTTTATGAAAGCTGTGTCTGCAGCCCAGCACGCACACGCTGTCGGGACTCATGTCATCGTGACAGATGATGCAGGGATCCTCCACATTGATCTGTTGTCAACAAAAACAAAACACTTTATAAGTAAGTGTGTGAGGAGGGAGAGACGATTGTTGTAAAATCTGGTGCTCACATTCTTGTTTTCTCATCTGAGTTTTCTTCTAGCGCCACCATCAGGTGTAAAGTTGTTTGAACTCACTTACATTTCCATCAGCATCAGCTGTATTGTGTGTATAGCATGACACCATTTGCTGAACTAATATGAAGAATAAAGTTAACATTATACCTGCTTTGTTAAACTGTTAGCATAGCAACCAATTTAATTTTTACGTTTACTTTACTTTGATTCTTCTTCAGAAGGAAGAGAACTGCTAATTTGAGACAATTTTATTAATCACTTCTGCAAAATCACTTATTTACTTTTTATGACTTTAGTTGGATTCCCTTCCTCTTTTTTACAAGTTGTTGCTTTTTTATCTAGTTTTGAAATCTGAATTACATCTTTCTTAAAAAAAATAATCCCACTCGAGATATTTTCTTTTTTTGGGGTTAACTATCACTCTGCTCTCTTAAGAAAATGTGACATTAATGAGCTGGGGCTGTGATGAATTATAATAGGAAATGCTTATTGTTGGGTAATTGTAACTGATTTTGACTTACTGCATTAGTATTTGTGGATCTCTGGAATCCACCCGACTGCCAGACGGGGGGTGGGGCAACATAAGGGGGAATGCCACTCGGAGCTGGTCTCCCAGGTTCTCCATTGTTGCATCTCACTGAATAAAGGTCCTTATTACACAGACAAAAAGGAAACAGTTATTTACAGATGACAAGTGACTGGAGGATCACTACCGAACCCTACTGCTGTCGAATTGACACGTGTGTAGTTCTTCTATAAAAACTGTTTACAGAGGTGAAAGTATTCATAAAAACAAGGCCTACCTGATGGTCCAGGATCAGCTGAGTCGCTCCGCCGACCAAATCCTGGAGCGCCATGTTGCTCAGGCTTCCACCACTGGAGGAACGCAGCTCCTTAACAAACCTCATCAACTCGGCCCTGAACAAACACCGATCATATTAGCAAAACCAATATCGGATGTTTTTAGGACATCTGAGAGCAATAATCGGCAGTCCAAACATGACATAATGAAAAGTATTTTTCGAACTATAAATCTTGATAAGGATCACGTAGGGTTTGCGTTTTAAGAATTATAACAAAGTTGAAAACTGAGTAGAATAAGTTAAGAGTTAAAAAAATAAACATCGCATTGCTTTCTGAAGAACATTCTGACCTGAGATACATGAGCATTTCTGTACTTTAGTTTCTTACTTATTGGCGAAAGCTGATATTTACTTTATGTCATTACACTATGTTAATGTTAACAGAGTGTAATGAAAACTGAAACACTGAACCTCTGTTTTTGCAGAACTCTCAGGGTAGCAGCTGTATGCTTGTATGATAGTTGCAGCAGAGTTAACACGCACGCAGGCTAAAGTGGGTCAAACATGGCGTCAGTGTGTTACCTTGTGTAGTCAGGGAAAATGTTGGACAGGGCCCCGATGGCTTTGTCAAACATGGTGGGTGGAGGCTCCGGCGTCCACGTCGAAGGTTTGTGCTGCGTTGGAGGCGGAGCGGCTGGAGCCTCAGCTGCTGCCGGAGCTGGGGGCTGCTGGATGAGCGGGGGGGAGCTGGCTGCTCCAGAGGGCTGCAACATCACATAGGCAGGATTTTACATTTTCATCCTGTACTTAACTGTTTAATACTTTCATAATTTATTTTCATTTATCACCAATTTTAAAGAAGGGTTTCATATAAAATAGAGAAATGAAAGTCTTACTGGTTTTGCTGGAGTTTCAGGTGGGTTGTCTATGTTGCTGAGGACTAACTCACGGACTCGTCTCCCACTCTTCACTTGATCAACATGCTCCTGGTACTGAGCCTGTGAACCACACAGAGACAGGTCTTTCAAAAAGGTATTAAATTATAGTAGAGACATATTAGCAACATTTTGGGGGTTTGAGGGTTCAGAATTTCCCTTGAAGGAAAATCGAAAATTTCGAAATATGTGCAAAAATTAAACCACAGTGGTGACGGAGCCTCCGATCTAAGCTGCCATCTTCATTCCTTTTGTTGAGTGATATTAATTTACCTCAGCAATGGAGATTTTCTTTTCAATTTCTTTGACATTGGTTCTCCAGGTGTCTCTATTCCATTCCAGGTTGTGTTTTGGGAATCTGGAAAGATAAAGGACATGACACATAAAGGTAAAACCAGTCCAAACTGCTGGCACAGCTGTGATTTCACTCCCCTTACCTCTGAGCTACATCATCCAGTTTGGTGAGGAAAGCCTTGGCGTCTGCCCGCTCTTTGTAGAGGCTGCACATACCCTGCTCCCGGCTGCTCTCCACTGCCAATAACTGCAGGAGCAAATCAAGCAGTTAAAGGGCTGTTTCAAAAAAATATGTGTTTGTCTCGAAATCACGAGGGGAGGCATCTGATTTGTCAAAGATTGATACTGCAGCAGGACAACAACTTAAACAAACAACCCCAGAGTAATAAAGAACTATCCAGGAGAAGTGGAGTTTTTAAAGGCAAAGAGGGATGACCCCAAATAATGATATTATGTTTTCACCCCTGTTTTTTTTTTTGTAAGCAAGATTATATTTAAAATAACAAATTCTCACGAAACTTGGTGGAAAGATGTGCTCACTTTCTTAAATATTTTTAGATAAGGTCTTTATCAACACTTTCACTGTTTTCCAAAGGAATATTTCATGGATTTTGATTAAAAACACACTATGAGTGTGTGCAGTGTACTACATCTTGATTGGATTTCAGAGGAGCATTTTTATGCCAGTATAGAAAGAAGGAACATTTTCAACGATTGACCAACTAAGAACAATTGTTAATTGAGCCTGTTTTCCGTGTCGAGCTGCAGGACCTACCTGAGCTGTGTGAGACCTCTTAGTTGCAGAGGCAATCAAAGCTTTGCGGCGCTTGATCTCCTCCTCCAGACTCAACTTCTTTGCTGCCGACTGATTTCTGAAGAGACAAATAGAAAGAAGTGAACAAAGGAAACCCCGGCGGGATTTCAACTTACGCTTCACCATCGACTCTCTCATCACTTACCCAAGCTCTAGGAAATCTCTCAACTTTGCGTCACAGCAGGCGTTCTTTTCTCGGATGCTTCGGGCCAGACTGCACAGGAAAAAAAGATCACACAGATTAAACATTGATAAAAATTGTAATTATAGATTAATCACCATCGGATATATTTCCTCCTGTGGGTAGAGATCGTCTGAAACTGTAGCTGATGAAGAGCATGATGTTGAGAAACTATACAACTGGGAACAAACAATAATTAAATGTTTTCTCAGATGAAGGTGGGATTTTTTGTTTAGATCGAGCTAGAAAGTACCACTTGTGATTGATATCACGCAGATTCAGTCAAGAATCAACATATTTGTCCAAACTAAAATTAAGAATTTGGTGTGACTGTACGCCCTATACTGGCAATCTAGTTTACATTGTTCTTGTGCTAAATGTCAAAAATGGGAATGTGATGATAATGCTGCAGAACATATACAACTGTACCTTTATTCCAAATTGAATTGTGAAAAGTCACATGTTAAAATATAAAAGAGGTTATTTGATCTATGTTCGTGCTGCCAGTTAAGATGCTTGAATAAACAGACACAGGAAACAAATACGACAATGAACCAGGTGATGGACGCTCATTGCTCTCAGTCTTACCTTCCCTGTTCCTCCACCAACTCTTCTGTCTCCAGCTTGAGGGACTTCAGTACTTCCTGGTTGGCCTTCTTCTCTTTCTGGTCCTTTCTCACCTCCTCTTCCAGCCTCTGCTGGAGCAGTGTCAGCTCCCTATTGGTCACCTTGACAAGAGAAAAAAAACATTTATTACATCATCAGCCATTCAGTTTCATCTACTGTGCATTGTACCTATAATATCTGGTTATGGACCTACTTGTATATTGGCAGTGATCTTCCGCACGTCTTCCTCAAGGGCGGTGATGTCGACTTTGTGCTTTTGGTCTACTCTGCCATTCCCCATTTCCTTGATCTGCTTCTCCAACCTCTTGTTGCTCTTCTCCTTTTTGTTGATATCGCCCTGGAAAAGTGAAAAGGGTCAGAAAGGTCAACTTCAAACTGATAAATCAGTCAGGCCGACATTTGGGTAGCATGAAGCTGCTGCACTCACCTCGCAGCTCTCAAAACGCACGTGAAACTCTGTATTGACTGCGACACTGCTCATGGTCTCTGGACAAGTCTAACAGGAGAAAAAAGAGAAGCAATTTCAACTTACTAACAATTCAGCATTCAGGGGTTTCATCTTGCTTTATTCAAACATCTGATCAAATGTTGACATTAACCTGAACTGCTTGGTGTTTGCTCAAAAGGTTTTCCACACTTGTCCAAGAAGCCACTCCACCCAGATATGGATCAATATCCAAAACGCCAACATCAGAATCAATGACATGATCCACTTTACTTGTGTCATTTAAGAACAAGTTGGGGGATGGCTGCAGACTGTCCCTGTTACTCCAGTGGTAGAAGCTACCGTCATACGGCACAACTTCATAAGCTGACTTGAAAGAAGATGTATAAGGATTTGGGAGGATGGGATGGACTTGAGAAAAATTGCCCATATATCTTGGGAAAACAGATTCATGCAAATCAGAAGATTCATTGTTTGTGTCAGGATCCACTATGCTGTCCAGGTCATCCAGGATGGCTCCATGCCCTGCCTGCTGCAAGCTAACAGCATGCTTAGCCAGGCCGATACATCTCCCCATTTTTATGAAGCGAAGAGACTCCAGGAGGAAGGACTCGAAGCTGCCTGCTTCTTGGATCTTTTGCTGAGCCACGGAGGGGAAATATTTCAGTTCGCCGACCAGCAGGGTGTCCTCAGCAGTCAGCGGGCCGTGCTCCTCCAAGATCTGGGCAAAGTAGCTGCAGCAGCAGAGAGAGAATCAGAATGAGAAGACAAGACCGGAAACAAAGTATAAAAGGCAGTTTGACGATTGAGTGTAAAGACTTTTCAGTGAAAGCAAGAAATATCTACATACAGCAGTATGTTATAATGTATATATTTATTAAGATATTCTCTAAAGATATTATAAGTCAGCCAGAGAGAAAATTGCATTATTATGACAACCAGCAACAGCGAACTTTTGTTACCAGTCTTTGCTCAGGCTTAAATACATTTTTAATAAAATGTATTCCAATCATTATTGGTTATGCCTCTGATTTTTAAAACATTTAAAAACATGTTATAAAGATTCACGTCACAACTGTTGCATCTATTTTAAATTTGTGTTGAGGAAGTTGAAGTGTAACATCTGGCTAGCACCAGAACTATTGTCCGTTTTGTCCAGAGGAATGCTTTCTTGCTTTTTCTTTTTTTTCCCCTGCTCCCTCCTGTTTTTGTTTTTCTGCTGCTTTGTTAAAAAAGTTATTAAAATGAACAGTAACACTGCATTGACACCGATGGAAATGTTCACTTTTGTGTATTTGATTTGACTCTATGTAATCTTGGCTCAACCAAATTGTTCTGCGTTAACTGTGAACCTACCATAAAAGATGAGGTATGCATCTATGGAACTGAGGCTCACACTTACTCGTACAAACGCTCTTTTGTTGGGTCAGGGTTGTTGTCCAAAATGTTTTTATAGTGACTTCTGTGTGCGATGCCGTTGTAATGGTTCTCAAAATCTGCCACTTCGTCTCGGAGGTGACTGGGTACACTAAATGGATCAGCCGGGCTAAGGAATGATCTGTTGACACAAAGCTCTATGTTTTTTAAATTTAAAATGACAGTTACAACACAGGCCGTGTCTGTGAGGAGGACGAAACTTACAAAGAGTCATCTTCAAATAAGTCTTGCTCCAACTCCTCTCTTGAGGTTACGCTTCTCGTGCCAGTCAAAAAAATAACACCCTGAGAGAGAAGAGAACACACAGTGATCAGTGATGCTACATGTAAACAAAATGTGCCTTCTTCAAGTAACAACTACCTATTCAATTTCTGACCTTTGTCTCTCTCGGTTTCTTTTTCCGACCTCGACCTTTAGTCTTGACAGGAGAATTCTGAAATGAAGACAATGTTGTAATTTGTGAGCAATAGAAGGGCTATATCAATTTAACAAGTAAAAATACTTTTAAACCAAATAAGCCAATTTCCCCAAAAGTATTCCATTACATTTAGTTTGAGTCGGAACAAAATTTTACAAGGTTTCTAAAGACTTACATTTTGATTTTCATCAGACTTTTTTAAGACCGAAAAATGTCCGTCTGTAATACAAACAATTGAAAGATGAATCATGAAGTCAGGGCAGAAAATAACCATGTTTTCAAATCAAGTTAAATATTCATACCCATATCAAAATAGTCATCCAGTATAGTGTGACAGGTCAGGTACTCCTCCCTGTGCTCCTCGAGAGTCCAGATAAAGAGTCTCATGTTCTGTGGTGAGGCCTGTTTTAGGTATTCAGTCACAGTCAAGCCAACACTTGAAAAAAGCTCCGGCCTTGTACCGAGCTTGGCTATAATCATCTCCTGTAATGGGCCAAAGGTGAGCAGAAGAGCGAGGTCCAGTTGCTCCAAGTGTTCTGCGTTGTGCTGGATGAAGGATCTGGCAGCTTTCAGGCCTGAAGAGACAAACAAGAATTTGGAACTAATGTTAAGGTTCACTATGTCTTACACAACTTCTGAATGCAGAACCTCTTTTGCCACCTCATACATATTAGACGTGTGATACAAAACATTAGGTCATATCTACAAAAAACATGGCAAATGCTTACCTGCATTGTTGAGCTGAAATGCCCAGTCGTTGAGTTCATGATTTACATCCAGAGAGCTACTGAGCATTTCGATCATGACACGAGCCCACACCCGATTCTTCCTCTCCAGCAGGAGCTCAACAGCCTGACCAAACGTCTCCAAAGGCTCCTGCTGCATGTTAAGCATCCTCTCAGCGAGCTGGTTCCCCCTCCTCGAGTCCAGCTCCAACCAGGGTTTCAGGCCGATCATCAGGGCTGAGCCCTGGAGGCTATTCACCTCTCTCAGCAACTCCATGTTCTGGCTGATCTGCAGTAGAACCCGATCCCTGTACAGCAACCAGGCTGAAAACAACAAGCAAACACGACATTAAAAAAATATATATATATCTTCACAACATATTGTGAACTAAAAATCAACCGATGAGAATAAAGCAACATCAGTGCTCCTGAACGTGAGCTCACGTCTCCAGAATAAGTGCCTTCAGAGTAGTGACAGATAAACTTCAGTACCTTTCTGTTCACTGTGAGTTTCAGTGTCATCATTCTGCTGAAGGATCTCATTGCTGATTGGCGGTTTCTCTTGAAATGACAGCTCAAGCTGCCTCCTCTTGGGCCGGTGGTCAACCTTTGGTTTTGACTTCTTCAGACTAAAACATAAAAACAGAGAGAAAGGCGGTAGTTGAAAAACCAATACTGGTTTAAGGTAGAAAGGCACATTAATGGGTCAGACATATGAATGTAATTGAGAGTGACCAGGTGCAGCATTTCAACCAATTAAACTTTAGAAAATCCTGTGGACTGAAAGCCCAGGGCAAAAAGATCCCCTAGTAGTCAATGCTCCTTATGATGCTTATTGCTATGATATCATGGCAACAATGATGTTTGACTGCAGACTCACCTTGTACATTTCTGGGTCACTTTTGGCTTCTTAGGAGTCTGTGTTTTGAGGATGTCAGCTTCAAACTTAAAAGAGAAACAAATCATGTCAACACCAATCCTGTGGTTCACGAGCACAGTGGCTCCACAAGTTCATTTCACCTGCAGAGAACTCTCTTACCTTGCATTTCAACAGGCCTGTCGGTCCAATGATTTTGATACTACAGATTTTGCCGAAACAGTCTGGAGTCAAACATACTTCTTGCAAGAAATCCTGCAACATATATATAAACAGCAGGAGTTAACAGATACCTATTTCTGTCCACTTAAATAAAATTACACATGGAGATGTGGTGAAATCTCAATTTACCTTCTCATTCTTTTCAGAGAAGGTTGATGTCTTTAGGGTCTTCCAACAGGTGATGTGGTATTCAACAGTACAGCTCTGACAGCAACATAACTGAATGAAGCCCTTTGGGTACAGAAGCTTACAGTTAAAAAGCATCCCTCTTTTAAATGTTTGAATTAATAAACAACATGTGGCTGTGTTTCACCGCTGTGTACCTTAAAATCTGGGTCAGTCAGGTAGATTTCAGGTTTCAAAGAGCCTTGGCATTGCTCAAGTCGACATACAGCATCAGGCACAGGAGGGAATTTGCACTGCTCTATAAATCTATCCAGAATTCCCTACAAACAGAACATATGAACGTTTAAACCAAGAGCAATAATCGGAAGTGTAATGCAAAAAATGAAGTACATTTAGTCATTTATGTGATGAGACAGTGATATTCATTATTGTTTCCATAAAAACTTATTTGAACCAAATTTTTTGACACTGATCAACAGAGAAGACGAGTTTTTGACGGGAAAATCTGATTCAACTTGTATTGTGTCCTGCTTCTGATCTCGAATTGGAAATTAAGTAACGAGGACTTGACTCAAATTATCGTTTCTTTAATGATTAATGTTCTGACAAGACATGGAACAAAGGATTTGTCAGAACTTTTTAAAAGGCTGAGCAGCACAACTCTTAATGGCATTTAATGTGGTTTATTGTCAAACACTATTTTCAAGTCAGAAATAAACACAAACCTACAATAACTTACCTTGAAATAGTCTGTTTGTGTCTCTTTGACAATCTCTTTAGTTAGGGGCCAGGTGAGTTTACCAGGGGTTATTTGATTCTTCACCATCTGCAAAGAATCTGAGAACTGATTCAGAGCAACTGAAAACCTGAAGAGATGCATATGTTTTACAGTTAGAAACCGCAACTTGTGTAAACAGTAACAGTAGACTATTACGACTAGAGATGTCTGTACCTGTTCTCTTTGAGATACACCCTCCCAGTGGCATAGAAAACCAGACACTGAAACGTCCGCTCCTCAAACGACTTCATCTTCTCCATCAGTTTTTGTGCTTCTGTGAGTTCCTGTGTTTCACAAAGCAACCACACATGTTATGAGGTAGCACAGGATATTCCCATTTTGCTATAATTTTTATATTATATATAATCAAAATGCTAAGATGATACAGGCCACAAAAAAGCAAATGGAAATCCCAGAAACCTATAATCATGAATACAGAGTTTATATCTTGGTTTCAGCAAAAAAAATTCTCCCTGAAAGATTCAATTCAACTATATTCGTCTAGCATCAAAACATTACATACATACTTGCTGTTAAGTTAATTATTATTCTGGGCAAATTTGCTGTGCAGCAACGTAACATTAAACAGCCACATACACACAGTACTAATCGAACTGGACTGGGTCAAAGAATCTTGATTGGGCCATTCCTAGTTTTTGGTTTTACTGCTGCTGTTTTAAAGTGTTAAATGGACAACAAACACAAATGAGGTAGGGCCAGCTCTACAACGTCAATGTACCAAAACCCTCTAGCATCAGTGCAGTATATATGGCGAAGCAGTGTGCTGCTGCTATTCAGGTCTAACTATCAAAGTCAAACTATCAGTTACCTCAGGCTGACCGATTTCTGTCAGGGCAGATGTGCGGCCATACAGTAGCAACAGTACATCCAATGTGGAAAGTCCAAGTTCCTGAGAAAGTAAAAGAAAAACAAGGCTTTATTGGCAGATCGTTCACAGCCAAAATTGATTCCAGTCACGTTTTTCACAATGTCTGAGACATGTTTGGCTTGTAAATTATAGTATTGAAGGTCCCGTGCTGGATATAAAACAGTGATGTTGTGGACCAACCAGATCCACAGCACAAAGATCTCCAGCCCAGTGAAGGCTGACATTCATTTTCACATTTGTCAGCCAACTGTAAGAATTATCTTGTCATTTGCACATGGTTCTCTGAATTTGCTCTTGTAATGTTGGAAACTTTGGCTCGCAAGTTGTCCAACAGCAAGAAGTGCTCCTCTGCACTGGGTTACATATCAGTGGTAGGATTACCTTAGGTGTGTTAGTTTCCAGTATGGCCAGTGCCTGGCTGAAGGCCTGTTCTGCATTGCGGTTACGGAGGTCGGCGAGGGCGGTGTGGGCATCCTCCACCAAAGACTTCAACTCTTTACACACAGTTGCTTTACTCGCTGGCAATTTCTGGATCTAAAGAGAGCAGACACATCATGGCAGGTTGGTCACATCGTTCAATTGTTATACAGTTACAACGTAAAAGTTACAATCATTATGATTTTAAAAGCTACGTGATGCTGTTAAATGGAAGCTAACAACGCAATAAACAACCAAGCTTTGGCTGCATTCATGTTAATGGCATGTGAGAGACAGCAGCCATGGTGAGTCAATGCTCCAAAAGATTTTATGCTGCGCTGCACTTCTATTTATAAGACTAAACACCCCTTCTGATTCATGATAGATGGGAACATGAATAATTACCTTCGCCAAGGTATTTATGTTTCATCAGTGTTGCTAGTTTGTCAGTTAGTAGGATAATGCAAAAATTACTGGACAGATTACTGCAAAACTTGGTGGAAGGAGGGGGTATAGGCCAGGAAATAACCAATGAAACCTTTGTATGGATCTGAATCCAAGATTCCCCCACTTTCTTTAAAATAGGGAGAATTCCTTGATTTCTCAGAGAATAATTCTGGGAACTTGATGAAAACAATCAAACAAGTTTAGGGGACTATTACTGAGTGTTTGTCACTAATGAATATAAATGTGATTTCATTGGGGTAGAGTTAAGCCATGGTGGAGGTATGCACACTCTAAGTGCCCTTCTAGTTTGCGTTCCAAGCTTACCTCAGCTGCAGGCGGATTATGTTTGCTCTTTGATTTCTTCTTTGCTGTAGCTCCTGACTCCACTTTTTCCCCCACATTCATTTGTCCACTGTTTGAAGAAATATCACTGGAAGCACAAAATTGTCAATCAGCGAAACATCCAACCTGTACTCCACACCGTCCTCCACAAAATGATTTAAGTGGCAGTTTCTTTGTGTGGTTAAAAGCAACAGTAGAAAACTTCATGTTCGTACTGTTCAGTCCTTAATACATCGCTGCTAGCCTCGGTTAGACATGACTGTGTGATCTTATCAATGAAGCAGACTGTTCTAGTTGTAGTTACTGTTACCAGGCTGCTATCACTTAAGGTGTACCACACAATGAACAAAGGCAGTAGAATGACAACAAATTCAAGTCAAATACGAACAAAGAATTAAGTTTTACCTACCGATACTAAAATAATCTCATAATCGCATTAATTTTTTAATGTAGTAAAATCCACGACTGTCAACACCTCCAGTTTTCTTTTGCTCAACATGTCACATTTTTCTGCAGAGCTGCATTTAAAACATTGGCCAGAAAATAATGGTTCCTTTTATGATCACAGTGGAGATCTTAACAAGCACTGACTTTAGCATTGTGCTTTCACTCACCTTTTTGCAGGTTTAGGGTCTCCAGTAGCGCCCTTCTTCTGTGCAATCTCTGTTTTTTTCCCTGGGAAGAGAACATGATGTGTTTGACTGTTACTGTGAGAGCAATCTAGTGAACTGATAAACCTGTGATGAAAGAGGTGTCAGGTCACCTAAGGGTCTTAAGCAGGAGCATCTATTGAAGCACAGGCTACCAACTAATACAGAAGTCACTAATACAAGTAAACAATGGATAACAGCCTCCTGAAGGTCATCATCCCGGCAGGGCACATTTAACGCAAACCCTACATTTGTAAAGACTCTATTAGGTACTAAAGATAAGCATGGCCCTGCATTTAGGAAAATTATATTGTCTATCATCTTCTAAACAAGGAGAGGGATATCGGTTGATTGTTTCTGCTATACAAATATTAAAAGAAAACCACGGACCAGGTTATACGGATCAGAACTGGCTTTTGCTGCTTCACAAAATGTACAGTTAAAAAGGGTTGAAAAGGGGACTTGCCGTCATTCAATAATGACCAGATCAAAAATCACTTGTAAATCTTTACTCAAAACCAAGGGAGATTTTCATAACATATGGATGTTGCGGGAGAAATAGCACTCACAAATATGTAAAAAAATTCTGGAACATCAATTTAAGTTAACTTTAATGTTTCCCTTTTGGAAAATTAGTTTTAAAACACATAACCAAACATAATTTGCACATATTACACTTACACTTATTGCAAAAAAAAAATCCACAAATGAAAACATGAGATAATATATGCATAAGAAAACTAAATCATATGTGTATATAAAAAGTGAGACATGACAAGTATAACGCAGTGTAAAGCTCACCTGGTGGTTTGTCCATTTTAACCTCAGAGACCTGTCAACACAAAAGTTATTTAGTGAAAATTAACTACATCTAACGTGGATTAAATGTCAACAGGTTCAGGAAGGTTCATTCTAAGATACTCATTTCAAAGGAGAAAAATAAGCATATCCACTCTACCATACAAAGCACAATACACATGTTCAACCAATCATCATGATGAGATGACCTCACTTTTATAGAACGGCAAAGCTAATTAAACACACTTAATATAAATTTTGTCTTTATTGGGTCAAATATGGCTGCTACCTGTTGAATTAGAAATAAAGAGTCACTGACCTTGGTCTGTACAGATATGCTTTTTGCCATTCCAAGCTTCACCCATTTTGCTGCTGCTTCTGCTTCGTTTGGGCTGTCCGGTCTGTAGAAAAGTCAACAAAAAATAAAAGGCGCTTCCATTTGTTTGTCATGGTTTATTAATCATGTTTGCAGTAAATTGTGTATTAGGGAGCACACACACACACACCTTTTGGTCTTAATCTTTGGACGTCCACCTTAAAACGAAGCAAACAAAACAGGGTTTCAGTATTGAGCAACAAACTAGTTATTCTGCTCTCCATGACAATAACATGCAATAACCTAAAATATTTCCCCCCTTTTCTCGAATTTTTCCCCCACCTGCAATTTTCCTGTTAGACTTTTGAGTTAAGATGAGAAGAACGGGCACCTTTGTAAATCTATTAAATAAACAGTGTACTACACATGGATTTCTTGCTCATCTATATCCCCCTTTACAAATCTATTTTATTAATTTACATGCTGGTCAGATAGATACGTGAATTTAGGTGTTTCTGGCCACATACATGCAGGGAATATACCTTTGAGGTCTTTTATTGCTTGGATGAACTTGAGTTGTTGTTGCTCTAACTCTTTGAATCCTTCAGGGTCATCTTTACACAGACTCTGGGCTGAGCAGTTGGCTTCAATAGCTCGTTTGAATTCTCCCATTGAGAACAAAGCGTCACAGTAGCGGTAGTGACCCTGTAAGAAAAACACATGCATCAACTTCTTATTCTAATCTAAGCTCAGCAATGGAGAACATGTGGAGTCAAGTAACAAAGACAACAGTTTACATTTCGAGCACATAAATCATACTCGAAACATGAATCAGCAGCAAATAGACCCTATTGTAGAGTTTCAGTTAGGAGTGTTTTACTTTAATTATTTAGACTGTAGCGACACAACATATTCTCATTTGTCCTGTCGCAGTTTCATATTGAAATTGTGAAATAAATTAATACAAATTAAAAACTGTTGGCAGTGAGAGTGACCCCTGTGCACCCTGTTATAGCTGTAGATTTAATTAACCCAGTGGGAAACGCTGAATTAGTGATTATTAATTATTATTATTAATCCTTTGTTAAGAATATATTTGTTTTTGTATATTGTATACAGAGAATCTGATGAAGTCAATTGAGTCATCTTGAGGCTTGAATTGTTCTCTTTCTAATGTTATAAATGTAAATGTAATTTTAAATGAGTGTTACACAGATCCAAGGACTAAATGATCTGTAGTCAGCGACACTGAATTTACGTCGCTCCTTGTGCAACACTGCTGCTTAACTTAGGACAGCAATACTTTATATGCAATAAATGTTGGATCAGTCTCTGTTTCACTGTAGCTGGATAATAAAAGAGATCAATACCTTTGCCCAGAGAGGATCAATCAGTGTAGCACGTTTTCCATCACCAACTGCCTTTCTGTAAAAATCCGAATTTCATGTGCGGGTTAAAACATTTTGATGACCACGACCATTAAAATCAAGTTATAATTCAGGCCAAACAGTAATTAAAACAGTCAGCTTTACTTACAAGAATAAGTATAGTAAGAATAGTTGCATTTTTCTCTGGTCTTGTGCATGTACACATGCAATAAATGCATGTAAATATAGAGCATTGTGATGTAGGCAGAAATATGATGCTAAAGTTATTTTGCCTTCATCTGGAATGAAAATCACAAAAACTAATGGTGCTCCAATGTGAGTGGTACTTACAGATACTTCTTACACCGGATATAGCATTGGGCTCTGTTTCCATAAATGATGTGGTTATCGGGGCTGGATGGAGAAGAAATACATACCAATTTTTAAAAAGGACAGAAATTTTGCCATTTATAACAATAATAAAATCAAAAAATCCTGCAGTGACTCATTTTAAAGTGAATATTAATTTAAATAAATATGTTGACAGTATCAGCCAGTCCTTCTGTCATTTCCGTCACAGATAATTTGTATTATATGGGGAGCTTTGTTTCTATTCTTATAATAAAATACATTGAATAAACAAAATGTCAAGAAAATTTGAAACACCGCACCTTCAGATATACAGGGATCATTGCATGGTCGTTATATTATACAGTATTATTGTACACGTATAACCAATAACATTAAAATTCCCAAGCTATCAAACATATTTAGACCAGAATCAAGATCTGGGATAAAGACTCATTGTAACAACCTATGAAAGTGATACTTACTAAAATTTTATGGCTTTTGAGTAAAACTGCGCAGCATCCTCATACTGTCTTTTCTTATAGTTCTCGTTTCCTTTTCGCTTCATTGCTTCGCTTCTCTGAAAAAGCAAAACGGACAAATGTTAAGGCTTGGTAACGTTTATGGCGGCCTATTCTTATTTGATCCATAACTGGAGGGAAGACCGAAATTACTCATCTATCCAAATTCAAAATGCAACAATAGTTTTTGGAGGGGTCCTATCAAACCCAATAGATCTGTTTCAATAGCAATCATTAGTCAATCAAAAACTGCCAGAAAATCTACTCCCATCAATTCTGACTATCAAATAAACGTCCTTGGGTTTTGGATTGTCAATTAAAAAAAAAACAGCAACTATGGCTTAATTACAAGTGCTGAGTATATCACTCTGGAGCCAATCTGTTGTGTGGGCCTTCCTATTTGTTATGCTTTTGAAAAAGCTGGCCAGCACACGTTTAATGCGTCTATATGGACATACAGAGCATCTGTGTTTGTACAATGGCTTATGGTGATCTGCAGAGAATAACCCGACAAAATTACCATTGATACTCCATATTTTCATTTTCAAACTACATACAGATACTATTAATTATTGTTCTTAACATATTATAGCAAAAAATATGTATATTACAGTCTGTAGATCATTGCATTGTCTTACCTCAACAAAGTGGTCAGGCGGTTGAGCCATTAGTGACTTCATTGTTCTCTCAAGGTTAGTACACATGGCCTGAATATAGTTGGCATCTGAATGAAAGCAAAGAAGAGTGTGTTAGTTCACCATTGAAAAATAGTCTGAAAACCTGCTCCTAGAACTTTTGGAAGGCTTTATAATACATTAGAATCCTGAATCCACTAACTGCACAAATGTTTGGGTTTTTACTAGAAATGTCTTGTGGTTATGATGTCAGAGCTGCTTTGTAGCAGAAAAGTCTGTGTGTTCTGTAGCGTGATTGACTTACACTCAGTGAAGATATGGTACAGGGCCATGTAGCATGTGTGTGGGTGACCGAGCTCCAGGACACGTCTGCGAATAGCGGGTTCGCCTGTTCGCTCCAACCAGTCTAACGCATCATCCAAAACATCTGGGTAACTCTGATTCTATAAATTCAAAGAAATAAAAATGCCAAACAGAGGTAAAAGTATTTTCATTATTTTTGCGAAAAATATTATCTTTAGATTGAGAAAATTGGACATTTCTTGCGAAGCACCAATAAGACGTTTTCTACATTCAACTTAATAATTCCCTTTGGTGTTCCACAAGGTTCTGTACTTAGCTTGATCCTTTTTGATATCATAAACGTTTCCGCTCAGCCAAATAATATGGAAAACAAAGTGTAAACACAGAATAATATAGATTGAATGTGCAACATCTCCTACTTGTATCTTTAAATGCTTTTATACACTCAGAAATTGGTTTAAAGCCCTTTGAGCTGAATAATGTTCATGAAAGGTAATCAACATCATCATTAACTTTATAAGCTAGAAGCCATGCCTCTGCCACTGTTTGAAGAACCTTAACACATATTAGCTGATAACCCCTCACATATTCAATATAGACTATGCCTTTTTACAAACTTACCATGTTAAACATGTTGCTTATCCAGAAAATGTGCTTTGTTTGGTTCCTTTTCAACTGAAACAGAACAGGTCATGATATCATAAGCAAAAGTTCCAAAATCATAAAATACTAATAACCATTTTTCAACACTTCAATCTACTCCTTATCTCTAAACTAATGTGTGCGTTTTATACCATTTCAAATAACTTGTACCAGTAATATTATACCTATACTGTGCTCTGTTTCAAACACAATGTTCTGCAAGTTTGGTTTCAGCTTTACAGATGTGGTGATGACACAATATATATAAACGTTTCACCCAAGTATTAAGCAAAATGGCAAACACAAACTGAAATCTCAAAACAAAAACAAAGTCTCTGCTGTTAATACAAATGACAATGTCTACAACTAACTATACCTGCAGGTCAGCAGAATCTATCACAAATGTACTTTCTCCAACACATCTTTAAAAACTTGAATTTCTAAAAATGTTCTACTAACACCAACACAACAAACAGTATCTGATATAAGTACAGATCCACTAAATAAAATCCTCCTTTAGCCTGAAGCATACAATTGGGGATAAAGGATCAACAACCGCACTGCAATTTCATATTCTGCTTACATTTCTATTGTACTTACACTTCCTTTCTCCAAGGCCCTGAGAATAGCTTCCACTGTTTCAATCCTGTGTAGGCATTTCAAACTTATATCTTCACTTTCCCTATAAGGAGACAATGTCAATTATTCAATAGTCTAATCCCTGAGCATTTGTTTGTATTGATTGGCAACTAAAATGTATCAAGATCACATTCATAATTATACGTACATAGCATCAATTAGGCCTATATGTATAGCCCAGGAAACATTAGTGCCGGATTCTTCACGCTGCAGCAGAATGGGAAGCCACAGGGTACAGATTTTCATCCGCTGTCCAGTTTCTTGTTTGGTACGGGCAGGTAAAAGGTCCCATCGATCAAAATCACACTCTAAAAAGATACAGAAAATTGGTGTCACCCAGCTGAGAGTCACATAGAGAAGCTATAACCTTGATTCTAAAAGCAATGTCACATGTTGTGCAACAGCTAGCAAAAGAAACCACAGAGAAGGCTAAGTACTTTTAAATACCTTTATTTACCAATAAGTTAAAGGTAGTAGATGAAGGAATTTCCTGGCAATCATTTATATATTTTAATATAAAAATGTAAGTAAAACCTGATTACTGGACTATGAAGTGAAATCTTGTCATGTCTGATAAAAAATGAATATTTTTGAAGAATATTTAACTTCAGCAAAACAATACAATACAAACTAGCAAATAAATGTTCCTTACCTGATGGACTGAGGACTCCATCACTTCTCTGAATGTACAAAAGAGAAAAATACAGTTTTGTATGACCTACAAAAAACTGCAAGATGACTAAGTATTCATTTTGATTATTAGCTAATAACTCACCGCTATCGCTCGGTGTCTGCAATCGTCCCATAGAACAAAATCAGAATCAGAGTCTGTATCTGACATTTTTCTCCAATTCTGTAAGAACAAATTTAATGTCACACAAATATGTTTGTCATATAATAATTATTTACATTTATGTGTTTTTTTAATCAGTTGCAAAAAAAATTACCCATAATACATGTGAACACCGTATTGGGTCCAGAATGACTGTAATTAAACATATTTTAACTCTTATCGAAGTACTCATCACACAACAAAAACAGTGCAAAGCAGTTTGCGAAAGATGAGGGCATTATTATGGTGTGGCAATGAGAAGCTAAGATGCAGCTATCAAGCTTTATAGCAGCAATAACCCATGAGCCAATTTGACCAACTGTGCGTCACAATGGTTTAATTGAAATTGAACCGGCTGTGTGTTTTCTTATTACACAGAGACATGATTTATATTTGAACACAGCACAAAGGCATCCAAGACTATCTCCACTCTCAACCACACGGTTGGAAACCACATTAACTGCTCTCTCTCGGCATATGGTTAGGATCTCCCTCTTGGGGTCGTCCTCAGAGAGGTGAAAGCATGATGTCTCCTACACTGATCAACACACCAGGAGGGTTAATAAATACCTTTACATACTCAATGGCAGGGGGCTGTGAGTTATAAGTACAAAGATCTCCCTCTGTTCTTTGCTCATTTGTACATGTCCTACTGGTGATTGTACTGTGAGTCCATCTGCAGATGCTGGATTAAAGTGTTTGGCTTGATTCAAAGAAATTGCAACCACACAACCTCATAGCATGTACGCTGGTTTATTAAGATGCTGAATGTGATACTTTAAACTCACTTCCACGTGTCCTTCGAATTATCGTAAGGTATGTCATATTGTTGCTGACTCCAATCACTGGTCCCATAATCTCAATGGGATGCATCTGGCTACAGTTTTCAAAGAAAATAGTATCTCATGTGTCTTGTTTGTTGAGTGATGTCACATATCTTTTCTCAATATATGGGAGGTGTGTGGTTGGTGTTGTTTCTCCTGCAATAACTAAGACTGGGTGATATTGACCCAAATGATAAAGATAACAAATGTCTGTTGATATGGATAATTATCACAATAAATGATAAATGTTAATTGCTATTTCTTGTGAGTTGAAAACCCATTCTTTGCTACCGAGGCTGAGGTTTTAAATGATCTTCATAGGCTCGGCATGACAAACACTTGATAATCAGCAGGACATTTAGTAAATGTGAGGAAAATCTATTATGTGTTATATATAGAACCTTTTGTTTGTTTCCTCTCTGGCCTACTCCTAATAACCACAACACGCCCTGATGGTAATTCCCCAGTGCCACACTTCATATGATGTCCATTAATGAGACCAGTTTCAGACAGGTTTCGTTTCATCATAAGCCATTGCTCATGGTTGACGAAGAAGTGGGAGGGGTGAAGGACAACATAACATCCCATGTACCTGAAACTTATCCGGATACTTCTACATGATTAAATTAAGTTAAACAGCAACTTGGTTTATCGGTCATCGTCGTCTGAATGACTTTTTAACGGCAGTTTGTCCGAACAACATCCCTCTGTGAATGTCTGTTAATGGGGTAACGAGGCTGACTCCTTTACGTTAGCATTTCTAGCATAATAGCAACGATAGCTGTGGTCAAACACGCTTTCGGTCCCGTGTCAGCCCGCTGAGGACCACATCGACCATCAGCCGGTTCATCAAGGAGCTTTATCTTCGCCATTTACCATTTCGCGATGGTTTAAAACAAAGACCACCACACTTAAGTTCTTCTTGGTTTTGGCGCGACGCGACAGACGACGGGAGCGAAGCAGGAGGGGACCTCAGCTCTTCGACAGATCCGGGATTAAACGGTTGTTTTAATAAGTAGTAAATAAATACTCACGTTTGGTCCAGAAGTTGATAATTACCAGCGGTCTATGCTGCTCGTCCTCCTCATAGTAGTGTACGGAAGTAACTGAGGAAGCAGCACGTAGTCAGCTGGTTTGGGGGGGGGGGGGGGGGTCTTCTTCATGGTGTTCTCTTGGTGCTTAGCGCCCCCTACAAGTGTGGAGTCGTTGTTGGAAAATGAATCATTACACAGTACCACTACTACTAATTATATAAAAATAAATATAAATAAAGTGCTCGGGCCTAAATAGATATAAATATAAATATAAACAATTTATTAAAGTTACTATATCTGGTCCGCTCTCTTAATGATATTACTTAAACTTGCTTGTGATGCATTTGAATCTGAACAACTGCTCTATCAAATTTATCTTATGTGCTTTATTTTATTTGTTTTTACAAGATCGTCTGAACAGTTGATAGAAATGGCTTGAATTACTCATGCTGCATTTTGCGCTATTTTTTAACTTGATGCCACCTTCCGCTCTCTTTACATACTGTCTGATATATTGTTTGTGTTACATCTGAATTTGTGTTTCATCATAAACTCCTTTCACCTTACAGTGGAGAGGGAGAGGCTGTGGACTAGTGGAAAAAAAATTGGACTATGGGCAGAAAGTTACGGACATCAGACCGGAAGGTCTCTGTTTTGACTCCTCTCAATGACAATAAAAACATACCTGGATGGACAAAGAGGACTCTCCTTACCCCCACTGTCTAAGTGCCCCTGAGCAAGGCACCTTACTCCCCCAACATCTGCTCCCCGGGCACTGTGCATGGCTGCCCACTGCTCTGTGTGTCCTTCTATGTTCACCAGATGGGTCAAAAGCAGAGGACAAATTTCCCTCATCTGCATGTTGTGTGATTGCGCATGTGTTTGGGATCAATAAATGTATCTCGTATCTTGCCCCTGACCGTAGAAGCCGCTTCCCATCCTTGGATAAATCTTGAAGCTCTGTAATTATTATTCACAGCGTCTGTACCGTTTCATCATGTCTACATTTGCTCACAGTCTGATCCGTCTCCCCACAGAATTGTCCACTGTCTGACCCGCTCTGTACAGCAGGCTCATCCTATTACACCACCACAGCAAACTTGGAAGCTGGACTTAAGTTGTTTCTTAAAGACGATATAGATTTGATCACCCATATCTTAAAGTAATGGCTTACATGTTCATGCATCAATAACAATAATTCAGTTGTATGATAATACAACATTAACAGGTATTTTACTGCATAACTAGTAGGTTACTCTTAGCTTTTATACCATTGTACGATCAAGTTAAAAGAGTTTTGCAGTACAACAAGACTTATTTGGTTACATTTCAGTTAGCATGGGCAAGTGTTTTAAGTTGAAATAGTTTAATAATATTTCACACTGTATGGAAAGATTTACAATGAATGAAAGCACATGAAGTAAGAAATGGTGACAACAACAAACAAACCTCGTCCAGCAGAAATCACTATCAGTCCACTGTTTTCATATTGTCAAAATCCTTTCAACTTGAAGGAATAATTGGCCAGGTCGTATGCACCAACCAATCTGTATGTAGTGTTTTTCTTTCCCTTGTTTAAAAGAAAACACAGAATATGTGATTTATGTTCAACTTCAACTAAACCATAAAACTGCAAATTGAAAATAAATGCTGTCCAACCCTGTAATAATGTCTAACTCTATATAATACAATATTCAGTTGAAGAATTATCACAATCACTTTTATGCAGGCTATGAATGATAATTTAAAAGATGAATCAGATGATTGTGTCCCATCTAAGAGCACAATGTTTAGCTTGAGGAACTTTAACTGCACACTATTCCAGTCTAACTTGTTTTGAACGCAAGGTCATTCCTCTGCCTGCACAAGCTGCGGAGAACTTTCTCAGGGAACAGGAAGACGTTTCTGTTCCGCTCCAGGTCCTGAGCATTTATAACACGAGTCACCAAAGCTTGCTGTATGGCAGGAGACTCACAGGGGTGATGCTGCACGTTGTGACTCACATTCCTTCCTGGCTCAATGACTAACAGGCCCAGCATGCCGGCTTCCTCCTCCCTGTTATATTCTGTCACATTGGTATGTGTCTTAATACTTCCCATGCTTACAGTGGTTTCATTGCTTCTTTTTGACACACTGACTCCAAACTCTTCTGTGGTTCCATGTGTTTCACAGTTTCTGCTTCCAACAGCAGTTGAATTTGTTGCAGTCGTCTCATCTAATCCATCAGTGGAGATACTTGTACTTACTTGGCTAACATTAAAAAGGTGATTACCAGAGCAGGCCTTATTGATTGATTTGGATGTCTTGGTTTGTCTTGGTAAACTGGTGGTCCCAATTGTGGGTTTTTGTGAACCAGGAGCTGTTTCCTTAGTGTTTCTGCGTAGATAGGCTGTGTAGCCCTGAACCAGGAGACCTATCCCAGACTTATAAGACAGACGCAGCGACTCTGCCGATCCTAGTGGCACAGAGTGCAGCCGCACCTGTTGGGACAAGAATAAAGGTGAGTGCAGGGTTGATGTTAACAACATGTGAACACCCTATTACATACACTTTGCGGTTGATTCGGCAAACAGTGGCTTATCTAAACATCTGAAGGTTACATGGCAACAATGAGATTCATCTAGAGCTGTGATTGTTACAACCCAATTAATCTAAATATGCTCTTTCTCTTTGCTCTGTATTTGTTCTCCACCAATTTCTAAGGGGAAATAAGTTAGCGAATGCTGAAAAAAATTACCTCAAGTGATATCAATACACTTGATCTATTTAAAGAATAAATCTGAGGGAGTTGAGACTAAGCTTAGCTTTCCAGACCTTTGTAGCATGCACCTTATTTCTCCTTGAGACTAGCTTCTTGAGGCTACATGCCACATATGGTTTGAATGTCATTGTGGGTAATGTAAGCACTGGATTTCGATACGACCATTGTGTAAAAGGACACTATCCCTTGCACTTAGAAGAAAATAAGAGCAAGCATATTAGCTTGAGCCTTTTTCAGTCTCCTGACCTGGTGTATTCTCATGTGCAGATGAAATGCAGCTCCTGTCAGCCACTGCCGCATGGACACTGTACTCATCCTCTTCTTATTGGTCATCCTCTCATAATGGTCGATAAGCTCGAGTTTCAGCCATCTGTCATAGAGCTCTGTGGTCTCAGCCATCTTCTCCTCATTGTTAGCAAACTCAGGGATCAGGCATAGGTAGCTATAGATAATCCTGCCAATTCTTGAAGAGATGCTGATGCCAAAAATATCCTCAGCCAGGGGGCTCTGAGTTGACAGGTCCCCCTCGGTCGATCCTTCTGTCCGGACCTGGAGAGATATCAGAAAAGAAATGGGTGCTCAAAGAAAAATCATGGGATTACCAAAGTCAACCGAAACTTTGGCTGATTTCACAAAGTATTCAATAATGACATACAAGCTAGACAAAATAAAAAAGTTTTCACCAACTTGTTGAGCAATCTGGTCAAAAAGCAAAGATAGAGCCAGAGCAACAACCCCAACGCCTCCATAGGTGATCCTTCTGCTGCCTCCCAGCTCTCTGTTCAGGCTCAGGCTGAATTGAGTCCGCTGCTCCCTGCTCATGCTCCGCTGTACGAAGGCATGATGATGCTGCAGCGCTGCAGAGGAGTCCAGTGACAAGAAGGTGGTGAGGACCGGGTCCAAGGAGATATCAGGAACGATGCTGGCATCTCGAGCCACAGAAAACAGTTCCTGAACAGTGCCTGGAGAAGGAAGACACAAACTGCGACCTGTCAGGATCATGGCTCTCGTCTAACCAGTGTGCGTTGGCATGTGTTATCTTTCTGTCAGTGTGTTTGTGTGTTTACCCACCCCAGTCAGATTGGTGTTATCAGCATGACCAGCAGTCCAGTGAAGGACTCATGCATATGAATACAAATGCACATTACCTAAAATTATAAAAGGCTAGTTTCAAGTAGTTACAGGAGCACCTAATTTCCAATGGACTTTTGATTGCAGTCTGTACCTTCCAAATTCAGGGTATCAGTCAGAGTTGTTATCCAATGTTCGAATGTGGGTCCATCCGTCTTTCAGGGTTGGAGAATAATCTTTTTGCACAGAGAAGGCCATAGGGCAGAAGATATTGTTTTTCACTCAGACATAGCTGTAAAGTAAATCCCTTCTGCTTGGCTATATTTATCACACATTGTTGAAATTTGTATGCAACCTTACTTTAGAGTAATATAATCTATATACAATTTTAACCTGTATCAAACATTGTCTGGCATGATGGATCATTTTTGACATAATATAAACCTTTATTCTAAATGTCCTCCGTTATTTCAAACCCCAGTTCTTTTCCCCATTCTTTCTTTACTGGTCCCAGATCTTGTAAATATATCATATATAAATTAAATGGCCTGTCTTTCCACTAAACAATCTTTCAAACATTGATCTAACTTATCTGGCCTCGCTGTTTCTGCACTTTTTGTAATCAAATCGGTGTTTTAGACTCAGACACAACCTCTGAACATTAACCTTAATGTCAATAAGCAAGCAGTCAATGCACTGTGAAGGACACATTTACTCTGCTGGCCCCGCAGCAAACTCCTTTTTCAGTAAATCTGATATGAGACCAGGAATTAGTCAATAATATGTGATGTCCAGGAATAACACTGAAGACTGTTTGAATGAAGTGAGAATCAGTGTGACCATGTTTAACAGTTTAATTACCCAATTTAATTTTACACTGAAAACAGCACTTTAAATAGCACATCTACATCTTGTACTCAATTTTACATCATAATATTATTATTTTAGTAGTAGGAGCAAAACATTGCATTACAATTACATAATTTTAATTAATTATCTTATTGTCTTAGAAACGATATATATAAAGCAGTGCTCTTCTGTGCTGTAGCTTATGAATATGATAGAGAACTATGTACTATGATAATAAAAAAGACAGAGACAGACAGAAAAATAGATAGATAGATAGATAGATAGATAGATATACAGACAGATTATCTGTTTAACAGTAATATTGCTATGAACTCACTCGGCTGGAGTCTGTGACCCTTGCGCTGCAGTTTGCATCTAGCGTGACGTCATTCACCACTCCTTGACATGTAGCCCTCGATTCTAAAGTAAATAAACACTCTCGCGGATATTTATTATTCCTTTAATCAAAACTCATTGGATGAAACCCTACGCTCTGAGATCGCAAACTGAACAACAAATAAACAAGTAAACAAATGAAACCACCAGGCTGTCGCGTTGTTGTCTCGATGACGTCAGTGGCGTGAACTCGCCTGATTGGCGGTCAGCATGCAGCGGAGGTTCCTGCTTCCGGTTTCAGATCAGATCAGGGACAACGGAGCAGGTGAGCAGATAAACACAACAAATACATGACATGTGAAACATAGGCGATCAGACACTGAGCGCGATGTTCTTAGTGGCAGTCCTCCCTTAATCGCTGCGTAAAATACGGCTACGTTGTTTTTAGCTAGCAGAGCTACAGGCTGTCGACACATTGAAAGGACAATAAAGGGGAACCTCGGGGATCATCATGGGTTTGTCCCCGTGCAGGACAGGAGGACTCACTATGGACTCATGAGAGACGATCTCTACTACACTGGACACATATGACAGATGTTGCCGTCACCATCCCTACGCTCAAAACACACAGAGTGATTATCTGTATCGCTCCCCCCAAGTTACTCCAGATCATCTGGGTCTACGTCATTTGATTAGTTGCGTATAACTTTACCGTCTGATTCAGGTCCTCCATACCCAACGTGCAGCTTGTCAAGAAGTGGGACTAGGAAAAAAAGATCTTACGATTTAGTGAGTAAAGTATCTTTATCAAAGAATGAACACACGGAAGTACAATATTCACTTTGCCACATGTTGTTATTGTTAATATAAAAAGCAATCCTATCCTACTTGGGTTAGCATTGGGAGTTGGAGTCCATCCCAGCTGCCAATGGGTGAGAGCGGTGTACATCCTGAACAGGTCACCACCATATCTAAGGGCCAACATATAGAGACCTAAGGACTATTCACACTCACATTCAAACCTAAGAACCATTTAAAGTATTCAGTAAATCTAATCTCAATGTTCTTGGACTGTAGGAGGAAGCCGTAGTACCAGGGAAAACCCCCACAGGCACTGTGTAAAAAAAGCAAAGTTTCAAGCAAAGACTTTTCTGCTGAGAATTACAATTAACAAATAATAGGGATCAATTTATAATCAATAATTAATGAATTTGACAAAACAGAAGACATGAATGTAAAATATAGAGAGCAAGGAAGATGTTCAGACCTGTCTAAATATTAATGTAGGAAGTAATTTGCTCACACACTCACCCCATAATGAAAACCATGCATTACAGGAATTGCCTGTTTTTGAAATTGACTAAACTGATGATAAATCGTGGTAAACTGTGAGATTTGAGTATTAGACACAGTGCATATAAAATGTGTAATATCTGAGAGCAGCAGCAGGCAGCAGCATCGAGATCAGTCTGTTCAGCAGCGCATACAAATGTACTTATAAGTCAGATGCTGATACTTTAATTTCAGATCGGACAGCATCATGAGTCAGCGGACCGAGCGGCGGGGGATACATGTGGACCAATCAGACCTGCTGTGCAAAAAGGGATGCGGTTTCTATGGGTACACAGCATGGCAGGGCCTGTGCTCCAAGTGCTGGAGGGAGGAGTATCAGCGGGTACGGCAGCAACAGATCCAGGATGACTGGGCCTTGGCAGCAAAGTAAGACTCTTACTTGGCTGCACCTTCTCTACCCAATGTTAACAATTTATTGTTACCTCACCATGCATGGCTTGTCACTGAAGCATATGCAGAGGAAAATAAAGGCTTGCCTCTTTTTAATGTATCAGCTTTGTATTTTTGAGAACAATTTGAATGCAGATCAAATGGCATAATTTGCCAGTTTGGGTGTGTAAAATTGATTACTGAACTATTCTCCATTAATTTTCTTTGATCCTAGGTTGCAACGGGAGGAGGAGGCAGCGTATGCCAGCAGTCAGGGAGCGCAGTCCCAGCCCCACGCCCAGTCCACACCACCACACCCAGGACACGTCTCCCTAGGTCCCTTCTCCAAGTTTGAGGAGAAGAAAACCAATGAGAAGACTCGAAAAGTGACCACCGTTAAGAAGTTCTTCAGCCCTTCATCACGCACCGCTTCTAAGAAAGGTATAACATTACAGCATGGTGTTACTAATTTGTTTTACTGAGAATTATTCAGAAGATTCAAGACTCACTTTCTGTTATTTGAGTTATTAAAGTGACAAGGAGTTAGTGGGGTCCAACATAGACTGTGGTTCCTCCTTCTCAGAAGCGCAAGAGGGCAAATCGCCCAGCCCGTCGATTAGCCGCCAAGCCAGCTTCGATACAGACCAAGTGTCCAAGGACTTTGTGGACTTTTTGAAGAATCTCCATAAGCCCGGCAGGGAGATCCATAAGCAGTGTCGAGCCTTCATAGTCACCATGTCCAGCAAGAAGGTTTGTTGTGTTCAGTGACTTGAAATCTAGTAGCATGATAATTAACTGTTAATTGTTTTTCCTGACCCGGGCCTCATTTCCCCAAAATCACCCTGAAGTTAAGATTATCATGGAAAGTTGATCTTAAGAAATTACCAAAGGTTAAAAAGGGTTTTCCAAAAACGTCGAACTTCTTGTCTTGACAGGATCTCGGTGCTGATGAACTTTCAGAGTGCGTTCAGGATTTCTACCAGCACTTGGCTGACCGGTTGATGGGTCACTTTAAAGGTTTGACAAGACACTCAACAGTTATGTTTCGAAAACATTGACACGTTTGATATTTGGCTTTTAGTTCCACAGCATCATATTTTATGTTTATATTGTAATATAAAGAACATTGTTCCTCACTCCTAACTGGATTGATAAACATAGCCGGATAATAACCAGCATTGCCAGGTGAGATTACCCAAAGAGAACCTGACTAAACTGATCCCACCTCTTAATTCAGGCTCTTCTGTTGTACTTGATCACATACTGTGTGGACACAGTGTGTTGTGCCCACTAGGTGGCAGCATAGGCAGGGTTTACCGATAGGGTGTTGTGACTGTGGTCTGATTTATGTGTTGTTCGCCAGGCTCTTCAGATTCTGTGGAGCAGGTGATGGACCAAGTGGAAAAGTACATAATGACTCGACTGTATAAGAGCGTGTTCTGTCCAGAAACCAGTGATGACGAGAAGAATGATCTGGCCACACAGAAAAGGATAAGGTGGGCACCCCTAGTTTCCATGATTACAATACAGTATTAATAAAGGGAAGTGGAACAATCCACACATGTTCAGACTGGATACATTTCTTTTGAGAGTTTTACTTTAGTGACAATAACAATTGTGTATGGTTATGTCCTAATACCCCAAAACAGCTTTTGGAGCGCTCCAATGAATATTATGTTGTTCCCATGCAGGGCTTTACACTGGGTGACCATAGAAATGCTGTGTGTGTCCTTTGATGAAGAAATCCCTGAAGTCTCTGATAATGTGGTCAACGCAATAACAGGTCAGAGAGTATGCCTGAGTGTCAGTCAAATTGATACTTCTTGCCAAATGTACATATCATATGTGGACCGGCTGACACAGCGGAAATAATGTGACCACCTCTGAATGTGGTCTGAGTGATCTGATCTCATTTGGGTGAGTTCAGACCTGTACTTAGATCTGTCCACCTGTGATGGATCACTCAGGCTGGAGGTTAATACCAAGGTCTAATAGTTTCAGCTCTAGAAATTTCAGGTATATATTTTGTAATTTAGGTGAACTGAATCTTTATTCACATTTTATTAAACCACCTGAAGATACATAAATCTTTCCTCCCTCTGACTTATACTTTGTGTATTTATCTGGGACTCTTGCAGATATCATCGAGATGGACTCGAAGAGGGTTCCCCGGGACAAACTTTTGTGCATCACACGCTGCAGTAAACACATCTTCAGTGCCATTAGGATCACCAAGAATGAGCCGGCCTCCGCTGATGACTTTCTCCCCGCGCTCATTCACATCGTGCTCAAGGCGAACCCTCCGCGACTTCAGTCTAACATCCAGTACATCACTCGCTTCTGTAACCCCAGCAGGCTGATGAGCGGAGAGGATGGATACTACTTCACCAACTTGGTGAGTTGTTCCTCTTCTCCTCTTTACCTCAGCTCTTGTCAGAGCCAGTTTGAGTTGGAGGCCTCTCGTCTCACAGTGGTGCTGTATAAGTTCCTACTGTGCTACTATAGTTTAGCATCATCTGTAAAATTTTAATCTATTAACATCATTTATAGTGCCTGTTGCTGTTGACAGAACATCTGAAGAGAAATACTCACGTCATCAGAATAAAATAAATAATTTACCAAAGTTTAAACAATTTTAGTGTGGGAAATTGAAATTGTTGAATATTACATAACATTGCAGGTTAAAGCTCTTTAATTGTGATGATTTTCTTTTTTCTTAATCTTATTGTTGACTGAATATTTTTGGACAGTTTGGTGATGGACACAAGCTATTTGAATACATAATCTCAGCTTTCGGGAAATTATTATTTTCACAGTCAAGCCGACAAATCCATTACTCTGACAGAGCTAAGCTAGCTGTTTCATTATTTCATTACCTTTATTTTCCGTTGGTATGTCTTTCTTATTTTAGTGCTGTGCAGTGGCCTTCATCGAGAAGTTGGACGCTCAGTCTCTCAACCTCTCCCCGGAGGAATTTGAGCGCTACATGTCCGGCCAAGCTTCACCGCGATTCAGCACCTCAGACGGCGACTTGGGCCACGCTGGTTCGCCACCTGACGTGACCGCCACCAACCCCGCCCTGGCTCAGCTCAATCACAATCTGAAGCTGCTGTCAGGCCTCAGCAGCAAGCAGGAGAGTCTGATGGAGGCCGCTCAGAGCCTGCAGGCTGACCTCCTCGCCTGGCCCCAGACCGTGCAACGGGAGGTGAACGGAATTGTGGAAAAGTACCCGCTGGAGATTCTGTCTCGCACAGTTTCTGCCATCGATGCCAACAACATGGAAAATGACAACCTGCCACCACCGCTCACACCCCAGGTGTTTGCTGGGTAGCGGAGTCTCCAAAGGGAGGAAACGTTTCATTTGCAGCTAAGGTACTCCTGCTTTAAGTCAGCTAACTACCTGTGCTTTGAGTTTGATGGTAACATCCCACATGCAACCATCTCCAGTAAAGTTTACAGCTTCACCTTGCTGAGTTGCTTCTGCACCTTAAAGGCCCAGTGTCCTAAATCACTCCTTATATCATATATGGTACACATGGTACTTTTTATTTAATATTTCCTCTAAATAGTGCCCTTATACAATGCAAAGAGAAAGGTAATATTAATAGTGCATACTGCAGCTGTAATTGAGTGCCTAATATATATGGAGTAGTGAATGAAAGTGATTTCAAACACAGTGTCAGTCAAACCAGCATTATAAACAATAACATTTCACACTATCAATCAATACATTTCAATATAATCACAGTGATCAGTGGATTTCCCCACAAGGCAAAGTTAATCTGCTCCAGTGTTGCCAGATGTACGCTAATTATTGTATTTGTATGATTATCTTGCCCTCTGTACGATCAATAATCAACGGGGTGCGATAATTTGATCATTTTGCGCGACCTAGTATTATCAGGTGTAATCAATTACGACTGTATTTAAGCATCTTTTCTCAAGTTAGGACCTTCCTGTCTGATGTTTCAAAATAAGAGCCCTGTGCCTTGAAAAGGATCGTTTCTGAAAACTTAATTCGCTTTGGAATGTCAACACAGAGACTACTCTGGTTGTATGATAATTTCCCTTAAAAATATGATAATTCTTAAGCTTCCGGTACGATACTTCAATATTTCCCATCTGGCAACGCTGATCTGCAAAAATCTTTCATTGCAATTTCAACTTGTAAATGCAAACGTGTGCAGTTGAACAAAGCAGTCTGTGCTAAGCTAAATAATAATTCTCCTCTGTCGGAGTTGACAGACACGCAAGATATATGTGACATGTTTTTATATGGTCCAAACACATCTTTTATATAAAATGAGAGAGTTTGTTAATTCATGACTAAGCTAATGTGACAGGTAGCAACCTAGCTAACTAATGTTGCACTGTACACAGCACAGTGAGGGGAGATTATGGAGCTACCTAAGGAAAGGCCTCACTGTATTTACTGGCAGATAAAAATACAGCTAATTGTTCTTGTGGTTTCTTACAGAGCTAAACACTAGTAATAATACTAAATAAATTACTTGCTATTTGGACCTTAAACATTCAGCATTATCCGAGTTACTTCATTGATCTTTAAATGTTTATGGTATTGCATTAAATTGTTCCCCTACATTGCAAATTTACTTATGTTAAAATGCTGATGAAAGCTAGTTGGAAATATCTCTTAAAAAAAAAAAGTGATTGATACATTTATATTTGCTTAGTTAAACATGGGCTCTCTTGAACTTGTATTTTATTTTCAGTAACAATAACGATCCGGTTTGCTTTCACATCTCTGTGTCAGCTCACATTCGGACTGGTTCGAACATTTATATATTGGTACATTTATATATACATTATATTGGTTTGGGCATTAATAGCAACGTAATCCTCTTCAAAGCTGCTTCTCCTGATCACATCTGCCAAATGTCACAGTTTTCACTCTTTTTGTTTCTGCGTGAAGCCAGTTTGACGTGTCAATATAGGCACATAACTTCTTTTCTCGCTGTTTTTTAACATTTTAGAAATCCAGCTGTAAAAAAAGTAGAGGAGACACAGAACGAGTCTGTCAAGTTGTCATAGTAAAATATCAAATGAATTTAAAAGGTCCTTCAGTTTTATTTTTTATTTTAATGAATACATTGTGTTGACTTTTAAAAATTGAGTGTCTTTTGTTAGGCTTTCCACACTTTTATTTCTATGATCAGTCTGTGTTATAAGGTAGTAAGCATCTTATACTATAAATACTGTATTTAAGATATTTAGTTTGTTGTTTTATGATTTTCAGTATAATGTTGAGTGTAACAGCATGTTGTTGTTCTCTGACTGCTGCCCTTACTATCAATGTATAATATAAATATTAACTCTCGTGAAGGGACAGCTGATGTTTCAAATTGGGTTACGGTAATTTACCACACTCACCTGCAAAGAGAACCAGAGCTCTGTGTGATAGGGTCACGTGTGTTTTAACAAATCCAGACACTAGCAGGATGATGTTAGTTAGTTAAATGATGCTCTTGTTTCCTTTCGCTAACTAGTGTTTTAGCCTAATTAGTTGGATTGATGTTTTTTTCCATTTTTAAATGTAAAATTAAATATCTGAAAGAGCAGCAGACTCAATATTTATAAAAGGGAAGCTGAATAGAGTCAAAACCATGAGTATAAACATATAAATGAATATGTTTTTTTTTTTTACAAATTAAAAGTTGAGGAACTATAAAGAGTACGTCTGGTGACGTGTAAAAACTAAAGATTATTTGATCATAATGATTATATTTGTAGCCAGAGCTTGATTTATGTAATTCCTCTGTGCCATTGACCTCCATTGCTGTTAAAAAGCAGAAACTCTTGTATGAGGGACATCTGCTAAAAACCACAATGCACAGCTGTTAAAGAAAAAGAACGAGCCTTTCCATTGAAACTGAATCTATACGTGTGACCTGTTTTTATAGATTTAGAACTACCCTAGAAACCATGTGAACTAATCTGGGCCGGGTAATGGCCGACAGGGGACTGATGTTTAACTTGGACTAACAAATTCTTGGTTTTGGAATATCCCAAATAATTTCACATGAAACATATAAGCATTTTATGATGAGGTGTCATCAGCTTGTTGTTTACTGGAATTATTTGGTAAAAAATTGTCTAAATAAAACTAAAAACTAGAGCATTCTTTCGACTAATTGAAACTAACAATATCGCAGTTAAAGGTGTTTGAGTGTACAAGGTGTATGATACAATAATTAAAAAATAATTATTGCATTTTTCATTTGAGTGAAATAAAGAGAATGAACTGAAACAAAGGACTTTAGTCTCTGTGGCAGGTTAACTGTAGAAATACAGTATATACATACAATAAACAATAAGTTGTACTGTGTCTTTTTTGTTTTGAAAATGTAACAGAGGTTTATTTCCTATAATATGATTAACTGTATAATATTAATAATAATAAGCTCTTTGGTAAATATGGACCATTTTCTATACTGTAATTAACTACCATTTGTCAACAGCTCACATTTGTCTAACAACAATAGTTAGTAGTTTTTACATTATAAATATCAGATTAGTTCATATTACTAACGAAACCACTCTTCTTTTCTAAAGTAAGAGTTTGACTAAAGTACCTTTTCTTGTAATCAAATATTTTAATGTGTGGTTAGAAAAGCATCTCAGTGCTTTTTATACCACTGAAAAATATGACACATTTGAAAGCAGTGATAAGCACATTAACAAGGTTCATGTACAAAGAAAAAAACCTCAATCATCATCATCAGCAGTTTACTCTTTATTCATGTTTGATACTTTTGGGTGACATGAGAGATTTCTGGAGACTGGAATAGTGACACACTTTCTCCACTAGAGGCCTCCGATGTGCAAAAGTGACTTAATGCAGTTTTAAAGGGCCATTGTGTGAAGTCACGTGGCTGTAAACAGCGAGTCATGGCTTCTCGAGGAATAGCATCGTAGTCATGTAGCACTACCTTAAACAACACCTATCATTTTGGGAAGAAGTTGTCATTGGTTTAAACTAGAGTTTGCATCCATTGAGATGTAAGTTTTTCTTCCAACATTATCCTCATACTGTATATATACAATACAATATAAATTAACTGCAGATAATGTGTATACATGCTTATATATATATATATGAAAAAAAACAAATAATGAAAGCTTTATACAGAACCATCCTAAACAAATTAGTATCAAACATTTGTTAAATATTCACACTGCAACAAAACAAAAAATTCAAAACATTGTATAGTATATACAAAA
Organism: Platichthys flesus; assembly: GCF_949316205.1. NCBI lineage: Eukaryota > Metazoa > Chordata > Actinopteri > Pleuronectiformes > Pleuronectidae > Platichthys > Platichthys flesus. The sequence continues at coordinate 10,584,375 of NC_084959.1, read as the reverse complement.
ATACTCATACAAATGACCCTAGGAATATTTTTAATAGAAAAAATAATAGGAATCTCATCAGGAGGACATCACATTATATTTGAAACATGCACTTGCCGCGAAGGGGTTTCCGTTCAGCGGTGGGCCACATGTCAAGATGTTTACTTTTTGATTTTGGGGGGTAAATTAATCACTGAGTTAAAGCGGAAATTTGGTGCAGGATACTTGGTCTACTGTGCTCATTGGTCCTCAGAATAACACTGTGCTTTTCAAGCTTGTGTGAGCATCCCAAACGGGAGGCGTAGAATACAGTCCACTAATCTCATATGGGCATTAAACTTGCCGTCATTCCCTCCTCTATCTCATCGGCTACACTTTGGACTCGCTCTCTATGTTGGCAACGTCCCCGTTCCGCTCAGTCTGCTGACCCTTACCCTTGCTGTCCGTGCAGGTCTTGGTCTCCTGACCCTCCTGCTCGGACTCCTGCAGGCCCTGCTGACTCAGCTTACTGGCCAGTGACCAGGTCAGGGGCAGCCGGGCGCGGTTTGTCATGTCAGCAAGCTCTCTGGCACTGCAGGCGGGCGTGTTGGTCTCGTAGATGTCGTGGAAGCTGTTGTAGTCCACCTCGTAGAAGCCGTCCTCTAATGTCAGGACTGGTGTGAAGCGGTGGCCCCACTTGATCTCTCTGCTGATGTACGAGCTCCTCGCCTGGCACGTCATGCCTGGAAACACAGCACAACGTTGAGGATTAAACAATTCATAGGAAGAGTCCAGTTCGGGCCAACTTAGAGCATCAGTTCATTCACATTACAAATAAACATATTTCCCAATTTTCTCTCATGGTATGTAATAATAGCTTGGGTTTTATTTGTCTGGGTTATATCTCTCAGTTTTCTCCCTCCGTCCCAGTGCACTGGTTTGATTGGAATTTAGGTTGCGGCGCTCACCCAGTCTGTCAACATGATGAAGTATAATAATGTTCCTATGGATTCATTGAGCTTTGCTGCTACAGTGTTTATGCCTTTATTGATTTATGTCTTGCTCCACTAGCACGAATACAAGCATGTAGAATCACCTGCTAGAAGTTCCATCTTTACATTGTACTGATGAATATACACACAACTACGAATTAATCACTTTTAAATGAGACATATATACAGTATGTAATATTTTTTTTCTATGTCCTGCGATGTTCTAACTGAATCCAACAATATGCGTGACTGCAAGGGAGTAGCTTACACATTTCTATCGGACACTAACTGGGCTGTGTGGGTTGACCAGCAGGCCACACTACAATAGATGTTCCTGTTATTTCGGAACATCTCTACACACATTCCTTTTTCTGGCAGTGTCAAGATTTGAGGCTGCCAGCTTTTAAGAACACAGAGCACATTGCATTATCAGTTTCAAGCATTTCTGCCAAATGGTTTGTTTGTTTCCCTCAATATCAGTAAAATGAAGCCAAAATATCAGGGACACGAAGGCCACCATCAGTTTGTCGTACAGTTCAGCTTTGAATGTAAACAGTTATTTGACGGATTGAACTTTACGCTAAGCTGTGAATGACTGTGCAGTTTTGAAAATATTCAAAGTACAAGTGCCTCAAATATACACTTAAATGCACTACTTGTGTAAATGTACTTTCATTTGAGCGCTGCTTTTCAAATCCTTTTACTCGTGTTTTGATGTGTCATTTTGAGCTTTGGCTCAGCTTACTGCAGGAATCCTCATTGAGTCTCCAGCAGTGGCTTCTAAACACACCACCCAGGCATTACGTAATTGGTTCTTCTTTTTTATGGTTGAGACAAATGATTACATACCAGTTCCTTTTAGATATGCAACTCCTTCTAATCTAAAATACCAGAATATATTTTTAGGAATTTTAGGCTGAGGGCAAAATTAATGTTGTGGTACACAGCACATAACTAAAATATAACACAAAACAAGATTATTATAGTTGATCAGATAACCCCAGTTTCATCACAATGTATTTCATATTTGCAAAGACAGCAAAATAAAGATTACTAAAATTAATACCACCTAAGAAATGACTCACCTGTGGCCTCCACCATCCCCTCCAGAATAACCACTATCTCCAGGTCCTCCCTGGACAGGTGGGCTTGGGAGATGTCCCAGAAGGGGCTGCTCTGGTTTATCTCATGGCAAATGATGAGCGGTGACACCAGGAAGAGCCTGTCGTCCCCCGTGTTGTAACCCACATTCATGTCCGTCTGGTTCAAAGGGATGAACTCCCCTTCCTTGGTCTGCTTAGACTTGATAAGCTTGGCCCTGATTGACGCCTCCACGATGTGCGAGTTTCGGAGGTCGCCGACTCTGAACATCAGGCACAGTCGTCCGTCTCTCATTGAGATTACCGCATTGGTGGAAAACACTAGAGTCTCAGCTCGCTTCTTGGGCTGCGAGATCTTGACAAACATGCAACCCACCATGAAGGCATTCACGATGGATCCCAGCACTGACTGAATTAAAAGCAGAAGTATCCCCTCGGGGCATTTGTCTGTGATGACTCTATACCCATAACCGATGGTCGTCTCCGTCTCGATGGAGAAGAGAAAAGCTGATACAAACCCGTTGAGGTTATTGACACATGGAGTCCACTGATTGTCTGATATATGGTCCAGGTCGCCCCGGAGGTAAGCAATAAGCCACCACATGAAGCCAAAGAAGAGCCAGGTCACTGTGTACACCAGCACGAAGATGAAGAGGTTGAGCCCCCATTTGAGGTCTACGAGCGTGGTGAAAAGGTCCGTCAGATACCTGTATGTCTCTCGAACATTCCCCTGGTGCACGTTGCACTTCCCGTCTTTCCGGACGTAGCGCTGGACCTTCCTTTCTCTGTCCATTTCCCGCAGCTGTTTAGGCAGGTTCTCACGGGCCTGCTTTGGCAACTTGGGCTTTGGTTTGATAAAGGCTGGGCTCTCCACATCCTGCTCCATGGGGTTCCTCGATAGATTCAGGCCTGTAAGAGCGGAAACAAGGCAGGAATTTGTATTAGTTAGTACAAGGAAGTATTGATGATGGAGTCTTTACAGAGGCTGTAGGCAGGGATATAAAGTACCCAAATATATGACATCAAGTACTACTTAAGTACAAACATGAACTTAATTAGAGTATTTCTATTCAAGGTACTTTGTTACTCTATTTCATGACAATTATCGGACTGCTAGACTGTAGTGGTAGCTTTTAATATAATAATAATAATAAAGTTACATGGCTCAGACCCAGGAAAGAAAAAGTGCTTTTACACCAAAATGTATTGAGTCCAAATTATTGTTTAAGGTTGTCTTTATATAAACTTGTCCATAGTGAAACATGCACATTTATTTTTTCTTTAGTCAGAAAACTGGACAAGTATGAAACAATGATTTCAGGAACACTGCATACTAAACAGCAGTCATTCCCAAGCTGCAGTGTTGTGCTGATGAAATAGTTATTTCAGAATCCCAACATTGTTCGATAAAAACTTCGAGTATTTTAATGGGACCAGCTGCATTGCCATTTACAATCCCAGTTAAAAAAAACTACAAGTTGAATTTTCTTGAAAGCCAAACGGCTTCTGATCTGTTACTCAGAAGCTTTCACCATCACCTTTTAGATCATCCACTCTCAAATACCCAATGTGTTATTTTCAGATTTACACACTATGGGGGCCATTTTGGAAAAGCTCCATTTTAGTTTGGCCTGGGAGATGAAACCGAGAAAAAGAGGCTTTTGCAAATTTAACATCTTGATGTGGCTGTGCTGTCAGAATGAGTGGCAGCTTCACAAACAAGGCATCCAAGCACATAATATCAGAAACAATAGACCTCCTACTCCGCCATTGTTTCCACTATCACCACCACGTCCAGTGTGCAGATACTGTTCCACTTGTAGTACTACACAGTTTCAGCATGAAACTGTGCAGCTACTGTGAGACAGAGAGAAAACATGTCACCATCCACACAGCCAGAGGCGAGCAACACCCATCAGCGCCCACGGGGAAATCACAGAGTGAGGTAAGCAGATCTGCAGAATCCGATAATTATTCACTAAAGAGAGGTAGGATATCTAAAGTTCCGTACAGTGAAAGAAACACCTTTATATCACATTCTAATGGCGTTTGCCATCTGACCTGACAAACACACTGTAGAATACAAAATGAGGCTGTCACACCAAGTTTAACACACCCCATCAAACAACTGGGACTTGATGTTACATTACATTACATTACATGTCATTTAGCTGACGCTTTTATCCAAAGCGACTTACATTTTGAGAACACTCATCATTTTATGAGGGGCCATCTAGGGGTTCAGTATCTTGCCAAGGACACTTAGGCATGCAGATGGGATAGAGTGGGATTCGAACCGGCGACCTTCTTGTTGCAGAGCACCCGCTCTATCCCCTAGGCCACGCTCTCCATGTTCTTTTTTTTAAGCTTTCCCAGTATAGTTTCCAGTGAAATTTCAGTTATGTTTTATGTTCTATGTGTTTAGAGAGATATTTGACAGCATTTCCGGCCTGAAAAGAACAGCTAACGTTCAGTTTTTTTTTACTATTAGCAACTGTGTATTTTGCAGGAGAAAAATAATAACATTATGAATTGCTTTATTTTTTAAAGTACAATATGTAATTCCGGTCCGAGGGGTCTTCATTAAAGAGCTTTGGAGCTGTCTCCACCACCGAAAATCTATCTGACGACACTCAGGCGCAAATCTTGTTCACAGATGAGGTTATGTATTAAATTTACGTTACATTTAGTTAAGCTGTGGTTTGAACCTGGCTGGAAACATTTTGAATAATGTATGTAAACGAGTCACCAAAATAATATGATATATTTATTTAAGAATTGTTACATATTATATCTTTAAAGGTTATATATATGTTTTCATTTTACCGGTCAGTTAAAGAAACATGCAGAAGGCTTCAGGTGAGAGGAGTGAGTGGCAGGCAACAAGGTCCCCGGCTGGAATCATTATCGTTATTTTGTCGGTAAGTGTCATTGACAGTGTTTGTCAGAGGGCTGCACCGTTCCCGAGCTGCAATTGTGTCTGACAATTTTGAGACAATCTGACATTCACACCCACAATATGCTGTGATTAGGCAGCTGAGTGGAGGTGACAGAGTAAACTGGGTTTGAACTCTCTCTCTCTATAAAGCTCTTTTTCCAGTTAATGCAGTAATTTGTTTTAGTTAAATGTGCGCTTTCATACCCATTTAAATCATCCTTAATCTCCTCCTTTCTACATCAGCAGACTTCACTCTTCCAGTGTGGACATTCAGAACAGCTACAGACGCACTGGATTTGGGTTGTGGTCGTCATATGAAGATTTCCTCAAGAAAGGCTTGACTGATCAGGCTCTGTGGTACTTGGACTGGAGTATTGCTTAAGACCCAACTGTGACGTTGCAGTTTTGGCCAAAGCTTGAAACTGCATTTCTACAAGGGACTTGATATGAAGAAAAGGCAGAAAAGAAGCTTGAGCGGCGCTAAAGTATTTGCTCATCAATCCCATCATATCTGTGTAATCATACGGGGGGGGGGGGGGATTTAGTCGGAGCCTAGACGCCAAGCACTAAACCTGTTCTACTGTTTCAATTAACATTTGAATTGACTGAACGGTACTACAAGGCAGCATTACCATTTAAAATTATATACTGTACTCGAACGCAAGAATCCAAGAGCATGTCTTCTAAACACTGCTCAACGTTTCCAGTCACAAAGCTTCATATTTACACATTAATCTTTTCCCACTTGATGGCCCAAGGGACAAAGGACCTCTATACATTCAGTATTTTTCTGTAATGGGAAATTTTGCACCTTGAAAGGGGACTAGCTTCATTCAGTGGCGGCTATTAGACTGACACACAATAAACATTGGTGGTGTGTTGCCCTGAACACAACATTCTTTACATTCTTCACAATTAAAAGGACATTCGAAATTAATGAAGGCACGTTTCAAGCAGGCAACACACTAGACAGTGCCCCCCCCCCCCCCCTGCTTTTTATCCCGGCTGTAAGGTGCGTTACATCCTACATCCATTACAACTAGAGTAGAGGCTGACACAGTCTGTTGAATTATTGAATTGAATCAGTTTAAACTTTTTAATTTAACTTCTTTAACTTCTTAATTTCTATTTCTTAATTTTAAAATGAGGATTACTGCTTTTAATTTGTATATATTCAATATTTATATTATCATTTTAATGATTAAGAAAAAATTAAGCCCTGTGAAGGTATCAATATTTTCTAAAAACCTAAAATTGAACAATGGAAAATTAGAATGGAGATTAAACAATACGGAGAAAATGGGGAGCAGGCAACATTACTTTTACTTAAGGAAAGAATTTGAATACATGTAAAAATAGATCCAGTATCTTTGAAATACAATAGAGTCGTTATGTGAATCCTCTGATGGGGCTGTCACAGTTGTTTTTACATTTTTTCCTGCTGTCGTGGCAGATTTCCTCCTCTGAGCACCAAGCCTCAGCCACCATCAGTGTTTCTACCAGTGGAACAAATAGCTGCGTTGAAGCTGCTCTGCTCTCCGTTCACAGGGGAATATTATGAGCTTCGGCAGCGCTGGTTTCCATGGCAACATGCAGCACACTCTACCAAGTGCTCACAATATATCAGAAATGTGGTGGATGAGGCTGCGGCGTTGGGTAATCGTTTTCATCTGGTTTCAGAAGGCCTGAGGACGAACAATGTTCTGTATCTGCTTTGTGCATGAAGCTGTCATTCACATCACAGCTGGGTTTTTCTATTGGCTGGAGCACATGTGAATACAGAAATATAATGATGCAGGTTCTTTGTTTGGATGAAACCCGACACTTGAAAGCTAATACTGTCAACAAATTGTTAATTTTCAATAGTAGTCGACTGGCATTTTAGCAACATTACTGTTCCCAATTGTTTTGTTCAACTGCAACAAGCCTGGTTAATGACCAAGGCTTGAGTTAAGGGGTTCATGTCCTGGGTAAAGCGTTATCATGAATATTTTTTATATCATTTTTCCTTGGACAAGCGTTAGATGTATTGTTCATGTTTTAAATTTCGTATATTTTACTGGGGAATTAGGTCTGATGTGAAACTTGGTTCATAGGTAATTCACTATAACTTGAGCATAAACTTGTGCAATCCAGTAAAAGCAAGTGTTCATGCTACCTAAACACTTTCAATGTTGGTGAACACATTCACAAGGCTCAATTAATTCCCCATGATATCAACATCCAAGTCATAATTGTGACAGCGAAGCCAAATTTTTCGTAAACCTCTGACATATCTGATTTGCTGCTTGTAAAAGAAAACAAACATTAATACCTCGCGTCAACCACAGTCTGAAACTAAGTAACCTCTGAAATGTAAAAAAGTGTTATATTGTACAATAAAATTTAAAAATCCTTATTCAGAAACAATTTATATGCAGACTGTCATTTTGTCTATACTATTGTGTTTTGGTGCTAGTTTATTGATTAGGACATGAATTATTCAACAATGAGCAATAAGTAGTAGCACAAGAACATTTGAGTTGTAAACGCATCAATATTTTCTGACATTATTTTCCCTCCCACATGATGTGAACGTAGCATTGGCATTTGTATGTACACGGACTTCCTGCAACCTATAGAAGGGCTCCAACTGTGATCAATGCAATACTGTCTAAGGGAAAGATTAATGGGGCTTTCACTTCCTGATCCTAAAATAGCTCCTTCTTGGAATCAGAGGCCACAATGAATGGAATTAAATTGAATCACTGGAGGTTACTGCAAAGAAGATAATCAGTTTCACTCATGGTTATGGAAGAGCATCAACTCTGGGCCTGGTCAGCAGGATCTGGTGTATAGTGTGTCGATTGGACGTCAATCTCTCCCCATGGAACACATGAGCAGACACTCATTTTATGATTCAGTTTCTAGCTTTTCTCATTATCTGCTGTGTGAGGAAGATTGTGAACAGGTATTAATCCTAGAGGCTGCATGGGGATGTGCTATTTTTAGCTCAGCTCCTCAGTATAAACATCACATACAAAATAATTTTCAGACCTCACCACAGTATTTCTCCATCTTTTAGAGCTTGGGTTCAAATAGGACTAAGTGGATGGAAACAATTCAAATTTAACAACTGATTCTCTGAAATAAAAGTGAAACAAATGTACACGGGCGAACGGTGTGGGCCTTTTCAACCTGTAGATAAATGGAAATAATAGTTACGGAAATTGTCCAACTCTTAAACATAACATGCCAGGAAGCTCAAAGATAAGAGCCCATTAAAACCTAATTTCACTTTCACTAAGTGTCAGGTCAGATATTGATTGTGCTTCTATAGTGTTTTCTGCTCAATAAGTTCCCTTTGAGTGAAGTAACTACGGTAAGTGGCTGCCATTTATAACTGTTGGTCAAAGACCGTAAAGGTTCTTTGTTGGTGCTCAGCAGAACATACTGGATCATCCTTTACAAAAGGCAACATTTATATAGACGCAGCTTGTTGTTTCACCATGGCAGACCCATGGAGAAACAACAGTGTGCCTTGATTCGATTAAAGAATATCACGGCTATTTTTATACAGTCTACGGGCTATCAGCACAGCATGGCTCTACAAACAATACGAGCCATGCAGTCTAGCTAGCTACCACGCAGGCCCACAGAGAGTGTGCTGCACTTGTGTCTGCAAGAGTGAACACAGCCCTGAAATAAGCTTCACACACGAACGCTCCTACACTGATGATAGTACGCAGCGGATCTAGTTTATCAGTCTGCAGAGGAGCTAGCTGCCCTTTTATTGGCTCTCCTGTACAAATTCAATTTAGTTGAGCTTGTGTGATTAGAGAAGAAAAAGGGGAATTTTGGCAACAGGGAAGTCGGCGGTGTGGCCAATAAAAGCAATTCTTCTGTATGAGATGCTGGTGTTACATCTAGTGGCAGCGTTAATTATATGTATGACCTTTACAGGGTTCTTCATCACATGACAATATGACGGGTAGACACATAATGCAGTTTATCTGATGGTTTCTCAAACCAGGTCAGTCGTGTTCCCAGCCTAGATACTGTGTCACTTCCTGCATCAGTCCTTCAAAGAATGAAGATGATAAACTACAGTGAGAGTCTCTGCTTTCCTGTAGTTGCAGAGAAGATGGCAGACTGAGCAACACAAACTAAAACAGTCAGAGGTAAATCTTCTTCAGTAGAATGTATTTTTTTGATTGAAAATTAAGCAATTGTATTGGAATAAACCAGCAAGCTTTTTCTACACTGGAACACGTTTTATTCCAGAAAAAGCTTAGCTAAATTTAGTTTAGTTAGGCTTGGGAATAACTATCTTCACAAACAAGATTAAAACATGTTTAAAAATGACTTATTTCATTGTAGTTATCGGTTTCATTAAAGACAAATTAATTCACTTGAGGTTGAACGCTTCATGTTAGCAGAATTGATTTTCCATTTTGTGGTTTTATTAGTGGTTACATAAGTAATCTATAATTAATGGGACACCACTAATTACAGCATCCAGAGCACAACATCAGATCCAGTTATCTCTTCCACATTAATTAGCAAGTATTATAGATTCAATAGAAACCAGCTGTCATCGTTATGGGTGATTACTGCTTCCTGGTGCTGATATTTGATACCTCAGGAGGTTTATCTATAAAGCTTCTCAACATTCTTCACAATTACTCCGCACCTCTTCTCTCATTTAAATCTTATACCTGCAGTATACATGAGGAAATTATTATTTAACTTTAGATATCAGATATTTAAAAAGGAAAAAAAAGTCATGCTTCAGGCATGGTATGAACCGTAAAAAATAATTTAGCATATTTAGAGAAAAAAAACTACAGCGTTTGACTATAGCTGCTAAGAAGACTCAGTGTATTAATGTTTCACGACATAAAGGGTAACAATATGAGTGTATCTTTCTGAAAAGGGCCTGGGGTTTCTCACTCTCAAATGATCCATTACCAAAATAGCTTAGAATTCACATAGCTGTGAATATTTTGTATATGGAAATCAGTCCAAGCGAGAGGTCTCCCTGATGACCGTAAGTGCTTTGCTGGAGGAGGTATATCTTACAAGTTGCTCTTGTAGCCTTAATGGATTATAACTGATATACAACACATTAGTAAATTGTAGGCTATAGTAATCATTAGTAAGTTAATTAACTGAGGCCTTCAGCTGAACCTCAGCTAGTGCCTTATCACAAAATTGGAACCAATAGGTCTATAATTTCCATTGAGGGTCACGTTACAAACATAAACAGTGATTTCCCATCTACAAAGCTATAGTTCAGATTTCTGCACCTACTCCTCTCGCCTTTAACTAGCTGTGTCGTTCAGAGAGTAGATATGGTTAGAGGATACCCGGTTTCACTGTTATTATCCTGTGGCTGCTCTTTTAAAATCCAGAAAACTGAACAACATGGTTTTGTCATGGAGCAGGCAGGGCTAAGTGGTTTTGTTGGGATCAGGTGCATCTGCATGGACAGACTGGGAGATTTCCCGTTGCCATGGAGATGAAGGTGATCCAGATGATAATAAAGGCTTAGTTAAGTGTTAGTTAATTTTCAGCCTTTATCAGCTGCATGGTGTCTGGTTGAGTGTGTGTGTTGTGGTGTGATGGCTGCGGGCCTGCATGCTCTCTCAGCCCGGAACATTTTCCTTCCAACACCTTCTAGTTTCTTCCATCTACCAGGGCTGCTTCCCTCCATCATGTCACAGCAGGAAACCAACTACAACCATCAACGATCCACATGCAGATGCGTCTTTCCCTGGATTCCGATTATTCCCAATTAATCTGTGAGTCGCCTCGCACTGTTGTGTAACCATCCGCCCCCTCCACCAACCCCCATGTAACAAATGATCCCATTTAAGATGCGATGATCGCCGCCAGCAGCAGCTGCGGGGTGACTTCTCACCTGGTGCAGCAGACCGACGATCACTCTCCGGCTCATCTGCACCCGCGTTGCTCCCGTGGGAAGAAAATCTCCACCGAGTTCCTAGCGTGTGGTCATCGAGACGCTCTGCGAGATCTGACCGAGCAGCGAGCCTCTAGTCCCCCCTGTTCTCCATCCTCCTCTCCTAAGAAGAAGCATCGGCCGTCAGCCTCCACCCCTGACAATGGTAGAGAGACATGGAAGAACACCGGGGAGAGAGGGAGTGAGCGGCAGAGAGAGAGGGAGAGGGGTGGTAGGGACGGGGAGAGAGAGAGAGAGAGAGAGAGAGAGAGAGAGAGAGAGAGAGAGAGAGAGAGAGAGAGAGAGAGAGAGAGAGAGAGAGAGAGAGAGAGAGAGAGAGACCCTGTTACAGTATCTAGTTGCAACCAGCTCAAACTTTTATTGTTCTTATTTAAATAAGCTAGCTTGCATTATTGCTACTAGCAATATTTTGAATGGCAAAAATTGAATTAGTTAATTAAGAGAACTGACAATTATTTTCACTATCATTTACATCTGATGACTGGTTTCTTTACAAAAAAAGTTTGATTGATTCATTTGGTCAGTGAAATATTCAGATAAACACGGATATTTGTATACTGGTTCAGATGTGAAAAGCTGTTCCCAGGAAATGTTTTCCTAAAAATTACTAATAAATAAATGTCCTGTTAACTCATTTATCCCTTCATTACTGACTGTGGTGCTAAAAGTGAATACAACATAATGTATATACACTGCTGCATTTTACTCAGCTACTTTACACATCAATGCTCATATCAACTCAGTTCAATGACTGTCCTTAAAACCTATAAAAGTACTTCTCTAATGACATTAAATATTCATGAATAAGTGGCTTTAGATTCAAACGTTCTTATTATTATGTTAGTATATTCTTTTCACATTTAATTTCTACTGCACAACAATTATAAACGCTACTACAATTATTTGACAACTTAAGTTAATAGTTAATTTACAGAGCATGCTTTATATACAGAAGAATATTATGAAGCCCTAAAATACGATGCTGTGCAATAGATTAAAATACAGTAACTGATAATAAAGAGCTGTCCATGGTGCTGAAGCTGGGAGCTGTCCACACTCCGCACACTCACAGTGGAAATGCTCACATTCGGATTTTAAGCAGGTTTAAGGTTTACCATGGTCACCATCGTAGTTGAGCATGTTAGCTTGCTCTCATTTGCCAAGTTCAGTTGAGCCTGATGGAAAATCCTTGAGTCTTTCATGCAGTTCACCTTAATAGGACGTATATAATACATAGAGTAAGTGACTGTATGTTGCTGTGTTTGGAGTTCAAACAGACCAATGAGCTTATCACATCTTAATGTTTTTCAGATGTCAAGATGCATGTGCTGGACCTCCATTACAAATAGCCTCTTATCCACTAAGTAATGATGTTCACGTGTTCTTGTCAATGCTTTCTCATGCAGTATTTTCATAAATAGATGGGGACACATTTACCTTTTAACAGTCATATTTTATTTGAGATAAACAATAAAAATCACACTTTGCTTTTTCACTATAAACTAACTGAACACACAGAGGACAATAGATCCATAGCTTCCTAGAAGCTAACAGAAAATATAGGTTAGAACAATATAAAAAACATTCAAACCTAGTGCTCAAAACTTCATGTTCTCTCTTAGTGAAGATAAATGAACTGATGTCGATGCTGTTACACTCCACAGTTAATAACCACAGAGGTGTTTGAGTTTAACACAAAACATCTCGGCGACAAACACAAGGTGCTCAGACGTCATCATCAAGTACAGTAGGAAATACTCATTTAACTTAACCGCTTAAGCTATCATGGCAAGTTGTGTATGTGTGTATGCAAGTTGCAAGCAGAAGTTGACATTAAATTACTACTTAAGTTGTTTGATTTAAGATTCTCTCTTGTTTACTTCGGCTACAACAACAGCTGCACATTACATTAGTGTGCAACAAATTCAGCTTCCTTCATTTTCTCTTCCTTCAATCTCCAACTCTCTACAACTGAGTGATTCTACGTAGCCACGTCAAATGTGAAGACTGTTCTGAGAAAAGCAGACACCACCCAACCTCATTTAAATCTTTAAAAACAAACTCCTCAGGAGGTTGCATAATTAAAATATACTCTGTTTTCCCAAAAGGAACAGGTTCACAGTTACACATCTGTATTCTGAAACATACTTTAGTCCTAAAAATACAGATTTGTCTTCAGTTTTCCTTGCTCATAATATAATTTTCTATATTTACTGGAAATGTGGTGAGACATCCTGAACCCATTCACATATCATTCCACATCAGGGTAAAGGAACAGATAGACTGATAAATTAACTATGAATAAATTAATGATGTGGGAAATGACATTTATACTAATTTTAACAATGGCGACAAGATAAAAACATTTAGGATTGGCTTTTTAATGAGGTAAATAATAATATCTTCTGACTTGACAATCATCTCAGGATTTTGATTGATTTTGCACATTCAGAGTTTTACCTTGTTTACATTTGCTGCAAAGCAAGATGCCAGCGACAGCTACAATCCTTCATCAGTGTCTACACTTGTTGAATTTAGCCACAGCACTGCCCAACATTCCGATTGCGCTTAGCATATCTTGCAGTCCAACACAATCTCCAGTTACACACATAAGTTGGAATAAAAAGCATTAAAAGACATTTTGTGTCAACGTTAGGTTTCTTAAAGCAACTGTGTAACTTCTGAAAGCACTCTAGGCTTTTCCATACAAGAGTGTCTCTCTCATTTGTAACGTCTCTGGAGTAGACGGCTCTACTGATTACAATAAAAACTAATCTGCTCCACGAGACGCGACAAAATACTTTCTCCATCAACATGTTTCATGTTTTTTGACAGATTCACTTCACTGGTAATCAACACAACTGTCTGCAGAAGCTGAATAATGATCCTACTTTCACTCACACATACAGTAGCTGGGACTTGGTGGGGGGTGTTTTTAGCCATTTTGTCCTCAGCTTGCATGTAACCACTGTAACTGTGCCAGGCTCTCAGCGTGGCAAAAACAGGGGCCTGAACTCGTCTAGTGCAGAAACTGGTGGAGGAAATACAAATTTATGAAATGTGTCAAAAATGCCTTCATCTGAAATCAAAGGCTGAAGAGGAGTGTTCTGACCTTTGACAGTTATCAGTCTCTTTCACCTCTTCTTCATAACGGATGTAGTGACATTGGTGTCATGAGGTCCCAGAGTAAACCTTTGCATCACACTGGAGGTCAGCAACAACAGGAGATTCAGTAATAGTACTGTATCAATGGCCTGGATCTCAGTGGAAGTGTTTGTATTTATGGCCAGTATATAAGTCACACCCAGTTAAACTGGTTTGGTTTTTTTTGATTATTCAAGAGGCTCAAGGTTTGTGGTGCTGTTGACCACCACTGCTTTATACTGAGAAGAGTTTCTATTGCTTTGTTCTCGCCATTAAATTAAATGAGGGTTTGGCAAAAAAACAGAAACACCTGTCTGTATAATGGAGGACATGTTCCAGCTTAACTGAATAGTGTATACATTGTTTTTTTGCTTCATTGTGTTTGATGAGACAGAATATTTTGGGGAAAAATGAAAATTTTAAAATCAGAACGGGATTTAAAGGGTCACATTTTAAAGACATCAGCAAAAAATATTGGCGCTTTGATACAAAAACCAATATCGGCCGGGTTATAGAAAGAAATGGAACATCCATTTTGGTCCAATCAGCCACGAGTGTCTCCCTCCAGCTTCACCACCATGTGATCTTGAACTCATAGATGGGCCTCTTGCAGTAGTAGTGATTGATAAGGTGCTTGTCGCAGACACCGATGCACTGCTGCTCCGCAGTGATGCCCCGCTCGCCCAGGTCACTGACGATGCAGTGCAGCAGGTCGTAAACGTCCGCCACCGCCTCCCAAGGTCCAAAGGAAACGTCCACCTCGCAGTGATGCTCAAAAAGCTTGGCCTCGCTGTCCGAGCGTTCAAAGCGCAGAGAGTTGAATAGAGGACGCTCGTACGGCGTGATGGGCATCTCCTCCTTGTAGACACAGATTTTCAACTTGGCAAATCGGGCCTTTTTTTGCATGGCCCTCAGTTTGGCGATCTCCACAATGCGCTCCAGATTGTCTGAAATGATAACAGTTATATTTATTAATGCAATTTTATAACATTTATAAACCTATCAAAGGATTATGTTCACAAAGTTTAAATTCTGTCTTGTCGGTTGCAATATGAACAGTTTTTGGTTGCTGTAATATTTCTCCTATTCGTACTGACTTATCATGTTTCAAAACAAAATCCTGAAGCAAATCCACTGGACCGATCGAATGTACTGTTAAAGCCACGGGCCTGTGAAACTTACAAAGTGATCACTGTACTCAGCAGTAATCCCTTTGCAATGAGTAGGTCTATAATTGAAATGAGAAATGTGCCGCAGTGTGGATTTTGCAATAATGCAGAGAGTTTTAAACACACAGGAGAGCTGAGCAGGCGTCTGGGAGATGAGGAAAATATGCTATGTGGGAGGGAGAAGGACGCAGGTGCTCTAAAAGTGACAGGAAGTCAGTTATTGTATGTTTGGCCCGCTGACTTGGCCCAGGAACGCAATTAAAGCAACAAAATGCGACTGCTATTGCATTGTTTACTGCAATTATTTTTAAAGAGGCATTTTATCTTTTATTCAACAGGACAGAAATTAAGTGTGAGAGGGAGAGAGAGGGGGGAAGACATGTGGTAAAGGGTTGGAACCTGTAAAAAAGGCTGCCTGACAAACTATTGGGTGGGTGTCGCTGAGTCACAACTCAATCAAATAGTGGCACACAGATGAAACACATACTTTAAATTGTGTCTTCTAAAGATATTATTATCGCAGAAGTCCATCGTGAATGGATCAATATATGCTCTTAGAAATATACGATATAATATATTGATGGAGCTGATATGAGCTAGTGAAGTTTTAATGGTCCCAGTTTGCTAATATATGAAGAAATATCTGCAAAAATAATAGGACTAAAGTTGTAATTCACTCAATATGTAGTTAATAGTGATTAGAAAACCCTACAATTACCCATGGTTAAAATACGCAGATGAAGCTTTGATGCTCATTTTGTAATATTTCCCTAGATAACAAACATTGAAATGTTGATTCTTGGTGGTTTTCAGTTACCTCTGTAATAGGGCAGCAGATCGAGGAAAGCTTGTCGAACCTTCTCTCCCGTGAGCGGCTGAATGTCCTCCAGGCTGTCCAGCAGCGGGCCGAGGGAGTAGTACTGAGCTTCCCTGTGCACCGGTCGCACTCGGCTCCTGTGGGGGAGCTCGCCTTCTCGCAGGAAGTTCAGGATGTCCCTTTGGGCGGAAAACGGTACGAGTAGAACATGTCCACACATGACTATAATCCCACCAGAGGAATCCTACTTTAAATAACACAGACGATGACAGTGCAGAGATTAGTTGAACTACACTGAACAATTAAGATAGTCAGGAAACACAGATTTTAACAAAACATACTTTTCAATGGTGTGGTCACCTTTTTAGAAGACACATACTACATTTTGATGAGTAGTACCATGGCCATGGATGATCCACAGCTCTGATTGGCTGTTGGCTGTCATATGTCCATTGATTTCTAGTAATCAGATATAAACAGATGTGCCCCGAAGGGGAAAGGAACCAACACAGAAAACTAAATTAAATTGAAAGCATCACACTGTCTTGGTTTCTAAATTTAATTTTCTATCTTTAATGTCCATTTATGTTTACATTTTTAACACAGTATAGGATTATTTTCTTAAAATAAAATTCTGTAAGCTTGGTGGTATTTGTGTTTTTATTTATAGTTATTTATAACGAAGTTCATGAATGAACTGTAAAATGTCAAGTCTCCATTACATTTCTCTGTCATGACATCTTTTATATATTTAGCCCACTTATGTAATTCCTGAAATTATTACAAATGAAAATGATTCAAACACTTACTCTACTTTGCTGAGGTCCATCTGGTCACTATTGTAATAGAAAATTCTACTGTTCCTGTAGTGCTTGTAAACACAACACAGGTCCAAATTTACCTAATCATAATTTGTAATCTGATACATCTGCATCAGTGACCAGGCTAACATTAAAACATTGTTTGAAACAATGTTTGTCACCAGTAGTTTCAGATGAGTCATTGAATGTGTGTGTGTTCTGAAACTTTCTCTAAAAATCTATTGTTGGATACTGTGCCAGACTGTGTCTAGACAAAGTTTCTGTTTCAATGCTGTTTCTTAAAGGTTGAACCTCTGTTGATTGTGTTGATCAGATGATCTGCCTACTCCATGTGTGCAGTAGTTGTGTTTTTGAAAGTTCCTGCTACTGTTTTGCGGAACTCGGAGGGGCTTCTTAAACTGCCAGTTCTGAGATGCTCTTGGCACTCTCAAGCACACAGCGTTGCTCTGTGTTTGACTTGTGTCCGAAGCTTCGTAATAAAAGACAAACAAACTGTTTGTTTGATTCACTCTTTATTCCTGACGACGACATAAAATTGCCATCACACTATCTAACCATTCAACTCCACCTCGTTGAAGAGTCATCTTATGTTTTTCTTTTAACCATGACAGTACTTTTCAAAATAATTGGCCTTGTGGTGAATGTGGGATGTCACACCTGATTCTGTTAAGATTCATGTTTTTAAACGTTTTCCACACGACTGAAATCACTGACATTTCAGTAACTGACCCCTTCGCGATCGATACTTTCAGGAGTACGAAATACATCACACCCCAAGTTATTGCAATTTGTCCTGTGTACAAACGACATCTGTGGTTTTTGTTGGTCTTATACTGCATCTATTCTCATACCAATAAATTACCTTGTTAATACAAGCTTCATATCTAGGTCTCACCATCTCTAGTTAGCGGTAGCTCTTTATTAGTCACTTCCTTTACTTCTGTGAGAACATTTATTTATTGCTATTGAAGACGTCTGAAGTCTCACTTTAACTTGTAAGCATCAACATTCTTGGCCGATAACGTTGATTCTGCTTCTGTGTAGCAGAACCTGCACAGCTTCTGAACTCTGAGGATAAAATGAATGCAGAAAAAAACAGAGAGGTCCTGGATGAAAAGCTGCTGGAGTGTACACAGCAGCACGAAAGAAGATTTATTTTCCTGCAATACAATAACCACCAGAGCACCAGGACTAATATCCCAAATGAAAAGGCTCCTTCAGAGTGTTTGTACACCTGTGGTGGGCCGGCTGCCTCTGAGGGGTTTTAATATATCGCTTTTTGTAGTTAACCATCTTTCTGTGACCTCCTGGTGTTTGAATCATTAATTCACACCTCCTCACACGGGGGGGGGGGGGGTAGGCGTACCCAATCCCACTATTCTCTAAGGTTGAACATCTTCGCTCTGCTTGTTATCTCATTCATATTTAAAGTCATTTGCTTTTCCTTTTTAGCCTTGAAAGCGATGTGGCTCCAGGGATGATGATGTCAGTCCGTTTTATATCTTCAAAATCAGCACAGACATTACGGCCCCCTGGGGACGAATCCTTCCGCCTACATGTAAGGCTGTAGTCACTTTGGTGATTTCTCAACTTCTCAATCCTCTGCCCTCTGGGAGGTGCTACAAATCCTCGTCCACCCACACAACCTGGTTTAAGAAAAGCTTTTATCCTTATCCTTCCTCTTAATTCCTAATCCTTACATCTGGTATTGTGAGACATTAAGGTTTTGATTGTCAGGGAATATTGTGATTCATTTTTGTTGTGTAATATGACATGTCTGCCTCTATGTTGTGTTGTCAACAATGACACTTGGCACTACGCATTTTTCACTACGGGTCTTGTCACGTAAAAAAATGTAAGTGTCGAACTAGTTGCCTCCTACAGATAATCCTCAGATTAGATAACAGATCATTCTCATTCACACTGTGACATATTCTGTAAATTTCACATGTGGATCTTAACATTTTTATTTAAGTCACAATTTAATATTATTATGTTACACTCCATTTATCACTGCACTGTTTATGTTTCTTTTAAAGATGGTCTGTCTGTTATTTTGCACTAAATAAGAAAAAAACATCCTCTCTGTATATCAATAGTTTTGTATGGACACTGTTGGATCTCTATTGAAGAGGATAAGGGCCACCCGATTGTTTGGGGGGATAAAGAAATCATTCATCAATACTTCTGTCTTTCTGCTGCTCACCCAAAATACGTTCCATCCCGATCGATGAAGTAGCGTCCATCGGCATCACGTGGGATGTGGTGACGCCCACTGAACATGGCAGACAGCATCGTGTCCTCGTGCCGCCGGAGCGTGGACAGACGGGTGGTGAAGTACATGCCCCCGACATTCAGAGAGATCACCTCTGGAAACTGGGGATGAGAATGGAACTGAATTCAGTGAACGAGACTAAAATTCCACAGAAATCAATTTACTGAACAGATTAAGAAAATTAATAAAAAAGTGCCATTCTGTTTAGGGCTGTTTCAGTCCTCAGACCATTATCAGGGTAAATGAATACCTCAGTGTAGTGTAGTACTACAGACTACTCTTATCCACTACATTATACTATAGAAGTTAAATGAAGTAGCTCCCCACCCCTTGTACTTTAGCACTATGAACTATGAACTATCTTACATGAGGCAGCTGATTACCTCAGCCAAGGAGATTATATGTTTTCTTCAGTGTTTGTTTTTTAGCAGGATTACACAAAAACTGCTCAAGCGATTTCCATGAAATGTTGTGGAGGTGTGGGGCATGACCCAAAGAAGAACCCATTACATTTTTGAGCGGATCCGGATAAACAGGTGGATTCAGGAATAGTATTAAATGTTCAGTTACGTTGTGAGACAGAGCATTAGCCCTGTGTGTGCTCTCTTTATGAATCTTCTTCTTTCTTGTACAAATTATACATTGTTGTTGTGTGTCAGCAAAAGAAACTGAATAAAACACGCGGCTCTGTCTGTTCAGTTTTTCATGTTCGATGTAAGGAAGAACCTGCCACTCCAGGCGTCGAGTCAGCCGACACTTTGCAGCCACACCACAGAGAACCATAAGAGGATTATTCTGCTGTGGCCATGTTTAGTACACATCATATGTTGGCTCGTTAACGAGAGTCAGGTGACACAACTGTCAGCCAATCCTGACCTGAATCAGGCCAACCGGACAAAAGAAGCTGCATATTTCAGAATCCTCTGTGGATAATCTTTGAAGCGCTCCCTGTACATATTGTTACCATAAACCTCACTGTGAAAAACTAGTAGGTGCACCTACTTATGTTTAACATGTACATGGGTATATAGAGTATTACAGCCATGGTGCATAATACTTTGACTGTGTGTGGATGTTTTTCATGCTGTCGTCCTAAGAGGACTGACCAGTGCATTAATATCCACATGCAGCCAACATCCAAATGATGAGGTTCAACAGATAGAAAATTATTCTGCAGCTATTTTGATAATGGAATAATCGTTATTTCATAATTTGTTTGAATAAACATTTAAATCCAGATATATACATCCACCCATTGTTTTTTAAGTTTTCTTTTTGTTTTGAGTTTCTTGAGCACTTTGTTTTATACAAACAAAGTTTATTATAAGGAGGTAAACAAAAGATTGGGAACGTTGTCAATAGTAAAAACGGGAAGGTTATAGTTCTGATCAAGGGAAGATTAAGGTTGTATTGATCACATGACATGCAGTTATAATGTGATGTACTGGACACTATGGTTATAAAGACTGGTGTTACATGGAGACTATTGAACTGTGTGGCTGTGTGTTTAGTACTTTACTGGTGTCAGGGATGGCAGATGTTATATACAGTGGTAAATATTAGGTTTACGTGTTTATTTCCTTACAGTGTAGCTTTTCTGTCTGAAGCTGGACATTACGTGAGTGTGGTTTCCAGTGTGTTAGCCTGTGTTGTGTTGTGCTCGCTAGTTCTGTAACGTGGGGCTGGTCCCTGTCCATCGGGTCCGTGGAGCGGCCTACCTCCTGCTCCTGTGCGCTCAGCGCGGGGCGCAGCTGCTTGCTCAGGCTGCGGCTCGGCGAGGGGGAGGCCGGCGGCTTCCGGAGCTCGTCCTCCGCAGAGTCCGAGACGGACATGGCATCGCTGGGTTTGTCGGTGTCCCCCGCGGCCGAGAACACCACCATCACTCTGGGTAGAGGCAGCGTGCGTCTCTCCTGGATGAAGCGCCGCACCCGCGTCGTGGCGGAGGGCAGCGGACTGAAGGACGGAGCCGGCTGCCGCTCCCTGCCGCCGCCGCCCCCGGGACCGTCAGAGCCGCTGGAGCCGCTGGAGCCGCCGGAGCCATTCTGATGCATGCGCGCGTCCAGGCACGAGACCCGGGCGGACAGCACGAGCCACAGCGCGCGGCAGTTACACACAACAACCAAAACAACAACAACCAGTAGTGGAGAGGGAGGAGCGCGAACCGCTGCGGGGACACACCCAGACTTTAACCCGGCACCGCAAACATGGAGGCAGCGCCCTCACCAACACACCGGCACGGTGGAGAAACATCCCAGGCTGTGGTGAGATGGAGAATCCACAGCCGAGCGGACCGAGCCCGTCATGTCTGCTGTCATGCGTGGTGTGACGCGTTCGCGCCGTCATGACGTCAGGCAGCGACTGATTTAAGGGGAGGGTGGTCCAAGGCCTCAGTGGAGAATCTGTGGTCCGGGAATCAAGATGGACGACGTGACAGCTCCCCTCCAAGTGAAGCCAAAGAGCCTCCACCGCCCCCTGATGGCGGGATGAAGTGCAGGTCCCAAGCCACGTTCCAGAACATCTCTGACCTCCTGCATAGTAGATAGCAGATACTGTCCCGCCCAGGCCGGTCTACCCTCTGTTGAACTCTTGTTTCCTTGTTTGTGTGATTGACTGACGTGAAGTGTGTGTGTTTGCTATAAAAACATCATAAATCCAATGTTTAATGGCGTCTATTGCCTCCTGCGTTGTTTCCCCTCCTCTGCTTTGTTTATGTATGAACGCAGGCTGCACTGGTCACAGTTGAATTGTTTCATCACAAACCAAATAAACCGCCTTGGAAGTCGGAAATTTCAAGTTGGAATATGCGACATCCGAATTGTCTGGAACACGGCAATTGACCCCGCCCGCCTCCTCTACGACCCTGTTCAGACCCAGTATTTAGGCCGCGTTCCATTACACCTTGTGGGCTCAGCTTTCACTACTGTTGATATATGGTTAGGGTTTCGAAGTCCTGGGTATGAAGTTCCTCCAGAGTCCTAATTCTGACTTGAGGGGGCGTTCCAGTTGCAACTTCTGACACGGGGGTCGGAAATTCCGACCTCCGAGGTTTAATGGAATGCAGCTGAAATATTTTGTAGTAAATTTGGTTTCAAACAGTTCCAAGGGTTTGCTCATTATGGAATACTGTTTGTGATTCTAAATAATGTTTTAAATACCACTAGAGTTCCAGAAATTCAATGCCAAGGTGCAATAAAGATGTGGTAACACATGGTGGCCCAACACTTTACTAAGACACGGTTGGATTATCCTCTAATTGGTCACCTGTCTTATATATAAGTTATATAACAGACCTTGGGTGAAGCACTTTTGGCAGCCATTACAACATCAAGTCTTCATGTGTATGATGCCACAGCCTTTTCACAACTGGATTCAAGAGTTTTCTGTCTTGCATTTCTGCCTGATACGTAGGAGGCTGCTTCGTTACTGCACTTTGTAAAACTTAAACACAGCTAAAGTGGAAACTTAGTCTCACCACTGAGGCTTTTTTATAAAGAAGCGCCTCAAATGAAAGAAGCGGCAAGCGGTTGTGTGTCCAGTTCGAAACCACACGGAGATAACAGACGGCGCTTCGGGGAGGTCTTTTCTCATCTGTCTTGAGAGTGACGGATGTGGCGAGGTGTTGAAAGAGGAAGCACAGGCTGCTCTGCTGCTCGTGAAGAATGAAGGCAACCGGACCACTGAAGGTAACACGGCAACATCTCACACATCACATTCTCTGACTAATGTCTGTACCTTTAGAAATCGATTAACAATGTCTCTAATATGTTTGTGTGTTTGACCTGAATATAATGATACTGTTGGAGACACTAACATTTCTGTCAGGCCTGTAAAGCCATCCATCCATCTATTATCTGTACTGCCTAACCTTACCTTAAAGGGTCACAGTTGGATCCGAGCTACACCTAGCTGAAATCGGACGAGAGGTGGGCTACCAACAGACAGTGTGAAACTAACTCTAATATAATACACTGTTATTTCACATGCTGAAGTCCTACTCTCTGCCTGGTCTTCTACTGACGAGAGGACCACTGCAGTTTGGGGACAAGTCCGTGTCCCATCACCGACAAACACCTCACCACTTTCCTTCACAATAACCATACAGTTGTTGGAATTCACAGATTTTTCAGAATGCTGTCGGTTAACATAAGAAACGACTCGTTCAAGACGGACACGTCAACTTGTCTTTCATTACATTACATTTCATTTAGCTGACGCTTTTATCCAAAGCGATTTACAATAAGTGCATTCAACCCCCGAGGGTACAAACCCAGAACAACAAGAATCAAGAAAGTACAATTTCTTCAGAAAAAGCTAAACTACAAAGTGCTATAAGTAACCGCATTGAAGTGCTACTAAATTGTTAGTTTTAAAATATTATTCAAGGTATAGTCGGAAGAGGTATGTTTTTACTTTGGGAAGTGGATGTGTGAACTTTCTGCTGTCTGGATGTCCATGGGGAGCTCATTCCATCATTTAGGAGCCAGGACAGCAAACAGTTGTGTTTTTGATGAGCGTTCAGTCTTCTGAGGGAGTTTTTAGGAGAAGTATTGTGGCCGTCAATCAGAGACATTGTTAACAAGTATTTTATCATCAGACACCATCAGCTTTACAGCAGAGTGTCAAAGATAAAATAAGAAACTCAAGCCACATGTGGGAGTGGACCGATCTTTCTGACCACTTTTCGTAGCATAAAAGAAGAGAATGAGAACTTCAATCAAGAATCATGACTTTTACCACTGGAGCCAGCGGGGTTATAGTCTCTTCTTTCTTTCTATTTATTCTTTTACTTTAAATTTTTACTTGTAATGTTTTAAATGTAACTTTTTTATTTTCTCATCTTTATTGTCTTATATTGAATGTTATATTTTTTCATTTGCATTTTTTATTTTTTTTATTTCTGCTGATAATTTCAGAAGTACCTACACTGAAGATATGTTGTGTTTTCTGCATCAGTAGTATCACTTTAGAAACAAAGCCCAGGGACTGAAATGGTTTTTAAAAGTTTAAAGGTTAACATTTAACATTTATCAATCTCTTTTAATAACTTAAATTAATCCCAACCCAAAGCTAAAGTGTACCAGACCTTTGAGAATCCGCTGCCTGTAGATACAGATATAAATAATGACATTAAAGCTGTACAACGGTTAATGTCACTGTACCACATTATTTTTGAGTCGAGCCCCTGCATGTAGGCGTTAGTCTACATTATAGAACCTACACTGTGTTTCAGTTTTGTTTCAGTCGACCACTTCCTGTTCATAGGTTTTATTAACAGGAAGAAGGCCGCTACCTCAACCATGACAGAGAAGAGGAGAGTTGACTAATGGACCAGCAGTGTCTTTATTGATAAACTCTCAACAACCCAATAACTGACATATCGGTCCACCTGTGAGCCGGCCGACAGTTACTGAGCAGTGCTGAAAGAAGGACAGTTGGTCATGTGTGTCTTTTGTGTCTCTTGTAGGTATGCTTGAAAACACCAGTGTGTTGGCTGCAGTCCTGAGTGTGGTGTCAGTGGTGTCAGTGGTGTCACTGAGTCTCCTGTCTGTTCTGTGTATCTGCTGCAAAAGGAAGACCAGTAAGTGCAGCTGACACACAGCAGCCTCACTCACACTGAACTTGTGTGTTGTTTTGTTTTCTCGTATTCATGACTCATCATTTTAATTTGAGTTATTACTTGAAAAGGTTTACATGCTCTAATGTTCACCGTTGGCTTCCATTGCAAAGGTCACACCTAGTTTTTAGAAACACAAACTTTTCATCTCAGCCGCGTGTGAAATGTGGACAAACATGGAAACTCACAAAATGAGTTTATCATACGTCTGAGCGCGGTTTCTTAAAATACAACTTAGTTTAAAGTGTTGACTACAGAGTTACAAAATGTTTCACTGTGTTTTATTTGTTGCAGAGGTCATACGTGAGGAGGATCACACATATGACCTGCAGACATTGTAAGTACCTAATATTCAGCCCACTTTCTTAAAGCCATGTTTGCCCGTTACTGTCATTTGTAAATATTCCTGCGGTTTATGACAATATTACACAACATCATTTGAATTGTTGTGGCGTAATTTAGTTAAAAATATTCTGCAGAAACTGTAAAATAAATATCAAAACTTTCTATTAAGAAGCTATCGCAGTGTAAAATGGATCCTATTACGTCATTACAGTAAATTTGTGGGAGGCTAAATTTGCAAAACCTGTTTTAAATGTTCTTATTACATTAGTCATTTTCTATTACTGTATAAAATGTTGTCATCTAAATACTCTTATCTCGACAGTCAACGCGGGGGAAGTATTTTTGCGGTGATGCAGTCAAGACCAGGTAAAGAACATCAGCTCCAGCTTCAGACAGTGAATCTGTTGATCACAAGTTATTTAAGATATTTCCCACACGGATTTGTATTGATTGTTCACTTTTAATTTGCATATTCAAACAACTCTAACATATTTTCCCCAGTCACCAGAACCAATCAGATACCTTCAACCACAGTGTATGTATATTACAATATATCAGCTATTCTCATCTCTGTGTATTGCAGTGTTTGTTGTATTCTATAGAGAAAACGACTGTTTCATGTGTTTTTCAGTGATATTCAAGAGGAGCCATCACAAGGTAAGCTTATCTTTTATTTTCTCACGGTTTCAGTTTTAAGACAAAGATTTAGCAGCTCTCATTTTACATAAACCTGCAGTGAGATGAATTATCTGAAGAGATTTATCCTTCACCGTATTTTACAGACGCAGCTGATGATCAGTCAGACTATGAAAATATCAAACATGGTAAGTTTACATACACAAGACACACATTAACGTCCAGTACATTCATCGTCAAGTGTACATGTTTTTTATATATCATTGTCTGACTGTATCATTGCTGTGCTGTGTCAGTCGACACAGCTGCACATCACACAGGGAGACTGGAACACACATATGTGTAAGTACATCAGCTCTACTCATTCCCTTTCTCATCAAAAACAGAGAGCATGGTTTAATTCTGCTTCAATTATATCAATGATAATTTTTGCCCTAGCATTACATTAAATAAAGTATGAGGTCTGCACTTTTTTTTCATTCAAAATATAATAAAGTAAAACAACTTCAATATTATTTTTTCATATAAAACTGGTTTTGCTCAAAATTCAGAAAACTCAAAAACAAAATAACCTTTACCAGAACCACCTCATTAAATGTGTTTTTATGAATGTTTGCTTCTATTGAAATTGAATAACTCAATGGAGTCAAAATCCATGAGGAACCTTTTAACATTTAGTCTGATTCCCTGAATAATGAGGGAGTAGCCTACGTGGCCATTAATGTATAAAACTATTTACATACAGAACATCAGGTTCACAAATGTCATGTGTGTGTATTGTTTTTAGATCTCCCATCCCGAACGCAGTTTATGGAAATGAAATGATCCAAAAAGATGAAAATGGTGAGCATTTTTTTTTGTGTCTGTTCTCTTCACCCTTTAATACGGAAAATGTTTGTCACCAGTTTCTCAAAATGAAAAAGTTGAATGTTTCTACATTAACACGTATTTGTTGTCTGTTTTCTAGATGCTGATCAAACTATGGGTGTGTATGAAAACTTTTTCCAATCCTTGCCTATAATAGATGGTACGTCCCCTGCCTCTTATCAACATATCTGGTAGAAAGAAATGCTTACTCATGGTTTCCAGTGCATTAAAGCTCGACTCATTCCAACAGATGAAGACGACTATGAAAACTCTGAATTCCTGCAGCAACAAGAAGATGGTGAGTAGAACAAACAGTATTTGTTTGTGTTATGCATTGTTTATCTGTAATTAACATTAAATGTCAGACTCCCTGTAGCCTCCCTGAGCTGAAGTGAACCTACAGATTAAATTAATCCAGGCAATTATTATAACAGACTGATCCATCAACAGGAAATTTACGATTTGGATGAATTATAAATCTTTTAAGAAGACATGTCAAAGGTTTTCTGGTTCCAGCCTTCTAAATGTTCATATTTTTATTTTCTATTTTGTAAGCTAATATTGTTAACTTCAACTCTAAGAAGAAAATGTAGAAAATATAATGTAATATTCTTTTACATAGTTGAATGAACTGCTGGTATTTCATGTTTTCCTTGAATGCAGTGCATTGGCCGTAAGTTTTTTTTTACTGGAAGTGAATGTGAAACTTTGAAATCAGAGTTGAAAAACAAATGAGAAAAATGTGAAGACTTATAAGTGAGTGAGTACAGTAACAATGAAACGGTTGCTTATTAAAAAATACAAAGCTGTTCCTTCTCGGACTAAACCTCGAGCTCTTGCACTAAAAAATATTCTAAAGAGTAATGTACCTAGTAGCTGGTATGTACTGAGGTAGAAACAGAAAGAACATATAAGTGCACCGGTGCCTCAGCATAGAACTCGTGTAGAGTTCTCTGATTAATGTGGTTAAACCTTCTGCAGAAACCCCCACCTGAGTGAACTCTCTAACAGACACAGACTGAACATTGAAATCATTCACCCGTCCTGAGCATCACCCTGAATCACCCTGGCAACCACAAAATCAATCCTCTCAACTGCCTAGAAACTCCATAGAAACGGGCCCGGCCAACTCCAAACAGCCAACCAATCAGATTCCATCGTCCAAACTTTACTTTTCTTTAACAGCTTATCAAGAGCAAACAGTCAAACATCCAGCAGCTTATCAGACGTGTTTTTCTCACCACAAATCCATTGATTTCTGTTGAGTGTTACATAATATCTAAGGTCAGTTTTAATCGACTTGTTAAAATGCTGAGGTCACCAGCAGAGTCAGAACCTAGAAATCACAACAAATGTTTTCCTGTACTTCAAAATTAAGAAAAAATAAAAATTCATGACATCAACACTGCTGCCTTGAGAATAATAGAGATAATATGTATTTATACTTTTGTAAATTAGGATTTTTTTTATACTTTAAAATGTCTTTCGTACACTTAACTCTTTTAGATTTGTAATACTTTAAGACCTACAGATGCCCTGATGTTACAGGGCATCTGTTATATAGGGCAAGCGATGCCTCGTCTCACCACATTTACAGCACGTGAGCAACTGCCACTTCCTGGGAAAGAGGTTGTATTTCTTTGATGTTCTTCTTACAGATGCCCTGATGTTACAGGGCATCTGTACACAAGAATCATACACAATGTAACATAGCATTTACTTTAGCATTAAACCCTTCATGCTGTTGGTGCATATACTGTATAGACAGCTGCTATATTGCTGTGTTCACTTATTACACTGAATGTGACATTTCTCAACCTTTTCGCAACTTTCTCCACCATTTATTTCCCTGTGACAGATGAGCTCGATTATGTGAATGAAAGCCGGGTTGTGCACCTGAGGGGGACCATGCCCAGGAAACATCAATGAATGACGCAGGCAGCCTTTAGTGTCTGTTGTCCTGGGCTGAAAGTACAAGTTGTTCCGTTTTATTGTGTGTCTGCTGTGTGTGTGATGTGCCAATTATGTGGACAGCTGTGTGAATAAATACTCATGAACCCTCATTGTGTATCGTCTGTGAAAAAGGAGGTCGCCACCTAGCGGTTAACAACATGCAAAACATGCAGAGTTATATAGGGCAAGCGATGCCTCGTCTCACCACATTTACAGCACGTGAGCAACTGCCACTTCCTGGGAAAGATGTTGTATTTCTTTGATGTTCTTGTGCGTTTGTTTTGATACAAGTGGTTATTTGGGTCTGAGAACTATTGAACAATTTGTCTTTTGAGTATTAAGGTGGAAATGAATTGGTACCTTCATGTAAATACTGATGGAGAAAAGTAACAGTTTAATTCTCAAATTCAAGAATGCTTAAAAAAAAAAAGAGTTGCATCTCTCTTCTTTCTCTGTCCAAAAATCTCCTCAAAAAAGCTGGAACAGAAATAGTCTCTCTAGTTAATGTATTAAAAGCTGTAGCATCTCTACCAGCCCTATGTCGCGTTTTAAAGGAGCACAAGGTTTCAAAGAGTAAATAGTCATTGTCAGTATCAACTGTTTTAGATGGAGATTACTCAGTGGCAACTAAAGGTCATATGAAGCAGTCATGAATGTCACTTAGTGTATTAACTGCACGCGTACATTTTGATTCAGATATTTGTTGAAAGGATATGACTGCTCCCTGAAAGTGAAACCATTATGTGATTTGTGCAAGATGGCCTGGCTTATGACCGGGATATTTGGGCTTCATTTCTATTAAGTGGGAGGAAATTGAGACACGACCTCCAACTTTATACACAGCGAAGGAATTCTCATTGTATCTCAGCTGGTAGATTAACTGTGTTGCTGATAATGACACATCACAGAATACACTGAGCTGCGACACCATAACATCATGAAAAGCCCTTCAGAATAAAATAAACAGGTCAGAGAACAGTGTTACACAGAAACGGTTTTATTAACCTGAACAGATCAGACTGAGACACACCTCGGTCTGACGCTGCTCAAACCAACAGCCAGAGAAGACGAGGACCGAGCCGACATCAGTGTGAACAGACAGAAAATAGAACGTCAAGGTACACACACATTAACCATTTCTATATATATATATACTGAATGTATACCACGTTTTCAAAGGAAGTGCAGTGATGTTCCGGGGCAGCTATGGAAAAGTGACGCAGCAATACACACATTCATACACGCACATACACTCAAGAGCCAGTGTTCAAGTTCCTCGGAGGTGAACCGATGACTCATCTAATGATTTTTTTTAAGAAACACAGCAGTCCTCCAGACGAATCAGAGAAGTAGAGCAGAACTCTGACACCCCTGTGACGGTAACACTTTGGATGTTTCAGGACGAACCTTTGGTAGGTCAACAGGGAAATGTGTCACCTGAGCAAAATAACTACTTCCACCACAACACGCCATTTGATCTGTTTTAGTCTTAATTCTGAAAAATAAGGCAGAGGGCTCTACATGTTACAGCCATCATCGATGGATTAGAGGCAAAGGAAAGGATTCCTCTCCGTGAATCACAGCTGACATTACTTTAAACACAAAGCCTGAATACGAGATGAAATGGCAGAGAAAGCAGGTGGGTGTTTTTGCAGGGTGGGGAAGGTTTCAGGAGTAAACAGGAATCTGGCTGAGCAGCTACACACCTTTCACACAATCACTCACACACACACAACCAGTGAGCTGATGGAAAGTTTAGGCACTGCTGAGGGCATCCACGCCGGGCAGGACTTTACCTGAGGACACAAAGACAGAG
Source organism: Platichthys flesus (assembly GCF_949316205.1). Lineage (NCBI taxonomy): Eukaryota > Metazoa > Chordata > Actinopteri > Pleuronectiformes > Pleuronectidae > Platichthys > Platichthys flesus. The sequence goes on along the minus strand of NC_084959.1, from coordinate 10,553,968 downwards.
AACACACAGTCAACATCATTGTTATGCTTCAGCACAACTCTGCACTTAAATGAAGTTTGTATTTGTCGTCATCCTGTGAGGTTTATCACTTTTTAATTGAACTGTAATGATCTGTTTGAGTACAAAATAGAGTCTAAAAGAGCATCAGACTGTCTGAGGTAGTTTGCCTGAAGATCCAGCAGAGGGCGCTCACTATCAACTTGACGGAATGCATGCCCTCTTGACCCATTAGTAAAGTTAGTCAATCATGTTGTCACAAAGAATTGGGGATGCAAATCAAATATATTCAATCTTTGAAGTTTTGGGACAAAGCATGGTGTTGTTTTTCTGTCACTCACCCTCCAGCAGCTCCAGGCTGGCACCGCCTCCGGTGCTGACATGGCTGACCTTGTCCTCTGTGTCCCACTTGGCACAGCAGGTGGCAGTGTCGCCCCCACCTGGACACACACAAAACCGTATGTTTCTAAATTCTACAAGACTCTTGTTTGAAAGTCACTTATCTTAGGTTCTATTTACTTTGAACAGCTCTGAAAACAGACTTGAATTTGTGTAAATGTTGGCAGACTCACCAACTGAATAACGTGGCTGAAAACAAGCAAACAACACAAGCTTCCGTCCACCATCTTGTCTTTCTTACCGATAATTGTGATGCAGCCAGCTTTGGTCACCTCGACCACTTTGTCCATCATGCTCTTCGTCCCTTTGGCAAAGTTGTCCCACTCAAACACACCGACTGGGCCGTTCCACACAATCTGCTTGGCCCGGCCCACCACCTCTGCATTGGCCTTAATGCTCTCTGGTCCACAGTCCAAACCCTGCAGCAGAGATATTAAACATTAGTACCAATTCAAAAAAAATGTTAAAACTTGAATTGGATACTGATGAAAATAAATATAGATTTCTCACCATCCAGCCAGCGGGAATGCCTGCAGCGACGGTGGCAGAGCCAACGGTGGCCTTCTCGTCAAACTTTTCAGCGGTGACAAAGTCGACGGGCAGCGTGATCTTGACGCCGTTCTTCTCAGCTTTGGCCATCAGGTCTTTGACAATGCCGGCCCCTTCCTCATCGTACAAGGATGTACCGATCTGATGAAGGCAAGAGGAAGAGAGGAAATGGGGAGTAAAATATGAACCACAGACTTAGTGTCGAGCTGATGAGCTGGTTTGGTGATATGCTTACAAATAGCAAGGGACACAAAAGTGAAAATGTGAATTAAGTATTCTCCACTTCTCAGCTCTGCAGAGCTTTATCGAGTCTTTGTGTTTTGGATTTCCAAAACCTTGATGTACCCTTCCTGAGATTCGGCTCACCTCCATGTTGTTGAGGACTTTGAGGAAGGTGAAGGCCATGCCCCCGCCAATGATCATCTCATCGACCTTATCCAACATGTTGTTGATTAGCTGGATCTTATCTTTCACCTTCGCTCTGAGAAACAGAGAGGAGAGGGGCCGGAACACGTCAGTATAGATAAGGAACAGAAGAGCGGCCCGCATGAGAGAAAGGTGGTCGATATTTACACATAGTACTAAACCAGTATGAATCCGTTTCCTGTGATGATGTGATAAATGTTCCTCAAATAAAATGTTATACACATTTAAAACTAGAACTTAAATACGGCTGTGGAAAAACTTAGACTTCCTTGTTTAAAAATTATTTTAGCCTATCAAAATACCATCACACTGTGATAACTTTCGAGAGCGGTGAAATCCTGTGTCACAGTATTATGAACCACTGTGCCGTGTGTTAGATGTTGATAAATACATTAATCTGACACTTAAACTGGAAATACTGGATTATTTCTGGGTTCTGAAGAAACACAACCCAACCAATACAGCCCATTGAATTTAACACTGAGATGTTTACATGTATTTGGACACATATAATACGACCAAATATTTATGACCATACAGACAGATTCAGTCACAACTACTTGGGACCTCATGACTGTTTCACTACAGACTGAACTCTGAATGCACTCGTCCCCTCTGTCCATGAACTGGCTGCATCGCTCGACACTGAGCCGATGTGACAGTTGCACAGTGCACTCAGACTAAAATGGACTCTGACACGAGGCCAAATGGTAGCTTTGCTAAACTAAGTATTACAGCAGCTTCACACACCGTTTCCTCTTTATTCATTCACAACTTGGACAAACAGAGTAAACAAGGACCCTTCAAATGTAAAACCACTTGTTCAACAAAGACTGAAAACGTTCTATATAAATGAAGAGTGTTTACCATCTAACACAAATTTTAAATATACATTAAATGAGCTCTCATCTCCACACCAGTGATGGCTGTGTCTCGAAGAAAGCGGTGCACTGTGACACCACAGATTACATAATGAGCTTATAGTTTATTCCTGGATGGTCACCTGGGTGTTTTAACAAGAAGCTGCACTGTGAACAGCAGGACACTAAACTGTCTTTTCAAAACTAAATGTTAGCTCCGAAAAAAACTGGTTTCAGGCTTATCTTTTAAATTCGGTTTGATCCAGAGAAACACAACCGTCCTCTTGATTTATGCTGTAAGGCCCTTCAGCAGATTTCAGTGAAAATCCAAACAGCTTGTGCCAAACGTCAATCACACTGTATGACATTAAAAATGGTTCTTCCAGGGTAAGGTTCCTATAACAGGTTTGGTCTGCTGCAAGAGTCTGTCACATTCTGGCTTCATCGCTCAATCATACAATTCTGTGTGAAATTCTCATGGGAACGTATATAAAAGCCCTGATTTAGTAACAATTTACATGGTATTTGTGTTTAAATTCTACATTTCATTGGTAACTGACCTTGTCTAAACACATTTACAGCTAAACCAGCTTTACTTTTTTGTAATTAGTGAGAGAGTGAGAGACAAAGATGGTCTGTGATCACTTGCCATTTAATTTGTTAGATGTGGCTGAACAGACGTTCAGTGAACTGGCAAGAAAAAAAGTTTACCTATTGTTTACCTTGACTCGTCTGACAAAAACCGATGTGTGTTGTTTTGATGCCTGATAATCCTTTAATTGAATTAATCTCTTACTCCAAACAGACTACCTGGATAATCTTTCATGCCTCACTAGGAACTTTGAATTAGCCCTCAGGAAACTCAGCTCCTAAAATGTATTTTACCAGAGTACTGTTTTCAGTCCCATCACGGTCAAACTTGGTGAGTAGTTGAAACTAATCATTCTCACCCTCCGAGGATGGCAAGGAAGGGCCTCTTAGGTTTCTCCAGAGCCATGGCAAAGTAGTCAAGCTCCTTCTTCATCAGGAAACCAGCGGCCTTCTGGGGCAGATTCACTCCCACCATGGAGCTGGGAGGGAGAGGGAGAGGGAGACAAGGAGTCAACAGAGGAATAGAAATGGAAGAGGATGAAGATAGACGATTTTACATTTTTTGTTACAACAGCATGGCCATATCTGCACAGTTCATCAAGTAAGATTTTATGCCATGTAGATTGCAACCTTTAAAATCCTTGTATACTGAATTTGAGAGATCTTTGCTAGTGATCTCCATAATGACTGCACCCAGACAGTCAGAGTCCCGCTCACCTGTGGGCTCTGTGGGCTGTGCCGAAGGCGTCGTTAACGTAAACATCTCCCAGTTTGGACAGAGATGCCCTGAAGGAATCAATCTGCTCCTGGGTGGCCTTGGTCTGAGGGACATAAAAGATGAGAAAGGGTAAGAAAATAAGACAAACCCTGAGGGAACAGAGTAAACTGTATCAGTGGCTGAGGTCTGAGTTTCTTTTCACGGCTCTATTTTACCCACAATGGATGATTTACAATTTGCTTATAGACAAACTATTCTGCATTCTAAGCAAGGCTTGTGTGTTCTCTGTCATTATTTCCTGCTACAAAGGAAAATTGTTGTGCACAAGTCTGACGTTTAATAACGCAGCTCACATGACTATCAGTTTAATATATCATACCAATGAGCAAAATGGTCCATGTCATTCAGAACACCATCTATACCAGCACCTGAATGGAAATCCTGCTTACGCCTGCTACTGGGTGGCTCCAGCGTATATGAACAAACTCTGAGAACCAGTATTAAGTCATGATGGATCAGGTTCCTGCTGCACTTTAACAGTTAGAGGTCATGACTGAGTGACCGGGGGCCAGCGAAAGGTCAAGAGAGCTCTTCAGTGTCGTTCAAATGTCAGACGGACAAGTCACTGCTTTTCAATTTTTCCCTCTTCAGCTCACATGACAGATTATATTTAATTGCAAATCTACAAAGTATCTCTGTGTCTCTTTCATACTTTATAGTATTATCACGTGGAGCTCCTCTCCTTCATTCACCAAAAGGTTGACTAACAGTGAAGTGATTTCAGTGTCTGGAGCAGCTCTGTCTCTTAGAAAGGATTTTATAATAAGATGAGTGTGATACAGTAGAGCGCTACAGTAGAAACCGAAGCACACAGGCTACATACCAACCAGGCTCCTCAGGACAGGAAAAGCAACACATGCAGCCAGGACAGCCCACTGACCTTCAGTGAAAATGTCAGCAGGACAAGGCTGCTGATCCACTGAGTGACCCGGGATCGGTTTTTATACTGAGTCCTGAGCCTATGTCTGTTTATGTATCGAGCATCTGCATCTCATGAAGAAGAACAAGTTCATGGTCAACCCTCAGATGTCTAAGTCTCTTCCTGGTTGACTCCAGTGGGAATTAATGAAAAGATTGCACAGTAGGCGCTGTGATCTTTATTGTCTGTGTCACGATCAAACTTAAAATTCAAAAAGCTGACGACGTGACAGGTTGAAGTGAATCTTCGCAGTCACTGCAGAGCTCAAGACCATGACATCAATAGATGGTGACTCAGCTCTTTCAGAGAGACACTGCAGCTGGAGTGACTATGCATTTTCCTCCAGGTGACCCAGCAGTGAGAAGTTCTGCTGAATAGTTTGTGTCCGACAGCCAGAGCACAAACATTGATCCAGACACATCGCTCGACCACCCCCCCCCCCCACCCCCTACAACTGCACATAATTAAATTCTTCTGACCAGTTTGTAATGATCATATATATTTTTGGTCTAAAATGATTTCAATCCTTTCATTCAACCCTTAATCTTTTCAATGAGAAAAACCCCTAGAATGCATTTATTTTGTAGCTGACCAGTCTCAACGCCCACTTACAGTGCTTTACACTAAGTCATATTCAACCATTCACACACATTCATAAAAGACATTTAAACATAGTGATTTAATCCCTCATACCTACTGGTCAGTATCTTTCCCCAGGACACATTGACACGTGAACTGGGAGCACAGATGGATCAAACCCCCCCCTCTCTAAAACATGCTCTACTTCATGAGCTTCAGCCGATCGCTGGCTGGTTCACAAAGCCACACATCGAATCACAAGTTGCCCAAAAACACTTTAAATCGGCCAATGATACGTACATTGTCCAGTCTGGTAGCACAGAGCACAACCACAACCTCATTTGAAACAACACTTTAATTTGGTCAGGGCAATCTTCAATTATAATGCACTTATGTGAATTGAATAAATGGTCATATTTAAGTGATAAAAACTGTATTTGCTATTCTCGGTACTAACTAAATGTAAACCAAAACACATGACGCACCAAATTCTGCCTAACGTTAGTTACCATGTCCTCAACCAGAGCAGGCCGACTGAGAGACTCACCTTGTTTCCTGAGGCATCCTTGCCTTTTCCCTCTTCAGCGACGTGGAAGCGGAGATTCTCCAGCAGGATAACTGATCCGGTGGCGGGGTCAGCGCAGGCAGCTTCCACCTCTGCTCCCACACAGTCCTTCAGGAAGGTCACGTCCCTGAAGAGCCGCAGAGGAACAGGGAGGATGATTCATCTTGTCACAAACCCAATAGTCTATGATCTTTAAAAACCAAACTTAATTATAATTTGTTCAGTGCAAAAAAAACACAACTATATTCCAGCTATTTCTTCATTTTATGCTTTTAGAAATAAGCTGGATGTGAGCAATCGAGTCTATGAACTCACTTTCCCAGCAGGGTCTGGAGCTCGACAGCGACGGCCTGCAGGGAGTACTTCTCAGGCACGAAGTTTCCATCAGGGCGTCCCAGGTGGCTCATCAGCACGACGGACTTGGCCCCCTTGTCCAGGCAGTGTTTGATGGTGGGAACCGCCGCCTTGATCCTGAAAATGAAGGAACATTGACTTGAGATTTCCCTCCTGCCACTGTTTCTCTACCTTCTTTTTGCAACGAACCTCAGGAACTTGCAATTTCTCTAACTGCGAGAACAAATATTTGCTGTAAAAAACGAGACGGGCTTTACCTCTGGTTGTTTGTGATCTGCTTGTCCTTCATGGGGACGTTGAAATCGACCCTGGAAGAGAACAAACATGATTACCTGAAATAAATTAGACTATTGAGGTGAGTAGTGCAATAGGGAGGTTTGGTGATTTCCTGTGTTTCCAGTTGAATTTGAATAAGGGATGTTGCAGTTCATAGTTTCCTCTCCCAGGCTACAGGGCCACACCCCATGTGGGTTATGATGTGATATTATATATTTTCAGACAGTTCTATCCAGTGAAAGGCTTTCATCAACTTTTTAGTGGCAGGGTTAGCTTATAGACTGCTGCTCTGCCCATTGAGCTGGTTCTTCCTCCAGCTCTGCATGGATACAGTTAATGAGAACATGCTGCATCCCTCATACTCCAGTCAGTTACATAAGCTCCTCCCTGTCGGAGAACGTGATGCACTGAGACACATGATCAGAGTGCGTACACACACTAACACACATTCTGCACACACACACACCTAGCAAACACTGCCAGTGCCATCGAAGCAGCAATCCATTGTCTCAGTCAAAATCCCAGCAGTCAGCAGTTCAGTGGCTCAACAGCTCCTTTACACACAACGCTCGGCCAACTACCAACTGTAGTAGTTTTAAGATATTTAATTGTTCCTTCTGTTGTTATTAGCGTGGATCTGCCCATCACTGGAGGTTCATCTACACAAAAACACACTCAGACATTTCATAAGCTCAGGGGAAGAGATAAACCTTGATAGGCCAGGACAAAGAAGCAACTGATCAAGATACCTCGGTGTGGCCAGACAGCTATTTTTACACCAATGGCAGGGAGCCGCAGGCTTTATAACTAGCTCCTTTTTTGCCTGTTAACATTTTCATTGGAGTTTCGTAAGTTTTGTGTGGAAAGTAAAAAGTGTTTCTTAGGCTCCAAGTCAAGGTAAACTCAACCAATAAGAACGATGAGGATATCTGGCCTCTTTAGAATTCGGCTGCTGAATAGGTTTCTGTCGGGCACTGCCAGGTCTCTACAGCAACCTTCCCTCTTTTTAATTCTGGACACAAAAAGCCTCTCCTGCAATCCATCTCTATTCATAGAACCTGTGCAATCTGCATGCTGCGACAGGCCCTGGGTGTGATACAAGGTAACTCTGTGCAGCACACTGTCACTTCTCACTGAGACTAACTCAACATGTGTTTGACCTTTTAACACTGAGCAGTGCCGGCTGAGGGCTGCTGCTGCTGCCAGTGACCCTTGTCCTATGCATACTGTTGTTTCACCACCAGATTGAGTGAACCAAAAGGGCCCTCTGATATTTCAACACAAGTGTCAGTCTCAAGTGTAATTGATTTTGCAAATTGTACTTGAGACTTCAGTTTGTAGAAATGTCCAGAGAATAGATGCCAGAACAATAGTACGAACAAATTACACAACTTTCTGTCAGATGAGTGACAGAATTTATTATAGGAGCCATGGAGGGGAGGGGAGTAAAACCAACTTCCGGCCCTGATGCAACATGGGAGATTTTCTTTTGATTTTCTGATTGTCTTATCACCTCAACATTTGATCTTTAGTTTGTAGTTTTTATTTGCTGCTCAGAAAATGTGCAGACCTCGCTAAGGGCTCAGATGGATATGAAGCAACTCCCTTCACAAATGTTACTACATCACCACAGGCTGGATTGTTACAGTGATGTTAGTTCAACATAAGGAGCAGACTCACTTCATGCAATGATAACACTTAAATGCAAAAGACTAAACTGCATTGTCTGCAGTGATGTTAGTTGAATATAAGCCTGAGTCTCACTGTATTTAGTAATGTTAGTTTAATATAAATCTGACTCACTGTCTGCAGTGATCTTGGTTTAACGCAGTGATTCTCTAACTGGAGGACGTGGTAGATTTCAGACTATTCGAGGACCACTGGTCTAACGTCACTAGTTTGATTCCCGCTGGATGCAGTGATGGTTGCATCCATGCAGCATCTGCCCACAGTCACGTAACATGGCTGGGAAGCGTGACACAAGCAAGTTCACTTCCTGTCCTCCGTTGAATGGACTGACCTTCTCCACACATCGTGCTCCATCCCTGATGTGTCTCCACTAGATAACTACAGCTAGCTACATCAGGTACACGGTGTAATATCCGTTAAGTAATCCCATTTCCGACTAGCCCTCGTCGGTACCAGAAGCTAGCAGGCAGACCAGAGACGCTCACCTCATGATGACGCGCTTCCCCTTCACGTCCACCGTGTTCAGGTTGAGTTTGTTGGACAGACTCATGTTGCTGCTGTGGCCGCTTGATTCCTGCACCTTCCTGGATCAGTCTCCTCCGTTTCCTTCGGCTGCTTGCTGGTTAAACACCGAATGACACCTCTGACCTTAGTGCAGCGCGTATGGACACCGGCGGGGCGGGGCAGAGAACACTCCCCCGTTAATGATTGGCTACAGCGCAAGGAGTGCAGTTCATTTGATTGGATTCGGTGGCTGTCTGTTATCTGACGCGGGCGAGTGTTCCGCTACTGTCACCAATCTCCTCATTTCACACGATTTGGATTTATTCCATCTTTTAACAGTTTAATATAGTTTTATTATGACTCTATTAATAGTCGGAAACACAGCGGCTGCAAACCAATAATTAAAAATCAAGTACACAAATCATGCAAATTGTTTTCTAGAAGGATAGTTGATAGTTGTGCTTTTGAATTTTGGAGAATAAAGAGTAACGAACAAAATATCTAAAAGGGTCTTACCCAACGCACTCTTATGAATCAAATTACATTTTGCGCTGGCAGCTTGTAAATTGTGACAGATTCCCGTATTGTAAATCCCTTAAATGTATACATTTTACATTGGTGGTTAAAGTATTCAAATCCTTTGTTTGGGTTAAAATACTTATATGCTGTAATAATTCCCCAAAGTTATAGTCGTGAAAATGTTAACAGAGTTTTTCCAAATTGACTATAGTCAGGTCCATGTGAACGCTATAAGTTATTGCTGTAATCATTCCTACTGTTCATACTGACCAATAACAGATCCTATTTAGTGTGATTTACATTTTGTTATTGAATAAACCCAATCAAAGGGAGAGATATTTATCTATGCAGTGATCTTAGACAACATTTAGAATTTAAGTATCTAACTTTCATGCTCTTGGGGTCACAAGAATTTCTCAGTTCAGGTGAATGTGCAGCAACCATCTCATAAAGGTGAATAATGTTCCTGAGGGGTGACTGTGCTTTTTCAGATAATTGAACTGAAACAGCTTTTTAGTTTCCAGTCACTTGAAGTGTGGAATTGTAAATGATCAATTACATACTTTAAATATAGTATGACATCTAGGGTTGGAAAATTCCGGGAATATTCAAAGTTGGAAACTTTCCATGGGAATATATAAGACATTTTGTGGGTAATTTATACTATCTGTATTTACCTAGTCATATACAGACATAAATATAAACATTTGTTTTGTCATAGGCCAGAGATATAAATAGTTGGCCAAACGATTGGAATAGTCTTAAAACTATTTTACAATTGATGGATAAATGAATAGAAAGAGGCTAGATGGACAGATGAACAATCCTAAATCAGTTCCCCAGTAATATCATCGGCTGGGAATTATCTGCACAAGTGAGAAATGCCGTGCAGGGTTTCAGGGTTGCAATTCAACGTGCAGCGTGTGCTGCATTCAAAACATCTTTAAAATAGTTTTGAATTATGTTTTTATTGCTCAGCATTTAATTCGCGTATATACATTTTTTTCAAAATTCCCGAGCTGAATATTCCCATGGAAAGTTTCGGGAAATTTACCCGAAATTGTCCGCCCCTTGAAACCCTAATGACATCAAAGATTCTCTAAATCTCCTGCCTTTTTTATTCCCCCCATTGCTAGATTAACATTAAATGATGACTTTGAACATTGAAATGTCAACTTGGATGACCAGAAACTTACTAACTGCTGGAGAGACAGTAATGATTGCTACTCTGTGAATGCAGAGCTTAAAAAACAAGGTACAATCATTCCGCAGAATCACGTTTAATTTATTTGAACATAGTAACATGTCGGAATAAGCACAGCAGGGGTTTGCATCCTGAAACCAGATATTAATTATTCATCTGTACAACCAGAGGGTTTATTAGGTGAAACCAAAATCAGTCGGTCATAGTGGCTCTTTACTCTTCAGCCTCTCTCCATTCTTTGGGCATGACCTTTCCGACGGGTGACAGATTCCAGGTGATTCCGGTCTGAGTCAGCACCTGCGCAAAGACAGAAAACACAGAAATTAATTAGAAACATTGATTTATTACCTGTATCAGTTTGCTGATAGATAACAGTGTTGCTCACAAACTTAGAACTGTAGAACTTGTTGATATAAAACTTAAGCCAAAGATTTAAGAAACAGTATTTTTTTTTTAAATCAGTGATTTTGAATATCCCCATAGAGCTGTTAACATAGTTAAAACTATTTGTATTAAATTTATGAAGAATGCTTACAATCTATACAAGCGATTTGAAGGAAAAAAGACAACCATGGCACCCACTTTTTAGATATCATATAAACAGAGACACAAATACTTTCTCCAACATGCATCTCTGTTATAGTCAGATAAGGTCAAATGGGCTATATAGCTTGACAGTTAACAACCTCAGATCGCCCTCCAGTGGTTATGATCAATAGCTGACATTCAGGGACAGTTGGGTTTAAACTTAATTTTAGTTTAGTTTTAAATCTAAAACCTTCCAAAATAAGAACTACAGGTAAAACACAAAAAGGCCTCAGAGGTTATTAAATTGAAATGTGACCTTCTGGTTAAATTTAGAAGTCATTAAGTATGACTTATTCTTTTATTTGATCCTTTCTTGTTAATGCAACCCAATTTAACCAGGCTGCTCCATATACACCTTGTGACCACGCTGTAAGTTCAGGTCATTCTTATAAATAAACATGATGTGGACAAACATGACGGCCCTACTTACATACGACCACACAGACGTAGCGAAGACAGCTCCACCGATCATCAGGCCGTTGCCGTACTTGGAGTGGAAGTCCGGGCGGTAGGTGGATCCATTCCTTACCTGCCGCACCGCCTGACCTGGATGACAAAAAAAACACAGTCTTCATGGTAATGACAGGCATATATACACTGTACCAGTGTTAATTTCGTTGACGAAAACTATGACGAAAAACATTCGTTATCCTTTTTCCATGACGAAGACGAGACGAAGACGTAACGAAAACGAATCTTTGAAAATAAAAACTATGACTAAATCTATTTTAACTTTCGTTGACGAGACGAAAATGTTGGTGGTTGACCAAGTCACAATCATTTTTAAAACATCATCGTATCAGGAGCGGGCGAGTGAGTCTGTGTGTGTGTTTGTGTGTCCTCCCAGATAGCGCCCCGCACCGTAGCTCCGCCCCCCGCCCTCGCTTAGAGAGACACAGTGAGATCAGAGCTCGTTCACGTGAAGCAGCCGATCACTGACTGACTGCTTCTTAACTATGGAAACAGTGAAAACACAGAGTTTCTCTGGTCTCAGCTGATCAGAGATCAGCGCCTCAGCTTCTTGATCAGAGCAGAAGCTGCAGTTGGTTTCTACCGAGCTGCAGTATCTCTGTTTGCCTCCAGTCAAAAACTCCAGCATGATCTGATTCCAGTTTCCCGGATGAAAGAATTTGCTGCCTTTCACCGTTTTACAATATTGAAAATGGTATGTTTGGATTTTAATCCATGGGTCAGAACAGGATATATGATGTCACGTTGGACCTTTATCTCAGATCGTGTAACTCATCAGTGTCATGTGTATCATCTTCTACATCTAAATGTCTGATGAATTAAGGATAAATTATGACTGAAAAGGTGCAGTAAAAGTAACAAATCGAAACCGATGTGTGCATAATTACAAAAATGAATGTGCACCAGAAATGTTGTATCAGACAACAGGTCATAATGTGGATACAGAATAACCTTGCATGACCCTTTTACACATTCCCACTAGTGTATTAATAGCTGATATATTTGTGGCTGAATCACAAAAACAACATCTGAGAATGTCAAATTGGGTTTTTGACATTTGTGAAAAATGTTCACAATTATCTGATATGTTTTCTGAGTTTAACAGACAAACTAAAAGGAAAATCAACAAGTTAATAGGTAAAGAAAACAATCCTCCCGTTGCTTTTCTATAAAATGTGACAAGTCAACTAAGGGAAACAAACTGTTCTTACAAATAAAAATCATATTAGACCTTTGTTTTAAAATATGAATGATGGGTTGTCTGAAAATACTACTAGATGAGAGTTATTGAGAGACCAAGCAGTTTCTGATTTATTTAGCAAACTGGTAATATTGTCATGTCTGACCCTCCTCTTTCAAGGTCATCACCTGAACTACCGTAATAATTAATGCAGATTCTATTTCACTACTCGAGAAGAGAAACGTGACAAACAACTTAGCTCATCATTAATATAAGTTGCACAGGTCAATGTCTCAGACGATGACATCTCCAAGATAATCATGTTAATATAAAGACAACTGACAAAGCCTTAGACATATCTTAATCAGGGAAGATAAATATCGTGATTTAATCACACAAATACATTATTATAACATATAACGTCTGCTATATGGAGCTGCTAACGTTAGCTAGCTAAGTTAGCAGTAGCTATCATGCTGCCCGCGGTCACAGATCGAGCAGAGATCGTCTAACCTTGCAGAAGGACACGAATAACCCTTCTCCTGACTTTCATCAACACACACGGTGTATATTTCTACAAAGCACCGGTTAACTCACCGGTAACGTTGACCGCGGATTTAGCGAGCCGGTACATGTTTGTTTCGGTTGGTGTCTTGGGTTACCCTTGAAGACCGGAAGTCCAATATGGCCGCCGCACGTACACACAGAGCGGAAGTGACGATTGCATATACGTAGAGGTGCGTGAGTGTGAGCAAGCTACACTCAAATACAGGACAGTGAAATGTACACTCAGGGGAAATGGTATCGAAATTTATGTCAAACGATTAATATTAACGATCATATTCCATATTAGAATATAAATACCCTTAATGCTCACCAGAGGTACACCGTGTCAGGATGGCCGAGTGGTCTAAGGCGCCAGACTCAAGGATAATCTCCTTCCGCAGGAACGGGTATTCTGGTCTCCGAATGGAGGCGTGGGTTCAAATCCCACTTCTGACATCCTTTTTTCACTTTAGTTTATTTGTGATAAGGTAAAACTAACAGCAGTAACACAACTCATTAATCAGTACGTCGCCAAATAATTATCAACTTTATGGTAAAAATAATCAAAAGTCTGCAGTAGTCTGATACTAATGTCTGAATTATCTCCACTGCTCTACTTTACTCCTCAGTCCTTTTGGAACATGTTCATTTAATCATTAATCATTTTCTTCATCAATCTAAAGCTTTAACTTGTTGTATATTTTCTTTTTAGGACCCCGAGCACTGACAGGCACTGACAGACAGTGAGGGCCTTTTGAAATTGTAGGGATGTTTATTATTATTATTCAGGCAAATGAATTGGCTTTTTGAGGGATTTAATATGCTCAAATTGCACCTCCTGCGCAGATGGGGAATGCGCAGGATTTATTTAATAATTTATTTGTTATATTTCCTTTTTCTTTCATTTTCAATCCAACATCTTCAACCAATACCACCTTTTAACATATTTTTTAAACTCCTTCTGACTCCTTTTGGGGTTTTTGACTTATAAATGAGTATTCCCTCCTAGTGGGGTTAGTATTTATCTCAGTACTACATCATTGAAATTTAACAAAGGAGAATCAAGATGCCACTTCAGACATAATTCATAATCCTTTGTCTGCTTTTAAACCGACTGTAATTTATTAAATCTTTTTGTTTGGACAGAATATTATGTGTGGATTCAGGAAGTCATTTTCATCAGAGTCACTTTCAAAATGTTCTCAGTCACAACAAATTCCTTTAAACCTTTGTAAAGACACTGAAATAAACAGACTCTTCGTCCTTTTGAAATTTTCTTTATTAAATCAAAAACATCCGTCAGGATTATAACAGGCTGACAGTATATTAGTTTATGTATGTACATACATAGTGTAGATGTTCCCTCATTGACATTGTTTACATGGAAAGTGAAAACAGGCTGTTCTGTTTATTGCAGCCTTGAACCTCAACTTAAACAGTTGCTGAAAAAATGTGATTAGCAATTACTGTTTTAACTATCATCTAATTGTCCTCGCCAAAACTCTGATCTGTAACTTTACTGAAGCCATTTCTGTGTTTTGTGTGATTTTTTTAATTTGACGGAATCAATGCACGATTCTTTCATTGCCCAATGGGGAGTCAAAAATCCAAGTCTAAAAACCTGGGTCGTCACTCTCAGAGTCACACAAGGTTCAGTTTAGAAATCTTCTCAACAGAAATCAGCAGTGGAAGTGAGCCCTTTTAAATTGGACCAAATGTGCAAGGCAGTTTAGATCAGCGGCTGCATTCGATTTGTTGGAATGTTACAAACATCAGACCTTAACGTTTTATTGTGGAGAGCTGACAAAAAAAATTCCACTTAATCCAATCACTAATTCAAGTAGACAGAACATGAAGTTTGGGGAATTTTAGGTGGTTTATTTAGGACATCATGCTTTAACAAAATATCTGTATATCGCTGCGTTTCTGTTATAACAACTGAATATTTACTTCAGATCATCAGCAATTGGTCTAATTAAGTGCATTCCGTCCCTGAAGGACAAGTTACGTGAAGCGATTGAAACTTTACAAATAAACTTATTTTACTTAAGCAGTTTTCTCTCAGAGACAGGGCTAAATAAAAGCAAGCCATCTGTCCTCTGTTTTCAGGGAAACTTGGGGTTTATTTAGTAAGTTTTAAGTGGCTTTTGCTGCTAGTGTTGTTTCGGATTTGTAATTCCTGTATCTCTAAACAAGCAGGATTTTACTTAGATTAGATACAAATAGAGAATAAACCAAAATATCTGCATTCATATTCTCCCTATTGTTGAATCAAGACACCTCCTGAGATCGTTCATTTCTAAGCAAACTGAGTCAGATGAATGAAAGGATGCGAGGAATTTGTACAACCTGCAACAGAACAGCAGCCATATTAAAGTGTACATCAAAGCTGTGGATGGGGGATGATGAAACTGATGTGAAGGGCTGTTACTGACGTGAGCCGAACAAAGCAGAACTCTTACTTGAGACCAACTAACTTCAACCTGCCGAACAATTAACCATCAGCAGCTTCATATTTACATGAACTTATCTGAGCTCTGACAGCGCTGCTCATTTCTACAACAGAATGCAGTACGCTTAACTGTTAATGCCATCAAACCTTCACATAACTTAAAATGGAGATGAACGGAGCCGGCATATCAAATCCAGGATTGTCGTTATCCAAAAACACTAGAATGCATATCGTTCTCTCTGAATGGCCCCAACAGGAAGCAACCAGCATTGAATTACAAACATTAAGTCATCTATCATCTCTCCCCCTTGGTCACATCTGTTTGTCTTAGTCCGTCTTCTTGTCTTTTCCGTCCTCGTCGTCTGTGTACTCTGCGGGGTCCTCTCCTGGTTTCAGGAGCTTGCCGATGTAGTCATACTTAACTGGAACGGTGGAGAATAAAGAAAATAAGCAATTATTATTCATAATAATTATTTATGTATATAGCACTATAAAGTGCTTTATTAAGCAGGTATATAAAATTGGAAATAAGATACCATGATTATGTTTGGATTGATTCTCTGTACTTTCTCCAGAAGAGGTCTACATGTGAATGCAAATGTCTGCAGACTATCCCAGCCTGGCCCCCTAGTATAAAGTCCGCCGAAAGCCAGGAGAGCACCATGTGAGAACACAGTTGGGAAACCCCCCCTGCTGGATTCACAGCGATAAGCTCATGTGATCTTCGCAGCAAAACGAATACGTTACTTATTTGTTGTTGAGGAAGTTTTGACTATTCTAACACATTACTGTATATGCAATTATATGTTATGTATATATTGATATTTTACACATGACATCTGTACAGGAGAGTAGTGCCCGTCTAATTCCAAAGATACTCCCTTCTCTCTCTAAGCAGTTCCCAAGGTCAGGTTATAGATAAAGGGCCCACCAACAGTATATTGTAGTGTCTTTGCTCAGAGACCTTCATATCTAATTCAGATGTGCGAGAAAGGGTGGCTCCAACTTCAACTCTTTTTTGTATTTCACAAGTGGTAAGACGTTAGGACAGCATGATTGAGGAATGCCTATTTTAGGCTTAACTATCCAATAAGATGCAAACACCTACATGTTACATAGAGAGTGAGAGCAATTCTAGCCATTCATGGATGTGTGGTTGGAATGGCTGACGCATGTCGAGGGAGATATACTGGGATACTGTGGGAGACAGCTTCAGACTTGGGAGTGACAATTGCTCATGCTGCTCTGTTAGCGTTTTCATATTGTTCCACCTTCTGGTCTCCTTGATGGATCGAGTCTACATTAAACTGTTCTGCATAAGACATCAGCTGCTGCCCGAGTTCTCCTTTCACCAGCTTCCAGAAAACTTCCATAACATTTGTGATGTGTGAAAAGCAAACTGCTGCTAAAGTCATAAAACCCAATTCTCTAGACTTCCTCTGCATGTCATGTCTGAAAACGGCTCTTTTCTAATGTGACACAGTCTCATCTCTACTCACATGTGAACTGGGCCTCCCACTCAGCCAGGCTCTCCGTCTGCATGGCGTTCAGGTCGGACAGGTCGTCGTGTTCGTCCTTCAGGGCGTCCTTCTCCAGGCAGAACGTAGCCAGCCCTCTCGATGCATCTCTTCCAGCAAACACGCCGTAGGGCCCCTCTGCAACACACAGTCAACGCCTGTTTGAGCAACGTATGCCTAGGACAACAGTGCCTCGCTTTTTCAGAAAGGCTTTTTAAAAATGAAAGTAGAAAGAATAGCCTGACTCTGGTATATACACAACACATTCAAGGGTTGCTGTGATAACTTCATTAGTTTTATTATTAGGGCTGTCAAACGATTAAAGATTTTAAGCAGATAAATCACCATTTTTAAATGCCCGAAAAATTTCCATTTTCTATTTATATTAGTGTGTGAACGGAGAGATAAATGAGAGAAGCTGGATTAATACATTTAACATTTGTTTTTGTATTGATGACAAGTCCAAATCGTAGTTGAGATTGAAAAAAAAAAAAAAAAACTACCACACCATAATTAAATTATCTTTGCTATGCCTCTGAGCAAACATAGGATGATATCATTTTATTTTTTTAATCAAACTCAAAGATAACCTTTGTCCTAAATAATTGGGGCAAATAAGCCTTTTCTTTTAGCAAATATAGGATGGTTGCATAAAACTTTTTACTTACTAGTTCAAGTTCATTGTTTATTTGGAGGATTATGGTGAAAAACGTACAGTCTTGTGTTTGGTTGTGATTCATTGGTGTCGGATCATGTCTGCGAATCCAACAAACACCAAGTTATTTCATGTATGCGTGTTTATTAGTTCCAGTGAGAGCAGTGTGGAGGAGGACACAGAAACTCCAGCTTGGCTCAAACCAACTGCAGCTGCTGCTCTGATCACTGAGCAGCTGTGACCAGAGAAACTCTGTATTTCACTGTTCTTCTACAAAGTCACGACCGGCTGCTTAACGACCTCTGATCTCACTGCGCATGTATATCATTCACATCCGGTAATTTCAATCGATACCCACACCTGCTACATGTTATAAGATTAACAGCCAGCCATATGCCCTTGAGCAAAACACAGAACCAGCAGCCTGAAGTCAAATTTTAAACCAGCTGTTCCTGAAAGAAGTAAAAGGAGGCAGCGTTTCAGTGGGTGTGTATTACACTGACAAGTTGACAGGACTGTGAGCTATCAAGTTGGTCAGAGGTTACACATAACAGAGGTTACAATCTGAGATAAGATATAATAACAGAGGTCTAACTCTGTGTCTGATTCCAGTGAACAGAAATGAAGCATGACAGAAAAGAACATTCAGAGATCGTCTGACAGTGGAAAACTTGCTAAACTCCCCCGACTGACTAACTACTGGGTGCAACTATCACTGGCTTATTTTCATCCTGAAGAAAACCTTTTTTTGTTGTTTTCTAGGTAAATGTATGTTGTTGTTGTTTTTTTTATTGACACCTGAAACAACGATATCTCCTAGCAGTGGTAATCGCTCTGAATGTTAACATATGTTTCATGTCTGTGTCTTCAGATTTGATGAGTCACAACTCAGAGAAGTGCTATTTTGGACTTAAGTTCAATCACCTCATGCAGCACCCTCAACTCATCCTCAACTTTCTGGACACCAAGCTATTCAGATCCGATAAGGTAGAGATAGTAGTTAAAGTTAAGGTTGATACCCAATATTGATCGTTTTTGTCGAAATCAATATCACAGAAAAACTAATCTACCACGTGTAGAGTTCAAATTCTACATGAAGATGGCTGACGCATGGCTCTACTTTCTCCAACTCTACAAAAATATGAAGCCAAAACATCCTGAGAACAGGCGCTGCCATCTTGAGCCGCTGACCTCATCTGGAGCCAGTCTGAAAGCAGTGATCATAAAGTGGAGTGGTGGTATCAAGGTGTCGCACATTAACCCACCTGAGAGATTACAAGCCATAGGATCACAGAGTTTCACCCAGTGTTAAGGTATCAAACAACTTATTAAACCCCAAGTTATTTGAAAACATAACATCAGTGTGATAAGAATGACTTAAAATGACTTGACATGTCCATAACTTGTTTCGTTTGGTCTGTGTCCCATCTGCTAACATGGAGGGTGTGTGTATGATCTACACCGCAGTCAGACACCAGGGGGCAATCGAGATGCTTTGGCTTGACTTTTGGACGCTGACACAGCACATTTCTGTACAGTTTCTGGTGAACAGCGAATCACGAATGCACTTAAAAAGTAGGCCACAGCCATAGCTCACTTTCTCGCTGCACTTTTAAAAACATGGCGACGTCTAAGTTGTCCCCGTTATAATTTCCCCCATTACTCCGGAGCGACTCATCCTCTCGCATAGACGATCTGCGGCTTCAAGGCTCCAGCGGTGCATGTGTTGTGAAATGCGATCTGCTGGAGGGGGGTGTGGCGTCAGCGTCCAGTGGCAAAAGTCAACTTAAAAACATGTCCGACTCTAATCTCGATAAAGTATCCGGCGAAATTTCACGCAGGAAAACGGCACCTCGCTTGAGCCCGCCATTGCGTTGTTAACCCCGGAACCGCGGCTAACCTCTCACCTGGCCCGTAAAACTTCTTCCCCCGCGTCACGTCGAACACTTTCCCGTTGACGGCCATGAGGATCCTCGGGTCCTGCTGCCCATCGTAGGGCTTCAGATCCGCCAGGGTGAAGTCCTGCTTCTTCAGCTTCGGCAGCTGCGGCTCCACCTCCCCGACATCCGGCGGTGTGTCCCCGCGGAAGATCTTGTAGAGCAGGAACAGGCAGAGGCTGAGCAGGGTCAGGTTCAGCGGGGAGGTGAAGATCTCCTGGAAAATGCCAACAGAAGTTAGCTCGCTCGCCTCTGGTTCAGCCATTTTAGCTCCTCTGTGCCTCGGCGCCTCTGTGTGCACGGGGTGAGCGTCGGGGTGGATCTGGTGGATCCTGGACCAATCCCCGCTGCAGCCTCAGGGCCAACGGTGAACTCTGTAGACCAATCAGGATCCTCTATCGGCGGGACAGTTAAAGAAGTATTTATAAGAAATAATTATATATTCACGACACTTGATCTTCATTATGTATATACTTCAGTTCTGACCCAAGTTTCATTATTGTTTAATATGTTTTAATGATTCACTGAAGTCCAAAAATGCAAATAACTGAAACAACTTGAAGTATTGTTTTATTAAAATTTCTTATTAATTTTTTCTAATTTGATTTGGTGCGACTTCTTTTACATCACTTCTTAAAACCCACATTTTTATAAACTTGCTTTCACGTGATGTGGTGTTTTTCTCTTTTCACCTTTATTTATTTTCATTGTCATATTACTGCTTTCATGTGTTCAAGTTTCCATGCGACACAACTCTCTGGTTTCCAACCACCTTTTCTCGCCCCTTGTCACATTACATCCTCCTCATTGTTAATTCTTCTACATGGACTTTTCTTGCTTTGCTGTCAAAGCACTATCTAAACTCTGTTTTTGAAGGTGCTATTTAAATAAAGTTTATCGGTATTATTAATTGTTCTCAGTAGATTTCATGAAACTTGATAAAACTAGTCTAATATAAATTTCTTTACCTTCTTCTCATTTGCATTATTTCTCACTTCAGTTTCTATTTTCACTCATTTTCTAAATTTCCTCTCCATCCTAGTTCCTTAGTCTCTTCCACGTCGTTACTGTTTCAATCACTTACTCCTTTTCGTATAATCGCTTGATCTAGGTTAGTTTACAAACAGGAAAGCCCCTGTAAAGACAGCGACAGCACATAGGCCAGTATTTACCTTTATACCATATATACTTCTATATACATGGCATAGACACTTCTAAACAAACAATCCATTTTGGCCGATAAACCACTTGTCCATCTTTCTGCCCTGAGTCTACAGCACATTGGCAAAACCCAGGAGTCTTTTGCTGGCAACCCGCAGCAAAAGAGAGCAGCATTCCCCGAATCCTTTGTGTAAGGGCCAAACAATGTCAAGCATGTCAAGACAAGGGCCACATCTTTTTTTTCTTCCATTTTTGTGCTTTCGACCAACACAAACACTCTTTATGAACTCTGCGGTTCAGCACAAGCAGACTTTTGCTTTCTCTACAATTGATGTCTTCTCTCTTATAACCTGGTTGTCTGCCATTGCGATAAATCTGCCCAGGAGGAAGCACACCTGGCTGTTAAAGCCAACGGGAGATGGGACTGTATTGCATGTTACACCAAGTGCAGCATAAACCAGTACTACTACTAACGGAAATACATTTAAATATTTAAATTAAAATGCAAAGAAGGTAGTGTGATTGTCAAATAAAACCTGTTTTAAAACTAGAGTTCACACATGGTCCCTCTATATGACTATTATAATAGTACATAATAGTGATATACGTTTTGTGTCTTTTCTAACACATTTTTCTACGTGATATTTTGTGATCTGAGACTCGTCTTTAGATTGCCATGTCAAACTGCAGAAGGGAGACGGCAGCACCTGTACGCCCATTGTCTGGCTCTTTTAAAGCATCTGTGAATATAACTTATGCAAACACTGATCTATATTTGGCTTTGCACTGTTGCGCACTTGTGTGCCTTCTTGTGTTATCTTTTAGATTTTGGTGCCGTCTGGTGTCTTTGGATGGTATCGCCAATTTCTAGTGATGTGTCCTTCCGGGTCGAGGCTTCGAAGCGTGTGTCGAGTAATTCAGGACGATTTTGGTGAAGCGCGGCTTGTGTTGTTGACGTTTGTGGTGACATTCAAAGCCAAAGCTGCTTACCATTTCCTGTCACGTGGTATTATGCTCCCAACAATCTCTTTTGTAGGGTGTGGATTACTGTGTCCTTAGAGATTCACCTAATATGCCAACAATACTCTTCTGACTCTTATTGGCAACTCCCCCATCTCAACTTGCATTGCTGCTATTGGTGAAGTTTTAAATGCTCCACAACAGATCCAGAGAGCCCACGAGCCTGCTCCACATCTAGTTCTTTTAAGTTTGTTTCTGCAACAGCCATGCAAGCTATGCATCCATAATATAGAGCTGCTCTCACAAGAGCCTGATGCATATTTAACAGTGCCATTTTGCTAGCTCCCCAGTTACAATAACCATTTCTTTATTGGTCTGAGCTTTTTTGATGTCTGATATATACATATGCCAGGTCTATTGTCCACTTTGATACCCAGAGACTACGTTTTTACTCTAGATGATGTGTCAACCATCTGTGCCATGCTTCTTCAAGTGTGCTATTAGTCATATGATTTGAAATTCTGGAACCTACTTCATCTTTACCTGGACAAGTTTGTCGTGCATTACAAATGTCTCACTTCAAAAATACTGAATGGTAAATCCAAGTCATCACCTGTTGCAGCCCCCTTTTATGTTTAATACCTGGTATTTGTGCTAGAGTATTTTCTCTGCATTGTGATGCTTTTTCTGAGCTGTGAATTAATAAACGTTTTTCTCAAAAGTTGCCTTTTTCGGTTTTATTGAATGCATTTAGGTTATTGCTGGTCCGTACTGGTATTTCAAAGTCTTTTCTTTTCCTAATCATTCCCTACACGTTCGAAAGTTGTGTTTCAGTCCCAATTTGATTACACTATTGCATCAAGCGTGCTCGTTATGAAAATCGAATTGTTTAACACAGTGATTGTGTAGAGTCGACTCGGGAATCTTCCTAGTTTGCTCATTCTGGTCTATCGCAGATTCGCACCAACCGACGCGGATACGTAACTTCCCGTGATTGTGTCATGCAACAGGGCCACTTCCTGTTCTTGGAAACCGCACCTCTCGCCTCTGTGGTTCCCACCCAAACAAACGAAGCTCAGCTGGATATTGTGTGTCCTCTGAAACACGTAGCAGCTCTGTCTGTTGTCAGCCGGTCTGTCAGCCGGACACATTTCCAGAGGAGGAGCTCCATCCTCTGTAAACCACAGACGATGTTTACCCCCTGTGTCTGTCACCGTATCTAACCTGCTCCTGATTTCAACCATTGCACAACAACTGTGTGGCTGGGTGTAGCTAGCTAGCTGCCTCTGTACAGTCTGAGCCTGGACACACACACACACACACACAGCAGTCTGGCTTTTTATATCTAAGCTGAGCTGGGCAGAGATGACGAGCGGTTTGGTGACAGGCTTTTCTTTTAAACAAGTACGGTAGTCACGGGAAGTCCGACCCGGTTCGAGTTTGGCTCCCGGTGCTGAGGATTCGTTGAGTCAAGCTAGCTCCAAGGTGAGTTTCCAGTGTTTGTGTAGGCTGCTGAACTTAGCTAGGCTAGCTCCCAGATCCGCTGCAGTGCTGCTGGGCTGCTGTTTGTGGCCATGTCACGTTGAGCTGACTGAACGACTCACGGTGTGATCTAATTTAATCAAAACTTCACTTTTTGTTTCCGTGGAGCTGATTCAGATAAAGAAGTTTAACAATCTGAAGAGTGTAGGAACTTAAAAGCTGGTTACTCGTGACATTTTCTGTAGAAAATACAAAGGTACGAAGTGTACTATTGGGTGATAGATAGAAAAACAACGATGTCGTTAGTTAAACTCAAATAAAACTAATAAAATACATTTCATTTGTCATCAGTATAATTTGGTTATCAACTGTTAATTCTGCTTATATAACTTTTACGAGTCTTATAGTATTCATTTATAACTTAGAGATATAAATTAAAATACATTAGGTGTTTGAATCGTTAGACAAATCCAGTGATGTAATCATGATTTTGTTAACTTTAAAGGCATATGCAGTGGTAGAGTTGAAGAATATGTCAGTTGACAGATTTTCATAGTTGTAGTGATGTAATTTCCAAGCAAAAAGATTTTCTCTAAATTCCCCCTTTTTCTCTGTGGCATTGTAAATTGAATATCATTGGTTTTTGGATTTTTAACAGCACTACTTACAGTTATGAAAGAGAAAGTTGAGACTTTGATATTTCATAGTTTGGTTTCACTTTCTAACTCGTTTCACAAATGTTGAAAGTACGGAACTTAATTATGAAGTCATTCGTGTGTAAAAATAGGAAATAGATTGGAGTTCTGCAAACTGTCAAATTGACAAAGTCGGAGGAAGTCAAAGAGTTGTGAATATTACCAGATGGGTTTAGGATTTGTATTCCAAGCGGTTATGCATCATAGAGAGCCCATCTGTCATCATGTTCAGTCTTTAAATGATCATATCTTTCTAACTAAATGCAAATTATGTTAATGACTTAATAATTATTGTAACTCATCTGTTGTGTGTCCTGTCTTTTCCTCACTCAGCACACTGACCAGTCCACCTTGTGGCCTCACAAGTGGACCGCCCCTGGCCCGCACTGTTTGCTGTGCTGTGGCCTTGTCTCACCTTTTCCAGACATTGTTAATATGACTGCAATGCGTGTGGATGCCAAAGTGGTGATGCTAGGAAAGGAGAGCGTGGGGAAGACCAGCTTGGTGGAGAGATATGTTCATCACCGCTTCTTGGTCGGGCCCTATCAGAACGTGAGTGTCAGCTGCTCCGCTGTAATTGCCATGTCGGTCTGTTGCTGATTCCCTGAGGACATTGTTTTAAAAGAGGTGTCTGTGACCATCATAGAGTTTAAAGGGTTAGGGTTATCTAAATAAAAACTCTGGATGCTGTAACATTTTGGTAGGTTTCTTTAAACATAAGAATATACAAGTTAAAGCTACTTAAATCCTTTATTGCACATTTAGTGTGTGGTCTGTAAAATGTCACAGTTCCCACAGTCAAAAGGGACTTCCACAAATGAGTGTCTAATGCTTTACCTCTCTCTCCTTTTCCTGACAGACTATCGGTGCAGCTTTTGTTGCCAAACCGATTCAGGTGGGAGAGAAAGTGGTTACCCTGGGAATATGGGTGAGTAAGAGGCTACGTCACATGAGTTTGCCGTCAGGGCCAGAGTTTGAGATCTGAAAATGTGACCCCATAACACCCTTATAGCCGATAAAATGTAAATGAAACCTTAATTTTAATTTCTGTTGTCACTAAAATGTCAGAGAATCATAATCTGGTCTTAAATCAGGTCTAAAAAAATGTGCAGTCACTCCAGTTTGCATTTTTTTGGCAATATAATAATCCTCTGAACCTACTAAATGAGTATACAGCATTACAAAAAAAAATGTAAGTGGTAGTTACACATAGATCTTATGTAGATAACATTTATGACATCTTACTATACTCTGATTGATTAAAAAGTTGCATTCACAAGCATTAATCATATCAGTGTAAAATTTGCACAACAACGTCACCTCTGTACCTATTAACACTCTCCGTCCATCTCACTGTATACATGTGAAATTTGCGAAGGAAGTAACAGGGTGAATTCTGCGGTTGCATAACTGTCTCGGAGGATGTAAATAATTAATGATGATAATGACTTTCTTGTAGTGGTGAGTGTCCATTACTTGTTCCACTTTTCTTTACTCTAACTCGATAAAAAGAAGTCAGTAAAAGAAGAAATTCTGAAATTTCCTAATCTCCGCTTTGGGTCATTCCACGACTTTGTCGTCGTAAGGGGAGATGGGCCAAGAAACACACATGACTACATTTAAGCTGTTTAACATAGTTTAACAGAAAGCAGGGGTTTCTCTCCTGGATCACATTACTGTGACTCCATTCCAATTGGATCTCAGTTTCTTACATTAGTCCCTGTCCTCTCCATTTCTCATCAGGACACAGCTGGATCAGAGCGCTACGAAGCTATGAGCAGAATCTACTACAGAGGAGCCCGGGCGGCCCTGGTCTGCTATGGTAAATCATGTTAGAAAGATCCTTCAGGGGTTGTTACTCAAAGGCTGGTGGTGAACATCAGCCCTGAGCTCTGCAGCTGGTGTCAACCTCTTTAAAAATGACCATTGGCTGTTGTGTTTTCCCCTGCGTGTTGTGGATGCAGGTCTACATTGTTGATATTGAAGACAAAATCAGTTGAACAAATTATCTCCCTCAAATTTGAATGTATCTTTTTGAGACAGAGATATGAGAAATATAATTATAGCAGAATATAGTCTAATCACACATTATGCTGTGTATAGATCCACTACAGTTTACTTATTTACAAAAATACACATTCATATATAAAATCATTCCATGAAGTTTTGTTCAGAGGTATTTCAAACTGGAAATCTTACCAGTAAATATTTTTTAATAATACTGCTCGCAGTTGTGAATTGTCTTTTCTTTAAGACTGACTGGTAGACACATTTTCTCAATGGTTTGCAAGTCTGTGTTTTTGTTCCATGTCGGGAAACTTTGCCCGTTAGAAAATAGCCGACGGCCATTACTCACACTGTTGTCATATTTAATTTAATGCCCTCTATAAGGTCAGCTTGCCCTCTTCTTTACCTTCCTTCTTCAATCTGTGGATTTTATTTCACCAGTATTTTATTACATCCTGTTTCATTTTAACCGCAACTGCACAAATTGATGATTGGGCCTCCTACTCAAATGTCTTTTAATCATTGAAAATCGCAGGATTTTGTTTATATTCTGTACATATCTTCTGGGGATTATAAAATACTTTTGATTTTTAGATCTGTCTGACAGCAGCAGCTTCCAGCGAGCTCGGTTCTGGGTGAAAGAGCTGCAAAACTGTGAAGAGGTAAGAGAGTTTTTCCAGTCTCACTTCAAGCTACATGACATTGACAACGAAAGGTCCAAGTCTCTCAATAACTTTGTTTTGGTTTTGTGTATTCTATCTTTGTGTACTCCAGCACTGTAAAATCTACTTGTGCGGCACTAAGAGTGATCTGATTGATGGAGACCGGAGCTTGCGCCAAATCGACTACCATGATGCTCAGGACTTTGCTGAAGGTAACCAAGTCTCGACTCAATTAGTCGCACTGTTATAAACCTGCTCTCTTTACTGCTCATTTTGCTTATTTAAGGAACATTGAAAAGTTTACATGTTAATATAATCTCTGTGGTGTGTTGACATGGCGGCCGGTCACTTCTATTGTTTTTCCAACCCAGTTTAGATGAAATCACTCCCATGTCCTTATGATAAAAACCCCAACAGGCCAAGTGAAGCCATTTTATTGAACAATAGGGAATTAAAGGACATACATGTATTTTTAATGAATAAAATTGTGATACGTGACACATTTGAAAAGCTGGAAATAATAAAAAAGTTTGCATTGTTCATAAGTGAATAATTGACCAACTAAACCTCAGGATTTTGTTGCTTACACAGAGATCGGTGCACAACACTTTGAGACCTCCAGTAAAACGGGAAAGAACGTGGGTGAGTCACAACTTCGTCATCTGCAGACCACATTGTCTTTTGTCTGTCTATTGAGGAACTGGGTTTTCCTCACAATTGTAATATTGAAAACCAACAAAGCAGATAGGAGTCAGCTCTCGAGGGAAGCGTTGTTGATACCAGTTTGAGGTTTGCAGAAGGAACAAGACAAGAACAGTCATGATATCTTTTTGAGGCGGCCTATTTTGGAGCCTCTGTCACAATGTCAGCTAAAAATAGAGTGGTTGTTGTTGGCAGCACAGATTACTGTCAACCAGATCTTTGGAATCTGACAAATCAGGTCTATATGTGAATGATCTGATGGAAACTGACAGGCCTTATTCTTCCTCTGCTTGCCAGATGAGTTATTCCAGAAGGTTGCTGAGGTTTACAACAGCACGGCCTTCCAGTACATGACGGGTGAGTATTTTATCTGTATACCGTGGAGATGCCATGTAAAAATTGCAATTTGAATCTGCTATTTTTTCACTGAAGGCCAGCATATGCTTGAAACAAACACAAGTGTCCGTGGTCATGGTCGTCTCTCTGATAATAGGTATAACAGCTCACTGTCAGACAGTCCTTCATTGATTCATCGTTTTGTTGATGTGAAAAGTGAAAAGAAATCTACTCATTTAATGGTCGAGTCCAAGTGACAGCTGATCAAAAGCTGTAGACATTTCCCCAAGGCAGTCTTGAGATATCACAATTAAGAGATTTGGAGGCCACCATGACCATGACCATTGACCTTCCAAGTGGCAGATTTGGCAAATTACATCTCTGGTAGACATTTCTGGCCGAGCTGTATGAGCAAATCTAGGTCAGATTCCGGACCTTAGTGTATTATTTTAGCTTTTTGGGAAATATAAAATGTTTTGAGAACAGACTAACGTGCTATGTTATAAACTGTGAGATTATCTGAGTGGGTGTTCTTCTAGCTGCCTGCCGAATACAAGATGTCAAATGGGCTCTTTGTCTTCCTCTGTTTTAAGCAGAAGAAACTGGCGTGGACTTGGGCCAAAAGAAAGACTCCTATTTCTACACCTGTTGTCACAACAACTGATGCAGAGTAACACGAAGGGAAACAAGTGGTCACCGTCTCTCAGCTGGAGTCAAACCTGGCTGGGGGTCGGATATCTCCGCTTTGGATCTGGAATCCAAATCACAGAAGGAAAAGAGGTCAAACAGTGCTGTTCTTTGTTAGATATGTTTATTTCTTTTGTGCCATAAGGAACAATAGGCTGCAAGACTGTGGAGAAGGATTTGCTACAGCTGCGACTGTTTCTGGGCGGGGAGGGATTTAAAAAACCAAACTCCTCCACCTTTTCCCTCAGTTATGTCCTGTGTTGTATCCCCACATCAGCTGGTCACTGTAGCTCTGAACTGGACCACATCATGGGAGTGAACCTGACGTTTCAGTGACCTGCAGTGGTGAGGAAGATCCTCTCGAACCCAGACTGGCAGAGAAAACTTGATTGATGCTGTTTATTGATGGGACGAGTACAGACAGTGCTACAGGGTGGTGAATGGTTTGTTTACAGCAGTTCATTTTTGTTTACATCAAACTGTTATTAAGCTCGTTGTGGAAGAGAATCCGTTAGGCCTGCACCTCTTCAATGACGCCTACACAAATGTAGTGAAGGTGAGGACATATGACTCTAAGGTCCTCAGTCGTACTTCACTGAAATGAACCTTAACGAAACATTTGCAAATCTGGTATAACTCATGAGTGAAGGATACCAGTGATCTTTATAAAGGCCTTTATATGCACAGTAGAAACGACAGGACCATGCATGTGTCCAAAATGAGCTTTCTAGAGCTTTGGCTCGCCACTGTTTACCACAGCTTTTACCATGTGACCGCTATGGATGTAATAAGAGAGCTGAGGCTGGGCAGTCATGGAGCCTTCCTGCTAATTTCTCCCCTCTGGCTGCTTGTGACACTGAATTAGACCTGGGTTATCAAAGAGATGTCTGTCAAACTGTGGACAGGATACCCACAACTGTTCACGCTTCGTATTATGACTTTTTAAACCAAAAACACGAGAAACATTTTCAAATCTTTAAAGCGGTTTGTGTGATGCCCTCCCGATGTAAAGTCTATGGGGTCAGCGAGACAAACACTGATACTTGAGCAGAGGGCCCAACAACACAGATGCAAACCAGGAAGCTACATTTCTCACTAACAGTCCGGCTCTTGTAACAGATCCATACTGACCGTAAGCACAACACACATCTAAGTTATCTTTGGCAGCAAAAGCTAAACTGACCGGGATCGTTTCTAAATTTAAACTCTAAAGGTTCTACTCTGTACTTCTGAATGGAAGCGATACATTCAGAGATATGTCAAATCAAATTCATTTCAGGTAGTGAAATGATCTTTCAGCGCTCCACCTACTAATCTAAGCGTCCCTCTGCTGTGATGATGAACCGCAGATTTAACCAACACAGGAAGAAGCCTCGTGGCTCGATGGTGTGACATTGTACAAACTGTCATCTCTCGATGTTCTCAGAACCAGATCTCCAGCTCTATTCAACACTCAAGCCTCTAATTTATTGCCTTTTTTTTTTAATTTGTGCTGCCAAATGTTGGAAAATAAACAGACACCATCTTAGTTTGCTCCATGTTGATGCTTTGAAGAAATGCGTTGGATTTTTTTGATGCACAATATTTTTTAATGCAGGTTGTTAAAGAAACTGGTGTAAAATACAAATGTTCTGTAAAATTAAAAGGTTATTGAAAGAAAATTGCTCTGATTAATCTAAAATTGTACAGTAATTCATCCAGAATTAATTTTATGCTAGTGTATATTTTAGTCAGCTGTTTCATGCAAATTTTGTGATAAAGAAATATTTGTATTAATCAATTCTAAGGGCAATTAAGAAATATTAAGTTAATGTGGCTCAAAAAAAGGAATAACTTAGTCATCTCCCCGTCTGGTTCAAAATGATACCATCTTACAATGTTACTGTATATAATTAAGTTAAACTGCAGTGTAGTTGATTTTCTTTACAATTAAAAAAAAAACAGGTTGCAGTTGTATGCCTCCGCCAACCAGTGCAGTTTTCGTGTACGCATCCCCCCCCCCCCCCCGATAAGGTCACTTTGACCTTTACTTTTGACCACAGAAATCTACTCAGTTAATGTTTTAGCCAAAGTGACAGGTGATCAAAAGCTGAAGACATTTCCCCAAGGCAGTCTTGAGATATCACAATTAAGAGGTTTTGATATCTCAACATGACCTTCACCTTTGACCTTCCACCACTGAAATCGTACCAGTTCATCTTCAAGTCCAAGTCAATGTTTGCACCAGAGTTAAAGAAATTCCCTGAAGAGCTTCTGGAGATACCGCGTTCAAAACAATGGGACTGATTGTCAACCCGAAAACACCTAATGCCTCCTGCCGCCACAGGGGGAAAAAAGCATGAGACCAGGACAAAGTGCTTATTTTATAACTTCTTCTTATTATATATTTATATAGCAGTTTAACAGGTCAATGGTTGAGATCTAACAGGTCATAATTACACTGGAATGAAACATTGCTTGTTGGGCAACTGTAAAAAGGCATTAGTAGGGAAACCTGGCTCTCACAGGGGCCAAAGCATTCCACTCAAAATAGCTCCAAAGCAAAAAACACTCTAAGGCATTGGCAGATAACACACAGACGATATTAGAAGCTTGAAGAGTGAAACACATGATGCAAGAACACGTACAGAAGTGCAAGCAACATGGCAGCAGTCCGTCGTTTTTTTTACATGGAGCCTGAGGAGCGAGGCCGCTGTTGCCCCACTCACCCTCAGTTGTGCATCACAATAGTTTACAAGCTTTCTTCACTCCACTCTGCCTCAGCCGTGGAGCTGCTAGTTGACCACCTGGTTTCTTTTACGTTTCAGTTTAAATAAGGTCTTTCCCAGCCCGACATGGAGACTCACATCGTCAAAACACTTTTTTTTTTGGCATGACATTGTGTAGAGAAGATGTCCTCCTCAGTCTGGCCCCTGGCAGCTCGGATTCCAGAACCTATCGCTATCACATGTCCGCTGAGGGTCTGATCTTGAAGCACCGTCTGATGATCAGAGATGTGGAGAAGAACCGGAGGTGAAGTGGAGACTCCTGCGTGAGGTGCTCTATTGTAGATTGAAGTCAACTCAGCCTGTATGTGTCCAATTAAACCCAAATTTCACAAATCACTGAACTCAAAGTCCAACGACACATTGCAACTGGTTTATATACGGACAACTCCTTGATTATAATTTTCTCATACTTTTGTGAACACCACCGCCATCCAGCTGCAGCGACGTACTCAGGAGAAGTCATTTACCAGATGGGGGCGCTGCTGTGACTGTCGGTGATCATCGTGTCTCAGGATTCACGGGCTGAAGAGTTTTTGTCCCCCCCCTGACAGTGACGTCTTTTCTTACACTAAACACAGACACACGAGATACAACAACTCGTCTCCAACTACTGTAAGTTTTTGCGGGTCGACTCAGCTGACGTACAGGGAACGACACCTGAACTACTACTCAGAGGAAAACAAACCAGAGGGGAAAAGAAAGAAAACATCAGAGTGGAATATGTTCACAAACACCACGTTTTACATTCCAGATAATTGTCTTTACCGGATCTCGCATGTGAAGGTGCAGCCAGTTTGTGCAAAGTCACTGTGTCAGGAACCGTCTCTGCAGCAGGTTCCATGCACCGAGGTCAGCGAGCGTGGAGTGAGTCCTGTTTCCTCCGTACACTCAGCTGCCCATCGGACTCAAACAGTGACAGACTGGGCTGCATGGTGAACGTTACTGATTGATCGCCATTTGTTTACGTCTGCTTGTTCTGCCTTAATGTCCTGTGCAACTATAAATAATAATCCACTACATGTCACTCTTCCTCTTCTTCTTCTTCTTCCTCCTCCTCCTCCTCTTCTTCTCCCTCCTCCGCCCCTTCTTCTTCCTCCTCCTCTTCTTCATCTTCTTCCTCCTCCTGCTCCTCTTCCTCATCATCTTTGATTTCTAGGTATTCCTCCTCCTCGTCCATCACTGACTCTCCATCCTCTTCATTAGAATCTGATTTCTGCCTCCCCTCCTCACCCTCTTCCACTAAATCCTCCTCCACCTCTGCCAGCTCGTCCCCCTCATCCCCCTCTTCACCCTCGTCCTCCTCTTCCTCCTCCTCTTCTAAGACGTCCCTCTCCTCCTCATACGAGGAAATGGGCGAATAGTGCGGCAGGTCGAACACCTGCGGGCTGCTGGGAGCATCAGAGCTGCTCGGGTGAGGAGGTGAGGCGGCGGGTGCGACGACGGGAATGGTGATGGGCACCGGGATTGAAAAAGCAGGAAATGACTCAGCAGCACACGTGTCAGCACCGGTGCCGATCTCCCGGACCCTCCTGGTGGTCGGGTTCAAAGTGGCAGTTGCATCAGGAGCGGCAGAGGGGATGACGGCCATGCCCAGGCCTGAGGGCAGGGCTCTCGGCTCAGGCGTGTACTCCCGGATCTCTCCCGGTTCCAGCGGGTCAGGCCCACAGGGGTCGTGTTCGCTGCAGCACAGTTTCCCGTCCAGCTTGGAGATGAAGAGCAGGCCGTCACGGTGCTGGCTGCAGTAGGAACTCGGACACATCTCACAGAACGACGCTGCCTCTTTGCAGCATATGTCGCACTGGTGCCATGGACATTCCCAGCGACCTGAAACCATGATACAGGCACAGACAATAACGTAAAGGAAAATGTTACGATTTTTTAATTTTGAACTTTAATTCAACAAACCAATTCGCAGAAAAAGCTAAGATAAATACAATAAAACAGGATCAAATTAATTAGAAACACGGTAACAGTGCAACAGCAACTTTGGAAATGATTTGCAGAGTCACTGACCTGCTGGCCTCTTGGTGAGGTTGAGGCAGTCAGCGTGGTAAACCTTCGGACATCCAGGTCTCTTACAGGAAACCATCTGTCCCCCGTCTCCACAGCTGAAACACTCGTCCTCTCTTTCTTTGGTCACCACCACCTTCTTCTTCCTCCTGCCGTAGCCTCTCCTCTTCCGACCTTTGTCCTCAGACGGAGGGTTGTTCTGGTTCCAGAGGACAAAGGACTTGGTTAATAGCTGTACTTGGATTGTGATTTTTCTTTCCAAGTCCAGACAATTTTCCCATCACCACTAATTCACATCTCACTACCGGGGGGGAAGAAATCATTCAGAATAACCTCCGCCACAATGAACTGGTAACCAACACATCACAGAGTGGTATTTATGTCGTGTCATGGCCCTCACCTTTGGCCTGACGCCCAGGAAGCCGCTGCAGTTTGGGGCTCCACATTTACACACCGTCTTCCCGTTGCCCAAACACTCCAGGTTGTAGTTGAAGGTGAGTTCAGTGCCTGAACACACACACACACACAAACACACACACAAACACACACACACACACACACAAATGAGAGAGGCTGCGACTGTGGAAGATTTGACTCAGACTGCTGGAGCCTCATAGCAATTTCAGTTAGAATCACAATCAACTGCTTGGACAGGATGGTTGCCAAAACAGGCTTGTGAAGTTTTTTTCTGTATACACAATGACAAAAGAATTCACAAAATTAAATGTAACATAACAAACCACAAAAAACAATGTTAATATTTGAAGATTAGTGAAATTTAAATATCGATATAAACATCAACACATGAGGTTCCATCATTTTCTTGTTTTCTCAAATCAATAGTTGTTTTTCTCAAAGTGGATTTAGCAAGTGGACTTGTTTTATGTTTCTGATTCAAGAAGCACTTCTCACTTCAGTCATTGACAGCTGTGGATCAAACCGCTTGTTGGGAGCGTTTGTTTTGAAAGTAAACAAAGCTGCATGTACCTTCAGCGACGTCGACGAGAGCAAACAGTCCCACCCGGGTGTCTCCGCCCACCGTCCACTTCTGGGTCTCACAGTTTGGCTGACAGCTGTGGTTCATGAAGCGAGCCTCATTCCCCTTCGGCCCAGCATCAATGATCCGGTCCTGACACAAACACACACGTGAAAAAACACCACAGGTTTAACATGTTTGAAACAACCTTTCTTGTGATGCGCACACACCCAGAAACACACACACACACACGGCGTACCTTGTCCAGAGTTAACATGTAGAAGTTACAGATGTCGTTCTCCTGCGCGTGTCTGATCCTCGACCTGCACTCCTCCTCGTCAATCACCTCCCCGACGTACTCGCTCACAAAATGACCCTGAGAGAACAACACAGGACGCCGGACGTTCATTATTTAGCCTGAGCAAGACCCCACTGAACAGCGGTCGCTGAACGGCACAACAGTAGATGTATCAGTGTCAGTAATGAGTAGCATTAGCAGCGGTAGTACCATTAATCGGAGTGTTGTATTTACCTTCTTGATGTCATGGACGCAGCGGAGCCCCCAGCCTCGGGACAGTGTTCTGTAGATCTCCACCTGGCTGTACTGACGCTTGCTGAACGCCTGGTTGAGGCACCGGTCACCTGCCGGGCAAACCTGCAGGTTCAGAGGGTCGACATCAAACTGGAGTTACCACCCTGCGGCTGTGTACCTTCATCGACCAGTGCAGTCTCAGTCGATATATATTTTTTGCATGTAAGTGACCTTTCACAACTGAAATCTTATCAGTTAAACTTTGAGTCAAATCGTCGAAAGGGTTTTCTAACGATAAATTCTAATCGGTTCCTCATGAGTCCAAGTGGATGTTTGTTCCAGATGTACCTAAAGTCACAATGGGTTAGCAATCACACTCACAAGAATATGAGGTCACTATGTCCTTGACCTGTACCAACACATTTTAATCAGTTCATCCTTAAGTCCAACTTAAAGTTTGCATCGAATTAGAGAAAAATCCCTTGTTGTACTTGACATATGGTGTTCAGGGCATTTGGACAGAAAACCCGAAAACATAGTATGAAGACAGACATAGCAGAAAACACAAAGAAGACAACAGTCCTTGTCTTCACCATGTTCTTACAGTTTTACATTATTGATAATGATCCCAGAGCGCCGTACATGGTCACTCACTGCTCTGTGTGTCCTGCACCAGATGGGTCAAAAGCAGAGGTTAAATTTCCCTACCTGCATGAGTGTGCCTGTGCATGTATGTGCATGTGTTTGGGACTAATAAATGCATCTTAATCATCTTTATCTGTCTCTACATTTGAAAAGATAAGGCTAACGAAAATCTTGAAAATCTCGAAAATCTATCCGTTATGATTCTGAAGCTCTGAGACATTGTGCTAATGTGCTGGAGGAGTCTCTGTACCTGTGGGTGACATTCGTACAGCAGCATGCGGTTGATGCACTCGGAGTCCATGCCACAGGGGCTCTCGTCGGACGCCTTACAGTTACACCGCGGGATCTCTGACAGGTCGGCTGTGAAGATCTGGACCTTTCCTATTGGTCGATTCCCCTGAATGAGTGAGAAAAGTAGAAGCGAACATGACGTAAGGATGAAAACGTTTAGGGCTTGTTACTAGAGGCAACAGTGGGAACAATAACATTTAAAATCAACTTTAATCTCAAACAATGCTTCAAATTTGTGGAAATCCTGAACCATGCAGCTTTGTCGAATATGAAAAATCACAAGTCTCCTCCCTGACCTTAACATGTTTGTACGGAGGAGGCTTCCTGTCGTTCTTTCTGTCCTCTTGAAGCTGCCGAAGCTCCTTCTCAGCCTGCAGCTCTCGAAACCGCACGGCCGCCTCCTCCAAAGCTGGGGAGAGAAAAGTCATCATACCGAGTTTAAACTGACAGGTGAAAAATAAGACACAAACTTTCAGGATATGCTAAAGAGACCACGTTGCTGAACACACTGGATACCTTTCCTGTAGGTGGCGTCAACGCCTTTGCCCATCTTCTCTTTGCTGTTGGCGTCCACGTCCATATAAGGGAAGACTCGGGCCTGGTACGTCCACAGGTAGTCGTTGGAGCCGAAGAAATGAACGGGGAACTCGCCGATGTCGTGCTTCATCCGCTGGATGTTCTCTGGGATGCTTTTGGGATGGCTGACCTCCGCTGGCCACCATCTTTACAGACGGGCGGAAAAAGATAAATATAAATAAGCTTTTGATGGCTCATAGTGTACGCATCTATTTTCTTAAAAGTCTAATATATAAAGCGATCTGTGTGGATTTTGTGGAAAAATAAGAGACTTTTGTTTTGACAAGGAAAAGTTATAATAGCTGCGATGTTCACACTAGCACAGTGCACCGTCGAGGCTGAATATCAAGAAAATAAACTACATTTTTAAAAGAACAAGAGAAAGATTGTAAATAAATTCCCACTGTGATTCAGAATATGGTCATTTTAAGTTTTTTTCTGATTTTACAAACACCTAACAACTGATAAGTTAATCAGCAGATTAATCCATAATGAAAAAGGAGAATGTGTATGTCTGCAACGAACCACATGAGTAGAGATGCTACCTGAAAACAGCACGTGCTGATAAACAATCCTTTATGTTATGTGAAAAGACAGGAAAATGATTCTGTTTAACAATTAATAAAGAAGTCATTCAACAAACAAGGTCACTGACCTGTACCGCCCGACCTTCACCCAGAGGATGTCCTTGAAGCGAGGTTTCTTCCCAGCCTTACAGTCGTTGCAGAACCAGCTGCCTACAGGCATCTCGATTTTGAGACACTCCCGGTGGAAGGCGGCGGGACAGGACTCGCAGCACAGCAGACTGCCCCCTGGAGCACAGGAGAAGGAAACACATCAAACAGCGCTCCTAGTCCTTGTTTGACCCGATCTGAGACTTCAGAATTTGGGCTGAGATGTCTCCACTTCAGGTCGTACCCTCTGTGCAGACGAAGCACCAGCTGACGTTGACGTGCTCGTGGTTCTTGACGCCGCGTCTGGGGGCGAAGTGGTTGGGACAGATGATGCTGTTGTTGGAGAGGATGACGCTGCCTGCCGCCATGCAGAGGTCTGTAGCGTGATAGGCCACCGGGCAGCGGACGCACCGCACCAGACGACCTACAGACAACGACAAGGGGACAGACGGACGGTCAGCACAAGGACGGTGCAGAGGGCGAGGGAGTCATCACAGCGTGGCCTCTGTTCAGGCCCGGCCCGAGGCATAAGCGATACAAGCGGGCGCTTGGGGCCTCCTGACCGCCAGGGGGCCCCCTATCGGAAAAAAAAATTATAATTAAAAATAATTTAAAATAATAATAATATTAAATAACTTAAACAAGTGACCTGATTGAATGAAATAAAGAATACATCTATACAAGAAAATTCTGATTTTACGATCAATATATCTGCCAGCGTACAAGTCATGCATATCAACTGCGTGCTCAATCTGCTGACAGATAATTCGCGGTCATAGACAGACACTGCATAATACTCAAGGTTAAGTTGGAAGGGACATATATAAGCATGTCATCTAAAAGGACGTATCTCTCTGGTGCCCAAAAACGGAAAAAGAAAAGGACAGAAGATGAGAAAAAAGAGCAAGATAAAGGTATGATTGCATGATTATTTAAAATATGTGTTGAACTCATTTGAGGGAGGAGCAGCTCAAGCTATCATAGGAGTTAGCTAGCTAGCTAGCGAGTTAATGTCATCTTATATTTGACATCACATGAGCTATATTCATCAACAGTGTATGTATCTCATTAATATACATTTATCTAGGTGTATATGTCAACGATATTGGCAGTGTTTAGGATGTTCAATCAAACATGTACTGCTAGCTCTTGCCAGGCTTAATCTAACGTTAGCTCGCTGACTGAGGTGGACATTAGCACTAGTAGCTAGCTACATGAAAACAGTACTGTTTTATAAATGTGACATAGTGGTGAGTCTGACAGCGACTAAGTGCAGAGTCTTAGTCCATGAGATATCGGTTTATATTGGAGGAAACAGCCAAAGGTGAACTTAACCTTCTAGGTGTAAGGGATGCAAGCTAGCATTGCTGTGCTTGTGCACGTTAGTAAAAGTGACATCTCAGCCAAAGATGGAGCACAATGTGCGCTCTGCTCTAAGATCTTTGTTGAGAGATGGCCTATTGGTCTTTATGAGAAAACACCATGTTGAAGTGAGGAGACGTCTGTGATAAAAATATACTTATATTGTATTAATATTATATTTAGGATGTTAAGTGTTCACCACACTGCAATTAGGCTGTGCCTTATTTTGCCTCACTAGAATAGGAATGGTTAGGTGTGGAATTGTTTGTTGATGAGTGTAAGTAATGATGGAAAAATAAACTAATTTTTCATAAACTCACTATCAACTATGCACTTTTGCAATGTTATTTTTTCAGGAACACTGTTGAAGTATTTTGGAGCACAACCAACTGTACCTGCCCCCGATGTGTCATCAAGTGTCAGTGCCTCCACAGCTGATGATACAGCAGGTGAGGTTTTTCTTGATGGCAAATGGCTACATAGTCTTTTAATATGACATGACACATTTAAAAAAAAATAATTACATTTTTTTTATTTGTTGATTTATTTATTTTATCTTTGCAGGTTCACCCCCAGCAGACTTACAGTCACCTGAAAGTGAGGAAGAACTTTTACCCATTGAGGAACAGTTACCAGCATTGACAGTCACTGATACACCGACTTCAACCTCTGCCGGCATAACAGGTCAGTTAATCTAACAGTTTTTGTTTTATGTTGCCTTACTTAACTGTGAAATATCTTGTGTTATGTTATGATTCTATTTTTGTATCTAATGTCCCTACAGGTCCTTCTACAGCATCCACTGCTATGGATGTCCCATCCACTCCCTCAACAAGCACCAGCTATCAAGGTGGATCAACAGCTCCTCCAATTGACCCAGCTGAATGGTCAGCATTCCTGTCTGACTCAGAAAGGACTGATCTGGTAAGAAGAGGGCCAGTGCAAATTAGTGACACCTTCACCTTCCCCAAAAAATCTAATGGTCGAAGCTTTCATTACCATTATACGTGTAGACAATTAGTTAATGGGGTTTAAAAGGTTAATTGAATACTGAGTCACTTTCATTATTTAATCTATGTATCTATGTAACGTTCTATTTGTTATTATATTCATGCTTGTCTATTTTGGTTTTATTTTGTAATTGGAAATTGCTAACTTAATACGCATTTGCACAGTTGCAAATTATTTATTTAATATGTTTGTGATCGTTTGTTTGGAATACAGAGGCACTATCATTATTTATTTTTTATTTTTTAATGTTATTTTCGATAATACTAATGTTTGTGTATTTTGATTTCAGTTTAAGATTGCACATTTACAAATCTGTTGAAAGATCTGTTTTATTAAACTGATACTTTAAAAAAAAATACAAATGCTGTTGTATTTAATTATTTTACAATTTAACTTCAGTAAACCACACTTGATGCTTTACTTTGAATATGAAAGTTTAAAATAAATCTGTGATCTAAGTGCCCTCTAAGGTTAAAAGGTGACTGTTTTGGTGTAAATAACGACTATAATAATACAGGGGTCTATCAAGGGACAAAAGTCTAGAATATTTTTGGCATGAGAGCAACTGAATGAGCCTTCCAGGCCCAAGAGGTCAAGGGGCACTGAAGCCCAAGCCTAAGTCACCATCTCAATAAGTCAAAAAGCAAAATGCTATGAATATGCTTAAATTTAGGTATTTCCCTTCTCCAGCTGGCCATATACAAAATACAGGAAATCACATCTACGTAATTCAGTATTAATACAATTGATAATGTCAATTAATTCATTGTCAAATCATTGTAGTGTGACATTTTTGTCAATAATCGTCGAGCGCAAATGACTCCGCTAGTGGGAGGGGGGGCCCCAATATCCAATTCTGCTTAGGGCCCCCGAAAGGCTTGGGCCGGCCCTGCCTCTGTTTACCTTTAGAGATGGACGAGCTGTTTGGGTTGGCGATGAAGCAGGTGAGACACACGTGGATGGAGCAGCGGAAGCCCCGGGTCACAGGCGCAGTCGGGGCGAAGCTGGCGATACACTCCCCGTGGTAAAACTTCCCACACACGGGGATCATGCAGCGCCGCACGTCCTCACTGCGCTTCTTACATACGAAGCAGGTGTGGACGCCTGGGGGAGAAACACAGATCATGAAGGGGGTTAAGTCCTTATCAGTGGATTTCTTAGTGCATGTTAACATCATATTATAAAGATTGTATAACAGAACAAAGATTTTTTGAAATATTATCCTTTCTTCAAACCTTTTTATGAAGTGTTCTGGAGGTCCAGAAATTTGAGGTGAGAAATTTAAATGCTGCAATTATTATTTATATTTGTTCTAAATTTTCAAAAAAGAAGTTCTTATATTTTTGCAGGTGGTAAAAGCTTCACCGTAAATTGCTAGAATAACAAAGACGAACCTGATTTACACTCTGGACAGACAAACTTCCCTCTCGGTGCCTGGGCCAGGGAGATGCAGGCCAGGTGGAAGGCTCCACAGCACTGACCCTCACAGAGCAGCAGCTCCCCCGTCTTTTCACACACCTGAGAGAAAAAAATCACAGCATACTGTAAAGACAGGCCATAAAAACAGTGATTCAGAGAGGCTACGAAAGTGTTCCTGTGTGTTGGGGTATAATTTCCTGTGGTCTGATGGGGGGTATTATCCCTTCATTTTCACTGGGGATCCACGGACTGGTACAATGTGTTCTTAGGGTAAAGTCATTTAGGAACACCTCTGTTAAAGAACGTGACCAAAATAAACAATGTTTTCCATTTTAACATAAGATGCTGCTTTATAATAATATAAAACGTCCCAATGCTGTTAAAAGGATCAACCCATTTCCAAAAGAGAAGACTGTAGCCTGCATCACGAGAAAAAATGACACTGCCTGATTACTATGGTTTCACTGAATATCATTTCCTACTCGAGATGTAATGCATGGTTGTACCATAGAACACTGACCTACTTATACATATCAGATACCAAAGTCCTAAGAAGAGCTTTGGACAAATAACATATCGTTTTTTGCAGAAAGTGTGAAGAGGAGGCAGCTCAGTGAATCGACATCACCTGACATATGTTCTCCTTCATGGAGGCGGGGCCTCCCCGGTCCCCTATGATCTTCCTTGAGGGTGAACGTGGGTCGTCACACAGCATCAAGTCGTCCTTCGTGGAGGAGAAACTGTGATCCAGGCTGGACGTTTCGCCCTTTGAGACAGAGGATAAACTCACTGTTAAAAAATCACTGTCCAATTTCATCAAATGTCTCAGATTCACTCAGGAATCACGCTGCAGGTTGATCAGGAGGTAGGATGTAAATAAATGAATATATGAGCCTAGTTATGATGAGGAGAAATAATGCACTACAGATCTTAAATGGGACTTATCGTACAGCACTGCAACAATAATACATGACTAAAATGTTTAGTCTGGAACAAAGGATCATCAGAAACAGCTTTACTGATATATTTATCACTGATGCACAGAAGACACCCGGCTCTGCTCTCATTAAAGAATATGTCTGATCTCATTCTACATTATAAGAAAATTTAAATAAACAAATCCCAAAATAAAAAATAATGAATGGTATTCCACTTGCAAGCACTGTCTATGTAATTAAACTTGATATACTGTATCCATGTTGTCCAAAAACTATTTAAAAACACCCTGATGAGTCATCATGGCTGACTTTCCTTAAACAAACACACCACATTACAAATACACGACTGAGATATTACCCGGCAAATGTTTTTTATCATTAAGCAATTTTTTAAAAGGTTATATCTTCAGCAGTTGAACTGAATATTACCAGCCTCACCATTAAAGCTTTCTTGAGTCAATATCTGAGGAGACGTCAGAGCAATGTTTTCTACAGTTACTGCAAAATGTGTTGGTTGTTGCAATGACTCAATAATAAGCCAAATAAAAAAATAAAAGGATTCAAACTCTGCACCTCTGCTCTCCAACACATGGTTTGAAAAAGGGCTCATTTAAAGAAACATCATGATTTTTACTCCGAGGCCAAAAACTGAGATGAAAAACGTGTCAGTTGGAATTTATGGCCAGTTGAGTTAAAAACAAATCTGTGACCAAACTAAAGATGTCTGACCTCTGACTCTGCCGTGTCCCTTTTGACCTCCTGAGCCTCGCAGTCCTCTGGCTGAGGAGCATCCACGTCTTCGGATGCCGACTCCACCCGGTTGGGTTCGGGTGGAGCTGGTGCAGGAGCTGCGGGTGCAGGAGCGCTGGGAGTGAGAGAGGTCGGGATGGAGGGAGTGGACGTACAGGTGGGAACCTCTGAGGTGGGCGGTGTGGAGGTGGATGCTTTAATCCGCTTACGCTTTAGTTTTAGAGATGGTGGTCCTGAATCTGGAAGGGAAATTGATGAGTTAGAATCCGGTATCACAGACGAGACATAACGACTAATGAAGGTTCAAGAGATGTATAAAAATATATATATAATGATGAACTACACCACCATATAGAAGGTTTTGAGAGGATTTACTGACCTGATTGAGGGGCAGCAATTGAATTGTTCTTCAGTGTTTTGACCTGTGACAAGAGAAACATCAAAATCAAGGACAGTCCACAATAATGTGTTGGTCTGACCAAGAGAGAAGAGAAATAAATCTGTTTTTTCCATCTTCATTGAATTAGCTGTTTAATTTTGAAGGTATAAACTGTGTTATAAACATCTATTTACATTTTCATGTAATCAGGTATGTCCCAGATAAAACCACACGTGAATCATTGCACACACACAACACAACACAACATAGCCATGCTGTACCTTCTTCTTGGGGCCTGTTGAAGCCTCGGCCTCCAGACAGTACTCCAGGATCTTCTGAGTGGGTTTCCTCTTCCTCTTCTTCGCCAGCAGAACAGCGTTTCCTGTCAAAAGAGCGTCAGTCAGGTTAAGACTCAACATGAACAGGATCATCCACATTTTTCAAAACAACATGTTAAAGTTGTATTCGGCACAAATCAAAGCAACAAAATTAATTTCCTGGTTTGTGTACCTTACTAGCCCGAACAACTTCTACAGCCGTGTTACTGAAGGTTTATTGACATAATGAACAAAAGAAATTAGCTCTTGAGATATTGCCAATAACATGACTTGTGATGTCACGGTGACCTTTGACCTCTAAATTCAAATAAGCACATCCTTGATCATGCCAGATGTGATGAAATTCCCTCCGTCCTGATAAATACGGATCAAAATGATCT
The DNA here is from genome assembly GCF_949316205.1 of Platichthys flesus. Lineage (NCBI taxonomy): Eukaryota > Metazoa > Chordata > Actinopteri > Pleuronectiformes > Pleuronectidae > Platichthys > Platichthys flesus. Next base: position 10,510,672 of record NC_084959.1, on the reverse strand, counting down.
TGATTTAGGATTTTTTAGTAAAAATTAATGTTTATGCATAAGATGAATAAACACCTTCATACCAACGTTGAGATATTGCATAAAATAGGATGAAAAATGAGATGAAATCAAAATGACGTTGACCTTTGACCATCAAATTCCAATCAGTTAATCCGTGTTTCCAAATGAAAATTTCTGCTAAATATGTATGAATTCCTTTACGGTGTTCTTTGGATATTGTATTTTAAAGAGTGGGATGGGCGGATGGGAAAGAATAGAGTAGAGGAACAACCTGAAAACATTCTGCATCCACCTACGGCTGCTTCCTATGTGTAGCCCCTTCTGGCTGTCCTGTCCACATACTTAAGGCCTTGTAGTGTGCACACATGTATCAAGAAGGATGCCTTAAGCAGACTCTTTTTCAAAAGTTAAGTTAAGTTAACCGGCAAAAACCACAAGCGCTGCCTCACCGCTGTCTTTGACGAGGCCTCCTGAGAGCGAAGGTTCAGCTTCAGGAGGAGGGGTTAGTGTGTCGATGGAAAGCCCCGGTGCATCTTGGGGAGACTTGTTTTCAGTGCTGGGGATTTGTAGTTCACAGGGTGTTGTTGCAGCAATTTCCTCAGGAGGTGGCGTCTGTATTTCGGGAAGTAAGCTCGAGGATGGGTGGTCGTGTGCGTTCTTGTCCGATCCCGGGGTTTCAGACGTGGAGGTAATGGTTTGAGTGACCTGAGAAACAAACGACAGGATTTTATTGTCCATCTGATACATTTTTCACATAATAATAGCAATGCCAGCATTATACAAAAATAACGACAATGTAATAAGATCTGACTTTGTGTGATTTTTACCTTTGCAATTGACTGAAGAAGCTTCTTGGTTTTCTTCCTTGTGGAGAAAATCTGATCGTACTCTTCAGTCAATTCAATCAGCCGCTTGCTTGGTTTTCTTATTCGCTTATGTGCTGAAAAAGAAAAGAGAAAAGAAAGAAAGACACTTAACATTATAAAAATGTCTATTTATTCTGAACAACTAATCAGTTCACTCGAATCAGTGTTAATTTTGGCAGCTATTTTTGATTTAGTCTTAGTCTTAGTCTTTTGACGAAAATGCATTTTAGTTTTAGTCACATTTAGTCATTTTAATCCTTCTTAGTTTTAGTCTAGTTTTAGTCGACTAAAACAAATTACATTTTAGTCTAGTTTTAATCGACGAAAACGAATTCCATTTTAGTCGTTTTAGTCACATTTAGTCATTTTTATCCTTCTTAGTTTTAGTCACATTTAATAGCCACATTAAACTCCTTTTCTATAAAAACATATAGCTGCAGCCTAATAGCTTAAAAATATATATTTAGTTTTAAATGTGAAAACAAAAAGGGAGAGCAGGTCAGACTGGAGCCGGACACAGAAACTGAACATCGGTACAAACCAACTGCAGCTTCTGCTCTGATGATGAAGCTGCAGCGCTGATCTCTGAGCAGCTGAGACCAGAGAAACTCTGTGTTTTCACTGTTTCCATAGTTAAGAAGCAGTCAGTCACTGAGAGGCTGCTCATAGAGAACGCCCTCTGCTTTCACTGTGTCTCTCTGAGCAAGTGCGCGGGGCGGGGGGCGGAGCTACGGACCACACACACACATAAACAGACACATACAGAAACACTCACTCGCCAGCTCCTGATACTTCATGACGGCCTGATACGATGATGTTTTAAAAATGATTGTGACTTAGTCATCCACCAACATTTTCGTCATCGTCTTCGTCAACGAAATTAACACTGACTCGAATGCTTATATAATGGATAGACAATAATCTATTTAATAAATGATAATACACAAGGAGTAAATTTGTATCTATATCAGGACTAGGGTTGCAAAATTCTGGGAATATTCAAAGTTGGAAACTTTCCATGGGAATTAATGGGAATATACAGGAATATAAGGGAAGTAACAGGAATAAACTGGAAATTGTGTGGGTAATTTATACTTACTGTATTTACCTTGTCATATACAGACATAAATATAAACATTTGTTTTGTCATAGGCTGATTTGAGCCCTGAGGAAACTTTGGGGAACATAGGTGTTTGCACAGTATTTGCAAACGTTCACAGCCTTTCCTTCTACATTGGCTGAGGTGAAATGTCTCCACACATGAGATAGTGCACGTGGAATTGTTCTGTAGAATAAGATGATAAAAAATCTTGTAAAAAAACACTAATGCAATGCCAGAGATATAAATAGTTGGCAATTGGAATCGTCTTTAAAGATATTTTACAATTGATAGATAAATGATTAGAAATAGGCTAGATGAACAGATGATCAAACCTCAATCAGTATGCTAATATATTTCCCCCTGTAATATCATCGAAACTTACCTGACTAGTCCTGCACACTACAGCAGGCGTCAATAGCCCTGCTGTAGTGTGCAGATTGCTGGGAATTATCTGCACATGTGATGGAAAAATACACAGTGCATGGTTGAAATTCAACATGCAGCGTGTGCTGCATTCCATGATGTTTTTATTGCTCATCATTTAATTTGTGTATTATTGTTTTTTTCAAAATTCCCCAAATTCCCGAGCTTAATACTCCCTTGGAAAGTTTCGGGAAATTGTTCACCCCTTTGCAACCCTAATCAGGACACTTTAAATGTTGACAATCAGCTGGTCTTCTGTATAAAACCGTAGATGAGTAATTCCTTTGGTCTTCGTCGTTCATCTTGAAAGCCAAGAGTCTCGTGAGCTGAGTGATCTCAATATTTAATTGAGTATGACTGAGGTATTGGGTTGCACAGCACATTGTTTTTCAAAATCACTAGGTAACTGGTGAACATTGTTAGGTGGCTTAACAGATTAAACCAACATTAGCCAATTCTCTAACACACACAAAACCCTTAACCATGAAGATCATCAGCATGCCAAAGCCCATAGCGTGGGCTGAGGGCTTTGCCTGGTTCTAATTGTTAGGGTTAACTTCTAAAGAACCATCCACTCCCCTCAGTCCAATCACCAAATTGCGTATAATAATAGGTATTGCGTCATTCACCTCTTGTGTTGTAACTCATGTTGTGAGCTACTTGACTGCACCTTACGTTTTCAAAGTTTGAAACAGTTGGCCATGTGCCACCAACACCACCTCCATCTGACCTCTTATAAACAGTGGGTTAGATGTGGACTACAACTTTTGTTTACCATGAAATCAAACCCATCATATCATATGTGACTAAACTGCCCAGTTGTTGACTGGGCCCATACCTTTGTATTATCCCACTGGGTGGTGTGGATTTACCATGTTGTTATCATTTTGAAAAAGTTTTGCATTTGAGGCTGGTCTTAGTGTGCACTTAGGTAGCAATGCTGCAGATTTGGGCCAACCCAATTAGACTTACCCGTTGTAGCCTTGTCGCGCCCTCCAGCGTTGTGCGTGAAGATTGGGTTAGTCTTGGTGCGGCCTGCAAAAAAGCCATTCGGCTGTCCCAGATGTAGCGTTGTGTTCGATGCCTGCTGCTCCAAAGGCACCATGTTCTGTAGATTCTGTAGATCAACCCTGCTCCACCTGTCATCTGCATCATCTTGAACCACTCCTTCCCCGCCTCCAGGCTGCCTCTCCCAACTGCTGGCCTGCATGCCCAACAGGGACTGGACTCGGGATAAGCAGTCCATGCGTGATGAAGATTCCGCTGTTGGTAGTGATGCAATTCTTGATGTGGACTCCAGTCCTGGGAAACCAGGTCCAGACCTGGCAGAACGACAAGGCACTTTGCGGTTGGATCTCTTTTTCATTCCAGTGCAGCTGCTCCTTCTGTTATAGGGCCTCTTCCAAGTCAGACTTTTTCTGTCTACACTATGTGTGATGGGGATTTTGTCTGGACTTAAATTCGAAATTGTATCAAATTGCTGATCTTGCCCAGGTGTCTTAGCCTCCCCAGGCATCACTGAGGGCTCCTCCTTGACATGTGCACTTGGTGGCCCAATGTCCAGCTCTAAAGGGGTTCCTTCTCGCTCTCTAGTGTCATGCAAGTCCTTCAACATCATGAGAAAAGTGCTAAACTTGTAGTTTGTATCTGGTTTGAAAGAGACGGGTTTACCATTACCCTCACTCGTCACAGACTGGAAGGATACCTCTTCCACGTTCTTAAAGGCATTCATGAAAGAGAATGGTGAGGAAGGTGAGGATGAGGAGCATAAGGCAGAGGAATGATCGTCATTCTTTTCCTTCACCTTAGAAGTGAGGGGGATGAAGTCCATTGGTGGGGTCGAGGATATTGAGTGGTCTTCTGCTTCACTTTTTACATCAGCTTCAATGTCAGTTGAATCAGAAGACCTCGCAGGAGGGCTGCTACGGCTAGAAGAAGTGTCCTGATTATGCTCAACATTGTCTTTAGATTTAAGAGATTTTATTTTTGTGCTAATTTTCAGTTTGGCCTTTGGACCACGAGATGAGTTACGTGCTGAATGACCCGCAGAGTCTTCAACTTCCCTAAGTGCAAATAAGAGTTCTTTGTGCTCAGCCTGCTTTTTAGCGTTTTCCTGCTTCTTCTGCTCCACCTCCTGCATGGCTTTGAGGGCTCTAGTCAGCAGTCGACTGCTGGCTGGGAGGTGGGCAGGCTGCTGAAGAATGACTTTAGTCACTTCATTTGGAACCTGCTTTGACTTCTTGACAACTTTCTTGGATTTCTCAGAAGATAGGATTTTGGAAACACAAGCATTCCCAGATACCAAATTTCCTTGAGTTGCAGGAAGTGCATTGGAAGATTGACTAGTGACCAAAGTTATTGTTTGTGCCGAGGGGCCTGACAGGTCAGAAGACATGCTGGTTGCATTGGAGGAGGGAATCTTTTTACTTTCATACGTCACATTGCTTGGGCTGACATTGAATAATGATTTCCTCTCAGCTTCTGGGCTACCTAACTCATCAGCAGACACACTCAACAAATTGGAGACCACAGTAGTTTTCTGTTGTGAGGATTCTGATGAGAGTTGAAGCATACCATTCCCTCCACTTGTTTTTAACCTCACCTCTGAGACATTAATGGTCTCCGAACTGGATGCCTTATCCATGGGGACACTTGTCTTGTCATCCACCCAGTCTGACTTTTTAGAGGAAATTTTAGCACCTTTCTTGTCTCTGGTCTTTTTCTTCTTTGTTGATCCAGGTTGGTCAGCTGGACTAATGGCTACACTGTCGTTTGGGAATTTCTTATCCTCTATTTCCTTGCGAACTAATTTGACAAAAGGCAGCCTACATTTAGAGACAAGACCTGTTTGCTTTTCGAGAATTGCAAGTGGGTCAGTAGTGTCAACATTTAAAGTGGATAGCTTTGGAGTTTTGTTTGTTTCTTTTACTTCTGCTTGGTCAGAAATCCTATCAATTACATGAATTTGTTTATTAATCGTATTGTCAGGGTGTTCAGTTTGACTGAGACATTCTGAAAATCTCAATTGGTCATTGATACCAACTTGCATACTGTGCTCGTGGCACTTTTTATAATCTGAGGTACCAAACTGGTCGGACAACATGTCAATAACAGTGTCAGTTATATTAATGGGTGTCTGTATGAACTTTGAGTTTCCACACTTGTCATCGGGCACGCCAGGGTCAACAGAGAGCCGGAACCTCGGTTTGTCTGACAGTCCTGGTTGGTCAGCAATACTGCCAGTTTTACCAAACAGCCTTTTGGAAACTGGAGGGTTTTTACACTTCAGCTGTTCTGACCGTCCAGCAGGCAGATTTGCTTCAGCAGGTACCAGAGCTTTATGCTTGTCTGGCGTCCCTGACTGATCACTGATAGCACCACTAGAAGAGACACATGTAACCAGCATCTTTTTACTAACAGCAGGTAAGCTCTTTTTCTTGCAGGACGCCTTACCAAAGAGATTGCGGTCTGGCATCGGACTGGTTGTTTTAGGTCGCCTGTCTTTGCCTGATTTACTGAACCAAAGACCACTCTGAATCTCTGGCTGCTTCTTCACCTCTTTGACAACTGTAACAGTGGGCGGAGTCGAAAGTAGCTTAGATTGACGTTCAAGTGCTTTAGGACACAAAATCTTAGGCACTGACTCAAGGTCAGAATATGGACACTCTCCATTATCTCTCTTTGATTGGTCAGGGCTATTACACAACAATCCTTTAGAATGTTTACTCTTCGCGTCTTTTGATGATTTACTTGGTTTCTTCTTGCCAGAAGACTTCCTTAAAGTGCTTGACTTTGCTGGAGTTGTTATTGGGGATGAAATAACAGGGGATGAAAGGGATCCATTGATCCCGTGTAGCGTTTCAGGCAGGGTGGAGACAGGTGAAGGGGATGGAGAAGAGGTTGGAAGGGCCTTGCTCTCCCTTTCCAGTATGGAACTGATGTGGGAGCCATCATTCATGGACACAGAAATGGAAGAAGCCATTTTGGATCTCTCTGGAAGAATAGATTCAGCTTCTGCCACACTGGATTTCCAGGATTCCTGAAAACGCTTTGCGATCTGCAGACAGGCATAGAAATGTAGAGATGTATCAGCTTACAGAAGACAAAAAACCCATTTGGTTTTAGTATGTATGCTTTCTTTTGTCAAACACCTATTATGAATGACACCAACATTTTATTCTAGTATGCCAGCAGCGACTCCTTATTAGTAAAATAATAATTACAGTGTATTTAGAGTTCTTCTCCGTTTGCTTTCCCCTCCGACGCATTAGGAGGAGCTGTTCAAATTCAAAGCCTCCATTGAAAGTGTGCGTGGATTTTTCCTCCAACCAGACGTGCTCCACTGGCTCACCAAAGGTCTTTATGTGGTAAAGCCGACAGGGCCGGTCACTGGGCTCTAGGAAAACAACACAGCCTCAATCTCATGAGATGCAAGTTAGCAACACAGCATCCTGCACAGGAAGTACATGATTGCATCGACAAACCACAGGAAGCTTTGAAATGCAACAACTCAATATAATATCAAAACACAGTATAAATGCTGTTACATGGTCACAATATCATTAAAAGGTAAATATTGCTGTGGTTTTGTTCTTGTAATGTAATGTTGAATCTAATCTTATGTCTAAAAAAACTAAAACAATTAAATGATGAAAATGATCCGTAGGACATATCACAAACCTGAAAGCAACCAACATGCAAGTCTAGGCAGTTTCAGTAAGTCAACAGGTTATAACAGTAGGTCAACAATGCTCCAGGCTCACCTTTCAGTCTGTGGTAGACTCCCTGTACGGGGTCAACGATCACCTCACATGGCCACCAAGGTCTTCGGCTGAACTTTGCCCAAATTATCTCGCCCTCTAAAAACTTCACAGGCGGCAGAGACTTTTTCTTCACCCTGTTCTGCTAACGACAACATGGAGAACAATGAGACATCTGAAAATGTTTTATCACTCAATGTGCTGTTTCAGAGCTACTTGTTTTGGCCAAACAAATTGAACAATCTTGACAATTGTTTTTGAAGTGCATCTAATCTACTGTCAAAGACATTAATGTCAACATGTATAAGACAAAATGTAATTAGAAAATGGTGTTCATGAATAGAAGTGAAGGTTTTCATTTACCCCTCTGTAAAAACAAGGCAATAGTATTTATGAATGACAGAGCTACAGTTTTGGAGCCAGGTCATTTCTGTATTTAATATTCTGTTATGACAGGTCTAAAGCAGTGAACTCTTCCAAGTTCCATGAGAAAAAATATTGAAATGTTACTATGTTGTGTCTGCACCAGATAGAAAGCCATATGCCTATAGGGGTCAAAACTTGCCATAGAATGTTTTGCTGGACTATCCATAAACAGGAGCAGACCGGTGTCGCTTTCCCACTCATCATCTGAGCCGTCCCAGTATCTCCTGCGTTGACCTGAGGACTGGGACCGGGTGACGACCTTGGCTGATGACCGGGTTGTGTCTCTTGAGTTCAGATTTACATCTCCGGGAGTTGACTGAAGAGTATTCCCTACCCTCTCATCTTTTTCCTGTAAGACTTCGACGGGTGACACCGTCTCTCGCACCTGATTGGTGTCATCATCGTCGAATAAAGAGGATTCAAAATGGAGGAAGCCATTGGCGAAGGGGCTGTTGCTATCGAGTGAGAAGGCCGGGCTAGGTGGGCCCGAGAAACAACTGTCCGTCTTTTTCTCTGAAGTGACAGGATCGCTCTGATTGGCTGCTGGCGAATCTCTACTCACACTTTGGATCTCAGGTTGTTTTCGTCCAGCAGAGAAGTGACCAAAGTTCTCCTCCCTGCTGGTACTCTGGGTTACAGAATAATCCCGGCCGGTGCAATCAGCCCAGGAGTCCATCTCCATTTCTTTCCCCCTCGCCTTCTTAGGTGTCCCCCACTCCCAGCTCCTCTCAGGCTCCCTCACCGGCAGCACCAGGTCAGGCTGGCTCACCATGGTGGTGAGATGCTGCAGCCTCCTCAGAGGACTGTAGGATGAAGATGAAGAGGAGGAGGAGGAGGGGTGATCCCTTTGTGCGAACCCATAGAGGGATGCGTGCTTGAGGGATGAGGCGGCAGCAGACATGGTTAGGCCGAACCTGTGGTCATGTCTGGAGGAGTTTGAGTGGGTGGAGAGGTCACAGCCTGGGGTCAAAGGGCAGATGGACTGATGGGCATCTCGTCCAGGGCCTACATGAGGCCCACTCATGCTGGCATGGTTCCTTCCTGAAAGGTGAAAAGAGGATGTCAGTGTGAGGCCCGCGTTCCTGGTAGCAGGAAGACATCGGTTTGTATTACTTTAAAACGTAAACATGGTTCTTCTTGCACCAAACACTGTTACAATAAGCTAATAATTATTATTCAGGGACTTCCACTATAATCACATGTGAACATCAGATGTGATTGTAGGTTGTTGCTCCCATAAGAGGGCATCATGTTGTCTTTCTTTCAATCTTAGTGAAGCAGCTGGAAATTCAAAGTGACAGCAGAGATGCACAGCTCAGACGGATCAGTGAAGACATTGTACCCTGACATCATGTCAAAATAAAAGCGCAAACACACTCACTGACCAGCTGATCCGCCTAATGTGACATTTCTGGAGAGATTCTGCACCAACACCGCAGCCCCGCTAGAAAAAAAGCCTTCCCAGGAAACAAATATCGCGATATGATGAAAATGACATCAACCCCGATTAAGGTCAGCCGCCTGCAAACTCACAGTAACGTCTCCTGCAGGATGATTGTTATCATCACTATTATGACGCGTCATGTGAAAAGTCCAGCCCGACGTGGAAAAACGCCGGCGACCTGGAAATAAAATGGACCCGCTCGTGCGCGTGCGTGTGTCTGACGCGCGTGTGCCAAGGTGTGCGTGATGCGTGAGAGTGTAGGTGTGTGTGTGTGACTTCGCGCGTCGTCCGCGGGGTGCAAGCGGTTCCACGATTGCACAAACACAAACGCCACATAACATGCAAACACGACGGCGCACAAGTTCACGCAAACACACACTGACACTGACACGGACACACACACTCCTCTACAGGCTTCCCTCCGACAGATGCAGGCGATGTGTGTGTGTCAGACAAACAACACAAAAATCCCGCAGAAAACGCCACATGACGCGGGATCCGTCGCGGGAATCTTACCATTCCGGTGTCGCCCGCCGCAGAACCGGGCCTCAACCCGCACATTTTGGCGTCTAAATGCGCCAAATTGCCAAAATTTGAAAGCGGATGAGGAGAGTCCCGGCGGCAATACTACTAGGCCTGGATCCTGTGAAACGTACTCACTCTCCCTCCCTCCCTCCTCACTCCCTCACCCTCCTCCTCACCCCCCTCCTCCTCTCTACATGCGCTAAAGCCTGGTCCAGCGGCCCCTGGAATAGAACATCGAGAGTGTTGCGCTTCTTTCCAACGACACTCCCCCTTGTTACTGCTCAGTGATGATGCCCATAACTTTATAATCCACCGCCTGTGGATGTCTGCTCTGCTGAGAGGCTGTTCGACTGTCCCCCCCCCCCCCCCCAGGAAAGTCACTCTTTTCCTCTGCTGTGCTGTGCGCACCGTCACCACCGCCTCCCTCCCACCGCGTGGATCTCAGAGGAAGGGGCCGTAAATCTCTCGAAGATAGAAAAAAGGAAAAAAAATTCAAACAGCTCAGAAAAGGCAAAGACCACGACACCTTCAACAAGAAAATAAACGCCCCGCCCTTTCCCCTAATTACCGGCATCAATAATTAACCTTCACCAGGCGGCCATCACCAGGACATGTCACATGCCCAAACTTGTGCCAACAACTGGCACCATCCTCCTCATCAACCCCGACGCGCACTTGGAGATCAGATGAAAACACTAATAAATGAAGTGATGCAAAAAAAAGGGTCCACCACTATCACTATCACCACCATCTGAGGAGCAGTGCAAATGGTGCTGCAGGCTTGTACCCGGAAAAACATGATGAGTTTCCTTCCCCCTCAGACGACTTGCTGTGTTACTGCTCTGGCTGCTCACCCGGTCCCTTCAAAATGGAGTCCTCCAGTCTTTTAGAGGAGGAAGAAAAAAAAACACACACACACACACACACAGAAGAACAGGCCACAAAGTGTTAATGCATGCCTCGATATAAAGTTCACCCAGCCACGGAGGATCTGAGCCCACAAAGCGCACCACTCCCGCGCCCTGGAGGTGTCAGAGGAGCCTGTCAGGGTCTTGGATCAGTCCTGGCCACGGCAGGAACATGTAGTTTCTACATGTTGGGGCTGCTGAAGGCTCATGTGCGCTCCTGACACACGACTCAGGGAGACTGAGGCACAAGCACTACTCTGCTGTATTTGTGTGTGTGTGTGTGTGTGTGTGTGTGTGCGTGTGTGTGCCCAAACATCGTCCGACAGCATGAACCACGACACTTGGTGCCACTTAAAAACCTCGATCGTGTTCATTTTGATGCACATGAGGGGAAACGAGTGTGTTTGCACAGAGGAAGCCACAGAGCCTCGAGACTGGAGCTGAACCACTGCGAGGTTTCTGCGTTGGTGTGTTTGGTTTTTCTTGGGGCAGGATTTCTCCACATGTGTGAGATGTGGACACGGTGTGCGAGCGAGGGTATGCGGGACGAGCAGGGGCATGTTTCAGGTGTATAAATACAGTCGCCCCCCCATGCTCCCCCTCAGTCCAGCCCTGTCACCGGGTGTCGGTGCGGGGACAAGCTGCGGTTCATGATCGACGCGGCCGCAGCGCACAGATCCTCCTCTTGCTCAGGGAAACTCAGGGGAAACATGAGAGTGACGTGGAGAGAAAGCATCTCCAAGCTCCACTGGAGGGTTGAGGAGGAAGAGACGAGTCCCCGCAGGAGTATAATAAGAGTATCTGTGACGTTTCCTGCGGCCACATACGGCGAATTACATCAGCTTCCACCTCTTTCCCCTCCTGTTTGCTTTCTACTCGGCTGGGGCGGAAACACGCGTGATCTGCGTGAGCTGCGTGTGGAATTTCAGCCTCCGTCTTTTTTTCAAACAGGAAATGTTTGATTAGAAAGAGAAAGAGGAGAGAAAAGGGGGAGACACGGCGAGACAGACAGGGGAGTAAAGAGAGAGAGAGAGACAGGCAGACAGGACGGGGCCTGCTGCGGGATTGAGCAGCGCAGAAACAGCGCCGCGCCTCGGCAGCCACGCGCATCGCCCCCTGGTGCGCCGTCATTAATCCAGTGGACGCGGATTTACTCTAATTTAGACTATGGATGCATTGAGAACTTTTAAGATCGTATTGTCTAATTCTGCTTTGATTTAACGGCTCTATAAGATCAGGGTTTTACTTAAAAAATGCTGATTATAAGTCTTTACTTAAATAAATACATTCTAATAATATGATATTTCATCTGTAATAGGTTGTACCTTTTAAGATAAATTTGATATCACAGTAAAATAAACTAATTAAATACCTTAATAACATTCATCATGGTTTGTTTATTATACAGTTGTCCTTCTTCCCCAGATCTGTGAACAACATTCAAACAACCTGTAAACAAACCTTAAAAGTCTGTGAAATTCCCCCCAGAGGTTGTTTGTAACATTTATTGGTTAATTATTGGTTTCTAGACAGTTTTTGGTAGCAACAGATTAAAAAGTAAACAGTAATTAACATGTCACTGTGAAGTAAAGACAACTTTTTTCAGTAATGATAGTGTAGGAGATTATATATTCAGAAGTTACATTACAGCTAGGATTCCAGTAAAACTCTGTTTAACCTCTGGGAGCAGACTTGTCACTGACAGCCTGATGGATGAAGGGTTGGTCAGTGTCTGTGTTCAGACTGGTGTGTGAAAGGTTGAGGTGAGGAGTAGGTGATCACTCCTACCTAAAGAGCCGAAATACGAGCTCAGGTCAATCCCAAGTTGTCTGGTCTAAATTCAGTTTGGTGTTCTTGGTGTATGTCACATGTCCGCCTCCATTCAGGAGTCACCTTCTTTTAGAGTTAGAGGGTCAGTGACCCCATGAGGTTTGACTTGTGGGGAGCTGTGTGTATTCACCGAGGCTGTTTCAGCTGGATCCATGAGTTACATGTGCAAAAGATGTGTCATGTGGTTGTCTAGTTTAAAGGTTCAGTGTGTAGAATTTAGTTTCATCTAAGTTGCATGTTGCAGCTGAAAACCCCTCACCACCCCCCCCCCCCCCCCCCTTACAAACATGAAAGAGAACCTGTGGAAACCTTCAATTGTCATAAAAACAGTTGTTTTCTAAACTCAACTTAGTCTGGATTAAGTCAAAAACATGGCTGCCTCCATAGAGATGACCTGCTCCATTTGTTAATAGAAAGAATTTGAATAGGGGAGAGCGGGTTAATGTGGGACATTGGGTGATGTGAAACACCCACTGTATCTAGGCAATGGAACACATTTGTGGTCATGTGACTATTTTGTTTTCAAGCCCCTCCCATCCCCCCCTTGCCATGAAGGAGAAGTTGGTGCAGGTGCTGTGGAAAGAATGTTTTTTCACAAAAATGTGTTTTTTGCACGTAAAAGTAAAGTTTTCTTGCTTTGAACTTAATCAACTGTTGTGTCAAAACAAATTGATTCAGGTAGAACAAATTATATCATACATGTTGGTGAACTTCCAACATATAAAACCATGTGATTGATGCTAGCTGAAGATTAGCCTGAATTGATAAAAGATGTTGTTTTTCTAAAATTGTGGCTTCGGGGTAAAGTGGGACAAATGCTGTGGGGTAAGTGGGACAGTGTCTCTCTTTACCCCACCATGAAGCACAAGTTAAGTTTAGTCTTAAATATATTTTAGTGTTATATTACATTATATATGTTTTATTTTTAATGTCATAAACATTGTAGAAAAGCCATCATGCCAAGAAACTACACCAGGAAGACAACCTGGGGCCAAACACCCCTCACAGAGATGGAGAGTGCAGCCGCTGAGGTCATGCAAGGAAAGAAGTCCTTAAGAAAAGCTGGAAGGGATAGAAATATTGACAAGACAACCCTAAAAAGATTCATAAAGAGAAAAGAGAAAGGGAAAGTAAAATCAGTAGCCTGGGGTGCAGTAGCTGAGGTAAAGAGAATATTCACAGATGAGATGGAGGAGGAGCTTGCCAAACACTTGAAACAACTAGCTGACCAGTTCCATGGCCTTGCTCCAGTTAAGTGCCGTGAACTGGCATTTGAAGACACATAGAAAATCAATATCCCTGTCCCTACCAATTGGAAAGAGAAACAATGTGCAGGTAAGCTGGTGTGTGCAAGAGATCACATGAATCATAATAATCATAAATGTGCTAAATTGACCAATCCCCATGATTCTGTTACTAGTCCGATATTAGTGGTTGTCAATCTAGCTGTCGGGATTTTAACTATTACAACATGTGTTGTTATGGTAGTTTTAATTGTGTCCCACTTTAGCCGGGGTAAAGTGGGACACAATACCACTTTTTTTAAAACAATCATATTTTCACTGCCCTTTGTCCTGAAGACATTCTGATCATTTCCATTGCTAGAACTCATCCTGAATTAATGGGAAATGTGTAAATTTTACTGATATATCAGTTTAGCTCGCCTAGTAACTATTCTGTATACAATTCCCTTTCACCTAAATCTTACACGCTGAATCTTTAAATGCACTTTTAATGTTTTCACCATAATGCTAAGACTAATGTAACCCACTACTGTTGCTGCTGATATTACTCCTAATAATACAAGTAATGTAAAACTAGTAATCGATTACAGTTTACAAGTAACCAGTTCAACACTGTGAACCACATGTTCATAAACCAACTGACAAGTGTTTCTGGGGCTTTTTGGGCCTTCAGGGCTCCTGTACCTTGGCTCCCAGAGGCCTGGGGCTGACCCCTACATTAGGACCCACTGGACTAACTACCCTTCCTTGACAATGCAGCTAGAACAGTGAACTGCAGCTTACACATTGCATCAGATGTATCAGTAATCACAAGCGTATAATGTCAACTGTGAAAATCACACAAAGGGGACATTATTCGGCTGAACCAATATTTTGACAGCGATCCTTTCATTCCAGTTCACTGATGATCTGTTATATATTTTTCTATTTAAGTATGATTTTGAATGATGTTAGTATTCGTAGCTGATTCCCAATTGGTTGAGTCTGAGATTGTGGTGACATTGAGATTCAACACAGGGACTCGGAAGTTCACTGAACTAACACATAATTAAACTAATAGCTGAGTTCTCTGTTATGATCGCTTCAGAACAACCACATACATATTTTATTATTTGAAGAAAGCCTCAATTTGTTTTATTCAATCAATTAAAATAATTTGTAATGACTCAACACGTCCACTGAAGGGCAGCAAAGCACATGATATAGAGTGGAGGCTTGATACGCGAGCACATCTCTGGGATTCATTGTCTAAATGAGCCTCAACCTGAATGAAGCAGTTATTTGACTTGGACATTATTTGTTCACCTGATGAAAAGGTTTAGGTTTCATGTTATAAATACATCAACTTTTACAGTGATTGAACAACGTAAGAATCCCAGAGGGGGACACCGTCACTGGAATGAACTATTTTTACTTCTGCACATTTCTTTTTTAAAACAAGGTCTCATCTCCCTGCATAGGTTTCATATTTACTACATATCTGTTTTAATACCATGTCAGCTCATATAAATATGTTTTAACTTTTATTAGCAGCTTGAGACAAGAGCATAAACATTAGTGCAGGTTAAAGACATTGAAGCGTGGGAATGTATGTATGATTTTCCTCTCATGTGGTTCCATTATGAAGTGGTTATCACGGTCCTCAGCTATCCCCAATGAAACCATGATTTTGTAGTTAGGAAACATGTCTTATATAGCTGGCATGCAACTGGAAGACAAAATGTGGCCTCTACCACCATCTCCCTCACTGACACACTAACACAGGAAATCAGGAACATGTACTGCATTAATAAAAGAAAGAAAATAACTTTTGCTTGCAGTGTGACACTTCTTCTATGATGGAATAATACGACCCTGTCCGGCATTTCTTACATGTTAATTTTTCGACATTGAAAAACCGTTAAAAAGTAATTGAATGGAACACAAGAAAAATAGGCCCTTAAAAACTACGATAAGTAGATGCCACAAAGTGGAAAATGGAGGAAAGAGCTAATGTTCTACTTCTGTGGTGCAAATTTATATTTAATCAAATTATGTAGTGTCTAAATGATATGGAGACAACCTGGGGCTTCTGGGGCCCCCGGAGCACTGGTGGTAATTCAGCCTGACACATACACACGCACACACGCACACACACACACACACACACACACACACACACAGACACACACACGCACAATCACACACGCACACACATAGTGAAAGCTCCCGTGGAAGGGGGTGTTCAGTCCACACGCTGATGAATTTTGAGTCCGAGCGAGAGTATGTTCCAGAGGCCTGTGCTCATCTCCTGTGTGTGGTTTTGTGTGTGTGTGCTTGTGTGTATGTGTCTGTGTGTCTGTGTCTTCCTGTTGTTTTAGATTCCACTTCACTCCCCCACTGCTGCCAATCCGTGACCTCTGACCTCCTCTGAACCCAGCTGTCAGCTGTCCTGGCCTCATGGGACAACTCTCTCTCACTCCGTTTCCCTCTCTCCTTCTCGCTCTCTCCATTAACTCTTTTCTTTTTCGTCTCAGTTTCACTCCTCTCCTCTCAGAGTTATCGCTCATGTCCCGGACAGAGGTGGAAATCATGAATCACTTTGCAGATTCGTTCGCTTGTACTGCGGGGACTGTGTTTCAAGAGTTAAGTACTAAAACTGACGTGAGGACGATTTCAGAAATAATTCCATGAGTAGTTTGTTTTTATCAGTTTTATTTAGATCCCTACAAAGTGTAGTAAACAGAAAAGCTAAAATAGAAATTTGGTTGGACCACTGCTTGGATTTAAAACAACTCCAGTTCTTCTCAGTACACATATGCATACTTGTTCAAAATGTCACCAACCAGAATAGCCTGACACATGAACACACAAACACACACACTGACACACACATAAACACACTCACACACAGTCCCCTTATGAAACCACATTTTAATTCACTTGATCTGTATTATTATTTGGAGCTGCACGAAATTTCACACACTCATAGATATGACTCCCTTGCTCTCTGAAAAAACAACGAAGGTGGTGAAAAGCGCCCTATCTCACAATCATAAAGGTGAATGTTCAACGTTTCTTGGACCTGCCCCTTCGTCCTGATCCGCTCCAACATTTATTGGGTTGTTCCTTGGTTTACACCCTTCCACAAATTCCATGGAAATGCTCAAGTAGGTTTTGCATAATCCTGCTTACTGACAAAATAACACAGATGAAGAAATAACCTCCTGGACCGAGATAGAAATACACAGTGTTCAGTGTGAGGTCACATAAGGTCAGATTTTGGTCGATATGTTTTGTTGAGTAGAGACCTGAACTATTTGGAAGCCCACGACTGTTTTAATCGATGTGTGCATGAAACTATAGAACATGTTTTAGATAACACTGAGGAAAGTGATGCTGGTGTTACTGGTCTTTCCCTGAAATTATGTCCTTATTACGCACCATCATACTCACAGAAATCTCTGACCATTTCATCTGTTAACTTTTCAGAAGGTGATGCAAATCTTTGTGTCAGCATCTCGGCCCAAAATGGGTTCTCCCGTTGCATCTCTGTTTGTCGTCTGCAGATTGTGTCACTTTAATCGTGAACCTGTTTTATTTCAGTGGGTCAGGTTAAATAAAACTGTTAGAGCTTCATATAAAAACATCTCAGCGCCCTGAATCAACAAACCCAGCACTTCTACCAGCATGTTGCCAGGATATAAATAAGCCCTCTCGCCTGTCATAATCGAGGACACGTCACAAGAGGAAAAGACAGAAATGTCAGCATCTGTGTTGTTGGTCAGCGGTGACTCAAGTCAAGGGGCTGAATAGTCTTATCACCATGGAGATAGATGTCCGGCCTTTGAGGTCGCCCTGCATGTCAATCATCAGATCAATGTCTTTGAGTGAGAGAAGCCTACGGAGCTGGTCCACTGATAAACCCTCTGACAAACAGGCCAGGGCGGCGGTGGACAACCCCACTGAGTTTTCACCACAGGAAAAGTACAACAAAGCTCCGAGAGCATCGTTCAACTGCAGCTCCAAAACACAACAGGTCGGATTCATACCTGTTTCATTTCTTTTCTTTCATTGTTGGGCGGAGAAATCCCTCACCTGGCATGGATGTCACTGAACAAGAAACAATATTAAGACTTGTTGCAGGTTGCAAACACATCACAAAATTAGACAGATTCATCCACAGCTATAAAATATTATATAACGTTATTTTTTCTTTTTCGAAACAACAGCAAAGTTTAAATACTTTGCCGCCAAGCACACGAGAAAGTGAGTATATCATGAAATGTCAAAGTCTTTGCTGCTGTTGTTTGGATCAGTTCAATATTTTAGAACAGACAGTCAGCATGTGGGCATCTGCAGCATTTTGGGATGAGGTGTGTCTGTTGAGATGCAGCAGCAGTTCTTCTCCACACAGGGGAGGTAACAGCATCTGTTTCAGAAGAACCTCAGACACGAAACGGCTTCTCCCTTCATCTTATGTTTTAATTTTATTCTCTGAAAATAAAATAGAATGATTCTCGAATGTTTTGTCCTTTGGTTCATTATCTCATGAGAATGGAGCGACTCAAAAACAGCAGGAAAAGTCGGGAGCCGCTGATGCTGCCAAGTCCTGACTCACTGAGATGTTTTGAAATCTTACACTAAATATCCTCTCTAGTCTCATCAAAACTCATTACCTCTCCTCATATACATAATCCTCATTAATCCTACTTGTGCTCATGAACAACATGTGAAAAAAGGAAGAAAAAGCTCTTTGAAATGAGAGTCCGCTTCATTCCAGCTCTGACGCCTCCAGACAAAAATATCTCAGGAGACCATTAAAAAATGTCAAATTCAATTATGCCTTTCTCTCTTTTGCGCCTTAAAAGACATCACACACACATACACACACACAGACACACACACACTTATGTAAAAACTGAATGAAAGGAAGAGGAAGTCCTGAGGGCTTTGAAAGCATGATTGGGAGAAAGCTCTTGTGCGGTTGAGAAAGGAAAAGGTGAATAACCGGCCCTAGTAGCCGGCAGCCAGCACAAAGTGGAGTGGAGAGCTCCATTCTCCCTGCCAGATAGGGAGACCCCTCATGGGGGGTGGGTGAGGGCCCAGAGGGCCCGGGACCTATGTTTAATGAGAAATTCCTTGGGATTTAGAGGGGCGCAGAGGTCTTCATTTTCTCACTGCGCCCACAGGCCCCCGGTAGCCGGGTGGTGAGGGTTCTCTTTCAGCCCCGAAACGTCCCCAGAGGAAGGGAGAGTCCCCCCATTCAACAAGAGCAGGGGCCCGCCTGCCTGCTGGATTATGTATATGAGATGTGGGTTGTAGGATCACAACCTGCCACCTTCTGCACACTGCAAAAAATGTCAACAAGTCATTTAAAGCTGCACCTGCCCTCACAAAGTGGGACTTGAGCAGGGAGGAGCGTCCCATCCCCGCTAATTAAGATGCAGAACATCACACTGATCAGCGCCTGTGGAAAAATGTCCCTGCACAGTCAGAGAAAAACATGTCAATTAAATTCTCCAAATGCTAAATATTCTAAGTAATAATTTTCACAACAGCCTCCATGAAGTGTCGCTGCAGTAGAGTTACAGTGTAGCCAAGGTTTGATAAACATGGTTCCACATGTCCAGTCACTTTCTGTATTTGCACTCCAGCAGGTGGAAACACTGATGTTAAGATGGTTCGATGCAGCATCACATCATCTGACTCATTCACATTAGCACTGTACATGGACATCACTGTTAAACATGGGTGCTGACGAGGCTGAGGGACCAGTGTTCAACGTTACATTATCATTTGATAATTTAAGTTCACGAATGGAAGGGACCTACTGTGTTTAAACGTTATGACCTTGCTGTAACAGAAGATGAAAACTCACACCATCCTCTGCATCATCATCTCGTGAAGAGCAACCAATACAAACCTAAACTTAAAACTAAGGTGGCAGAACGTGGTCCTACAATCTGCAGCAAAATGGAAAAAGACGCTCAATGATGTACGACCCAGGCTGATGAACCAAAATCCACCTGTGCTGCTGTGAAGAATGATGTGGGGCTTGTCAACTGGACACAGATGACTGAGTATCCTCACTCATCTAGATTTTCATCGACTGCAGATATGTCTGGTGTCCAACCTACTTTGGAGTTTCAGAGCCACTCTAAAACGTTTAACGTCTTATTGTGGACAGTGATTGAAACTGAGTCAAACTGCAGTGGGGGCAGAGGTCGTTTTAGTTTGAAACTTCTGTTTTCAAAATGTAAAAGTATGGATGTGGCTGAAAGAGGTCACGTCCAGTGCAGTACATATCTTCATTACACTAACAGACTATCAGTGCTTTTAGTGAAATATGAATTGAAAAAACTGAATAAATGATCAAGTGAAGATCTTCTTTTTCCTGTCCATGGCTCTGCAGTTCAGGAGGAGTGTAGGGAGACCCCTCGCAGGAGTTGATTCTCCAAGTGTCTAATTAGAAGAATGAGAAGGAGTGGTGAGGGGATGCTGGGATACAGCTGCCCCTGTCAGAGTCCCCCAGCACCAGTCCCTGGACCTGCTCTGGCCTTGGGCCCCCCGGCTGAGTCTCCCTTACAGCTGGCCCCTCGGCTGAGCTTCATAGCTGGAGAGCCGGGGGCGTCGGACATTGTGTTGAGAGAGCTCTCGCTGAGGACGGACTCAGCTGCCGACACAAACAAGCCCAGCAGTCGGCTGTTTGACGGCTTCACAGGTACCGAGATGGCGTCCTCTCTCTGGGACGCAGCTCCTCAGGAAGCCGGTATTCATGTCGGGGCATTGGGGGAGTGGTCTGTGGCAAGCTTATGTCTGCATTCACATCTTTGGCGTTCCACTGACAATCCAGTCCACAGAGTCTTACAGTGGGCTGTGGCCTGGGCTGACCTCTGCCGAGACAAAACAAGATAAACCTTCTGAAGAGAATATAAACCATCCACTGAGTTGTCAGTGCCAAAAACAATCCTTCGTGTTAGAGCCTATAAGCGAAGGGACAGTGCGATATAATAGATCTTTCAAACTTGCCTATAATTTAACTTGTAAGTACAAGAATTGCAGCACTTCCCAACTTCTCACCACGTTTTGGATTAAACCTAGGAGAGTTTCATGGTTTCAAAAACATATTCCTCCTGTCCAGCAGAATTATAGAGTATGTTTTAAGTAGTGATTAAAGATACTAAAAGGTAAACGTTTGTGTTTATAAAAGTTCCAATTCCATGGACTCATTTTTCCAAGCCCACCAACAGTAACTAAAATAATTTTCACCTTTGTCAGAAGAGAAGGTAATGAAAATAAATACTTAATGAAACTTTATGAAAAGTGCTAAAATTGTATATTATGGCCTATGCAGCTGAGAAAGTGTATACAAAATTAAATAGGCTAATTTCATCAGAGATCCAGTCTAACATGACACTTTACTTTTATTGTATTAAAATGTGTTTATCAGAATCAATTTCTGAATGTCTAAATGTGAAGGTGAACAATCAATAGGTTTATTTACGTCCTGTGGTCACATGACCACCGGTTACAGGCATTAAACATGCATTAAATCTCCATGGAGATCCTCAAGGTCAAATCCTAAAAAACAAGAGAAATTAAGCTCTGTTTTCGGTCCCCGGCTCAAAATCAAACATGAAAAACCTGGTTGTTCACTATTTAGCAGGAGTGTAAAGAGGTTGTTTTTGCAGGTGGAATGTCCGGCTAATTAGTTTGTTAATATGAGAGAGGGAGTGAGGGGAGAGACAGGGAGAGAAATGTCCCCTTTCTCTCAGTCCAGACAGGTTAAATGTGCAGTTAGAGCCGGACAATGGAGCGTCCTTTCACATGCAAAGATGAGGTATATGGAGTGAGCCGGGTTTTGTGGCCGCTGTTCAGACTCCAATTGAGAGGCACCAAAGCGTGACGGTATATCCCCTCCCCTCTAAGCCTCCCACTTTCCCTCCTTTCCTCATTGCCTCTCCCTCCTCGCCACCTTGCGTGTTTTCCTCTCTCCCCACATCCGTGTTTTCTTTCCTTCCATCCTCCCACCTCTGCCTTCATGTCAGGCCAGTATCCCTGAGAACTGTGTACTGGGTGATTCGGCACCTCAAGGTTCAGCAAGATGAAGAGTAAAGGTGTGGAGGTCATAGGTCAGGTGGTTGGTGGACGGACCTAAAGCTTGTTAAGGAAAGGTGTCGTCTTCTGGTTTGTGATTCTCAAGTGTACCTTAAAACAATGTTGAATTTCTATGGAGGAATAAATCCTACTGTGTTCTCTCTACGAGCCTTTCGCCTGGAACGCAACTTCACTGTAAAAAGTACAAAGTTCAGCAGTAGTTTTCCGCGATGTTTGCGTGTTATTGTATCTTGCTTTTTATTGATAAAACTCTTCCACCTCCTCTGCAATATTTCAATTTTTTAGATTTAGAAAAATGTTCCTGAAAAGATTTACTATATTCTCTGTTTTTCATATTCAAACTGATTTGTTTTACTTGGAGATTGCACTGCACCTTTATTCTTCTCACGGTGGAAATGTCCTCTCTCAATGATAAATGACGATTTATTCTTGGATTATTAATTCATATGAGAAGCTATCATTTTTGCAATATAGCTGAAGGTATAAAACATCTGTATATTTTTTAGGTTATTAAACTTATACTTAAGATAATCATATCTGTTGTTTTGAATCATAATTTACCTACTAAATAAAAATAAATACATGAAAATTAATATGATGTGAAGTGGAAGTATAGCACTTAAATATAAAAGTAACTCAAAATCTTTCTTAGGGAAAAAACATTGCACTACTGCACTTGATTCCCTTTTGTTAATATAGAGTTTTAAGACATCTCAGTCTTCTCTCTTTTCTATTTGCAGATTGTTTAGTTCCTCTTGGTGGCTGCTTTTCTTATAATTACTGCTACTACATCCCATCAAAAACCAGTGTCACAGAAATAGGACAGTATTAACCCAGGGAGGGGTTGTGGAGAGAAAGAAGAGAGGGGAAAAACACAATTTGGGGGGTGGTGGCAGAGGGCATATTGGGAGTTCTATGGGGTTTGTCATACAAAGACTGAAGCCGTGAAATGGTGCTTGTAAAAGCCCGGCGCTGGTCGTCTCATTGAGTTGTCAATCTGCCCGGCAGGTCCCCTATATGATGAGACCTGTCACAGTGCCACGGAGGGCGAGCAGGAGGGGCGAGGATGACCTAATGCCACATCAGCTCCCTCCATTTTCTCCTCTGAGAGGTTTGAGTGACACCCCCATAATACGGCCCCCGTGGCGCCATGGCAGCAGACGGACCGGACCAATCAGGGCCCGGGATGATGGCTCACTGATCAGTGGGGAGGAATAGAAGATACAGGTGGTGGAGAAAATAGCCTCGACAAAGCTGGTGCCATTTCCAAGATGATTATCAACTAACTATATTTGTCAGTACAAGATCTGCTAGTTAACATCTCTATTTTTCAAATTGAAGGGAATAAAGTTGTCATCAGGCTTTAGATGCTAAGAGTCCTTCACTTGTGGCAGCAACTTCCACACAAGTGGATGAGACACTCCACAAGTATCATGGCCTTAGACACAAACTCTGGAGGATGTTTGCACAAATGGGTTCGGACTTTCTCCGCAGTTCTCCAGATTCTCTGCTGTGAAGTTTTCACAACAACACAGAAATCTCGATGCATGAATTCTGTGGCGGAGATCACATGTTTTTGTTTACAGCGCTTCGACATCTTACCACCCAAAGCTCTGTTGACGTCTTCCTCTGTGTCTTGTAAGTGTGTGCCACCGTTTTTATTTGTTTTCTTTTTGTTCTTTTCATTTTTGCGCCTGTTGCAAGTCAGAAGCATCATCAACAAGCCCACTCGCTCCTGGTGAATCCTCTGGAGGGTCTTTGGCTGTTTTCTCATTCTGGACAATATCCAGTGTTTTTAACTTAACTCTGGATAACAAGCTAGCAGGATAATCTCCAGAGGATCTATCTCAGACACTTGTGGTCTCACATACATGGAGTTCAGTGCAATTCATGAAACCGGGTCGAGAGATTCTTTACAGTCAGTTGCAAAATACCGGAGTGCTCACAGGAGGTCACTGTCCACTGAAGCTCCATCGTCTGCAAAGAGGCAGAGACCAACTCCTGAGATTAACCTCCTTTGGGTCTGGGGTTGAAAATCCCAAACAGAGTCTGAGTGAAAGTGATAACTGGTAAAAACCTCACCAACAACAGAACAATGTGACAGTTGTGCTTGTCCTTCAGACATCGGGGGGGCAGGTGGCGACACAAACAGCGTCACCCACTGGCCTCTCGTTCTCCGGCACCTCCTTCCACCTATCGCACCATCTCTTTGTCTGCCTCCATCTCCCAGAGTTCAACCCTGGACCAGACGCATTGTCCTCTTTGATGACATGACGTCTCTGTCTATCCCACAGACGCAGACACAAAGACACACGCACAATACCAACGCACACAGTGCTGACCCAATCACAGGCATTCGGACAGATTCTCCTTCGAAGGTTACATGTCAATTTGATTTGACAACCATGATAAAGATTTTTTTTAATTCAATGTCAGTCACGAAACAAAAAGGAATTCCACACCAGATGAAGCTGCATCACGAGGCGTTTTTCCAAAGACACAACTCTATTTGTTTTGTGTTCTTCCAAAGAGAAGAACACAAAACAAAAAAACACTAGATGTGTGTTGCTGACAGGGAGAAGGTAACTGAACCTTGTACAACATGTTTCATGACGTCTTCACAATTAAACAATCTGCATCAGAAACCTCAATGAGTAAATACAAGAAGCCAAATTCTGAAGGCACATGTCATTGCGCTTAGAGTGTAATGCAAATCGTCTACAGTGGCCCTCGAGGTCTAAACACAAAGCTAAAGGATTTTTTATTTTGACCCTCTGGTCCCCCATAGAAGTTGTAGGTAGGTGTATGGCTTTAGGCCATTAGGACGACCAATCTCCAGTTTGCCAGGGATTTGATCTTCCCAGTTTTCCCAGTTACCCCATCCCAAAAAAATATTTATTGAGATATTAATAATTATCTTATTTTCAGTTAGGTAATTAACACTTTTAAGATCATATTATATGATAATCATAACAATAATAACATATTTTGATTTCATACATAATAAATGCAGCTCAAAGTGCTTTACATACAATATAGAGGAAAATAAAAACATGTACAAATATAATTCAAAATAAGAAGAGAACAGATTTTAAGAAACGTAAGAACATGTTTGAATGACATTTAAAAGAAAATGAAATAAAGGATCTGAGCAGGAGTTTGGGCAAGAGCAAGATCTAGTTGCAGCCTGATCAAAGAGGAATGTTTTAAGTTTTCTTTTAAAGACATTCACTAAACTATCTCCTCTGGTATCTAACGGCAGGATGTTCCACTGCTCTGGTTTACAAATCTTTGAATTCATGACTCACAATTTACCATCTACAACAGCCCTTCAGTTTGGAGCTGGATCTAAAATGTTGTCTAATTTATTTTTCACTGAGAGTCTTATTGGGGCATTCTTAGTTCCACTTACACATCCCTTCATTATTCCAATAGATTAAAATGTTTAAAATGTTCATGTGATACTTTTTCATTAAACTTTTCTTTTTGAAACAAACAAAAAGGTTTAAAAAATGTACTGAACCATCTGTGTTTGCTTGTGTCTGGTTTGATGTAAATACCATAATTTGTTTAAAATGCAAAAATCCATTTGAGATTCAAAGTTGGGGGGAGCTCCACCACGGATTTGCATCCACAGACTTCAACGTGGACAGTTTTCAACCTTCACAGGCACAAAGGAAGCTATCAGCACGATTATCACAGGAGACCGCAGAGAGGAGGCCAAGAGGGGAAATATCCCTGCTCCTGCTGCCAACATAACATTTACATTGTCCGCACACTTCTGAAGGGAACAGTATTGATGACGCAAGAACCCTATCAAAACATGTTGGGGCAATTCTGTAAAACATAAGATCACATTCAAAGACGAACCTTTTCAACGCTCTCACTTTCTGAAATGTCTGTGATGTTGTTGAAGGTTTGTGGTCGCGGTAGATTAAACTGAGTGAAAAAACACATTTGAAATGTAGACTCATCCTAACATGCCATACTAAAGTGAACCCAGCATGGATTTTCATGTTTGAGGCTGTTTGATTTTCAGGAAAAGAACTTCCTCAAAGTTATTGTATCGTACAGGAGAGACTAATCATCTGTGTTAATTAACTCCACAACAGACTGACCAGGTGATATAAAACAGTGAAAATACTGAATTAAACAGGTTTAAATAAAAAAAAAAAAAACGTCCCAGGGTTCCTGCTAACGTTTGCTCAGCTTGTTACTGTGAGAACTTATGATCATTATACTCAGCAGGTCACTACCTGCATGAGCCTCATTTTATCTGAAGGTCTCCCTAAATATAAAGAAATGAGACCTTTAAAATTATATATTTTTTACAACTATTAGTTTGAATGTTTGTATTTTGTATAGCTCTAATCTTCATTTTGAAGTGTTTGGTGCCTTGAATTATTTTTGTTGAGTTAAGTATGTCTCTCCTGACACTTCACCAGACATTTAATTTATTTTTCTTTTTTTCCCGCTTTAATAAAAACGTCTTCTTGAATTAAAAAAAGCATGTGGCCGAGCCTATTATCATGCAGCAATGCCTTGATCCAACTGTGGGAGCACATTTCAAGAGTAACCAAAGATCCAGTAAAGTTTTATGGTCAATCCAAATCAAATACCATGGCTGGACTTTATGTTTTAGTTTACAAGTTGTGCTGTGCCTCTGTTAGACCTCATTGATGTGTCGCACATGTCCCATCATCCTCTCTGTGTCTCACATTTGCGCAACTGCCCACACACACACAAGCCTGCATGAAAAAAACATGAGCTGTTTTCATCCAGATGCATCTCAGAAAAGACGTTTCCCAAATCCATTCACCATTTTGTTCCTCAGAAAATGTGAATTTCCTTTCAGAGAAGATATATGTTCATTTTGTCAAATAGTATATTTTCAGGTATGTCAAGAGAAACGTCCGTGAGAATAAAATCCAGCAGCATCATATAACAACTTCCAGACAGTGACTAAATACGACACAGCTGATGTGTTAGTCATAAACGAGCCCACAAAATGAATGTGGCACACTACTGTACTCTAGGTATAGTGCTTTAGAGGCTAGCAACACAGTTTGGGTCAGAACAGAAAAACGGACTCGATCCATTTTTTCTCTTTCTGTTTTTTGGCTGGTTGTCTGTTCTGGGAATGCAGAATCTGTAAATGCAGGTTATTGCTCTTCCTAGGACCGTGTCCACCAGTGTGCGATTCCTCAAAATATCAGACGAGCTTGTTTACATTTAAATTCATATCTTTGAAGAACACAGGTTGATTCAGTGGAGGATGACGTCCGGACATAAGAGGCGACAACAACAACTTGTGCCGCAACATGTGGAACGACTTTGTTTTTTAACAGAATGAAGCAGCGTCTTGTTCCTGGAGTTAAAATAGAGCGTCTATATTTTAGGAGCGTCCGAGGTGGGCGGTTTGTCCCGGCTTGGCTTGGCACGGCCCGGGAGGCCTTCTACGACTGGCCTTGTTTGTTTGGACAGCAGGCAGTAATGTGGCGAGCTGCAGCCCAGGAGCCTGACCAGGAATGTGGGTGAAGGTCTCATCTGGCCCCATCAAAAGACGACCATGAGCCTCGCTGCTGTCTCCTCTCCAAAAGAAACTAAAATCATCAACTCTGACATTAGGCTGGACTCACCAGACCTCACAGCTCCGCCCTGTTTGAAGTCTATAGACAACTTAAAGGAGATCTGATGTAAATCAAAAAACGAATGGTTAGAGCCCAAACAACTTTTTTTTCTTCAGTATGTACACTCACAGACGGGTCCTTTAATTATATTTGTATTTTTTTTATTCAGCTTCATCTGATTTCACTCTTCACTCCAACTTCTCTTCTGTTTCCATAGTTAGTTAATTCTACCTTTATACATATTGGTTTTCCTGTAGTCATTCTTTAATATTATTCAGGATCTGATGGGCTAGGGTTAGTAAACTATATGTGCATATAATTATGATTTTTAAATTATAC
This sequence comes from Platichthys flesus, assembly GCF_949316205.1. NCBI lineage: Eukaryota > Metazoa > Chordata > Actinopteri > Pleuronectiformes > Pleuronectidae > Platichthys > Platichthys flesus. The sequence continues at coordinate 10,483,075 of NC_084959.1, read as the reverse complement.
AGTTTGTTTTGATATATTACAGTATATAAATATTGTTGATCCCATAGCCCAGAGAAATCGTCTCATTTCCCTATAAGACCGTATTTTTTGTATCTGACATTCTTCATTTTAAATAGATTTTTTTTCTTCTTTATTATACAACTTAAATTGCAATAGGCAGAAAACTGATATACATTAAAACATAACAGGCCACAGCGTTTTCCTTGATGTTGCTAAAGTGTTGCAGGAAGGCTCGGTCCAGATTTAGACAGCCTTCAACCTCAACATAAACAAAATACCGGGATGTGGTTGAGTTGCAGAATGAAATAGAAATAAATGTAAAATAGACCCGAAGAAGCTTTGCTTCATTAATGTTATTTAACAGCTGTCAGTCCTGTTGCAAACAGGTTCAGGTTTTATCTGATATCTATCAAAAAATGATCTCCTCCAAAAATGATAATTACAGTGGGGTTAAGCCACATTTAAACATAGAGCAAAACATGTTTTTCCCTCATGATATTTAAAGACCTGGAGGTGGTTTTGATGCGTCTTGTCTCAAACTTCAAAAACATCACATTTAAAAGGCAATAAATAACACGCTTCACAAACATGCCTCAGATGTGGTGAGTTTGTCCGGGGGCCGCCGTGGTTTTGATGAGGTGTTGTGTGTTTTTTCATCGGCTCTGACACGCTCTTTTCTGCCTCTTTTGCTCAAACTCTGCTGAGACACGTTATCAGAAAATTCGATTTACCATTCTGACCAATCAACAAAAGAGACGTTCAAAAACAACTCCAATATTTCATTGTTTTCTTCACTTTTTTCCTGCTTTGTAGCTGAACTAAAAGAAACCCACAACAATTAAGACAATTAAACACAAGCTTCAGACAGAGACCTGATCATTTGTGCTGACTCTCACTCACATGAATAACATTTGGAAGAAACTGCTGCCAGTTTGTTTTTCTTTGTTTGTCTCTGGCCTGTTTCTTTGTCCCCGGATCATTAACGTCTTCTGGAGGAGACCCCGGTCGCCGTCTCCCTGTCTGTCTCTGTGTATACTGACCCAAAGCTGTGTGGGCAGACGTCGGTCACAGTTTGAGCCTCCCGGTCACCAGGGCTCTCGCCAGACTGTCTCAGTCCCACAGTGCTCGGCGCGGCCTGGAGACAGGCAGGTGCCTGCAGCTCATGGCTGCTCTCAGAGACTGGTGTTTGGACGTTGAACCCAGTCTGACTGATCACAATCACTGATAAAACTGCTGTTTTTCCGGAGCACTGATGTGCATCAGTGCTTTGATAAGTGGCAGACCTTGACGCGGTAGAGCACCTCAACTTGCAGTGAACCCAGGCCTGTTGATGCCGGTGTGTGGGCTTATGACCAAGTCTCCTAAAGCTTACAGTAATATACCATAACCTGATTCAGTCAAATACAGGATCTTTGTATTCATTTTTTGATTTGTATTCTTTTCTAACATTTTAACTGGCTAAAGAAATGGAATGCTACGTTTGTAGGGATGTGATCGAAGGGGTCACATCTGGTTTGTGTCCCATAGATGGTTACGTTTCATCTTCTTCAACTCACTTTTTGAGATTAGGACAGAGAGTTGTGATTAGATATATGAAAAGTAAACATGACTGGACTACATAAGTCTCTGATCAGTTTGTGAAATGAAATGAAACTCTAATCACATAGGTATGTCTACCCCGAAATATATATTGATGTCCAATTTTCTTAGTGCCTTATGATTTTCTGATAGTGAGCCGTATGTATATGTCCATGTTCATCTAGAATGTATGTGTGTTAATGTTAATTCCTGTTACACAGTACTAGACACTGCTGTAGCATCACTGACGTTTAGAGTTTAGAGTTCTGTATCAGAAGTAAGAAAAAGGCATTACAATTCCTACTTATTAGTGTGCTCATAACTAATACAATGAAACAAAGCTTTATCCCACTTGCTTGATTTGTTTAGATAATATTTTTTTTCCAGTTTGTTCGACAATAAACCTAAAAAAACAGGAATCAATTCATATAAAATATAAGAAACACTAAGTGAGAATCTTGATGGGGCCACCATGGAAATAATTAGAGCATAAATGTAACTTTTACCTACTGGACAGAGATATATACCGTTTGTCAAGTTCATGAAATCTTGTGGCATAGAAATGTTACATTGGGATTACCCAGCTCCCAAACTCATGGCCGACCCCTGACCTGTGGGTGAGAGCAGAGGGTCACTTTCTCTGGCCTCCAGCTGGTCCTCATCTTGTTGCGGAGGTTGGTAGATGAAAGCAAAGCGAAGGCAAACAAACACCGGGAGAAACGCTGATTTGTCATCAGCGCCACAAACACAAAGATCACTGACAAGCCACGGAGCTTCTCGACACAAACATCTGTCTGATCTAATCTTCATTTGCTCGTGCCTGCGCCAATATTGACAAACTCTAAAGTCAAGTCCTTTACTCTGCTCTTACCTGATCGTTTCTAAACACCACCTCCCAAAGAAGATAGGTTCAAAAATAATTTAAGTTTCCCGAGAATCTAATCTACAGTTAATTTAAGCAGATTTCCAATTGTCTTGGTTTTCCTGAAAGAAATTTTTTTTCTGTTGTTGCCTGATGTATAAATGTGCAACAATTTGCTGACAATCAATATATGTATTGTAAGTCGCTTTGGATAAAAGCGTCAGCTAAATGAAAAGTAATGTAATGTACTTTTGGCAGTTTTGTGTCCACAGCTTCTTCTTGTAAGTGTAAGAAAATAACACATCATGGTTTTAGGCAGCCACTGTAGGAATTTACTTGGAATATCATGAAATAGAACCAGGCAGCGATTGGCCTAGCACAAAGGAAACTGGGGGAAATAGCAGGTTTCACCTACCAGCACTTGTTTAGTTCATTATTTACCTTTGCCCAGGAAGTCATGTTTTTATGGTGTTTGTCTAACTCTCCGCAGCATTATGCAAAAACTATTTAATCGATTTCATTGAAACTTCAGACATGGGCAAAGGAAAAACCCAGTAATTAGTATGATCCGGACAAAATGGCTGATCCAGGAATTCTCTTTCACTTTTTGGGCGATTTAGCCTTTTTCGGACATTTTCCCAGCTAGTATTTCTTTGATCTTATTTATGTGACTGTTTCCCTTGGCCGAGGTACAGGCTCTATTCTTGTTAACACATTGATGTGGTTGAAATATAATTTTCTGTTAAGTGAGCTTTAGGGATGTTGGTAAGTTGATTTTTTCTAAACTCCTCACAAAGATAGCAAATAAGTGCATTTTACGTATTCTGAGCATGGCCATTATTATTACAGCAGGACCTTAAGTTTCCAGTTGTTTCACCTACATCTACAAAAGAGCTACAAGTTTGTTTTAATTAACCTCCTACTGGGACGTGTGGTCGGAGCTGCTGGTGCCCACCTCCCTTCAAGGTGGAGGGAGTGGAGGTCTCTGAGGCTGTATCAACAGAGAAACAACACAAACACTCATGTAATCACTATGGTAGAAAGGAGAGTCCATCATTCATCATGTAGATCACAGAGCAAAACACAAAATAAGAGAAGAGGCCGATCTTCTTCCCCGCGCATCCGTCACTGTCAGTTTCTCCACCCCATTGGTTCCCGGTAGGAGGCGGGACTCCTGGGGAAATCTTTATTTGCTGGATCCTGGAACACACGTGACTCCGCTGCAGCATGTTTGACTTACCGAGGGAATGTAAACAAAATGTTGATGGGAAGTCTTTGAATTTCACAAAGGGAACTGTTAAACCTGTTTGTTTGCCAAACAATCAAGTTTTGAGAGCGTTTCCCGTCAGTCAGGTTGTGGTGGACCAGTCTGCAGCTGGTTTTAGGGACAGGATGTGGGACCTTGATCCTGATCGGTCTGCTGAAGTGATTTGGGATTTTTATTTTCAGTAGGAGTCATGAAAATGTTCAACTTTATTCCTTAAAACACGACCCACCCCTCAGATGCTGCATTCAAGCTCAGCTGTAAACCCTCTATTTCAGCCCTGGATGAGTAAAATCACATGTTAATGAAAGTGTGTGAGCAGATGGAATTAACTGTGGTCAGAATTTCATTGGATTAGCCTGATCACTTCCAGATGTTTGTGTGGCACATCAGCCAGGGGATCACTGTTTAGGTCTATGTTGTCTGTCTGTTACTGTCTATTTTGAGAACTTAATTCTATTCTTAGTCCATCGTCTTATTTTTGGGGCCTCTCTAATCCAGGATGACAGTAAATCCATGTTGAAATATCCGAGTCCCCTTTTCGCTCTTGGAGTAATTTCTTTAAGGTTGAGTTCTGAAGCTCGGTAGTTAACAACTGGAATATCTCTTTGGAAGGACATGGTGAAAACACAACAATGGTTTTGGTGAGACGGTCCAACTGTGAGACATATTTGTCCTTTATAGACTGAAACCCAAAGGACACAGAGCCTTTGTCTCTTCACTTTGGAAGAATCTACCAGAAGAGATTAGGTTTGTAGAATCGGTTACCTGATATCTCACTTCTTAAGATCTTAATCTTCATAAAAAAGTTTTCTCATATGATATCTATGACTTTCATAAGCTATTTATTATTATTATTATTACAATGGATGATATGTGGCCACCGGGGCTTGATTGGTGAAATTAAAGTACTTTTTATAATCTGTCTTTTCTAAGGACATTTTCGATTTGTTGATGGTAATAAAACGTTTGAACGACTCATCAGCCTAATCTTGGGAATAGAGACTGTTTCAAGACATCGTCCGTCTCCAGAAAAAAAAGGTTATTCCTTCAACCTGCAAGATTTCCCTCAGATTCACATTCTTACTGTACAACTAAAAGCAACGTTGCAAATCTGATCAGCCGGTGTTGCTGGAGGAAAACTCATGTTCACCAAAGTCTGTAGTTTTCATTGTCTGGTCACAATGGATATCTGTACCGACATTTATGGCAACGAAATCTGTGGCTGTACAACATGGTGGATCAATAACAGCATCTCCAGAACCACGTCCCCAACGTGTCTAAAAATACTTATACTGTGTGAGATGTCCCACAAATCCAGATCTTAGAATCGTCTGTTTTTCACAATCATAACAGATTGTTGTTAAATGTGGGCGAGAGAATAAAAAGTGGATTTTGATTATTGTGGGAGAGGGAGGAATGAGCCGCCCTTGGCTGTGAGATTTCTTGATGTCACTGTTTTTTATAGTTCTTGTGACAAAGAACTGAAGCTCAGCAGAGGATCAGACATGTCTGTTTATGAAGTGTGTGTGTGATTGTGTGTTTGTGTGTGTGTGAGAGAGAGTGAGTGGTTTTAAGGCGGCTGAGAAAACAAACACACACACATTCACTCAGGAAAGAGGAGAACATGTAAACAGGAGGAGGAGGTCTGCTCTTCCGGACTGATAATTATATATTTCACTGATGAAGGATGGGGAGCGGGTGATGACAGCCTTATTCTTCTTCTTTGTTTTTTTCTTTGCATTCTTTCCTATTTTTTCATTTGGCCTCACAGAGACTCTGAGGCTTTGCGTTGTGTTTCACTCTGTAATGTATTATAATAACTGTCCCGGCTTTCAGTGATAAAAAACATTATCTGCAGTCCTCACTTAATTAGACACTTGTTTGTTATGCTTTGGTTGAACTTCCTGTCTGTACTGTCTGTCCTGGGTGTTTAATTACATGAAATGATAATCACATGCTGTATTTTGTCACTTCAAAAATGGCCACGACGGAATCCGGGATATTTTGGCTTTGTTTGTGGATAGTGGGAGGAAGTGGAGACACGTACTCCATCCTTATTTACAGTCTGTGTGCAAATGATGAACATTTGACCAATATTGTTTCCTACCAAAATATCTCCAAGCTGCTTTTCACAATTTAAATCATATTATAATGTTACTTTCTCATAAATATAAACATGACATGTCCTTCCCGGGCTGTTTGAAAATAGGTTGATGTCCTTTTCTTCCCCCTCTCCATGGCGACACCTGGAATCAGGTTTGATGCATTTTAAAACAAAACCATATTCGTTTTGAGAGCATCATCAGTGAACCACACATTGCTGCAATTGTTAATGTGAACTGCTTTAAAAGATGTGGAATTTAACAGTCTCCCAAATGTGAAGCCAGTGTCCCACTCACCACCTGCCTCCTCCATGTTCGTGGATGGGATATGGTCCAATCTAAATGATGTTTTTCTGTATTTAGTTTGGTTTTAAATAATTATTTTATTCTATAAAATGGGGTGAAATATTGGGTTTGACAACGGAGACTATAATTGAGTGTGTGCATCCGTGGGACTGGCAAGTTTGAGCATCGTGAGCAGAGTTTTGCAAAGCTGTAATAAGGAACACATACAGACAGTGGTTACAGACACAAAGGATTTGTTGTACTTGGTTGCTTCATATACAGAAACACTCTCAGCTCTTTGTTGTGTTCGGCTCGTGTTGTAAAGTTCGGCCGTTAAAAAGTCTCATGGAATGGCAGTGTTATAAAAACCCTCCAGAGGTCTTTGAACATGTTTTCGATTCGCTGTCAGAGAGGCAGCAACACGAAATATAACCCACAAACATGACCGCGCCCGCAAGTCACAGAGTCCACACACAGACCGACACCTCCCAGAGGGAGTTGTTTCAGAAAACATCAGGAAACATCACGAGCAAAGAGCAGAAAACACTCGGAGCACGAACACACAAGAAAACATGTTGTTTTTTTCAGATGTGGGAAAGAACTGTGTGCTGAGTGGTGCCCAGAGACTGTATTTAAATGTATTTTAGTAATTATGGTAAATTAAGAAATAATTTGCCAAAAGCCAGTTTATTTCTAAATAAAACAAATCTTCCTTGCAAAATTGATCCAAAATGTTCCTAATGTGTTACGGGGATTTAACAGCGTGAAGCTGAGAGTTATTATCTGAATCATCTGTTTGGTGCCTCAGTTGCTTTTCTGGTCTACAGGAGTCTGCTTTGGAAGCGAAGGCTTTCCAGGTCGGACTCAGAGAAACGTTCCCACGCAACGGCACGGGAACGCAGCACAGCTGTTTCCACAGTTTTCCTTAAATTCATTGAACTTATACTCTGATACTCTGAGATTTTGTCAAAACACCCCCCACCCCCGGGGATGTGGAGCTTGATTGGTGCAGGTTATTTGAGAAAATTACAGAATCATTTTCAAGATAAAATTATCTTGTGTTTCGAACACAGTGTTGTTAGGAAAACTAGATTAGATGAAGCAAACAAAATTATGATAAACTATGGAAAGATTTTCAGAAATTAGGAGCCTTAAAATCTGCCACGTAAAGTAAAACATCAGGTTCAGTCACAGGAACAGTTTTCCTGCTCATATCCTGCTTATACCAAGATAATCTAATCTCAACGTAGAAATATATATTATTGATTAATGTCATTTTGGTGATGGATTTGCAATGTCAATCCCATTTGTGTGGTTTAGCAAGCAACAACTTGATGTGTGTGTGTGTGTGTGTGTGAGTGTGTGTCGTACAGTAGGAAGCATTTAAAACTGAAGAGGCTTAAACTGCCACCTGGACCTCCCGAGCCATTAGCCGCCCTCTGAGGAGAAAGTGCAGGGTTGAGACGGAGGGAGTTGGACTGTATTACACTTCCTACATGTCCATTGACGCACACATTTGACATAATGACGTCCAATCAGTCACATCCTCGGGGCTCCATACACAAACGATTACAGGCCTGCCCGGCTGCAGCGGACGCTAAACGTTCACATCAGCTCAGTAATGACTCGTTAAAGCTCCAGACAACCTCTTTGTTTTTTTACAAATGTACATTATTAAAGGACGTATAGCTGTTGTTAAACTGAGTGCACAACCCTATGTTGCCAGGGTAAAGCTTGCATGACAAAGATCACAGTGTTCACAGTTTTGTTCTTGAGGAATGTATGATACCATTTATGCAATTAGTTTGATAAGATATGATAATTAAACTGTTTCTTCACTAACTATGTCCTCGTAAAAGATACCAAATTCCAAATAGGACCATTTTTAGCTCCGAACCAAGAGAATGGGGATATTTGGGGAAAGTGAGGACACCTTTGCTGTTCCTCACTTTCTGATCCACTCTGAGTGTGTGGTCCAGGTATTACTCCTGTTTTTGGGACACAAACCTGTGTACACAGTCACATTATCGGGGACTTGTTTTCCTTAGGGGGAAAAATCCACCATAACATGATCATTACATGTTTTAAGGTTACGAAATTTTATTTTGAAGTTGGGATAAGGGTTAGGATAAGCCAAGTAGTAACTATGGTTAAGGTAAGTCTCCAGGAAACCAATGTAAGTCAATGTAATGTCCTATTAATTCATGCAGACACGACTCAGTGTGTTTTGGTGTGTTGTAGTATATGTATAACAAATAGAACGAATGTTGTATGAATGTAACTTGTAATGTAAAGTGCGTTGTGTGGTCAAAAAGAGTGGAAAAGCACAACAAAATTCAGAATATTTACAATTAAAAAACAAATTAACATTATGAACACAACACAGCTGTGGTTTTGATTTACTTTTGGCCGTTGAGTTTTTTGTTGTGGGTGAAATTGTAGCTTCACATTTGTGGTGCAGTTTTACTTTCAGCATCCTGCATAAGGATTGTGAGCTTTCCTCTGTCGCCTTGTTGAATGTGCACATTCATAATTGTTGCAGGTGTTTTCATCGATCACAACACAGACACGTTTTCACTAAATATCTTAATTGCAGGAGAGTTTTTTAACGAGTGGGTTTAACTTCCTGTATTTTTGGGAAGAACCAAACCACTTGTTTCCTCTTTGAGGCGACAGGAAGAGACAGAGAATCACAGGGAATCAAACCTGCTTGTAAACATAAACATCTGCGGTTTCTTCTTAAAACCCAGAATAAGCTGCTGTGGTCTGTGTACAGTCAGAGTATATTTTCTGCCCATTCACAAACACCTGACATATTAACCTTTAAGGTATCAAACCTCTCAACGTGCCATTGTCGGTGCCTCACTCGGGCCTTTGTGAATGATCCGGCAGACGAGACAAACATCCGGCTCCTCTTTGAAAGAATCCTCCTCCCGACTTGTTATTGGTGCGTGTGGTTTCCTCGACGGAGGTGCCTGTCGTTGTTGTTGAAAGTGGGTGTGAGGGCTGCGTTTAAAAAACCCCTGTGATTTATGAGACCTGTGGGCTCCTCTTTTGTCTTTACAGCTGCAGCCTCCTCACGACTGGGTCTCTCAGACACCGCTCTCCTAAATGCCAACGTCCTTTGTGATTGTGTCCTTGAAGGTCAAGGACTCGAACCTCCTGACTCAGGAGCTTTGAGATAAACTGGACAAATGTTAACGCCTGCTGCTTCTCATCTTTTCATACTTAGTATGTAAAGAAAAATAGTATTAAATGTTTTTAAGAGGTCACCAAACTATTTTGGATGACTAATATTGCATTAATCATTGACATGGTAAATAAATTACCAGTGAAATATAAGTATGGTGTTGACACATACAAATTAAGAAAGGTATGGAAAGTATGGTTAATCATATGTGTGTAGAGGCTGAGAAAATGCATATTAAAAACATTTTTTAAAACAGTATAATTTCGTATGATGAACCACATCTTAAAAACAACCTCATAAGGACGGAGATATATTATGTGCTTTGCACTGGTTTGAGTCCGACTTTAACGTTATTCTCGTCTTGATTTCATTAATTTGAATGAAAATATCAGCCATCGATGAAAAGTGAAAAGTGACCGTCAACAACTCCCATCCGGCGCGCTTTCACCAAACACGGGAGAAGCAGGTTAACTCAGTTAGTGGGGTCTTAATTGCTTCCCTGTGGGGAGCTCAGTGTGTCTGAAATGAGTTATCACCACAGCCAGGCAACATAAATCTACTCTGACAGAGCCACTCTGCCAGCCAGGAAACCAGTCAGTCTGTGAGTCCAGTAAGTCAGGCAGGCTGACAGCGAATCAGACAGGTTGGCCGGCCGGGCAGCCAGACGAGCAGGACGACGCCGGCCGCTCACTTAGTGCTGCTGTCAGTCAGATAACAAACAGCCAGCCTGTTGGTGAGGGAGTCTTAAGGGCAACATTCAGCAGCCTGCGTGCCCGGCACCATTACAGTTGTTTGCACCTCTCTTTACATTATCTGCAAATGTACACTACATGTTCGTTATCTGAGCGTCTTTGTCACTTCTCTGTGTGTGGTGTGAAAGGAATGAGGAAGCCTGTGTTTCTCCTGCTTATCCGTCAACGTCAAGTTTGTTTGAAAACTCTCACCTTTCTTTCCTTTATGTGCACATATGGATGTAAGGTAGGGTTGCACTCTGGAAACAACCCAACAATCATTCACAGGCACATTCACGCCAACGGACAATTTTGGAATCTCAAATGAACCTAAACTTGAATGAACATATCTTCGGACTGTTGGAAGCCAGAGTTTCCAGAGAAAACCCAGACAGACAAGTGGAGAACATGCAAACTCCAGACAGACCGGCCAAACCGGGCTTCAAACTAATGATCTCAATGTCCTGTAAATCTCAATGATGCATTTATATCAACTGGAGCCGAGGAACAGTCCTAACATTTTGTTGAGAAAAACTAAATGATACAAACAGTGGTGGAAACTGTCACAATCCTTATTCTCAACAAATCAAATATAACATTTCCTAACCAGGTGGAAAACCCCTCGGTGCTTTTGAAACACAGAGCAAATGTTTCCAGCCGCCTATCATGAGAAACCGTTTTCAAATGAACCTGCAGTAAAAGGCTCAGTTGTAGCAGAGGGTGTGACTGAAGGGCTACAATTAATATAGAAAAAATCATTTTCCAATTTATCCCATTGGGATTAGCCGTAAATTACCTTGGATAAATCTGTGTGTGTGTGTGTGTATGTGTGTGTGTGTGTGTGTGTGTGTGTGTGTGTGTGTGTGTGTGTGTGTGTGTGTGTGTGTGTGTGTGTGTGTGTTTGTGTGTGTGTGTGCGTGTGTGTGCGCTGAAGCTAAAAGAGCCTCTATAAGTCATCGAGCCAGGGAGCCAGACCTACATCTCCGTGAATAACTAAAGTGTCTCACCGGCTCACTGCTCCGCTGGCAGTCTGGCTGATGGGGCAGTCAGGTGATTACAAGGACGCCATTTGGTTTTACAGCAGAATAATATGGCCACTGTTCGCCCCCTTTCCTTTCTCTCTCGCCCCATGAGGATATGGAGGGGGCCGGCAGGGGAGTGATTAAGATTTTAAGGAGCTGCCTGGCTGGTTCACGGGTTGGAGGGTAAAGAGAGGGGGATTTATTAGGACCATAAATTAGACCCAGACTTTGTCCCCCTCATCCCTCCAACCTCGACACCCCCACTTTTTTAAATCACTGCCTGCCCCATCCCTCTATTGACACTCGTAGATAGATAGATAAATACATAGATGGATATATGGATAAATAGATAGATGGACAGATGGATAGATGGATAGATGGATAGATGGATAGATGGATAGATGGATAGATGGATAGGTGATAGATATATCCGACTCATTTGCTCTGGAAACTTTTCCTGTTAGCGCCAAATAAAATGTCCGGAAAATGGCTGAGTGAGCCAATGCAGCGAGTTGATGTGTCAACACGGCTTCTAACACGAAATGGACACAAAACTAGAGAAATACATATATTTTAGTATGAAGACAAGAGCAATACATGAGGAAGACACCGATGAAATATCGACTTGGAAACACAACAAGATTTGAGAGCTTTTGGCGATAAGGGGTTGATGCATATTGCAATCTGACACTGTTCACATTTCACTTTTTACTTCACTTTTTATGTCTTTTATCTATTATATATATTTTATTTAGATATGTTTTAAATAAATGTTACTTTGTATAAATATTAGAAAAAGGGAGTAAATAAGAAGTAAATACTGAGTAAATATATATTGTTTCTTTTTATTGCTTTTCTTATGTGTGTTGTATTTATTGTGTTTTTATGTTTTTATGTTTCTATGTTCATTGTATGCACCAATAACCAGAGCAAATTCCTTGTAGGTGTAAACCTACTTGGCAATAAATACTTTCTGATTCTGATTCTGATGCGCCGTAAAGAAAAAACACATGGTGAACACGTCTGACCTTCAATCTCCCATTAAGTTCTTCATATGTGAGAGGCAAACTTAATAAAATGTATGGACACATTTCAAGTTTACAGTTAGGTAGGTGGATGCATGAATGGCTCTTTACTCCCCTCTGTAAGCCACAGCAAGGCTTTCAGGTCTGAGTTCTAAATCATCCTTGCATGTGTGTAGATGTGTGAGCTCCACAGAGATGTGACTGTGCTCCAGTCGGCCCTCATCACTCCGAACACTTGTGTTTGCTTCAGGACGGAGCAGCAGTACATTCAAAGGTTCTTCCTCAACTGGAGGATCCAGGGTCAAGATGTCAATCACATGATCTGATCTTTATTGATGGTCGTGTTGAGTCCTAATAAAACTAGTTTCCAGCACAAATCAGTTTGTTTGATACATTTTTACAGTCAAAATCTCCCTTTGTTAATTTTTAAATCCGTTGATACAATTTTTTTTGATAATTCTTAAACACGTTTGACTGTTTTGGAAAAGTTCGACTTTTATAGGAAAAACAAATAAAAAAAAGTTGGTTGATTGGTTTGTCTACTTACAACCAAACCCATACATTTGATGAAAGTCAAACATTTTTCCTGGTTGGACGGTTTGACCGAACCGAACAGTGAACACACAACTTCAGAGCTTCAGTTCCAACCACCGGAATCTTCTCTCCTCTGTGTTTGGAGGCTATTTGCATCATTAAAGGCCTGGGCCCCGGAGCGCTGTGGGTGTGTGTCAGTCCCTCGATTAAAGGGCGACCATTGAGGAGTGTGTGTTTTGTGGTTTGAACCAACAGCATGCAGGACGCCACTCGGGCCTGAGCTGACGCAGCAGCGCCACAGTGACATGTGAGCGCGTGCGGTTGAGCGGTGGGGGAGAGGTTGAGTTATGTGGACGAGGGCTGGGTGTGGGGGGCAATAAAGTGTCAGGTTATAATACATAAACTAAAGCTCAAGTGTTAGCGTACCTGTCATGTGGATGAAGTGAGGACTGTTATGTGGTCTAATATGCATTTATCCTACTGCGTATTAAAAGATGTGGGTATGTTAGATCAAACCCGTAAGAACATCAGAGGGGTGATACTGATGGGGTAGAAAATACAGCAGATGATTTTACCTCACTTGAAAGATTTTATCAGACTTATTCCTTACATCCACTCTCCATCCTCCCTCCATCCCCCCCCCCCCCCCCCTCCCTCTCCCAGTGAGCGACTCCACTGACATACCAAGGGCTTCTTTCAGCATGTCTCCAGGTCTCTGGCTCTCTTTAAACAGCCGGCGTCTCCGGCGAGTGTGGCCTGACAGAGGTCGTTTTCAAACCGGCCCTGACGTTGATGAAATGCCTCCGGTACAGTCCAGGCGCTGCAGTGGCACACACAGTGGTGAGAGTGTTGACGGACACCACGGCTCTATGTGTGTGTGTCTGTGTTCGCGATAGAAGTCGTTTTCTGAGAGTCAGACACGGAACAGAGGCCCATTTGATGCATGAAACTTTGAATCTCCTCAAACCATTTGGAGAAAACTACTTTCCCATGACGGACCGACTCAGTTTGATAATTCGCACAGTGTGAGTCAACAAATTTAGGAAAAAGATTTTAAGTATCAAGGTTTTTTACATTTTGGCCAGTTAGGATGGTTTCAATTTTTTTCATAATCGTATTTTCTAACAGGAAATGTATTCCAAAATTGTTCTTATCAATTGTTTAATAAAATAAATAAAATCCTACTTCTCCCTGCCGATAATGCAGGTCTGTAAATTGCACAACTTTCGTTTCTATACAAGATGTCTTTTTGGCATCAAAGCGATGGTTTAGTGTAGCAGTGAAAACAATCCCTTTAAGACTGGTCGGTTTCTGTGTTGAGTAAAACTTTGATGATGTCCTTTTTTGGGGTCAAACTTTAGTGGATTGCTGATCCTCTTCTTTGCTCCTGCTTTGGTTTGTATCAAGTTTTCAAGACAGATATCTGGTTCCGCAGCTTCTAAATCTTCCTGTGCAGGTCACCGGCTTGTTCCTGAATGTGTCTGTCGGCTGTTTGATCCTGAGCAGGTGGAGGGACTGTAGAGCCGTTTCACTAAAAACAGCTTCCTGCTGCAGCGCTGATAAGATCAGTGAGAGTGAACCAACGCAGGGAAGTCAGCAGATGTGACATCCAGTTGCTGAAATGCAACGTATCACTAAGGACAACTGGGGACTGAGGGGAGCCGGAAAAAGAAGGAGGCAGAGGAGGGCTGGAGGATGGATGGATGAAGAAGAGGAGGTGGTGGTTTACTGCAACAGATCTCATTAAGAGCTCAGGAAGAACACGAGGCACAGGAAGTTTGGCGCTCTGTGTCCTGCTCTGCCCCGCTACATGCCTTTACCACTCTGTTATAGTCTGCACTGTCTCAGTGAGTGTGTGTGTGTGTCTGTGTGTGTGTGTGTGTATGTGTTGGTGTGTGTGTGTGTGTGTGTGCATGAGAGAAAAGCAGCGGCTGGCAGTGAGGAAGGAGAAAGTGTACAGAAATCAACAGAGTGGGTGTGTTTGGCAAAAGGAGAGAGTGGAGAGAATTTGTGTCTTAGAGGGCAACACACTCCCTCACAGTCACACACATACAAACACATACACAAATTTATACACATACACAATAAGTCTAGAGGAGCAGTTTCCCGGTTGTGGAAGTGAATGTGACTATTACTGAGGTATTACTGTCTCCAGATTGCAGGCCTGTCCCTGCCCCTGCATCCGCCGGCACTCCTCCGTCCACAACTGTGAAATTGGGACCATGTGTTGCTGCTGCTGCTGTACTCCTCCACCTTCTCCATGCCTCTTCTACCTCTTCTACCTCCTCCGTCTCCTCCTCTACCTCCTCCACTCTTTCTCCTCAATGGACTGAAGTCAGGTTTGTCAGCATCTCTGCCTCTACACACCTCTTCTCCACGACTCTGTAAAGCCGTTGTAGACCTGAAATAAAACCGATGTGTGTGAGGAATTGTCCGACCATGTCTAATGGCAGAAGAGTTGACACTTGCTCTGAATGGTCATTCACAGGCGTAATGGGAAAAGCCTGCTCCTGGCTGCACGGCCTTTTCAGAAAGTCCAGCAAATCGGTGTCTTTTGTGTCTTTCTAGTCTCGACACATCAACTGTACAAGCCGGGTTAACACCACATGCTGTAAAAGAAGGTCTCACATTGAAAGCATTCAGGGTGTTAGAAGCCTGTGAGCGGTGTTCAAGCCTGCAGACTTTCTAACCTCTGTACCAGTTGTTATGAAGTGGACAACATTCTCTCATTGTCCATTCGTCTTGTTGACGTGCGTTAACTCATTCTACGTGTTTTAATCTGCTGCTGGGCCAGAATCTGGGACGGTATAATGATAACACCCCGAGCAGTCGATTTAACATAAATCCACTCAAAACCTGTTTCTGATAAGAGAGCTGTGTCTGGACAATGTTGAGTAAAAGAACAACTGCTGTTACTGTGCAACTCTTTCATCAAAAAAAAAAGAAGACAAAAAAGAAGCTGCAGGGACTGGAAGATGCAGACTTAGCATGATCTATCATTTGTGCAGTGAAGTTCAGTCATAGTAAATTCTCCATTTTTAGCCAGCTTCTAAAATAATACCACAACAATATTTTTGTTAGATGTATCTATCTATCCATCCTTCCGTCTATATATGTGTCTCTCTATATATATACTGTATATATATGTATTTGTGGGTATTTGTGTGTTCATTTAAATCTTTTTGTGTTTTTGTATGTATTTTAACTGGACACTGAATAACAAGTGTCATTTAAAACAAAAATCAATTCAATAACACTGCCCAACTAGAATAAATATTCTTAAATCAAATTATCTTGTATTAATCCGTAAGACAATTTTGCTTTTCAATTAGAATTAGGATATAATTGAAAACTGAAATTTCAAACTTAGACAAAGTTTTTTTTACTTGAAACTAGTATTTTGGTCTATCTATACAAACTAAAACACAGCTGAACAAAACTTCAGCAAAACGACCGACCACATAATCGCTTATCTATCAGGGTGACAATCAGCTGTCGTGGCCTCCCTCTAACTGCATTTAAACTGAAAACCAATCTGGCTTAAATTCACCCTAATTCAAAAATTAGGTTTAAATCAGGCTTAATCTGTCCAGTGTCTGTTTCAGATGATCTGAGAAGCACTTTGCTTGGAGGATGCCTTTCGTCTCCTCCCTCATGAGAGATGGGTAAATGCACTTAAATGCCTTTTAAGAGCTAAAGATTTAATTTTGGACATAAGGCAGAGAGAAGATTAAAGCGATTCAGACTCAGAGGGTGACAGGGAGGAGAGGAGAAGACAGCTGAGGTTCAGATAAAACGCGTATGAACGAAATTCAAGCGCAGGAGAAAGGCGAAGGGCAGGGATGAGGAGTGTTTGTGTGTGTGTTCAGGGGTTGCTGAGGTGCGGAGGTCACATCTTGCCAGAATGCAGGGGTCAAGTTTATTTTTCCTGCCAGGGGAGGCGCTGACAGGGCGGGAGGAGAAGATGGAGGGATGAATGCAGGGCGAGAAGGAAGAGAGTTAAGAAAACCGTGTCACTCTTTAAGAAAAGAGTGATGTTGTTTGGAGGATGCTCTCAAGAAAAAACTATGACCTGGATTAACGCGGGCCGAGCGATCAGCTACTAGCAAAAAGGACAACACAAATTGTTTGTTAATGAAACTCAACAACGTATAATCAAGAAAATAAATAATTTAGGTGAGTAAACTAATTCATTACTGGTAGTTAGTTTGGTTATATATAAAGCCAAGTAATTCTACTAAAGTGTGCCAGGATATGACTATTTCCTGGAGGAAGGACATGCAAGTGTAAACAGCTAATAGAAAATATTTGGTTGTTTATTTTGGGCATGTGTTGCTTTCAACTGGGCATTTGCTTATCATGATACTTGAGCAGTGAAGACACACACTCCACAAACACTTATCAAAGCTTCTTCAGCCACACACAACCACTAACACACAAATGCACGCATGCACATACACAAACGGAGGTATTTTATTAGTGTCAGGATGCAGTAAAGAGCCTCCGCACTCACTCCAGGTTCATCCTGAGAGGTCAATGCATAACATCCTACAGGAAGTAAACAAGCACACACGCACACACGCACGCATACACACACACGCACACACACACACACACACACACACACACACACACACACACACACACACACATACACACACAGGCACACACCTTTCCCCCTTTTCTCATTTCATACTCAAATTTCACAGCACAACATCCTGCAGGAAGGTATGCACGTCTGTGTGTGTGTGTGTGTGTGTGTGTGTGTGTGTGTGTGTGAGGGTGTGTGTGAGAGACTGTGTCAGTTAATTTTATCCAACTCCTGGTTTATTAGAAACTTACGGAAATGATACATCTCGCACACTTAAAATAGTTTCAAGATTCAAGAGAAATGTAGGAAATAAATGGCTGAATGCTGATGGTTTTACATAAACCACAACTTCCTATAGAGATCTAGGACAAATTGATGAAATAATAAAATCATTAATTATTATTTTGCCCAAAAAATTCCTCCTCTATCTTGTGTTTCTAAATCTATATCGAATATCAGGCAAAAGTTCTCACATATTAATGAAACTGAGAAAAGCTCCAACAATGTGAGCACACTGGGTTTTCTTCACCTGGTTCTGGGGAACACGTTGCTTTCTGCTGAATCCGTGGAAAAGGCATTTTTACCACGGCAGCGCGAGGGAGATCCTGAGGTCCATCAACTCATTCCTTTTGTATTTTATTATTGTTGTCAAGCACAGCTACAACAGGCCGACATCATGTACCGCAAAGTCCTGATTTGAGGTGAACACACAGGTCCAAAAAGGAACCAAAAAAGGAAACAGAACACCTCGCTGTGTGAGGCCTCAGTGAGATGACGAGACCAGGCTCACAGATGATGTATTCGGTGTTTGATAAAATAGCTCCCTGTGTGTTCTTGCACAAATTAAGAATTACTGACAAAAGACAGAGATGAAGAAAGAAAAGATTTACCAAGGGCTGAATATTTACCAATTTTAAACTAAAGCCTTCAAACGTAACAGTGTTTGTCAGTGATTTCCCATCGATGATATCCGATCACCCGCACATCTTCTTAAGAAACCAACTGCAGTTCACATGATGTTGTTCTTTTGGGATCAACGCTGCTGTGTGTCTAACCCAGTAACCCTGAACCCTAAAAACAGACACTATATGGACAAAGGTGATGGAAACCTACACATTACTACTTCACCTAAATTAATCCATCCTCTTTTGCAGCTACAACAGCTTCCACTCTTCTGGGAAGGCTTTCTACAAGATTTTGGAGAACGTCTGTGGGAATTCTTGCCCCTTCATCCAGAAGAGCATTTGTGAGGTCAGCCACTGATGTTGGATGAGAGAGAGACACAATCTCTCCATTCTACTTCATCTGAATGGTGTTTGATGGGGTTGAGATCCGGGCTCTGTGCGGACCAGTCAAGTTCTTCCACATCAAACTCACCCTTCCAGGATTCTATGGACCTTGCTTTGTGCACTGAGGCAAAGTCATGGATCAGAACAAGGCCTTCACCAAACTGTTCCCACAAAGTTGGAAGCATGGAATTGTCCAAAATGTCTTGGTAAATTAAGATTTTTAAGATTTCCCTTCACTGGAACTAAAGCACAGAGTCCAACCGAAAGCAATGGGACTGAATGAAACAGCTGAATTTGATTATTAAGAGGTTTGTTCCGATACTTTTGTCCACAGTGCGTAAATACACAGGTTTGTGTATGTAAAGGGTTACCATGGAGACGTATGTGAGACACCACAACATGAACCTGAGAAATATGTCAAAATGAGGGAGCGTATTTGAGAGGGGACAGAGGTCAACTGAACCAACAGAAGAAACTACTCTGTGTCCTCACTAAAATCATGAAGTGTGACTTCCTAAGCTGATTTTATGTAGAAAACATATCTTCATAAGGGATTTTCAAATATTTTACAGGTTTAAAAACAAGTAGGACATCTGAAAAAGACTAACGAAGAGAACATAAGAGAAGGAAGCAACAGTTTAGGCAAGAAAAAGACAAACGTTCTCCTCCAACTAATTTAATGGGGTCGTTATTGACAAAGGAAAAATAAAATCCAGTCTCCAGGACCAGAACGTTTCCTGGATTGATGAAAAAGCCTTTTGGCCAACAAATTTAAAA
This sequence comes from Platichthys flesus, assembly GCF_949316205.1. NCBI lineage: Eukaryota > Metazoa > Chordata > Actinopteri > Pleuronectiformes > Pleuronectidae > Platichthys > Platichthys flesus. The sequence continues at coordinate 10,463,822 of NC_084959.1, read as the reverse complement.
TCTGTTTTTTCGAAGCTGCTACTTGTGATGACTCAATTTCCACCTGAAAGGAAAGAAGATGAAGGTGCACTGATAAGGATTTATTTGTGTGTGTGTGTGTGTGTGTGAGGCTGAGGGGTCTGTAACTCAACACAAAACAACAACCCTGAAGCTATTCCTGTAATCTCACTCGGTTTCCCTCCCTCTGGATAACTCTTTTCTCTTTTTCTTCTCAATCTTTCTTCCCTTGAGGAGCCACATAAAAGAGCAGGGCACTGTTATCAGCTCTCTGTGTGTGTGTTTGTGTGTGTGTGTGTGTGTGTTTGTGTTGAACATACCACAGTTTATCTCTGTGAGTAGGAGACCTCCTCCTGGTTTGTCTCTCACGCTGCTTGCTGAGATTTATCAATGGGAAACGACAGTGGAACCAAATTAATTTAACCAAACACAGGTCAAACGTCTGGAGTCAAAATAGTTTAAAATATTATTCCTCTGAAGAATTAGCCAATTGTTCTTTGATTTCATGTCCACATGTTTCCAACCGTGCCCAAAACATCACCAGAGAACTCCAAGTTTTGGTGTCAACTGCAAACTCTTCATCGAAAAGAAAATCCATCAAAAGGACAAAGCTGAAACAAATATTTACACCTGCAGGAGGAAATGGCGTAAGTTGAGTCAGCATGTGTCTAATAAGTGAAGCTGGACTCCAAGTCCACATGACACAGATGTTTTTGAGAAGAAACAGCTACTTATTGACTTTCTTCACCGTCTGGAGAACAGGAACGATGAGGGATACGATCAGCGTTTCTTCTTTCTGGTGGGATGGAAGCTCTCAACATTCAATCTTCAGTCACTTTGTTCAGACTGATCATCAGGCTGAGTGAGAGCTAACGTGTGCACTGTAGAAATCACAGGTTCACATCAGTCGGGTTTTCTTGCAATGATTAATTCCTGTTTCTCCTCAGAGGTCCGACAGTGACTCGCACTTTCCAAACACATGTGTATAGTCATGGTTTTGTGTGTCTGCTGCCAAGTGTTGAGCCAAACAACTGCTTTTTTTTGTATTTCTAAAGAAATCGATGTGACATTGCATAATCATGCTGTTTAAATTTGTAATTTAAAACAACATGAGCTTTCTAAGAGCGTGGCTTTCAAAACAAATCCTGCAGTGATGAAGTCTGGATAATTATATTACTACTCAACACTCAAGCTCTATGGGCTTGCAAACCTGTATAGCATGTGAAACCTTAGCCTCTTGATTCAGACAAGGATATATCATAGACTGTGTATAAAGATGGATGACTCAGCCAAATCATCTGCATCGTCCCCTGGTGGCTGGCCGCAGTATAGGTCTTAATAGGTCGCCTCCTCCATGTTATGGGTTAGCACAAACTAGAAGGTCAGAGTACAGGTGAATTAAATTGCTCTAAAGATGGTTTCTGTCATTGTAGTTGTTCTCATCAAACTGATCTATGTTCAAGTGTTATTTTTTTTCCATTTTTTTCCCATTAAGTTTCTAAGTCATTGGATGCAAAAACAAACAAAACAAAATGAACCGTCACCATTAGCAGCTGAGGCTGACTCGTGATTGGTCGAGCACTCGTAGCGGCAGGAGCTTGATACCCTGGCTCCATGCCTGGATCATTACTGTGCAGATTCAAAATTCATGTTTGTATAGTGGGTTGAAATGGAGGTGAATCGTTAATCCTTATCTTTACAGCCTATGAATTAAACTCATGTTATATCTCCTGCTGTCTTGTTGGATTAGAGGCGTTTGCTTGAAGATAAATTCACCAAAGGTCAGAGATCATCAAACATATTTCGCTCTCCTCTCACTAACTGAGACCTAGACATATCGTAAAAAAAGGAAATTTACTTTAAGGGAGGAAAGTAATTTAGTAGCACAAACGCTCCTTCAAACTCCAGAACTGATTCCCTCCCCCCGTCTGCTTCCCCTCCCACCATGCCGCCATGCTCCATGATAAAACTGCCCACCTAAAGGGCGCCTTGGCCGGTGATTGGGGGGGGACTCTCTTCCTGTGATATGGACGTGAAGGGCCACATCACAGGGACACACATGCCCTCTTTGATAAGTGGGCCTGTTCCAGCAGCTGCAGACGATCAGCGAGCGCACGCAGGGCTGATAACGGCCGGCTGCGAGGGCTCCACACACGCTCGGTAAATAACAAGAGGGCACAGAGAGACACACAACACAAACACGACGACAATACGCATCACTAATATCAGGAAGTAATACAACACGCCTGATATGTCAAAATATTTTTTTTTAAAGCTAAATATGTGTAGAGATGTAAAGATTGATGGACATGCATTCGGAAAGGCGTAGAAAACAACATCATGTAGTTTCAAGTGTTACGTGATGTGACTGTATTGACAAAGGTTTTTGTGTTTTCAATAGTGAAAGTTATTCATTCTTAAAACGTCCAAATCTGAACCGGCAGCATATTTCTACCTAACTTGTCGAGCAGAGATCAAAGTTCTTGATTTGTGAATTTGAACACATGCAGCAACTAACCTCTGGATTATTGTCTCTCCATCTTTCTCTCTTTTCATTTCCTCTTTGTCTTTTTATCTGTCTCTCTTCACCATCAGCTCCAGTTTCTGTTCTTTGGTCACAAGCGCCAGTCGACAGACGTCCGTCATCAGCGTCCAGGACGTACACGTGTCACACTTCCTACTTTCACTTTGGCGTCACTTCCACTCATCTGCCCTCCTTCCTCTCAAGCCTCGACTAAGCCCATGGTAACCCCAAGAATTTGCTTTTATTTTGCCCCCTTCGAAAACAATGGTTTCACTGGCCACTGAAACTATTTGAAAATGTAACACCCTGGAAGAGCTCAGATTCAATCTTTTGTGGGCTGACAGCCAAAACTGAAAAACACTGTTACCAGTTAAATCAGTGCAACATAAAGAAAAAGAAGCTATGTATGGGATTCTCCAAAAAATGCTATTTAATATTTCTGATTCACTCAGCAACATTTGTTTAAGTTTAAGTAAAAACGTCCTCTTGAAATACAGCTTTGGTCTGACAGGAGAAAAATTTACGATCAACTCCATGTTGTGATCTCCATGTCTAGATTAGTTCAGAAAAAACCTGCAAGCATCACAACAGCAGCACATGAATCTTTGAGGCCTGTTTTGGAGCCTCAGCTTCATGAGTTTGTTCTTCACACTGACAATGGCCATCCATCCAACTCCTGCTGCCTGTATTTTTCTCCTGGGCAAAATACAGCTGATTTATTTTGGCAGAGGATTTATGCGGTGACGTAACTTGTATCCATCAAGAGCAGCCATGAGGTCTGCTGTTGTTTATTGTTGCTGCTTATCATTCTCTATTTCAGGACTGCAGAGAAACACAGATAAATGTAGTGAAACTCAGATGTGCCAACAGAGCGTCTGCAGGGACACATAGAAAACACAATCTTTTTCACTATTGAGCCAAAGCCATGGTTTCCTTGCTGGACAAAGGTGGACTCTCAGGGTTGAGGGTAAGTTGCTGCCCCAAGTGAAGGAGATTTAGTATCTTGGAGTCTTGTTTATGAGTGAGGAGAAGATGAAGCGTGAGCTGGATAGGCAGGTCTGTGCAGTGTCAGCAGTGATGTGGGCGCAAAGCTTTCGATTTACTGGTCGACCTGTGGTCACGAGCTCTGGGCAGGGACCAAAAGAACGAAAACACAAATTAATGTGGTTGACATTAATGTTCTACGTTGGGTGCTCAGCCTTAGAGATATAGGGGTGGGGATTTCAGACAGTAGAATCTTGGAATAGAATTGCTCCTCGATGTTGAAAGGGGACTGTTGAGGTGTTTTGGGCCTCTAGTCTGAAAGTCTCCTGGGCTCCTTCTGCTCCTTCAACCAGGAGGAGACCCCATGGTCGACTCAGAACTCACTGAAGGGACTGCATGTCCCATATGTCCGATATAGGAACACCTCAGGATCCCCCAGAAAGAGCTGGAGAGAGTGGTGGGAGAGAGGTATTTGGTCAGCCTCCTTCACAACTCGAGCCTGGACATAAGGAAGACAATGGATTCTTGGTGGGTTTATTCATTAAATGATGAGAAGCATCAACTGGTTTCATAAACACCAACCCATCAAAAACCATTAAAATGCATATGACATACATAACATAAAAAGTAATTTTTTCAAAGTTGTACAATTTCTTCAAACTAATTTTGCCTTCAAGTGTGTCACTCTAAGAAATGATAAATGAACTAGTATTATTTAACAAACGTTGCTGTTTTGAACATCAAGCAGTACACGTGACGTCAGATTGAAGAGTGAGAGTGTGCAACAGACGTCTCAATCCTCCGGAGGAAAGAGTGAACGACAGGGAGACAGAGAGCAAACAGAGAGATGCATGTAGGGACAGAGGAAGAGGACGCAGACAAGAATCAGTGGAGCGTATCAAATATCTTCATCCTGTCGGGGGTGAGACAGAGAGAAAGTGGTGAGCGGGAGAGAAAGGCAGAGAAAAGAGATAAACAAGATGGACATAGAAGCGAGTGAACACCCACACACACAGAGGGAGAACCTTCTCTAGCCGGGAACAAAAAGCACATTGATGGGACGTGTCAGTCAGCGGAGGTGAATGAACGATGGAGGGTAGAGGTGGAGAGGAGGGGAGGAGAGGGGGAGGAGAGGGCAGGGGACCCCCTGCCATCTGGGCAGCAAGGAGGGAAGCAACAAGAGGAAGCGGGATTCAATCAAACGCTGTCAAGGTCAGTTTGCAGTGAATAGGCCTCTCCACCTGGCTGCTCTTTCACTGAGAGGATGCATGCTGCTGGGGCCCTCACTGCACTGCATGCTGGGAGGGGCCCGGGCACTTTGAAGACAGTCACTGAGACAAAAGTTTACTGTGTTAAAGTTCCGGTCTCGTTTAGATTCTGTGATTCATGATAACAGATTAATAAAACCAGATGATGCTCACATATGCTCAACAGTAGAAATGTGTACGGAGACAGACAGAACCTTCTGTCATCACTCTGCGTTCATCTTGTCCGTATCTGTGAGTCTTCTGAGATCTCACGGATAAGGACGAGACAGACGAAATGGGCAGTACCACTGCAGCTCGTGGGGGGGCAGTGGAGCTATTAGTTCAAGCGAGACGAACAAATTTCAACAATGGTGGAACTTAATGTGTGTGTGTGTGTGTGTGTGTGTGTGTGTTTGGTACAGGTGTTACTCTAAAGTCTGAGGACCTAGATCTATTTACATTATGGTTAAGATTAGATTTAAGTTAAGGTCAGGGTAAGGTTTATGGTTAGTAAAGTACAACTATCGTTAGAGCTTAAGTTTCCAGGAAATCAATGTAAGCCAATATGATATCTATATGTGTGTGTGTGTGTGTCTGTTTGGTTGTGTGTGTCACGTTAAAAACAAGTAGCTCCACTGGGTTTCTTCATGTGTGTGGTCAGACTGTCACAGACATATATTCTGCTGGCTACTATGTATAAATGAGTAAACGTTTGTTGCCATTTCCAAGTGTGTGTTTGTTTGTTCATGAGTGAGTCGATTAAGGTGGTTTCAGCCAAACCATGGGGACGAGTTACACGTGTCTGTGTATAGATACAGTTTCTTTGCTGTCACTGTTCGACTGTACCGCCCCACTTTTCCCTGTGTAATTTCAAGTCTGTGTGTCCCAGTGTTGGCATCTCTCCCAATTCACCTGTATGGGGCTGGCCATGGTGGAGAGCCAGTCACACAGAAAGTCTGTGAGATTTGAACCTACAGAATCTTTGAACCAACCAGTGCAACACGTCTGTTGTTGAAAATGTTTTTCGAGTTTCAGTTTACAGGCAAGTATCCTCAGTCTCTGGTGGGTTAATAAACTCTAAAGACCCTTGAAGGAAATATACAAAAGCACAAAAGCATATTTCCACTCCCGCAAAAGTATAACCGTACACATGAGATGTCTTATTCTGAGCTCTCCTGGTTATAACAGGCTTTTCAGCAGTCACACTAAATGGCTGTGGTTTATGTGCTTCAGGGCTGAAGTATAAAATCTAAACATGTATCTGTGCGTTGCCCTGGTTATGGCTCAGTGCCAGCCCAAATCGCCTGCTGGCAGCCTGAATGCAGCAGGCCCGCCTCCGCCTGAGAGCCATTTCACAGGTAATTAATGGACATAATGACAGCAATTCTGCAGGGGAAAAAAAAGGGAGAGCTCGTGCGTGCATGGACGTAGTGATCCTCCTCCACACATTAGCCTGGGACACGTTTTGTTCTAGTCCGATGTCGTATCGTTCGGTTAATCTGACCAAAATAAAAGTGTTTACAGCTTTTAAAATGTGAAGAAATTAAGAAAACGTCCCTATTTCAACAGCAGTACACAAACCAATTACCCTCGCACTCACATTCTGACACAGTGCCCTCACAGATAAAGGTTTAACAACACACACACACAGTCTGTCTGAGGGGAGTCCTTTGGCTGAACGTGCGTCACGTCACCACCGCAAACGCCTGGAATCACTTATGTTGCCACACATCCATAAACCAACACAGGAAAGACACATGGCACCAAGAAACTACACGGTTCACCTCTCAGACCAAAGTGCTTCTGTACTGAACTCTGCAACTCTCTATGTCTCCCGAAGTCTGGTCACGTTGCCGGTGGTTTTGAGTTACTATTGGGTGTGTGGCGTGAGGTGTGTTTTGTGTTTAATGCCACAGTTTGGTCATTTTGTCTTTAAGGTGTTATTTATTGTTTTGTGTAAATGTGAACTGCACACCATCAAGTTTTTTGTTTTCAATTCCCCGACACTGAAAATAAAGCAGGATGAGATTACGGTCAATAACTTAGGAAGTTGAGTCCATGTCGGAAAATGGTTTAAATAAGCAAATTGAAGCAGTTTGGAGAATTTTAAATATTCATGGTCATTTTCTGGTATTTGATGATCTTATATTCTAGATATAACTCTCACTGAACTGGCATCTCTGAGAACGGAAGATAAGCTACAGGCCTCATGTGTGAAGCAGGATAACCTTGTCTTACCGCTCTACCTTCCTTGGAAGGACAACTTAAAGAAGGGGCCTTTAGATGGCACATTTATATCCTTTGTTGAATCTTGAGAAAAATTGGATCCGGCCATCATCCGCAGTTTTTCACATATGAAGAAACAAGTGAATTTCCAGAGCATTCAGGTTAGGCGTGGAGCCTCGGTTGAGCCAGCAGGACATGACATCCAAATTCAAACCAACACTTCAAACCTGCTGTTGTTGCAGTTTGTTTGAAGATTTCAGCGCCAGCCCTTTTCGCCTAAAACTCTCAAATAACAACATCTTCATCTGAATCTTCTTAGTGACTGACTCCTTGTTTTCATCCTCAGATATTTGTGTTTTTCCAGTTTTGTGTCTGTCACATGTAAGAGACGTCATCAACCCACTTAGTGGTGTTCTCACATGGGCTCACTCAGACACTTTACCTCAGGGCTGGCAGTATTTTTTTTTCAGAGCAACTGACTCAGACTTCAGCGTTCTCACATTCATCGTTCAGAGTTTGGTGCATGTCTGAAAGCAGCAGAGAGTCATCAGTACTTTTTAGAAGCTTATTCTATCTAAGACCAACCTGTATCATCTCATTTATTTGGAAATACAGTAAAAAGGTGTTTCAGCTGAAAGTTGAATGTTTCAAAGCCAAGACCAAATTTCCCATAAATCCCATAGCTTCCTGCTCTGCAGCAAATCATTATGTTTTAAGACAAGAGCAATGTGTGTGAGAAGTGAAGAAACAGAAAGCTCCTCTGTCGTTGTCCCACAGGACCAATCAGCTGCACTGCAGCTGTGACTCTGCACACAGCGATGACAGCATGTCACTCACACATAGACACTCACTTAAACCGACCAACAAACGCACAGACTACAATATGCTTCCATGGGTGGAATAGTGCACATGTGTAAACATGTGCATTCTGACCCCTGACCTCTGTGACCTGAGGGACTCCCAGGAGAGTTCAGCTGCACAGATCTGATCACATGGTTCTGTTTCAGCTTCACTTGAAACCAACACGCATCCCTTCCATTCATCAGTATCAGAGCTGCATCAGAGCCAGTTTGTGATAGTTCAGGTAATTTACTCTTAACATTTTGTTTATCATGTTCCATATAGTCTGTGCTGAGGTGGCGTGACTGCAGCTCTACTGAGTCACTTCTAAATTGCTCGATCAGAGCAAGGGCACACCAACAAGAGTGAAGCCAAATCTAAAGGAAATAAGGTCTTTGCAGGTCGGGACATGCTTCAACTTTCCATTCAGCAATCAAACAGTTGCTGTTTGCATGTTAAACTTCCATAAGACAAATTAACTCTAACCAATATCTAAACAATTAGTTTGGCAGCTCTTCATTTGAAAATCTGCAAAAGATTGATTTCCTCACAAAATGTCAGCAGGTGTCAACTTTACATCGTGAGAGTGGACATTCAGAGAAGAATGATGTGTTTGCTCGGGGGGGATTTTTAACTTGGAGCACCTCTGGGTGACAGGTGTGAACTGGGTGTCACCTGATAGAGGCAGATCAGGAGAGGAGGGTGCAGGCAGGTCATTCAGGGTGAGGGGAGGTTAGATAAATAAAGGTCAAGGGAGGATTCCACATTTTCAACATACCAAGAGAAAACTGACTTTAAAAATGACTACAAACCTGAGATAATACCATACTAGATAGAATACTTATATTCAGTTGACAGACTGAGACACTAATACAATACTGTTCTATTTATTAAAAATATTTGTAAACTACATCTATCATTAAAATATTGATATAACACACACTATTTACTCAAGTTGTCTAGGTTGTAATGCTGTTCTATTCAAATTGGTATGAATTCAATATTGCATGAAACCGTCTGCATGTTCCGACAGTTCTCAGACTTTGGGGAATGGTAAAGTCCAGGATGCACTCCGGTCAGCAAGAACCTGAAGAAATATATTATGCATTATGAAAGCCATAAAATGCTACGTGTGTATGTCAGAAAGATATATTTGGAAACGTCACACTATAATTTACTTGTTTGCAGGTTTTGACTCTTTATGTGTATTATTAGATGTATAAGAAATGGCAAGCATTAAGTCTGCAGATAGGCAGCAGAATTGATCATCTCTCTATAAGTGGGCTGAAAGGAAGTGCTCATCCAACCCCTGATCCTTGCTACTTGTCCAAAAAAGCAGAAAGCAGATACTGTAAGTCTCCACAGATAAAGAGTTGGAAACCACTAACATTCCTCATCGGACGTTACCTGAGGGAAAGTGAAGTCCGGTGCGGTGAAGTGAGGACGTCTGTGACCAGCTGAAGTCAGTGAGCTGCTGCATGAGATCGTCTCCATTACACGCAGACGATTACACGCAATGACACATGTAATTACACAACATTCCTGCCTCTAAGGCCTGAGTGGACCCAGCTACACCTGCAATTGTTAGAGTGGAGGCCGATCCTTTCATTTACCCCAGCGTGTGTGTGTGTGTGTTTTGTGTGTGTGAGTGTGTGTCGGATACGGAGGAGCTGCAGAGTCCTTATTTGTGTGCTTACTCGTCTAATTTTGGATGGGAGTTGTGATGCTGACAAGCAGAAAAGTAAAGAGATCCGACAAACAACACGTGTAAATAAACTTTTATTTGTGCATCCTTATCAAAACAACGCCTGAGATCATCTCCAGTGTTTTCAATTAAATCCAGTATTGTGTTCTTTCCACACCCCTTCCTCCGCTTCAGACCATTAACCCCCCCCCCCCCCCCCCCCTCGCCTGCAGATCCCAGCAGCTAACTAGCCTCTCGGCCATAAAGCGGCGACAAAATAGCAGCTCCTAATTGTTGAGTTTAACGCCTGGTGATTACAGGGGCTCATAAAACTCCCCTTCTGACAGAGAAACCCACCTCCCCACCTCCCCACCTCCCGTCTCTCCTTCAAGGCCACACAGGGCGCCAGTGCCAATCAGCTAGTCTCTTTTCCTAACACCATTTATTCATTTTACGGCCAAGAGAGGGAGGAGAAGTCTACACTCATTTAGCTAAAGGAGACCAATAAACGCTGAGAGATTTTGATTAATTGACCCCTTACAACAATGAGGAGGAGGCAGCCTGGGTAAACTCTGCTGACTGGATCAGCCGGGTTGACTTTGAGCTTGTGTGTTGCTTACACTAGAAACAATGCATAGAAAAGTGTAGTAATATCATATTCAGAGGCATTCTTTTAATTAAAATGGTGCCAGTACGCACTAAACGACAAAGATTATGGGTAAAATAAGAAAAAAACTTGAAAGCCGAGGAGTTAGTGAAGGCGTTATCGTTTCTCACATAGACTGTATATGAAGATGGACGCCATGACAGCTCCCTCAAAGTTGAAATACAAACGAAAAAGCAAAAATGCACATCAAATAATAATTTTCAAATTTGCTTTCTGTGATTTTAGGTAGTTATTATCACAATGAAGTTTGTTCAAGTGTTCATTTTTCCATTAAATTACAAGAGCATTGTAAAATGTCATGAGACGGACTCCAGATTGGTCGACCACATGTATTTCCATCGCCCAATTACTACAGTGCAGACTCTGGCCCCAAATGTCGTCTTTGGCACAATTTGCTATAATTTCTGGTTAGTATGGGAGAAAAGTCAAACATCAGTCAATGGTTTTTCAAAAGAAGAAGAAATACCTATATTTCAGTGTTGTTTGTTGCAATGGCTCCCATCTTTTAAATAAGATTAAAAAGCGTGGAGAAGGAGAACCACAAACATCTGCCTCGTATTTATCTTGATGTAAAACTTTTGTGGGACAATTATATTCATGCTTCGATTATTTTAATAATCAGTGGCTGGTCTCTTTTACAACTCTTCATGGTTTTCTCCATAATAAAGTTGGTATTAATGTCAGAAAACAATACTCCATGTCTGTATAACTACTCTGAATGGTGTGTTTAATAATCCCTGAGATATAGACATGCTAACATACATATCTGCCTTTTAATTTAGTGCATCTTCTTTTGAGTTAATCTTAAATTGCATGTTTTGGGATTTCAACATAAGCACATTTAAATATTACAATTACAAAGAGCGTGCAGTGTAAGATGAGTGGACATGACAACCAGAGAAAGACATGAGGAACAGCTCAGAGTTTTATTTGTGTTTCAAAGAGAGTTTCAAATTAAACCTCCTGCTACGCAAAGTAAAACAATCTGCCTGAAATAAAAAATAAAGGAAATTAAATAAGTTTAAACAGTATTGATGTCCTATGATTTGACTATTTTCAACCACACACATTTGTACTTTTTATGAGGACTCTCATGAACACAATACCACAAACGATGTGTTGTTCGATCATGCCAAAAGGCAAAAGTGTTTATAAATTATCCAAATGGCAACAGTCAATGGTTGGATGGAAAGCCAGTTGTCATAGGCGATTTTCGATGTCTGCACCCAATTTGCAGACATGTTTTTTAGATTCTGTTTTTCACACATGAAGAACGCAGCAGGAGATAGTATAACTTTGATGCATTCAGAACAACAGGAACACGTCTGGAACATTCAGCCGAGGGACGGCAGGAGGCAGGACATGGCGAATATTCCACTGTGGTAATCATTTGTTTTTGTTTACAGGATATTGATATCGCTGTTGACCCGTTTGCCCAGAAGCTCTTATATCTCCTTTTCTTTTCCGAGTTGACATCTTCTCCTCATGTGGCATTTCATTTTCATTCTGAGATATTCATATTCGTAAATAATATTTTTTTGATTAGTTCTGTATTCTCACATGTTTTCACCAGAGGGCCGGTGTGAAAGCTTCTAGAACATGTCTGGAGCAACTGACTTGTATTTGCGTTCTCACATACAGCCCCTCTGGAAAGTTTCAGGAAAAATGTCTGTAGGTCAGTGCACGTTCGAAAGCAGCTGTAGAGAAGCTCGACTTCTCCTCAGTCAGTGAGTCCCTCGGATAGACAGCGTGAGTCAAACACCAGGACTTTAAACATGCAGTGTGTGTCTGTATATTTGTGCATCGGACTACATCTCCTGTGTAATTGTATTCTACTCTTACACAGAAGCCTTCTCAGACTCTCGGGGAGGTGACCTTAACAACAGGCTGCACAGATGGGAAAGTTTTTTGGTAATTTGACTTTAGGAAAACAGAGCATCACAAGCTGCCATTTAAATGAAAAAGTAAAGATTGATGCAGCAGATTGTGGAGCCAGGTTTCCCCTCTAATTTGGCGGTGGGTGATGCTTTCATTCCTACTGGTTCCATGTCTGCCCTCGCTGTATTTTCCAGTTTACATTCTCATGCAGGTCGGAGCACAAAGGAGCGTTTTCTGGTGGAGAATCACCACGCGTTTCATAGTTTTAGAGAAAAAAAAAAATGTTTTGCAGCAGTGGCAGGTTTCTGCCTAATGGATCTGGAGGAAAATACTTGTATTGTGGTTGTATAGCTTCTTTGTCAGTGGGGTCCTCGAGCCCGGGCTGAAGATGCCTTCTCATTAAGTCGGGGTTGCTGGGCCTTATTGTTGTGCTAATCAGGCACAGATGTGGACACCCCGACTCCGGAAAATCATCCAAGCAGTTTTGACAGCAGACGCCTCTCAGGAGGGAGAGGGGGTTGGAAATCCTGGGGGACCATTATAATTGTTTTTGACAGGGATCCAATCCAAATATGTACATGCGTGAAAATGAATCAAGCTTGAACTGTCAACCTTCCGAACTGAGATATTTAGGACAGTGGTGGGGAGGGAAGAGATGGGGGTCTTTTGTCAGGGATGGGAAAGAGGAGTGGGAGATTTGTGGATGGGGGGGGGGGGGGGCTTGATTCTCCCCTCTTTAACAGCTAAGTAGTGTGAGTGTGATAATAGATTATTATTATTAATATTATAACCATGAATATTCACTTCTTTTAGCTCTGTTTGGTTCTCAACCCTTTTTGTTTTAGCTCCTGAGGGAAATATCAGCTTCTCTATCTGCTAAGTGCTCAAATGTCTTCACCAGCTAATCTCCACCAGCGTCTGTCTGCTGATCGGTACCGAATGCTGCAGCTGAAAGCGAGCGGTCACAGTGGAAACAGGAGATCTGCCGTTTTCAGAATAACGGTGTGCAAAAACTGGTGAAGAGTTGACACTTGCATATCCGAACTAGAAAGCTGCTTGGCGAGTGCAAACCTCCTACAAAGCTAACGCTCCATCTCGCCATGTCAAAGAGAGGGAAAGAAATCCCTGGATCCAGAACACTCCAAAATTTTACACGTCATTTATTGAGTCATGCTCCACCCTTTCACCAAATTTTATGATAATAGGCTCATGATTTTATTAAGAAACCTCACGACATGACGTAAGATAACAACCTTTTGGCGGAAGAAATGAATTCAGTGCACCTTCGATGATGTGCGCTCACTTTATGGCAATAAAACCACTCCTGGCTACACTCTCAGTCTTTCTGCTTTGTTTTCTCACAATGATTCATTCTCAGATACTCATCAGGTGTTGACATTGTTTCCCTCAGGAACAAAACTATTAACCTCATGGGTGTGGCAGAGGTGAAGACAGGGCATCACAGGAGTCATCTCCTGGGGAACATGAATGTCTGTAGCAAAATCCAAAGCAGTTCATCTAATATCTGTTTAGAAACCACCAGTCGAGCTGCTTCCTCTTAGTGAACCAGAACCTTCTGGTGAACCTGTGAACTTGGTTCCTTGTGACCTGCTGGAGGCCCTGATGGTCTCTCAGGTGGGGATCCACCTCTGAGTGTGTGTGTTTAAATAATCAGAGATACGTGGTTGTGATAGTGAGGCATGGACACACACACAGGCCGTTAATGTGTGGCCTAATGATAGGGCCTTTGTGTATACGTGTGTGCGCATAAGCCTGGTGGTTAGCAGCCGCTTTGTGCCTTTATAAACCGGGCGATTCGGCGTCTCTGATCTGTGGACCCTGCAACAACACACCTGCTGACAACAGCGACACAGCATGAGCCGAGGAGAAACACACACACACACACACAGACTAGACTTCTATAGTCTATGCTACACAATATGTTATCCAAACCATAGTCAAATTACAGCTCAGACTTTGGTGTGTTTTTGGATGCTTGTGATTTTACCTTCATACCACATAAAACTTTTTTTTCCATGACAGCCTATGGTTTGTTTTTTCAGCACAACATTGCAGATAACCATATGTGACTTTATTTAAATAAAAAAACTTTGTTTTTACACTGACGCCTTGAACGAGTCATGGGAATTGAAAACACTGGTGTGATCTGTGACTTCTGACAGTTAGTATTGCACCCTTTGTTTCATTTAAACCTTAATGTGTAAAAAAAAAAAAAAAAAAGTGTAACTGCCCAGATAATCACAGGAAACAATGCATATATGTGTGTGTGTGTGTGTGTGTGTGTGGAAATGGGGGGGCGGGGAGAGCACCCCTCACCTGTACAGCGGATCACTCAGTGCAGGTGAGGGCTGATTGATCCTCAGGTTTAAAAGGCAGTTGCTGAGCTGCCTCGGGGAGACACTAAGAGACACAGACACTCACTCACGAGACGCAGACGCAGACGCAGACGCTGGGGCACGTGGAATAAAGACAGAGACGAGAGGAGCACGAGACTCATGAGAGACGTTAGTGCTGAGCTGCAAAGCCAACACGCCAGCAGAAACTGCTTTCCTCTGTGTGTCGAGTTTTAACTTTATGTTTGCACCTGGTCTCTGAATAAAGAAAGTTAAATCTTTAAAACCTGAATTGTTTGTCTCTGGCTGCTGTGGTTGACCCCCCCCCCCGGCCTGGTCTGCTGCCACAGTGAGTTACTGTATTATCTTAATGATGTTATCTTAATTGTTAACTGTTCACTTTTCCACAGGCATATCAGCATTGTATTAGTTCACTGTTAACTCGATCAACTTCTATCTTTTCTCTCCCAAGTTTTCATCACACTATCAAACCAAATCCACTTAACGTCATCAACGTCAAATTCCTCTCAATTTCACATATTTCTCAATCCACTCTCGAACTGAAGCACGAACTGAAGCCCTTTCCTACATGTGTTCCCTGACATCTAGTAAAAATCTGCATCTACGTAAACTAAACAAGAAGCGACCACTTGCATTCCAGCCTGACCAGCTTTAATTAACCCTTTGTGTATCTGGTGATGAGGCCTCGGTTCATGTCAGGGAGTGAATGCACTGATGCTACAGAGACTGTAGGATTAAGAACATGAAGGGAGGGGAGTCACTCTTCTGAGATTAACACCTCAGTTTGCTTTTCCCACATGGCCTCCCAATCCCTCTGGAATGCTGCATCACTGTCCCTTCAAACTAACGTCTTTCTTTACAACCAGGCCTCATTAGAATACGAGTCTGGAGCAGAGGAGGGTCAAAGGATTGCTTACGTTTCCACATAATAAAAATCCTGGTACAATAGCAAGTTAACACAAAAAGATCCCATTAACTATCCAACATATCTTCACAGCCCTGCAGGCGGTTCATCAATAGTTTCTGAGATTTCTGGGTTTGAATGTTCACTTTACCGTCACCCACCAGGCCTGAGCTTTAAACTGCTCGAACATAAAAGACGGCATATATTTCAAAATAAAATAATACTTAAAATGAGGATGTTCAATACAAAGTTCTTTCTGTTCTTTATGCTCATGTCATTGTTTGTAATTTCCATCAAAAATATAATTTGCTCTTACATCCCTTACTTGCCACCTGTTGATAGTGTTGCAATCATGCTGCTGCTGAAATAAGCTATTTTTAAAATAGTTTTATTATTTAAGAATATAATTTATTCACTTTAGGTTTTATCTCAGGTTACATGCTACTCCACTAATAAATTAATTGGAGAATCCAAATTTCCTATAATTGTGAGTGTGATCAACTGGCAGCGTGTCTGGGGTCTAGCATGGTGGGATAAGCTCCATCCCCCTGTGACCCTGCAAAGGGTTTAATGGGCATACATAATGGATGGATGAATGGAAGTTAGGTCATTTGCTCATTATTCATTTTTTCCCCCATCTTCTTTTCTGCATTACAGTTTTATAGGAATTTAAATCCCTAAATAGTCACTAAATAATAGTTTCAGACGACATCAAAAAGCGAGAGACGGATCTCCTGCTAAATCTAGCACATAGATCAGCAGTGTATTATGATAACATTGATAGGTTTTACAGCTAGGTTACCTCTTTTGGCCTAGTAAATATGACAGGAGCAAGAGGAAAGTCAGGTGAGGAAGTATAAAAAGTAACAAAGTCCATATGAGAAGGAGATTGAGGCGGATGGGTAGGTCGATAAAACACAGGACAGTCACACACCATCTTGGTTACAGTGACAACACAAGCCTGTTACACCTGGTATGCTCCTATGCACTGTATCCAAGACTAGGGAGGAGGTAATGGAAGCTATACACACTTCTAGGGGACGAAATTAAATGTATATTTGGTACTGTTACTCTTGTCATAAAATCCCTGAAAACTATTTAAGGCCCAAAACAAAACCTTGTGGAACTCCATGTTTAATAGACTCAGCTTTAGTCTGAAGGAAAAGGAGAAAAGCTCTGTTTTATTGTTTTAAAAACTACTTGTTTGTGAGGATTTGTATTAAAAGGCCATGTTTTTTAAGACATAGGGTAATTGTCCACCTTTGACTCTAAAAGGATTCCGGCAAAGACGATCTATTTAAAGTGGAATGTTTTGATGTGACCAGTCACTTTATATTGAGATGTTGCCTTTATCATCTGCCAAAGCAGCTCACTTAGCATTGG
This sequence comes from Platichthys flesus, assembly GCF_949316205.1. Taxonomy (NCBI): domain Eukaryota; kingdom Metazoa; phylum Chordata; class Actinopteri; order Pleuronectiformes; family Pleuronectidae; genus Platichthys; species Platichthys flesus. The sequence goes on along the minus strand of NC_084959.1, from coordinate 10,447,113 downwards.
AGGATGGACTGGGACATCTCCTGGACAAATGGACAGCCACAGGCCCTGAAAGTATGAGCTTAAGATTTAAATCCCTCATCGTCTAACCTCCCATTGTCTCTCAAATCCAGCCCACCTTCAAAAGAAGCCCTTTCTGAACCTGGCAACAATGTGGCTCATAAGACCCCCCCAGACAAAAAGAAAGAAAGATCCTCTCTCTTTCTTGACCCAACTCCTTCTCCTTCACTCTGTGTAAAGACCTGATCCTCCAGTGTGAGAAGCTCTTAATCAGGGGCCAAACAATGAGGCCCCAGATCCCTGCTTTTTGACAGAGGGCCTGATCTAATAAGGAGGGGAGGGCTCAGATGAGGGGGGGGTGCGGGAGGCTTGATCCCTGGGATTACTGCAAGAGATCTACCATGGAGAGGGGGCATCCTCGAAGGGGGAGGAGGTGAGAGGATGAAGAAGGCAGGAAGGAAGAGTAAAGTAAAAGGATAGATCCAGGGATGGGAGGTAGAAGGTGTAGTAACGCTGGAAACATATAAGCCTATATGAGACGATGGTTAAAGCAATGGCAGGTTGAGATGCTGTAAGGAAAAGGGCTTGATTCTACTACAAACATGGGGCCTCAGTCTGCATCCATATAAAATGTTTTTTGTTTAAAACACACAAACGTAACATGGATAATTATTCGTCAAACCTGATTTTATTCAGAGTGATTTTGTGACATTTAAAATGCCCAGATCAATAACATGCTGTTGAAGTGGGAGGAGCTGTGGCGAGGAAAAAGGCTTAAAAAAAAGTATAAATGACTAATTGGCACCTGTGATGATGAAGACTTAAAGCAGGATGTCCTTATAGGCGCGAAGGTGGGGATATGGGAGGCAAAGACGGAATGGATGAGGAGTATCTTCTAATGTTACATCTGTGTTTTCTGTTCATTTCCTCAGCTTTAAAGCAAGATTAAGTTAACCGCTTATCTGTCCAGCCAGTCCTTTGTTTATAATCACTCTGCTAGTGTCGTTTTCCACCTCAGCAGGCAACTGCTTTAACACTTTTGCACTTCTTGCTCAGTAGCAAACAGCAGTTCAACACAGTAGCAGTGAACATAGTGGAGCCTTCAACAGCTAAAAAGCCAGAGTTGGTAGAGACCAAAAATGGAGCTTAAAGCAGTGACTGTTGGATATTCATCGTGTGAACAGCAACAAACATTCAAATTAGTGATAATGCGGCCAAATGGCTGCTGTTTGTGTAATGAAATCACTCATTGCTACAAAATGTTATGCCAAAATTAGCAAGTATACAATATTTTATGTGGGTTAATCTGCTAAAAAGGGGTAAGTGTTGTCTTTTTGACTACCCCTGGGTGCATCATGTTCGATGGCACCAAAAACTGATGCTCTCTCAACTCACAGATTTGCCAAACTAGTAGGCTCATCTGAATATATCGTTTCCATTACTACCCATCGAAGCCAGAACAATAAAAACCTATGTCTACTACAGGGAATGCTGATTGTATCAATTCCCACTACAGAAAATCCAGATTCTTGGGTGTTTTTTCAGTTTTTTGACCAGTAAAATACAGACTTAAGAGTTCAGTGATATCTGGACCCAAGTGCTGACAAACAAAGGCTGGTAGATACAGTTCTGATACTTCTTACAATAATAAAAGAGGCTTACAGGCAGATGAGTCAACTGGCAGACAACACAGGCAACAACAGTCAAAATGAACTCCAAAGAGGAAGCAGGTACATTGGGGGGAAACTGCGGAACAAATACAGGAAGCAAACTGACCTGGAGTGAGGGGAACACAGAGAGGAAAGGGTAACTAGGAACAGGTGAAACTAATCTGGAGAGGGCAGGAAATCATTCAAGCAGGAAACACACATGAGGGTAGAAAATAAAACAAGAGGAGACGGACAACTTCAAAATAAAACAGGAAATAACAAGAGTCCAGGCAGGAAGCAGGTCAAACGCCTGATCATGACACTAACAAGTTTCCAATATCAATTTAGGAAGTGAGGATAAGTCATGGTTGAGGGTACAACTTGTTTCCATTGCGGGATAAGGTGGCCAAAGGATTAATACAGGTTTGGGACAAATTCCGCTTATTTCATTTTTTTTTAAATGACAGAAATTGCGACAAGGCTTTCTTAATTAACAGCGAACTGCGTTCTGGCGCACATTTCTGGATGTGTGCTGCATGTTGTGACCCTCTCCCCCCTTGTTTCGCTCTGGTTTCGTGAAGCTGTGAACCTCAAAGAAACCAAAACATTGTACAGATGATATTCAGGTTTCTTCCAGTGAAAACTCATGTTCAGACCAGAATAACTTAACTGTAAAACATCCTTGCGACATTATTTTTAGCTGCTATCGGGGAGATGAAATGGAGAAATTCATGACCGTCCCAGCGAGAGATGAACAAAAAAAAAGCACAGGAAAGGAAGCAGAGGATTCTCCAGTTAAGTTAAGGTCAAGAGGAAGAGTAAGACCCCAGATCTGTTTCCATCCTCGCTCTCTGTTTATTGAACTGTAATCATGAATAATACCCCCCATATGTAACACGTTACCGGATTTCCTCCAGAATGCTGCAGCCGGGAGTCTGTGTTCACTCAAGCCCCAGTGTTGAGGTTAACCAAACATGTCTCTGCTCGTACATCCTGGGTATATCACACAGTGCGTTTGGGCGACTGTAATCCCTCTGTTGCCGGCTGGCCGACTATCTGGAACAACACACGTGAATAAACTACATGCAAGGATTCCCTTTATGTGCATGGAAACATACATCACAGACAATTCACAGCAAGCATACGGTGTGTACATACATGTATATTAGTACTAGCCCTTGTTCCAGAGTGTAATTTGTATTCTATATGAATGGTCCTCATTGTGCAGTGTACAGTTTGGAGGAAAAGGAAAAACAAAACCATGGAGCACATGAGAACAAGAATACTGCTCCTAAAATATGTCTCATATGTTAACTTTATATATTAATACGTATTTTGACCTGGATGTGAAGGGTCTATTCAAAAAAGGTGAATCACAAAGAAAGTCTTCACAAATACAGTTGTTCAGTTTTTAAATCTTTTCTTTTTCTATATTTTTGACAATTCATTGTGTTCTGAATGAGGCACATTTGGTTTACTCTGGTTTACTTCTTTTCCTTTGAGTCTCCACCATCCATCTTTCTTCCTGGTTCGGCCAAAAGATGAGGCCGTGGGTTGAGCCTGTTTAAATACACATGCCCAGTAAATGGACAGGACCATGTGCTACATTAGCATGGGAAGAATAAGTGTTTCCGAGTATAAAGTTTTAGGTGTATTGTATTTGTTTCCCACTGTCGTTTCCAAATTGTCTATTCAGTCAGTTTATATCAATCCTTCTTTTTTTCATGTCAGTTGTTTGGGTCAATAGTTCTGATTGATTTACATAATTCCATGGCTCCAGGTTTATCCAAATTTTTCTTGTTTGATGTTGATCATTTTTGGGTGAATTAAATCTAAAGTAATCCTGTGCTCGTTTTTCTATTGACTGCTTGTTCCCTGACAATTGATATTTCCAATAAGTAGTGGTGTAACGTATTACAAATTGAAATACAGTATATAATGGTGGTAATACTTACTTAAACTTGTTTGGGTGGTCAAGTTGTTTATTGTCTTTCTGGCAGTATTGCAGGATCCTGCTTCTTGTTTATAATGGCACAGAAACTGACATGTGTAGCGAAGAGGTCATGTGATCATCTTTTAATTCGGAGCTAAAATGCTCATCTGGACCGAGGATTATTAGTATGGATGAAGCCTCAGTCGTGTTTCATTTTAAAATCAAAAACATTCAAAACTTTTGTAATGGATTCATTTATTATTCATTTCTAATTTTATATTTCTTACACAATTTTCTAAATTGTATTAGTGGATGACTCAGTGTTAGATTATATTTCTGATAATCTGCAATATTGTTGTTCTTCTCCAATAGGCCAATGTAAAAGATTATGAAATCCTCAAGCTCCTCCAGTCTGATTTATAACCTTCATATCATATTTATGTTGTCCACCTCCATGGGGCTGTGACCTCCCAGCATGTTCTCTCTTAGGTGTAAAAAGTAACACAATCAGTAAATCAGGAGACAAGAAGATCTCATTAGAGCAGCACTAACCATAAAACAACACTGTTAAATTGGCAAATAGACCAAAGCATGCGAACATAGATATATTTGAAAACACAATCTAATAGTTGATCATTTCCTCAAATTTATAATTTTCAACTTTCTACCAATATCACCATCAATACAACTATATCGACCTCGTCCATTCATACATATGCTCTCGATCACTGTCTCCTGCTCCACGAGGCAAATCACTTCGGTCCCTAACACATGATTAAAACTTAAAACAAAAAGCTTTCCCTAAAACCTGTATCAGAACAGGTGAGATTCTCCTCTGCAGATAAACACGAGAAAAAAGTGACGTCACAGAGGAGAAAATTTGAGAGGGAATCCTCCTCCTCCTCCGCTGCTCGAGGTTATCAGTGCCGGGCCAGTGGGGTTGTTTCAGCCGTGGCATACGTCCCAAATACTTCAAAGGGGGTACACACACACAAACACACACACACACACACACACACACACACACACAGGCAGTCAGCCAGCCAAACAAATAATTAACAAAGTCAGTGAGATTAATTAAAGCAGCAGGGTTCAGGCAGGGTTCAGCCTTCTGTGTGTGTGAGGGGGGAATGGGACTCCCCTGCTGGAGGGAAAATAGTGGCTGTCATTGATATACATCTTCACGTAAACAGCTGGGTGTGTGAAGGTGTGTGCATCTTTGACCCCTAGCCCAGCCCGTTCATGGCAGGAACATTGTGCCATTATTCCGCCTGGCCGTCCGGCATAAGAAGGTATGAATGAGGGAGCCTTGCTTGTTCTGCAGAGCCGGATTAGTGGCTGTGTGAAAGGGAGAACCAGTATGTACGGCTCAGGACGCCACTGCTGTTGTGTTACACGTTATGTGATGTGATCGGCTTGATGGGTCTAAAAGAAACTAGGAGGCGGCATAAGAGGGGTCTTTTTGTATCTGCTATGTTTCTTTATCACATATCTGAGAAAACGACACATTCAAAATCTATACTTTTTATAGATTAAAAATACAATGTCTAACTTATATTTGGTGTCCGTGTATAGTTTTTCATTGATCTGTTGCTTGTAAAGTTGAATTCTTCATTTTATGCTCCGTGAATTAATCTAGTCTAATTCCATCCTGAACATTTTCTGTAAACCATAAGGAGTTGATTTTTCTTACGTATTTATATTTTAATTGTTGTTTGCTTGGTTGCTGTTGGGATCAAAAACTCAAAATCCCACATTTCTAACTGCAGTTTGTGCGAAAAACAGACAAAACCCAAATTAGCTTTGTGTTAAGAAGTTGAGTTACAGTTGAAAATGTCAAACTCCTCTGTGAAGAGCATGTGCAGAAAACCCAGCAGAACTTCTCTTGCTTCACGTTCTGGATGTAGCCCACACTGTGTGAGCCGGTTCCACCTCACCATTAAAGCTCCTGTATGAGACGTTTACACTGGTTGAAATATCCAAACTAAAGAGCCACAGTCTACTGGTATTAACCTGGATGTCTTATTTTGCATAAAGACATTTCCTCCAAATGTTCACTGTGACATATTTGGTATCTGTAGAGACTTTGTAATCTCCTCTTAACTCTGTAACGAAGTTCTGAGGGTTGACCGAAAGTTTGGTTGCACAGCATGAGTTTGTGTTGATACATCAGATGACATGTTTTAATAGCAGCCCTCTTGCTGTGGGACTCTCCTCCCTGCCCTCTCTGCTCCTTTCTTCCTGCCTCCTCCACCTCCCTCCCCCTCCGCCGCTCTTTCAGCTCTGTGTTTTGGCAGCGGCGCTCACCCTGCATCACAAAGCCCGTACTCTCAGCTTGTCCCATTGTGTTGCGAACATCGCAGGTAATGATTAACACAAACACACAACAATGGGAGCTTCAGCGTTGGAGTCGATGGCCTTAAGGTCGTGGGCGGGCAGACGTTCACGAAGCTGACCCGTACGGTTGGGTTTTATAGAAATGGAAAGAAAAATGGAAATAAACCCCTTCAGTGTTCTGTACACAAGCTCCTAGGTCGGGGAAATCGTCTAAAACTCTGAGTTAAGTCCAGGATATTAAGTAAACACTCTGGTGACAGATGAACGGAAAGAGATGAATACATCAGCTAAGAAATAAAAAGATTCTTATGTACAAGGCACAGGGACTCACTATGAGACTCATTATGAGACTCACTATAAGGACGCACCAATGAGAGATTTCTTATATTGGTGTTTATCATTTAACAGGTATACATTATAATATTATACCCACTGTCTTTTCTTTTCTTCAGTGTGGTAGCCAGGTTCATCTCAAAAATGTTTATTAACTTTTTCACAATACAAAAACATGAAGAGAAACTCATCTCATGGTTTTTTAAACTTAACAATAGAGAAAGAAAATAAAAAGGTATATCTGTCATTTCAAGTCAGCGATAACAGTGTCACACTTCAAAACGTCCTGATTGCACCTTGGCATCTCTCATGCTTTATATAGAAGCTCTAGATGGAAAGACAGATATATTATATTCACATTTAAATATTCAAGTAATAGATTCACCATTCCACTTTTTCCTTTCAGAGATTGTAGGAGCTGTACTACTGCACAGAATGACAGGATTTTCTAGAATGTACAATCTACAATGTATTTTTAAACACATTTTAAATTTCAGTTGTCAAATCTTACATTGAGAAATTGTTTAGCTCACTGTGTAGAACTGAAGGACACATGATATGGTCTTAAGATTTTATTTGCTGTAATTTTCCTTTAGACACAGATTCACTGGTACTTCCTGCCACCTAATCTTTATATTTATGATGTGATGTGGTTTAATATTTAAGCTCATGCTTGTGCCAAAATGTCAGCTTAAGGAATAAAGTCAGCACTGAGTTTTGATGCTTGTTCACTCGACTTTATGTTCATCACAGTGTTTAATCTCTCGGATGCACTGATCACATAGTATAAACCAGTGGTCTGATTTGCTGTTTCCCGAGCTACAAATCAAGTGAGTGCTGGACTCAAACAGTTCGTAAATGAAAAGAAAACAAGACGTCCTCACATTTATCTCCATTGCAAATAGACGGTTTATTGTCGGAGCTGTCTGTCAAACACACCTGATATGTGCTCCGATATGTGTATTGTACTCCTGGGTCAACGTTAAAATCCTCGGCGGCCCTCTCGCTCCTCTTTACAGCCACGATTAATAAAAGTAGGCTTTTAGGATCCCGGAGTAGAGTTGTGTCTGGCTGCAGGTCTAAAACAAAAGAGGTTCTTTTAATGTAAGACGCTCTCTTGTTGACATGGTCTTTCTGAAGAGGAGCATTAGCTAAACAGTCGGAATTTAAATGAAAACAGGTCCTGATGTTTCCATAATGTGTCCCTGCTGTGAGGTGGACTAATGAGCGACCCGCCACGCCTCACACATTCCTCCTGACCTTTATTCTACCTCACTTTCCCTCCACCACACACACCCAACTTCACCTCACCCAGACAATTATCCTTTACCCCGATATCACCCCATTCTCCTCCACAATCTGTTATCAGCTGTCAGGCACCAACCAGCCTCGGTATTCCCCATTAGCATTAACATCAGTATGCAGCAGGCTATCAATGCTATCTGGACCTAAGGGCGCTGGGAGGGTCGGGAGGGATCCACCATATCACTGATGTCATCAGATAAAGAGGTGGGATGGAGGGTCTGGTCCTGGAAAAGGAGGAGATCTGAAGTTGAGGTATTTTGATTCTATCAGCAGGGTTTGGATACAGGAGGGGAGAACATTTAAAGTCAGAGGTTATAAGTGGGTGAGGTGATTTACTTTTTATAGCTTTACTAGTGAACCACGTTTGTCAAAAAAATGTTGTCTCTTGTAAACTGTTCTGTAACATCTAGGAATCAATATATTTTTCTATGTATTTAATTATGTTTGGATCCATATGGTTGAATTCTGTCAACTTTCACAAAATATAGTTTTCTGTTTATTCACAAATATATGCCAACAAAAACCCATCACAATTTCAATCCAACATAAAACAGGAAAAGTGTTCCTTGTGTAGTGCATACAACTGAGGAATGACACTGGAGAAAAACATCTAAAATAATGTATGTCTAAAACATATTTACAGACAGCGGCAGAAACTGGAACCAAAACTCTAAAGGTTCTAAAACGTTCAGATTATCAGAAACTCTGGATTGTTAAATCTTGTTACACAGGTTAACCAGAAACTCAAAATCCTAATGTAAGGGATCAGTGACATGTTGCAGGCAATGGTGTGAATTCTGATTAGATGTGACTCAAGACTTGTGATCAATGTTGCTATAAAAGTCCAGGTAGTTTCCTAAGGAGGTACATTTGTCCCAAACCACAGCTATTGCTTGTAAGACTCAATGAAATAGAATATTGATATCACCCTGTTAGGCCACATCCTCACTTTAAATCACTGCTGCTATAGTAACATAGTTTTCCTGCATCTGAAACTAAGATGTTGAAAACGCAATCTTACTTTTCACCATTGTTATTTCTTATGTGTGTGTGTGTGTGTGTGTGTGTGTGGACAGATTATAATGTAAGATACTTGTGTTTTGGGAGGGGACAGCGGTCTTAATGTTATTGAACCTTGTTGTTGTGCTAATTAGACAAAGGTGGGATTTCATTGAACTAAATAGCTTCACACAGACACACAGACACACACGCAGACATACACACAGACTCACACACACTCACACACACACACACACCTCATTATTTTCTGACACAATTCAGTGGAAACTTGTGTAACATCCAATTAATCATTAGTCAAATCTGTGCCCGTCAGTCCCGCTGTATTGACACACGCACAACCACACAAACACACACACACACACGCTCAGGTATGACATAAACACTCTGCGGCTGAGTCGGCAGTCAACCCGTAGCATTAGCTGGCTTTAGCACAGCTCTTATCTACTTTATGACTTCCACTCTACCTGGTTTATTTGTGTACTTTGACTTTCGCTGTAAAGGTCCGCCTGACCCGAGGTAGCACAGCACAGTGTCACAGGTCAAATCTGGCATTTATTTCAACACATAAATTTCAGCTAAGAGGCCTCATACCGCAGCCACATGAGGAGTTTGACCCGCTGATAAAAATAAACCGAGTGTGCAACAGGCTTTTCCCTGCTTCGTGATTGATTTGGAGCTTTTATTTTGCAGCAGGCAGAGCTTTGGTCAAACATTTCCTCGTGGCATCCTGGAGGCTCACTTGACTCCAGCAGGTATCATGTAACCGGGTTTGAATCCTGTCGAGGACCTTTGTGGCTTGTGATTGCCCCCAACCTCCCAGACACATCCTGTCTCTCTCCATAATAAAATCTGGAAGGAAGAAAACAGATTTCTTAGAGGCGAAAATATATGCACTGGTTGAGTTTGCACACTCTGGATATTTATAAGAAACACAACCAGGAATGGAACAAACCCTAATCAATGCATATTATAACAATTAGTCCGATCAATAAATTGTACAGCTTGTGGACCATCTTGCCTATGCTTATTTTGTTTATGGGAGGTCAACAGGTCAACCCAACTTTGTGAAACATCGTATTACTCATATCCTGTCTTGTTTCTGAAGTAGTTTACGTTCAAACCATGAGCATTAACCCTCCCCCATAACTAACCCCGCTTTCCAGGGAATGTTCTCTACCAGATTTGTGGAAAAAAAGTACCATGGATTTGTTCCTAAGACCTTTTTTAAGTGTGATAAGTGCCTGGCTCCCAGTCACTATACCATTAGGCTGTTGGTGTTGTGGAGGTCAGGACTTTGTGCAGGTCCGTCAAGTTTTCCAAACTTAAATTTCAACTCTGTGCACTATCCTCTTTAAACAGTGCACCTTTGTCTAAAGTATCAGTGCATAATGGAGCATTAAGAATTTCCCTCACTGAAAGTGAAGCCAGTCTTTGCTGCAGAGACACAATTATCCTCTGAATGGACCCTTGAGGGACGTTGCCTGTAATGTTGCTGGTGTATGAATTAGTACTCTACTGTTCTTTCTAAGAAGCTGTTTTCACACATGAACTCTGGAAAATGTCCAGAATATTGTGTGTGGAAATTTCCTGGAGATGACTTTCACATGTGAAGAACGCAGCAGGAGATCAGGAGGTCAGCCAACTGGAAAATGTCCCGGGCGTTCAGGTGAGGGGTGGCACCTGGATAGATTGTGTGCTTTTGTTTACAGCACATTGACAGCGCCGTTGGCCCTTATCTCCAAAAGCTCTTCGTCTTTCCAGGTTTACAACTTCATCGCTGCCTTCTTCTGGAATGACTCCTTTTCAACCTGAGATCACTGTATTCCTCTGTTGTTTTTTTTCACTTCTGTGTCCATCACATGTAAGATACCTCTCCAGCACTCCCACTAGCACACTCTGACATTTTAATGACATTTTACTTCTGCAAAAATGTGCAGAAAATGAGTAGAGCGAACAACTCTGTAATTTTCGTTCTCAAATACAGTCCCGCCGGAGAGCTTCAGGGAAATGTCCAGACTTCGGTGCATGTCTAAGAGCAGCTATAGAAATCAAAGCTAAAAGTTTAGGCTGTGGAAGAGAAGAAATCATTTTTCTTCTTTCTTTATATCTTTATGACCTCTGGATTATATGTGACTGAGTAACTCTGCATTAACAAAGTCCATCCAAGCTGAAGTACACAGCTTTTATACCTTCGGTGAGAAACAGACCGAGATGTTTTGTGCATTGTTGTGAGTGTGACAGTGATGTATTAACAAAGTTAATGAGTTGGTGAGTGTTTTCGTGTCCTTTAACGTCACCGGGTGTTTTCTTTGTATCCCCTCATCTCCTGCTTGTGCAGCGCATACAACTAAAACCTCCTTCTTTCCTTGATAGATTAATACACAACTCTTGTGTTATTGGGCTCCAAGAATGAGGGCTCACATCTCGGCTCACTTCAGCTGATAAAAACCGAGCTGATCTTGATTCTGTGCCGCTGCAGCATAATGAGATTATCGCTCCTGTTCTTTGACTGATGCAATTAAAACACGGAGGCAATTCACACACATTCACTCACTTAAAGCAACTTAATTGAAGGCGCCTTCGTGTTTGCAGAGAGGACAATTAACCCGCGATAAATTATGAGTCGTCATAAAAAACTAAAAAAATCTGCGTGGCTGGCTTTGGCACGCGGCTCTCAGCGGGAGACGAACACAAATCAACACAATTAAAACAGTTAAGCATGGTTGCAACTAAATTAAAGTGAAGCAACCACTGATTTCAACTTGAGCTGTGTCGCTGTGGAGAGGAGGGAGAGGCAGGGGGTCTCGGGTTTTATATGCCAATCCTTTGGAGAGATGGGGAGGGGGTGTTTTGTGTTGGGGTAACACAAGCGTACCCCTCCCCTCTCTCTCTCTCCCTCCTCCCTCCTTCCTCCTGCTGCTCGCCTAGCCGCTCTCACACCATTGTTGTTGTGGCTGTCGTCCGGAGAGCAGCAGAGTGGTGTTGGAGGGCTGCTGCTGTGTGCATGAGGCGATTCCCTCATTGCTGATAGAAAGGAGACGGAGTGAGGAGGCTGAGCTCCACTGTTCAGCACCACAGCTCAGAACTCACCAGTACAAACTCGCCGGGAAGGGGAACTCGCAGGAGCGCGCTGACGCGTAAAGACGCACGAAGAGTTTTATCCAAGACAGTGTAATCAAGGAGGGACTCTGAACTGGGGGCGCGTTTAACCATCCTATCAGGCTCTTTCTCTCTTTCTCTCACATTCGGATCTTTTTTTGGAGACACCTCCAGAGCAGAGAAAGAGCGGGTGTTCACACGTTTAACTTTGCTTTCTCGCTCCGTGTTCGCTCTCCATGGATTTAGCGCTGTGAGCGACCGCGGCTGCAGTGGACTTTGCCCCCGGCGATCACAGCTCCATCCGCCGGTCACCAGGAGAACCAGCTGTCGCTCATGTTCCAAAAGGGTGCTGCTGCTGCGTTTTTGATGGATTTATAAGCTCACCTCCGTGTTCAACCGGATACTAAACAGCAGAGACCCGCTCACAGACTGCTTTGAACAGGGGGGATACCGCAGGAATACAAGAGCTACAAATGAGGACTCCAGTGTTGACGCATATCGACCGGGACAAGGAGTGATTCCCCCTTGGTGCCAGTCATCAACGGCGAGCACAGACCAGGAGGAAAGGTGGGTGAAAACAGGGACCTTGACAGCTGGAGATTCCTAGAGAGTTGTTTCAATCATTTTCGGCGGCTGTGGTGAAGTGAGGGTTAGATTTCAACTTGAAAAATCACTTGAGAAAACTTTGTTTCCAAGCGTCAAATAGTGCCATTAAGTGGTTTTGTACCTTTTCTTAATTTTAAGGAATGTTCTAGACAACATTCATTGAAATAAAGTCTGAGAAGATACATCACAGCTTGACCCAGAAACACACATCGAATTATTGATTGAATCCAATAAATGTTCAATTAAAATCGTGTTTTCTGAACTGGTTTTGATTTATGGCGAAGTTTTGTTTTGGCAGTGCGCACAGCCAATCAAGTCACCTATTAGACATTGAACCTTCCACTTGGACTATTTGTGAGAGCGGAGTTTGAACCTTGTGGAACCACAGGCTCTTTTAAGCTAAAATAAAGACACTCATCTTATTAATTTCGTTTCACTCTCATAGCAGTGCTACAATGACAACGTGCGTAAAGACAGAGCCCCCTCTTGGATCGGGTCCTGTCCAGAGGTAAATTGGAGTAATGTGGATTTAATTGGACGCTTTTAGAGTTTATTGATCTGAGGATGTGTCAGACAATAATCTGCCTAACTGATGTATTGACTGACAGACGGCGGGACACACGTGCCGGTCACTGTACCTATAAAACACACACAGTGACAGGTATGACTTGTTATAGGGGCATTCGTCCCACAGGAGATTAGCGCATTCGTGGCTGATTTATTGACTGTGATTTATGTGCAGTAGCCAACATCAAACATTATTTTAAGTCCGCACAGTGACTTCCTTCTGTCCAGAAATAGTTTTTTTGGGGGGGGGGTGAGGAGTAGAATACAGTGGAAGTGTTTTGGCTCCAGCTGAACACAGCAGAGTGCGGCCGGCAGCGTGCCAGCGGAATTAGCAGCGGCAGGAGAAAAAAGTTTTCCAGTCCCTTAATTGAGAAAGAATAAGTTTCATTCAGCAAGCTGTTTCTTTAAACGGTGTGTGTGTGTGTGTGTGTGTGTGTGTGTGTGTGTGTGGGCGCGGCCTGCTTGCATGGAGCGCAGGCACCAAGGGTCTGGCGCCTGTGCGCAGACGGGCCGACTCGCCACAGCACAAAGATCACTGTATTATTCCTTTAGTGTCACAGTTTATAGTTTGACTGCGGAATGAACGAGTGCATTGGGACAATTTGATTCTAAGATACCATTGTAATAATATCTTAACAACAATATTTAGTCATTGCGTGTCCATGCTAACAATATCAAACTTTTAGATGTACATTTTGGACATTGTGAGTTGTTTATAAACTCGTATTTAAATCACGTAATTTTATTTCTGTGAAGTTCTTTAATATCAATCAACAACATAGGTGTTCCAGCTAAAAAATCAATGATTAATCATTTAGTGAAGGGATCAGAAAGTAACTTTTTAGCAATAATGCAAAACATAACTATATAGTTCCAACTTCATAATTGAGGGATGTTTGTCAGAAAGTATTTTGGGTTTTAGGAAACTGCGATGGATGGGTTTCACTTTTTAATTTACAAATAGTTGATGGGTTGATTTGGAACATCTGTATATGGTCCATTAAAAAGTCAGGTGTCCTACCCATCGAGATTAGTAAATATTCCCCTGGTTGAGACTGAAGAGAAGTTTAGAGTCTTTCTCAGGCACTAAATGCTCAAATTGAAAGATTCCACTCCCGCCCTCTAAAACAAACTTGCTCTAAAGTGTTGGCGATGCAGCTCTAAGTACATTATAGTCCTGTTTTGGCTCCAGTGAACAGTCACATATATTCATTAGTGCCGCGGCCTGTTTTGTTCTTCCACCACCTGAAGTCTCATCAGCTGCCGTGCAGTCGAATCTCCACTGCTCCTTCAGATTCGGCAGCTTCCTGGCAGGTTTCGAGTGTTTTCCTAGTAAGGGCCCATTATCCCGGGGCCGACTGAGCACCATCCATTGACAAACAACAGGCGGTAACAGCCCTGCTCCTTATTCATGACGCAGGAGGGCCTGGACAATGTGAGGTGGACGGGACAGTTAGCGGGGACATCTGGTTAAGAATACAGCTGCTCACAGTCAAAACAGGATCCGTCTTTAACTATCTGCCCCAACAATTGTTTGTGTTTTTTTTCTCTCCACATGGTAGAAACGTGAACAGAAAAAGTCTGTGCCTTTGGCTCCAAGAACCAAGTTTCTGATCAACCGTCTGCCGTGTGTTTGTTTGCCCTCACAGGATCCAGATTTAGAGACGTTGTGGGTTTCTGAGTATGCCAATGCCAGGGACCGTAGTGTGAGGCCCCATCAAGGCTTCCAACACATACTTCTACCTTGTAACCGCAAGACACACGCGTCACGTCCAGAAGATGGAGAGGGTCTGCACGTTCTGCGTTCTCCTGCTCTGTGTGATGGACAGAGTCTCGGCCCGGGCCATTGACGAAAGAAGGACTAAAGGTAAGACCCCATTAGTTTTGTTTTTCTACCGATGACAAGGAAACACATATTCTATATCTCATCTGCTGATACACAACATTTCCGTGGGATCATCAGGTTTACAAACAGTTTCCCCTCACTTATCTTTGGAGGTTTGTTGAAATCTGGTTGCATCACTTCTTCCTTTGCCAATATTTGCTTTAGAGATAAAAGTTCAACTCGAGAAGAAAAGGGTGTGTGTCAGCACTTGTATGTATCTGTGAAGGTTTCCATCGTTCCTCTTTCGGGTCTTATTTTAGCCCCCAGAGGAAGTCCAGGTGACAGCAAAAATGACATGGAGGCTGAAGCCATGTCTTGGAAGGGGTGAAGGGGGAGGAAAAAAAAAGTCTCTCAGTGTTTTGGCTGCTGTAAACTGTGCTACCTGATCCATCCGAGGCCTTGGGGCTCGGAAGTGTAAATCTGCCTGGCTGCGTGCCAGCTGTAGAGGATGAAGAGGGGCGGGGGGGCGTCACAGGGGCTCTTTCATTGATGCTTTTCAAAAAGACGTCGATGCAATAAATCAGTTGTCAGTTTAAAATTCCATCAAAATGTTTTTATTGAGTGTACTGGAGGTCTAAGTGTTTAACAGAGCCAACACTTTTCAACATTAAAACTTACGAATCTGATCATTTTGCAATGAGGGAACTGTTTGTGTAAGTCACATTAATTGGAAAGCATTCTTGAAACCTGTCTGTGGTTTGATTAAAGACAAACTGGATGTCGTCCCGAGGCGTCGGGCTCAGAAGTTGCCTCCTTTCCTTCTTGGTGGCCCCACTTTGTACTGCAGGGCCAAGCGGGGCCAGCCTGGGCTTGCTCTGCAGACCATAATGTGCAGGAAACACCTCGCAGGTTAATTTAAAGTAAAGAGTCAAAGTGGGACAGATAACACAGAGATATGTTGGTCGTAAAACATGAAGATTCCACCAGTGGAGACATCTCAACTCTAATTGAGCCCCCGACGTAGATGATGGTTTCTTTTTATCATTCCAAAACCAAATGTTCTAAAAGGAAGCCTCAACCTCCACAAGCAAACGTCCTTGTAGGTGTTCGTTGGCTCGGTGGAACAGCCTCAGGGATCTTTTAGGATTTTGCACAAATGTTGCATTTAAAAAAAATGCAGTCAATATAGGCCACAGTTAGTAAAATCACTGCACTGCATCCTGGATGGACTGATGGGTCCAGATGGTTGTTTCACTAGAAAGGTTTGGATTCAAGCTGAGATTCAACTTCCATGAATCCAAGTTTCACAGTTAATTCATCTAATTGTTGATACATATGTAAATGTTATCAGAGAAAACGCTGCTTTAGTTGAAAGGAGAAGATAATGACAGAGAGGAGATAAGAGAGAAGACAGCCCCCCCCCCCCTACTTGATTTCAGGAGAAAGAGCTAGAAGAGACTCTACCAACTCCTCAAAGACCACTTCAGGTGAACTGAGGTTGCAGGAGTCAGAGGGACACAGTCGTCTGACAGGGTTGATTTCATACATCTAACAGAGCTTTTTTAATGTTTATTTTTGTGTTTTCAGTTATATAGCAAAATCAGATATAGCCCTATTAAACCGCTGAGCTCTCCAAATATAATTATACATTTAATATTTACGTTTGATGTTACAAACCCACAAAGGATACTGGGAAGGTGAATCTTGGCAACAGAAAAATTATCTCACTCACATTAACCTAGACTAAGGAAATTAGCCAAATTCTGCTTTCACAACCTTATCAGTGCATGAGGAGTTAGAGTTTTATATTTCTATATTCATAAATACAGTAACACTTAAATCTATATATAATACAAGAGAACTGTAGGGTAAAACCTGTAAATATGACCTGATTGGAATAAATACTGTAAATCCTGAGGGAGAGTAGCCAAGCCGGAACAAGACAGGAAGTTGTCCTGGTAATAATTTGGTATGAAGCACATATTATTGGGCTCTGCTGGCTCACGGCATGAATGCCTCCTCATTGTCCTGACTGGTTTCCACTGATGTTTCCGCTGCCAGCCCCGCCGGCTGGGTGACTGCCTGGCTCGCACCAGCTGAGCGGTTTGTTTGTGTTGTGTTGTGTTTTGTTTGCCCCCTCGCCTCTGGGTGACAATTCACACTCTGCCGCAAGTTCAACTGCAGGGCACCATCCCTGTAACTGCAAGTTCATTAGCATGGCTGCAAGTGTGTGTGTGTGTGTGTGTGTTATTTACCGTTGATTACTGGTTCTACTTTGTTCAAGTTTGCTCCATTAGAGGGAAACAAGTGGCTTGTTAGGATCTCATATATTTAATATAATGAACCCAGAAGACACAGTTTGTCAGTCGAAACAGATTGAATGATAAGTGCGCTCACATTATAACTCGCCACCAAGACCTTTTTTATCAGTCGCTCTCCTTTTGAATGCTTTGACCAATGAAAGGTTTGAGATTTTAATTCACGAGGTTATAGCCGAGTATTTGTTCCTGAAAGCATCGCCTCTACGTGTGCTCTGGGCGATTTGGGAAAAAGCAGCACTTCACTCCGACAAGGGAACAGATTGCCTTTTCACTAAGCACTCGCAGGAAGCAATCAGACAGAAAATTGCCCTGGAAAATTGCTCGTTCTGAGTGACTGAGCAGTAAGCGAGGTCCCTGGCCAGGGCGAACATATGCTTCAACAAGTGAGCGAGCGAGCACACAAATGGACAAGTGACCCACTGAATGGATAGCACTGTGGCGGATGGTGACACGATAGTAGCCGGGTTATCACGGCTCTCTATCTCCAGTTCCTGGTAGTATTAAATGACAGTGGTTGTTTAGGAACATGCTGCTCTGCTGCCAACCCTTTCAGAGGTAAACTGAAACTGGCTGATTGTGTTTTGACAATTTTGGTCTTGTTCACTTGGGGGGCACTCAAACCAAGTAGACTTGTTACAAATAATCAAGGATCTAAATTATGTTAAATAACTGTACGACAACACCAATAATAAGTTATAAAAAGCTCACCAAATTGCTCCTCCAAAGTTAAACTCGTAAAAAACCATGCACGATAAGGTGAATATTTTTTAATTATTTAGTATTTGTTTTTTCTCAGCTCCTCTAGGTTCTCCAGTTCTGCGAATCTCCAGGCCTCTGATAGTGCCAGGTTATCCAGAAAACACCACAGCGCTGGTGGGTGGTCAGGCAAATCTGGTGTGTAAAGTCCACAGGCCGACATCCACCAAGGTGCAGTGGTTGAAGACGGATATCAGTGCCCCAGGAAGAAATCAGGGAGGACCACCACACATCAGAGCTCTGACCGTAAGAAACCAGCATATTGTACAAAAATCTGCAGTTTTATATGTTATACTTGGACACTGTTTTGATTCTATTATCGTCATATTAAATAGTTGTTTAAATAATCTCTCTTTCACCTAGGCCCTGCAGAGCAATGCTTCCAAGGTGTACACCCTGCATCTGTTCGACATCACTGTGGAGGATGCAGGAGAGTACGTCTGCATGGCCGAGAGCATTCATGCGGGAGAGACGGTACAGGCAATGCAGTCGGCGTGGCTGGACGTCCTGCCTGGTGAGACACACACACAAATTACCAGTTTCTATAATTGTGACAATGGCTGGACAGCTTTGTCTAAAGTTTCCCAAAGCAGCACAATATAGCATTCATACTAGAGCATAGTTGTCTAACCTCAACTTTTCTCTTCTGCAGGTACCATCATTTCCCGAACAGAGGACCTCACCGCTGCTGAAATCCCCACAGGTTAAACCCCTTTCTGATATCTTATGGGGGTGTTCTCAGTGGTAGGGTTAAGGATGAACTGCGGTGTGTTACATCGACAGGTGTTCCTATTAGTTTGTCCAACCAATTCAAATCTCCATACAAACCAATAAAGGCCAACAGCGCCACAAACATTTCCCTCCAAAATGATCTTAAAGTGTAATCGACACTTCTTCAACACAGTTTTAACAAAAACTAAACAGTAAAAACCTTTATTTAGTCAAAGCTACATGTTTCTTAGTATAGCTTTGACATTTACAATCCTTTCCACTGATTGAAGTGAAGGCAACGGGTGACAGTTAATCCATTCTAGTGTCAAACAAGTTTGTAAATCCCTGAAAAGAGAGAGCCGACTGTTGAGGGCAGTATGGCGGCCATCTGTGCCAGCTCAATCACCAGTGTCCTCCTCTCCGGGCTCCAACGATCGTCTTTCCTCCCTCCGCTCACTTAGATCTCCAGTGAACCTTCACCGCCCCTCAGATTCACGCTCCGTCCACTGTCATGCTGCAACATGTTCATTAGCCTCAGCTTCTCTTCATCCTTGGTTCTTTTCTTGGTCTTCTTTTTTTCCGAGATTGCGGCACAAGCTAGATCGCTCTCAGTCTCACAATAATCCACAGAGGAACAAAAAGATGAGGAGGGGGAGTGGTGGGGTGGAGGGGGGCTGGGTCAGTTAGACCTCCCTGATCTCCATGGTAATTCCATTGTGTGTGAGTGTGGGGAAGGGACGCCACAGGGCTGAAGAGTTGAAGGTCATAGTTGAGGGGTTGGCTGTGCTTAGAAGAAGAGATGAAGAAATTACTGGTTGGCTGTTTCTCTCTTTGTGGTTATATAAGTTAGAGACCAAAATAAATAGAAAGTTGATGATACGGTGAAACAATAAGAAGTAAAGTATGCCTCGTGAACATCTAAATAAGAGGGTTTGATGTTTGGTTTCAACAGACGTTCTGGAGGAGCTGAGCGAGGACACCACAGAGCATCTCCTTTTGGAGCCGGGCAATGTGCTGAAACTGCGCTGTGACATGAGCACCCGGCCCGGCATGGCAGTTAACTGGTACAGGGAGGGAGTCCGTGTTATGCCTACACCCCGGATCCAGATCCGCGGCATCATCATGGAGATCACAGACGTAACATACGAGGATTCAGGCATCTACGTTTGCGTTCTCCGCGGAACCAAAGAGCCTGTGAGAAACTTCACCATCACCGTAACAGGTGAGGACACTGACACTGTGGTTTATTGCATTAAAGACTGTCAGGTATAGATTAGGGATAAACCTGGTTGAGGTTAGTTCTGTGTCTGTTAATCTCCTCATTTTGACTTTATTTTTCATGTCTCCAGACTCGTTGGGGTCAGGAGACGATGACGAGGACAACGGCTTGGAGGACTCATCAGCTGAGATCGAAGATGACCAGGTGTACTTTTCCAGAGGTGTGTTGCTTGTTTGCTTGTTTGCTTAGTAGCTGTAATCCTTAACGATTTAGTACAACTCAATGTTCAGACTTCATCAAAACATGTGGCTAATGGCTCAATGGCTTGTCTTTGTTCACTCAGGTCCTTATTGGACCCACACCCAGCGTATGGAGAAGAAGCTGTACGCCGTCCCCGCAGGCAACACAGTGAAGTTCCGTTGCCCAGCCATGGGGAGCCCCATGCCAAACATTCGCTGGCTAAAAAATGGACGGGAATTCAGAGGAGAGCATCGCATTGGGGGCATTAAGGTTAGAACGGTTGTAGAGTGTGATAATTATTTGTTCAACTACTATTTATGCTTCATCATTCTCCAAGGTTCTATCTAAACTAATCTTCTTTGGTTTTTCTTTGGTAGCTGAGACACCAGCACTGGAGCCTGGTGATGGAGAGCGTCGTTCCTTCAGACAGAGGAAACTACACCTGCGCAGTGGAGAACAAATACGGCTCCATCACTCACAGCTACGTCCTCGATGTCCTCGGTAAGACATGATGATGTACAAACAATCTGTGTATGTGTTTGTGTCTCTTGATAAATACTAAATTGCTGTCACCAACTAATGCTTAGCGCTTATTCTTTAAACCTAAATTTCAATACTCTTGAGATCAGCTGAAAAAATGTATGGCAGCAATAGCAACAATTATTAGTTTGCATGTCTTCAAATAAAAGCCTCCAGTCAGAAAGAGGTGAGAACCAGAGGGGGGAGCAGAAGGTGACAGGGGCGCCTGGCGTCCTCCCTGCCGGGCAGGATGTGGACAGTCAGGCGTCCACATCAGTTTTCTACCTGACCTGTCACAGCAGATCAAGGGCTGCAGTTTATTTGTTCATTTGTCCGCTGCCTGTCCAGCACGGGGTCAGTTTCTGTCCTCTCCGACGGGGGGAGAGGACTAACGAGACAACTAACGAGATCAGAGAGCGAGAGTAGCTGCAGATCAAAGAGACCCCGGCAACCAGCTGACAAAGAGCCACACTAATGGAACCAATTTCCATCCCAAAATGACATTTCTGTTCTTTTGCCAGCATACAAACACATTATAGGTGAGAGTGGCTGTTGGTCTTTGTTAGACTTTTGTTTGCCTGACTGTTTAATGGTCAAATTTCTGGACGTTTTAGCAACAGTTCGGTATGATTCCAGTCTGTCCCTCCTACACAGACTCCTGGTGTGAGGGGAGTTTCTGAGACGTGCAGAGTTAAACCCTGCTTGGCAGATCAGATTCTCTGTCTCCATGTTTAAGGATCACCTTTGAACTGTTGCCCTGAGAATAAAGGGAGTCACTTCAGCTCTGATTGGTTCCTCCGGAATCTCTTCACTTTACTCATGTGTTCACCGATATGTTCCCCACACAGAGCGCTCCCCCCACAGGCCCATCCTGCAGGCCGGTCTACCATCCAACACCACAGCAGTGGTAGGCAGTGACGTCCAGTTCCACTGCAAGGTCTACAGCGACGCCCAACCTCATATCCAGTGGCTCAAACACATTGAACGAAATGGCAGCCGCTATGGTGCGGACGGGACACCTTACGTTCAAGTTCTCAAGGTTGGTGACATCATGTGATCAGTAGAAAAGTACAAACTCTGCTTGGAAATGTTAAGAGTTTCTGCAAAATTGGTCAAAATAACTGCTGTTTATTAAGTGTCTGCTTCAGTTTCTTCGAAAAGAAGGAAAGGGAGGACTGGGAAGGCATTGAATTTGAATAATTGTTCTTAACTAATCTTTTATGTCCTTTCCTGCTCATGTTTTATGAAGACTGGCAGCCTGAACATGTCAGAAGTGGAGGTGCTCTACCTGTCCAAAGTAACCATGGAGGATACTGGAGAGTACACCTGTCTGGCTGGAAATTCCATTGGTTTTGCCCATCAATCTGCTTGGCTGACCGTCCTCTCAGGTAAACGACGGAGAAAACTAAAGGCAATATAACTTAGCGCTGGAAAGTTGTTACTTAGTTACATGCCCTGTTGTGGTGTCAACAATCTTGAACATAAGTATCTGAAGCATTTTTTTGGTCAAATCTTTCTACAGAGGAGGAAGCAGCTGATGCCTTGGACACCTTGGAGACCAAGTACACCGACATCATCATCTACGCCTGTGGTTTCCTGGCTCTGATCATGGCCATCGTCATTGTGGTGTTGTGCCGAATGCAGGTCCACCCCAGGAGGGAGCCGTTTGATGCTCTACCTGTCCAGAAGCTCTCCAAGTTCCCTCTTCGCAGACAGGTATGTTGGGAAATTCAGTCTTTGAGCTCTAACAGATGCTTTGTCAAATTGTTGACGACATGAGGTCAGGGTATGTTTCAATGTTCTTATAAAGCAAGTATAAATAGCTTGCAGTGGTCAATGGGGTCAATGGCTGATCTTCCTGTATGTTACTTGTTGTTAACTAAGTTATAATTTTCTGCATCTCCTCTTTCAGTATTCAGTTGACTCCAACTCATCAGGGAAGTCCAGTGCATCTCTGATGAGAGTGGCTCGCCTTTCGTCCAGCTGCTCTCCAATGTTGGCTGGAGTAATGGAGTTTGAGTTGCCTTACGACCCAGACTGGGAGTTCCCCAGAGAGAAGTAAGATGCAGCTAATATTTTTGGAATGAAATAACACCTAGTCTTCAATTGAATTTAGTATGAAAAGGATTTGTGTTGGCCGATTGCAAAGAGAGACAGAGGGTCACTATATTTAGCTTGGCTGCCGGGATCCAGACAAATTTAAACATTGTAGTCTTGCAGCATGTGGGGACCTAAAAAGAAACACGTCCGCAGCCCAATTTTGGCTCTGCCCAACCCATGTTTTAAGAAACCAGAGCCCAAAATTATGTATATGTACAGTTTTCATTTATATATACTTATTTTCACTAACTCTCAATCTTTCTCTCTCTAGTCTAACATTGGGAAAACCTCTTGGAGAAGGCTGTTTTGGGCAGGTGGTCAGAGCTGATGCATATGGCATCAGCAAGGATGGTACAGAAGCGGCAAACACTGTAGCAGTTAAGATGCTCAAAGGTAAGAATGACATGATACACCCACAAAAATACTACCAAAGATTGGCTTACGTCTGCTGTCAGTGACAAAGTCATGGTTGTTTAAATGTAAATGTTTCCCTCAGATGATGCCACAGACAAAGATCTGGCAGATCTCATCTCGGAGATGGAGCTGATGAAGGTGATGGACAAACACAAGAACATCATCAACCTGTTGGGAGTCTGCACACAAGATGGTGAGTGACTCAAACTTTATTATTATTGCATACCTGTAACTTTAATTAAAGGTATCTGCTAGCTTGTGGTTCATCAAATAAAACTGATCTTGGCTCTTGAGTCTATGTTTAGAGCAATAAGAAAAGGACAGCATCTCCCTTGTTAACGCAAATTACGTCACACACACACACACACACACACCCTTATTTCCAACAGAAAAAAATGCGTTTCCATTATCTGGCTCCATTGTTATTGTAAATCTAAACCCACCAGCCTAATCGAGTCAGTGTTTCAACTTTGGTGGTCCCAACCCATAGGCTCATCTAACAATAGTAACAACCCCGTCCTTCCTTCTGCTTGTGTTCTCCCCTCAGGCCCTCTGTACGTTCTGGTGGAGTATGCCTCCAAAGGGAGTCTGAGGGAGTACCTGCGGGCCCGGCGACCTCCAGGCATGGACTACACCTTTGATGTGACCAAGGTGCCTGAGGAGCAGCTCACCTTCAAAGACCTTCTGTCCTGTGCCTACCAGGTGGCCAGAGGGATGGAGTACCTAGCCTCTAAAAGGGTACGTTCACTTTTAAAGAGTTAGTAGCAGTGGTGTTTCTGAGTTGTGAGTCTTTTGGTAATTTATTTGAGCTTGTTTGTCGTGTTTGTAGAGTTGCTCTATGTGGCCAAGGAGCTGCTTTTCAATGGATTACCAGTTAACAAGAGTGTAGCAGAAACTACTTGCATGACTGCATGGCTCCACTTATAACTTCTAATATAAACAGTAGAAATTATAATTGTTCACTGTAATGCAAGCCAGATGGTGGATTTATGGATCGGGGTGCTCTTAAGGAACTTTCACATTATAAGCTTCAGCCCCATTGGGGATGTTTACATATCAATTTTCACTACAGTTTCATGTGCCCCCCCCCCCCCCCCCCCCGGGCAGGAAAAATTCAGCCACAAAATGAAAGCAGGATTGCAAAATGCTCAATATTTGTGGACGTCTCGATTTTATAAGGGGCTGTAATATCAGAAGTTTGGTTTTGACTTAAAGGGAAGTGTGATTATCATCAAGTTCCTTTGTGTGATTCAGTGTTTTTTTACATGGGCACTTGGCCTTCAGATGAATGAGCTTGGTTCAGACGGTTTGGAACGGCAGCTCCATCTCTTTCCTTTCCCCCATCTCTCTTGTCGTCCTCATCGCCTCTGTCTGTCCCTTTCGATTCTTTCTTCCCATTCCCACCCCCTGTGTTTGAGGTCCTTTCATTTTCCCAGCATGCACTCTGTCTGTGTGCTTCTTATCAACACGTCTCTTTGTCTGCCAGCCGGTGTCTCAAACAGGCATTCCTGAACAGAAAGCTGCCGCAGCTTCAGCCCTGTTTACTCTCCTCCATCCATCTGTCTGTCCCTCCATCGCCGGGCTTTGTCCTTTTTAGCGCTGCCATAAATCTGTTAGCAAACAGGCAGCAGAGCCATCGGTTGGGTGTAGGCATCAGGTTTCTGGCTCTACGGCCTTCGAAGAATGCAGAGGTCTGAAACTAACCGTCCATTATGGGGAGACCCACAAACCAAGACTGGTTCATTTTCCAAGTCCCCACAAATCCCACATCTATTTCGAATGAAAACCAAAATAAACTTAATGACATCCATTCAATGTGGGCAAACAGGGCCTTTCTTTTTTTCCCCTCCCAAATAGTTGTTTTTTCTTCAAACTCTGGGGTTTCTATATAAAGACATTTTAATTTTGCTGCATTCTATAAACTGAGGCCCTGTGTGTTGAATGTAGTCTCCAGAGTCTTTTGCAGAGAATAATTCCTGCCTTCCATACCTTCATGTTTTTGCTTGGTCTCTCCAAACCACAGCCTGGAGCAGACAGAAACATGTCATATTACAAGTGTAAATTGAAAAGAATACAAAACCATGGGAAAGTAAATTTAGTTATTGTATGGTTTGAAATGTAAATGAATGGCTTTGCCAAAGGGAGAGCAGATACACCACAGGGAGAAAAGAAACAAGAAAACAATGTATTCGGCCCATTTTCTCAATTAAATCTCTGAGCACATTAGCCAGGACCATTTCAACTTTATGCTAATCTTCTAATCTGGAGACCCAGCAGTTGGCCTAAAGCTCATTTTCAGGGCTTTTGTCATACTTAAATTCCCCCTCTCCTCTCTCCGCAGTGCATCCACAGAGATCTGGCAGCCAGAAACGTTCTGGTGACAGAGGACAACGTGATGAAGATCGCTGACTTCGGCCTGGCTAGAGGAGTCCACCAGATCGACTACTACAAGAAAACCACCAACGTGAGTGACAGTTGTACAGCGCCACACATTTTCAGGAATCCCAGTGACTCCCGTGACTTTCCACTGGTTGAATGATGTTTTCCAGTAGTCAACATTTGGGACAGGCGAATTACCACCCTTCTTTAACTTTTCCACAGCTGCGAAGCTAAGATGTTGTCATATTATAGCAGATTTGAGAGGGGAAATATTTCCCTGCTTTTCTTGAATGTATTTTCCTAAATGTTCAGCCCCAAGTTATGGTGGTTGCCCTTGAATGTAAATCAGGTAGAAGATCATATGTCTAAACCTCTGACCTTCTGAAATTGTCCCTTAGGGAAAATAAAGGAACCGTCGAGATATTTGGATTGTTAAAAGGTTAAAGGGTAAAGCTGGTTGTTTGTAAAAAAAAAAAAAAAAGAAGTACTCTCCAACCCTGCTTGTAAACATGTCTGCTGCCCAGCCAGGTTCCTCCTGCCTGGCTCCTCTAACAGCTTTAATACTCCTCAAGACAGATGTCTGATGTTTTCCTCTGATTGGCAGCAGCCTTAATGGGACTTAATTAGTAAAGAGGGGAGACTGGGATGGAGGAAGGGGTAGGATTGTGAGGGGGGGGGGGGGCAGAGAGAGACATGGAGTGAGAGTGTGTGGTGTAAAAAAAAATGTTTACAGTGTCACAAAAAAAGAAAAATGGGTCTCTTAACGTTTCCATGTCCGCTCTGCAGGGACGGCTGCCGGTGAAGTGGATGGCACCAGAGGCCTTGTTCGACCGAGTCTACACACACCAGAGCGACGTGTAAGTTCCACTTCTCAAAAGATTCACCAGCAGGAAAACTTGAAGTGCTTTACAACACAAACTAACATGTCAGCTGTTGTGATTGTATGTTAAACCTCTTGTACACCAGAATTAGCAGGTACATGCAGGTTTTTTCTAACGCAAGTTAACACATTCAAAAAAGGCAACTAACTCTTTAAGTACACAAACGTTCATGACTGTTTTACGTGTCTTTGCCCGGAAGTTTATTGCACGTCATACTGCAGCATGACCGTCTAGACTGTAGAAATAAAGATGAAGTTAGAACTTAGCATCTTCACCCATGTGTGTTTCTATCACTGCCGTTAAAACCTAAAATCAGACCCGGTAGTGAATTATGATTGTATCCATTCATCCATGTGTCTTAATTAATTAATCGTCTCTCTCCTGTCCCCAGGTGGTCATTTGGCGTCCTGATGTGGGAGATCTTCACGTTAGGGGGCTCGCCATACCCCGGCATCCCAGTGGAAGAGCTATTCAAGCTGCTGAAAGAAGGACATCGAATGGACAAACCCTCCAACTGCACACACGATCTGTAAGCACGAGCTCCTCCTTTAAATTGTTTCCACTGTTAGCAGCCATGCCCGTTTACGCCCACATCCACACCAGCCAAAAGAGTCTTACATTAGGCCTATAAGCCACTTTGTGAAATGTGTTTAGTCAGGAGGAAAGTTATTTCTATATATTTGCTGTGGTGAGCATTGTGCTCAGAGCTTGTAATAAATATCTTTTAGGGGCAAATGTAACTTCAACCCACCACTGTATCTCTGAAATAGATTTTCCAACATCTTTTCCGACGTCATCTGTGTTTAAAGTTTCTCATTGAGTGCAGAAATAATAATTGCGTTTTTTTCTGCAGCTACATGATGATGCGTGAGTGCTGGCATGCTGTCCCCACCCAGAGACCAACCTTCAAACAGCTGGTGGAGGAGCTGGACAAAGTGCTGCTGTCCATCTCTGACGAGGTGGGCTTCAAACACACACAAACACACACACACACACACACGCAAACATGCAGACATGTTAACGGATCCACTTGTGAGGATGCACACGCGCATTTTCCTCTTCTTCTCCGTCACAATCTGCTGTCCAGATGTCTTCGGGACACAATGCATACAGAGCAGATTTTTAAATGGCAAGCAGCACAACTCTGTCTAACATGCTTTTGTAAAAAGCCAAAACTCTGTCAGCTTAAATTGGAATTGTTGATTATAAAACGTATGTCTATAGTGATGTGGTGGAGTAATGAAAAACAGTCTGACCGCCATTGAGAACTTGCCAAATTGGATTTCCTATTAAATGTATTTAGCTGACTATTGCATATAATTAGATATAATTAAATGTGTATTTTTCTGGTTTTCTTACGAACGTTTTCTCCCCTCAGTACTTGGACCTGTCGACGCCCTTCGAGCAGTACTCCCCATCATGTGAGGACACATCCAGCTCCTGCTCTTCCGACAACGACTCCGTTTTTACCCATGATGCTTTGTCCACCGACCCCTGTCTCCTGGGCTACCAGGATGTGCGTTCCCGGATAGATATGAAGACAGCACTCCGATAGGAACCCGCACATAAACACACATGAACGACTTTGGGCTTTCAAGTGAAGCGACACATCTACTGGCAGCCACACTGGAGGTCCACCACAGCATTACTAAAGTTAAGGCAAAGCTTTAATTCCCATTAGGTTTTACATTGGACCTCCATCGCCAGCGCCAGACAAAGCCCTTAGATGTAGGTGGGCATCTGTTACACACAAATACACACTAAGACACGTGTGCACATGGAGCACTGAGGCCAGTGAGCTTCATTACTAGGTGGAGTTTAGTAGAAAAACCTTTCACCCTGGGCAGAAGAAGGAGCAGAAGAAAAGACGACAAACAAACCATGGTACTTTGGACTATCAGCTCTGGCACGGTGCCCGAGAACAGCTGTAACGTTGGAAAACTGCGGCACTAAACACACCCGAAGAGACCCTGGTACTCAAAACAGCTCGAAAATGCTTTCTTTGATCAAGTCTCCTTCAGAGAGGCCAAGGACAATGATCTCCTCTCATAAACTCTACCAGAAACCACGGTTTGAAACCCCGGTGATAGAGACATTTTAACGTGAAAAAAAAAGATTTATTTTGTTATGATAAAAAGGAAGAAACTGATTGTTAAATATAAATCTCTCTATATAAGATTATTTTACTTTTGTGTTGCTTATTTAAAAAGAAAAAACGGTCTTAAATCTCAGGATCTCTCGTGCTAAGAACTTGCTGTTGCATCAGCAAAGTACCTGAAGTTATAATTTTCCTGTGAAGATATTAGAATATAAAAATAATGTATGTACATATCAACACCAGAAAGACGATTGCCTTTTATAAATTATTCTGAATGACACAGAAATGAAGGTTAGTGTAGGCAAAAAGGAGAGAGGGATTTAATCAAGTGTTTCCAGTGCCAAACCTGTCGCCGCTGTCACTGTCTATGTTCAGGTTTCATTCCAAAATGACACAAATCACAATTTCTTAACACAAACATTTTGACTATTGACCTCTAATAATTTGACTTTTTCCAAATGATAATAGGAAATCTAAACGAAGAATTGGGGTCACTCCCAAATCATGACACTAGATGTCGAAATTCGGTAAACATTGTCTAAAAACCCCCTTACATGTTACGTCAACAAATTACCGCATTTTCCGTTGACGTCCTCAAATGTTTGTGGCTAAAAAGAAAATACGGTTTGGGACTTGAATAATGGTTTAAAGTTTTTTGGAATGAAACCCCCCCCCCATTTATGATTTTGTACCGAACTGCTGCGGCCTCCAGCCCAAGAAAACAATGTGTGGGTAAATATCAGAAAGAGCCAAGTTATTGTTGCTGTTGTCAGACGAAAACCACAGATTTTCAAAACTATTTGGACATGAAGTAAAAAAAAAGATTTCTCTCCCAGCTTCTCACGGCTGTTTGAAACAAAGTTGGATCAGGTCTCCGAACCCCTAAAGGTCATGAGACAGACTCATTTACAAGTAAAGACGACCAAGTGAACTGTCCCGAGACAACATCTTGTGGTCTTCCTCTAACGACAGCTTTCCTCGGTCTGCGGCCCACATCGCTGTATTGTCAGAGACAGTAGTGTGTCCGTGGTGGGACTCGTCCTGAAAGGAGGACTGACGATTCGGCTGTGTGGGGACTCTGTGGGGAGCTGGGCCGGGCCCACTGTCACTGCTGAACAAGGAGAGGAGATCAGGGAGGGGGGGGGCTCTGAATGTGAAAGCCAGTGTGATTGATTTCAAATAGAGGAGAAGGGGGAGGGAGCCTCCTTTGTCTGGCTGTAACCCCTCACCCAACCCAATCTGTTGGTGAGGGGTCCTCAGGTCCGCAGCCTGGCCGGACAATGAAGGCTTTGCAGGCTTAATGGGTGCGACTACAGACCAGAGGGAGTTTTTTTTTTGGGGGGGGGGGGGGGGGGGGGTGGCGGCGTGGGGATGGCTTGGGCTTGTTTGCAAATGAAGAGGCTCTTATTATGCTAATGTCTCCTCTTCTCTCCCAAAACGCCCCTATCTTTATCCAAGGCCACCATCTTTTAAATGACAAATCTTAACTCACATTTGCTGCTCGGCCGCTGCCGCCAGGACCAGCTGCAGAAATGTCCCCAGTGGTGTAAAATGCCAACTGGGTCCCAGTCCGCCTCCTGAACCTGGCACAACAATCCAGACACAGACACAATAACCATTGACAAAATTGACATTGTGAAATATCTGTCTTCAGATCTGTGGAAAACACAAAGAAGCACATTCAGTAATTGTAACGGCTCATTTGAATTAATTGATTTCAGTCTGAATTTTGGTTGCTTTCAAAGCTGGTGAAACACAAAACCCTCCTTCAGCCTCCCCGACAGAAATTTAATTCGGCTAATCTCACCATCACAACTTGCCCCGTTACTCTCTCCTCCTTTTTTTCCCCGTCAGATGCTGGAAAGTTTCATGTTTTCATTCCAAGAAGCTTTAAATTCATCATTTAGTAATCTTACCATGTGCAAACCCAGTCAAGCATTTAGTCTAAGAAGGATTAACATTTCAACTCTGCTCATTTTGTTTGCATTTTATGCTGCCAGTCACCTCGTGACAGCTGGTGTCGCTCATTTTGGAATGAAGCTCTTTTACATTTACACGAAGTGTCCGGACACATATGCATCTCTACATTCCAGTTATCCCAGATACAAAATTGTAAACAATCACAATGTTCTTAAACATTTTTCCTCAAGAGAATTATTTTAGAAATATCTAATTTATTTGTTTATTGTTGTGTTTTTATATGAAATAAAGTATAATTTAAAACAAAAGCTGCTCTGTTTCTCTGACTCTGTGTTTGCTTAAAGAAGTGGCCGCTGAGTCTGACAGGCTTGAAAATAACCAGACTCAGTGTGGAAGCCAAGAAAGTGCCCTGATTCAGGGCAAGTTGTTATCGCTCCCATCAGCTAATACTGGCCACATTGAGGTTTTTATTTGAAACCTGCAAAAACAGATGAGTTCTTTATTTGCATTCGGAACGTTGGGGGAAAAGGTCAAGGCCCCAGGAACAAGGTAGTAAGCTTGTCTGAGGTGGAAAAATATAAATACTACTACAAATACTACTGAAACTCCTACTGCAACAACTACTTCTACTTATATTAATAATAATAACAATAATGATAGTGTAATTGACTGCAATGGAAACAGAATTAGTGATTAACTTGTTGCATAATTATCTGATGGAGGATAAAAAAATGGGATCTGTGTGAACAAATCAGATTAAAATATTCCTCCAACTTTTATGTGAAAGAAACACCGTATGTCCTAGTGGTTTCCCATAGTTTGAGGATTTACGTTGGCCTGGACACGTGTGTGTGTGTTCCATTGACGCTTGACACACGCCTGGTGCTACGCATTCACCATAACATCAACAATTTGTCTGAAGTAACCAGATTATAGGACGGAAAACACCCCCGAAGACAGTGAAAAAGCCAAACTCCAACAGACTGAAGCGAATGTGAGACCGATTAAAGACAGAGGCAGGCACAGAGAGACGGCGAGACGGAAGAATGAAGAGATGGAGGTCACAGGTCAAGAGGAGGGAGGAGAGGGCAGCAGTGATCCCAGCCAGCGCCAGCTTTTGAAGTGTCTCTGTGTGTGTGTATGTGTGGTTGTGTGTGTGTGTGTGTGTGTGTGTGTCTTTGCACACGATTACGTTTCACTGTGTGTTTTATCTCCTGTGTAGATGGTGTGTGGTCTGTTCATGTATGTCTGCGTCTTATCTCCAATGTACAATAAATCTTGGTCACTCATCAAGTCTCTCTGAGCTGCCTCCTTGCTTTAACTGATAATGGTGTCAGTTGGGGATCTGCCTGGCTGTGTGTGTGTCTGTATGTTTGTGGGTGTCTGTATGCGTGTGTGTGTGTGTTTGTGTGTGTGTGTGTGTGTATTTTATCACTTGAATGCTTTAAACCTTATGTTATAGACTCAGATTCACACACACAGAACTAACCAAGAGAATCATTTACATACAAGGATCCCTTATCACCAAAGAACAGGCTGTTCGACATGTTGAGGTTGCCTAACTGTATGTGTGTGTGTGGGTGTGTGTGTGTGTTTGTGTGTGTGTGTGTTTGTGTGAGTGGGTGTGCCATTGTGTGCGTTTTAATTTCAGTCAACATAATATCTGAGGCTGCTCTTGTAGATTATTGGTTACCCTGACAACTTGTGGACGTACAGTAGTTAACCATGTGAAACATAAAGTTGTATTAATGATCTTATAAATACTTTGCTGTGATCTCATACGTATTGTTGACAATACGGCTGGTTTCACCAATGTTGTATGTATCTTCAAAATTGGTGCTACACTTTTGTACTTGTGTGTTATGTGTAGATCATAAAGGGACATTGTGATGATTTCAGTGTCCATGCTCTGTGGATATATTGTGGTTTGTTCCTCCAAATGTTCTCCTCGGGGGTGCTGGTGGTTTCTGTGCTACAGTGAATGTATGTGGGTGCAGTGTTGGACACAGAGGGCAGTTTATCTGCTGACTTGTTTCCTTCTCCTATCTTCTGATTAGTCAGCGAGCATCCGGCCTGTATTGTGGGACGACTAATCCATTTCCTGTTTTAGTCAAATGAAAGGTTGCTGCTGCTGCCGCTGGGAAACTCAGTCCGCTTTAACTGGCTTTCACTGATTTTTTGGGGGTTTCTGCTGAACACATATAATGAAGAGCAACCAACAGGAACCAAAACACCACATTCTCAAATACCACAAATGAATAAATAAACAGCGTGCTCACGTTTTCACTGCTGAAGTTGATACTGTATATTTGAGTCTATGCTTTCTCCCTCCGACCACACGAAGCCGTGCCATTATCATGACTTTCTAAAAATAAAAGATAAACAGTGGAGAGCACGTCTACGCTGTGAGATCTTTTCAAATGGTTCAACTTTTAAGTTAAAACATGTCTACCGCCTTAAACAGGAGTCAGCTGAACTTAAGAGGGATAGTACCTACAAAGTCATCTTATGAGTTGTGTGAATATAAAACCGACTGGCACACACCAGAGCTTCCCTATGTGTGTTTCACCGTGCAGCTGATGCACCAGCAGGTTGTTTTCTTGGACTCTGCAGGATGTTCTTTCTTCAGCTTTGCTTTTCAAGAACGCTGAGACCGAACAGCTGCAGCAGACGTGCTTGTGTGCCGGTGTGTTTTTAGGTTGTTTTCATTAACACATCATTGTCTTTATCTACACGCACATCTGCCAGACATGGAGGTTAAAGTCTAGACTATAGATGAGCTGCAGGTCAAAAACTGTTTGAGGATTTAAAGCCACGTCCTGAGCTGCTCCTGAGATGTGTTACTGTCGGGGAAGAAGAAATATTCCAGATAGATTTTCAGTAAATTCCAGCCGGTGCTTGTTGAATCAACAGCAGTAATCATCACTGGGTAAATTTCAATAATCAAAGGATCGTTTTTGTTATGGAAGCACTGAGACGAGACGCTTTGATGCTTGAAAAGCCAAGAAAAATGTCCATCAGAGGCAAAATAATGTGCTCTGCTGACACAGTCTATCTCGTCTTTCTCAACTCGTCATCCTCATAACGTCATTGAAATTCCAAAAGTAATAAAATCTTCTCCAGCAGTCTAAATATTGAAGGTTTTCTTTGCCAAAAATGGTATCATACCAACTTCAGGGAGTGTTCCCACGTCTCAAATTCCCCTTGTTACCTGAGAAAGATAATGCTAGTTCTTGTGTGTGTGTGTGTGTGTGTGTGTGTGTGTGTGTAGTTTTTAAATAATTCTGGGTTGAACTTTGTATACACAACTTTGCGTTCTATTCTACATTTTGAAATTTTCAAATCTGATCAGGCAGTGGGCAGAATGTGGAGAATGACTAGACATGGAGCAACTCCTCTGTTTATCACCGTTTAAAGGTTAACTGCTTCGTACACCATAATGAACCCTGGACCACACACACACACATACACACACACACACATACACACACAAACACATACAGGATCTAGAGCAATGTTTGTTGCTCCACTTTATCTATTGACGTCCGGAAGTATTTGTGATTTTGTCTACACACAAAGTGTGTGATAAGGCCAGGAAGAGAGTGTGGACACAGGATGTTGAATTAACACTGGGAAAACATGAGAGGAGCTTATCACGCACAGAGGCAGCAGTAACACTAAAGGCAGCCACGTGGACACACCAGCGTCTGCTCACACAGTCAGGAGAGAGAGAGATAGTGAGATAGAGAGATAGAGAGATAGAGAGATAGTGAGATAGAGAGATAGAGAGATAGAGAGATAGAGAGATAGAGAGATAGAGAGAGATAGATATCTGATTCTGTTGATACTATTGATAACAGCTCAAGATAATCCTTTTCCTTCTCTTATATGTCAGTGATGACAAAAACATGTGTGTTTTGCGCTCACTTTGACAGTGACCTGAAAGAACATAGAGCCAGAAGGGGCCATCTTGAATAGCATGTTGTTGACTATTATTTATTATTAATTTTCTTTCATCGTATTTACAAATAAGGACCAGACCCCTTGTTTAGAAGCATAATCAAAATGAATTACATTTATTTTAGTCTGTAAATGTAATTTATAGGAGACAGGGTTGTGTGTGTGTGTGTGTGTGTGTGTGTGTGTGTGTGTGTGTGTGTGTGTGTGTGTGTGGGCGCGCGCGCGCGTGTGTGTGTGTGTGTCAGACAAAAAGAGATGATTTGACTAGGACAGACTGCAACAGACAGGATCAGGTATCAGAGCGGAGACCAAGGTCACAGAAGACACAGCACCCCAAGACTGTAGCCACCCCCCGCCTGGCGTCTGAGGTTACCCGCAGAGTCAAAACAGAGGCGTACGGAGTTTATGGAATTATATATTAAAAATATACTGAGGGAACTTTACTCCCTCAAATGCACACGGAGAAGAATACAGCTCTGTGCACATCATTCCTTCCATGTGCTCAAGTTCTTACTTTTTCCATAAATTAAAGAAATAAAAACATGATATGAATAAGTTCTGTCTTTCGCCCCTATTAAACCAAATACTCCAAACAGATTTATCCTGTAAACATCGTGCAGCCAGGCACATAAAATGCTCTTATTGTGATATTGTTAGAGTTTGGAGGCCCCAGCATCCTGAGCTGCACATTCATACAGACAGGAGGGGCCCCATAACTCTGCTTCGCCCTCCACCCGTCTCCGCTGCTGCCGACTGGCCCTCGTTATTTATTGCTCTGTAATTTCTGCAGACTAATTGATTTGGCTCAGCTTTCAGGCAACAGGGAGACAGGAAGTCAGGCAACCAGGAGGTTAAGAAATGGGGGGAAAGTGTGTGTGTGTGTGTAAGATGAGAGATTAAAGATGAATATAAAAGAACACAGTAGTAGAGGAGAGGATGAGCGTGTATGAGAGCAAAACAAGGTATTTACTGCTTGTTCATTTTTGAACTTAAATAAAGTTTAAAAACTCTCTATGTGTCCATGTTTGCTGTTTTTATGTCTACAATTTTGCACTTTGTGTTTTTCCGGATTTCAATATATACAATAATGAATTTGTAGATACAGTATCTATGTAGAGATGTCAGGATATAAATCATGTTGGTATACATTTTAGTTATTTGTTTTGATACATATTGGTCATCCTGTTGATGCTCTTACATAATGTTAATGGGAATAAAATGAAAACATTTGTTTTTAATTTACAAGTAAACACAGAATATCCTGTTCACAGTAATCAGGTTATAACAGCAATATTATTCTATCAGCAGTTTAAGCAGTGTATCTATTACTGGAGGAACTTGATTAAAGTTACATGCAAAATGTTGTTAATAATTCTGTGTGTGTACTGCTATGTGGGTCAAAGTTAAGACCTGTAAACTGGGAATTGCTCTGAGCCGCAAGTCAAAGGTCATGTGACCAACAATGACACCCAAAGGCATCAGGCTGATTGTTTGCTCGCCTTGATTGTTAAATGATTACATTCACTAAAGGAGAAGGTGAGAAGACACACGGTCCTTGGGAAATTGTAGAGGAACCTTTGAGAGCAAAGGGAAAACACAGTTTAGTTTCACTTACGTGCATTTCTTATTGTTTTAACAAAATCAACAATTTTGCCACAAATAACAAGTAATCAATAACAAAAATGATAATAACGATAATATCATAATTTGCACATTACAAACAGCTTTAAATGTAAAAAAAAACAATAATTCTGAATTAAACAGAATACTTTGAGTTTAATTCCCTCAGAAAAACATAAACTATAACACAATTGAACCACTTTGAGCATTCGCACAAAACTTCAGTGAAGAAACCATTTGTGGAACCATTTAATATTATTTTACTTCTAGAAAATAAGACCACAGCAATTACAGCAGAAATTACAGCAGAAAATATCCATCTGTAAAATCTGCACTGTAATTAAAGATAATTTGAAGTGAACAAGTCAGTCTGTTTCAATCTTTCTGGATTGTAAAAAAGCACATTTAAAAACAACCAAACAGCACAGTACCATTTGCTTTACATAGGTCACCAGGAATTGAACATTTCATATGTGTAATTACATGTAAATATGTTACAGAGACACATGTTTTCCTTTTAGACAAAATAAGCAACATTTTAACTATGACTTTAGGTCAGCTTTAGATTTCTTCGATTTACAGCTTGATGCTAAGTGGTTTCAGGTCAGAAAAAGACAGCTCAATTAACATATCCCTAGAACAACACTGAGTAAAGGTCAGTAGCTCAATGTAAAAAGCATTAAGGAACTGTGTGTCCAGCCCACAGCCAGTCGATAGTGACTTTGAGGTGAAATCAGCAGAAGGCTTTCAGGGGACACTGTCCCTCCCGCAGTCTAAACTGGCCCCTCAGGCCTCATATGGACTGACAGTCTGTGGACAGCAGGAGGAAAAGGACTGGAGGAGACATAAAGTCCACCTCTGCTGGAGTCTCTCTCTAATTTTACTTTAACAACAAAACACAATGATTTTTTCTTGGTTTATAACTTTATCAAATTAAAAAGGAAATGTTTAACTTACTATACGCAAACAAGTTGTCATAATGGAAAACATGTTCATTTTGACATAATAGATTCAATTTGTGTCCATCGCTTTGGCCAATGTTGTTAAATACATTCAAAGATGTCCTACATGCTTTATTGAAAAGAACCAAAAGAGCAGCACGACCCAGCCAGTGTTGTGTTGTGATGTGCCGGTAAGGATGTCACACAAACATTTGTAAATGATTTGTCATGACGTCATCATCTGCTGCCAGAGAGTGATGATGCCGTGACAGGAGGCACGAAGAGGAAGCGATGGAGACAGTCAGCCGAGGAGAAAACCACAGTCTTCAACAGGAGGGAGAGATAATTAAAATGTGTCTGTGAGGGACAGAGACTTAAGGAGGCACAGAACTAAGAGAAGAATCCAATCCAAACCCTGAACCCAGCTCCTGCCTCCTTTTAATGGGAAAATATGTCTGGATGTGGACCCAGACGTGCTGGTGCTGGCGAGACTGTTCTGCCGCTCAGGCCAACGTCTCTTCGGCGGAAAAATAAAGGATTTAATAACATAATGAAACATGCAGAGGTTTTTTTTGTGAATGAAAGTGAATGAAAACACTTTTGATACTGATTTTTTTTTCACTTTTCATGTGAAATTACATAATGATAGACAGGACACAAACCCAACAAGATCCCTGTTCTGTGCACAGTTCTTCCAGACCGAGCTGAGTTTCTGGGACATGATATCTGGCGTCCCACCATCCAGGCAGCCAGCTGTATTTGTTGGATTGCACAACTATGCCTAAGTCAAATTAAGGGGCCAGTAGCATGTCGTACAGGGCGCCTGGCAGTGATGGGTTAGGGTCAAGCCTGAAACATGCTTCTGCGTTTTCACGGGCCCGTAAGCGCAAGAGCCCTTCCGGGTCCCTTATGTGCTTATGTATCCCTCCTTACGTGCTGACGGGTGTCGACCCCCTTTTCTAAAATTTACGGCAAAGCTCCGCAAGCTCACTCAGCCCGCAAGGCTGTGATTGGTCTGCTCTACATCCCTTCTGGAGCTGCATTTCCGGTTTCATGCCCCCATAATACCGGCAGAAATCACGGAAGATTTAGAAGAACGAATATGGACCAAATAGAAGAGCACTTGGCAGAAGATATCCGATAGTATGATCACTTGTATAACCTGTCACTGACTGGCGGATTTGTCCGCCAGAAAAAGGCTACGAGGAGCCGCAGTGGCGATGTAAATAAACAATCGACGAAGAAGAAAGAAGGCGTCTCTAAGGTCGTCTTCGACAAAAAGCATTACTCCGCCTAGTGTTCTGGCGCGGAATTGCTTTGTAAGACGCGCAACGGTTGGGGAAGCATGAATGAAAACGAGTCTTGCGCCACAGCGGCGTGAAAAGACGCAGACGCAGTCGCAGAAGCATGTTTCAGGCTTTAGGGTTGATCACAGAGTCCCCTGTATAATTCTGGCCTGCGACTTTTGGTTGCATGTCGCCATCATCTCTCTCTTTGCTGTTTACATCTCTGCTGTCACGGTCAAATCAAGTCCAAAATCTATAAAATACAAATAAATGATATGTGTCATTTATTGTTGTGTGAAAACCCTTTAACCCCAGATTTAAGGCTCCAATGTAAATCAAACTGGGTCGTCTCCAGTGGTTTGAAAAAATTCCACCTTCTCTTTGATATAAAAAAAATTGGGGTTAGCCCAGAAAAAAGGTTTGAGAGGTTTTTCAGTTTACAGCCATGTTTGATACTGTGGGAGAGAAAGTGAAGACAGAGAGAAAGAGAGACAGAGAAGAAGGAGAGAAGGAGAGACAGAGAAAAAGGAGAGAAAGAGAGACAGTGAAGACAAAGAAAAAGAGAGCAGCGATGCTTTATCTCAAAGGTGTGAAAGAAAAATAGACGCAGATGTCAACCAGGCAGGGGGTCCGTCTCATCCCTCCCCATCCAGATGACTTATTACCTCTCGCTGAGTGTGTCTGTCTCCTCTGTCATGCTCGACATTACTGCTACACGGCTCGGACATCATGGAGGGAGGAGAGGTCATGACAGACAGAGCGGCAGAAGCTTTTAGCTTTTTGAACAAGTCCAAAAAACGAGTTGTTTGTGGGCCAAGTATGCAAATTTAAACGCATTGCTGATTTTTCATTTCTTTAAATGTGGCCACTGGGTGACCCATCATTTTAAAATATCAGGGTTGTGGATTGCTTATTACTTCTGATCTGTTCGAGTTTTCTTTATTAAACCAATTGGCTCCAAACACTTCATTCCCACCTCATCTGCTTCTCTTCTGTTTATGTGACCAGTCTGAAAAGTCTGTAAAGCAGTCCAGACGGAGTAAACAGTAAATACCACTTATTCCACTACAGCTGTTATTAAATATTACAGTATTGGTGAATAATAAAAGTAGATATCACCAAAAATAGAGTTTTGAGTTGTGTGTCATTATTACATCTGGAAATATATAATCTAACATTGAATTCTTTCTTTTATTGGTTGGTGATAAGCTACTGATTAGAACATATAGGAGACAAGGAGTTTAAACTGCTGTTAATAATTAAAGACAGTTGTTGCACAATCCATCCTGGAATTGACATGCAAGGTTTAAAAGAGTTTTTAAGTATACACAACTTAATTGTACGTATGCACAACTTTTGAGCAGCTTCAGGTTTGTCCACACGTGCCTCCTCGGTCTGCTGAGGCATCGCGACGCCTTCGCTCAGCGGTTTGTTAGGAACTCAGCTTCGTGTCTGTTAGTGCTTCAGCGACCACATCACAGGTCGATGCACACATGGCCGAGACGGTGCAGAGCCGCGACCATGTGTGAGCTGCACTAATATGTGGTGGGAGGTAATTGCCCAGGCGTCACCAAGTGGGTGTGTTTGTATGTATATAATATGTGTGTCTACTGTGTATGTGTGTGTGTGTGTGTGTGCGTGTGCGTGCGTGCGCCCTGTCTCCACAGTGTCTCGAGGTCTCTAGTCTCTCCGAGCTGCTGACAGTTTCCCATTAGACACTTCATTACTGTCAGAGCCGCAGAGACCAGCCATTCAGCACTCGCCTTGTTCTCTCCATCAAAAGTGGATTATAATTAATGTTAAGAAATCAGTGGGGGGGGGGGGGGGGACACGGTTGAACTGTTCACTGCAGAATCAGGGAATCATAGTGTTATTCTGTTTTTTTTTTTTAAACAAGACCTCCATCTCTATTTATTCCTCTGGATCTCTTATCTCACTGCTGTTACTGCTGCTGTTATTACTCAAATTGTCACTCCTATAAGCAACACTATCATTATTTACCATCATAATAACAACTGATTGTGCTGGAATACAACAGTTTATGCAGCTGTTCTTTTCCTCCTCTCTCCCTCTCCCCCCTCTCTGCCCCATTTATTTCCTCTCAACTCAAGTGGTGGGGCCAGACGGCTGCCCAGAGTAAGGTTCTGTACACTAAAAGTATTAGTTACAAAGATGATTGTAATTGTAAACTATATGCAGTAACTGTGTACTCCAATCAATGCAATATACTTTATAAGACTTTATCATCACATGCTTGGTATTGAAAAGACTCAAGATCCTGCTTCTCTGCTCACAGAGATAATGTTTCCATGATCGTGTCTTCAAATGTTATGTTCACCAGTTTAGCCTCGTGGGATACCATGCTAACATTTGCTAAATACCAATTAACAATACAGTTAAGACTCGGTGGGAGGCCTTTCGTTTTGCATGAGTTCGGTGATTTGAAATTTAAAAAAATCAATCGGATGATGACACGAAAGATAGATTTGGCTGATTTTCAGTTATGGAGTTCATCCAAAAGAACATCGGAGGTCTGTCCCCAAGTGTCAACCCTTAAATTATTATTGATGGATCAAACTGGGCGACCAATAGTCAAACAGATTCTGCATGTGAATAAACAGAATCTATAGGTGAGGGACAACATTCTGGAGATGGGAGCCCGGAGACAGGGTTGTTGACCAATCATGTATTTGGTGACCCACAGGGAACCAGTCTGTGGGGAGGAGACAAAAGGCAAAAACATTGAATATCTGCTTTTTAATTTATCTACTTTCATGTGCAGCTATGTAGCTTTTTATAGATATCAGCCAAAATTGTGTCTGCATCTAATAGACTGCACCTTGAGGCTTATTTGTCAGACCATGGCCGTCGAGCTCATAGATTGGATAAGCACCAAAGTAATATTGGCATAAGGGTGATGCCACCAGTGGCTAGAATGGAAATATTTAACTTTCTGTTTTGTTTTATTTTCTTGATAACTATCTGCTTGTACATCCAACCTCAATGTTTTGTGGTCTGCTCCTTTACAAGATTATCTTTGGCTTTAACCCTGCACAAAATTATAATACTCCATCATTCAATCCAACTATTTAAATTAAAATAAATAACAGGAGTTCAAACATGGGCTTAAATTAGGGTTGGCAGGATCTGATCTCATAATGTCGACTTTTACAGACACGTAAATGCAATCTACATCAGAGAAATCTGTGATCTATATATAGACATATATATATATACTTATTTCACAGTAAAAAAAGATGAAAGTAAAATGTTTTAATATAATATCTTAAAGCCGTGCAACCACATGTGGCTCCGTCTACATGGGAAACTCAGTGGGTCAGCAGTTTGTGGTGCACAGATATTTCAGCTTTTGGGATCCAAAACCACTTTATGCCTGTGTTATGATTAAACTGATCTTCTTGTCAGTCCGATCACGCAAAGCCATATCAACCAGGAGTCAAGATAATGATTTCTGGTATTTCCTTTCACCTTTTCTAATTCAATAGACTTTTATTCGGTCAGTGATGTTTCGAGTTATAGCTGTATTGTGCCAAACTATTCCCTGGACTTCAAGACAGGAAATAGAGCAGCATTTAAAAAATAAAAAGATCTCTCAGTATGAAAACTGCAGAGTGCTCGTAGGTTACCTCTCTGCACCCTCACCTCACTAGGAAAATGAAAGTGTGTCCTTGTCATTTCTCAATTTCAATCATAATAAAGAACATTCAATGCCAAATTCCAGTCTTTCAGACTTTCTTCAGGTATTTACCTTTAGTTAGTAAATGAAAAATCTCATTTAAAGACATACAATGTTCTGTTTTGAGCAAGTGTTGACAGTGTGAGCGTTTCCTCTTCTGAGGTCATCCATCCACACAGGAGATGTGTGATGAATCCTCCTTCAACATGAAAGTCTCTGGAATCATTTCATACCGTAGGATAGAGTTGACCCTGAACCCCTCACAGCTTCGAAGATTTAGCCATCAACAGAACTGGAATTAAATCATTTTATTTACAGTACATTACCACAGAAGTACCAAGCAGACCATTGAATAAAAGAAAAGTAATTCTACGTAGTTCATCATGCATCAGTGATCATTACCTCCGTCAATTTCTTGAATCGTTGCAAGATTTTCAAGATTTCCATTCATCGCTCAAAGAATAACTAATTGATCTTGATGATAAAGTGAGACATGTTTAAGGAACTAAGATTTTTGAGTGTTTGCAAATTTGTGCAGATACGAATAAAAATTTTGATCTAGTGATTTTAATGAGGTTCAATGAGGGGACTGTTGGGTTTTGGTGCAGGTAAGTACTTATTAGTTATTCTCAGACAATAATAATCAATCTCAGGGTTTGTGCATCAGTCTCAGCTGTCATGTGACGTTACCAGCACCGACAGTGGGACACTGGTACAAGACCACGTGACAGGCTTACAAGTTCCAGTGCTGGCCAGATGTTGAAAAAGCATCTGGAAAAACGTCCTAATGTGCCCAGATGACCCCCAAGAAGTTGAGCACGTCACAAATAGGTCAAATCATGTTAAAACTGTAACCGACACCATATCTGTCCTCCAGCTGTTAGAATGTCCCTAACAGGTTTGATGTCACTTTGACCTGCACACTGACAAACAGACACTGAAGTCTGACTTTCATCCAGGGGGTGAACAGTGGCCCCTCTTTAAAAATAATGAAACATTACCCAGTGTGACTTGCACTGCTTCCTGCACTTTCTCCTCCCTCACTCTCTTCCAGGTAAACTGGCTGTTATCAGACT
This sequence comes from Platichthys flesus, assembly GCF_949316205.1. Taxonomy (NCBI): domain Eukaryota; kingdom Metazoa; phylum Chordata; class Actinopteri; order Pleuronectiformes; family Pleuronectidae; genus Platichthys; species Platichthys flesus. The sequence goes on along the minus strand of NC_084959.1, from coordinate 10,404,304 downwards.
AATTATCTAATCTACTCTTCCTCTCCGCCTCACTTCTTCTGCAGGAAAACAGGAAGGCAGGATTAGAGCGACGCGCTGTGCTGAGATCCGGAGAGACCGGACGAGTTGCCGGGTGGAATGCTCGCACACACACACACACACGCACACACACGCACACACACACCCACACCCCACACACACACACACAGAGATGGTTTTGAGTCACTTTGAAGACAATCTCCACCAAAAACACCTTCTCTTAATACTAACCAAAATAAACACACACTCCCATTCCCATTAAAGTCATTAAGTGATCATGAGCAAACAAATAGCACAAATAGCTCGGGGAAAACTCTCTGGATCGTGGATCTAATAAAGAAAAGTCACGGGGAGAGGACGTCGCGGAAAGAGCCAAGAAACAATAAGGGCCCCAGACTGCAGCCAAGAACACCACAGTAACGTTTACGACCTGCATTAGGGTTCAGACCCAGTCATTATGAAGACGAGGTGCTCATTATAGCCTTTTATGGGGGGAAACAAATAGTCTCCAGTGACTCACACTTTTGTTGAAATGCAAAGATGCAAAACAACTTGTAAAAAAATTGTGGCTGCAGCTCTGCCAAGAAAACACGCAAAGTTATCTTGGACAGATATCTGTGACCTTGAGAGGCGGTAATTGAGCGGAAAGGGGATGTAAAACATCCGCTGGTGGGGTTTAGGGTTTTGTGTGTGACTGCACGCACACACACACACACACACACACACACAGACACACACACACACACAGAGGCAGCAGTAGTGGCAGCAGTGTTAGTCCTATGCTGGCCTCTCTCTGGCATTATCTCATAGCCTGAGCACTCCCGCTCCCTCTGAGGCCGTCCAGCTCCGTGCACAGAAGCGTTACGCGCATCTGCCTCACATTAATCGGCGAATTACGGCAAAACTGCCCGTCAAACGAGTGTGGTGCGGGTGGAGTGGTGGGGTTTACACATAAAATATAGTGTAATTCATATAGTACAGCATAATGTTTCAAGTATAAATTTATACACATTCTAGATATTTTTAACACAGAAAATTATATTATATATCGTTATTTATTCTGCATGTGATGCTTTTCCTCTGCCTTACATTCAACATATCATTTCTTGATAATTTGGTCAGATAATTTTGTTCTTGTTTCTTTTTCTTTTTTTGTGTTACATTTTTCCTCACATTTGTTTCAACTCTTTGCAACAAAAACAATAGAGCATCATTCCCCATGGTTATATATTTCTGGGCTCAGATTGATTCTAGTACCACGCAGTGATAAATAATCCTTTAAATGGGTCACACGGGTCCCACTCCGCTGTTCAAATCCTCCCACCACGCTGGGGGCCCCCGTGACGCTTGTTGCCATGGATACCATTACAGCACCATGTCCGCGGGCAGCTAATAAGAAATTCACATGACCTCATCAGAGCAGGTGGTTGTGTGTCATTTCTTTACACCGACCGAGGAGGGAACACAATCGGAGGAAGCTACATGTTAGTGCCGTCTCAGACTCGTATCAAGGAATTCAGTCAAATTAAGTTTGACATCTAGAGAACAAGTGATTCCATATTTTAAAACACGGGCACGCTCATTCACACACACACACACACACACAAACACACACACACACACACACACACAAACACACACACACACAGACACACAGACTCACGCGTACAGCATGAGTATGAACATTTGCTCAACAGTTACAGGGACATCCAGGGGACTTGCTGCTGTTTAAGATGATAATTATGTTACAGTAAAGGTTATTTTTTTATTCCTGCACCACAAACTTATTGATTTTGAATAAACAAACATCTTCCACTGTTACTTTGTCGAGGCTTACTACTGGCACGTGCCTCTAGGAAATAGCCATAGCCTAATGCTCTTTTGCTGCGGATATTATTCCTGGCTGCCTTCAATACTGAGAATCACTGCTTTAATCCTAATACTTTTACTATTTGTGGAGTATACATATGGCATTGATTACTTTAATTGTCCCAATTTATTTTGTGTCCCTGCCAATATCATGGTGCAATATGCAAGGATCATGATTTCAGCATAGATTGGACAGTCAAGAGATGACAGTATCTGAGGAGAGAGATTCAATTCATTTCAAATAACTATTTATCCCAGAAGGGCAGTTTAGCTCTGCAGTCTACCAATCCCAAAAAACTAACTCAATCCACAGCAGCATTCAACATCCACATGCCAGTGACAACAGCTCAATGAATGTGCCACCAGAGCAGCGGAAATACAGGTCATCACATAGGAGCTGGCAAGGTTAAGGTAAAGAACAATAGTAAATACAGAACTATGAGACCATGAGAAATAATGAATGACTAAATAATAGGTTTACATGAACCTGGCCTATGTATTAGTCAATTTCTGCTGTCAGCAGAAGAAATAAAGAAACTCACAAGTCTGCTTGTTTTCCTTGGAGGTGCACGATAACTTCGTCCAAAGGACATTACAGAGAATTCAGGCTAAAGAACGTGCTCAGATTGGCTCATGATACGTTTAATTTACTGGACCACCACCCGTAGATTACTGGACCACCACCCCATTAGCTTACTGGACCACCACCCGTTTCTTCCAGAGAGACCTGGTTTAACGTGTAACTAAGGTCCTTTGCCACTCACCATTGCTGTTTATCATTCGTTTTATTTGTTTATCATTCGTTTTATTTGTTTATCATTCGTTTTATTTGTTTTTCATTCGCCTTTTCGGCAACTAAGCAACTTCATTACTATGGATGAAGATGGTTTCTGAAATAGAGCAGAAATGCTCGTCTGAATTATTGTGGATGTAGTTATAGCGTTGGCTCTGGAGAAACTAGACTCGGTCACTTTGTCACTTACTCATCAGGACAAACATCCAGTGTCTTGGTGCTAAGTGTGACTAACCACTGAATGTTCTCTCTGTGGTCAGACCTCCTCCCTCCCCTCCCATTGCTCAGATATTTCTCTCATGAATAAACTTTCTCAGCTGTGAAAATCACTTTCTAAAAGTTTACCCAGCTTCTGTCCGTCGGTGGCTCATTCTCTGACTCCTCCATTCCTGACATTCCTATGTCACAGTTGTGTCACAGTTGTCTTGATCAAACTGATTGACCCAAGAGAGACGTTACAAATCGTTTCTTTAATGCTACATCCCCTTAAAAAATATGACACTAACTGAATGGGTGAAGGTTTAACACACTGAAGTAAGGTGAAGTCTAGAGGATGCCGTCATCTATTTTATCAGAAATTATTTAGTTTTTACTGATATATTCGTGATGTATTCAAATATTAAGTCTTACCCCCCCCCCCCCCCCCCCCCACACACACACACACACACTATGGTCTCTTCAGAGCTATAACTCCAGACCCTCTTTGCTTCATCTCTCGCAATTTACTCACAAAAACACGCGTTGCTCATTTCCTGCGGAACCAAATGCACAATTTAATTTGCCTCATTAAGTCTGTACGTGGAATGTATGCAATGTGTGTGTTTGTGTGCACTCTGGCATATTTGGGTGTTTTCATGCCAGAACCACAACGAACACAAGCACCAATAATAAGTGAGAGAGAGAGAAAGAGAGAGAGAGAGAGAGAGAGAGAGAGAGAGAGAGAGAGAGAGAGAGAGAGAGAGAGAGAGAGAGAAAATGAGGACATAATTGAATAGTGGTAATGATTTGCAGACTGACAGAGTGAGATAGACATATGAGACAGAAAACAAAAGAGAGAAGATTGAAAAGTAGCGAAAGTTTAGGTCCCATGAGTTAATTCAACACACTCTAACGTCTCCTGATGTGTTGTGCTGTCAGGGAAATGCCTGATTTGTCAAGTTGTGAAATATGACTTTATCTCCAGAAGATTTCAGACCATTCATTAAGTTTGCGTGCAAAGTTAACCAAAAATACAAATCAATGATTTGACTCTTACAAACAATGAATTATATAACAATATTCAAAGGGTATATACACTGTCCAGTGGAATTGTTCATCATGTTCACACATGCTGTGAATTAAAAATTTCTGAATATAATACCAATATATATTTTTCAGAGTAGAACTGCATTTTTTCATGGTCAGCCAAAGCTGTTATGAAGCTTCAGTAGTCTGAGTTTAACAAATAAGCAGGTGTCTTCAAAAGTTTTTCTCTCTTTGCTTTACTATCCCTCTCCCCTAGAAAGCACTGCCCAAAATAGATGATTTTTACTAAATAACTAAAAAGACTTTTACATTGAAAGAGAGCAGTCCCATCATTCCCATTGATTATGAATAATTTTCTAAACTGAGCAGTTTAGAGACGACTCATTCATTGTTGAAAGACTTTAAGAAAAAGACTTGAAATAATGTGATTCTATCCTAAATTACTATAACTCATATCTTTCACTTTTTATATTTTCACCTATACTACATATGTGTCCTCAGCTTCCAGTCCTTTCTGAAGGCCGACAAATATACAAATATATCCTGCAAGAATCCAGGCGCACACAAAACCATCTTTCATGGCAGAACCCTGCCCCGCTGTAAACTGATTCCCACCCAGATACAGTCGGCCTTTGAGCAAAGCAGAAGGAATCTGACAGGAGTGTGTAAGTCGCTGTGTGAGGTTTAACGTCGGATGAAGAAGATTAGTCAGGAGGGAAAGGGAGGAAAAAAAAGCACCAAAACACACACTGTGTACGACTGTACTCAGGCATGTGTGCTTTAGAAAAAATTAAAAAAAACTCTACACTTGGTTCTGATGTGGGATATGATGATTTTCTATTAAATTGAAGATGTCCCTTTGGGCTATTTTTCATTTTAATTTTTTAGAAAATAAGATATGACATAGGAAGTGGAAGCAATCAATGCATTTAATAGTTTAAATTAAAAGTAAGAATAAGAATCTGCAACAGATTCCTTAATTTCTTCATTAAATCCGTGGCTTTCTAATTGAGATGAAAGTGCAGTGTATTTTCACGAGCTCACATGTGCGTTCTTTATAACAGAACCTCTGTGCTGTGGATTGCGATCAAATAAGCTTGACTCAACTTGTTTCTGAAGGTTTAATTGTGCTCTGACTACTTTATTACCTCCTGAGCTCCAGGTACTTGGCTCTCCTTAATTCTCTCAAGTGGTGTGTTGACAGTGAAAACAAGCCGGGGGAACAGACGCCGGGAGGGATCCAAGGATCTGATTGCACGGCCTCAAACTCCCCGACTTGGCTCGGGCTACTTGGAAGCAGAGATGGACATTCATACAATGGGGTTTGGGGGTTTTGTGAATGTGTAAGTGCGCCAGAGGTTTCTTGAGATATGCCTGCTGGAATGCCACCACACAGAGCATTTTCACTTTCAAGAGGAAGTGGGGTTTGGTTTTCTTCCAAATTAGAGCTGGTAGGAGGAGCGGCCTGGTGCCAGAGTGAAAGTAATGCTGAAATGTTTAAGATCTTTATGCACAGACACTCATTTATTTCCAAATTTAAAGAATAAATCTGTTGATATTCTATTTTTTTAATGATTAATTCCTTGCAAACACCAACAACTACATGCATCAATCTACCAGGTTTGTCTGTGTGTCTAAAGTCTGATGTAACTTTGACTATAGTGCTCTCAGACATCACTAATGTGGACTTGCCTTTATTCATGCCATTGAATCCTGTTTCCAAATGCAATAATTAACATGAACGGTGACAATGAGTAACCTAGTTACTAGTCATTATTACTAAAAATATCCTGCAGCTATAAACACTCAAAACGTCTAGTGATCCACCATTAAAGTAGCTCCCAATGAATTGCTTAGACATAAACATGTTACCTTAAATGTGTAAACACTTAAATATATATATATATATCACTAATACATTATAACTTTTGACACAATTTACTGGTTTTTAAATTTATTTTGTACGGCATTTATTGACGGTGTTGAAAATATACAGCACTGTCAGCCTATTTGTTCTAATGTTGTTAAATAAAGAACTGATTATCTGTGTATTTAGGTCCATGAAGATGTTTCAGTGGAGCTTTTCAAATATTACTTGAGAGGATTTCTGTTGATCTAGTTCTGACAAAAGTTTGAGTGACACGATGAAATCATCAGTCTCTCAAAGAGACACTGACAATTTATAATCCTTTAACAATATCTTCTCAATTAAACAACTAAAATTAACTTAAAGGGATAGACAGCCTGAAGCGTCTCACTGCCACATTATATTCAATATTAGTTTGATAACCTCATGTTAGTACAGGTCAAAATAAGGTCACATCTTTACCCACTGCATACTTTTTCATTTGGAAAGCGTACTCCTTAGCACCGTAAAACACAACCCAGATGGAAGACCGGCGATGCCAAGATCTGCAGGGAATCCTAGTTATCATTTAGTACATTTTATTTTGACAAAGGGCGTATTTAAAGACAGAGGAGGGGTCAGGAAGAAGGGGAGGGTGAGGTAGAGTGAAGGTTAGGGTGGACGTGGAGAGGATGTAGGTAGATGTGTGGGTGGGATAAAAAGTGAGATAGAGAGGTGGTGGAGGGGAGGTAATAGGGGAGGAGAAGGGGCAGGGGGAGAAGCCCAAAGCGCTTAGGGAACAAAGAGGCACTTATACAAGCAGCAGCAACAGCTGAAAACATCTTAAAGCTGAGCTGAAATCTGTGAGTGTGTGTGTGTGTGTGTGTGTGTGTGTGTGTGTGTCCAATTGGAGCCCTGAACCTATACGAGTTGTATTTTCTATTAACTTTTACAATATTCAGGAGAACTAAACCACAGCTTGGAGCAATAGCAGCTTTTATTGCACCTCACAAAACTCTGGTACAAACAAAGCTTGTAAAATATTGTTTTTTTACACTGAATGTAAACATCTTGATTCCTGTGGAGCAAGAAAGTGCTCTGCAAATTTCAGAACAATCTTCATCCTATGAGCTAAATATACAGATGGTGCATCCCCTGGGGAGTATGAAGATATTCACTACATATTATTTTTGAAACTTTCTGATAAATATGCGCATTCACTGGACATTTGAATTGGACATTTTGGCTGGTGATGCTACAATAGAGCAATAATCTAGTGGCCTTTAAAAGCAGTATGATTAAACCTCAGGGGACCATGACTCATAGGAAATGTGTTACAATCTGGACATTAGTTTTCAGGAAACCTTGCTATAGACCTCATTGTTGTTCAAGGGCAAGCTAGTTCCCACACTGACCATTAAGCTAGTAATCAATCTGACAGTACGGACCAACCATTCTTCTCACTTTGAAGGATTTCTTTATCCTCTCTGTTTTTAAAGTCCACTTCCTCTGTGTTTAAATGTTCTCAACATAAAATCTTAGTTTTACGATCCATCGCATTACACGAGAAACTTGAGGCCTCCATTTCAATTTCACAGTGTAACAGGAGGCATCTTGTTTCCAGCAAAAAACTTGGACGTTTGAATGAAGAAGAAGAGCAAGTTTTTTTGCAATTAGCTTTTTTTTGTCATCTTTGTGAAAAAATGTCTTAAAACATCCCTGGAGGGAAACTCAGCATAACCCTGGTCAATAGAAATCTTGGCAGATACAATACACTGGCTTCACTTCTCCTCAGTTCCTCTCACCATCCATCCAACCCAGTGTCTCTCCATCCTCCTCCCCTCCTCTTCTATCTTTTCCCCCTCCCTCACTTCTTCACACTCCCTTCCTCCCCTCCCATCCTGGCCTCCCTTATCACCCACCCTTCCTCCATGCCAGCTGTTGTTTTGAAGGCTGTGAGTGGAAGGTCTGCAGGTCAGGACCTCTACAGTCCTCAGTCCAGATAAATGCAGCCATTGTGAAGAGAAGGGGAAAGTTCATCAACCAACTTTTAAGCATCACTTGTGTTTATTATTGTATAATGATTATTTTCACAGCCTTATCTTAGTGTTTAGTCCAAAGTGTTGAAGGAATGATGGCCGAGAATAAGCTTCATGCAAAGCTTAATTAAAGTGTTTCATTATATGTTTTTTCATTGTTTTTATTTAATATCAGTTATTTTTTACATAAGCAGTGATTCCTTTTTGATTTAGGAGGACTGCAGAAACATACCTTTTAGCAGATAGGTGACACTTTTTACACAGAAAGATGTTCCAGTTCAGTTCGTTCAAACAACATCAGGATTACTCAGAAAAATTCATCTCTGTTAGATGGATCAAGAAGATGTTTAAGATGAATTCCATATGTATTCAATCTCCTGTGTAAATAACTTCCTTTCTTTATGCTATAATACAAATAATGCCATGATAATGGTTCTAGATGGGAACATAAGGGTAAAGGTAAAATAATAAAATACAACAGAATAAAAAACTTGGAGATGCGATGTAGTCCCGTTTATATTTTATATTGTATTCTGAAACACCTACAATTTTTTTATGATTTTGACTGATCGTCAACATCATAAGACCGTAATCAACTTTTTCTGAACAGCCATTTGGTCGGCATTTGTTTGTTTTAAATACGTGCTTTATTGTTTCATCGATATGTTGAAGGACAATGTTTGTTATTGTATCTCTGAATAACAAATTTTGTCTATTGGTCAACATTACTTTGAGGGGTCTCCTTTAATCTTTTACAATACTCTAAGCTTATTTTTAAAACTTGAACATTTTACCTTTAGAGTATACATGTATTGGAAGATTGGATGTATTTCTAAGTGGCCCAAAACTGCTCAGAAATATCACATTTCTCTTGTGTGTTTTTTATCAGAGCCACATGTGAAAAAAACTTTTACAGAGAGTTGTAAACATAAATCCTAACAAGACACTATCAGAGCCTCACAGTCTCCAGAGGTTCGACTCAATGTGAGCTTTGTCCTCAACATCAGGGAGGGGAAGGTGAGTCTGGGCTGGCTGAACCTTGACCGTTGATCCTAGGGGTCACATGTCCCTGGAAGCCATTTTTGAGGCCCAAAACTACACAGGGCAGCTGGGAGGTCTCCATCTCAAACAACAGTGAGAGCAAAGAGCTTGCTATTGCAAAAATGTTGCTTGGAGGTCTAAAACTGAAGAGCACAATGTGATGCTCCTGATAGTCAGGCAGTCCTTTAGCTTGACATGGCCTCAACATTCCCTCTCATCCACTCCAGGTCCATGCTTTCAGAGACGATACATTCCTCAGACTCAAAGAGCTACAGAATTGAGCAGAACACAAAAATAATCTACCCGAGGGGATCCATACCCACCTCCTGGTAAAATTCGTTGCAGTGTTTCCCATGATTACTTAGATCGCAGCATATAACCACAGTTTTATATCAGTCAGATTAGCCATCGGCAGCATCGAGCGAAACTCCTTTCGGCATCATTTCCCCCTAAAACATCCACAAAGTTTTTGCCATCCTTATCCGGCGCAAACTTGCTTGTGTTGTGCACAATCAAACAACAGGAATACAACTCTCTCTCAGCTGGCGAGCAGGCCGAAGCTTAAGCGTACTGTGTTGTCCCGTTCAGGCTCTAGTTAATTATCTGGAGATATGTTATCATGTTAGCATTCAAATCTACGATATTATATCTAATGCATTAGCATTTTCATACTGAGCATATTTGAATGATGATCATATCAGTGTAACCAGCCAACCCAATGATGTATGTATCATTTCTCAAACTGCAGTCTTTGGAATTAAGTGGCTTGACTATTAAAGCTATTCATCTATCACAGATGAACGAAGTCACATCAGAGAGGAAACCAGGCGGCACAGATACTTGGTTAATGTCCATTACACATTTTGTTTGTGGCCAACTTTCATTCGCCAATAGCTAAGTGAAATCTGTTAGACCTGGAATATGAAACTTGGATGTTCTGTTAAGCTCCTTGTCATTAGAAAATAGGTATTTTACGCAAGTTTTGATGTCATACTTTTAAACTCATTAAGCTTTATTCTGCCAGTGTCAGTTCTAACAAAACTCTCCTTTTCTTCTAGTTGACACCATCGTCCCTGTGAAGCAGTGAAGGGTGAGTTTGGTGTGGATGACTTTTGACTTACACAGAGGTCACATGTCCCCAGAGGCCAAGAATGGAGGCCACATGTCATTTTGGCAGCAAAAGTTCACAGCATATATTCAGTCTGACAACAAAACACAACTTTCCCCCCTCATTGGTGCCATTGTTTTCTTCCTTTTTGATTGGACTCGACTTCTCAACCATTCACATGTCTCGACTAAAATGAGGACTAAGGAGAGGACAGCTTGTTGTATTTGCTGGCTAATGGCTGCTGCTACCTTGCTGGTGTGGAACAGTCCAGTGCGATTGCTATTTGCAGCTACGTACTTGTTGCATTTTGTGTTGCACTTGTGTTGGACCGACTGGATCACAATCCATTGTCAATGCATCTTAGGTGAGTTCACACCGATATTTTTATGTGGTTTTTTTCATCAACACTTTTATGCAATTCACCCATTCACATACACATCCATACAGGGGGCAGCACTTGATGTCAAAATCCTACAATTGCTGAAAATAAATATTGATGTTGTGCACCTATTATCTGATGACCAGACTTGGGTAAGATACATCTTCATTATAGTCACTTTAACTCTATAGCTGCAAAGTCAATCAAACGTATAAGCTCTGGTTAACCTGCAAAACTGGGTCAATCCAAGTGTGACCCTCCTGTTTGCAGGGGTGTAGATAAAAGCCTGTGCTGCATAGATGGCTAGGTCAGTGCTGTCAGTCAGGCAAAGGGAGCTGAGCCTCGATCTTTAACCTCTGTCTTGGACTCTAGTCACATGTCTTCATAAGCTGAGTTCTGCCCTAAAAGATTTACTCTTGTCTGCAGACACTGGCATTTAGAAGATTTAGAATTTTTGTTCACTTGGAGAATTAATAAATTAATCGTCAATCGGTCAAGGGTTTAGATATTGCCTCTTAGCTCGACGAGTTAAAGAAGTTACAAAACATGTTATTGTCAGTGTTTTTCATCTTTGTGAATCAAAGAGACCACTGACCAGTTTCGGTATTACTCATGTTCAAATAAAGTTAAACCCCCAAAGCTTCTCACTGAGACTTTCCTTACTGGTTTCTGTGAACCGTTCCACTGAGGCAGATGGATTTTAAGTGCCTTGTTCAAGCGATTTAATTTTTGCTTTCTAAATGTCCTCTAAACCTTTGGATTTTATGATGCAGGTCTGTTCGGAGCAGAAATGACGTAGCACAGCCTCCGCGGCATAACTAATCTAATGTCTGGGTGGTCCGGGGCATCACTGGTAGGAAGTGACCGGCAGCTAACGTCAAAGTTCAAATCAAGCAGTTAAGTCAAGCCACGGGGCTCAAACTGAACAATGAACAAAACCAAATCCCGCACAGATCCTCATAATGTGTCAGTTCTCGGATGAAACTTTTCTTTCCTCCTGGTCTTTGAGTCAGGATATGGCCAAGTCAAGCAGTAAACAGCACCACTGTGCCCAGTGAGTTAAGTCTAAGCCCCATTCATAAACTCTCAGCTCCAAGTGAGATCTTCACAGTCATATGATAGGAGCCTCCTCTCTCTCTTTGCAACTGTGGAAATACAGATAAGGTGCGTAAAGATGGTGCATGATCACTGCTGCGTACAGCTGGTTGGCTAAAAACCACAGAGCTCTGATATTTCCAGGTGACAGCTTGGTGCGGCTGCAGTGCCACTGTTAACCTCTGTCATCCTCTACAGGCCGGTGCTATCCACCCACACTGATCTCATCCTCATGCAGCTAAAACACATAGAGCAGGCTGTAGCTTCAATAAGAAGGATGGGAAGTCTTGCACTTTGCATGCCAGCCATCCTGACGACTGCTGCCAAGAACATAATAAAGCCATCGTTTATGATGGCACCACAACCTAACTGGTAATAATTTTTTACTTGCATATATGTAAGAGGATTGTTAAAGGTTAAAAAACACTTAAACCATTGTTAAAACACAGTTAATACACCTTGGTTTTCCTGATTCCGCCCACATATTTAACTCTCTGTGGTTTTTATGAAGGCCATTGATGTCATTTGCGTCTTTACTGCTCCTGGCTGCTGTAACGACAGTCGTTTGAGTCAGTCCACTTGGCCTCAGGTGACTCCAACGACCCTAACAACTGTCGGTCCAAAAGCCAGGAGCAGTAAAGAACCACTGAAGCCTCTCGAGTCAAACATACTTCTGATCCATTCATTCTACAACGCTGTTTGCCAAAGGCTATTTTATTTGTCCCGTTCATTACATTGCAAAGGGAAACATACTTTCTACACCAACACTTTTGACAGCTGTATTTGCAAGTTACTCTACACAATACAAGCCATTGTGTAAGATTAAACCAGCTCTTGTTCCACAGTCACTCTATGGAAGTATTGGTACATACGATTAATGATTATACTGTAACTCTGGAGCCTCTATGCAGGATGTAGCTGGCTGTAATCTAATGCATAATATACATTTATGTTATTTGGGATTTTACTAACGGAAAAGTGGGACTCCAAGTCATTGATGCATTGTCTTGTCAATAAAACATGACAGAAAGCTTGATGTCACCATCTTGAATAAAACCTGAGTCCTCAATTTCCCTTGGTCACTGTACTTTGCAATAAATTAAAGGTTTTGTTACGGCACTCCTGTAAAAGTCAAACTTTACTGGCTTCTTCTCTGATTCTTTGCGATAGGCTTTCCCATGTTGAGTGTAGTTTCCTCAGCAGGTCATATTTTCACCTCGTTGCTGCCTGGTCATTTTATCAGGCAACACAAATCGTCCGAGGCAAGAAGCCAAGAGGCCGTCAGCTTCTTCCTGGTGACCATAAAGCAGTATAGATGTCCAGGCTCATGCTGAAACATGACATCCTGCTGTGAATAATGTGCTAATTAGATTTGGCCTGTGGTTGTTGCCGTAATCAAATCTATCCGGTGCTGCGGGGCCGAGAGCCTGTAACCCGATCTGAAATCCCAAGTATGCACTTGGACCGTCTCTCCAATCTGTTTCCTCTCAAGTCCTGGCACGCTGCACTATCTGTCCACCTCAAGTGTGTGCGTGTGTGTGTGTCATTGTGTGTGTGTGTGTGTGTGTGTGTGTGTGTGTGTGTGTGTGTGTGTGTGTGTGTGTGTGTGTGTGAGGGAGAGAGGAAGGGTACAGGTCTGCATGTGCGTTTTTATTATTATGAACACATGGGACTGTGAAGCTACTCATTCCTCATTTTATTCTTCTTTCCTACTGTGCTTGACTCTGTCCTTTTCTATTTTAAAGTCCACAGCTGAACAATTCTTTATTCTATCCTCCACATAACCATTTTAATGTTCTACTCTGCTCTGTTCTAGTAGACCCTACTTTGAATATTACGCACTTACAAATGTTCACAGCAGCATAGACAATTTGTGTGAGGTGTGCCATACTGTCTGCCAGTACATATAGATGTATAGACCAGGCTCAATGTGGAGGCCTCCTCTGTATTTCAGACTGTATGCCAGAGTCCAGCTGACTGTGCTGCAGATCCACCTGTTCCTTGTGCTCAGAGCTACTTCCTGGCCCGGATGTGGGAACATGAGAATATAGATGACTCCACAAGCAAAACAAGTGACGTTTTTCTTTATTTATCGGAAGACTCTGATGGGTTTTGTGGTGAAATTTGGCAGAGCTGAAATTATGAAAAGTGTTGATCTGCCTCAAATATCCTGGAACAAACACTGTGCTTGCTTCTTGTGTTTGTGTTGGCTTCACTTTTGTAGTGTTTTTCTGATTAATGTGGTTTCAGGTTTCGAGCTTGGTGGGCATAAAAAAAAGAAAAGAAAGAAAAGAAAACAGAGAAAGAGACACATTCCACAAACAACCTCTTTCCTCTGCTGTTGCACAACTGTCAGTGCCATGGCCTGTGAAAATTGCAGTAACTGTAAGATCAAAATTTTCTGTAACTCAACTCATTCAATGTTGTCACAACAGAAAATACAAACAGTAGGTATTTCAGTTTTTTCTATTTTTAGTCATCTTTCTGTTGCATGTAGATCTACAGTCAAATAATAATAATCTATGTTGTACAGACTCAGATCTACAGTATTTCATATAGATCTGCAATGGAAGTACATTCAATCATACTCTGGGATGGTATTCTTAAACATGTGTAAGGAATTGTACTAATTGCAGGGCAGTGTCAGTTTGTGGGTTTATAAAGCAAGAATGAATATCGATCAATATCAATATAAATGTACAAGCGTGTCACATGTTGTAGGTTTGGGAGGTTCATGTCATATTGCTTTTGCCTGGGTGTACTAAATCAAACAGACCTGCCCAGTATGTAATTTCAGATGGCATGCTGACTTTCCAGAATCAGAAGCGTGAAGTGTGACACAGCAGCGTCCTGTCCCGCCATCACACAGATATTGATTTGGCCAGTGCTGATTTAAAAGTGGAACAACAACGTGCTTGTACCTTTTACACAGAACAGTGAGGCAGAATAGAGGCACAAACCTTTTAGCCAGGCTTTATTAACAGGGGTTACTAAGAGTAAGAGAGGGAGAGAGCGAGAGAGAGATGTGGGGTGAGGGAGGTGGTTGGAGGAACAGATTATACAGAAAACCTCTCACAGAGGATGTAGTTTTAATGCTGACAGGCTTCCTGCAGAGGATGTAATGCTAATTTGCTCCCCGAATCCTTGTTAAACACTGCAGAACGTCCGTGGTGAAAGAGGAGAAATGCACCATGAAAACCTATAGATCCGGGGAGAAGGGGGGGAGAGAGAGCAAGAGAGAGAGAGAGAGAGAGAGAGAGAGAGAGAAAGAGAGAGAGAGAGAGAGAGAGAGAGAGAGAGAGGCTACAGTGCAGAGGAAGGACACAGGAAGCAAACACGGCATGTTTTTTATCCCTCCAATGCCAATGCTGCCACACTCTTACTATGCTCTGACCCATCAGAGGGGGGGGCTGACATCTTGTTTTCAGAGTGGACTGCACAACCCCCCCATCACCTCCACACACACACACACTTCACCACCCCACCAGATTTTACAGCTGGATGAAGAGCATCAATGGAAGCACTGAGCGAGCGGCCGGACAATGGACACTGCATCGTACAGGCCAGCCCGCCAACCCTGGATTTCCTGGCTTACACCACAATAAAAATAAATAAATAAATAACGATTAGACCCTTCCGTCCGCATGACAAAGACTGGAGCTCTTGTATGAACCAGAAATGTTGGGTAATCTCCCGAATCCGGACAAGTGGTGTTAGTGTCACTTTACGGGTTGAAAGGGGCAGTTAGCAGGCAGATACCAGCTCGTTTGTTTTTGGCTGCCATCGTGAATTACTGGAAGGGTCCGACCGCCCCCAGCGCCAGGCGGCTCGGCCAGTCTGAGACAACGGGACTTAAAAAAGCAAACAGAGGCAAAGCAAGCGGTGACTTCAAACGCGAGCGCCACCCCGACATCAAACACTCCGAATCAAATCCGATCCTCCCTTTCACTGTCGCATGAGCCCGCATTGAATCTGTCAGGCCTCGTTAAGGGAAAGATGCCCACCGCCGGCTTGTCTGCGGTCCCGACTGGCGGCCGGCCTGTGCAGCTTTCTGTCTAACAGCTCCACCCTGGAACTCACTGTCTGTCTCCGGCCCTCTGTTTGTCCACTCCTCGACACACAACTTGTCCCTGAGGTTTTTCGGGAGAATGGGGTGAAGGGAGCGTAAAGGTCGGCGCGACAGCGAGAGCTGAAGGGTGGAATGCAGGGGTGAGAGGAAGTGGGGAGGATGGAGGGGAGCCAGAGGACCGAGGGTAAAGATGCTGCCCACAGTTTGAAACATAAAGAAGAAGCATGAGTCGCGCAACCTGTGGTTTGCTTCATTGCATTAGGCAGATATTGTGTTCACCTTGAATATCTGAACAAGCCTTAGGCTGAACAGTGCACAGATGAAGTATTATCTTAGCCCTGAAAGGCCATCACCTAACTTAAATTCAATTTTAAGTGTTTAAATTAAAACAGTTGATGTTTGACCTACAGTCACGATCTGTCTCCGAGCTGCTGTCAAAAGATTTATCATTACCGGTAGCGTGTTAGAATTTATAGAATTGTCGTATTATTTTACAGGTTGTGATGAAATCTGTCAAGAAGCCAAAACAAATCTTGCCTACATATTGAATCGCTTAAGGTTTTGTTTCCTTTCTTACATCAAATTTTCGTGCATCAAATTTTGTTGATGCACTCATCTTAATCAAATAAGATTTACAGGAAATGTCTACATGGATGAGAGACGCCAGTAGTTCCGAGAGGCAACTTCCCTACATGCTGATGTTAACCAGGTGTTATTTTCTCTGATGAAGAGGAGGTAATATTTTTACCACTTTTATTTGTTATTGCATAGGGTTAAACAAAAACTTCTGAATAGATTTCTATGAAATTTTATGGAACGATCGATGGAGCAAGGAAGGCTTTATTTGTGCAGTTTGGTTTAGCTTGTTTTAACTTGAGGGGACTGTTGGGCCTTGGAGGTGTCCTCTCAGTGTTTATCATGTGAGCGCACTGAAACGGAGTGATGAACAGTTAGAGGTTTTAACAATTCATCCTGAAGTGGCACAAAGGCTTCTACCTAATTTCATCGTGATCTATCCAATAGTAGTTGGGATATTTCAGACTTATTGACAGAAATTCACCTTCCTCAGAACCATGCCGCTAATAAAAGCATCTATCAACATGTTTATACACATGTTTTCAGTGTTCTTAATGTCAGCCCGACCTGTTCAACCATTACCCACTCAGTGTGGCTGCTACATTATTCAAGTCAGACATCTTTCATTTAAATGTGACTTCTACTACAAAATACCGCTGCCCTCTGAAAGCTGAGTCACTGTTCCCCTCACCTTTGATTTCCTGTAAACCCACTCAGAGTCCTGTGATCTCCTGAGGAGCACAGCATCAGGGATTCCCTCATCCTTCCTGCCCTCCCTTCCTCTCTCCATCCCCTCATCCTTCACTTCCTCCTCCTCTTTGTAGGGGGACATAAGCCTCTTATCGACAGGCTTCAGGGGAAGCTGAGTGGCTCGCAAACTGATTAAAATGTATTGCTTTCACACATCTGGCTTTCAAGGGGATGGGGCTGCGTTTCGATTGTATATACAGTTTGAATTTAGCTTTTAATCTACTTTCGCTGTGTTTAAACTACGATATCCAGAGTTTTTTCCCCATGAAAAGTTGAACACTTTATCATTTTCGGTCACTTAAAAAAGAAACGGAGTGCTTTCTTCCTGCTGGAGTATCAGTCCAGCCTTATAGGTGGCTCAGTCTCGCCCCAGGGAGGTGAAAACTCTCCCTCGGAGAGGAACAGAGGGAAACAGAGGAGGGTTTTGTGCTGAAGGGAAACGAGAGAAGCTGCCGATTATCAGCACCAAAGGCAAAAGATCCCTTCATTCTTAAAACCCCCGAGCAAGGCTCTGAAGCCTAACATGCTCTTTTATCCCTCCTGATTTGAAACACAAAAGCTACTCATGAGCATGACTCTGAGGGAGAGGTGGAGACATGGAGCAAGTTGGGGGAAAGAAATCTCCAAGTGTCAAAGTACAAAAAGAATACCTCAGGGCAAGCAGATATTTCCAGAAAATGTTCGGACTTCAGTGCTGAAAGCAGGTTTAGAGAAATGATGTGAACATTCCAAAACACCAGGAAGCACAACACATTTCTTCCTATATTTATATAACCCCCCCCCCCCGACCTTAACCTAAGGCCAACTCATGTCGTCATTTTCGTTTATGATTTACGTTAATTCTAAACTCAGTCTTACCTTAGCCTCCACCATATATCTAAGGGACAGCTCAGCACAGCCTTAGCTCAGCTCCAGCCCCAGGGGCAGGGAAAGAGAAGGGAAATGCTTCAGGCGGGGAAACGAGACTGGTCCCAACGGTGTCCTGGATTTTATTGTCAGTGTATAAACTTGAATCTCATGTTCATCCAATTGTGAGAGAAGATCAGTCAACATGTCAGCACCACTTCTCCTATTGTTACATGAACCACAGCTGCTTACTTCCCCCGGCCACCAAAACACTATAATTGTCCCAAAACTGAAATGTCCTGCTTTATAAATTACACTAAAATACAAGGAGATACCATCAAAAAGGTTCTTAAAATTCCATGTTGTAAGAAGCCACAAACGTATAGGTAACAGCAGTAGATTCCTGCTATGTGAGGCCACAGTGGGCCACTTTGTGGATTGTTGTTGCTGGTTAAACTCCCTTGTATCGGAAATCAATAAAAACATATTTTCTTGATTGTGCAATTATTGTTTTGAAAGTATTTAATGACCTTAAAATGTGTCTAAGTCGATGGAGAAATGTGTCTGTGATCCTTCCACATACCAAATGAGTTTAAACAGGGTTCTTATACAACAAATGTAATATACGTGTATTCTGTATTTCTGTTTAAAGTATCTTTTCCTTTTTATAATAAGCCATATTGGGAAAAAGTATACTTTTCTTAGACCTGCAGCTCTATGTTTCCTAAGTGTTTGCAGGTATTTTGCAGACCGTGTAATCCCCCCCCCCCCCTCCACCCTCGTAGGTGAGGTGGTGATGCCCAGTGCAGTGAGCGGACGTCCACAGACTATCGTCCTACGAGGGGGGAGCAGGGCGGTGACCCGTTGCTTCCTAAATGCCCAGAGGTCAGTCAAAACAGAGGTGTTGGATTTAGACAGGGGGGTTTCAACACAGTGTGTTCAGGGCTCGGCCGAGCTCCGACCTGCAGCCTGCTGAGAGGAAGCCATTGTGCTGTGGGACTCTGGAAACCTCACTCCCTCCTTTTCTCACTGTTTTCACTTTTTTTTAAAGGCAAGTTGTCAAAAATTAAAAAGCTGCTAATAGCTCTCATGGAGATCGGTCAGGGTCCCTGTAAATACATTTCAAAAGCTGTGAAACTACGGGTTTAAACTGTTTGCTTTCAGTTTAAACCCGATACATTGTGGATTTGCACCTAATCGTGTTCAGCATGTAGGTAACGAGCTGTAGGCTTTTGTTGTTTACAATTGGGATGGAGGTTTTAAAAAACAGGAAGTTAAAAGAGAAGAGAAACACAGAGAAACATTCAGCCGATGAGGAATATCTGCACCTACCTGCTCATACAGTCAGTTCAGGTTAGTTCATCCATTATATCGGTTATATTCTGCTGAGAGGCAGGTTCAATAATATTACGTAACATCAGTGTTTTTCCTTGAAGTTATTAAATTGGTTTGTGTTGAATTTGTAGATGGTATACACAGCTTTTATATGATGAGTCTTATCTTGCTAATTCTTAAACAGATTAACTACTGTATTAATAGTTCAATGAGTGACTTTCATGAATGAGTATCCACGACGTACTGAACTGTATTTACTGATTATTTTCTCTGAATATGGTCTATTCAATATACCGAAAGAGAAAATAAAACATTCAGAAAATTATCAAAATAAAAAAAACAAATAAAAGAGTAGGCACTTTAAGAAAAGTAAGACAATGTGTTTTTATGTTTGGATGAACTGACCCTTAAGAGCCACATGTTGATTAAGTTAGCGCCTCTCTCCTTTCCTCCAAACATCCACTAACTCTGAGCCCTCCACATACTTTCACATATCTCATAGCCATGCTGCTCGTATTAACTGCTGCTCAGCTTTGAGATCTGCTTCACATTGAGAGGATCAAAGCCTGGAGGGGGGGGGAGCTATAAGGCAGTAATGTGTTTCCACAGGGGACTCCTCTCCCTGGGAAAGTGCAATAGGTTAGAATATCAATGAGACGTGCCTGAGAGCGTAACCGCTCACCTGTTGTCTGACTGCGGCTTTGGCACTGTTTCTCTGCGGTCAGGAGGCCGCCCCGGCTTCCTCTAACCTCCGTCTGTCCCGTGTTTCCCAGCAAACATTTTGACACTGAATAAATCATGAGGACGACCTGCGTCAACACCAAAGACCCAAGTACAGACTGTGAGGAATAGAAATGCAGTCGTCAATAAAACCCTGATCTGTTAACATTACTGGCTCTCAGTGAGAAACACTGGTAAACTATATACACATAATGGGTGGTTTAAAATGTACCAACCACTGCTTCCACCAAACTACTTGTCCATATGGACTGACACCTGTCTGTAGATCCAGTTTTCAATATTCATTAAGATCAACACTGAGTTTTTAAGCTGATAGTTGAGAGAATAATAACAAAAACATGGCTGTTGACCTGAAATAACTAGTCAGTTAGTGGATTCATCAATCAATGGGAAATTAATCAACAGGTAGTTTAACTAATAAACTACTACCAAACTAAAATTTACATTGATTAGCTCCTCAATTTGCGTGATGTGCTGCTTTCCTTTTTTAAATGTGACTGTAAAGTGAAATTGCTTTGATTTGGACCGTTGGTCACAAACAAAACAAGCAGTTTGAAGAAACAATCGATTCAGTTGAATATCACAAAAAGAACGCAAAAGATATTCATCACTGGAACATCGACTATATACAAAGATAGATGATAATATACATTGACTCCAGTTGTCCAAAAAGGAAGCTGAAAGGTCCTGGACACAGGTGCTGCCATTTGGTGCCAAGGTCCCTTAGACACGCACTGCACCAATCAGAAGCTGTCACTCAGCTGTCAATCATGACGTTCAACTCGTTCAAACCAGACTTCCCAGCAAAATGAACACTTGGACATAATCAGAGTGATGAGAAATACCTAAAATAACAAATACAATCTTTGATATTGACATTTATATTTACTTTTAGTTTGGTCCATGTCCAATCAGCTAACACGGAGGAGCATACAGCCACCAGGAGGCGATGATGATTTGGCTTCACTTTTGGGTGCTGTCACCTTGTATACAACTATGATATATGACAACCTGATGGGGTTGCATTGTTGGGCTCAACTGTTTACTAGTTCCTAGACCATGGACTCTGGATGATTGACAGACAGGACAACCTGGCTCCAGTAAAAAGGCCACATATAGAATTCTGCTTTAGGTTTAACAATTAAAATGTCTAATCTTTTGAATACACTTCTTGACTTTAAAGTTTTAAAAGTGAAAACCCACAACTTGAACATCTGTTAAAACAAAACAAGCCCAGCATGTCAGTGGTAATCATTAACCTCCCTGAGGTGGACAGAAGTTAAAAAGTTACTGATTACTCCTCTAAGACTGCTGCTAAAAACGGCCCGACAAATCTGAGACAGGAAACAGAAAACGGAAACATTCAGTTGATCCAGCTGTTTTCTCCCTTTCTCCCCCTTCCTCCTCTATCTGTTTCTGTCTCCCTCCTTCCTTCCTTCTCTCCCCCTCTCTTACCCTCTCTCTCCCACATATCAAGTGTCTGGGGCAGAAAAGGGAAAAAAGAGGGGGAGGGGGTCAAACAGGTGTCTGCTGACGGTCCCAGCAGTCTGTTGGATACAGGTTTTACCTCGCGCTCCCAGCTGCTCTCTCATGCACACACAGACACACAGACACACACACAAACACACACAAACACACACGCAAGACCACCATTTGTCCTAGCCATAATCCATAGGAATTTTCAGATGTCATGGAAGGAGGTGTGTGTGTGTGTGTGTGTGTGTGTGTGTGTGTGTGTGTGTGTGTGTGTCTGTGTCTGTGCGTGTGTGTGTGTGTGTGTCTGTGTCTGTGTGTGTGTGTGTGTTTGTGTTTCTGTGTGTGTGTACTTTCACTGGGGTTGTAACCCGACCACCCAACCACCTGCAGTATAGACGGCCGAGAAACACAAAGAAAAAGAGGACACACACTCTCCCACTTTCTCTCCCTCACTCTCTCTCTCTCTCTACAATATGGACGGGCCTGGGCCACATCATTGTACAGAATGTGTATAGGGAAGTCCAAATAATGTAAACACACAAACACTGACTGGTCTTTATTCTGACAGAAATGTGAGTTGTGTAACATTTATATGCAATTTGCAGAACTGAGCTTTAACAGAAATTGACTTCATATACATATACAAAACTAAATATATACCCATATATTATACTTTCTACTTATACTTTCAGCTTCTACTACACAACATGAAGTGAAAGGTTCACCAACTGCAGTGTTTCTATGCCACTGACCGAACAACCTTTATAAGACACTCACATTTATCTGTGTGTGAACACCTCAGAGAGAGACAGACAAGACATCAACACACACACACACACACACACACACACACACACACAGAGAGACATGACTGATGAAGCAAAGTGATGAAATAATCAATGGACAGACACAACTACACACACAATCGCTGCGCTCCATCTCCTCCCCAGCACACACCTGCAGCAGCCGTCAGGTAGCACATGGGGCAGATGCTGGTGTTTCCTAGTGGACCTCCTGACAGTAATATAGTGGCTCACTGACTGATGGCTGATGGGAAATGGGCCTGCTGTGAGCCAAGGAAATGAGCTGATGACAGCCGGATCTTCCTTCCTGCCTTGACTGGCGGTTGATTTGCTGTAGTGTTAGGGCCACTGACACTGGTGAAAAAAATCCAATAGAATAAAACTGATTTCTCATAGAGTCATAATTGCTGAAACAGGGGTTGGTAAAAACACCTTGAACCGAGCTTTGTGCTGCATTGCTGCCCATTTGCTCAAACACTTATTTGAAGAAGATTATTATTGGTGCATTGATTTGAGCAGTATGAGTGGATTTATTTGATCATGTGGGGTCAGTGAACAAGCTGTAAACAGTGATGTCTTAATCATATAAATATCTTTTTGCAGATCCAGGGGACACGGCAGCGTTTAGAATCACATGCTATCCAAACCACACCATATATATATAAATAAAGTACACAGTCTTTATACACATAAATAATAGTAAAGATGCAGAGTGCAGAACTCTGTAGCCATTGGCTCTGGATAACATTACATAACATTTCATTTTGCTGACGCTTTTATCCAAAGAGACTTACAATAAGTGCATTCAACCATGAGGGTACAAACCCAGAACAACAAGAAATTACAATTTCTTCAACAATAAAGCAAAACTACAAGGGGCTATAAGTACTTTTTTTTTTATTCAAGGTATAGTTAGAAGAGGTATGTTTTTAGTTTGCGGCAGAAGATGTGTAAACTCTCTGAAGTCCGGATGTCGATGGGGAGCTCATTCCGTCATTGAGGAGCCAGGACAGCAAACAGTCTTGATTTTGATGAATGTTTAGCTCGCAGTGAAGGAGCAACGAGCCGATTGGCCGAAGCAGAGCGGAGTGAATGGACTGGATTAAGAGGAAAGATCCCAACTGGGCCCTGATATGTTAGTGACTCACATCCAGGTCTGATCAGCCTGCGGTGATCAGACCTAAAAAGAGGGCGTCCTGTGTTGAAAAGGCTGACAACTCCCGTTCACACTAAGGTACACAACTGATGATGCGTCCCCAACATCCGCTGGTGGCTGCTAATATCTGCTGGTCATCCCTGATATCTGCTGGTGATAGTTGGCAACTCAACATCAAGCTAGTGCAGAAGACCTTCACACATGGGATATTCACCCTCTTGTCCTATGATCTAAAAATGAAGGGCAAAGGGCTTCCACCACCATCCCACGCACACACACATCATGCACACACAGAAATAGACATTTTGTAAACTTCCAGAATTTACTGAATCTAGTTCAAGTAGTTTAAAGGTGACTGAGTCAGCGATCTCCTTACTGGTGAGCACAGTTACACACATGGATACAAAAGCCTTTTAATGATTTCCCTTATTGGTCGAAAGGTGGATGGATGAAATTTCTTTTTAATATCGTGCATATACCATCACTAAACAAAATAAAATGTAAGACATAAATGCAATTACAGAATGGGATCCACTTAGTCAAAAAGGCATCTGGAGTCTTAATCACGAAAACTAGTTTCTCCAATGTACATCACCATCAAACATAGGGGCTGTTAGGAACTAATAAACATCAGAAACATGTTGACTATTAAGAATTCAGCGATTGAAATCTATTAACCCACAGTGCACATGTTGTGCACTTGAGCTCACACAGATGTTATCTTTTATAGAAGGGCACACTTCATCATTGCAGGCAACCCAGGAAGAGTTCTCAATGGGAAACATTGAGGCAAATTGAAGGGGGCGTAACAGTCTCCAGTGAGCTGTGCATGTTGCTAAGTCTGTCATTCTCATGTCTGGTGCTGGACAGGAAGTCTTAAGTCTTTTAAAGAACTTGTTTCTGCCACAGTTAGAAATGAGTCTGAATGTGGAGCTGAACCAGAACAAGTTGAAAGGACCTTTATGTGCGATCGCTCTCTGTGGGACTGTCGTGTGATCAATAAGAGGCTGTCAGAGTGTAATTCATTCGACTTCCTGCATGTATAAAAAGATTTGCTTTACTATGCGGATCATTACAGTGTTGGATAAAACCAAAAACATACAAGGTTATTATTAGAGCCTCAGCAGTGGTGGGGAGAAAATGTCAAGTTTGTCCTGAGAGTGGTGAATGAGCTAAAAAAAGAATAAATTCTCACTGTAGGAACAAATTTTTAAAGCAGTTTTTTCAAGACAGCAATCCCCCTGAAAGATGTCACAGACCAAAGATGTCTGAAAGACCACATCCACAGTCTCTGTCTATCCACCATGTTCCACCATGTTGTGTTTATCCTTTCTCTATCTTCTCTTCCTTTATTTGTTGTCATGTTTTCCTTTCTCTCCTTGTCCAGTATGCTGACAGTGGAATAAATGCATCAGGTTCGGTCATAGGAACACACGTCTAATACAGATACATTTGAACAATTGTGATACATGAGTTTGATGTTATTGAATATACAATACTAAAACTTCTCAAGCGTATAATTTTGAGGGTTGTAGGGCGGAGCTGGAGCCAATCCCAGTCGTTACTGGGCGACAGATAGGGCACACCCAGGACAGTCCTGGTAAAAGTGGTTAAACCATGATATCTCTGTGAGGAAGAAAACTGCACTGACCTTATACTTCCTGGATGTACAGAGCTGCTCCCCAGTGTCTCATTTTCAAACTGTTTCAGAAAATTATAAATCTGCCTCAAATGTCTTCAGTTGAATGAGGTGTTTAAAGTTTTATTAGTTTCCTTCCTTCCTGAACATTTTGTTCAGAGTGATTAAATAAAGCAAAGTCAGATATCTGCAGTGTTTTCTTTCAGATTTGAGATGTAAATCAGAGACCTCTTTTTTTCTGCAGACGGATTAAACAGAGATCAGATGCAATAAAACTTCCAGTAACTTCATGCGATTGATCCTTTTGATCCTCTGAACACATGGGCTGCAGTCAAAGTACAGGAAGTGGAACGAGACACCAGAGTAAAGAAAAGCTATGGACTGTTCTGTGCTTCCTCCTCGTGATCCAATACCGACACCAAAAGAATTCCTACAATTGACCTGAACTGTATGTGTTGGCTTGACTGACCACTGTACTGTCTACTAAAAGCTGAACATATATTTGATTGACCACCTATAGGTTTCTACTCTGAGACTGTGGCTCAGGAGATGGGACGTCCACTAATCAGAGGGTCGGTGGTTCAAAACCTGGTCCCTGTAGCCCACATGCCATGGTCGAAGGTTTATGCTGCGTTCGCACCAACTGTGTCTTTGCATTCAATTTGAATGTAATATCATTGTGTGAATAATTTATATAATAGAACAGTGACAGTGGGTTGTTAATCCTGCCTGGTTGAACAGTCGCCCTTCAAAAGGATTCATGGTGTAACACTATGTTAGACCATAGACTGTTTATAAAGATGGACGACACATCTTCACTTCTTCCAGCTGTTGAAGTTGTAACATCCAAGATACAAAAGCTGTCATCTTGTGGCCGGGAACAAGAGTCTGCATAGAATACTGTACAGGGGGAAGGAGCCGTGATATCTCAAGTCCCGCCGATACACACACATTTGACCAATCACGAGCCAGTATCGTCAGTCAATTATGATATTTCACCCCCTTTGTTGTGGGATCAAATAAACAACAAACTAACCTGAACAAAAATCCAAGTGATAAGAACCATCTAAAAAGAAATACATTTTGAAAAATTCCCATCCGCTAACATAGAGGAGGCTGGGACCTTTACTGCAGCCAGACACCAGGGGGCGATCCAGACATTTCAGTGGAGCCATCATATCATCCATCTGTTTAAACAGTCTATGAGTTGAACGCATGAAGATGAATTTGTGTGACGTCTGTAAAAGTTGAGAGATTCCGAGTTTATTCTCACACCTGAAGTGGACGTGGTTTCAGACTGACAATACAACACACGCTTCATTTAAAGCAAAACCGCTGCATTTACGGAAATAATCAATGATCCACTGCATCTGTTTTCCTCCGAGGAAAGAGGAGGAAAAAAACATCTGGATACAATACACCCTCTGTATTTACAACACGTCCCATCACAGCCCAGCGAGGTTCACGTGCAGACAATGAGAAATATGGAGATCTGTGTGTTTCACGGCAGTTACTCACAAACACGCTCTGGCAACCAAAACCTGTTTTCAAGACTAGTAGGCAAATCCAACTGACAATATATTCAGACCCACTTGTTAGTAGCTACTGTACGATGACACTGCTGCTCACACTGGGAGCATTTTAACACTGACACTTATCTTTTTAATTGAATCACAATAACGCTTAAGCCCATTCAACTTGCAGAGGACCAAGACAAATTGTGTTGGGCCGCTCTTACAGACTATCCCGATATCACCCTGTGTGCTGCACACACTGGATACACACACACACACACACACACACACACACACACACACACACACACACACACACACACACACACACACACACACACTCACACACAGACACACACAGCTGCACTCATGAACTGTGGACGCTTTTATGAGCATGATGCAGAGTGCTGATAAAAGAAATACAGCTGCAAAAGATTTCCTAAGCGAGAGTCCTGTTTATTATTTGCATTAACAAATAAAGCAACTGGAGCATTTCAAAGTTGTTGTTTTTTTCAAAGTACTGTCCATCGTCGATGATTCATATTTTCTTTGTACTCCTGGTTTTATATTTAGTCTGATTCCAAACAAGTCAATGAGATATGGAATTATATTTGTGAGGTCTTATAAGTTTTAAAAGCATCTATTTAACCTATTTGCAGGGTTGGGAAGGAAGGGGATCTGTGATAGAGAATACATGACGTGGAATTAATGTGAGGTTTGTGTGAGTGGGGGGGTGGTTGATTGTGGATAGTGTCGGGGAAGGATCGATTTACTCGTTACACTTATATGAACGTATTGTTTTTGAATGTTAGTCTTATATTTTGTGTCTTTTGGATGTAAACACACTTTTTTTGTTGTTGCTTTAGCTCAGCTTTTCATCATGATGCTATGGTGCCATCATATAAATTAGTTGAATTATATATTTGTAATAAACATGAAATCTGATACCGAACATAGAAATTAAGAAATTAGAGGTTAGAGGTTAAAATTTGTGTATTTTTTTTAAATAAATAAATATATACGAATTTGAACTTACTGAACTTTATTATACAGAGTCTCTTGGACATAGGCTACGTCAGTGTGATAAGTTCTACCAAAAATGACAGAAACTATCTTTGGGAAAAAAGTATTTAACTTACACTTACAGTTTGGTCCATGATGCATCCACTTATATGAAGGAGGCATTGTTTATGACCTACAATGTAGACATCCACCAGGGGGTGGTGGAGAGGCTTTGGCTTCACTTTTGGGAGCTGTCATGTCGTCCATCTTCTTATACAGTCTATGATCTTTATATTCAGTCTATGTGATGTGCATTATTATTTAATGTCCTTGTTATAAATAAACCAACATACAAAACCAACTTCCAAAATTTTTCATCATGGATTTGAACTGTTAAATTATCAAATTGTCAAAGTTTTATGCTTAGTTAAAATGACCTGAACTTTGAATTAAATGTTAATAAAATATTTCTATTCCATGTTATTCTACTTTAACCTTTAACATAGTTAAGTTTTATCTTTACACCTCTGCAACAACCAATCCTCTAACAATTTTAACAATTCATCTTATGTTTTTATATTTTGCACCTTAAAAGAATATTTGATCTGAAATCACATCTAAAACTGTTACTAAAACATTTAAGAGAAAAATTCCATGTCTGGAAATCCCTTTCCCTTCAAAGTCAAGGAGCTTTTGTTGAAGCCGAACTGGGCTCCCTGACGTCCACTTTGGGACCAGGAGGAAAATAAAGAAGGAACAAGCTGTCTTTGTGTGTGACAAACTACCTTCTGTAAGTTACACAAACACGATAAAGTATTCATTGTTCCTCTTTTCAAAATGTGACCCAGGGCATCAGTTCTGGGATGTAACCTGGAAGATTTAAGGCTGTCGGGGGCTCAGCGGCAGCAAAACCCTCAGCCAGGAAATTCAGCGCGACTGAGTCCAAACTGTGGCGACGATAAAACAGTCCACATGTGTTTTATATGTAGTCACCTTTGTATTAATGGAGCTGTGGATAAACACCCACGAGTCGCTCTCGAGCAAAGACTTAAGAATAAACACTGAACGCAGCTCAAAGGCCTCAGTGTGTTTCACATGAAGAACCCATGTCTGTAACGTATATCTTCATTTATACAAAGGCTTTACTTGTCCTGAAGACACAGTCAGCCTCGGCAATGGGTCACCACAGGGGAAATAAAAATAATCTAAATAGTTTGAATTATTTCACAATCAGGACTTCTATTTTTGGTTTTGTTGTGCATCTTCTGTTTTAATTGGTTTCCTTTATTTTCTTTATAAAAATTAAGTAAGGTCTGAATTCGTTTTTTCCTGATGTTACCGTGTTGCTTATCTAATTATGAATAACTCATGTTATAGAAACGTTTAAGATTTAAGATCTACAAATATGTTCAAAAGCAATATTAAACATTTGGGAACCAAAGTCTTTTACGGTTTCGTATAAGCAGGACATTATGCAATACGTCCATTGATAAACATCAGGCCGAGATGAACCATCACTGCCATGAACAGTTGTGTTGGGGAAACGTTTTTTTTTTCCTAAAGATCAGTACTTTTTTAGTGTAACGTCTCTCCATCACTGTCTTCATCCATTTTTCCTCTACTTCAACTTTTTTCTCGTGTCTCTATAAAAATTTAACTCAATCGTACGGTGGATTTACTGTAATGTCATTCTGGAGAAAGAGATTAAGTCATGTAAAAAGAAAACTGATGAATGAGTTGTGTGTGCAGAGTCTTTATAATGAGCTTGGACCAGAAACCTCTGAGCTGATCCAGCACCTGGGAAAGAGTAAGTGCTCCACCATGTGGACGAAATGATTATCAGCCCACATGAGTTGTTCAAGGATCGAAGTTTCCTTTTGTGGTCACATCTTGGACAAGTATGTCAGTTTCCTTCTCTTGTTTTAATGAATTCATTTCTCAGCAAATAATTGGAGACGGACATCGTGTCAGCCTCATGTGATCAGTGAACATCTAGAGAAACACAGATGCTGCAACAGTCTCTAGGAAGAATTCTGGGAGGTTTCAACAATGTCTTGGAACCTGACTGCAGGTATTTGACTTTTTAATTTCTTTTGGAGGTGTTGACATGTTGAATGAGGTCAGGGTCTTGCCCAAACTCTAACTACAAAAGTTGGAAGCAAACTATTGTCATCAAAAGCCAGATATGTTAGAATCGGTGCAGTGCAAACATCCAGGTGACATTCTCAAAGGCACAGACACATGACCCCCAGGCAGCAACACTGCTACTGACACAGTTGGTGGAGAACTTTACTACAACAGATACCTGACTGTGAGAATGGAGATCTTCAGCTTGGAAACACAAAAGTGATTCCCTGAGTTTTCACTGATGAGCTTAGAAAACACATCATTGCTGAGACAAGCAGCTGAAATATAAGACAAACTAAAGATGGAGCTCCTTGACATCAGATTTACTTTTGGGGATAAATGTATGTTTGATGAATCCTTCTGCAAGAGAGCTGTTGAGTCTGGGACCTAGGATCACTGCCTGCACTTTACCGATTCATTGATATTGAAGACATTTTAAGACTATACAGAAACCCTGTATATACAGACGGAAGAGTTTGAAAACAATCTTGCCTCTGCTAAGTAGAAAGCTGTCACTTTCTGAACTATCTATCCATTGTTGGTATTTCTGTGCACTTCTTCCTTTTTGCTTATCAATTGATCTACTTAATGGCAGCCATCATCTGTGTATCAGCAATAATACTACAATAAGCCCGTCTGTTCACACTGAAAAACATGTTTCAACAGCAATCTAGTGTTCACTATCTTGTGTTGAAGAAAAAAACAAAACTCTGGCAAAACATTTCTTTACTCGATTAACATCTTCACGGCACTTTTTCTTTAAGTGAACGTAACATACCGAAAGTAAATCTTATATCACAAAACACAAAGAATGAGGACGACAATAAAATGACCATTTGTCTTTTGTACACAATGTGCTATACAGTATGAGCCCTCTTGATATAAATTTAATCCTTACACATGAGCGCTCAAAACATTCAATACGAAAACAATCGTCATTTCATGAGGACAAACCGATTTGAAACAGAAAGCAGCTCTTGTTATGTTGACATCACTTGGGGGGGGGGGGGGGGGGTAAGTGTTTAAAAATCTTATACACTTCAGAAAACCAAGAATCTAACTCAAACAGTGTAAAACAGCTGATATTAGCATGAACCCAGAACTATTATATGTCCACTGTGTTTGAAATGGGAGGCTTCTGTTAAAATTCTTCAAAAATATCCCTTTACTCTCCACTTTCTAACTTAAACTGTCCAGATGCCTGAAAATTCAATATGTTTAAAAAAAATTACATTAACCTCTGAAAATAGTTTTTCACTTTTGACAATCATTTGCTGCTTTTTGATGCCGTAGAGGATGAAATTTAGGTTCTAGCAGCTTAGTGGGATCCGGCCTGAAACCGTTCCACTGACATCTGAATCTTTAAGTAGATGAAATAAAGATTTCTCACAATTAATTCTGGTGAGCAGAAAAATAACCAACTTTTTACCCACAGAATTAAAAAACAACAATAAGAAGCAACAAATAATAAAAACGGTTAAACTGAGGGGAGTTCTGGACCTCCAGAGAAGAATCAGCCTCGTCTAGATTGACACATTATAGATACCTAATTAAACAACCATGTGTGACTAAGTGATTTACAACAAACAATAAAAAAAATGCAATAAGAAAAATCTATAAAAACAGAAACTTTTCTTGGCCTTTAGAAGAAGGATTGGTAACACATATCTTGACAGAAAGCCGTAGAAAGTTTTTCCATGTGTAGGCAGCAATGACATTATCACACCTGCTACAGTGACTGATCTGGCTTTTGACTTCACGTCCATCTTCAGTGCCAGAAATAGTGAAACTGAGGTGATAGTTCAAATCCATTCACTGGAGATGTAAACCAACTGTACTAACCTTGAAATGTAATATGTTAGTGCTGATTAGATGTTAGTAAACACTGAACAATTAAATTACATCGATGTATGTGACTAATGCATCAAGCCAAACTTTAAGTCAAGTTCAATAAATGCAGTTAGCCTTCCTAGTGTCATACATATGTATATTATATCTATATATAATATACATATGTATATATAATATGTATAGTATATATATACACACACTGCCTATAAGAGTATTCAGCCCCCTTGGCTGTTTAACACTTTTGTTGCTTTTATACATGAAATCATGGTCAATATAATTTGGCTTTTTAGACAATCAGGCTGGCACAACTGGCCAGTAAAATTTTCTCCATTCTTTCCTGCATAAGTCAGGTTGCTCGGGGATCGGGCGTGAACAGCTGTTTTCAAGTCCAGCCACAAATTCTTGATTGGGTTGAGATCTGGGCTTTGACTTGGCCACTCCATAACATTCACCTTGTTGTCTTTGAACCGTTTCTGTGTAGCCTCTGCTGTAAACTTGGGACCATTGTCTTGCTGGAAAATAAATCTTCTCCCAAGTCGTAGTTCTCTTGCAGAGTGAGTCACATTATCCTCCAGGATTTATCTTTCTGCCTTCATGTTCCCCTCGTACTTTACAAGCCCTCCAGGGCCTGCTGCTGAGAAGTCCACTCTGATGGCCACAAAGGTCCATTTTTGTCTCATCAGACCAAAGAACCTTCTTCCAATTGACCATGGCTTTGGGTGAATTCCAAGCCGGATTTCCTGTGAGCTTTTTTCAACGGTGGCGTTCTCTTAGCCACTCTCCCATACAGCTTCCACTGGTGAAGAACCCGGGCGACAGTTGCTGTATGTACGGCCTCTCCCATCTGAGCCACTGAAGCTTTGAACTCCTTCAGAGTTGGGTGTCCAGGAGGGGGGCGGGGGGGGGGGGGGGTATTTATGCCACCACTTATTTGACACTATACAGTTTTAACTGACAGTTTGTATAAATCTGTTTTCAAGTTGCCATGAAGGAAGGAATTATATTGACCATGATTTCATGTATAAAAGCAACAAAAGGATGAAACATCCAGGGGGGGTCGGGGGGAATACTTTTGATAGGCACTGTGTATATGCACACCATGGCTGAGTTTTAAACCTCACCTGAAATGTGTCTGACAGCAGCACTGAAGTACTTAACATAAAAACAGCATCAGTATTGACATATTTCTGATGAAACTCAGCCATAGGGTACATATGCAGAGTGTGTTTCAGTCAGTATATTATTTTCAAAGAGAGGCTCAGATGAACCCTCAGAAACATTCTTCATTGTGACCGTAGGTGGATCTACATCTAAGCCCATTATCACATGGTGAAGGGTGTAACCTCTTACCATCACTGCAACACCAACTTTTTTCAATATGAGAAAACTAACTAACAATAGAAATATTCAGCCGTTCCAGCTGAGAACGCAAAAAGGCTTTAAACCACAGGGTAATTCCACGAATCAAACCCACGCTTTAGATGACTCTCCCATAACCCACCTACTGGGAATAGACTGGAGCTGGAGGTCGGTGGATGGTGAGGGTTGGTTAATGTGTTAAAGGGGCTGGTTGCTGTGTGTCATTCCAAGTCCTGACTGAAACCTCAGCCGCCATGACCCAGTCCAGCCTTAGGAGAACTGGCATTCCTCTGAGTACAGCGTGTCCTCAGGGGTGTACTTGTTTACTTCACCCGTGTTCTGGTCATCCCCGTAAGCGTAATGGTCATCTCCAGCAACGTACTGGTCATTTCCAGGGGCATACTGGTCATTTCCAGCTGCAAGCTGGTCGTCCACGGGGGCAAACTGGTCATCTTCGGCCTTGTATTGGTCTCCGTCTCCGCTGGCGACCTGGTTGTTCCCTCCGTGCGATTCTTCTTCTGCTGGTAGTGTTTCTGCAGTGCTCTGGCCTGACTTCTTTATTCTTAGAAAAAAAAACATTTAAGACATCGTTATTTTATTGGTACGAAATTAAACATTTTAAATGAAGCCTGTGACCGCACATAATAGTCACCAACAGGATGCTCCAGTGTGAAGCAGATTTCTAAACTACACTCTCCATCACATTTCACTTGTCAGAAAAAATCCAGTTGTATGTGGAGTACCTCACTAGATCAAATTAACACATATGTAGTACAGAAATAAAGAACTGAATGTGAAGCAGTAAAGCAATTCTTTGTAATTTACTGGAATTTCTTCTCTTTAAAAGGAAAAAATGAAGTGTCATACGTACTGGTTCTTATGTTTTGAACCACTGATATGAGACTGGTACTGCTCCACCGAGTTTAGTTCAATCTTGCAGACGGCACATGGGTAGCCCTTTAGTGTGGAACCTGTAGACAGAAGAGAAAAGTAAATCTTCATAAACTCCCTCAGCTAAATCTCACCACATAATATAGAAGAATTGAGAATTATTACATAATTCATTATTTATCTTCAAAGGAGAGATGACTTCTGTAAGTGGAGCGATTAAAATGGCAGTTCTCCAAATGCAGCCTGATGAATCCCTGACTCTGCGCTCTGACCTGGTGCCGTGGAGGGACCGTACGTCTCCATCAGTTTGAGCTTGGTCATCTGCTTTCGATGCTTCTTGCCCACGTAGTGCTGCTGGGCCATGAGTGGGTTGTTGAAGGAGGCTTGGCAGATGGAGCAAAAGCGGTCTGGGTTGCTGTCGTTGTTGTTGTCATTGTTGTTGTTGTTGCCGCCGCCGCCGCTCGTCGCAGCCACAGCGATCACATCTTCTGCAGGTTTCTTCTTGGGCTGAACCGTTGGTGCAGTTTGGAAGGCGACTGCTGAATTGGCGATAAAACAAAAACAATTCTAAAAAAAGTGGTTTTAGTAAAATTATGTCGTACTTCACAAACATCAAGTTAGATACAAAAAAAATGTGACAACATGTAAATGATAAACTCGTGCTGAAATAGGATTACTTT
Source organism: Platichthys flesus (assembly GCF_949316205.1). Classification (NCBI taxonomy): domain Eukaryota; kingdom Metazoa; phylum Chordata; class Actinopteri; order Pleuronectiformes; family Pleuronectidae; genus Platichthys; species Platichthys flesus. The sequence goes on along the minus strand of NC_084959.1, from coordinate 10,370,056 downwards.
GTTTGCCGACTTAAAAAAAAAAAGAATCAATCTGGAGCCCACAAATAAATTAAGTTTTGAAGTTGACTATTCTCTATTTTCAGTGTAAAAGCAAGGTTCAAAACAGATAAAGAGAATGGAGGGTAAAGGGCTTCTGAATACCATCCCACATACCTGGGGGGTGGGGACCGACCGCCTTCAGCCTCAGGTTCTTAGCGTGAGTTTTGCCGTTGTAGTGAGACTCGGCCACCACAGGAGCAGAGAATGTCATGTTACATATATGACACACCTTATAGCGATCTCCATTGTTACAGGCCTCCTGAAAAAGTCACACGCAGGAACATTAATCATTTATGGGCACAAAAAAGTCAAAATTGTCAGTTTACATTGGATAAAGTTTAGCTGTACTGAAAAAACTTTAACAAGAAAAACCAAAGGAAAGCCAGTTCAGCAAAGTCACAAAGCACATTAATCATTTATGGGCACAAAAAAGTCAAAATTGTCAGTTTACATTGGATAAAGTTTAGCTGTACTGAAAAAACTTTAACAAGAAAAACCAAAGGAAAGCCAGTTCAGCAAAGTCACAAAGCACACACTCATCAAATTGATGATTTACCCATGTGTGCCTATATGTTTTCATTAACCGAGTTTTTTGCTGATTGGATTTGGCTTGAAAAAGTCCTTACTCACACTTTCAGATGACGTCTTTAACTTTTTATTCACTTGCTCCTCTCCGTTTGTGGTGGAAAGATAACGTCGCACTCTGTTGGCATGTTTCTTGCTCTGAAAGGAGACGCACAAACGTTTGTCACAAAGTGATCAGACACTAATCAGCACCACAATCCACAGCATGAGTCACATTTTAATTTAAAGCACTTGTCTATCCCTTCTTTCTTGCTAAATGTTACAATATTATCAATCATTAGCTGGATAAGTATAGTAAAAATGTATAAAACGATAACGCTGGAGAGTTTCTAGTCAATGTTTTCCATAAAGTTCATTAGTAGTCAAACATTTACAATGACATTTAAGACTAATGTAGAGAGAGCAGCCACAGACTATGGGCTCACTGACCTGATAATGAGTCAACTTCTGAGACTGGGAATTGAGGACAGCGCTGCAGACTTTGCACTGGGAGTCAGAAAACAGGTCCCCGTGCTCGATTATCATCTTATTCACTGCAGGTGGAGGAAGAGGAGATTTCAAATCAGGTTACATCTTCTGGGAAAACACTCGATGGCAACAGTTTAAACAAGAATGTCTGCATCGACTCAGACATTTGACAATTATTACATGTGTAGAGATAGAATACAGATATGATGAAGACAATCATCAAGATGGGAGAATACATTTCCATCACTCAGTACTTTGTAGGACATATGACGTCTTTAGCTTGCCGAGTTGGTTTGTATCAGTACTGTCATGTACAGGCAACATCCACCATGGTTTTAAACAAATGTGGTGGAGATTTATTCAAAGATGGCAGCTTGCTTTGGATCTCTTACGTTATTTTGAATAATACAAGAAATGCAAAAGGGAATGGACAAAAATATCGGGGCTTTTCCCCGAAGAACATCTAACTGAGGAAACCAATTCAATGGTCCTTCAACAGCTTTTAATCTACACTTACAAATGGTTTGATGGGTTCCTAATCCTGACTGGGTCTCAGCTGTTTGCATAGATGCTAAATTGAATGTAGATTCCGATTCATAGCAGGTAAGAACGAATGAGTTGGGTAATTTCCCTGATCGAGGATGCCTCCTCAAACAGTTCTAGAATATACTGTCACTTTTTATTGATTGCGTGATTGTTGTGCTTTGACTTTGTAGAGAAATTGCTAATGAGTAGGTGATTATGTGAATGTTCTTGCCATGACGGAGAACAGCACATGTGTCACCAGTGAATTTCTTTGTTCATCCAATATGGATATACTAGTGAACAGGATATACTACAGCCTGTGTAATTTCCACCACCTCTAAGAAGCACCAATGATCCAGGCCATAGTAGATGATCTTTGTAGGATTCAAATTAAAGAGTTCAGCTCTTTCCACAGCCATTTGTTTTGATTCAATGGGAGTAGTGGAGAATTGTGTGTGTGTGTGTGAGGTGATGCAGCCTTAAATCAGGGAAGGAAACCATCATGGAGAGTTGATATCTGATCTGTCTAAAGCCACAGACCCTTTATGAACTTCTGAGATCGCATGATGTTTTGTTGTGCACTTCGTGTTGGCATCATTGTCCCCATCCCATTTGATGAAGTAGCAACATACATGTGACTTAGAAACGGAGGATCCACTCAAACAAGGCTGATGACATCTAAGGCATACTACGCAGCTGAGCTCATGGGTTGACATCGAAAACTTCATAAGTGACGTAAATAACAAACACTAGCTACACGAGATGAAACGGGATTCTGGTGCGACCTCCGTCTGAACTAAAGAGTGGCATGTCTGCTGCAGCAAACCCACACATGCCTCCCCCAGTCTCCACTGGTCCACGGTCACTGGGATCGAACACAGTCACTGGGACACTGGATGAGATGCAGACGTGCTCTCCTCGACCTTGGAGCAAAAGCGGCTACGGTTAGCTTCGCATAGATGAACAAACCCGCTGCGCGCGCACACGCCGCGCTGCCGGCTACAGTTAGCTTGCCGGGTAATTAGAAACAACACTGGCATTTTTTACGGCAGACGCGTCCCGGCTCGGACCGGCTCGCCGACACCGCGTGGCGCAGCATGGAGAAAGAGGTTAGAAACAGGCCATACCCTCCGCCAGACCCGCAGGGAAGTGAGGAGCGTCCCCCGTCTGCATCGCGACGGCCATAACATCTACACGCAAGCCAGCGGCGGACCACTGAGCATGTGCAGCCGTTCCGAGGACTTCCTGTGTGCGACACGCCCACAGGTTAGAACCCAAGAATGCGGAAGTCCTTTTGCCAAACTGTGATAAACTACTCACCAGTATGTGGAGTACATACATAGACATGTACCACAGTGACAGATAGAATAATGAAACACAGGGTTCCTGGTGAAAAACCAGGAAAAGTCATGGAAATAAAAAATTAGTTTTCCCAGGCCTGGAAAAGTCATGGAAAAAATAAAATCCCAAAACTTTTGGAAAAGTCATGGAAATTTGTTATAGTCATATTTTCATGTCATTCATTTACGCGGTGTTTTAAATAACTCATATGCTTTTAAAGAAATACACTCAAAATATAAGCAGGCATACTTGGGTGTGTGTCATTTAAGGTGTACTGTATGCCTTGGAATTCTCATTGTTAGATGCTACTTTTTCGTGTATACAATTTTTTTCGGGCTGAAATGAAATTTGGTTTATAGTTATGAAAAGTCATTGAACAGTCATGGATATCCATTGGTCAAAATGTGTATGAACCCTGAAAACAGTGGCAGGGAACATTTTACTTAACCACTTTTATTTTTCAATATTTAAGTAAATCAGTGCAGCTGTTGCCCTGAACCTGCCAATTTTTAAACATGGAATGATGTTGATGTTTAACTCAGGACAGTTACGTATCTGCAATTATTGTACCCTCCTTGTCAGCGGGTTTTGACATGCGTGTTGTGTTCACCTCTGTCAATACAAAAGCACACCTCTGGGTTTATTACTCATATAAATTTCCCAGGATTCCTACAGCCGACCTCCTCCTTCTCTCTTTTCTGAACAGGTGAAATGGCTGTGAATGGTAAAATCGCGGTAGTAACTGGAGCAGCACTGGGAATAGGGAAAGCGATAACGGAGATACTTTTACAAAACGGTGCTAAGGTAAGACCTGTGTCTGCATTTCGTCCAGCCAGCCTAAACACTGTGTATTTCAGCCGATCCATGCAAACAGTCGGAAAACGCAGCCATGAAAATCATGTTCCCTGACTGAGCTCCGTCTGCACAGGTAGTCCTCCTGGATGTCAACGACGATGCAGGGACGAGTTTAAAGGAATCCCTCGACAAACAGCACGGACGAGACAGAACCCTGTTCCTGAACTGTAACGTTGAGTCAGAGGAGCAGCTCAAAGGTAACACAAGCAGACAGTAATGATTTATCAGTTAACTAAATGAGATTGAGACGTCGGACACCTGAGAAGGACAGCAGCGAAAACAAAGATAGGACACATCAATAACAACAATAATGATCAACTTATGTAGCACCTTTCAAAACACAGTTACAAGGTGTTCTACGTGTTAAAAATTAAAAAATTAAGGGAAACAAGAGGAAAAAAGCAAACAATAAGAAACTATTAATGGCAATTTGAAGATCAAACAGCATCAGAGCAACGATACAGAAGAACATTTTACAGATGAGAAAAGAGTAAAAACAAGATCTAGTAAAACATTATAAGATGATTTAAATGGATGGTAAAATGACTGACTTCCTCGTGGAGATAGTGCGGTTTAACCATCAACTTGACTTTACTGCTGTCAAGCTGCATTTCAGAAAACTGTGCAAACCTTTGGAGGACTGGACATCCTGTGCAACAACGCTGGCATCTTGGATGAGGGCGCATGGGAGAAAAGTGTTTCCATTAACCTTGTAAGAATTTGTAATCTGATGTCATCCTTCAGATTATTATTTATAAAAACTTCAATCTGGCAAAACTCCTAATTTCTGCTGTGTAATACTGTCACTTGGTGTAGGTCGGTGTTATCAAGGTAACCTACCTGGCTTTGGAGCTCATGAACAAGTTGAATGGAGGTCATGGAGGAGTCATCGTCAACATTGCATCCATGGCAGGTATGGCCCAAGGCGCATTGGGTTAGGTTCTTACTTCTATTTCTATGCTCTCAAGTCTAGTGACAGAAAAGTAAAGAAACTACAATTACCACGCTGTGGTTGTATGCCTCCACCATCCAGTGCAGTTTCAGTCTACATGCTAAGTTGTTCTGTTCAGACTCATATTAGGTCACAGTGACTTTTGACCTTTGACCACCAAAATCAAATCAGTTCATCTATAAGTCTAAGGAAACATTTAGGCCAAAATTAAATTGATTCTCTCTTGATTTCACTCTCAAGAGGCAAATAACGTTGTTGAACTCTGACCACCCTCAGTCTCATAAGTTTCTCCTTGAGCTGCAGTAAATGTTTATATGAGTTATAAATGTAATGTGTAGATCGCTGTGACCTTTGATGTTCAACCGCTAAAGCATAAACAGTTCATCTTTGACTCCGTGTGAATCAGTGCCTGAGTTGAAGAAATGTCCTCAACATGTTCTGGAGATGTTGGATTCAAGACGCCAACATTTGTGATTCATTAGGTCCCTGTGACCTTGACCTTTGACCTCCAGGCACCAAAATATAATCAGTTCTTTTTTGAGTCCAAATTAATATTTGTGCTCAATATGAAATAATTCCTATTTTCGGAGATATGCTGACAAAGCAAAAAAAGAAGCTTTTAGAGGCCACCTTGACCTTTGATCACACATAATGAACAAAGCTGTTTGGTGCTGGTTCACCACTGCTAAACGATATTCCAGTGATTAAAAGGAAAATTGGGGAGCAGAAAATGATTTTGTTCATCCCTAGTATTGTCAGGTTTTTGAAAGTTTCTGGGAAAGTATCCTCTCTGCTGATGACTGATATAACCGATAACTTACAGGTCTTGGTCCATTCCCGTGCTGTCCTGTCTACACGGCCACCAAGTACGGAGTGGTAGGCTTCACTCAAGCCATGGCGGTAAAGAAGGACTTCTTCTGATAACGAAAAATACATTATCTTTACTTTAATTTAACTTTGTTGCTTGTATTTTACCCTGTGCCCCTGAGCAGCTGATCAAGAACTGTGTGTATGTGTGTTGTTACCAGGCTGCTTCTACTGCCTCTGGCTACGGCATACGTTTCAACGCCCTTTGCCCAGGCTTGGTCCAAACCGATCTCTTCACTCACATGTTAGACAGATTAGGACAATTCTCCCATCTGGCTGATATAATTGAAAAACCTGCAGAAAAAGGGGCCTTAAAGTAAGTCTTTTTATCGAAGATTTTGAATGCTATGGGCAGAACTTGTAACAGTCAGTAACTATCTCTCTATATAGTATTTTTTATTGTTCCTTGCAGAATCCGCCTCACTTGATTCAAATTAAGCTGTTGGGATTCTCTGTACCTTTTGTTTCAGTGTGTCTGAGGTAGCCGAGTGTTTTCTGGAGCTGGTGAAGGACGCGACGAAGAATGGAGAGGCCCTCATGGTGACACCCAGTTTCAAGAAATACAGGACATTCCCCCAGTTAAACCAGTAGGTCATGACAACGTCAAATATCATACCTGTGTGACATACTCATTGACACCTTTTAAATCACTTCTTAAAACACCTCTTCATATCTTATGTCTTTTATTAATCCTAGTTCCCTATTGTATTACCAGCACACCTGTCTGTTTTATTTTGTCTGAAGAATTTTATTATTTTCATTATTATCTGAACTTACCTTGGACCTGAATATTTTGAATCCTGCTCCTTGTAATTGTGTTATTAAAATGTCTCTATGAATTAAGAGAATGTGCATTATAACCCTACTGTGTTCCTATTTTTTATTGAATGCCCAAAGACACACAATTTAATGGTTTACGATTAAGGTAGAATAATCCCACGGTTCGGTGCCCAGTGTGAGGCAGAGTCCAGTTGGCATAAATCATAATTGTGCAATATCACTTTCCATTGCCAGAAATAGGTTGAACCTTGAACGTATCATTCAAGCTAAGTCCACTAGTCTGCCACCAGAGTAGACATTCATCTGTTCTTACAAACAATTCAATGTGGTGAAATTGAATGTATTCAGAAATTAATTGTTTATTAATAGGTCATTATTAACAAGCTCTCTAATTCCTCATAGTGTTACGCTATGATTTTAAAATTTAATTTTTTTTTTTTTTACATTTGAATATCACATATTCAGTGGTCAACTAGTCAGTCAATGCACAGACAACATCCAAGGGTCCATTGTTGAGATGGTCTTTTCTATTAAATGTCCACAGGCAAAGCAACCTTCCCTAATAATCTAAAGCGGCTCTAGAATAGGAGCGCAAAAAGCTCATCTCCTACAGGAGGTTCAAACGGCCCCTCACCACGACACGATCGTTTATCAAGAGCTTGCTCTTCACGGCCAGAACCAACACAGTAAACCCTGATGTACTGACAGTAGGCATTATGTTCCTTGTCGTTAATAGGCAAACTGTTTTGTAAGCAACAGCAGCAAACTCCGAAACCTATATTCTGTTGCTCCAAAAACGTTGCCCAAACATTTTTGGAGCAACGTTTGGACTCACTACTTTCTGTTGATAATCTAGTAATAATAATATAGTCCATGAAAAGTCTGTGAGATCAGATTAAGTACTACATTGAGTAGGAGCCAATGAGTGAACACAGAACTCTTGGATAGTCCAAAATTGTCTTTCATTGTAGGTGCCACTCTCTTTCCATCTTATCAATTATGTTCAACTTCCCTTGTCCCACTAACCCAATAAGTGACAAGGAGCACAGGTTATTCACTGGGTTAGTGAGAAAAAGGGAAGTTAGACATGACGTGTACTGTCACTGTAATCTGAATCATTTACCTTAGTTGATTATCTTGCTTAACCAAAGTAGATCTAGTCACAAAAATTGACTTTCCAGCTTTGGATTACACACTGTAGCAGATGTATTGATGATGAATTGACAAACATGTTTTCCAGGTTGTCGTTTATCCTCTGCTCACAGTTGCTATCGGCACAGAGGGAAAAGCCCACAGTTTAAACTTGAACAATATATAACATTAATCAACAATATATTTACTTCCCTATTGGTTGAATTCTTTATTACAATGGCTTCATTTCTTTATTGTGCACATTTGAGAACCAAGTAGTGTATCCCTGTCAAGAGCTACTGCACGTATGTAGGGAAAGTTATGTATGAATTTCCTCCTTTCCCGTCTTTGTCTGTTGGGAGGACCAGCAGAGCCTGGCCATTCTTTGTCTCATCTGTCACCAGCTCGAGGAAAGCCTCAGCAACATCAGACACACTGAAACAAAAAGGTGCAGGGACATCAGTGAATATCCATGTTCGTGTTGTCATACATGAACATGATAATCTACTTGGAGTATCTAAATTATGAATACATTTTTTGGGGAGATTTTTCTTAGCTAACAGATTAAACATTTAAGTTTTAGATTTAAAATCGTATTTGTATCTAACATGTTGATTTAGATTCAATATTAAAATTCAAATTGTTTTTTAAAAAATTTAATTTGGTTTCAACATTTGGGTTTGTCATTTGACATTTACCTATAATATTAAAGTATACATTTAGCATTTCTATGATTTTAGAATCAAATGTAATATTAACTTTTATAATTAAATTTATAAATTAGATTTAGAAATTATATTTATATGAAGTCTCAAGGTTTCAATTTACATTCAGCATTTAGATTCAGATTCAACAGTTAGATTTACATTCAACATTTAGATTCAGATTCAACATTTAGGTTTGACATTTGATATTTAGCTTCAACATTCAATATGTATATTGAACATTGACTTTAACATTTTTTTTTTTTTTAAAGTGAATATGATGGAGTTCACAAATATTGTAAATCTGGTTTAAAAAAATTTGTCTTCAAAAAGTACACCCCACTTTTAAAAGACAGCATTAGCCGCTTTACCATCACCATAGTAACTTGCTTAATAGGAAAAACGTTTGATATAATTTCAAAGGCATAGTCTAAGTATCAACTTGAGCAAAAGTACAAAAGCAAAAACTCACTCTAGAACCCCAAAATGTTCAACTAGCTGTTGGGTTTCAAGGCAGAGCTCGGAGAATATTCCCAGTTTTTTGGGGATGTTGGAGAAGAGGTCGGTTTGGACGAAAGCTGGGCAAAGAACGTTGAACCGTATGCCATAGCCTGATAAGGTAGAGGCCGCCTAGACACAGAAGCACACACAATTAGACTTCACCTGTTCAGGTAAATGCAATATGAGCACCAGAGAAAACAGATTATTACATTATTTTTGTTGTTCACACATTCATACAAAGTTCTTAAAGCTGCATTTATTAATTATTTATGGTCTGTTGGGGACAAAAGACCATACCAAACCAGGGTTAGGGTTAAACCATTGAGTTTCACATTCAGCAGTCTCACGGTGACGTTACCATATTCTCTCCCTATCGTGTAATGTTTGTTACACTTTTAGCGCTGCTTTCCTTATACACTAACTTCTGTGAAAAGCATCTTCTCATTTGTTGATAATGTTTCACTTTCATCTTCAGCTAGTCACTACTTTAATTAGTAGTTTAAAATGTTTGCCAATATTTATCAAGTGCATGAACTGTGCCAGTGTGAATAGTTTTCTTCCTCTTCTTTGACTCTTCTTATAATTGTATTTGTTTTTAAGCAAATTTTACATGAACCTGGAAAACTCTATTTGAAATAAATGAATAATTATAATAAACAGAAGGTCTGTCTTACCGCCATAGCTCGAGTGAAGCCGACCACTCCGTGCTTGACAGCTGTATAGGCCGGACAGCTCGGAAGGGGGCCAATTCCTGTAGGGTATGAATCTTATCAGTTCATATTAAGGTTCAAAATGTACAGTTGTGTGAATTATAAGGCTGCACAGAATTACTGTCCATATTTTTTCTTATGTCTATGAAAATGAATTAACTGATGATTTGGGATGCTTTTTAAGATCATAAGATGTGTTATAGTGTCTTCTCTTATTCCTGAAAAGCTTAAATCCTGATTTAGAGCATTGTTATTGTGTTTAATTCTGACATGAAATGTCTACAAACGCGGCCCTTACCTGCCATAGATGCTGTGTTGACGATTACTCCTCCCCGACCTCCTGTCAACTTGTTCATGTGCTCCAGAGCCAGGTAACTCCCCTTGATGACGCCCATCTGCAACACAGAGCACACGTTTTATTTTGGTGTCCACCGTAACAGCGGAAATCTTCTATTCTGTCCAGATGTTGTGAAACTAAACAGAGGGAGCACACGTTAGGTTAGAACGTTTGCTGCAGTACAGATGTAGACAGAGACTTGAAAAAACATTGTAGGTTGCGGTGTCATTTCCCATGTGGGAGTGGTGCATTCCAGTACACCTAAGTAAATAAACCATAATAACAACCAGTGTGTATGTTGCTTTTTCTGCCTCTTACCAGGTTTATGGAGACCATTTTCTCCCACAAGCCCTCATTGAGGATACCGGCATTGTTGCAGAGGATGTCTATCCCTCCGAAGGTTTCTGCAGCTTTCTTAAGGCAAGCTTGAGAGCAGAAAGAAAAACAGTGAGAAGTTATTTTTCAATTTCACAACCAAGTGGAGCTCCTCGTCTTATACAGCCTCTTTACATAGTAAGTGACATCATTCGCTGTAAAGCTGAAAACTAGTTTGTTGATATACTAATCATTAATTATGATTAATTATATTAATTACATTCGAAATGCCACTTTAAGTCGTCACTGTTCTAAAACAAAAGGAAAAAATAATCAGTGGGTGTATTTAAAGTAAGAACATAACTATTATTAAATAGGTATAATCACAGCCTTTGGTGGCTGCAGCCCTTATTCACTAAAACAAAATTGCTCAATAGCTATTGTTCATGTAACTGTAATCCTCAAGCTAACATGCGCTGTAGTTGTTCTCAAACTGGAATTAAACACCTCTTACAGACGCGGCACAACATTTCCCACGTTCGTGAGAAAAAACATCTGTTGACTGGAATATTTGGTCCCAAACAAAACACAAATTGTGGGTGGGATGATTCAGCTCATGTGTTTGTAGGGATGGATTTCATTCAGTGAGTCCAGCTGCTTTCAGGACCACAAGTTCTTTAAAATCCTAAACCGTGTGTTTGTGTGTGTGCCTGCATACGTGCGTGCATGCATGTGTGTGCTTGTGTTACCTTTGATCTCCTTCTCTGATTCCACATCGCAGTTCATGAAGAAAACTTTGTCTTCTCCATACTGATTGATGAGGGTTTTCATTAAACCCTTTGCTGCTGTTTCATTCACGTCCAGGAGAGCGACCTGCAGGTGAGAGAGAGTCAGTGTCCAAGCTCCACTTATTTAAAGCTGCTGTTTTCTTATCCAGGCACAACAAACAAATAAATGCAAGTTTCTGCTAAAATGTGTTTTGATTCATCTTCATGATCCTTCTGGAGGCTGTAGTTTATGGTGCTGTTGAATTGCACTGTGTTGTATTGACAGGTCATATTAAAGCAACTCCCACTGATATAAATGAAAAAGAATTTGAAACTCCCCTGTGTTCTAAATAAAGACATCAAAATGTTCGTGGTATCTTAGTTTCTCAACAAGGGACTAAGATACCATGTTGCATCCTGGTTAGAGAAGCAGCAATCCAGCTGTTACTGGTTCAGTGTAGAGCCAGCCCCCCTTTCAATCATGAAGCCAGATGCCACAAGCATTAGTCAATAACCTTGTTACTGTCGTGCATAGGCATGTTGTGCCATTAAGGAAACATCTGGGACACGCACGAGACAGGTACTGGTCCCACAAACAGACCCAACAGGTTATTTGCTATCTGTTGGTTGAAGCAAGTTGGGTCAGTGACTTCTGTAGAGCCAGGAATCTTTCATGTGCAGTTTGAGCCACAGCTGGAGGACTGTTTTCTTCCATATTTTGTCTTCCATGTAGGCTCAATTGAATCGCTTCATTCTCAAAAAGGAGGGGGTAACAGTTTGCAAAGGGAATGCAAATACCAGGATTGATGCAAGGATAACATTTTAAGCCCCGTCTTTCCATCAAAGGTTTCCATGTCAGAGACAATTGTGTAACCATGCTCTTTACCCAACACTCACTCTTATCAGAAAAGTTCATCTGTTATGTATCTGAACTGTTGCCACAGTATAACCTCTGCCTAAAACAACACAAAAAATGTACACACATGGTGGCTGAGGGTAGACATTTCTGTTTTTAGGATTTGGTCTCTATTACATTACAGATCATGCAGAAATCCAACAGTTTGGATTAGAAACTCACTTTAGAAATTGACAAAACTTTACCTTGGCCCCATTTTGCAGAAGAATCTCCGTTATTGCTTTTCCTATTCCCATCACTGCCCCGGTCACCACCGCGTTTTTGCCATTAAGAGCCATTTCAGCTGTTGGCTACTGACAGAGAAGGAAGCTGTTGGATCCCTGCAGGAAAGAGGTGAAATCAGACGAGCCAGTGTGACTTTATACTCGCTCTGAGTCCGCCCATCTGGAGGGGGGAGGGTGTAACGTATCTGAACAGGCTGCTAAGGAGGGATCAAGAAAGGCCATCAAATCAATTGCTCAATATTCTGTGGTGCAGCTTATGTGATACAGCTTGGCATGACAGGTTGATCTTCCGGAGAAAATTCATGAGAAATGATTTGCCTAAAATACTTTGAGAGGTTTAGCATTCACTGCAACAAATGGAAAGGTTATGAAAACTCACTGCAGAGTTTTCTGGGCGCTGCACCTTCACAGATCTTAATGAATTTTGGTGTGATGATTTGGTCACATGAGAACAATGGAACAAGAAGCCACCTGAATGAATATACATGTGTGTGTGTGTGTGTGTGTGTGTGTGTGTGTGTGTGTGTGTGTGTGTGTGTGTGTGTTTGTGTATGCAGGGCCGGCCCTAGCACATTTGGCGCTCTAGGCAAGCTTCACTCCTGGCGCCCCCCCCACTAAAACTTATTATAAAATGATTTCTTTCTTCGTCGAAGTTGCTTGGACACACACACTCTAACCATAAGCCTCAATGTGCTAGCATGTTCTGACAACACCAAGGAGGTTCGTACCTCGATTTTTGCCTCATTTTACCCTAATGTTAGATACAAAAATTTTATGTCAAAATATTGGTTGGAGATACATGTTATGGGTCCCAAAATTATTACCACAGCAACAAAGTATATCTGTAGAATACAGCAGGAATGGAGCAGCAGTAACGAAACGGAGCCTTCAGTTCCTCATCCAGACTGCACCTGACAGTACGGGGTGAAACTGCTTATTCAAATTAAACACAATTTCAAGTACAAACATTTCTTTGAGTGTAACTGCATTTTAAAGTGCATAAAACATACATTCAATTATTATGGTGTCTCTTTTCTCCAAACATCTTAATATACATCATCACTCGTAACGAAATATAAACATTTATAATATTGACCTATTGAACATTAGCTTATAACTGGTCTATATAAGGCCCAATAACAATACATGAATTACAGAGTCTGTGTGTGTCGGAGCTGAACTACACACTGTAAAGTAACCAATAAACTATCGCGACCCGCCTGCAAGACGACGTGCAGATAAAATAAACACCTATGCAGGCGAATGTAGTCCCGCCCACCTAGTGAGGGAGGGTCTCCCCTCACTGCCCAGCGGAGTTTCTAAGTTTCACCAGTCTAACTCTAAGTAGACAATCAAAATAACATCAACACGTCTCAATGACACCCGTGGTGATCAAGCGAGGCTTTATGAGCTAACGTAGGAGACTCTCACCCACTACTAACCTGTAGAATACAGGATGGAAGCAGCAGCAGTAACGACACGGAGCATTCACTTCCTCATCCAGACTGCACCTGACAGTACGGGGTGAAACTGGTCCCGCGCCAAACGTTCCACCTGAGTGCTGCTGTCATTTCCTGATTTCTCAAATGAAACTACTTAAATTACTGTCAGAGTAGGTAAATACAATATTTTACCATACCACATATAGAAGGGGGCGCAAAAAACTCTGCCTAGCAAAAAAAAAAAAATATTTTATTTTATTTTTATTTTTTGCTCGGCGCAGTTTTTGGTGCCCCCCTCTGAGTGGCGCCCTAGGCAACCGCCTATGTCGCCTGTAGGAAAGACCGGCCCTGTGTGTATGTGTGTATGTAACATATCTAATATGCCAAGTAACCTATATTAAGATATACTGAACACTTCAGATTTAGATTATTATATATTCTCTATATGTAATATAGAGGAGATATACTAACTTATACAAAAACTATACCTATTTAATATAAAAAAAGAATGTTATACCATGATATATAATGTACTATCCGAAATACATTGGTATCTATTTACTAGTGATGCTGTATTATGACCCTCTCTATAGATGAAGGTACACTGTATCGATCAGGCTGTATCTTTATATTTTTACAATTTTTTCGAACCCCAGGACGTCTGATTTCACAAGATAAATCTGAAGGGGTTACCAGATGAGAACTAGGAAAAGCATCAAACCTGTTTTGAGACACAAACTGACTTACCTGATTTCTGTTGTCCTCCAGTCCCTGCAGCACTCTATGTTCGTACATGTAAAGAATATGTGTCCCTGTTTGGTGGGAAGAGGCACCTTGCCTGAAGGGGTCTGATAAAGCATAGTTGACAAGACTGGGCACGCTGCTGTTACATATAAAAAATCTGTGTGAGAAAAGAGGAGTGCAAGTTCCATCCCAACCACATAAAACCTGCACAAGTCTTGTAACAGTGGAAATCGTGTAGTCTTTTTATGAGTTTGATGCTCAAAATATTGTAGTTTTTTGCTCGGCCTGTTGGAGTTCAAAGGTCAGCACACTCTGGGGCGCTTCTGAATGGGCACAACTTTTATTTAGCTTTTACAAGAACCTGAACTGGTTTGTTTTAGGGGAGTTGTGCATGTGGTCTTCACCATGTTCAACATACAAATACAAACTCTTCTTTGGATTTTAGCAAGAAAACTCATGCAGAGTGATCGCAGACTCTCAGGGACCCAACTGATCAATTGAGTCTCAGGCTGCCTTATCATATTGATTTCTGATTCTAATAAAGATTGATTTGGAAGTTTTTATATGCCCTGCATGTCCATTTTAAAACTACGATCTTCCACTTTGAGACAGTGCAAGCTTTATGACTGAGAAAGTGTTGTGGTGGCCTTCATCAGTGCACAGATCGTTTTTCCACATAAGCCCCACACACAGACAGATGTGAGCTTGATGAATGAACAAAGGAATGCATTTAATCGATTTAAGCTGTACTTAAAGAGTCTTCTCCAACACACACATTTATAAAGAAAATGGCGTCAAGACCGAGGCTTCCTGCGGTCTCCGTAGGAATCAGTGTGGAGTAGAGAAGAGTATCTTGTTTTTCACTCATCATACATAGTATTCACACAGTCAGCATTCTATGTAAATGAGAATCAGATGAGTTGATCATGAAGGATGGATTACATCATCGATTGAGCAAGCGACACCCTGGTGAAGAGCTCACTCAGCTTGCCTTCTGGGAAGCTGTGCTCCACTCCTTGCACGAGGACTTGGGAAACCTTGTAAAGTAAAGAACCACTGATCTACTGAGGAGCAGATCTATCTGGCCCAGAATGGCTAGAGATAGACTAGACTTGTATTTTTGGAACATCTCCAGAGCGTGTGTGGTGAAGCTGAAAGAAGATTTGCAGCGAGCCTCCCAGCTGGCACCAGAAGCCACTGGTGAGACTCACCAGAGAAACGAGAGAGCGTACGACAAAAGAGTTGGTTTCCAGTCCCTAGAGTTGTTGACAGAGAACTGCTCATGTGACAGCTTGATGGAGAAAAGTAGGCAGTGTGAAAAGGGACATAGCACTCCTTGTCTTCTCTAGATAAAAAATGGCCGACAGTGTGTACGGACAGGACAACAAATCCCGAAGTCACTCTTGCCCTCTCTGATCTCACTCACTCCCGTCATCATTGGGCATGTTGCATCTGTTCCAGGACTGACCAATCACAACCAAGTTGATCAGAATCAGAACCGTATTTATTCCCAAGTAGGAACACGTGGGAATAAACACATACACTCAAGTGTTTAGTGAATAAAAAAACACCTTTAGTAGAAAATCGGTGAAGATAAAGCAAATTAAGGAGCGAGTAATTAGAACGATTAAGTGCAAGAGCAATGTGGTGAATAGCGCTGTATAATAAAAATGTATAAAAATTTATTAAAAAATGTTTAAAGATTTGTGCATCACAAAATGAGAGCGTATTATAATAGAGGTTTGACAGACGACGTGCAAAGTTTGAAGATCCCGGTGGGTTCATGTGACTGTAATGCATATTGCCCATGAGGGGTCAGTGTTGACACGATCAGCTGCAGAGGGACAGAAACTGTTCTCATGGCGTGCGCTCCATGGGCCACAGGCTACTGGCAAATGGGCGGGTCTCGAACAGGTTGGGTCTGGCAAGTTGGGAGGTGTCGACGACAAAATATGCAGAGAAAAATAACCCTGTCACCACAATATCCATCTGTACTCTGTTAAAGATCCAGTGGGTACGATTTCAGTGAAAGGGATCTATTGGCAGAAGTATATAATATAAATATAAAGTAATTATTGTGATGTTTCACTACTGTGTATTAATCATCTACATTGTGTGAGTATGTTTCCTTTACCCTAGAAAGCGCCTGTTATATTTAAATATACCCAGACTGCACAAACCCAACATCTTTTGAGTTGTTATGATAATTGAAGGCTGCCACAGGTTCTCCTTTGTGTTTGGAAGGAGAGAGTGAGGGGTGCTGAGCTGCAATAGGCAACTTCACCACTAGATGTCACTAAATTCTACACGCTGAACACATTACTACCCTGACGATGAACATAATTAGAAAATTATATCAGGGTTGGCTTGTTTGCTTAAAGCGTCATTGATCATCCAATATCAGTTTCTATTTATTATTTACCTAATTTAACATTACCAGCCATAAAATGCTTTATAAAAAATAGTATTAATAATTTTGGATCTATGAAGTCCACACAAACACTGACAATTTTAAAAATGCTATTAAAAAATATCAACAAAATAAGAGAAGTAAAGATAAGCACAAAAAAAGCCCCAACAAGATTAGGAATAGAAACTGAAAACCGGAGCGAAATTATCAAAAGATTTAAATCAAAACATGACAATATTTGGAAAGTTACAAAACAGTAATAAATAAAGTTATATTAGTTGGAGGTGTAGAATCAAGTTTATTGCCCGAGCTCTGGATAGGAAGTAAATAATGATCACTGTGCTCATGTGAACTGGGAGCTTACATTTGCATGACACGTTGAAAATAACTCACTAACTAAATGTGGAAAATAATTATTTTTCTGAACAGTGGCATTAACTACAAGTGGATGAGAACAAATGAAACATCCAGTTCTTATATGTCTGTGCTGTATATAGAGCTGCCACTAGATGGAGCAAAAGGTTGCCACATGGTGACTTATTGCCTGTTGGACTTGGTCTGTTACGTCATAGTTTATCAGAGAGAGCATGTTTAAACAGCTTCTTTATACAGTCATGGCTTAAACCTATGGACCTATAGAAACTGTAAGGTTCCAACATGTGGTTTCAATACACAAACACAGACAGAGGTTTTCTGTATCGTGTTATAATGTGTAATGAGTTTCAAAGTGGAAGATTGTTTCACGTCTCTGGTGTTGTCTTCGTCTTGTAACCAGTGATCATATCTTTGTCAGGCAAGAATAAAACACATTGCAAAAGAAGCAAGTATTGTAAAGAAAGCATTGCCTTGATGATCACTCTAATTACTTATGCACATTGGTTTATTTCCATCCTTAAACAAATTTCTTATGGTAAAATATGAGAACAGTTTGGATTCTGAGATTATTTGATACCATATATTTTAAAATTGCACACATCTAAACTCTAAGGTTTTTCCTCATTGTATAAGAGTTAAAGTACAGAGAATGTCGCACCTTGCTCATATTAAATAAACAATTGTCAGATGTGATTATGGGCTGTACGAAATAAAATTTGAAACTTTTATCCACTGATGACATATGTAAAATTACAACATATGTATAATCAAGAGGACTTTTTGAACTGACATGTATGTGGTCACGCAAAGGTCTGTCCCTCTAACTCTGTGCCCTCTCACAAACCAGGTCCACAAAGGGCCCCCAAGCTCATCCTGCTTACGGTGCAGATCGACCATTTAACAGCTTTGAACTGTGATTTGCTGACCAGCTGCTGACTTGTGTTTTTATCCCAGTGGCCCATTGCCATTTCACTGGTGATTACACTGCTAAAGAGCCCGAGAGAGCTGGACAATGCCTGAGAGCTTTACGTGTCACCAGTGTCATTGGCTGCAAAGAATAGAATGAAATATCTGCCTATTTACAGTGTATGCGTGTGTGTGTGTGCGTGTGTGTGTGTGTGTGTGTGGAGAATTCGACTGGGAATGCCGTGGCTTGGGTGCATGTGTGACACTTTGCGGTCTCAGGGTGTTTGACAGTTGCTACAACTAGACAGAAGACGCTGTTCGTTGGTTGGCCAACGATGACTGTGATACACCTCACCGCTCCCACACACACACACACACACACACACACACACACACACACACACACACACACACACACACACACACACACACACTTGATGGTGTTGGCCTTAGAGACAGAAAGCATTACATTGAGTTACAAACTCTGGTATGTTTCCATTGAACACCCTGCAACAATTATGAGTCAAGTACAAG
Source organism: Platichthys flesus (assembly GCF_949316205.1). NCBI lineage: Eukaryota > Metazoa > Chordata > Actinopteri > Pleuronectiformes > Pleuronectidae > Platichthys > Platichthys flesus. The sequence continues at coordinate 10,351,628 of NC_084959.1, read as the reverse complement.
TCACATTAGAGTCATTCAGCATGTGGTGGGTCATCTGGGGGCATCTGTGTGTGCTGCAGGGACTCACACTGTAACATCAGAGGTCACATGTGTCCCATCAGTCGTGTTTGATGATTAGATTAAAAGATCAACCATCAAACAATGACAACTCTCACAAAAGGGGGTTTGAAAGAAATAAACAGCTTAAGTTTTTGTCACAGAGTTTATACATGTGATGTTTGTTTGGCCTCTGAGTCCAAACACTCAGATCTCAGAGCCTCTCAGGAGATTCTAAAGGGGCCAGCAAGACTACTTTTTAAAAGAAGGTCCTAAATGCATCACAGGCCATTTTCAAACATGAATTTTGTCTTTCACATTTGAAGAACAATGGACAAAGGAAAACGTCCTGAACATCCAGGCGAGGGGTGCCATGTGGGTGGAGCGTGCATGAGGCAGGTCATGACGTAGAAATTCAAAACCTTCGTCAAAGGTTCTCGAGTCTTCTTGTCTTTCCAAGTTTCAATGTCAGAATTTCAAGAGTGACCGACACACAAACAGAAAATTAAGTTAAGATTAAAAACTTTACAGCTTGGCATGATCCGAGTTACAGGGCCAGGAGAGCAGATGTTTCATGACGTCACCGAGCACGTGAGGAACAAGTCATTTAGGTATTTCTGGACAATTCTCATGTGAGCTTGAATGTTGAGTTTTTCTCTGTAGTGTCTTTTAAGCTTTTCAAGCTTTTACAACCTTGTATCAGATTTTACATGACATACTGACAAAATTTACCTCTGAAATTGGTTCAGTACATTTGCCCTAAACATTTTAAGGAAAAATTTAAACAATATTTGAATTACACTCATTTGTCAAGACTTAAGGTTGAGAAATAGTTTTGCAGACAGTTACATTCTGGTGTTAAAAGCAAACAGAGCATATGATCTATTGGTAAAAATCCTGAGAATGAATTGGAGAGGAGACTGCCATAATTCATCCTCCTGCATCCTTCTGAATAAAGAGACATCTTCAGCAGCAACCTGTGAACAGTTTCAATCAGACAAGAGGAATCTGGTAAGGTCAAAGTGACACAGACTTAAGCTTCATATTGTGTGTAATTGTGTGTGTGTGTTGTCAGCCGTGTGTTATGGTGATGTTGTTATGAACAGAACCAAACAGTAGCCTGGCAGGGACAAAAGAGAGCGACATAGAGAGAAGGATGCAGAATAGAGGGATTAGGAGGGAATTGTCACCACAGGATGGACACTGATGTGTCATGACTTGTTTTTCATACAAAACTGAAAACACACAAACACCACTTTGTGACAAAACACACTGACCGTATTTCCCTGTTGAATCCTGACTGTTAAAAAATTGAAATAATAATCCGAAAAGAAGCCATCTTAGGCAGCGTCTCTTCATTGTATAAATCGCTGGTCACCTACTCCGCACTGGTCCCAAATTAATACAATATTTGAAATAAGCACAGGGATAGAGCAGCTGCAAAGGATTTACCCAAATCCTTGTATCCACCCTCTTCGGTTTGAGTGGTGCAGGTCACAGGTTAAGTGTTCAAAGCAGCTTGGAGAAGTGTTCTAACATCGCTTTCTGTCCCCTGAGGTACCACAAGTATCCATGTTTGGTTCCATTCTCTTCTCAGTAAACATCAAAAAGCCATCGGTCTGCCCAATTAACTTCTCACAAACTTTTCTCACCACTGCTGCGTTAATGATGCACAACTATACCTTCAGATCTAAGGACACCACTTTAATATCTCAAAATGGAGGCTTGTGTGCCAGTTATGTCAGTCTCTCAGACCCAACTCCTGGTGATACCAGCCAGTCTTAGATGACAAGTTCCTCCTCTCTCTTTCCATAGAAGTGTACAAGAAAGGGCAAAACACCTGATCATTGTGGAAACTGTTGGATTTTCTGTCTGTATGCTGGGATTTGGCAAAATACTAACAAAGTAAAAATTGTAGAATGATGTTGCACCTTTCCATATGAGTCTTGACAAATGACTGTACTTCTCATAGTGTTTACATTTGTCCTCTTAGGCACCATTACACTACATGTTACTTTACATGTCATTTTTGGCTGTCCCACATAAAAGTTGAAAATGGTGAGAGATACATGGCAAGTTCTTTGGCTGTCAGATAATAAAACAAAATCTATGAGTGGGAGTGTGATGGGACTCATCCACTGACAGACCATTTGGGCCTCTAAGAGACCAAGACAGACGGCGTATGCAGATAATTGACTGCATATAAAGGTAGATGACAACTCCCCAAAAGTGAAGCCAAAACAGTTTGTCCATCCCTCAATGGTGAATGTGATATCTCAGGGAAGCCGTGAGAAAATGGGTTATGGTCAAAGGTCAAGTTCACTGTGACCATTTTAGTGAGAGAAAGTGATGACTTTTTATATCCCAAAGGTCACTGGGAAATCATATTGTTCTGCAATAACACTTTTCTCACAAAAAATGACTCAGGAGATTGTGACATTATCTTTTGCAGTTCTACTGGTCAGCGGTGGCATAAAACCACAAGGCAGTCATTTTTTTCCAATGTTGTTTTTCCACACCCGAACACTTATTCACTTTTTGTAAAACATGTGTTAAGGCCGGATAATGGCACTTGACTATTTGCATTTCTCACCTGGAGGACTGGATGTGTAACAGTCACGTGACCAGAATGTCAGTAGCAGCCGGAGGCTTTACAGCAGCCAGGGGAGGGTGGCCTGTCCGGTCTTGCCCACCACACCCCACTCAGTCAGTGGATTATGGTTGTTATCTGTGGGGTTTGGGTGATGGGTGGGGGCAGCTGCTTCTACAGTAGGAAGCAACTTGTGGTTTGTAATGTGCTGCAGTGAATGTTTCAAGTACATTGCCTCAAAATTATATATACCTGCCTAAGAAGTTAAAACTGAACTAAAATTATACAGTTCTGGAGTTTCTTTAACATTAGAAATAAATGACGATAAGGCTTCTGGGTGCTTTAATAACAGGATGTCAGGCATACACAATCATTTATAGTCATATCTTTTTTACAGACACAGTGCTGGTCAGGTTTAGGGTGGGCTTTATTTCTTATGGGATTCATGAATCAGCACCACCCATCAGCGATGATAGGTTTGATAGAAGACTTTGCATCAATGGATTTTAAGTAAAAAAAAATCTTCAATGTACATATTTTCCTTTACTTTCTGCAGCCTCCCTCCAGCATTTTTTGCCGCCCCTCCTTTGACATTTCAGTCATGCAAACACTCTCAACTGCACGCTGCACCTTTTACAATAATGCAGCCATTTACAACACGCTGTAAAAAAATGCACACGTGTCATGATCAGCATCTACTACTGGCATATTCAAGGCTTTAGTCATTAAGCCATGAGGAATCCTGCCAGGCGTGTGCAGCAGGGGAAGCTACTGTGCAGCACCATTTAACACTTCCAGTATATTTCTGACATTTTTCATGCAGATACAAGTTGTAAATGTGTGCTCATATGACATTAAAGCTAGTTTTATACTTGATATTGAACTAACTTAACAATCTGAGAAAAATGATGTCTTAACCCTGTTCCTAAATCAGTTTAACACACAAACAAACATTAAATGCCTCCATAGTGCTCCAGCCCAAATGTCATTTGTTGAACACTTCACCCACCCCTCCACCAGCATAGTGGTGTGTAGAAAATGAGTGAATTTTCATTTTTGGATGGACTATCCCTTTAAAACTCCCCAAGAGTTGGTACTTTACTCTGCTACCCTGTCTTAATGTTCCATTATACTCTGCTTATTGAGACTCTGTGTTGGAATCTGCAGTTTGTAGTAGGTGCATTAACTGGTGTTATTCTTTCATAGCAGCACTGTATTGTGTTGGTTTAACCTGGGACAGGAACAGAGCCTGGATCATGTTGATCCATTCTTAGTAACAGAAAACAGGTTTTTCGGGGCCACTGCCAGTTCATAGAAATATAATTTGAGTTATGACAATTTGAGTGTTTTTTGTGTAAGGCATCTATCTGAATACAGGCTCTGGAAGTGTGGAGGATGTGAGATTGTCTGAAAATGTGTGCTCTGTCTCAATTTGTAGGATCCATAATGTCTAACTCGTCGCCAGCTGGTCCACCATTCAGATCAGGCCATACCACCTCTGCCATAAGCCCAGTGGGCACATAAGACCTTCATGAACGACTTTGTCTGAGGTTCACCGAGGCCTCATAGCACTTTAGATAGTTGTGACCAGTCACCCTGAGGCCAAATCTGCTCTTCAAATAATCAAACAGTCATCCAATCAGCACCTGCCAAGTCCAATGGGGTAAAATTAGGAAACTACTGTGCATGTACAAACATGATCTCCATGATTTGATCTGAATTAAAGAGGAATTAAAAGTTTGGACACACTCACAGGTTTGCACAGCTATCCTTATCAAGAGTTTGCAATCACTTCCATTTATTGTGGACAGCCTAACCTTAACCTAATCACAATTCTCATCTCAACACTAACCTTAACTAGGAACTCAGAAATAACATGTCCCCTCATTAGGACCAGGCGTTGGTCCCATGAGGTCTACTGGTCCTGATAAGGTCAGTGTTTACACTGGAAAATGTCTTATAGGGGTAACAAAAACGAGCACACACACACACACAGGGGCTATTTTTAACCACTGATGTAATATGATATGCATGTACTGATGAATGGTTCCCTTACACAAGTACAATTTCAATGCAGGTTTTTACTCTCTTAACAACTCCAAGAATCAGGAATCTCAAAACTTCTGTCATCACCCAACTTATATGATAATTAGGATCATAAATCATAAACCTATTTATGTTCCTCTTTCTCATAAATATAATTTTGGTTTAGTGCTCTTTAAAGTCTGGATTCCCAGAAACAACACTCCACTGGTTTTGTTCTGGGTTGCAATCTAAGAATTTGAAAACTTCTTTCACGTCTTACCTGATCAAATGACTCTACCTAAACCAGTGAATGTTACTAAACCAGGCTGAGCTGAGTTCTTGTAACACGTCTTCAAGGGTCTGTGTGAAAAAAACTGAAGTTGTATTAACACAGAAAGCAGTAGTAGCTGGAGGAACGGTTACTTTTTCCTATTCGACTATGAGACAGAACTCCTCACTCTGAAATAACACACACACACGCTCACGCACACACACACACACACAGTCAGTCAGTAGCAAATGGGAAAATCCGACGTGAACTCCTGTCTATTATATAATCAACCTTAAATACTAAAAAAAAAGCTTGTTGAGCCACACGTTGGATATGACTGCAGACACAACACAACGGATCAGACACCGATGACGAGCACACAACACGGACACACACACAAACACACACTCTATCTTAGAACTTCTGCGTGTGTTGTGGGGAAACCGTGACACCTTAAGAAATTAATGTTTAACATTTAAAAGGAAAACTGGGCTCGGAGCGTGAGCGCACACGTGCAGCTCTGGTGTGGACACGTGGGAGGAGTAAAGGCGACGGTGAATAGCGCTTTACGTAAATGTCTCTAGCGTCTTTTACGCAAGTTAGAAAGCAGCACAACGTTGAATGTGCAGCTGATGGATGAGTTAACGGGACAGGAGCTGCATCGTGTTTAGTTGAAGACTAATTACAGTGAAACAATATGTTCTGTGAAAGACATTTAAAGAGGTAACGTGATTTGATGCGTTCAGGGGGCGAGACCGACGTCATCGAGGGCTCCGTGAGACGTTCAGAAAAAAGGAAAAACCCAGGAAATCTAGTAACCCACGTTTCTAGCTAACGTTAGCTTACTTTTACTGTATTTTCAATCAAATTTCAAATTTTTGTTGACAAATTTCAAATTCCTCTACATCTCTTTGCAATGTTTTCCTCACTGGCCTCTGGAAAATGTATTGACAGGTTTTGAAAACATGTCCCTATTTAATTTTAACTTATCAGTTGTAGTTTTCTGGTATGGTATTGTATTTTTCTTTTTATACAAGGCTCTTTTTTACTTCTTTTTATTAAATTAATTCATCTCTCTTACATCTCATTCTACAGTTGACCCTTGTGTTAACCCGTGATAAATAAAACTGGTCAATGTGATGCTTTTATTCATCTTTTCCTTTGACTTAATTAAATCCAACTACTGCAACAAACCTGGTCTTAAATATATGATGATTGAAGATGAAAGATATTGAAGTAACTATTGAGGAATGTTCCCAAAATTCTATAATTTGATATGTGGAGGACAATGGAAGTTGAAGCTACACTGATACTCTCCTTTACTCAATTTATTGTACCTTATTTGAATTCTATGCAAGAATGGATGGATGTGTAGATATATAGCTGGACAAAATGAGAAAACTATTTCCATTAAAAAATAGATAGTGAGCATTATGTCATTACCAAGGAGATTATTGTTTGTTTGGTCGAGGCAGATGGCCGCCCACAATCCGTCTGGTTCTGCTTGAGGTCTCTTCCAGTTAATTGGCCAAAGTGCTGCTATTTGTTGGATCTGTTGGGTTTATCTAGTCTCAAGTCTAGACCTTCAATGTAAAGCACCTTGAGATAATGCACATTATGATTTGGCACTATACAAATAAGATTTAATGTAATTGTTTGTTATTTTTCAGGATTACACAAAGAGACACATGAGATTACCCCTTAATGAAATCATTATTCTCAGATAATTACCAAAGGATATTGATGAATACTCAGAGGCATGTTGAAGGGCTGAAATTTATGAGTGTGTGCTATTTTGCGCTGATCCAAATGAAAATCCAGATCTAGTGTATATAAATGTGGCTTCATGGAGGGACTGTTGGGCCTTGGTGGAGGTAAGGTCCTTGTTTACTTCTGCTTCAGTAGAAAAATGGATTTGTCAGATTAGTAAATTATCTTTCAACACTATATCAAACGAGATTAAACAGATAATTTAACAATTACAACTGGATATCTTCGGTAACTGAGAGCACTTGAGTGTGTTCATCAAGAGGACACTTTGAGTTGGAGAGGATTTGTGATCAGGCAGAACTTGAACGCAGCATCTCGATCTGGCCCAAAAGCGCGCTCCAGTCTTTACGTGGCTACGCCCCCTCTACACTGTACGTGCGCGCACCCTAGTATCGCGTGGTGGGGATCATCCATGTTGCTGCTGGTGCTGGAGATAAGGTTGTAATCCTGAGGCCCTCGGACACGTTTCTCTCTTTTTCTACATGTTTCAGCGCAGCGCCGACTGCCCCGCGTCTTAGGCTGAAGCTCTGCGGCAAAGGAGCGATAGAGGAGCGGCACTCACCGCCGAGCAACTTCACGTTCCCCTCAAATTGAAGGCGAATTTCGGGCCGGGGGGGAGGAGGACTTGTAATCCTGAGGGGGGAAGAAAGACGGCGGTGGGAAATGGCCACTCAGGTGGAGGCTCTCCTGCCTGGCAATCCGCTCGCCCAAGCCGAGGAGCACGGGAAAGTGGCCCGAGTTGAACCCGAGGAAGGGGAGGGTGGCCGGGGCGACGAGGCCAAGCGGCAGACGGGTGTCGACGACCAAGGGAGCAGCTCCGGCGGCGGCCCCGGCCAGGGAGGGTCCCCCGGCGCGGAGGAGCAGACCTCCAAGCAGGCGACGGAGGAGGACAAGGGGGACTGTGACAGCGAGGACAAGCAGACCGAGGAGGGGGTAACAGGCAGCAGGAAGGACTTTACTGAAGCCCCCCCGCCCAAGGTGAACCCGTGGACTAGGAAAATGAACGCGGTGACCGTGGTCAGCGTGAATGGACAAGCACACCACGGTGCGTACCCTCCCCTACATGTTGCTTTCTTGGCTGTCAGTGTTGTGTCGGTGTCTGTGCGTCCAAGTTTGGTCATCCGGGCGGCTGTCACGGTGGGGCAGGGGATCACATTGTATTAATGTAGGGAAATAAGAGGTAAGGGGCTGCGTAAACAATCCCTGTCTGTGCTCCCTGCACGCTGGTTATATTTGGAGTGCATGCACCCCCCACTCCTCCTCCACCTCCTTTTGGTGAAGGCTATTCCTGAAGTTCAGGGTGGCGGTGTGGAGCCACGGGGGGGCTGGTCGCACAGGGGATCACTCACTTTAAAAAGCACTTAAAAAAAACCTCCACATGGCTCACATGATTCCTTTTAACTTGAAGTTAAACCCCTCTGGGTTTTTGAAACCCTTTGTTGCCAGTAAGGAAATGTCCTGCACCACTATGGACGTGCTGTAGTGCAATGGTTGTTAAGTAGCTGCACTACATCCCACCAGAAAGGCTGAATGCATTCGGAAGCAGAAAGCCTTTCACTGAATTCCAGGGTGGTTGGTTGGTTTCACAAGGGATCACACCTTTTTAAAAACACTTACAATGCTCCACATAGCTTTTTATAAAAAAACAAATGCCCTGTTTTTTTGCTTTATGATGAAAATCCAGGGTTAAATAACAAGATGCCTGTTATTAACTGACACCCCGCTCTGTTTGAGACTCTCAGGGGGAAGTAGGGAATTGTCCTGCACAAATATGGACATGTGTTATGTGAAGATGCTGCACTCGTGTCATCCCACCAGATGATGGTTTTGTACTGTGGTCACTGGTTGCATTCCTCTGCTTCTTGAAACGTCTCTCTGCCGTTCCTGCAGTGTCTTTAAACTCTGCAGAGTGGGAGACAACAGGACATCTGGCTTGAAAACAGTCCCCATGTTTAGCATGTGTCCCATCTCCTGCCATCCAGTCAGACCTGACCTCACACACACTCCCTGTGTTACCCAATGTTTAAACTGGTCTTTACTGTTGCTAACACGTGTGTTTTCAGGGCGGGTTTCGACACACGCTAATGAGACAACCACCTTTATTGTATCAGCTGTAAACACACGATCTTGGCTAGTTGTGTGTGTAGCGGCTAAGCCAGCTAACAATAGCGCACGCACACACTTCTATGGCCTAGTGTTTCGTCCAGCCCTTCGCACACATACACACACACAGATGTTAGCTTAGCTTCCACGCTGCTACATCCCACCCTGTTTAAAACGCACACCGCCCTCTGTACGTCCTCCCAACATCGATTCCAGACACGGCAACGCCACCGATCATTAAAACATCACATTGTTAAATCTCTTTTAATGAAAACGAGCTGGTTTGTTGTGGGGCGTCACGTGTTCACTCCACGTGTTCCCCTGGTGAAAGGCATGGTCGCTGCTAGCTTGTTAGCATCATGTGCGCCGCATCAACATACAGAGCGGATCGTCGCCGGGGGTTGTTGTTTGCGGGCCAGTCCGATTGTTTCGTGGGTAGTGGGAAGGTTGTCACGTAGTGTGGACGTCGGCAGAACAAAACGGCCCCTGCCTCCCTTGTCCAACCCATGCTAGCTAACGTTAGCATGGGGAGCTAGCAGGCAGCGTCATCATGGCTTCTGCATGATCTCCCTGATCCCAGCGCAGACGATGTAGAGGGTTATGATTTGTAATTAAAATGCACATCGAGGGAGGTGTTTTAAATCATCGGCTCATCGATCGATTATTAGGATTGATTATTGGTGAAGCACGTGGAGCCGCTCTCCCCCTGGTGCTCTGTCAGTGCATGGTGGCTTCACGTCTCCTGAGCCATGTGTGTGTTTTGTATGTCCTGGACATTGTCAGACTCTGTGGCTTGTCAGCGGTTTGTGCTGCCTTTTTGTTTGCAGGCTGGTTTGTTGACTGTGCTGTGTGGACTTCGGGTAACAGCCTGTACCCTGAATCCGGACCAGTCTGGGTGGATGTCGTCCAAAAGCTGTCACATCAGCAAAGCAAGCCTGGCTGGGGGCCAGAGGTTGAGATAACCAAGGCTCCAGTGTTTCAATTCAAACAACCCAAAATGTACTTGGACAAATTATCACAATTGCAAGTTTAAAATGAAACATAACCTTGAACCTCAACGTTTTTTTTTCTTTTTTACATGGTGGATCATTACCCCCTTATATGGAACCACTGACTAAGAGTGAACCGCCTCTCTAATGAACATGGTTCAGCCAATGATTTTATGATTTTGGAGAAATGTGAACATTACATCTGAAATTCATGATAACTTTTCATATCGTTTTCCTTTAAGATTACTTTAGTCATTCAACATAATGTCTCATGTCTGAAAAAATCCCCATCGCCATTTTCTAAAGCCCAAATAGCTTGGTTCAAGGAACAGACTCTTTATTTAGTAATCACAAATGAAAAGGAACAAAAACCTAACCTCCTGAAGCTGAAATTAAAGAAACGTTTCTTTCTTGATAATTACCTTAAACCATTATTTAATTATCAACACAATTGAAGATTAATTCTATATTGATTACTTAAGCTAATAGTGACTAATTGATGCAGCTCAGACACTGTAATGTGAGTGTAGACTGAGGTGTAGCGACACTCAAATGTTGTCAGTGTTCTAAAGTTGTATCCTAAAGAGATCATAGCATTTTCTGTAAAACTCAGTGTAGCGACATTTATTTTTAGAAAGAAAGATTCAAGCTCTCCATCAAAAATGAAAAAAGTTTTCTTTTTTTCAGGTAGGCTGCTCTCTAATCAGTATTGTGTACCCAGCTTGTCCTTGAACAAGATCCCGGACTCCTGCCCTGGATTAAAAAAACAACAGTTGAAAGAAGGAAAGAGTAATTCCACAGTCCAGGCAGCTGGTTTTAGGATCACAGTGGGATGGTATCGCAATATGGGACCTCGACTTCTGCAAAGAGTAGGAAGTAATCAGTTTGTCTGGCCCCTATTGTTCTTTGAGTCATTACCAATCTGTAAACATGCTGATGAAACTCACTTTCCTTCTGGGCCAGTGAAGTATTTATCTACTTATCAGAAACTGAGTTTTCTTCTAATGTCTTGTTTTGTAGAACCAAAAATCATATTGGTTTTTTAATAATAACTGTCTGGGTTTATTGTCTGTCATTTGGCAGTTACTCAACAGGACACAGTCACTAGCATGTCAATAGTTAGCAATAATTTCTAATATCGTAACAGCCCTAGTGTCCAGAGTTGGCGTATTTTTTTTCTCATGCTGTTACTGAAAACCAGCTCTGAGACGCCAGCATCCTTCGACAGTTTTCCTCTGGCTCGTCTGTAAAACGTCCTGGTCACATACTTAACGATGCCCTGCAGAGTTTTCATATGAACAAATAAAAACTTCTGTTTACATTCAGCGTTTCTCACCCAACCACTTATTATGCTCGATTCCTCAAGGCTTAACGATCGTGCTAAATAGATTTGCTTCCTCGTTTGTCTGATTTCTTATGCAGCGTTTACATCCATGCTTGCTTGGTAGCAGTATGCCTCTTTGCTGGTGTGGTTGGAGAATAGTTATGTATCTGTAAAGCAAATTCCTGTGCATGCATGGTTTGCTTTCTAAAAACATTACTCCAGAGTGATTAGAGACCCCAAAGGGCAACTTTAATGTGCGTTTCCACTGGATTTTGTTGGAAAGGATGCCTTAGCTCCTGGTCTGGAGTTGACTCTGCCTTTGTTACTTCGTGCAAAGGGCAGTCTGATGAACTTTGACTGGGAAAATGGGGTGAGAGAGGGGGTCAACGCTACCCACTGGTTACAGAGGGCATTGATGGTTTAGTGTTTTGATAAGAGAACGTGTGACTTCTCACTTTCTGATTTGTTGTTACTTTTGTCCAAATTTTTCATGTAAATGACAACATCGCTACTGGCTGAGTTTTCCAGCCATGATATTGCGAACATGATTCAGAGGGGTTTATGGGAGGTGTGGTGTCCTCCCTCTTAAAATAATTATCTTAATCTGTCTTTTGCCTTTTTTCTGTAATTTTTTGGGGTGCTTTTTATTGTTTTATGGTCACAAATCATCGCATGGCTGGTTCAAGGCTGAAAACCTTTTCAATCTTTTTTAAATGTCAATAGAGAAAATGAATCGTAAATACCCTTTTTGAACCGTAAATTGCTCTGAAAATGGGCGACAACTCTAAGCTACATTGAGACTCATTGTTCGTTCGTGGGATCTACAGTACGGTGTCTTCCTGTATATTAAAATTGTCGCAGAACTGACACCAAAAGCAAAGTGGAGCATTCAAACAATTACAGACAGTGTGTGGGGTCAGAAAGGTGCCAGCACTGAGCAGTGTGCTGCACCTGGTGCGACCCCACACAGAGTGATACTGGTTCCTGCCGACAGAGACTGTAAAGGCATTGGTCTTCTGTGCGATGGTTCCATACATTCATATAGCAAAAGATATACAGTAATGTACTGGTTGGAGTAGCTTGATATGATCACCTTCACGGCATTAGGGATGATTTAAATAAAAGTATTACAAAAACGGTTCCCTAAATGGATTGGAGGATCTTTTCTCATTAAACAAAATGCTGTCAAAGATAGCACAGATTGTGAATAATATGAGAATATATGGTGCATTTCTTTTTCCTCTGTACACGAACATTACAAAGCATTGTCTTATTCAAGACCAAATACACGAACGGAAAGACACTGGCTTACTAGATAATAAATTAATGTTCTTTCATATTAAGAAAGTGTTCCACTGTTTGTGCAGTGAGATACTTCATGAAAAGAGTGAATCTCCATAAAGAACTATTTAGAGTCTGAGATAAATGTGGTGTATTCTTTATGGTAACTGAAGATGTCACTTTCTTTAGAAGAAGAAAAAAAAGGAGGAAGAAAAAAAACAACAATTACAGACAGAGAGGCAAATACAAATGATGTAGTCACAGCCTTAATGTCTTAAGACTTTCTCGGTCATGTGTCTTAATTGGGGCTCAGTTAAACTTTTCAGTGGGTTTTAAATATGTATGATACTGAATTTGAATGGTGGGCTCAGTATTTCTGAGAACAGCTTGAAGTCCTGATTCATAAATGGATTTTGGCCCCTGAGGAAGTAAATGGTGGATTACTGATAAATGTGAGCAGTTATGTGGCCGGCCTTCCTCTGAGGGGTCACCATTAAACAAGAGCAGCACTGTGTTTACATAAGCAGACCTTCTCTACTTAAAGTTTTGTCCCAACCTCTTTAACATTTAACAGAATTTCGGGTGCTATTGAGAAGGGTAAAACATGACATAAATCACCAGACTGTCCTGGAAACAAAATTAACTCTAACAAGGCTTTACTGCTGGCAAAATGACGCCATTTTGGCTCAGTGGGTTAGTTTCCTGTCTGCCTGTTGCTTAAGGCAAACTGACTGTAAAGAAATGTTCCACCGAAAACTGTAATGTGCCAGTGCTGGTGTGTTTCTGCAAGTGCCGGTGAGAAGAAGACAGATCTAAGATGCTGTGGTGTTCTCTGTAGAAACGGCCAAATCGTTATATGCAGAATTATGGTGAAATTAGGACAAGGACCAACTTTACCCCTTTGGTTTCCCATCAGCATGCCACAAACATAGCTTAACTATATTTGTCAATATCATCAAAAGTGAAGTGTAATCAAACCTGACCATTTAGTTCTCTCCACCATTGTCATCAAGTGTGTGTGAGTGTGTTTGTGCATGCGTGAGCTCCAGGGTGCGCCAGCATGTTAGATACATGTACAGGCCTCTGGCCTTTGCACAAAGTCTCTGAGAGATTTTTTTTTCTTCTCCAGGATACATTTTTTAAATGTATTTCTGCTCTACTATGAGAGTAGAACTGATAATGTCTGGCTTTATTGACACTATGGTCCGAAGGCTGTTAAACACTGGGTTTGGTCTCCAAGGAACCCCAGCCTCAGCTTGACATTGTCAGTTCTTGGCTGTGTATGTTCATCTTCACTTTCAATTGTGAACAATGCAGACTATTCAAGGACTAAGGAGAAACCAGCAGGTTTGCCAGATGAATAATGGCAGGTTTGGGTGCATACATTAGCATTTCCTTGCCATGTGTCTTACGGCGCGGCAGCTCTAAACAAAGTTGTGGTCTTTAAGTACTCTAAAGTGTGTGTTTTCGAGCAGCTTTGGAGTCTTGCTGCAGTCTTTTTCTCTATTAGCGCTTCACAGAACCAGTGTTTCGCTGTTTCAAAATTAGCACTGACACCTTCCTTGTCTCCTGCATTGGTCCCTGTCCTGTGAATCTCTTCCTCTTTGCTGTGAAGGAACAAAACCCCACCCTCTGTCACCAGATCCCCTCAAGGGTGTTTGTAGGATTTCATGAGGTGTCAGGCCTCGACAAAGGTCGTGAAGCTGGAGGGGAGTGCTGATGTGTGAAGAGGTAGAGGGGCTCTACTGTTGCAGGACACTCGTCACACTGCTGCAGCTCGGTGTTAGCTGTGTTGAGGTGGGCCCAGTCTGAGAGGATGTCTTTAGACCTGCAGGTATAATCCAAAGAATCGTCTACGTAGTTTACCCACAGTTTGTGTTTTACACATGACCAGGGTGTGGCACAGGCGCGTTCACAACAGCAACAAATCCTCTGCATTATTCAGGTGAGAGGTGGAGCAGTCGGGTGCAGCAGACAGAGACAGGAAGTGACGTATTCACTCCGCTGCGGAGATCATCATCAACACCACCATTAACTCTCTAGACATCATCGTCTGGGTCTGCCACTTGTATGACATTGCATTTCTCACCAGGATATGTTTATTTTCTTTATTTTCTTTTTTTCATTTTTGCATCTGTCAATTGTTAGAAGCGTCATTAACACCCCACTAGCTCGCGTTGAATCCAACTTCTCCTGGATTACTACAGACTTTATATAACGAGCCCAGGCAGAGAGAATCTGCGGAATTTGCGGAGACTCTCACTCGGGCATTTGCGTTCACAAGTTGCAGAGTTCAGTGCACGTCTGAAAGCAGATTTTATGTTCCAAGTGTATTTAACATTAATCTCTAATGGCCATTGTTTTCTTATTTTCAATTTCCTGTACTCCTGAGCTGTAAAGCTGTTTTATCAGATTGTATCACAATTTGTCAATTTAGTTTTTGATTCATCTTTTGGTTGTTTAAACTTGCACAGACGTTGTGTTCATGTTTGGATATCACTTTAGATGAAATGATTGGTTGATAAGTCTTTCAGCAGAAAGTTAAACTGATTAGTGATAGATTATTAATTATTAATAAAGCCAATATGTAAATAGTTTTTTCAGCCTCTTTTTTTTTTTGGGATATATCTTTGAATTCATTATTTGAAGGTTTTTGACTGGTCAGAAAAAACTCAACCTGAAGATATTCACTCTCAGGTCAGAACCTCAGATCAGATTATCCTGAAGAAGCCGACCAATGTCTATGCTACTCAATCTACTTTACCACACGCACTCACACTCACACTGTCAGCTGTTTCTTATTAGCCCTCTACTTAAGTTGTCGAGTCCGAGTTGCTTTATCTGTGTCAGTGTTGTGTCTGGACTTGGCGATAGAGGCACATCTCTCAGACTCTGCAGCACAGGCGTTAGCTCAGGGTGTGGATCGTTTGCATCAAGGAGGTGTCCCCTTCACTGGTTTTTAATAAGTGACTATAGCCAAACGCTCAATGCACATTAAATATATCACATTTAATTTGCATTATGTCCCGTTTCTGCAGCTAACTCTGACTAGTTAGTCCTTTTTTATATGGGAGGGAGATTTAGTTGATTGGGTTTCAGTTTCTAGGTAAGACACAAGTCATTGTTTTTCAAACCGGCTGTTCCCATAAGAGGATGTTTTTAATGAATGGGATAAACAAAATGCTGCAGTGTGAACCTCAGCCATTTTTCTATGGCTCTGAATTAGTTTGCTTCTCTCACACTTTGCTGTGCCAAACCTTTTGGCTCTGCTCGAGCCTCACAGCCACGGATAAAGCAGCCAGTACTGTTTGCTTCCCCAGTTTGTCCAGTCGCTTCTGAAACCCCTCCTTACGACATGTTAGTGGTTCGACTGGTTGTCCAGTAGTGTTTCAAGTTTGCCACAGTGGCAAGGTAATCTGGATTTGACCTTTTCTCTTTTGCTCTTTTTCAGTAACTTTTCTTGTGTACAACTGAATGCACCACTGTAAATGTCTTGCAGGAGAACCTGTCTGATAATGTACACCCTTGTCCCTGAATGAAATGATTAATGTGTCTGCTTCTCTCTCTATGCGATGCCTGGCTTTTCACCCAGCCTTCGGGTGTCGACATTTAGAACATGTTTGACCTCTGAGGTCAGAAAACACCCTAGTGCTTTTTGAGAATAACCTCTGTGTTGACTTCCATTGTTATAGTACCGTTAGGCCTGGATAATAAAGTGACAATTATCGTGATAATTATTTTATATATCAGATTTATTTTGATGTGATTTAATTTATCATATGGCCCATCCTAAACTCTGCTTGCTAACCATGTTGACCCTGACCCACCTGTGACCCCTGTCAGACCAAACTTCATGTGAATGTCAGTGCTGGATATGTGTGTGTATATCTTTTAAATTAATATCTGTGGTTCTGCTTTTATTATGTAGCAGCTACAGGAAATGCAGTGTAGTTTTCATGTTTGGATGAAGAGCTGGAGTCAAGTGGTTTGTGAGACATATCATCAAGGTCAACAGTGTTGTTTACTGAACCTGTGAATTCAGCACTATGCCAGCAATACCTCAGCTGGTGGAAAATATTTCCAGCCTACTGAACAACATTAGAACAGACATTATGAAATGTGGTACAACTTAATATTCAAGGGAAATGATTTTTGAAGGTGCTTATTGAATTTAAAATCATGACTCATTGACATCACACAGTCCTCATTATGATTTACTTTGGGGGAATTTGGAGAAACAGTTTGCGTTCAGCGTAAATGCCCATGATGATAACAGAGATTTGATGTTGCGTTTGGTCACATGTTGCATGAACTCAGTAAAGCATTCTTGTCATGGGTGCTGTAACTGTTGCTCAGCAGACGTTGGTAGAAAACCTCCCATCCCACTGCTGTGTGATCTTTTGACTCCGCAAGAAGTGATGTCACCAGGCTGAGCATGTGACACCGGGGAGCATATTTGACGTGTGTATGTGTGGAGCAGGGAGGCAGGCGGTCTGTGGCGTGCACCCTGACTGTCGTTTCCTCCATATTTGGATCTTAAAGGCTTCCCTCGTCTGTCGTCACCCTGCTCCGCTCTGTTGGGGATGTGAGTGAATTGCTTCATAGCTTGTGAATAAAACTGCAGAGGAACCCTTCACATCAGAAGTTATTTGAGATTTCGATTGTGATAATGTCAGATAATTTTAACGACGATTTCAAAGTGATTATCGCACCTCCTCATATAGACACATTTCCCCCTCAGCTCTCTTCAGTGCCTTTTTAAGGAACCTTGTGTGTCCTGTGTTGAGCATTTAAAGAAGTCCTGGCAATGTTTTTCATTCCTTTTATTGAAAGAGAAATTAAAGCATGTTTATCTAATAAGGAGTTGTTTTAATTGGACCCGGACTTCTGTGGATTTTGTTAATCATGTGAGGAAGTTGTCAGACTGCTGCTTTTTCCACTATAGTCACAGGGAAATCCCAGACTCCAACCCCTACCTAAATAAGTAAATCTTTCGACCATGATTTCACTTACAATACATGTGGGAGCATGAAGAAAACCGCTAGACAAAGCCAAAAAAAGTCCCACCATCTGGTGGAGGGCACGGTTTCCCAACACCACCACTGTGTTTATCTAAGCCTGCAGAGCCGACGTGGCACAAGGTTTATTTAAAGGTTCCAACAGTGATAAACCCTTCGGGGTTTGGAGCAGGTATCTGCCCTGCTGTGTGCTGTAACACCCATGGGAAATTGAATGTGGACTCCACCTGAGCTGTGAGCTCGTTTGTGAGTTGTGGGAAGATGAGAATGGGCTGTGTGTGTTGAAGGTTGGAGATATCCCAGATAGTATTTATTGGAAAGAGAGGAAATATCTGACAGCATTTAACTAAATTAGGTTCAGAAAATATCCTTTAGTATCCCTTTTTGGATGTTTTGATATAAATGTAAAAAAAAAAAATGGTTAGATTTGTAAGAATCTGATATGGAGCCTCCACAGCGGAGTGAATTGATCTCAGTTCGATGGAAGTGTATTATGTGAAAGGGGAAGAGGTAATATTAAATGGGAAATGGTAGGGGTTGGTGGAAGTTAATGTTAATGGTTGCCGCTGGCTATGACTACTGACACAGAATGCTATGAAGAAAGACGATGGGGAAAAACACGGGAGCAGGAGAGGGAGACTGAGAGTTGATACTGATGAAAATTACAGAGAGAAGAGGGGTTCCATGGACGTAAGTGAGAGGAGTCTCCACAAGACAGGTCAGCAAGGCAAGCAGTCCCTGACCAGTCACAGCCAAAAATAGACAGCGATACAGAAGTAGAAGTGATATTTCTAATTAGGTCTCAGAACTATTGCAAAGGGAAGTGAACAAAGTTCAGACCAGAGAAGTTGGTGGAGGGTTATCCTGGATATGCTGGTGGTTCCTATCATCCCATCGAACCTGGTTCGGCCAGGGTCTCAGGTGACTTAAAGAACCTTTTCAATGAAACTAATGTTTCTTGCAAGCTATCTTTGTGGTTGTGCTACCCTGACTGTTATCTGAAACATATGCTTCGATGGTCTCTTTTTTTTCCCCCTCATGTTTGCCACTAAATAAATAACGCACTAAAACCTGGCTTCGCTGCAGTGGGAATGGATCCAATCAGCAATCATTCCCGGGTCAAAAGACTGCAGTAGAAATGGATTTTTGTGTTGCTCTTGATCTGATTGGCAGTGATGGAAACTTGGTCGAACAAACTAATCTTGCAAGACATCAAGGTGAGAGAGAACCTTAGTTTTCTGTGTCCTCCTGATGTCGACAATGATGCTTTTGGAGAAAATCCCCAACTCCTAACCATGGGGAAATGCGCATTTTTTATTGCACGTAAACCTGCGTTTATTCAAACCGGTGTAGACCCACTAATGTTGGTATGAATCTTAAATACTTGGTAAACGAAGATTGTGCGTGAATAACTAATTGTAAAACGATATAGCCGGAGCCAACTTCTCTAATTTAGTCCCTTACACTGTACCATACAAAACATATCTCTCCCATAAACGATCTGTAATTGCCTGTTAGCGTTCATCTCATAATTTAGTCGCCATGTGTGGGTGCAGTAGGGTTTCGTCTCAGGAAGCTAGGTTGACCTCCAATTGTTGCCTCTTGAATACTGCTACTTACTAAACATAACTAGCTACTCCGACTCAGGGTTTTTCTTGGCCGACTTGTGGAGGTTGTACTGAGCCCAGGCCGTGGGCAGACACCCACAAAGACATGCACAGCTCCAGCGCCCCCAGCAGAGCGCTCTGCGGCGGGCCACGGCGAAGGGTCCCAGGAAAGCTCCACTGCCCGGGACATAAAAAGCTCCACAAAGTCTGCTTACAGTGATAATTTCAGTTTATAGTCTTTACCTGCTCTTTCAGTAATTAACTGATCGTGTGTGTGTGTATATATGTTTGTGAGAGTCGCTATCTTGAAACCTTCTAATCGCTGTCCCTGATATCAATTTTTTAAAATCTACATTGAAATGGAGACTTCTGTTTAGCCCAGTATGAGTCTAGAAAAACCTAAGAATGGTGTTTTACTTTTGAATTGAACTGTAGATCTGTCTTGGTTCTTGGGGAAACTATTTTGTAAGTGAGAATGATTAATGTTTTCTCTGTCTTCTTCGATGCTGAGTCATTTTGTTCTTAATCTCTCCTTCGACTCTGGGGAAACTGGTTTGATGAAACTTAATCTACCTGTTAATGCAAATTATCAGTACTTCTCTTGCCCCCTTCTCTTTCTTTGCTCATTCCTTCTTTGTGTTCTGTCAGGTGTCCATGTAACACACATGCACACACACTGACACATAGCGTGTCCTTGAGTTTTGAAGAATTCAACACTCTTATCGTCGCTCTTGCAGAATTGAGCACAGAACGCACAGATAACACTCAGCTGCCTTCACTCGTACCTGTTAAGTTACACAGTTCTCGACGTGCTGTCACACCATTGGCTCTGTTTTCAGCTGTAAATCACATAAATGACAGATCTTTAGTTAAACTTTGATGACTAAAAGTTGATTTAGAGTATTCTTGTGTTGTATTGTACCTTTTAAGGTTTGTGAAAATTTGTTAAATGTATCGAGTTGGAGATTAGTTGCCCAACCGACTACAGCCACAGTTTGAAGATTTAGATGTGACCAGTCACCCACCCGTGTATTTTGGTGGGTGACAGAAAAAAATATAATATTGAGGTAGATTTCTGTGGATGCCGAGTTCCTGCACATCCTTGTTAATTACACAACAGTATTTATAAGCATAGTAGCAAATTCTTCTAGAATTTTTTTGCAGTTTTTCAAAAAAAACATAGCATTTCAAAAATCTGTGTGGCAACGTAATAAAACCGCTATAACAGAAAATTGAAATTAAGTCATAGCTTGTGCTGCTTCAAGGAAAACATGTGACAAAATGCGTGTCTTGATTGAATGTGCTGCTGCCTGTGACTGGCTGGGGGACTGTAGCCTATAGTTTGGCAGACGCCTTGGCAGGCGCTTGTCTGACCTTTTTAAACTATCATCTGATATGCAGCGAACACTGAGCAGCCCTGTAAGCAACCGTGAGCGATGTCCGACATGCTCGGATTGGAGCGATCATAGCACATGGCTCAGCTGATCATGAGCTCAAAAAACATTGTTTGTCATTGAACAACCGTTGATTGTCCACTGGCTGCAGCTCGTTGCACCACAAAAGGAAATTATCAGTCACATACAGTTTAAGGAGGCACACACTTGTCGGCCAAATGATTGTCTCAGGGCTGCTGGTGATCTGTGTTAGATTCCCACATGCCTGTTTCAAAAGAGTTGTCAACAATTTGAATGATTAACCCACCAAACATCAAAGCTGTCACAGAAAATCACATTTAGGATACCACCGCGGTGTGTTGCAGACCGGTCACTTCCTAGTTTGGATCAATTCCACACATTTACCTTGACATTTTAGGAACTGAGTTTCATGTTTATCTCAAGCCTAAAAAAAAGTATGTATCCTTCCGTCAGGACCAAAGTAGTGAAACAAATCCCTGAAAGAAAGTGTCACTGTTAAGTTCACATGAGTAGAGCAGTAAGACAACCTGTTTCTGGCCAGTGAGTCCCTGTTAAGCCCTGGTATTAACAGATGCTACAATCACAAATGGACATCTGCTTCAGGTGTCAATGCAGCCAAGATGTGCTGAGGATACATCTCGAGAGACACGATCACTCAGAGCACATCCATTAGGGGTCTGGGCCGAACATGTTAAGACAGACACAGTTTCTATCAGTAGCGAAAAAAACATTTAATATCTATTGAAATGATCTGGGAAAAGAGGGCGAGAGAGTTGTAGTATTTAATTACTCTGCGGCAAATCTCTGATGGTTGTAGCACAGCTTGGTTACCTGGGATATGTTCTGGCCTGTAAAACATGCTCTGTCATGCACTGTAGGTAGCAGCATGAATTTTGAAACCTTCCGTAGACTATTAACACCTTGTGCTCAATCTAAGCAGATAACGGGGGATAAATACTCGTGGAATTCATGTTGAATCCATGACTTGAATCTAGCACAAAGCTGTTACATCATTCAAAGCTTCTACATGATTAACTTTTTTACAACTGTACCAGAGCGTTTACCAGAGAAGTTGTTGGTTTATAAAGCCTGGTTACACAATAAAGTGACACAACTGTGCAGCCAAGCAAATTATTTGGGTCTACAAACTAGGTGGCTACTTGTAAGGCTATTTCAGATATGAAAACTGTTGAGTATTTAGATACCAAGCAGGTTAGTGTTGGCATTTATCTAGAGTTGTCTCTGGCCACCTGATGGATGTAAGTCCAAGCTGCTGGATCAGGTGATAATTGTTTGCAAGTTCATGAGCGACCACTTTCATATTCATTCATCCTGCTCCTCCAAATATGGTTTGGATTGGTGCTGGCAACGATGGCCGCACGCAACCAATGGGTGACATCACTAATTGCAGCGATTCCATTACAATTGATTCATTGGGTTGTGACCATGCATTTTCGATTGAAAATTTGACCAATACTTAGACTTATCAGTTCCCAGTAGTCTATTACATTGTTACATGAGTTATCAGTTCTCAATTGTCCAAAAACAAGTTATATGAAGGTCACTCATTTCGTGTTTAGCTTGAAATTAAATTGAATAGTGGCGAGATTGATCTTTGGGATTTTTTGGGTTAACTGCACCACGATGTGCTGAGTAATGGTCCATAGCTTTATGTTCACTTCACCAGGTTTTAGGAGTGACTGAAACAATGTCTCTTACAAATACAGCTTATCTTAATCTAGGTGTTGAAATAGTTGCACAAGAAGTGGTATTTGGATTCTATCAGCCACTAGAAGAAATTCCTTGTTTTGCTTGAGTGTTACTGCTCATGAACACTGCTGGAGACATGATCCACAATCTGAAGATGTAGTTGTTACCCTGATCCTCGACCGAGAAAGTCTTGAATTTTGGCACTTCTTCTAATTCCCATCTGTC
Source organism: Platichthys flesus (assembly GCF_949316205.1). Lineage (NCBI taxonomy): Eukaryota > Metazoa > Chordata > Actinopteri > Pleuronectiformes > Pleuronectidae > Platichthys > Platichthys flesus. The sequence goes on along the minus strand of NC_084959.1, from coordinate 10,329,264 downwards.
ATTAGTAATTTTTGGCTGAGTGGCAGGTTGATGTGACGTCAGCAGCTCTGATTAAGATCAGCAGCATTGAAGCAACATTATGCCTGCCTGAGTGTGAGATGATGGGTTAGCGACTGGAGAGTGCTGCAGGGTTTAAGAAGCTTGTATTTAAAATGTATGCAGGTTAAGAAGTTAAGCTGCCGACGTCACAAAGCAAACATTTGAGTGTTGAATTAGTTCACATGGTCTTTTTATCCCCCTGAAATATATGAGGTGTTACAATGATCAAGATGTCGTTCATTACCACTCTAAGAATTTTGCTTCCGGAGCAGAGCTCGTTGAAATTCTTTCATGGAACTTTTTATGAGGTATTGAAGTGTTGCCTTTTGATATTTTTTAGTTTCATGTGATCAAGTATTCTAATGTCGGGTAACTGCAATAGCACCAAATGATCTGCTCTTTTAATTTTATGGCTGTCGAGGCATACATTGTCTCCTAATGACTCTTTTCTATTGATCCCAAAACATCGGCTTCTGAACAATATAATGGAGCGTGTACACAATTGTGAGTTGACCATAAGGCATAATCAAAATTCCACAGTTGTTTCATTGTCCTCCTCTTATTCAGACAAGGTCAACACTGTTTGAGCTGCAGCTGAGGGGGAAAATGAGACTTTATATCCAGATACATTTCACAGTGTGTTTTGTGCTCATTCTTTTGTATTTTGACTGATACAGATGCCCCACTTATTGCACTGTTGGTCGATTTTATGTCCTCGATACTTTATACTGTGCAGCCTTTAACACAAAAGAGGTTTTGGATTTCTGCTGACATAATTCCTGAACACATGACTGTAAAACTGTTGATTAAAGGGCAGAGTTGTCGGTGTCTGGAAGTTTTAGTTAAATCTTACTATTTCTCAAATAAAATTTATAGATTTAAAACTAAACAAATTTAAAGAAATTGTAGAATGGGATGTCAGTAAAGAGTTAATACATTCCATCCTGAAATGGAAGGTCTGGTATAAAGTACTTCTAAATTGGAGCTGATTATGAGCACAGATCTATATGATGCTGTTCAGGAAACAGTTTGGTGTCTTGATGTGTATTCATGTTGAACATCTCCATCCATTGGATTGTGTAACAGTGCTTCTTTCTGCCTTACAGCATAGTTTTTCAGTCGTGCACTCTGCAAATATGACCTGTGGTTTATCTCTGTGCCTAAAGGATTGTTAAATTGTAAAACCACTTTTAGACCTGCACTGAACCTCTGACATTTTTCTGAAATTGTCCGGCTGTACATGAGAACACCAATATCTGAATCCTATATTCTGGCATCCCCATGTAAAGTGTCCAGAGGATGCCGAGTAAGTTGGCGTGTAGATGACGTTTCTAACATGCGACGGAAGCAAAACAAAATTACCCAAATTATCCAAATCCCAGGATATAAAAAAAGGTGTCAAACACTTTGAAGATGCAAAGGAAAATGCCAGCTTAGGAAGTCGTGATATGGGAGCTTTTGGAGATGAAATCCGCGGCCGTCACAAACATGTGATTTTTGAAGCGGAATGTATGTCATGTCCTGCCTCCTACATATACTCAACTCAGGCACCACCCCTTGTCTTAATGCTCTCGACATTCTCCTGTTATAATAATCTCCTTCTCTGGTTACTGTGCACAATCACCGGACCTTCAACAGGCCTGAAAAAGAAAAGGGTTATTTTCTGTCTATAAAAAGTTCAAGATCTGCTAAAAAGTTTGACAGGAAGCGTGCAAGTTCCCCATACACATGACTATTCTTCTTATATCGCTCCATAACTAATTTCGCTTGACATCTGTTGTGACTTTAAACTCTTGGTCAGTAGTGGCTCCTCGGTTCAGACAAGATATTCATGCTCACTTTTATTCTCTGCCGGGCAGTTGAAGCATCGTTACCCAGCCTGCCCTTCAGTTATTTATGATTCTGTTGTTCTTCTCTCGGTGTCTCGTCATGGGAATGTGAAGAGGAGCTGTACACCAATATAACCTGATGAAGAAAACTTTGACCTGAACACACTACAGTGGAGTTCAGCTCCAGATATAAAGTTCTGTGTGTGGTGCAAAAAGATGCTCGATAGCTTGCTGTGTGTCACACTGGTGCACAGACCATATGTGGATATTAAAAAAAAAAAAAAAAAATTAAATTAAGAGAATGATTTCAGCTATAGTCAGTTGGATACCTGGTTAGTGGTTGTTCCTGGTTGAATGCCATGTAAATCAAACCATCTAATTGATACATTTTTCGTTTTAGTCCGCCAACCCATTAATATTCCTCTTACGTCGAGCCGCATTCTTCCAAAATCTCTTGTCTGATAATATTTTGCACATAAGACTACTTGTTCTCCCAACTCTGTAATTGCACCCTGGGACATTGCTGCTCCTGGTGTTGTTAGAGACACAGTGTGCCAAAGGATTTTGTTCCCTGCTCCCTCTCTCTCAGGCATTTTCCCCTGACATGATCATCCTTAAGGAGCTTACTGAATACGGCTCCTTGGTGTAAATGGCTCGGCAGAGTCTCTGTGAACAGCTTTCACTGCCTTGTATAGTGCATGTGGTGACACTGCAGCCAAAGACACCACGAAGCAGGACATCTGACTTAAAGACACAAGCCAGGTTAAAATGGTGAAGTGAGCTCAGTTGCTCTGTTTTAGTTTTTATGAATATTTCCCCCCCAGAATGGAATAGGATTCATCATTGTTGCGTCTTTTTGAGGAACGCTGCATGTTCCCATAGACCTTAATCTTTCTCAGATTTATTGAAGCCAAAAAAAACTGTATCTCATTCAGAATATGAGTAAAAATTTGCCATCAAGGTCAATTTTGCATCGTTGGCACCACTGTTTCAGGATCTGGGCAGACACTATGAGTACAGCATCCTTGTTATGTGCCGTATTACAGTGCCAGATGTCCTCTCTCCCCTCTCACCCGCTGACCCGTGCTCACTTAAGAGGTTAACAGTTAACACTAGCCATAGGGCATAAGCAGTCCTTGAAGTTTACTTTGTGTCTGTGATTCGCACAAGTCGTACTCTGTTGTGAGGTGTTTTTACTTCATTTCTGCAGAATAAACGACGCCCCAGTTATGCATGATCAGTTTACTATAAAGATCAGTTCTTCATCTGAGTTATTAGAAAAGAGCAGAGGAGCAAAGTCTATTAATCGGTGCCAAGTAATGCGCATAGATGCCGTGGCGCTGCCAAGAGCGGTGGTGGGAGGGGGGGGGGGGGGGGGGGAATCCTAAAGGAGGCACTGTCAAATAATTTATTGAGTCTTCCTGCCACAGGTAGATAAGACAATGGAAAAGTTAATTAAAACTGAGCAAACAGGCAAATCATTTAACTGAGACAAGCCAGTCAGGGAGTATGGGCAAAACTGCCAGAGAAAAAAACAATCTTCTCTGTGTTTAATCTAATGTGTTGTCTAAGTAATGCAATGCAATCATCATTGTAGATGAAATCAGTTTTCTTGCTACAAATGGTCTATTGTAAAGTGTCTAGAGTTTTAATTCTGCTGATCTCGATGTTTCCAGAGTCGACCGGCCCTGCTAAGGTGGTGAAAGCAGGGAACCCGCCCAAAGCCAGACGTGGAGGAAAGGTAATGATGCATGCTTGTGTTTCTCAGTAAATGATGTATTCAGTAACACTCCATTTAAAGTTAAGATGTATTTATAATAACCAACAGCACCAGCAGGGCTTCTTCAGGAAGTTACCAAAAACGGATATATTAAGTAGTGGCTGCAATGTGACTTGTGTCAGATTTACAGCTTCAGTTTTCTCTGAGACACGTTGAGGATTAATAAATTGACTTTGTCTCTTCTCACAATATTCTGGTGCTTTTCTAAAAGATCACTGTCATGATTACAGTTACATCAGTAGTTTTTTGCTTGGTCACAGTTCCCTGTTCACGTTACTCAAGTGTTCAGTTTTCAGCTGACTAGATACACAAACCAAAGATATATTTTTGTGTGGACTGAAGAAATGAACTTCACAATAGGGAAATCATGGGGGCAGAAGTATGTTAGAAGCTTCCTTCAGTTTCTAGTCTGTATGCTAAGCTAACTGCTCTCTAAGGCCTTTATGGTCAGATACAATCAGTTTTTAAGAATCCATAAAGATATACAGTGCAGAATAAAACCACTCTTAAACCCTAAGTGCTGTTTTAAAATGGCCTCCTAAAACCTGAAGGTTTTCTGAAGCGACAACAGTATTTACAAAAACGTTAAATATTCTCAGCCTCTGAAACGGATAAAGACATGAAATAAAAAAGTTTGATAGCTTAAACATTTGGCTTTCATTGCAGCCATTGCATTGTCGCTAATTGTCATTAATACAGAAAATTATCAGGGAATCCCCTTTTCTTCCTCCTACTCCTCAAACACATCTCTTACTGGCTGAGCCTTGATCATAGGGTTGACAGGCACATTGTCTGGGTCTGAATTCTCTTCATTGTTTTTGTCATCTGTGCCTTAATCTACTTCAACATCTATCTCCTCGCGTAGATCCTCCTACTTTTCTCATAATACCCTTCGCAATTCATGCAAGTATTTCAGCGAATCACAAAGTATTTTCTCAGTCACATGTCTTGAAAAGGATGGCCTCGTCTCTAAAGGGAGGAACACAGACGTCACACCCATTCTTAAAGCTATAATGGGTTAAACACATTTTTGGCTTTAAACAAAGCTTTATTTACTCTGACACCATCTGATATTTTTAATCTCTCTATAAAGATAACTTATCTATAATAATCGTTAATCTATTGTGAAGCCTTTGGAATAATGTATTCATTATCTCAGTGCAGGTATGTACGGTCAGAGTGTTTATCTTTCACACTTCGAGCTATGTGTAGTATCCTCCCCTCACACCTGGTACGATGCAAATGTGAGTTTCCGGTGAGCCAATGGCCCGGCAGATAAGACAAACACACTTTGCTCAAAGCATGTCATTCAGAACTTCATACCTTCTGCTGGCAGAGTCTGCTTTACTACTGCAGGGCTGTTAAACACACCTTTACCACAAGCGTTTATGACTCTGAGGTAACCCCAGTGTTGCAGGAGCTAAATAAATAGACAAACTACACTAAATGCTGGAGGAAAGCAGGGTAGCTAGTTGACAGCAGGCGAGACAGGAAAACATGTAATTTTCTTTTTCTGTGGAGGATTTTACAGCCTCCACAACAAACACATGCACATTTCTCCATTTCTCTTTTTTATTATATTGGTTTGATCTGTGAACTAAGGGTGAATTGCAGAACCAGTGAAAATACTTGAGGTCTTCTCTCTCGTTTCCTAAACCTGCTCACACAAAATGTAACCAACCAGGTTCGCCCCTTTTTTGTTTTATTCCACATACCAGTGAACATTCTGCTCATTCAGCTTTGTTTTATTCTTTGTGTAGGTTGGAGATTTTGCTGATGCAAACAGCTGGCCAACTCCAGGGGAGATGGCAACCAAAGACATGCAGGTAGGTGGTGTTGCTTGTTTGACCAATATTGATTTCTACAACAGGCTGTGGTGAACATGTTCTCAGACTGTTTACAGTTTGCCAGGTCACAACAATCCACAACAGACAAGCTGCAGAAATCTTTTTGCAGGCCTTTTAAACAGAACTGGTCACATGGGGCGACCATGGACTCTGCTAGAAGTTACATGTTTCTTTTACATTCACATCTATTAGAAAGATCTGACCACACAGGCAACTTAATAATACCTTCGGACCTGGTGCATTAGAGATTTATTTTGCTGATTTTTTGTTTTGTTTTTGGTAAGTGAAGGTTACCAACCAATTTTTCATATTTTCTACACTGCAGCCGGTTAAAATGCAGCTCCCAAGGTTTTATACTAAAATGTGGTCAGCGGTGCTCAAACTTCCAATCAGTGTGGACGACATGTGTAAACGACAACAGTGACTTATTTTAAACAAATGAAATACTGTGGGTGTGACCAGCGTGTCCTGGTTCCAAAGTGTGACTACAATTCAAGACCTTGTTACTGAAAATCGACGTAAAGACAGGTAAAAGACAAACATCCGAGTGAAACACAATATGTGGATGAGGTGTAGTTACAAGGGCGATTTAAATGATGTGTTCGGATCAGTCAAAGTGGGTGTGACTCAACAAATACAGCATTGCAGTACAGGGCTGTAGTGACTTACTGAGCTGAAGAGCTTGTTTCTTTCCAAATCTCATTCCTTTATGTTGCCAACATCTAAACTCGCACACCTGACACTGCCACTGCATCCCAGGAGCAAACGGAACACTTTTGTATAGTGGGTGGGGTCGGCTACTCACCCCAAACCACACTCGATTGGATAACATGTATGTAACTGCCCCTGAGTTCAAGATGACTCATCAAAATGAAAGGGAGAGAAGGGAGGGAGGTTTTGATATAAAGGGGTCACAGGACTCAAACTGGGAAATTGTGTTTGTTAGTTCAATCTGTCTGTGGGATGAGATAACAGAAATGGGTGTCTCTCCTGAATCTGCATTGGATCACAGGATGGTAACACCGGAGCTAGAGCTAAGAATCCTAATGCTTTTGATTTGTTACCTCAGTGATAATGTGACCATGACTATGCATTGGGTGCATGACTAAGCACTTCCATACAACAGTAAGTTGATTCCTGATGGTATGATGTCAGCAAGAATTACTTATTAGTGATGGGAACCAGATAAAGGCAGAGAGGAATTAGTTTGTTTCTCAGTTTGTTCTCTGAAAGTCATGTCAAACATATGTAAGAACGGATAGGTGCTTATTCAAGAACCTCTCTAAAGTCTTTTATTCACCAGTCAGAAGGAGCCGCTCAGCTCGTCCTGCTACTTCACTGTAGTGGGCGTGTCTGTGCAGTTTTCTACAATAGGTATTTTAGTGGTTGTGGCTGTAATTACACAGCAGCTCGACAGACAGAGCCGTTTGCGTCTGCTGACCCAACGGCATGTTTCTTTTTTAAGTGTCAGGGTTAGCGCAGGCTCACCACCACACCAAGACCTCTTGGACTCTGAGAGGACAAAACAAAGATGGCTGACCACAATGCAGGCATCAGGCACAGTTCTCAACTCCATGGAAGTGGTGAAAGAGGAATAATAGCTGTTATTAGAAATAATATTAATTAAAAAGTGAAGAATTAATGATGAAATAATTAATAATAAAATTCAGACCTGATGGATTCAAACCTCTCAATCCTTTAACTGAAATGAAGATCCTAAATAACACCTTGAGTTGACACACACACACACACACACACACAACCACCACCTAATTACAGATACAGGAAATGCCTTGACAGCTTTACAACATGCAAACATTTAGCAACTTGTTTGTTTAATGTATTCAAATATGTGCCCTGAGGACATGATCTCCTCTAGCTCTCGATAGGTACATTTTCGAAAATGTGGAACTATTCCTTGAAACAGAGAAACAGAGACATCAAACATGGTCTCAGCTGTGACCACTTTATTTGTGCCATAAATCCAACATATGGATCCTTCAAAAAAATAGATACACTAGTACGCTCCAGCTGTGAGTCCGAACAGGGCATACTTCTAATTTGTTTGGTCTCACAGTAGTAGGAGTAACGAATCACCCCCACCTCAGCCAGTCTCTATTTCTGATCTCAGGACGATAGTGTGTCACCTAGAGAGCCACCATGGTAACCCTTCACTATTTGAGGCAGCCAGGTCTGGAGAGAACATGAAGAAGCGTCCGTGTCGCGGAGCAGGAAAATGTGGGTCACATCATGATAGCCAGGAATAACCGGTGGGTACGGTGACATAGGCAGAGTATTGAGATGATAGCCAAGCCCTGGAAAGGGATGTCCTTTTAGGGACCCCCCCTCAATAAACAGAACCTGGATCTATGTTGCTGCTATTCTTAGAGCGCTGGAGTTCACTGTCCATCATGTTACGGGTTACATGTAACCTATTCCGCCAGCTATGAATGCTGGGAAATGGAAACTGAAACTTGATAAAGGATGAGTTTTAATTGCAGGGTTGTGCTGTTGAATTGAATGCCTTGGTTGAAGTTAAATATACATATTTCCTGCAATAATTTATATACATTATAATTTCATAATGAAATTGACCAAATGTATAATTCACTTGTGGCTTTCGCCATCAAACCAAGTTCTAGCCTCTCAAATGTCAGTGTTGACTTCCTCAGCTTTTATATAAAGGCAGAATAAATCTGAATGAAAACTATTTAGAGCTAATTTTGATTGATTAATTGTTTACCTTATGTGTATTAAACAATGTAGACTAGATACTTTCTGCATCAGAATGTATACGTCCTGACAATTTCCGGACAGTTTCCACAGTTTGTCTGAAAACAGATATATTTGTGTTTTAAATTTTAAAATCTTTAAAAACCATCAGCTTCTCCTTTAAGTGGTATGACCAGCATTTTTTAGTGGCACCAGGAAGTAGTGAGTGTACGGAAATGGGTGCATACCAGAAGAGTTAAGTCCACAGTGGTTTGTGTCGGTTTGACTCTTATTACAATCGAAAACCAGTTGTCTTATCGGTTATTGCTTTATGTCGTTGTCTGTTTTGTGTCCAGAGTAAAACTTTTTCAGGGTTTAGGTTTCTAGGTTGTTGATCTGAGGTTTTTGTCACTCAAAGTGCAGCCGTGATCAGGATTCTTCCTGTGCTGGAGGAAGAGTGAATCAGCATCCTTGTGATCCCATCATCACTGTCTACATTTCCACGACCGTTATACCACATGTCTTCATCTCTTTTGATTCAGAAAACTCACGCACACCTGAGCTTTGAACACAGTCTTCTACACCAGCCTAGATTTCCATCATTTCACACATCCCTGCCCTCGCTAAAAATAATTGCCTCTTGTTCCCATCTGTGCAGACTCCAAAGCAATAAACAGAATAAATGTGTTGCCTGCCTCCATGTAATGACACAGCATTAGCCATTCAGCTGCTGAAATGATATTGGATGTACTTTATAAAACCCAGAGGGAGCTCAGTAGAATGTAGATGCAGCGTATGCTTCTTATTATCCACAGCTTGTGCAGCATTCACTTGGCATTTCACTGTTTGATGGCAACAGGAAGAAGCATAATACCATCATTGTTGTTTGGGCAGAGCAACACAACACAGATGAGATTTTAAGGATGCAACAATGTGTTTACTTTTTTTCAGTTCCTCGTTGCATAAAAAAGACCAGATTAGGACTCAATGATGATTCAAACCAGATCAAGTCCCAAACATCATTTTAAGACTCATGAATCCTGTTCATTTTCATTTTCGTTAAGCAATAGACCGTGTTGCACATTTTCGACATTCATTGTGTGTGTGCATGTATGTGTGTGTATGCTAACCATGGTCCACTCCATTGTCGTCTCTAAACTGCTCTTCCCTCCCTCTGTTCAGATCGAGGCAGTGACACGGACCGTGTCCTGCCCGCCGACTGTCAGGCAGGTCAGAGACTCATCGAGATTCAGTGTAAGTTCAACCTGCAGCTCATGAAGCCTGCAGCCTGCCCACCTGCTGACATCCAGTCTGATTTATAATTTTCTAACAAGAATAGGCTCCACAGTTACACTTCCCTGCACAAAACAAGAAGAATCTATAAGCTGACTTGACCACTAGTCTTATGCTGCAAATTAGGTCATACATTATTTATACAAACATAATTTACATAAGCAGCCCCTGAGAATACAAAACAATGTGCTCATACTATGCTTGTGGGTTTTCCCGTTTACTTTAGTGCGTTCTGAAGCTTTTTATCTCACCCCAAGAGGTTATATATTCACCTGTGTCTGTTTTGGGGGTTAAATCTTGCCTCCACAAAACTTGATTGAGGACAATGCAGATGTATGTTAAGAGGCAGACGTGTGACTTAAAGGTTGTTTGTGAGAGAAGAACAAAAGTGAATCTAAATCGTTGTTGCTCTCTTACTGAGAAATCTAGGCCTGGATTACTGCACTACAAATGAAAGCGATAGTAATATTAATCTACACTAATGTAATGAGAACAACCTTTTCTTACATAGATACTGTGAGGGGAAACCAAATAGGTTTTGAAACAAGGAAACAAATGACTTAGGTTCGGTGTGTAAGATTTAGGTGAAAAGGATCTATTGGCAGTAATGAATTTAAAATATTCCTAGGGATGTTTCCACTAGTTTCATTTAAATTGTCCAAATTTCTGTTGTCTTTACTCTAGAATAGGCCCTTTATATATAAATACTTTATATTTACATCGGTAGTTGGTTCTCTCAACGGAGGGCGCCATGTTTTTGTACAGTAGCCCAAACTGGACAAAGCAAACACCTTTTTGAGTTTTTATGACGACTCAAGGCGACCACAGGTTCTCTCTCATGTTTAGATGGGGTTGGTAAGGTCAGGGGTAATGACCTGCAACAAGCAGCCTTACCAGTAGATATCACTAAATTTTACCCACTAAACCTTTAATTAATCCAATAATGATCCATAGACATAGTGTCCTTACTGAAGGGATAAACAGAATATCAATATTGGAGGTAGATAAAATTGTAGCATTACAATATCTCAGCTTTTAAGATTAAATTTTTAAAACATTAGTACTTGTTTGACATTATCATTTATGATCACAAAGTTTACAACGCCAACATTGTTCAGCTTGTGATCAGTAGACGAGCTGTGAAGTTCTGTTTTGATTTGCAGACTGGAGTCATTCTGTTTTGTTATTTTTACATGAAGTTATCTATTCATCAGTAGTTATATAAATTGTCCCTTTTACATCAGCCAACATCGATAGGAACATCTGTAAAGACTTGATATAAGGACTCCATATGATGTGGAAGTCCGGGTGCTTCAGTCACATGCTTGTGTTAAAAATTGATATTGAATGTCAAACTATAAATTAGACTATATCACTAATTCAATTTTGAGACACTGCTTTCAGGCAGGGTTTGCCATCTTGTTCGAGGTCCCCCCCCCCCCTTGCTGATGTTCTCATGAACCAGTTGTTAAACTGCTGCAGTGTTTGAAGTACCAGACATATTTTTTAGTAGCTTGGCTCATTTAGGATTTAGGATTTTTTCTGTTGGTAAAATATAGTGTGCATCCCTGTCTGTTTAATCCTCCTCTTTCTTCCTCACCTCATTTTAAACGTAATAGTTCAGAACACATTTACCAACATTACATTAATATTAAACTTTATGACTGAGTCATCAATCATAATGTAAATTGACATAGTTTAACAGCTGGATTAATCTACGATAAGTGTTCCAAAGTGCTGTAGAGTTTCACTACGCATTTTGCAGAAAGTTAAGTCTATAGATAGATTGAAATAAAAATAATTGTAGGATCCTCAGGCGGTTCTGATTGTAGCCTTGGCAGATCTTACTTCACATTTCAGATGGAAATAATTATAGAACGTTCAATTAAAAGCTTAAACATGTCATCAGACACCGATTTATCTCTATAAACCTGCAACCGACCAAAAACGATGAGCGCAAGAATCAGACGTGTTTCAGCCTGTGACTGATATTATTCCAGATTCTGTTAGATTAGACATCATTTATCTGCAATTTTTTTGAAACAGGTTATTTTTTTACATCTTTGTCCATCTCCAGAATTGTTGCTTGTCTCATTTGTTTGTGTGGTGATTCATTGTTTAACAGTGTTTAGAGCTACAGTGCATGTTTTAAGTGAGTCTTTATTTCAAAGGCTGAGCTCGCCGAGTAGTGAGGGTGTGTGCACATGGAGTGAATGGTTTGTGGTATGAAATGTGTCATACCTCGGGAGTTCGACTAAAGACGAACGCTTTGCATGACTTCGGGGTAAAACCCCTCAGACCTATCACACTCTCCAGATCTGTGTGTAGCTGATAGCTGAGCTGCTGTAGCACAGAGGAGGAGGAGGCTGGACTCTGTTTGATTTGAATAAAGTCACATATTGGCTCTGTGAGCAAAGATAAAGACCGCGGGCGATTCCCTGTGTGGTGAACTGCTCTGTGTGTAACTGCTCGCTGTCTGAGGCTCGGCCTGAGAACCACAGGCAAAGTCTGCTCTTTAACCCAGACACTCTTAATGGGTCCCTGGGGAGTTGCTCTATCAACTTGAACTGACAAAATACCCCGAACCCTCCATACTTATTACCAAACATTTATAATTTTGATTTGGCTACACATTACTTTATATTTATAAATGTGTTTGGTCATAGACTGATCCCACTTTATTCCACAAACTAGATTGTTGGGTATGGTCCACTTAAGTCTTGTTTTATTACAAATGATCTACTCTTTCGTTTTATTTAGTTTACACTTTGCACAACAGATTTTGAAATACTACACTTTATGTAATGAGTACTGTAGGTATACTGCAATAACTGCAGTATCATGGTTGTAAAGCTTTGTATGGTTGGATAAAGAGCCAGAATCGTTTGTCAGTTGTCCTCTTTGAAAAATTAACCTTTCACAGACAAATTATGAATGTTTGTTTGCTGATATGAAAACGTTTCTTTCAAGGGAATCTGACAAGTTTTTAAAACAAGAATTATTATTATTGGCTACATACATTATGTCGTATTAAACTACAGACGCTGCAGCTGCATTTCACATGTGAAAGGTCAACAAAGTGTCAGGTTATATAAAAGCTAAAAGTGAAGACCACCTGTCATTACTCAGTGTTGCATACTGAGTATCTCTCGCACCAGAGCTTCATGCCCACCATTGTGACAGATCAATGCAATCCAAAGCTTGACATTATTAGCATTGCACATATGCCTGATAGTTAAGGTTATTAAGCTGAGATTGGACTTTTGCTCTCTGGATGTAATTCGCTGCAACTTTATGTTTAAAAATATCCAGAGCATGTTTAGAACTCAGATTTCACTTTGCTTAAACAGAAAAGAACCCTTGTACATTTCTACATGTGCTTATGTTTTCACTTAACTTCCTGTATAAAAGAAGTGTTTCGCAAAATAGCTTGGTGTGAGGTTAATGACTTCATAGTCCCTCCAACTCGTCTTCTAAACGTGTCTGTGTGATCCTGTTTTGTGTCCAGGTCCCGAAGAAAACAATGACCAAGAAGGAGTCAAAGGACAAGAGCAACGAGGAGAGCAAGGAGAACCTGAAGGCCAAGTCAGACGACTCTGGAGAGGAGAAGAACGGCGACGACGACTCCCAGAAGAACGGCCCGAAGAAAAAAGGTAAATTTAACAAAATGACTCAAGTACTCAACATTAGTACACCCATGTTTGTACTTCTCATGGAGAACAAAGTCTTAGTTGGTTTATGTCGGATATGGATTTAGTTAAACACTGTCATCCATAGAAAGACGAGAGATGTTTGCACTTGACATCGATAACGGCTTCTTTTAGACATTTAAGGTGACAGAGTAGAAGCTTAGGATGGCTGTGTTACAGGACTGGCAGCAATTAAAGGTTTAACTACAGCAGCCAGCACAGGCAGCGAGTGTTTTCTGACCCTCACAACATGGTTACCCTCCGTGACTGATGTCGGGTTTGTTGTGTGAGGGTCTCTCGCTCGCTCTCGCTCCCCCTCCCTCCCTCCCTCCCCTTCTCTTTGGTGGTCTTCAGGCTCGTTTTTCTTTACTGAAACAAAACTGGCAAAGAAATGCATCAAGGTTTTCACTTCTGCAGCCTGAGTGTGTTTTTCAGTCTCTACTGGGAGTTGTTTTTAGTTCACTTTGTATTTTCTGAACTTCACTTTGTGACACTGATGCTCAGACATTAACATTTCACATTGATATATATATATATATATATACGTACACACTAAAACCTGATATGAAAGCACACAAAAGTCCTAGACGTATACCTGTTAGTGACAACCAAAAGCATTTATCCTGTGTCAAGTTTTAGGCAACACTACAACCTTGCCTTCTCTTGCATGGACTGGTCATGTGACCAGCAGACGTGCTGTAGAAGTGATGAGAACTTCATGTCTCTTCTCTGACTAAACATCAATGGAGAGAAATTTCAAAACTCTGATCTCAGCATTGAAGCAAAAAGCAAAAATCAGGAACTGGCAGACCCAATCAGCTATTTGGCTAATTGCCTGTTTATTGTTGGATTTATGAAACAGGTAGTTTGTTTGACATTTCTGCCTTCAAAAATGTGTTTCAGACATTTTTATCAGTTTCTGAGGATATAATGTAAACCTATGAGATTGCACAGTTGGGTGCAGAAAATACAGAGTTGGTAGAGGGAAATATTTCGCCTTGGCTTTGGCCATGTGCTCTTCTAGGTGCCATTCTTCATTCTCCTTTGCTCTGCACCTCCCTCCCTCTCTTAGTGTAGTTTGATCTCTCTCTCTCAGTCAGACACAGGGCCACGTCACTTTAAAAAGTGGCCGTCATTTCCTCTTTGCTATTGCATGTGGTATCTGTCACACTCTGACCCAAACTTACACTCATCATTCCTACAACCAGACATGGTTTTACACAGCAGATCACTGATGCAACCTGCTGGCCAACCGAAGTATAGCAGCTGACTTAGTGCTATGTCATCACTAGAAGACCCAGGAGTATTGAGCACCATTTTTCCTCATGATCACTGTTATTCAGTTGCCACATCCAGTGTCTGAATGCTGCTTCACAGCTCAGTTAACAAGTTTAAAGTGATTCAAAAGTCATAGTATTTGTATTTATACTATGAATCAGTGCCTTTCCTCTCTAAATGTGTCGCTGTCGTTACAAACAGGAAACAAGCAGAAATGGGTTCCCATGATGATCGAGGTGAAGTCTGAGGGTCCCAGGGAGCGCTCGGCCTCCAGGAACAACAGCAGGCAGAACGAAAACCGCCTCCCTCCCAACGCCAGGAACGACCTCAGAGGTGAGTGTGCAAGGCCGTCACGTAACATTGACCTCTCTGTGAGGTCGCATGTTACTGCATTTAGCTGTTGGAGGCAGCGTGCATGACTCAGCAGCAGGATGTGGAGAGATCAGGGAACGTCCTGCTACTTTGCTGGTCGCTTTGATAGTTTAACAGTTTAAATTGACATGTATAAAATTGTTTTTTTTATATTCTCTGGAGAAACAAGATTGGCAAACATTTTATCTGTTTCGCCGCAGAATAATGTAGAAGTTCAAAGTCACTCTACCACTGAAAACAGTGTCACGATAGATCTGCAGTTACCAAAAGTTCAGTTTTTTTATCATACGCTATGAGTTGATTGGATTTCCTGCCTCCATGTTAGTTTTGATGTTTCAGTGTGGTGATGTGTTGGTGTATGTGTGTAGATATTAAGATTTGTGTTTGTCGTCCCTACAGACTGGCACAGTCAAAAGTACGAGCGCGAGTGGCGTGACGATCATGACGAGGTGTCAAGTGTGAAGAGCGAAGGGGCGCCGTTCCGCGGTGGGTTCAGAGGTCGTGGGCGTGGGAGAGGAAGAGGCCGGGGACGAGGCAGAGGTAGAGGTATGTTTATATTTATTTTTATTTCACTCACAGACGGACATGGGCAAGAAGTAAAAATACAACTCAACCACCAGTTTTCTGTGCTCAGAAACGGTATTTTCCTTTGTGGTCCTAACCATCTTTTCTTATTTTTCAAACATAACTGGCACAGAAAGATTCAATATAAACATCACACATGACGTCGGCCTACAGTGAGATGTATAAATACAAATTTATATTTATATAACCCTTTTTAAGCTTGTTTACAAAAGGACCGAATTAAAATAAAATAAACGGCCCAGATCATAATAAAGGAAAGATTATTGGTAGAAGTACATTTTGAGGCACTTCTATCTGTGTAAATAAATAACTAAATGTTTTCATTATTTGTTTTATATTTTACTACACACTTCTTTACCTGGTGACATCATTCAGATCTAAGCTGCAGACGTGCTGTAGAAGTGATGAGATCTTCATGTCTCTTCTCTGACTAAACATCCTGGAGAGAACTTTTCACATCTCTGATCTCAGCATTGAAATGCAAAAACAAAAATCTCTTGACACCTAGCTGGGCTAAGCTCAGGCAATATACAATATTTAAACACTGATAATCTAAGAATATAAATCTTTCGACACAAAACTGAACTATCGGCTTACAAACAAGTTGTCTTTTACACAAACACTAAACTTGTCATATGCATGGAGAATGTTTAAGGAGAAATACAAATTCATTCGCAGAAAGAACTAGAAATTTGACATTATTACAGTTGGTGCATTGTAAATTGAGTCTATATTTTAACTTTTTACAAGCAAACATTCAAATAAATGATATTAATTAAAAGAAACAAAGCACCACAAGTCATTGTTCTGGAGTAAACAGTCAATTTAGATGGACAGAGTTGTTCAGTTGAGAAATCAACAAACCAGAAAAATAAAGAAGCTGAAATGGTTAAAAGTTGTAAAATGATATATTCAAACCTATCGAACAGACTAAAGCACAGAACAGATGGAGAAAACATCAATCCATCAATGTCAAGCTATTTATTTAATCATATATATACTCTTATTGCTACCAAACAGAAACACTTCTATTTGCGCAACAAAATCGAGCAGGTTTAACAAAGCAGTGTCTGACTTATCTGGGAGAACTGTTACTTTCTGTGTGCTGCTTCGTTATGGTTGTGTTGGGGCTCCAACAAAAACATGCAATAACAAACCAGAAAGTGTTTGAGTGAGCAGAAGGCCTTGGGTCCAGCAGAAGAAGCAGGTTTCCTGTTGGTTTTGGCAGGAGTCTCCCTTTCTCCTCCCCCCGTCACTCTTTTTCATACACTCTGATTTCCCTCACCCTCTCCACTTCTCTCTCTGTTTTCCGTCTCCCTATTCATCTCCCCTCAATAAGGGAGAGAAAACACAGGAAACCTTTAAAACTGCGGTAGGGAAGAAAAGTGAAAGAAAATAAAGTTTACAAACTACACTGAGGGAGAATAACAACAAATTTTCTCAAAGACGAGCTGGTCTTATTGAAGAGATGGTGCATTTATTCACCTCATCTGTGTGTGCTCAAACGGACCCTACACAAACACTCTCTTTGGCAGACAGGAGATCATATTTCAATAAGGGGTTGATTAGACTCAGGACTTTCTAAATCTGAACAATTTATCTGCTTGTAGCCCTTTTTTTATTAAACCAAAATATAGTAATGCAACGTTGACCCATCAAATAACAACCAGTCATGTGTGTGACTGCAAAACAAAATTGGAGTTGGAGAAATAAATTGAAAACTCAAATCTCTGCCTCTCTAACTGACTGTCTGTCCCATCAAGGCCACTACGACTACCACTACAGCTACAAGTCCTACGACATGAAGGATGGACCCCACGGGCAGAAGTTCGGAAACGCCATGACCTACTACTACGACAACATGAGCAGCAACGACATGTTCTCCGTTGACCAGGACCTGCTGAAGGACTACATCAAGAAGCAGATGTAAGTTTGGGTTCTTTTTTACAGAAGTGATACACAGACAGCGTTGAAACTCTTAAATCACATGTCTGTGGCCCTCTGTCATTCCCTGAGTTTTACTTTTTTTCTACTTACTTTTTTCTGAAAATAAGGAAGTTAGCAATCCATAAAAGCAAATTTGTCATTTAAAAAAAGGTTTAGAGGAAGTCACGCATCTCCCCTACCTGAGAGTTCCTCTCACTTGCATCTTTCCCTCGTGTCTTATTTCGTCCAATGTTGGACAGAAAGGACAAATGTGAGGAAACACTTAACTGCAGACTTGTCACTTTGTCCTGGATAATGTTGACCATGTGTGTCCCCACGTCTTCCTCCTCTGCAGTGAGTACTACTTCAGCCTGGACAACCTGGAGCGGGACTTCTTCCTGCGGAGGAAGATGGATGACGAGGGCTTTCTGTCCATCGCACTCGTCGCCAGCTTCCACAGAGTGAAGGCCCTCACCACCGACGTCAACCTCATCATGGAGGTTTGCACATTACTTTCCCTCACTTGGATTCTGCCGATGAATGTGGACAGCAAAGTTGCCGATAGATGATCTGAGATTATGAGAATGTGATTTTAAACTGTTCAATCCAACCCACTCTTTCTCCCACCAGTCTTTGAAGGACAGTAAGGAAGTGGAGGTGATCGACATGAAGATCCGTCGGAAGGTGGACCCCGAGAAGTGGCCTCTCCCGGGCCTGAACATGCCAAACAACACCCACACCGACTTCTCCCAGCTCATAAACTGCCCCGAGTTTGTCCCGAGACAGATGCCAGAGGAGCCCCAAGGTGAGTGCTCTGACCTGGTGTGGATGAAGCTCTATTTCCACTGTGGTGATTTGTCTTATTTGAAAACAAGTCCAAATAACTTTACTCCATTGGCAGATTCTAAATAGTAAGCCTCACTGAGTCTTGTGTACTGATTTCCCGGTTTCAATACTTTCACTTCATCTGCACACTGGCAGTAGAAATCCTTTACATTGTTCTCTGTGACCCTGTGTGTTTGCTGCAGGTTCTCCAAGGGCCTCTACACCAGTGCACCAGCTGAAGACCGAACCGGACATCTCCAACCTCAAGACGATGCCTAAGGGCCTCTCCGCCAGCCTCCCTGACCTGGACTCCGAGTCCTGGATCGAGGTCAGGAAGAGGCCCAGACCCTCCCCAGCCAGACCCAAGGTCAGCACAGAGAAGGTGAGGTTCACATTACACTCAAGCGTTTAAGAGAAGGTTTTGAAAGCAATGTAGATGAACTAAGAGGTTTCAGAGCTGTGAATCCTTGAATGTTCACAACCATGGCATATAATCGTCACTCACATGATCATTACATTAAGGTTTCCAGTCAGATCTTCCATGGACCACGATCCTTTGTTGCCACTTGCCGATCTCAAATCTCAAATAAATCACCAAATATTTTTAAAATCAAATCATAGTTAAAAGTTATTGGTCAATGAAAACTCTTATTTCCTTAATTTAGGTTCTATAGATATGTGGATTCAGTGCTTTTCTGTTTTGCATCAATTTAAATATAAATAAATGTAACTTTTAAAATTCAAATATGACATATTCACATATTCTCACATATCAGACATTGTTTATGTAGAACAAATGAGATTCATCCTCACAGGCGCATGCAGCATCATGTTTCGATTTTTAGCACTTTTTGTTGTGTGTTTTATTTTTATTTTGTAAAAGAAAACCTCAAGAAGACCAGTTTGCCTTCCCCTCGTCTTATTCTTAACTTTCCATTTTTTTTTTTCGTTCTGCCATTATCTCATCCCTCCTCCTCCTCCTCCTCCTCCTCCTCCTCCTCCTGTGTGTCTGTGCTGTTTGACTGATTCAGGCTCCCTCGTTGCAGCAGCAGAGGGAGAAGGACGAATTGATTCGTTCCCCGTTGCTGCAACCCGGCTCCTCACCAATGCCTGCTACCTCAGGAAATAAGGTGCGTTTGACTATGGCCAATGTTCAGAAAGACCGCTAATTTACATCTATTATTTTGTACTTATTATAATTAAGGTTATTAAATGACATAGATATTTAATTTACAAATGATATATATATATATATATATATTAGAGAACCTGCATATCCTCAAATTTAAGAAGAACAAAATAAGATGATAAATTGTTCACAACTGTGAACTGTTACTTCAGTTCAGTAACTGCACCTTATCGAACAAATGGTGATACAGAATGAAACCACACAATCGGCCCACACATGCTCATAGTCTCTTTTCTCTTGGTTTTGTTCTGTGATCAGGACGGAGCCGAGCCGGACGAACCTGAAGAGCTGGACTTCATGTTCGATGAGGAGATGGCGCAGATTGACGGCCGGCGCAACACCTTCACCGACTGGTCGGACGAGGACACGGACGGCGAGATAGACGACCACGACGTCAACAAGATTCTGATTGTGACGCAGACGCCTCCCTACCTGAGGAAGCACCCAGGGGGCGACCGCACAGGACACCACACGTCGCGCTCCAAGCTGTGCGGCGAGCTGGTCAAGGTGATCAACGACGGGCTCTTCTACTACGAGCAGGACCTGTGGGACGACACGTACGAGCCCGAGTACGCCACCATCAAGGTGAGGCCACGTGATATGTTGCTGATACAGTGATAACTCTGCCTTTTAAGAACTAACATTTTATGTCAACTTTTTTACACTAACTTTTACACCACTGCTTCTCTAAACATATTACTTATCAATAATATCAAATCTAAAACTGAGGTCGGTTCAAATCACGAATATTTATCAAAAAGATCTTTCATAAGTGAGTTAAGGCTCATTGTTTTTGGTCTTGTCCCTTGTTTTCCTGTAGGATTATTTAAAAAAAAAAAAAAACAGGAAGTTGTCATTTCGAGTAGATTCCCGAAGTTTTTTATTTAGTTGGGTTCCAAATAACCGTCTTTGTTAAATGTTGGATTTAGAGTTTCAAACAAGCAGATTGTTGAAATCTGTTTATTTAAAAAAATCTAAATTTTTCCCCCCTTTTTTTTTTTACATAAACAAAATACCAGAAAATTCTGGATTCTTTTGGTCGTTAAAAACCAAAATCCTGATCCTTCATGACACAAATGAGACTGGACCAGAATGTCTGTTACCAGTGTAACTCAAGGTGGGCTCTTCTGACAGCTTCCATGTTACGTCACTGTGTCTCTGTCCAAGTCCAGATGATACATTTATTCTTCCCCGGTTAAAGCTGTTTCTAGACATGGAAACCCGACACAGAACAGAAAGTTGTTTTTGTTTTGTTTGGTTACTGTTGTCCACGCGGCCCATTGTTACATTGTCAAACTCTTTGTGGGACCTTCACGTGCTCGCCCGCACAAATCCAGCGGCGTGTGGAACGGAGGACACTTGTTTATAAATAAACCCCCCACACAAGGCCTCGGCCTGAGGGGGTCGAAGTGACGGGCCGCAGGGGGGAGACCAAGATGGACGCTCAGAGATCTGAGGAGACTTGGTGGAAGGAAGGAGAGAGTGTGAGTCGCACCTTGTGAACCGATGAAAAGCTGCGCGAGGCTCGTTGTGTGTTTGTGGTCAGATTTCAGAACTGAGCTGTTGTTGCATTGCGGACAGTAGCTGTTGTTACTAGGAGGTTGGAAAATTCAGGGTCTGTGTGGATGGGACTCAGCTGGTGAGCGAGTCAGTGTCAGAACAGTGAGGGACATCAGACATGAAGGTGAAAAGAATGTTTTTGGCAGCTGTGTTTTGCTGCTGCATCTCAATCTCCAGGCTGCTGCAGATAAGGTCTGTGTATCCTCCATTTGTTAGTAAATCCTTCAATATACCAGGTTAATTTATTTTTATTTGTATATTTATTATCTGTTACGTTTGTTTTGATGGACGCTCTTTCAACTCGCCGCTGTGTTTCTGTTTGTCACTACGATTACATAAAACCTATTGAACAGATTATACAAATTGGTGAAAGGATGAGAAGAAGGAATGAGCCTTTTAAGTTTTGGAGTGATCTGGTTTAATGGGAAGATCCAGGAACTGTGTTTCACTTTCTTAAACATTTCTGTTTGGGATCTTTTTTGACATTTTCACCATTTTCCCAGGGAATAATGAATGGATCCATTTAGAGGACTGATCCTTGTGTGTTTAATTTGGTGCCGCTTCATTGTAAGACTGTTGGTTCTCGGTGGAGGTGTTCCCTCTGCTGCCATTTTAGTTGTTTATAGTTTAGTAATTTGGTGATGAGTCTTTACATTTTTGGCTTCTCAATATTTGCCACATTTCCCCCTTAAACTTTGCCCTTGACCTCGTAGATTTGTATTGAGAGGAAGATGGTTTCCTTTCTTGTCACATTAATGCTGGTTCTTCTACCTTCTACAGCAAGAGGTGGAGAACTTCAAGAAAGTCCACCTGATCACCCGCGAAGAGTTCGACTGCCTGACCCCCGAACCGCCTGTCGACCCCAACCAGGAAGTCCCGCCAGGCCCCCCCAAACCTCAGCAGAGTAAGAGCACGGAAACACACAAGGCACAAAAGAAACAAATGCATCAAGTATCGTCTCTATTTGGAATACGGTGAATCTAATGATGTTGAGGAGTAGTTTTTATTCAGTAGAATAAAATTTACTACAACATTCTGTAGAGTATTTTCAATAACCTTCTGGAAGTTGTTTCTGTCTTTTTATTTAAAAGAAATGTTCTTCCCTCCTCAGTTCCCACAGATGCTTTGGCAAACAAGCTCTTCGGCGCCCCTGAGCCCTCCTCCATAGCTCGCTCTCTCCCGACTACTGTGCCTGACTCACCCAACTACCGCAGTGCCCGGACGCCACGCACGCCTCGCACCCCTCACCGGAAGGACTCGACCATGACGCCGCGCTTCTACCCAGTGGTGAAGGAAAGTCGGCCCGTTGATGCCAAGGTAAGATGATTGCCGGGTGATGGTGAAATCAGAAGGTTTTAAGGTCTTAGAGGATCAAAGGAGCACTAACTATTGCTAGCCAGTTATTGACTGTTCACTTACTTTCAAATGATCTTGACAAAAAATGTCTCCATCATATTTCAGACGCCCAGGAAGAGGAAGACCCGACACAGCTCCAACCCGCCCATGGAGTGTCACGTTGGCTGGGTGATGGACTCCAGAGAGCATCGCTCCCGTACGGCCTCAGTCAGGTGAGACTCACTGCTCTGGACTCTGTTTGTCTTAAATCCCCAAAAGTACCAAATTTCATTTTAGTTGGAAAAATCATTGTGGGATTTTACCAAGTGGAGCCGCCAAGAAATTATATTAGTCTATTTTTGTCTCAATATTGACTTAAATATACATTTATGGGACATGACATACATGATACAAAAACAAGGATTTGAAACAATTATATGTACCAATAAAAAGGATGGTCTGGTTTTCAGTATAAATGAGGATATTATAAGTTTAATAGGTGGTTAGTTTAGGTCGTACCAGAAGAGTTAAATATTTCTTGATGCGTCTGCACAGCCTTAAAAATCTATAAAGAAGGTGAAATCACAAACGTGCCTGACTTTGCAGGTTTCAGACGTCCCTTTTGTTTGAATGAAATGAATTCAGTTCATGAATAGACTTTACTGTACTTCGGTCTTTCAAGTTTTGCATTGAGATTATTTCATGGTTAAAATTGCCTTTTTATATTGTGGCTGTCCTAAATATACGGCTTTTTAAAGTGTAATTGAAGTGAAGGGCTTCTTCAGCAGAAAAACACCTCCGATTCAGGACCAACTTCTCTGCTCCAGTAGTTCTTAAACTTAATGTGCTTATACTCACGTGTTCTCCACCTCTCTCCCTCTCAGCTCTAACGCCAGCCCATCAGAGGGCACCCCTGCCCTGGGTAACATCGGCTGCACCCCCCAGTCCCTCCCCAAGTTCCAGCACCCGTCACACGAGCTGCTCAAGGAGAACGGCTTCACGCAACATGTTTACCACAAGTACCGCCGGCGCTGCCTAAATGGTAAACAAACACACACATATTCCGCCTTCTCCTTTATTGTATATTTATTTTATTCTGTCTTAAAATACCAAATTAAGATCTTTCCCTAACATATAACTGAAACTAGATATTTTCTTCTCTCCTAGCCCATTTTTTTTTTTGCATAATAATCATGTCCACCTTCCCTCTCTCCTCTCGACCAATCACAGAGCGAAAGCGACTGGGTATCGGCCAATCGCAGGAAATGAACACGCTGTTCCGTTTCTGGTCCTTTTTCCTGCGAGATCATTTCAACCGGAAGATGTACGAGGAGTTCAGACAGCTGGTGGTCGAGGATGGGAAGGAAGGATACAGGTAAGAACCACTTTTTGAACTAATCTGCCCCAAGCCTGTGTTTGTTATTTACTTGTTGCTCAAATGTAAGAGAGAGAGCTCCAGTTGAGTCATTCCTGATTTGTAGCTTTTTCTTGATCTCAAACCTTGTTCAGCTCCCTCAGATTGCCTCCTTCATTATATGTGTTTGTGTGTGTCGTCTTGTTGCAGGTACGGTTTGGAGTGCCTCTTCAGGTACTATAGTTACGGTCTAGAGAAGAAATTCAGACCCGATATTTTTAAGGATTTCCAAGAGGAGACCATGAAAGACTACGAGGCTGGTGAGTTAATCAGTGTGCACAGATCAGAGCAGGCGAAATGGGTTCTTCATGAAACATCTCGGCTGGTTCTATTTCCTTATCATAAATGAATCCATGAATTTATTTGTTGATTAAAAGAAAGTCTTAAACATTGCACTACTGTAGAAACCACAGAGAGAAACACAATACAGACTGAAGGCTTATTTTCTCTCAATTCACCACTGGATGTCAGAGTTCCTGGTTGAGTTTTCTTCTTTTATAGATAGTGATTCACTGTCATCTCCTGCTAATTGTGTTCGTGTCTCCTGTTTAAAGGTCAGCTTTATGGACTGGAGAAGTTCTGGGCCTTCCTCAAATACGCCAAAGCTAAAACCATGGCGATTGATCCCAAGCTGCAGGAGTGTCTGAGCAAGTTTAAACGTCTGGAAGATTTCAGGATCGATGTAAGTACAATGTTTTTGTAAAGTTTTATATATATATATATATATATAGTCATAGATAGTCATAGTTTTTACACATTGTATTTGTCCCTGAAGTAGTGACGACTGTTTCATTATCATTTCTCAGCTTTGAAGTTATGTTGCTCTGTAAAATCATTTAAAGTAGGTTGCATTTCTTAAAGAAAGTCCTCTACAGGTCAAATGTATGTAAATATATTAAAATGTATCTTAACAATTAAACCTTGAGGTCACCAACGCCTCTCAGTAACTCATCATAGTGACCCGATGACTCAACCTCAAAGACAAATATACTGATATTATTTCTTTAAAAGAACAAGTAGCTGCAAGAACACAGATGTCATGGTTTGTAGAAATTGAAGGTTTTTTCATTATCTGATCTCCACCCTGCTTTTGATTGCATCTAGCCGCCGATGGAGGAAGGGGGTCGCAGAAGACACTCGTCCAGCGGCGACGGTCGCCGCCGGCACCCCTCCCAGCCCTCCAGTCGGCCCCACAGCCAGAACAGCTCAGGCCCCAGCACCGCCCAGGGCCCCGCAGCCAGGGATGATGCCAAACCCACCTGTCAGAAAGCCCTCGCCATGGCCGACGACCCCGCACCGGATACCAAGCCGCTGAAGTAACGCCACAAACACGCCGGCCCGCATGGATCAACTCAACCACGTCTGGAAGTTGCCGGTTCTCTTTGTGCAGTGGGAGGGGGGTGGGGGCATCCAGCCCTTCGTTCACACTTAGGTTTTTTTATTTTTTTTTTTAATTGAGAGAGAAAGAAGGAAATATTGAAAATTATCTCTTTGATCATAAGTTTTTTTCAGTACTTTTTTTTTTATTGAGTCAAAGAATGAATGAGGTATCAGGCTTCTTTTTTCTCACATCATTGCTGGTTCACACGGTGGATGTTTTGGCAGTGATTTAATATCCTGGATTTTTTTTTTTTTTTTTTATGTTTACCCCCCCTCTCCATCACTGGAACCCCTCTCTGATCGTTAAGCTGGCTGAAAGATTTTTTAATTCCTTGCTCAGATCTCAGATTAATGATTATTATTTCTTTGGCATGTGGTGCGATAGGAAATAGTTTGAACCGCACTGAGCATCTGAAAAGTCCCACAGTCGACTCGCTGGAGGCTGCGCCGCTCCTGACGTCCGACCGGACCAAAGTGGTTTGAACCAAGCGACTGACATTTTCATCCGCAGAGCCCAGAGCGAGCGCTCAGCTCAGGGCTGAAAATTAGAAAAATATTTGTTTTACTTTATGGCTTGACACTGAGGGGAGAAACATTTAAGAGCCAAATGATAAAAAGAAAGAAAGAAAGGAAAAAAAAGACTTGTAGCGCCCCCTCAGTGTGGACATGATCATTGAAAGTTGCCTTATTTTAATGGTTTTACCGCTTCGAACTTTTGCCCGCCACCTTATTGTTGATTGTACAGCATTGAAATCACCCATATATCTGGTCACAGTATGCAGCAGATGCCACTAAGTGGTGCTGTTCCTATCAATCTGCATCCCCCCTGCCTCCCCCTCCCCTCCGTCACCTTTTCTCAGCTGTCTTCCAAGTGTCATTGGGTCTATTACAAGTCCAGTAAATCTTCCCTGTGTTTGCGAGTCGTGGCTTTTTGTGCTGAAAACACTTCAGTCAGGTTGAAGTTTGTCGCCCCTCCCCCCACTAAAGATCTCTCTTTGGATGCTTCCTGACTCTCTCTGAGCCCTTCACCTTCCCCCGTCACACGAGCTGCATCCATCCGTTAATCCATCCGCTTGACATCCATCCATCAGCTGACCATCAGTGACACTACAGGACTGGAATCATCCATCTGAATTACTTGAAGAAACGATGGTTATGAGGAAGGGCCTTCGCTCTCTGTGCTAAAGCTCTGGATGGAGACGCTAACGAGGTTCAAACGTTTGGCTTCAAACTTCAACGGTGGTTCGTTTGGCCGACCCTCTGCTCCAGGAGGCCGACTGGGCCTCCTCTGTTTCACACACATGTTCACCCGTCAGTTACAGGCACGAACACAGGTACAGATGTAGCAGCCTGAGCAAGATGAAAACTACACCCGCAGCTCCATGTCTTGCCTCGTTGTGGACAAAAACTCAGAGACTATTGTTTGCTCACACCCTGTTCTGCTCGGTCATCTCTCTTCCTGCAGTCCGCTGAGTGGATCGTTCAATCTTCATCCACCTCGAGTACTGATGAAATCAAATACTGATTTTTCTTTTCCTCCGATTATGTAAATGTGAATTTGACAGAAGAAGAGAAATTATTACAGCTCCCTGCTACTTGTTTTATTGTTTATAGAACAGATTATATATTTGCCTTACACGTGTACGTACTCTAACTTTTTTTTTTTTTTTTTTTTATGGTCTCATAATTATCTTTTAATGCTTTTTAATTTCAATTTGCAGTGTTTCTAGCGTTGCTATGATAAAGATTGGGTTTAAAAAAAAAGAAGAAGAAACATCCGTGGATTTCAGAATGGGGAACATGGTTCACATCACAAAAGGGAAAGTTGACATCAGGTTGTTGACGTGTGTCCGTTAAAAACAAAACCTGTTCATAGTTTAACCAATGTTGAAATGAGTTCATTTGCTGTTTTAGCCAAAATGACAGCGACATTTCAACCATCTGTTAACGTGGCCCAAAGAGTTATCGAATCTTCCGCCTCCAGGTTTTTGACAGTGTCAGCAGAGTTTAAAATGGTTAGAAATGAATTTGGAGGAGAATATTGAGTCTTAATACACATGTTTATCCCGATGCAGATGAAGTGACCCATTTTTCATTGACACAACATGTTTGCTGCAGAGTACAGACACAATATGTTCAAATGCTTTTGAGAAATAACTTTGACAAAGCCTGACATTTTAGTTGAATCTGTGTTGGACACATGTGCCTGTTGTGTTTTTTTTCTTTTTTTTTTTTTTAAGTCCAGGTCCTATCATCATTTAGCCTGTTGGTTGACTTTCTGGCAGATTGGAGGTTGATCTCACATCGTCTTGTCAGTGTTTCGTCACTCTCTTCCTCTAAACCCCAAATTGTTGGAAACGTGAAAATGCAAAGCAAAGCTACATTTACTTTTTCTTTTACTTTCAATGTCATGTTGGTTTAACTTCAGGGAGATTTGGATCAGTATCAGAAACTTACAGTTGATGCATCAAGTTGTTTGCTGGAGGTTTAAAGACAGAAAAAGCTACAAACTGTTGAGGAAAGCAAAACTCTGTGAATTTCCCCGAACCAGCGAAAGCCTGGAGCTGATGTGTGGCTGCAGACATGACGTTCTGCCAGTAGGGGGTGCCTTCCTCCTGGGGCAGTCAAGTGATCCCTCCTTCTAATGTGATCATCACCTGCCATCAGACATTTGGCCGTTTCAAGTGTTTTGGAAGCCGGCAGCCTTCTGTATAAGTTTAGAACTGCTGTTTGCTGTCCAAACTAAACTGTAGGGGGCGCTACAGCCTCCATTCAGCAGTTTCTCATGGACGTAGCCAGATGGCCACAAACAGGAGGGATGAATGATGGACGCAGGGAAGAGAGGGAGCAACAGAAAAAAAAGAGAAAGAACCTGAGTGGGGTTTGTGACGTTGCTGAGGAATATGGCTGGTTGTGATGACTGGACACTGAAAACAGGACGAAATTCCATAAAGCCATATGAATAAGAAATAACTGTATATGAACCATTAAAATAGTTCATTACATTACAATATCCTAGGCTTGTCATGAGGAAAAAAAGATGAAAATGAGGAAAAGAACAAAAAAATATATAAAATGGAAAAATGTAAAATACTTGAATGAGATCTTGTATAATATCATTTAATATTCATAATATCTGCTTTGTAGGCTGATGTGATTCGCTATTAGTGTTATTTGTAATTTGTAGTAATTATGCTTTCCTTTAATAAAGAAAAAAACCACAAAACGGACAAAAAAACCTCAAACACGGCTGTTGACTGTTTTATTTTTTAGTGTATACGTGTGTGTTTGCTTGTACTAAATGTAAATCTTTGTGAGGACCCTGAACAGAATATTCACAGGCCCATTCTTTATAGGGCGGTTTCTAGGTTAGGAGTGCTTTAGGGTTAAGGTAAAATTAATTTTAAATGTTATTCTGCCACTTTCAAGAGTTCGGAACAATGCCGGCAATAGTGGAATTCAAACCCGGTATCTTCTTGTTGAAGGACGGCAACTCTTCCAACTAGGCCACATAGCCAGATGAAATGGTCCAGGAACTATGCAATATTTGAATATGGACAAATCATCGTGTGTATCCGTGTCATTCTATGCTGCCTTTGATACACTCTTCAGAGAAATACATTTTCTACTTTAAATTAGATATATTTGACAGCCTTACTTAAAAGTTAATTTTGGATTTTAGATTTTAGATACTGGATGATTTAACATGCTTTAAAACCTATCGTTAGAGAATAACAGTTTCAACCTTGTCTTCTGACGCCTGCACACACCTCACATTCTGCTGCTGTTTGTTACAATGTGATGTCCTGAAGCTGCCCCCTGCTGGCTGCTGGGTTCCTCTGCTGCTCTAGCTTGGTTTGTGCAGCTTGTGATTAACTAAAGTTGTCTATAAAAGAAAAACTTTATTATCCTTCACGAGCAATTTGATGTACAACCAGTACACAACAAAAATAACCCAATATATAGAATTTAAATAAAACACAATATAAAAACCCTATAGACTAAGTAGCAGGGAAAATGAGCTTTTAAAAAATGAATTGATAAGTCGACCAACAGAAAATTACCTGTCAACTAATTAGATATTCCAGAAACATTCTACTTTTAGTTTCCTGTTGTGTTTCTAATAATTATTAATGTTGGTGACATTTCCTTGATAAATGGGTGGAGGTTTTATTACCTCTGCTAAGGAGGTTATGTTTTCACCCCTGATTTGTCAGTCAACAGGTTTATGTAATAAACTACTGGACCAATAACCACACAACTTGGTAGAAGGAAGCTGCATGGATCAGAGATTAACCTATACAGCTCTGTTGAGCTCGACAACATGGAGTCCCTGAAAGGAACAACGTGAGGATAGGACTTGTATAACCAGGTGTCTGCTGTCATCGAAAGAATGAAGCTACCTTGGAGTAAACTTGTCAATGTCACAACGGATGGATCGCCAAATTTAACTGGAAAAAATGTTGGGCTGCTGACAGGAATCCAGGATAAAGTGAAAGAGGAAAACCCTGACCAGGATCTTATTTCCTTCACTTTATCATCCATCAGGAATCCCTGTGTAAGTCTGTATTGCGGCTTGCTGTACCACTCTTGTGTCCACTGGTTTGGGGAAAGTGTTACAACGAGTGTGTGAGCTGCAAGAGGACATCATCGCAATTTTGGAATGTTGATGGGGAGATCTGACGACTTCCCTGAGCTTAGCGACAAGAACTGGCTTAGTGACTTTGCGTTTGCTGTGGACATATTTTCACACATGAATGAGCTGAATGTGAAAGTGCAGGGGAAAGATCAGATTGTTTCACGACATGGACAAACATGTGAAAGCTTTCAAATCCAAGCTCACTTTGTTCTCCAGACAAATTGCGAACACATCTTTCGCTTATTTCCTCACACTTTCCATGCAGGAAGTACAACAACACTGTTCCCACTGAAACTGAGAGGGATGATGTGTTGCTGCAGCGAGGTTGGAGCCAAATCTCTGACACACAGTTGCTCTAACCTGTTAATGTAGATAATAAAGAAGTTCAAGTGAGGTAAATGGTTTGGGTGCAGGCCTCAAATGTTTTCATGATGTTTGATCAGTCACGTTACTCCATGTTTTTGTATTGTTCATGTTATAGTGAAATTTGTTAAATTGCTGTGCAAATAAATGTTTTGCTAGCTGTTAAAGGCCAAATCCTTTCATGTAAGGATTTTTACATGTCATTTATATTAATTCACACAAACACTCCATCTATCTGTTCCTGGCCCGGCCCCTCTGTCAAATTTTAGAACCCATTGTGGCCCGTGAGTCAAAAAGTTTGCCAACCCCTGGTTTAGAGGGATCTTTTGGATTTACCCTTTTTTTCTGTTACCAGAGCCTCATCTTTAATAACGTTTAACTTAAATGGTCCAGTAAAACATCTTAAAACCATATCAACCACAGTAGGGAAAATCATCTTTATTTTTTGTATTAATCAAACAACATCCAACATTCAGTCCTTTTAGTACAAATGTTAATGGAGGTCTTCTGTAATACATCAAGACACATTTAACATTCAGGGGTATGTTGAAATCCCATGGAAAAGAAAAGTGCAAGAACCCAAACCCTGTCTGAGCAGCAAGTAAACATGAGTCTAAACTGGTGAGATGGTACTAAACCAGACTAAAAGTACTACAGGAGATTTGGGATCTGTTTTATCACCACAACAGAGTTCTACTTAACGTTAAAACCACAATCTTTTTCTGCCGAAATTATCCAAATAATCCAAAACGGATCAAAAGTAAAATACACATGAAAGTAAAAGATCCAGCATGGATGGTGTTTTAATCATGTATAGCTTCATTGTTTAAAAGCTTGTTCAATCTTGTTCACCTATAGGATGTTATAGATAATAACCCTGAACTACTGACTTCTCTGTGACACCACTGACAGTGAACCAATCACAAGAGACTTTTAAACTGCCACATCCACAGAGGAGGCTGAACTTCAGCATGAAACCTGCACATCCGGTTTAGTGCAAAAACAGAATATTTCATCTTGTAAAAATAAAACCACAGATCACCGCAGTCTGATCAACAGCTTTTCTGGATAAAAATCGTAATCGTCGTATTATGATGAATTTGGAAGGTTTATCTCCAGGGGTCGCGGGTCATCACTGACCCTTCTTGGGGGAGTCAGGGATGCTCTCGGTCAGCGGGGTGAGGCCGGCGAGCACGAGGTGGCGCTCGTACTGCTTGGTCTGCCGGAATTTGCTGTCTGTGCCGTGGAGCCGGTCCAGCACACCAAGCACTCCGAAATTCTGGTTGAACCTGGACCCAGGAGGGTTGAGAGGCAAGAGGTTAAAGACAAAGACTCTGTAGCCTGGATGCCAGACGAACTTAGCCCCACCCACAACATTTTTGGCCGGGCAGTTCACATTCTGACTAGAATTGTGAGTCTGACAACGTCAGGCTAAAGACTCTGTACACGGAAATGAACAATAACATTTAAAAAGCTGATATTCCTTTTACCTCTGGTAAGGACATTATGTTTTTTCCCCTGTTGGTTGGTTGTGCGGTTTGTAAGCAGGGTTATTCAAAAACCGGTTTGTGGATTTTCATGAAACTTAGTGGGTTGAAAGAAAATTTACTAAGAAAGAACAAATGGGCGGATAAAAGAAGTTCCTTTCACTGTTTTTAACATTGCCAGATCGGAAGTTTTTTACATTTTCATCAGTTTCATAAAGGAAGGGTTATGGCATATTTAGAGGACTGATTTCTATAACTGTGTGAATTTGCTTAATTGGATTTAAGGGGACTGTCGGGCTTTGGAGGATGTGTGCATTCACCTGCAGCTAAAATCAGACCCCAACAAACACAGTATTTAAGTAATATCAGCTAAAAAGTAACCAAACATTTGATACATTTAGTAAGTTTTTGAATAAATATTAATCCAGTAATTTCCTGCTAGATCCCACTCCGGGCTGAGTGGGCAGGCGGACTCACTTGAGGTGGTGGAAGTCGTGGAACTCCGGGGAGGGCAGGAGGGGGAGGTGGTATCCAGAGTGGGAGATAGTGGTGCTCCACAGGACCATGCATAACCAGAGGGAGGTGGTGGTCGCATGGGAGCCCAGAAGCATGGGTCCCATCATCACCGGCAGCATGTTAGAGATCTACCGGCAGAGAGGAGGAGCAAACAGGTTTAATGCCTGAAGAGAAATCCAGAAGAACACTCAAAAGCTAACTCTCGACAGCTGAATCAGGAGCAGTGAGCTCAGAGGGTTTTTCTCGATCAGTTTTTTCGAGATTTCAGATGCATTTGATTTATTTGTGACAGTTGCAGCTGACGTATTTCCGTATCGGGAGACAAGATAATGTAGAGTCAGAATACACTGATATCATATTGAGGGTGAGGTAGAGAACGAAAGGGGGAAGGGGGGGGGGGGAGACTCACCATATGCTCTAGGGGATGAGCGTAAATGCAGACGAGGCCGATGGGAGCAGTCCACTCGTGGTGCTTTTTGTGGTAATGCTTGTAGAGGCTGGGATGGTGGAAGAGCCTGAGAGAAAAGTTGACAATCAGAATATCAACACAGTTTTAACCTCCTGGTACGTCAGCCTACCTCCTGAACCTGAATGATCTGTAGTGTACCTGTGTGAGTAGTAGAACATGAGTTCCTCTACGAGGGAGAAGATGGCAAATTGCATCAGGGCCCAGTGGAAAGTGGGCAGCTCGGGGTCACAGGGGTTACCTCTCCAGGTCATCACGAAGTAAGTCCCCACCAACATGGGCCCCGAGATGAGGAAGTGGTTGAAGGCCACGGTCTTGATTGCATGACGAAGCTTTGCTGGATCCACCTGGAGGATGAGGGAGGAGTCATGGGAACGTCAATACGATATATATATATATATATATATGCATATAATCTTAGATGTAAGTGTTAGATATAGTTGCATTTCTTCCACAATAAAAATTATTATGTATAATAGTTCTATATATATTGTTGGAGTGGTGAATTCCTTTTATTCAGTTTATGGTTAACCTGCAAATAATCAAACCTGACCTTTTCTTTTTTCATATCTTCAATACTGATCTAATATCTTCTCTTCTTGATATCCTGATATCAGTTCCTCATCTTGATTCATTGCAGGTCATAATGATAATGTAGAAACATTATCCTCATTAGGTGCTTCTAAATATTACTTGTCTGTGTTTGTCTTGTTTGATATCGTGTCCAACCTTTTAAGAAATGTGCTCTGAATGAATATTATTATTAGTATTGAGGGTCAAATTTAGTAGTTCAGTACATTATAATATGAGATATAAGTTTATCTTAAGCACAGAGAAAGACAAGTTTTTACAAGTTCAAACCAAAACCTGGAAACTGTTTCTAAATCCTTGTGTACTCATTCTTTCTATTTATTCTTATTGTTATTTATGCTGCACTAATTATCTTCTTGACTAAAATTCAAATACAGCTGAAATCTGTCAGTAAACTTTGAACCCTGGTTATAAACACACAGACATATCCTGACCTTTAGGTGTGCATGTGCATGTGTGTGTTTGTGTGAGCACATGTGTATACATGTAAGTAAGAGTACATGTGAGTGTAATCAGATGAACTTTTGCACAGTTTCTGTGCAGTCGTGGATGGTCTGGTCTATAAAAGGATTATATATACTATTGACATGTGTGTTGGCTGAAGTACTAACACAACAACCGAGGACGATTGGACCTGTTCTAACAGATATTCTGACTTGATGGAAGCAGAGAGATTATGATTCATTTAAGCTTCCAGTCTGCTTCTTGATTTATTTACCACGTTGAACCGAACAAACACCAGTACCTACCTGTGAAACACTGGAAATGAAAGAATCTTTGGTTTAATGTGAAAAATTGACAAAAGTTAGATATCTAAAACATCAGATATGTCAGGAAACAGATGCTGTCACTAATTTGGTTGAATTTAGACAAAAACAATGAATTTAAGTAGATGTAAAGTGGTTGGTTCGCTGTGTGTTGTCAGCTCTGAGAAAAACATCTATGTCGGACAAGTGGCCACACACTCTGAATGGAATATACAACAGGTAGATTAACTGTTAAAATACACAACCGGTTATGTAAGTTAGTGTTGTTATAAACCAGCACATCCTGGCTTTGTTTTTTATGACCAGTGCTGCTCAACCTGTTACTCTCGGTCAGTGAACTGAGGTATCTCTCCTGAGTATTGGGCCATAAAGAACACTTACCTTATCATTGCTGATTATTACAAAGATAAATGTTGTGTAACTGTCAGTCACACAAACATATTGTATGTATTGCACAGCTGGATAAAGCAGATACTAGAAAATGGTTTGATTTTGAACATGGTTGG
Organism: Platichthys flesus; assembly: GCF_949316205.1. Classification (NCBI taxonomy): domain Eukaryota; kingdom Metazoa; phylum Chordata; class Actinopteri; order Pleuronectiformes; family Pleuronectidae; genus Platichthys; species Platichthys flesus. Next base: position 10,294,876 of record NC_084959.1, on the reverse strand, counting down.
ATTTTTAGTCAACCCTGAAATCACTTAACGCACACTGCCTTCTTTGTTCTAATCAGTGAAGGGTAATCAGACATGTCAAGTCTTTATCTCTGCAGTGTCCGAAAACATCTGTTACTCAAACAGGACTTTGGTCAAATGCTGAGGAGAGTCTCTTATCCTTCGGTGAAGAGTTGGCCCTCCTGTGTTGAGCCATGTGTTTAATAATTGTTGTGTTCCTGCAATTTATTGGTCTGTGCAATCGTCACATCCGACCCTATAATGATTCTCTGGGTGAGCTTTATGATGCCCTGGATGTCTGCCACATGCTGCTTTCAGACATGCACCAAAGTCAAGACATTTCCCTGTCAGCCCCCCCAGTACAATGTCCAGAAAATGTCCAAATGTGCTCGTTTGAGAATGCAGCAGGAAAATGTCCAGAAAATTCACAGTGAACTGGAGGGTGTTTTGATTCGGACGTTAAACTGGAAGAATGCAAATATCTCAGGATGAGAAAGAGGAGCCATGCGCAGAGAAGACACTGACGAAGATGTCAACTTGGAAAGACAACGACATTCGAGAAGAATCTCCAGCTGTGTTCTTCTTAAGTCACAGACAAACTCCTGAAAACTTCCAGACCGAAATTTCCAGACAGTTTCCAGATTTCCAAAGACATTTAAAATGGGGGCTGGAAGGAGAAGTCCCAGAAACGTTGGGAGAAGCTGAAACAGTTATTTGTAATCTCACATACAGCCCCTCTGGAAATTTCCAGGAAAATGTCCAGAGTTCAGCGCATGTCTGAAAGCAGCTATAATGAAAATATTGGCAGTAGAGGTTGAGGTGTCGTAGTTACCCCGATATAAAATTACCAGTAGTATTAACAGCAGTAGAGGCAGTAGAACTAGTAACACTGGTGCTGGTGTATTTATTAGTGCGATAAAAATTGGAAAGAATAGAGAAATATCTCTACACTTAAAAATGGATATTAAAACTGTAGGAAAAACTGCGCAATACAGAATAAATGAAAAACAAAATAAAAACAGTATATAGACCAAACATCTAATAATGAGGCTTTTAATCCTACCGGGTTGTTCTTGTCCGCCTGGATCCGGTAGCGAGTGATGAAGGACGGTTTGCCGGTGGTGTCCGCCAACAGCAGCAGCATATTCGGGGCCCAGAACGCCACGGTGGGGATGAACGCTGTCCCTGTTGAGAAAAACCAGGCCACTGTCACCGCTACATTCTTTTATATGATAACTATAATATTATGACTTAAACTACATGTTTCTTATCTTGTAATACGCAAAATGTTTGACAACAGACAAATACAGAATCATAAAAAATAAACGTTGACAGCAGAGGTTTCAGTTGTATTTCATCCGTGACTGATTTCAAATCGAAAAAGATCTTCTGTGCAGTCACATCATCTAGACAACAAACCTCAGTCTGAATCTCAGAGAAGATGAAATCCTGCTTGTTTATTATAATTTTTATGAGCTGCTGTGAAAACTTCCTCTGGCCGTGATGAGCTTGTTCCTGCTCTGACAAACATCTCTGTGTTCAATCAATAACTGTCTGTTGCTTAGCAAGCACGATCATATGGAGAAACACAACTACGCAGTTGTTTCGTACACAAGAAGAAGAGAGCGGTCTCGTGACCCTCAAAGGTCACGTACAGCCGGGTCCACATGTCCTGCCAGAAATCGCCTGAAGCTCCCCAGAATCTCTGAAGGTGCCTGGAGGGAGAATGAGTGGCAGGTTTACAGGACGTTACAAACATGGTGATATCAAACATTTATTCCAAATACAGGCTCAGTGCTAATCTGTGCTGCTCTGCACCATCCTCTCTACTTCTCTCCTATTCAGTTTCACTTCTTATCCTGGCCTTTCTCACCAGCTCTATTGTGCTTTGAGGTGATAACCTGCAGGTTCTCCTCAGGCTTATTTCAGGGCAAACTGCCGCTGTGTTGCAATGTTGATACTGTTTGGCTTAAAGCGATCTTACCATGTCAGCGAGTTGCCGAACGCTGCCAACAATAAGATTCCAGATCCGATGACAACGGCCGCTTTCTTCACAGAGTCCCACAGTCCTGCAGGGCCGTCCTGAGCAGAGAGACAGCAACAGGTTTGTGTTACCTCTCTTGATGCTGTGCGATCTCCTGATATGAGGCAACATCAATGTTTCCCACAAAAACTTCCTGCAGTGTGGATACATTTCTCTAAACAACACTGAGGCTGTTACTCAATCCAGTGTCTGTCCATGGGGATGACAGCACTGTGGCCTCTTGGGTTTGTTCACTTGTAGGTGAAATGCTTTGTGTTTTCATAAGCACCATAAGAATATATGGTACTAGTAGGAAATATCCGTGTAAGTGATTTATGGTTGATAATACTTTTTTACAGCAGAGACATTGCAAATACATATAAAAACATATAGATTATACTGATTTCACTTTTTTCCAACACTTTTCTGCAGAAATATGGTGTACTTGATAAAAGTATGTTGTTTGACCACATCATACATTTGCATGGTTTACATTTTTTCGTGATCCAAGAGAAGACAGTATTTTAGTAAGATCAGCAACAGGATTCGTCCATTTATTGGTTGTGTCCTTTGACTTTTCAATTTAGACCATGTCCCATTCACTAACATGGAAGAGGTAGGGGTTGTGACATGCATTGCTGTCGGCCACCAGGGGGCGATCAAGACACCTTGGCGTCATTTTGGGGGGCTGTCATGTCGGCCATCTTTGTATACAGTCTATGATCAGATTTTTATTGTTTGCTTTTATCCCTGCAGAACTGACTTAACAATGTCGAGTTTTACTTGTTTCACTTGAGATTTGGACAATAGAAGCATTAGAGCTTAATCTTCTAGATACAAGATTTCTTTTAAATACTGAATCTAAAATGTACAAATGCACACCTAAGTTAATCAAAGCCAAATCTGTGACAGGCCCCCAAACTGGATCAGTTCACTCAGCATGAGTTAAGAACGTGGATTGACTCCACATTCACCAGACTCTCTCAAACACCAGGCATTTTCCCGGCTGCCCCCGGCTCAACCATGGCAACAGTTACAGATAAGTCACACTGGCCTTAGTACCTAACTGTCAGAGCCCCTAATACATCCGTCCAAATAAATAATCACAATTTACAGATGAGTGTAATTCTTTCAAATCTAACGAATAAAATCTGTAAAATACCCAAAAGAACACAAAAATGTACTGTCAGTGTTTTGCAGCAGACCGTAAATATTTGTCTGCTTGTCTTGGCTCCCTGCAGAACTCCATAAATGAGTTCAAAAACCTTCATCTGAATGTTCAACTAAACCTCTGGTAATGATGTTGGCTTCCAAACACCTGTTTTTCTTAAAACCGGTGTTTATTATCAAACATGTTCAAATGTAATCTTAGAAATTATTTAAAAGCACGCACATTCAAACTGGATAAGGACCAGAAGCCAAGGAAAACTGGTGTGTGCTCATTTCTTGTTTTCTGGTTAATGATGGTTTTATAAAATGTATTGATTGGTGAACTGGTTAGAGAGGCTCTTGTTGTGAAGGAATATTTGACCACGCTCAAGCATTACATCTGCACAGCTCCATTAGGTGAATAGAGCTGGTCTCATTCCACAAACAGTCCTTTCTCTCACTGAGGAGTTCCCAAGGTCGGGTCATAGATAAAGGGCCAACCAGCAGTACAGTGTAATGTCTAGTCTAAAGGACTTTCTTACTCAATCGTATGCCCCAGACAGAGAGGCATCACCTCCAACCCCATTGTGTATTTCACCAGTGGCAAGACGTTAGGACACAACGTGACTTAGGAAGGCATACTTTAGGCTTAACTATCCAAAAGGATGCAAACACCTACCGCTAACATATAGAGTGACAGCAATGCTAGCGTTTAGTGGATGTGCTGTCGGAATGGGTGACGCAGGGTGAGGGAGACTTGTTGGTGACAATTTATCATGTTACACTGTAGGCGCTGGTTTATTGTTCCACCTTCTGGTCTCCTTGATGCATCAAGTCTACATAAAACTCTTCTGCATAAGACATCAGCTGCTGTCTGAGTTCTCCTTTCACCAGCTTCCAGAAAACTTCCCTCACACTTGCGTCATATTGTCAGTAGACGACACTGAAATACTAAAAAAGTTCATTAGGACTTGATAACTTTGCATAAAGTTTATAATTTACAGTTTGTTTTCAGTCGAGAAACAACCAAAAATCAAACCAGGAAATCAATCGAAAATATGACAAGGCGAAAATGCACAGCAGGTCGTCGTCGTGGGTGTTGGCTGTGACTCGTCGTGTTGTGTTGTTACAGATTTGCTCGGTATTGTTTCTATTGAATTAATGTCATAGCAGAGGGATGTGATCTCACCTGTCTGCTGACACTGCCCTTCATGGCGGCTCTACTCGTATCTGTTGAGACAATATAAAGATTTTCCAGGTATAATCAGAACACATTCATACAGAATATATTTAAGCGAGCCACCTAAATATCTATTGAAACAATAAAAACGAGTGAAGTTCAGCAAAACAAATTCAAAACCCTCTGATTTATGTTTGAAGAAACAGTGGAACTGTTCCAAAACGACTGATGGTGGAAGATTAGAGATTAAATGGTCTGATGTTCATTATAAAAAGAAGGTGGTCTTATTCAAGCCCTGTTCAAAAAGAAATGGTGGTTAGAAATCTATGTTTTTGTGTTGAAAGCTTAAGAAAATAATTACATGCTGAACCTTCACTGATTTCTCCATTCAAAGAATTTGAAATAAGAAAGCTGTTTCCCACAGCTAATATGTGTAGACTTCTCTTACTGTTTTGTATCCCTCCATTGGGAAAATAATCATCTTAGTGCAGTGGAGCCTGATGCAAAATTTACAGCTTGAAGATTAGACATAATCCTGTTATAATCCATCTTTAAAATGTGCACTTTTACTGTGAGAACCTGCTCCACTCTCATCCCCTCTCTCCTTTTATTGTAGTTCAGAAAGAAAATACAGTGCATATACTTGCAAGGACTGATGCTACAGTGAATCTATCACAAATCGTATTTTGTCTGATAAGCATCCAAATGAATTTAGTTTATTATCAAGAAAATAAATATCTTTCACGGGATCATTCACATCTTTCTGTGGGAACAGTTAATTAATTTGCTGATCACTGAGGCTCTGGAGAAACAAGAGTAACGCTGATTCATAAAATCACAGATGAACATCAAACACAGTGAGGTGGCAGATTATCTGAGTGACATAAATTATATTGGCTTTGATGAATTACTTTAGTTACCTAGGTACAACTTAAGATCAAAGTTTAGGCTTCAATAACTGCACATACTCAAGCACGCACACCTTTCATATCATGAACTGAATTACGTTTTATCCTTCAAGTATTATCTGAGCAGCTGACTATGCGTTAAACACAGTCCTGGAGTTATACAACCGGTGTTTTACCATTATCAAAAGAGATTAAACTGATTAAAAGACTACGTATATTTTTGAAAAATATACTATATTCGACACTCACCCATCTTCAGAAATCCAAAGATTATGTTTTTTTTTCCGACATCATTTCATAATAGTTGTATAGAGTACTTGTACTGGTGATTAGACTAATTGGGAAAATAATAACCCAGTGTTTAAAATAAATGTTTTTAATGAAGGAAATGAATGGAAAAAAGTTGTCAAAAAATCCACAGCAAAAACAATATTTAGCCTTGTGCTCAGACAGATGCAGTTTTTTTTTCATTAACTACCACAAACTATATATTTATATATATATTTAAATATATGAAAAGCACAGGAAAATTATAGGGATTTTAGAGAGGTCGAGTTGGATGAGGAACGAGATAAGAACAACATATGAACTGTGCTGTGTTACTGAGCACTTGAACAACCGAAACTACTCTGCTGTTGTTTTTATCGTCATGACTTCAGCTCTGAATTGAGGAAACACACAGTCACGGACATGTTATGAAGATAAAGGTGTGACTTACCACGGACTGCTGTCTGCACCATGATCAACCTGCTGCTTCCTCTCTAGCTCTCTCTCGCTCTGCTGCTTGTTTCACCACTCTTTATTTACAACCGGGTAACTCTTCTGATTGGCTGGTTGTGGGTCAGCTGACTGACAGGTTCTTCTCCCTCCGGTCTTCATGGATCCAGGTGAAGGTTGAGGCTCAGCATGATCGTCACCATAGAATGTGTATAAAAACACTGGAAACAGATGACACTGCAAAAATAAATAAATAAATACATTACGGTGAAACCTGAGAGACGATTACAGTGCAATACTCTCTACTGCAATTAGGTGCTGTGGTGGAATATAGAAAGTATATTTACTCAAAAGTATTTTACTCAAGCACTCACTTCTAATGCAATTTTATATTTCTTCTCCGCCCTCTTTATATTTGATTATATTTATAAAAAAAATGTATTATGCCTTACATTTAAGTATAGCATGTTACTGATACTTTTTTTACTCTTACTGCTGTAAAAATGCCAAATGGATTAACTTATCTTATATATATTCATTGTTCAACTTTGGATTAGCGGTTTTTCCCCCTATATTTTGACAATTTAATTTAATTTTACAAGACAAACATTGTGTACATTTCACTTTGGACTTTGGCATGTCCATATGATCACAATTTTTACAACCCACACAATGGATGTTGATGACTTTTTATCTACAGACTCAGGGTCCAGATAAAATCAGAAAATAATATGTCGATAGTAATAAATAATACCATAAATCTATAATGGCAGTATCTACATATACTCTATCATTTAAAATGAAAATAATCATTAGTCGCTGTCTTATATGTTATAACATAATCCACTACAGCCAACCACAACAGTTAAATACTTATGCCATCTATAACAGCATAACAATCACAGGTCACATTTTTCTTCATTGTATTGGCTGCATTCATTCAATACTTAAAATTAATGTTTTTTTTCTAATTATACTCCCTTACTTAAACTTAAAAGACACACACACACACACACACACACACACACACACACACACACACACACATACACACACACACACACTCTCTCCTTGACCCACACCACGTCCAGCCGGCCTGCTGCTGCAACACGTGGCTCCACTATCACTGATTATTACTGTACATGGGGTCACCACAGTGGTTATGTAAAATTAGTACGACTTTGAACACTGATGTGTGACAGATAATCAGTGCTGCAGACCCTTCAGAGAGAGACATATTTTTTCACTTCACTCAGGACCTTCTCTCATCCACAGAGAGACATGTTGGAGAATTATCAACAGTATTAATGTCTTTATTCAGTGTCTGAAATTCTAAATTGTTGCATTCAAAAGACAATTCATGACAAGCTCACATTTTTGTGAATTTCTAAAGAAATAATGCAGAGATCTTTATGAAAAGAAAAATCCGGCACGTGTGAAGTGCTTTTATCAAGTGAGATTTGGTGCGGATCTGGACAATGATATCCGAGTGCCCCTCTAGTCATTTCATGTTATCAGGGTTTAAAATAATTTTCCAAATTGTCCAGGAGAAGGCAGCAGAGATATTAACACTGATAAATTGGTCTGTGGGAGAAATGACACCTTATAATGATTGGATGAGAACCAGGTCATGCAATTTACTGTTGACTGGTCTGCGTAGACATCAAATTAATTTAACTTTGCTTTACAGTTTTGTGATATATCCTTCTGTTATACTCCTTATACTGAATGTGTATGCTTGTCTCTATGTTGTTTTTTAGGAGGTGGCTGTGAGAAACTAGGCAGATCAGGGATACTGTGGTAAAATATATTTTACCTCATTTTATGTGCATACAATTTAAAACATAATTTTTTTATGACAATGTTTTTTTCAACATGCTTAAAGATAGAAAACCTTACAGTTTGAATGCTTTTACTTAATTCTTATGAAATTACCCCTGTATAATCTATACGAAACGTGTTACTTTTCTTATCTATTGATGGATCTGTTATTTTTTCAAATGATCCAGAACCTTTAACCGTCATATTAAGTATCCAATATATTTGCCTTTGTTTAACTCAGCAGGTAAATTAGCTCCGGGTGTATTTGTTGCACGGCTAAAATCTGACCTCTGGTGTGAATCTGCTGCCACTGCACCGGTGTGCTGCAGGGTTTTGGCACACATGTGTCACATGTCGTTTCTCTGCAGACTCACTGACGGATGGGAACTCTGCTGCTGCTCAGGTGCTCTGTGGAATTACAGTAACATGAAATAGAATTTTAACCTTTTCCCCATTTTTTTTTATTTTATGTTTGTACTGTTTTATACAGGTATACTGTGATGTGACGTTAAACCATACATTCAACTTATCCTCTTTTTGTCCTGGTTTGAGAAGATGTGTGCTTGTTTGTCATCCTTGTGTATTGCAGTGGTTTTTATGTGTTTTAGTTTGGTATGTTTTTTTCTCGGTTTCTGATATGAATTTACAAAATAGAAGATTTACAATAATTACAAAAGATAGTGATGCTTTCAGTAGTTAAAAGGTCTTGAGAAATGAATGATTATAAGTTTAGTGTACTTTGTCTGTCGAGCTCACTCTTTGCTTGCCTGAACATATTCCACCACAGATTTGCTTCTTCAGATTCTCCTATTCAGTTTCCTAGTGGAACACAACATCTACTACCCTTTATTCCAATTTTATCAGTACTTGCGCAACAGTACTTGAGTGCAGAAGGTCAAGAAAACTGCTTGTAGCATTACTTCCTTCATCTCATAGAAGTTATTTCGACACATCACAGTGCGAATGGCAGCCACATGTGTGAGTAATAAGGCTTCACTCCATTAAGCTGCAGACTTAAACAGAACAGAGCATTGGTTGATGTTGCTGCTAAAATGTGTGCTTCTCTAAGCGTCTCTGCAAACACAGAAGTCAGTAAAGCACTGAATGTGTCAGCAGCAAATATACTTTTCAGAAGGAGAAACACTAAACCAGGAAGTTAGGAAGTTTTGATTTGAAGAAATAAGATTGAGGCGGTGTTGAATTTCTTACATGGGTCCACTTTCAAGCACATTTACACTTGGTTATCACTGTAACTGACTGAATGGGAGAGAAAAACCCAGACAATGTAGCTACGTTCACACTGCAGGCCTGAGAATCTGATTGGGTCCACTTGGGCTCACTGTTTGAACCCATTCTATGCTTCCTGCAAAGTGGTACCACTGCTGCCAGGTTCAGATTGGACTGGTCCAGCTGCAAAGGAGACATGTAAATCAATCTAAGTCACAATATGACAAACGGATTAAATCCTGTTGACCTCTGGATCTGAGCTGATAAAGCATGAGACTAACTCCTACCACTGTTTCAGAATATGCAGCTATTGACAACAGTTCTGAGAACAATTGGCCAAAACAGTCGGCCAATGACTCTTATGATCTTTGCTCTCTATCTCGTTTGAATTGAATTAAAAACAAACCAGCTTGGGTCAGCTATTCAATGACCAGACTTGGGCACGTGTCTGGCAGGTTAAGTAGCGGTGGTGCCCCCGAGCATCTTTTGGTGACCCCAAAAAGACCTTTGGGGACGAATGTTTACAATCATTTCATAGATTTTTTAAAGCACTTTGTATAGTATACTGTCATTTTCTGTCTCAACCCGATACCCAGAGAGAAAACTAACCGAGCCCAACCCATCCTAACGGTCAGCTTGTTTTTTGTGTCCGAACCTGACCGAGCTCGGATGTTTTCACTGATTTCAACCTACGTGAATGAACCCAATTATCATTTCATATTTCTGTGCGAAATAAAAAACAAGTGGAAATTTCCAACTCTGAAGGGACTCCATTGTTCCTATCATTTGTATCTGTACATGAATTAAGAAGCTTCCTAAATATATATTTAGATACAAGTTTGTGTGCTCCCCCTTAAATCAGTTTGGGGGTTTGGGGAAAGGGTACCCTGATTTAGTATTGTCGCCCCTGTTGTGAGCTTCCTGGTTTTGGTGAATATTCTGTGATTAAAACCAATGCGGCGAAGCTGGTCTGTGATGGTTTCCATCGATCTGGTCTGGGAACAGTCTGCCAGCGGCCGCACCACGTGCTCTCCCGGACCGAGTCACGGTGGAAAGGGTTAAAGATCAGCTCCGCGCGGATCCTCAGCTCTCGTCGCTCCGCGGGCAGCGCTGCTGGCTCGCTGCGATATTTCGGTGGATTCGCTGTGGATTGTGGGAGTCGAGGACACTGCCCAGTTCCCGGACGAGCGGAGAGACATTCCCCGCTGAGCCCTGTTTCTGTAAGTATATCACGGGAAGGGGGGGTTTGTCACACCGAGGTCGGCCGCCTCTCGTCGGTGTAGCCGGTCCGCGTTCACCGAACCGAGCCGTGCCCGCTGCCATGTCGCGTTTCTCCAGCTTAAAGGCCGATAGAGACCGAGTCTGCTGCCGCTGCTGGATTCGACAAACAGGGAGGGGAGGAGGGCGTGTTTAGACCCGAAAGCCCCGCTGACCTTAACGGGAAAATGCCCTCATGTTGTCGGGCAGCTCGGTTTATATCGTAGGTCGAGTCTCCGGATGTGTGGTTCTAACACAGCCGCCGGTGCGAGGCGTCCGGCGGGTCGTTAACATGCGGAAATCGCTGCCCTATCAGCGGAACCAAATGTCCGGTGTGTCGGTGCGGCGGAGCCCACCTGCACCTTGCCGGGCAGGAGCGGCGGAGTGCGGCTGCAGATGTTCCAGAGGACACGATGTGTTTGTGTTCATATTAAACTGGCTCCGTTTGTGTTTGACGTTGTGTTGATGTGTGTATCTGGCCTGTGTGTGTTTGACTGGGTCAGCAACACAAGGCTAATTGATATCTGCAGCTGCTTTAATATAAAAATACCATTTAAATGACATGATTAAATGGCACATGATTCATTTGGAGCATCATATTTATTATTATAGTTTAACCCCTATAACTATAATCCTATGCATATTTAATTTAGATGAATAACCATTTATTTTCCATTCATGCAAAATGTCACTAGCAAAGTACCTGTGGGAAAGAACGCTAGCTCTTATTTACATAGATTATAATATTAAAATAATATTATAATAAGTATAATCCTTGGATTACATGGAGCCTTCACTTTGGCCTCAGGGTCATCTCAACACAACACAATAAAAACCTCATGTTGGTTTAATTATCCACCAACGTGCCAATGAATCCCTGCTATGAACACACTGTTTATTGAGTGTCTGTCATTGTCTTTATATTTGATATGATAATTATTGATATCAGCTGACATGAAAACTTTTAACTTGATATAATATTTGACAATAACACACAGCCATATGTTTGATCACACGTGTTGGTCTATCATGCCTTGTGGCTTATTTCTCTGAAGGAATTTATTGCTGTCACCAGAGGTTATACAGGCAATTTTCATTTATGAGTCAATAGAGAAATCTCTGACTGAAGCAGGAGGAAGGACCCAGTCACCAGAACCTTGATTTACACTGATAGATATTAACCAGGGACATAAAAGCTGATATCTAAGCCAAAGTGTGTATTAGAGCATATTTAAATCTGTTAAAGTAACATTTAAAAGTGGTATTCATTCATCAAGGGATTTAGTTGTCATTAAGGTTATAAAAGTTGAGAACTAACCATATACATTTATGATTAATAAAGTTAAAATTAACAAATTACGTCATATATTTCCATATGCTGTATGCTGACGGTAATGATTTTATTAAGTGTAACATGGGTGTGGAGCTGGGTTTAAAACAGGCTGTTTCAGTTTTAAGGTACCTTCAAAAACTAAAGATTGTTTGAAAATGTATTGTCATCTTACAGTTAGAAAATAAAGCACATGTCATGGGAATATAACCTATCAGTGTTTTTATTCAGGCATAATAATGCAATACAAATGTGTTAGTGGTTATATACTCAAACGATTAAGTGACTTGCATCCTGTGACTGGAAAATACCATCCCTCTGTACCATTTCTTGGTTTATCTGTGTTTTGGTTCATGGTTTGTTGATTTTACACTTTTGTTTTGATTCATCACTTCCCGTGGAGGAGCTCTTTCGCAAGAGAAGAATCTCACTGAGGCAATTTCCCTTTTTTTTTTTCTCTAAGTCCTTAATAGTGAGTTAAGTATTTTTTTTCACCATAGGAACAAAAGTACTATTCCGATTAGTCAATGTTCCCTTGTTAATGTGTCCTTGCAGAGCCTGACACTGGTGGCCGTCACAGCATCATGTCCAGCCGAGGAGCAAAGAAGAAGTCGACCAAGACGTCGCGGTCCACTAAGGCAGGGGTCATATTCCCTGTGGGCCGCATGCTGCGTTACATAAAGAGGGGCCTGCCGAAATATCGCATAGGGGTGGGAGCGCCAGTCTACCTGGCTGCTGTACTGGAGTATCTTACTGGTGAGTTTTATCTTTGAAGAGGAGAGAATGGGGAGGTAATGTTAGAAATGTCCACTACCATTTTTTCCAAATCTTGGAATGACAGATACATTTACAGTTACATTCATAAGGACTAACTGAACGTCACTTTTTCATTATTAATCACTTTCAAGTAAATGTTCGGAGACATGCTTTTCTAAACTACTCTTGCTCTTCATTAATTATTGATGAACTCCTCTGATGATTCGTGTTTGGTCATGTAGCTGAGATCCTGGAGTTGGCAGGAAATGCAGCCAGAGACAACAAGAAGGGTAGGGTCACGCCACGCCACATCCTGCTGGCCATTGCCAATGATGAGGAGCTCAACCAGGTCAGTTCTGCTCACTTGACTTTAAAAACACCAGTGTTGTTTCCATTCTGTCTACCATTTACAGAAGAATATTAGTAAAAACCAGTGTAAACAGCACATATTCAGGCTGTTTCCTACCAGTGCACCAAGTGATTTCAAGTTGTCTGTTTTGTCGTTTTGTTTCAGTTGCTGAAAGGTGTGACCATTGCAGCAGGAGGAGTCCTGCCCAACATCCATCCAGAGCTGCTGGCCAAGAAGAGAGGAGCAAAGGGCAAACTTGAGACTCCTGTTTCCCCCGCTCCTGAGAAGAAACCCAAGGCTGTCAAGAAATCAGCTGCTAAGAAACCAAGTGGGAAAAAGGGAGGAAGAAAAGCTAAGGTAGGGCTTCATGTGAACAGTAAACACTTAACACTGAATTATGTTGATGGTCAACTCAGGAAGTCGAAAAGTGTTGTGTGTTAAATCTGAGATATTTCATTGGCTGCTTATTCCATGAGTTAACATGACTTTCAAAGTTGTGTCAGTTCACACTACATGATTTGTGATCAGGACTCTTGTGATCATTGTGAGTTCACACTAGACGACTGAATGGGGAAAGGGTCACACACACTAAACCATCTTTCACCAGGGGAAACCCCAGACTATGTTATGTTTGCTCCCTGGGCGCCGTGCATGGCTGCCCACTGCTCTGTGTGTCCTCTTGTGTTCACCCGATGTGTCAAAAGCAGAGAACAAATTTCCCCCCATTTGCATGCCGTGTGTCTGTGCATGTGTGTGGGACCAATAAATGTATCTTGTATCTTGTATCTGTATTGTATCTAGTAGTAGTTGCTGAAATGTTTAGATGTTTAGCCTCCAAAGAGGCTTTGTGTCAGCTAACCTCCCAAATCATGTCTTTGAAGAGTTCACACACATCGATTGGCAACTGTCAATAGATTTCCTATTTGGCTTCGATCTGGGGCTGTTGTCTGCAAGTTTCCGATTTTTCACAAGAAACAATTAATTGGCTGATCATAACCCAAGAGCTCTCCATGGAGAGGGGGACAAAAGAAGGACAAATTGATATAGAGAGAAATTAAGTCTCACTTGGTGTCCTTGTGTCGTCCTCAGAAGCCGGGCGAGGTGAGCAAGGCAGCGTCTGCAGACAGCACCACAGAGGGCTCTCCAGGCGACAGCTTCACCGTGCTCTCCACCAAGAGCCTCTTCCTGGGACAAAAGGTCAGTTTTCTGTCAACTTAGTTAAATGCTAACTCCAAAGAGGTTGATGCAGATTATATTTCAAACTACAGTTTAGTTTGTGTTGAATGAACTTTGTTTGGGTTGAGGCGAAGATATGAATTAATGTCAGGCTAAAATAAGACTTTTCATATATTGGCTGTTAACTGATTGTGATTCTCTTCAGTTGGTTAAATACAAGACAACATATTAAAAAAGTCAAAGGGACAAATCCACAGATTAGGGCTGCTTGAGTAATCGAAATTTAATAGTGATTACGATTATGGGGTCAAACAATCTCCAAACTACTATAATCGAGTTGAAACGAATATTTGGCATTTTTTCGAAAGAGACGCGCATGCGGAATTCAGTCCTTCCCCCAAAGCATTCAGCGGCCCAGCTGACTGGCTCTCACTCTCAAGCAGAGGTAAAGTGAAGGAGGCGAGTTGTATGTGGTGATCGGCGGTGAAAAAAACTGCGCGAGTGGAAAAGCAGGGAGGGCAGCAGCACACCATGTAGCGGCCACGTCGCGCACCGCTATTCTCAAGCGCTCCCACCTGGCTGTTCAGACCGGTCAGACCGGACCCGCATTTCTCCGCACCGGTCAGTCGGTCAGAGAGTGTTAGGGTTGCCATCATTAAGGGGTTGAATAACCGGGCACCGATATCCTGGTTTCACGGAGGAATAAGACATGCAGCCGTCCTCTGTGTTTACCAGAACCGATAGTGATAACAAAAATAAAGCATAGACTTCAGAATAAGGGCACATATAAATAATCGTTTAAATAATCGTGATTTTGATATTGTCTAAAATAATCGTGATTATGATTTTTTCCATAATCGAGCAGCCCTACCACAGATATTTGCCTTTTCTGTCGTGCACACTCTATATTATCCACAAATTTAATTGTTGAATAAGATCAGTGTTTATTGTTTACGTCTTTAAGAATCTGACAGAAAATAAATAAAACAAGGGCTGTGAAGACATCAAACGATAATACATCCACATGTTTTTAATCCGTCTATTGTCAACACTTCCTCTTCACAACTTATCCAGATTGATAAAAGAAAGAGATCAAAGATTACATGAAAATGTTTTCTCCATTAATCACTTGGTTTTTCTCAGAAATAAATAGGTTTAATGTTAAATACTTAAATGTGCTTCCTAACTTCATAAGGGCTTTTAATGCTTCACTGCACTAACTGCAATAGTAGCAACCATGACTTATTTAATTTTTTTATCTGTGTGATAAAGATGTATTATTCATGCTCTGTCTGTGCTCAAACCCATAATCTTGCAAAAGCTTGTGGGTTGGTTAGCACAACTTGAGAATAGAAGGATGGTTTTGTGTGGAACAAGACAGGATTAAGATATGGACACACAGGATCTTAATCTATAGAAACTTTTTATCTATCTCAGTATTTCAGCTCAGGGTTGATTTCAACTTCTGCTGATGGAATTGCACACTTTGCTGTACCATGCATATATTGATTCTGATATTTTATTTATTAGTAATTAATGCAACCTGATGTTGCATTAATTAGAAACATTGGGAAACATCAGATGATTTGAAACAAAACCTGCAGTAATTGAAAGTGAGCATAGACGTGAGCAGCAGCAGTGTTTGCCTGCTTTCATTATTCAACCTTATCATTAGTAAAATGATGGTGATTAATCAAAAATGCAGTTCACGTCCCACTGATTAAGAAAATAAACGCATGAATAGAAAGTATGTTTCTTTGCCTATTGTAGAATTAATTTATTTCACCTGCACTTTTCCTGCTCAAGCATTTCCCTTGGTGTATTATTCGGTTTCACGCTTCTCTGTCATCATTACATTCCTTGTCACAACATTTCTCTGGGATGATCTTGGTCTTTATAATCAAATCTTGACTGTAAATCCTTTTGGAGAAAATATCTTGTACGACTAATGATCCTTTGTGCTAACAGGATGTAGTTAAATTCTTAATATTAACAGGGATACCTTGACTTTTTTTCTTTTATATTTATGGATATTTTATCTTTGCCAAGTCTACAGACAGATGTTGAAAACTGTTACGATTCCTGCCTCAACCTCAGTTAAACAACCAGCCTCAAAATGTAAACTGTGGGTTGGTGCGGGTCAAAAATAAACAAAAAAAGAGTT